>NC_069682.1:42845689-44095689 GCF_023699985.2 Odocoileus virginianus
GTGGGCGGGGACTCAAGCCCTTCCCTTCCTTCTCCTTGAGTTCCTGGTGGAGGCACCTGTGCGCGGGGCTCTGCTGACAATGCCGGAGGGCGTGGACTGGCTTTCTGGAGTGGAGTGCGGCAGCGCCACCTCCCCCTTTCTGCACAATAAGCTTGGGCCCACAGTCCGGCACCAGCTTCTTGGCGCTGCTAAGGTTCCTTTGAGCCCCAAGCATCAGCTCTGATTCTTGTCTGAGAAGCAGGGGCAGGATGACCAGGCATGACTGACGCCCACACTGTGGACCTGGGCAGGGGTCAGGAAGGCCGGATGGCATGAGGCTGCCCCATCCCCGCGACGGCTTCCTGCACAGACTCACCCAAAGAGGTTGAAGCAAGTCCTGGGGCCAGCGCCACAGGGAAGAATCATCTCTGCTGCAGAGAAGCAGCTCTTCCCCCAAAGCCTGGGCCACACCATCCAGCAGGAATGTGAGGCGTTGGTGTGACTTTAAACTGCCTAGTAGCCAGGCTATGTTGATTTGAATGAATTTTATTTACTCAGTTCAGTTCAGTTGCTCAGTTGTGTCGGACTCTTTGCCACCCTGTGGACTGTAGCACATCAGGCTTCCCTGTCCTTCACCAACTTCTGGAGCTTGCTAAAACTCAAGTCCATCAAGTCGGTGATGCCATCCAACCATCTCATCCTCTGTCGTCCCCTTCTCCTCCTTCCTTCAATCTTTCCCAGCATCAGGGTCTTTTCCATTGAGTCAGTTCTTTGAATCAGGTGTCCAAAGTATTGGAGCCTCCCCTTCAGCATCAGTCTTTCCAATGAATATTCAGGACTGATTTCCTTTAGGATGGACTGGTTTGATCTCCTTAGTGTTTACTGAGTATGCCCCAACACCACCAGTTCAACAGTTAATGAGTATCAGACATTATCCACTCACGCTCATATGTACCTTGGTGGGTGATTGTGTTTCAGGACCATGCGGCTCCCCCTTTTCTCAAGAGCCAGCAGCTCAGGGCCAGTGGCCACCCCTGGGCAGTGCTGGTTTTGCTGACCCCTGAGACTGTAAAGCCACAGGGCTGGCAGCTGATGGTAGTGCCCACCCCCCCACCCACCCACCCCCCCCCCGCCACACACAGCCAGATGTGGCCCACCCAGAGCAGGGTTGTGATGGGCAGTGGCAGGGAGAGGCCCCACCAGCCAATGTAGCTTGGCTTTCAATGGTCGATGGTTGGAGCAGGGCCAGCTTGCAAAGAAGTACCCGAGGAGGAAGTAAAGAGCAAGTGTGTGTAGGTGCTGGGCAGGTTATGGGCAGAGATGATTTTCTTTGTAGGTACAGCTGTGTGTGCACGAGTGTACACAGGTGCATGAGATAGAACAGGAGTTGGAGCCTGAGAAACCCATGTCCACTGAACATTCTAACGATTCCTCCAGTGAGCTGGTTGGGGAGCTCCCCACCTGACAGCCCAAGACACAGAGGGCTCACAGCTGCAGCTGAGTCGTCCTTAAGCAGTTTCTCTCGGCTGAGGCAGGGGCAGCGCACCTTCACATACACCCTCCCACCATCACCACAGGGGAGAAACCCCGGACGGCATTGACTCCAGGGCATGGCATCCTGCCAGCAGTCCAGTGAGGCTGAGGGGATGTGTCGGGGGTCCAAGTTCTCCTCCATCACTTAATAGTTGGGTGACCTCGGGCATGTCACCTAACCTCTCTGAGCCCCAGCTTACTTACCTGACAAAGGAACTGACCTGTCCGTCCCCTCATACTGCACTCACACAACTCAAAGAGATGCCCGGACTGAGCAAGGTCTTTGAAGAGGATCAAAGGCGACTGCATGAAAATGCTGAGACCAGGACCAAGGACTTCAGTTTATCCTTGCCCTGCTTGGGGGACAGCAAAGCCCCCTCTCTCACCTCAGAACAGGGAGCTGCACCTCACAAGGACCACCTGTCCATCCAGGACCACCCAGCCCCAGGCCTTGCCACCCTTCCTGCCTGCGTCCAGTCAGCCTCAACCCACCTCCCACACAGACCAGTTCCCTGGGGAGGTGGTGACAGAGCCCTCGGCCTGTGCCGGCCCGGAGTCTGGACTGGGTCCAGCCTGCGGGAGGCCTGGCAGCACCCCCAAGCCTTACATCACAAGATGCCCCTACCTGGAGGTGCAGAGGCTCCTGGTCCTCGGTAAGCCCTGAGGCTACCCAGTCCAGAGACCCACACCATCCCCGCAGCCGGGAGATGGGGCTTCCTCCCTAGGTTTGCAGTCCTGTTCCTGGTGTGGTGGGGGCCCACCTCCCGCCAGCACCTTGGGCCTCCGCCTGCCCCACAGGGATGCCAGTCGGTACCACCACATGCCCTGCCCCGCCAGACTCTGGTCGGCCTCACGCTGTGGAGGGCACCCTGTTCAGTCCAGGCAGCTCTTTGATTTGTGTAAGTGGGGTGTGAGCTGCAGACAGGCTATGTCCCCTCCAGCCAGCTGACCAGGGCAGCCGGGCCTGGGTCCAGGTTCTCGTCCAGCCTTACCCAGAAGACCTTGGAGCTTGCGTGAGTAGCTAACTGCCCACCTGTGTGCACACAGACAGAGCTCACACCAGGCTCTGCAGTCCTGGCACCCGTCCCTGTGTGAACCCCTTTCATATGGTCTACTGAACCCTCAGCAGAGGCTGGGTCCCAGGGCCTGTGTGGGAGGCCTCATTCATCCTGTGGGCTTCTTCCCTTCCTGCTCTGCCTGCTGGGAAATAGTGCTTTTGCAGATTCTATTTCAATAGTGGAAATTCTGATTCACTGGCACTGAACCCTCAGCGAGGCTCTAAAAATGGCACTTCCGAGGCCTGACTCAGTGGCTAGGAGGCATTTGCCGAGGAGGAGCGAATGACTCACCCTCTCTGCACAAGGATTGGGAAGGTCCTTTGACCTAACTCAGGAGTCCGATGCCAAGTCTGGGCTAGTCCCCACCCAGGTGAGGGCAGGGAAGACCTCACTGCAGACCCAAGTGTGGGACCGAGTGTCCCTGCCCCAGGAGGGTTGAGTTCCGTTCACTTCTCCCAGGTAGGTGGGGACCTGCCCCCAGCTGGTGTGACAGTGGGCTGTGCTCTGTCAGTGGAGCCGTGGTGTGTCGGGGGATGGATGTAGAGGCAGGGTGCCCCCCTCAACCAATGGTCAGGGCAGACCTTGGGCCCAGAACAGAAGGTGTTCAGGTTCTGGTTTCCAGTTCCTCTCATTTGCTCTCTTATCTTTTCTCCCCTCAGCGTTCAGACCACAGATTCACAACTTCCTGGGAAAGTCTAGTTAAGGTGAAGACTCTTCAACCCCAGGCCTCCACCTGTGTGGACTCCTCTGCCCTCCGCTGCCCAGCCCTGCGGAGCTGGGAGCCAGAGGGACTTGAAATAACCTGCTTCTCTCAGGATACCATGTGGACCTGACTCGGCCAGGGTTCCCCAGGGAAAAGCTGAAGCCGGTGTTTCCAGCACAGAGTTTATCTGGGAGGTGGTCACAGAAGAGCCAGTCGGGGAGACAGGGAGGGGCAGCAGAGCCTGGAGCCTAGTCCAGTCGCCGGACAGTTGTGGGCACGCCTGGGGCCCCTGGAAGAAGAGATCTGGGACCTGTCCCCCACCTCCACACAGGAGACCCTCCCACTGCCTTGGAGAGTGGGGCTGGGTCTTGGGTGATCAGAGGGAGTACCTGACGGCAGGCAGGACTCAGGTGGCCATAAGGTGTCCAGGCTGTGCCGTTCAGCCTCCTCAACAACCACCTTCTCACGGTGAGGCCAGCAGAGGGGTGGGCTGACAAGTCTTTGAAGACGCTTGGCAAATGCCAAGGGCCCATCACTGTAGGAGGAGAAGGGACCGTGGGGGCCACAGGTCTGCCTGCCTATGCAGGATGAGGGTAGGGGGCGGCTCCGTGGGACACCACCTTCCACGAGAAAGTGCTCCCGGCGTCCAGCCTTTTGTGAAGACGCGGCTGTGGCCTGAGTGCTTCCCTGGCCGCCTGCCAGGCCCTGAAGAGCAGCTGCTGATGGCTTGGCCCGGGATCTGCACCTGACTGATCAATAATCCAGGAGCGCGAGGCGTCTCCGCGGGGCTGCGGTCAGCCTGGCCCTGGGCAGGGCTCTGCGGACTCTGCACTTTTCCCTTGATGAGCTGGGCAGCCCTTTCCGGCTTCAGGCCAGGAGACTGCGGCCTGGGTCAGGACTGGCAGCAGCGGCCTGGGAGTGAGGTTGGGGGCGGAACGCTGACTACAGGCCAGGGCGTCCCTACGCGAGGACGGCAGGCCGATCGGAGCCCAGGCACCTGGCCTGGGCCCGAAAAGCGGCAGAGCGGCTCCCTCTCAGCAACGAGGCAGGGAAGCTCCTGGGGTGCCCCCGCCACCGGGGTTCTGGGTCTCCTGCCGGGCCCCCCGTCAGGGTCAGCGTGGCGCCACGAGCATCCTGCTGTGTCGCCCTACTCCCGGGGCTCTGAACTGTCCGCCTCCCTCGCAGCCCCTGGACACCCCCATCCCCGACCGCACAGGGGCCTCGCTGTGGCCCGCCCGAGGCCCGAGCCACTGGGGCCCACCAAGCCCCAAGTCCACCGCACCCTGGGGTGCAGGTGGGAGCCGACACGTGTGGGAGGAGGTTGAAACCCCGCCCCCTGATCTAAACTCGCGAGAGGTGCCTCCAGGCCGCTAGAGCTCCCTCGCTTAATGGCGGCAGGTGGGGTATGGTGTCTCCGGGTTGCGCCGCGTGAGGCCCCATGAGGGGACGGTGGGGCCTGTGGAAGGCAAACGTGTGGTGAGGCCCCCGCGGCTCTGGAGGCCCTCCCTTGGCCGCCTGCTGGTAGGGGTGAGGGCATAGCTGACAGGACAGCCCCTGGTGTGGACGTCCGGGGAGTAGGGGCCGCCCTCTTAGAGCGGGCTGCCCGCAGGGCCCGGGGCTGGCCTGGGGTGGAGGCGAGGGCCACTCGGGGCAAGCCAGTGCCACAGGCTGAATCGGCTCTGCGGACTGCCGCACGTGTGCACTGCAGTTGTCTCCGTGGCCTTTCCTGGCGCTGGCATCCTTCCTGCCTGTGCGTCAGGGTTGGTGGCCTGGGGCAGCCTCACAAGAAGGCGCCCTCGAGTCTGGCCTCGAAATCCTCTGCCGTCACTGGCCCAATCCGGCTATCCTCCCATGCAGCGGCGTGGGTTCATATTTGGGCCCCAGGCGGACATCCGGAAAGGCCACTTCATACCTGTGAGTACTGGAACTCGAGGGGGTAGACAGAGTCTCCTGAGGTGGAAAATACCCGACTCTGCAGCGCGGGCACCGCCCCGGGGGCAGGTGCTGTCAGCGCCCCCCACTTCCCCAACCCGCAATAAGAATCTGCAGTTTGGCCCGGTCTCCCAGGGAGGGCCAGCACTGAAGCTTGATGCAGGCTGGTGGAGTTGGGGCTGGCTCCCCTTCTGACCCCCCACCCCCCTCCCCGGTGACAGGGACATGCAGGCCTCTCAGCGCTGCCTGGGGGAACTTGCTCTTAGCCTCTATCCAACTCCCTCTTCTCAGAAACACTGACTCGGGATCAGGAAGGTGGCTCTGGGCCAGCCTGACACCCACCTGCTCAGCCTACCACCGAGCAGCTCCTTAGAGCAAGGGCATCCCCTCCCCAGGAGCTCCCTTCTCGGCTGCCTGCTGCCCTTGAAGATGGTTTCTTGTCGTTAGTTCTGCAGAGAATGCCCTGGGGTGATGCTCTAACCAGTGGCTCGTCTCCTGAGGCTTTGCCTGAATCCAGCCCCTTCACATCCCACTTCAAACCGGTTGGCCCCTGGAGAGTGCGAATCCACTGCCTCACTCAGACCAAACCTAAAGTTCTCAGCATCTTCTAGAAGATTCCTGACACCTGGTACCCAGCACAGCCCAGGCCCCAGGTGGTTGCACTTAAAACACCACCCCAGGTCCCCCATGTCTCTGTGTCCCTCCCTGTGGCCCCAGCTCTGCTCTCCTGATCCCTCCCACATGCTGTGTCCTTCCCATGTGGCAGACAGAGGCCCAGGAGCTGGTGGTCAAATGAGTGAACAAACAGCAAATACTTTTCAGCTACTGCTAAGGTGACCAGATTCTGGTCCAAACGACCCCCACCCCTGCACAATAAGACCCCCAGGTTCTTGCCAGTCACTAGGAGCCACATCTCCAGCACCCACACCTGTGCTGTCCGGGGCTGGCTCTGAGCCGAGACTTGCCTGTATCTCTTGAAACTGAATCTCTCCAGATTCAGGATCTTTTCAGAGATTGTGTCACTCGAGCAGGCTTACCCCACCTCCAATTCCGCTCTAACAGGTCCCAGGGGGTGTTCTTCTGTCACTTGGCTCTGACACAGTCACCTGAGCACCTGGCAAGGGGCCCAGGGCCACCGAGGCGATGGCAGCCTTTAATCAACAGGCAGCTGGCTGATTGTCCCCGTCCTTTCACCTAGCCTGACTTGTACAACAGGACAGGACGCGTGCCCTCAGGTCATGTCAATTTCCCTAATGGCCACACTTAGTAATAAGAACCAGATAAAATTAATAGTTTAAACATCATATCCATTATATTGTTTAAACGTGGAATCATATAAAAATTACTGAGAGTTTGTGTTGTCTATCTTGCAAGTCTGTGTGAGCCGTCTCACTTGTCTTTCCATCCTCTCTTCAGACCTGATGTCCCCCAAGCACAGGGCCCAGTCTGTCACCCCTGCCCTCCCTCTCCTCTCTCCCACAGGGAGGGCTGAGTCCTTGGGACTCTGTCTGTGCCCCACCCCAGCTTGTCCCTCCCTGCCCGTGTGCATGGGGACAGGCACCTAGTGGGAGCACCAGAGCCTAGAGCTGGTGCCTCTCTCGGCTTCGCCTGCCCTGAGGAGTGGGGTCTGGGGGTCATGGCTCTGTAGCTGGCGGGTAACTGAGTGGGCTTTGTGGGACCTCCTGTCTAGGGGCTACTGGTCCCTGCACCTGGGCAGAGCAGGCCCGCATGGCCGAGGGCCCAGGGAGCTACCGGCAGACTAGTGTCCCATGGGGACAGGCAGCCTGAGTCCTGGGGCAGCCTCTTTCTCCACCTTTCCTCCTACTGCACAGGGTTGGCACATAAAATCTTAAGAGGAGATCTCTTGTGACGCGTTCTTACCATAGTAATGTTATATTTTAAAAAAGAAATGCCCATGTCACAGGGAAAGGAGGGGAGGTGCTACAGTCTTAGATGAAGTTTCAGCTTTTGACTTTAAGGTGGTTGCAGAAGTGGCTGTAAACTCTCCTTGTGTTTCTCACTGCAAGCAAGTGTCGCAACTTGGAAGAGTACATTCTTAGAAAGTCTTAGTAAGAAATTATGTGTGACTGTTTTGGGGGCTAAATCCTGATGTACAGAGGTTGTTTTCTAAAGCAGGCTTTAGAAAGGATTTCTGCAAAGATTCATTTGGAAGTTTTATGCAAAGTCAATATTTTTCTTGTCATGACTACATAATTACGAAGAAAATGCAGTGTATTGTTTTGCCAATCTCCATATCATGCCACCAAAGTTCCCATTTCACCCAAATTTTCCCCAGTCACCTCACCAACGATGCCATTGTCCACGTCTGAAGGTCACTGGGCTGCGTGATGTGGGCCCCAGGTCAGTACCTGCTCCTCAGGACCTGTAATCTGCCTGTTCATCCCTTGTGTCATAAACATGCTTCTGAACAAGCACACTTTCCTCTCTATCTCCCATGCAGCCATGGGGCTTTAGAGACCACCAGACAACATTCCTCTACCCCCTCCTGTGTTTATTTCCCAAAGAGCCAGTATTGTGGGGCCCCAGGAAGGCTGGCAGGCTGCGATTCGCTCTGCCTCTCTCAGAGAGGTGTGAAATGGCCTTGGCCAAGCTGACTCAACTGGGTGACAGCAAGACAGGGAAGAAGACTCTGTTTATTTGATGGTTCTGTGAGCTTTGTGGCTGAGTGGTCCCGGAGAGGACTTGGCCCTCAGACTCTCCAGGAAGCACTGGGAGGGGCAGCCGTGCTAAGATTGCTCAGGTCAGAGTTTCAGAGTTTGTCTGTTACCTCATTGTGCATACAGACAGGCGCTGGTACAACGTGAAATCTAAAATCTATGACGATGAAAAGAGAGGAAGCAAAGCCAAAATGAATTTCTGGGTGTAAAAATAGGAAAAGTGTTAGATGTGGGATGTCCTCTCTGAGCCATCAGGTTGATTTCACCAGCATCTATCGCAGTGTTACCTGTGGTTTGTAAAGCTAACAAAGAAATCACAGATTTTACCAATATCTGCACTGTACAGAAAGTAATTTCCTTTTTGCAAGAAATTAAGAGTGAATACCAGTTAAACTTCTAGTGAAAAGAGCTTCTGGGGTGGTTCCAGAAACCCAGGGCAAGCAGCTGCCTCAAATCCTTTTTAGGAAGGAGGCAGAGGAGAAATGCATGAAGCACAGGACACATATGGGGCTCACCAGGGAGGGGAGGGAACTTGGACCGGACTCGGGCCAGAGCTGCAAGGATAGAAGCTCTCTCGGCATCTGCATCTTCTCGTAAATCATGATGAAGTCTCCTTTAGTCTAACACCAGGCAGAGGAGGGGCTGGACAGGCCATGTCCTGGAGCTCTGTCCACTGGGGCCGCTCCTTGAGTTCTCATCCAGGCCCATGAACCCCACCTGGCTGAACTAACTGGCCCCTGGAGATTCCAAAAAGCCTCTGGGTGAGGCCTGGTGTTAGCGGAAGGGTCAAGAGCACAACCTTTGTGGCTGGGCGGTTGCCCCTGTTGAGCCGCTCGCCCCAGGTGAGCCACCAGGAGGAGCTGTCTGTGTAGGGCTGGCTGATGGACATTGGCTGCCCAGGTCTGGGCTGTGTCTCCCCCTTCTCAATAACAGTGTCTTCTGACCTGTTTCTGTGTGTATGGCGCCTGGAGCCACCTGCCCCCCTGCCCCCTTCCTGCATCCTCCCCAGCCCATCCTGCATATGACTGGGCCTGGCTAGAGCTGCGTCACGCTGATCCGTGGGGTCACTGTCTGCCGTGGGCAGGGGCCCTCTTCTCCTTTAAGCCCTCCCCTGTCTGCCTGTCTTGTCTCTGCTAGTGGATTGAGGCCAACAGACAGAGTTGTGTCCTTTCAGTGATTCTGAATACAGGTTAAACGCTCTGATGTTTGCATTTAAAACCACATTGCATGTATAAAGATGAATGGTAAAATTCATGCTAATAATTGAAATTCTTAGATTTTCTTAGAAATAATGAATAGCAAGTAAAAAAATATTATAAATTGAGAGAACAAACTTGGAAGAAAGGAAAGGCTTTGAGTGTAGCTCTCACAGCACTTCCCCCGGCCCTTTGGATTAGAGGACTGTATCCTCACCCTGGCTGAGGGTGTTGTAAGAGTCCTGGCTTGTGTGTCTAATGGACATGGGCCCAAAGCACACACTCACACGTGCATGAGAGAAAGCCCCTTCTCGTAGCTGCATGCTAGTTAGTGCAGACACATGGAGAGAAAGCTCTCCAGGTGTCGTCTCAAGCTCCCCAGCACTGATCCAAGAATCAGAAGCATTTCAGAGCCCTACGCTTGATGCCATTGGAGCTAAAGAAGCTTCTTTTTAAGATTTCGTTTCGTATTACTGGTTGAAGTATTTTCATTGTGATGTGTCTCATGGTTTTCTTTGTGTTTATTCTCCTTGGGAATTCATTGAGTTTCTTGAATCTGTAGGTTTATGTATTTTATCAAATTTGGAAAATTGCACTATTAAATATTTTCTGTGACCCCACCTTTTCATGGGCTCCCACCTACACACATTAGACCCCTGGATGTTGCCCTTGGTGCAGAAGGCTTCTACTCACTGTTTTTCAGTGTTTTCTCTGTGCTTTGTTTTAAGATAGTTTTGTTTTATACATCTTCAAGCTCATTGACTTTTTTTCTTCTGTTCTAATCAGGTGTTAATACCACTTAAAATTTTTATTAGCTGTTGTATTTTTGATCTCTGGAATTTCCATATGGTTCTCTTATATCTTTTTTATCTTCCATTTTCCTCTTCATTAGGTTCATGTGTTTCATACATTCTTGACCATACTGAACATAGTCAATAACTTTTATGCTTCTGTGTGATAATTCCATTATCTGTCATTTCTACGTCTGTTTCTACTGACTGATTTTTCTTCTGATTCTATTTCACATTTCTTGCATTAGTGCACGTCTAGTAATTTTTTATTGGATGTCAGTAATTGTGAATTTTAGATTGTAAAATAGAACATTTTGTTGTATTCTTTTTAAAAAGTACTGAAGCTCCTTTCAGTTCTGCTTTTTTCGTTTAAGGCTTGTTTTGAAGCTAGTTTAAGACAGGTGTAGGTTAGTCTTTTTTGTAGGGCTAGGGCAATCACTGATGGCCCACAAACTCAGTAGTCTGGCTGTAGGGAATGTGAACAGTTCTAGCCCTGTGAGAGCTCTGAAAAGTGCTCTGCTTGTAGCTCCCAGCACCTCGTCTTTGCCTGGGATTTGCTCTTTGCAAACCAAGGAGTTTTACCTTGGTCATGAGCAAATGACTTGGAATTAAAGATTCAGGATAAGCCCTGTGCAGATTTCTGAGCTCCTTACCTGCAAGATTTCCTCCTCTTCAGCACTCTGCCTCAGCTTCTCTGGCTCCCAGCTCATGGTTTCACAATGTAGTGAAACCACCTGTGCCAAGATACCTAGTGCCTTCTGGCAGAAATCTCAGCTGCTTAGGGCTTGTCCCCACAGGTTTCCCTCTCCTAGGGCTCTCAGTCCTGCACTTTAACAGTAGTCCTGCCTTTAACATCTAAAAGCAGTTTTATGTGCCCTGGCTGTTTTGCAGATGGTTTGTTTAACACACTGTGTCTAATATTCTAGCTGTTTCAACAGAAATACAAGTCTGGACATTGTTACTCCCTTACAACCAGAAGTAGAAAATTTGGTTTTATACTTTAAAATATTTTTTATTAATGATAAAAAATTTTAGAAAATTTGAAATTATAACTGGACACAAAAATGAAAATATAAATCACTCACATGACAAAAAATAACCACCATATTTTGACATATATTTCTGATAGTCCCTATGAGTATATGTGTATGTGTGAGTGTGTATATTTATTATATGCTCTTTACAAAAATAGGGTGCTATTGCAATACTATTTTATAATTTGATTTTTCCATTTGCTATTTCTCCACTTTATTACAGTCTTGAGACCATCTGTCTCATCCCTTTACTTGTATCCCACCCCTTGTCATCTACCTCCTTCCCTACCTCTATCCTTTCCTTGAACTCTTGATTTTTCCTTAAGACTCTATACAGTCGATGCTATTGCTAAGACCACCCTAGACTTTGCCATATACACACAGGAAATAGACGTCATGGCCTCTGTGCCTGAGGAACTTAAATCACACTGGGAAGAGAGAGAAATGCTGCACCTTTCTGGAGATCAGTGGCAAAGCAATGTCCAAACAGGTATCTTATAGACTGGGTATTTGTGTAAATGCAGAGTGAGCAGGAATGGAAAAGATTGTTTTGAAAAATGCAGAATCATAGACAAAAAAGAAATTAACTGGGAGCTTTCACAGAGTTTACCTCTAGAGATTTTACAGTATTGGAGTGATGTCATGAGGACTGGTTTGCTGCAGTTTTCCTCTCTGTAGGAAAGATTATTTCCCAAGCTTGAGTGTCAGAATCTGCCATGATCCTCTTGCTGAAGCCAGCCCAAGCCAACCCATAACCCTGCTGACAGCTCACTCACTTACACACAAGGTAGAAGGCAGCCTGCCCTGCTTCTGTAGTATTTTGATTACACACTTATTAGGACTCCTAAGAGTATGAATGTGAGAGCTTTATTTATAGGATGGTAATCACAGATGGTAATTAATTATGAAAAGCAGCCTCCCAATTATATGTGAGGTAAGATAAGGTGAAGGGCTAACATTTAGAAGTCTTATTTCCTTGGGGTATATTCTTTAATGTGCCAATTAAATTTCTGTTTTTATGAATCAGATAATTTCATGTTTTATCCTTTTCAGCAGTAGGTATTTATAAATTATAAAAATTCAGATTTCAAATGCACACATGTCTATTTCTGGTCCATCCATAAACCAGTCTTACCACAGTGGGCACTGGGTTGATTACTAAAACTTCATAAGTCTTGGTGTTGGACAAGTCCCCACTGAGTGCTCTTTAGGAAAGTCTTAGTTATTCTTGGCTCTTGTCTCCATAGAAATCTTATGATTAACTCAGGTTCCACAAAATCCCTCCAGGGCTTTCCATTACAATCACACTGGATCTGTATATCATTTGCGGGGGCGGGAATAAAACCTTTATGATCTTGGGCCTTTCTATTCATAAATATGAATAAACACATTTAAGGTGTTTTGTAATGGTTTTCAGATAAATTTCAGCATTTTCTCCATAACAGTCTTGCACATAATTTTTTAGATATGTTCAGAGTTACTGGAGTCCCATCAAATACATTTTTGCAAATACCAAATGCCAAAACAGGTATTTGGCCAAAGTTATGGCAAAAACTAATTTCTGAAAACTAAATGAATGTCTCAAACATATCCATAATACAAAATTTTATCAGGAAATTTATATTATGAAAAATATTTCAATTTTTAAATAAAATTTTAGTATGAAAGTTTGATATTGTGATGCAGAAGCAGTCTCAGAGCTGACAGCAGTTAGACTGCTCCCACAGCTAATGATGGCATATCAGCAGTGCTCTCACCCTCAAATGTGGTGACAGGGAAGAGTGTTTTTGAGGAATATAATTTTCTTCTCTAAAAATATTATTTTCATATTTTTTGTGTGTTTTATTGGTGAAATCTTTTCTTTCTAGAGAAAATTTGAAGTGGCAAACATAGCAATGTATTGATATTTTTAATTTATCTCTGTGAGATGTGAGGGGTTCCTAAAAAATACTTTTTCTTAAAAGTCTAATGATTTAAATGAAATTAAGTACCTGAAAATTAAATGCAGGTTTTAAAGTTCTTTAATGTAACGAGCGCTAGTATGTCAAATAAGTCTATGATGACTAGAATAATTACATAACCTAATTCTTAGTACTGTGCTTGTTATGAGCACTTATTAGTTCAGAAATGATATAATGTTTATGCTAAATTTATTGACTAATGCATTCGCTTAATATTCATACTAACCTGCAGTCTTTCCCCTTGTTTAACTATTTGGAAAGCTCTTGATTGTTTTTTCACATACAATTAGCTGCTTTCACAACCATCATTGATTATTATGGCATTTTACTCCTGCAATAATAAATACAGATAACATTTCAACATGGAAAGAACCTAAGTATTCTCTCCAAGTTACATATAGAATGTTTACCTATATTTGTAAAAATTTTGATATTAGCAATAAAATCTAATAACACGCTTTGTTTACTAATTACTAATACAGTCCTATGGTCTCACAGATTCAGGGATACAAGAAATGACATTAAAGTAGACATTTGACCTTCTGACATCCAAAATTAACAGCAAATAGCAGATTCGGGTGAAAAACAGGTTGAAGATCAACTTCAGTGGTAGTAGTACTAGATAATGTTTTCTTAATTGCTATTATAAATGGCATTTTAAATGTTTTCTATATAATATTATGTATTATTATATATTATATGTAGCATAACTATACTTATATAGAAAACATAACATATATTATTATATTATATCCTATGTAGAACTGCAGTTGTTTTACATATTGATTTTATATCTAGCAATTATGCCAAAATTTCTCCATAATTTTAATACTTTGTCTATGTATTTTGGGGGTCATTTTGAAACAGTTGTGAATACTGACATTTGGTCTTTTCTTCTACATTGTGTTCTTTGTAATGCATTTTCTTGAGTGCAAGGGCCTCAACAATGTTGACTAGAAGCAAAACTGGTAGGTATCACTCTTGTTCTGATTTTTAAAGAGCGTGCTTTTCAACACTACTTCATTCATGATGAGGTTTGTTGAGCTTGGCGGAGATGCACTGAGTCCAGGCTGGATGACACTGGAGGGAAGCATGGGAGACTCACTGCTAATTTGGTGATATTTCAAATTCTTTCTTCCCCCTTGCAACTGCTGGCTTCCAGTGACCTCAGCTAGTTGCTCCATGCCTTGTTTTCAGGTTTTGTTTTCATGTATATAACTGCATCCAGTGGAGAGACAAGGTGCAGTGTGCTTGCTTCACTAGAACAGAAACCTGTATTTTACATTTGCAACTTTTCACCTTCTAATTATAGTTAATATTTTAAAATTTCACATAAAGTGTAGAAATCTTGGAGTTACAGGTCCTTGTTTCTTCCACCCCACATCCTTTATGCTATAGCTGTTATCTACACGTACTATGGTTTCCACAAGGTACTCTTACAGTATTTGCTTTGAATAGTCATATGTGGTAAAAAGACATTAAAGGCAAATAAAGCATAATGCCTTCTGTATTTGGCCAGATATATATGCCATTTCATATGCTCTTCTTTCATCTCTGACAGTCAAGGTTTCTACCTGACACAACTTCTTTAATTCTGAAGAACTTACTTTCTCATTTCTTGTAATGCTAGTTTGCTGGTTACAAAGTATTTGTTATATGAGAAGGTATTCTGTTTTGATTCTTTGTTTTTTAATACTTTATTTTCCAGAGCAGTTTAGGGCTTACATTAAAATTGAGAGGAAGGTTCAGACATTTCCATATACCCCTGACACTACACCTGCATGGCCTCCCCCATTATGAACATCTCCCATCAGAATGGTACTGTTTACTTAGTATTTATTTATTTACCAAGGATGAACCTATGTTGACACATGATAATCATCCATAGTTCATAGTTTATATGAAGGCTCACTCTTGGTGTCCTACAGTCTCTGGGTTTGGACAAATGTATAGTGACATGTATCCACCACTACACTGTTACATAGAGTCGTTTCCCTTTCCTAAACATCCTCTGTGCTCCACCTCTTCTTTCCTTCCTCTTTACAGTCCCTGGAAACCACTGATAGTTTTACTTTATCCATAGTTACAGCTTTTCCAGAATGTCATAAATTTGAAACCATGTAGTATGTAATCTTCCAAATTGGCCTCTTTCAGTTGGTAATACGAATTTACAGTTTCCCCTTGTCTTTTCATGGCTTGATAGCACACACATTCCCTGTCTGTATGTGCCACAGTTTATCTATCACCCACTAACGGACATCTTGGTGGTTTCCATGTTTTGGCAGTTATGAATAAAGATGCTGTAAATCTGTGTTCAGCGTTTTGTGTGGACATAATTTTTCAACTCCTTTGGGTAAACACCAAGGAGCACAATTGCTGGATCGTATGGTAAGAGTATATTCAGTTTTGTAAGAAACTGCCAAATTGTCTTCCAGAGTGGCTCTATGAGTTTTGGCAATTACGAATAAAACTGCTATAAATCCATGTGCAGGTTTTGTGAGGACATAAGTTTTCAACTCATTTGGGTAAATACCAAGGAGCATAATTGCTGGATCGTATGGTAAGAGTATGTTTAGTTTTGTAAGAAAATGCCAAATTATCTTCCAAGGTGGCTGCCATATTTTGCATCCCACCAGCAGTGAGTGAGGGTTTGTGTTGCTTCACACACTTGTCAGCATTTGGTGTTGGCAGTGTCCTGGATTTTGACCATGCTAATAGGTATGTGGTGTTATGCCATTGTTGTTTTTATTTGCATTTCTCTGATAACATATGATGTGCAGCATATTTTCTTTTTTTTTTTGTGTGCAGCATATTTTCATATGGTTACTTGCCATCTGAATATTGTCTCTGGTGAGGTATTTATTCAGGTCTTTGCCCCATTTTTAATCAACTTGCTTGTTTTCTTGTTAAGTCTTAAGGGTGCTTACATGTTTTGGGTAACATTATTTTATTAGATACATCTTTACAAATATTTTCTCCAAACAAGTCTGTGGCTTGTCTTCTAATTTTCTTGACATTGCCTTTCACAAAGGAGAAGTTTTTAATTTCGGTGACATCCAGCTTATCATTCTTTCTTTGATCATATTTTGGTTGTATTGTATCAAAAAAGGCATCAACATATCCAAGGCCATCTAGGTTTTTTGTATGTTACCTTCTGGGAAGTTTTTAGTTTTATGATTTATGTTTAGGTCTCTGATCGCTTCTGAGTTATTTTTTATGATGGGTAAAATCTGCATCTGGATTAGTTTTTTGCATGTATATGTCCAGTTTTATCACCATTTTTTTAAGATGTTGTCTTCACTGCATTGCATTGTCTCACTCCTTTGTCAAATATCAGTTGATTATATTTACGTGAGTCTACTTCTGGGCTCTTCTGTTCCACTCATCTACTTGTCTGGTCACATCAGTCAGTTCTATAACTCTGATCATCTCCTTCAATATAATGTTGGCCTTTCTGGATCTTTTTGCCTCTTTACAAACAATTTGTTTATATCCACAAAATAACTTGCTAGCATTTTGATTGAGGTTGACTGAATCTATAGATCAAGTTGGGAAGCACTGACGTCTTAACAACATTGACTCTTCCTATCCATGAACACCTAGAGCAAGACATCTTGGAGTGTGAGGTCAAGTGGGCCTGAGGAAGCATTACTATGAGCAAAGCTAGTGGAGGTGATGGAATTCCAGCTGAGCTCTTTCAAATCCTAAAAGATGATGCTTTTAAAGTTCTGCACTCCTTATGTCAATGAATTTGAAAAACTCAGTAGCGGCCACAGGACTGGAAAAGATCAGTTTTCGTTCCAATCCCAAAGAAAGGCAGTGCCAAAGAATGCTCAAACTACCATACAATTGTATCATTTCACATGCTAGTAAGGTCATGCTTAAAACTGTTCAAGCTCGGCTTCAGCAGTACATGAATTGAGAACTTCTAGATACGTAAGCTGGGTTTAGAAAAGGCAGAGGAATCAGAGATCAAATTGCTAACATTCATTGGATCATGGAGATAGCAAAGGGATTCCAGAAGAACATCTACTTCTACTCCATTGACTATGCTGAGTCCTTTGTGTGGATCATAGTAAACTGTGGGAAATTCTTAAAGAGACAGGAATATCAAACCACCTTACCTGTCTCTTGAGAAACCTGTATGTGGGTCAAGAAGCAACAGTTAGAAATGGTCATAGAACAACTCACTGGTTCCATATTAGGAAAGGAGTATGTCAAGACTGTGTGTGTGTTTGTCTTTTAGTATGCCTTATGTTTTTTTTTCTTGGTATCTGGACATAATGTACTGAGTAATAGGAACTGCTGTAAATAGGCTGCTAGTAATGTGATGGGAGGTGTGTGGGGAGAGGAAATGTTCAGTAATCCTATGACTGTGTCTAGGTCCTTTAATGAAGCCCGTGGCTCTTCATTTCTGTGCCTCTATGTTTCTCAGCTTTTCTCTCCCTTAGCGAGATACAGGATGGATAGAGCATACAGGCATCGGTTTTCCTGCTGCCCAGGTCAGCTGGCTCTGTTAATACCAGCAGGTTAGGTTCCGGTTAGCTAGTTTCCCTAAGGCCAGCCTTGTTAATAACAGCATGCTCTAGAGCATTTTTAAATGGGCAGGGTCCCTGGGGCTGGAAGACTTGGGGGGGCTGAGCCATGTTAAGCCGGGCCCTTACCTGCTGAGCCCTGGGGACCCCAGGGGAGGTACCTTGGCTGCACTGAGCAGAGGACAGGAAAGCAGGTCCTCCCTGACAGCTGGCCTTGGGATGTGCTCAGTGCAACGCCGGCAGGCAGTGATCCTGGTGAGGCAACAGAAGCCTTTCAGGACTAACACTGGTCTTACATAAGTGATTTCAGAAAACAGAAAAGGAAGAAAGAGCCCAACTTGTATGAGACTGGCACAGCCTTGATATGAAAACCAGTTAATGACATCACCAGAAAGGGAAACCACAGGATGAACATGGATGCAGACATCCTCAACAAGATATTAGCAAACTGAAATCAGTAAAAGAAGAGGGGAAAACATCTCATCATCAAGATGGATGTGTTTTAGAAATAGATTATCATTAGAAAATCAGCCAATAAAATTCATCATATTGACACATTAAATGAGAGAAACATTAGGTTCACCTGCCAAGTTTAAGACACAAAAAGCATTGGATAAGAGTTCGGCATGCATTTATAATTTTTGAAAAAGCACATCTTTTAGTGAACATAGACAGGGACTCCCTTAATCTGATAAAGGATAGACTTGCACCAAACACTGTACTCAGTGGTGAAATGCAGAGAGATTGTCTGAGAGGGAACAGAAGGCAGGGCGGTCAGCTGACACCACTTCTGTCCAGCTCTGTGTGAAGATGTCTCAGCCAGGGCAATAAGAACTAAAGAGAAATAAGAGTTATTAAGAATAAATAAAATTATCATTATTTACAGATAACTTTGCACATAGGGAAACCAAAGCAACCTACAGATAAATTACTAGAATTAGTAAGTGAGCTTTGCATTGTGTGCCTGCATGCTTAGTCGTGTCCATCTCTTTGCGACCCCATGGTCTGTAGCCCACCAGGCTCCTCTGTCCATGGAATTTCCCAGGCAAGAATACTGGAGTGGGTTGTCATTTCCTCCTCCAGGGGATCTTCCTGACCCAGGGATAGAACCCACATCTCTTGTGTCTCCTGCATTGTGGGCAGATTCTTTACCACCGCACCACCTGCGAAGCCCTTACATTGTTGAATATAATTGTCTATTGTGTTGCACTGTATTGCTATAGTCAGGAAAGAAACAAAATAAACATAAAATACACTATTAGAGTAGCATGAAAAAAATGTCAAACACTTGGAAATCTAACAAAAGACCTCTACAGGCAAAATTGCAAAACTTCATTGTGTGACACTGAAAGAGCCTAAAGAAATGGCAAGCTAGGAGTCCCATGAATCAGTAGATGCTACTCTGTGATATGAAGTCTTCTCAAAGTGATGAGTGTTTCCACATGGCCTCAATCACCCTTCCAACAGGTCTTTGTTCTTTTTATTCTTTGGTGTAACTGGATAAGCTAGCTCTAGAATGTAGGTGTAGTTCCAGAGAGAGGTGGGAAGGTTGCTGTGTCAGCAGCAGGCCCCGTCAGGCAGCTGTGTAACCACAGGAGTGCTGGTGGACAGGGGAGTCCACCGAGCAGAACAGAAAACATGGCACTTTGTGTGACTCATGGCTGCATAAAACACGGTGGAAGCTGTGCTCCAGATCAAGGAGGCAAGGAGATTGGGTTTTTCCTGATAAATAGAAGATTGACTAACCAAACAGTGGAGGAGGAGGAAAAGAAAGAAGGAAGAAAGAAAATGAGACCCCTTACTAATAACCCACACGTTCATGAAGAGACTAACAGTGGAAATGTAGATTCCAACATCTGGAAGCAAACTTGGAGTCAGACTCATGGATTTCTTGGCCCTTGGGAGTGTGACTGTTTTCTAGCCCTTCATGTGCTGAGTGATCTGGGACTGTAAACTGGTCATGTGGAAAGGAAGCTGTGCAGGTCAGAATTCTGCTGTTAAACTCTTTGGGGCTGTTTGCTTGGTGGGTGTTTTCTGGGCTGGGTTGGAACTACAGGCAGTGTCTTGGGTGATGTTTTCAGTCTGTTCAGATCTCTTGCCTTCAGGGGACTTTGAACTGTCGCTCACATGTGAGGTTTCTCTCAGAGAAAGGATTTTGTGTAAGTTTTCTCGACAAACATGATGAGTTTTCTGTTACGTGCAGCTATTAGGAGACAACCGTCTGGATGGAAAGGACCATTTGACAATTCATCATTGTAGACTCAGTGTTGGGTCTTCTGTTTCATTAAGAAAGAAATCGTTTGGTTCAGAAAAATCCTGAGGGTCGTTCAAGCTGGAGTCTCCGATGGTTTCCACATTCAGTGTGAAGAGGCAGTGCGGGCACTGAGAGAAGTTATTAGAAATGCAATCAGTGACTGTTCTGTCTAAACTTCTCTTATCCTCATTCCATGAACTGTTTAAAAATCGAGCAGTTAAAAAAGCCAGCTAAGATCTGGAGGCCTGTAAAGCAATACTTTTCACTTTTTTTTTTTTACTTTTCACTTTTCTAACACCATTTATTCGAAGAGAAGAACATATATTAATCGCTGTTGATATGGGTTCTTGCGGAGCCCTAGCTGTTTTCCTGGGATAAGTTAGACATCGTGAGAACCCATATTAATCCCACAGTCCACGATCCAGAGCAAACTGAAGGGGTGATGGGAGCCCTCCGTGTGTCAACTGTGGGATTCTCTTTCCTCTTCTCACCACCCATTGAGTGTTGGCCTCCAGGTTTGTTCCTAGATCATGGATCTCCTGATCCATGATCTAGGATCCATGATCTAGCTTCCTGATCCATGATCTAGCTGACCCACCTCATCCTTCCTCAGTGTTTCAATTACCACTTGGATGCTAATTACTCTTAAATCTTTATCGCTAGTTCTAAGTTGGGCTTCCCAGTAATCTCAGTGGTGAAGAATCTGCCTACCAATGTAGGAGACACAGGTTCAATCCCTGGGTCAGGAAGATCCCCTGGAGTAGGGGATGGCAACCCACTCTGGTATTCTTGCCCAGGAAATCCTATGGACATGGGAGCCTGGCGGGCTACAGTCCATGGGGTCGCAAAGTCAGACACGACTGAATCTCTGAGCATGCCCGCACTAGTTTTAACTTATGCATGCAACAAACTATTCAAATTTCCAGTTTCTCAGACTCTACAAGCTTCAGATTTAACTTATCTTCTCTCACAAAACTGCTTCTCCTTTCTCTGGATCTTGGTGATTAGGACCGCTGGTTGTCACGGGAGGGCCCATAGTGATGCAGGGCTTTAAATTTAGTTTGAAAACCTGCTAAGGGAGTCAGGACCAGAAAGAGACAGAGGAGAGTGAGAACCATGAGCAGTTCAGGACTGGTGCAAGAAGCAAGTCTTCACATCACATCTAATGAGCAGGGGCAGGGATGAAACTGGGAAGTAAGTCGAGTCAGGTCAGTCAGAGGTAAGGAGGACGGGTCTTTAACAGGACAAGGAGAGGGGGAGTTGAAAGTGCACAAGAGCCGCTGTGTTGGCACCTTGCCCTTTAGATGGTGACTGGTATACTGTGCCACCCCCTGGACACACCCAGCCTGCTCACTCCTCCTGACTTTGTACTTGCTGCTTACATTTCCTGATGTGTCCATAGATTTGTCTTTGTCTGCACTTTTCTTCTAATTGCTCAACTCAACTGAGGTATCTTCTCTGTAAAACCTTACCTTATACCCTAGACAGAGTCACTCTGCTTTGTGTCCATAGCTGTTTTTCTGCAGTTCCCACATTTTTTATGTCTGTTTATGATTTCCTTTTACTTTTATTGTAATAAATGTAATATATAAGAAATTTGAAGTTAAATAGTGGTTTCTGATTTCTAGAAATAGCAGACTGGATTAGTCAGATTGACTCTTCAACTAAGGACAATGAAAAATATTATATAATATAGCTTTACATATTAAAAAAAATAGTTAAGTATCAGAAATCTGAAGATGTTAGAAACTCCAAATTATTGTATGAGAATCTGTAATGAGAGTTACAAGCACACATATATATTGTACATGAGGGCACTCGAGCTCACCAAGGGTGCTCATGCCCTGAGGGCACTCTGCAGCCACACTGGGCAAGAGGAACAAAGGCCAGTCCTGGTACCTAAGACCTTAAAGGAGACACTCCTGACTTGTCCAGGAAAGGGAGTCACACTCACAGTGAGGATGAACCTGCCCACATCCACCCTCTGCCCCAACCCTAGGAGTTTCTGTAGAGCTATAAGGAGAGACAGATAGATTCACAATCATCGGAGGAATTATACTCAACTCTGCTCAAGGATTGATAGGAATAATGAGATGAAATAAGTAGCAGTTGGTTAAGATACAAAAGATTAAACAATGTAATTAATAAAATAGATTTATGGCATATATTGAACATTATAACAAACCACAAAACACTCCATATTATTTTTAAAAAGCACAAATAAAAAATTTACAAACAATGGAAAAAGACAAAAATTAAAACATTGGAAAGGATTGAAACAATCTTCAAATATTTTCTGGTCATAACATAAGGGAGAAATCAATAACCAAAAAATGAGTAGGAATTCAGCCCTTGGGACTTAGAATCATCAGCCATATGTCAGACTTCCCTGGTGGTCCCGTGGTTAAGAATCCACCTGCCGCTGCAGGAGACACAAGTTCCATCCTTGGTCCGGGAAGATTCCACATGGCACAGGGCAACTCAGCCCATGTGTCACAACTACTGAGCCCAGGCACCCCAGAGATGGTGCTCTGCAACAAGAAAGCCACTGCAACGAGAAGCCCACACGCCACAACTAGAGAAAGCCTGCATGCAGCAGTGAAGACCCAGTGCAGCCAAAAATAAAGTAATAGAATAAAAATTTTTTAAGTAAGTTATATGTCAAATAATAAATTATAATAAAAACTAAATTTTGAACTGAATCATGAAAATGCTATATATTAAAACTATAGATGAAGTCAAATAGAGAAAAATTTATGGCTTTGTATCCATGTTAGAAAAGAAGTAAGGTTAAAAATTCATTAGGCTAGTATGCATCAAAAAAAAATTAAAAAGCAACTGCAAAATAACAGAAGAATAAAGTAAATAAAGGTAGGAGCAGTAATTAGATGAAACAAAAATGTACAATAGGAAGGCTCTAGATGGCTAAAAGCTGGTTCTTTCAAAACACCAATAATATTGATAAAACTTCTTGTGAAACTGACCAAAAATAGAAGGTACCAATAGCCAATAATGGAATAGGAAAGACATTATCACTACAACTGCCACGTACACAAAGATCTTTAAAAGAAGATAGTATTAACTTTTTACCAATAAACTTCAGAATATAGATGAAATGGATGAATTCTGGGGGAAGGACACGAAGACTGACACAAGAAGAAACAGAAAACAGCAACAGTCCTACATCTTTGAAGAATTAAATCAGCGGCACATGTATAATCCTAAAGGAAAGCCCCAGGTCAGCTGAGGTGGTTGCTCCAGACATTCAAGAAAGAAACAATTCCATTCTTACCACACTGCTCCTGACAACAGAAGAAACACTTATTTTATGATAGAGCAAAACTTGAGACCTAGGAAGAATAGGTAAGGAATATCTCTAGGCTAATTTCACTCATGGACATAGATGTAAAAAATTTCAAAATACTGTAAAGCCCCATCATGACATGATGAGATTAAAATAAAATCAAGTGTTTAAACACAAGCCTCATGATTGTGAAGTTCATGTAGGGCCACATGAGACGTGCACACATGCCTCAGCCCTGGTGTTGGTTTATATGAGTGTGTATGCAAAGGAATCATCTTTTTCCTTTTATTTATTTTTTGTCGTTTATTTTTCCCCTTCTTCATTTCTGTTTTTTTGTCAATTTTTGGCTTTAGATATCAGTGGGGAAGTTCTGATTGTTGTGGCGGCTGTGCTGGCAGACACTGACATGGGCATCAGGACCCACAGGTGAGGCTGGGAGAATCCCAGGGGTGAGGGAACCCCTCTGCTCCCCCAGCCCCAGGAAATAACTGATGACCTGCAGCTGCCTTCGCCCTTCCTCAACCCTGAGGAGGTTAAGAACTGTAATCAGCTTCTGTTTGAGAAAAGATCAGGGAAATCGCCAATTTACTTCCAATTTCAGATGATTTGGGGGAAATACTGATGAATTTTTCATAAAACTAATTCATCAGTATGTTAAAAGGATAATACATTTTGACTAAGTCAGATTCATCCAAGGAATGTGAAGTTGATTTAACATTTTCAAAAAATCAGTTAAATATTGCCTGTATTTCCTAATACAGGAAAAATTATATGATCATCCCAGTAGATGGAAGAAAAGTACTTGATAAAATTCAGTATCAGCTTAAAAACTGAGCAAACTAGAGTTTTCTTAATCAGATAAAGAGAAGGTGCAAAAATCTACAATAATGATAATATTTAACAAATGCTGTTTCAAAAATTTTGAAAAATTTCCCTTTGAGATGATGAACAAGAAGAAGACACCTCCTATAACCACTGTCAGCATTGCCACTCAGCTGAGCAGGAGATCCTGGCTGCTGCACTGAGACAAAGAAGTCACGACTAGGAGCTTTAGATAAGCATAAAGAACTATAGTTGTTTTCAGATAAAAAGATTCTATATGTATTAAATGAAACATTTTTACAGATAAAACATTATAACTAATAAGAAAGTTATAACTAAGTCACCAAAAGTGAAATAAGTATAAAATTCCATTATGCTTATATAAAATCAACAAATAGGAAACATAATTTTAAACTATACTATTTCAAAGCATCCAAAAATAGCAGTTAGGATAAATATAAAAGAATGATATGAAAGACTTTTTTTTGAGGAAAATTACATAACTTTATTGGAAGACATTATGTGTCAATAAAAATAGGCCATGTTTACAGAAAAGAAGACTCAAAATGCAGAGGTTATTCATCTCTAAACTGATCTCTGTACTCAGCACACTCCCACTCCAAACCCCAGGAAGTGTTTGGGGAAGTGATAGGTGACAAGACAATTCAACCTGGGAAACAGTTCCAGAGAGAAGAGCCAAGGCTGTAAAAGAGGAGGAGACGGGAGGATGGAAGGGGGAGACCAAGAGGGGGGAGAGACCTCAGTCTGTTCACACTGCTTCTGGGGCTCTCGTGGTAAGAATACTGGAGTGGGCTGCCATTCCCTCCTCCTCACCATGACCGTGCATCTTGGGTGGCCCTGCACGGCATTGCTCGTAGCTTCACTGAGTTAACGCAAGCCCCTTCTCCGTGACAAGGCTGTGATCCATGAAGGGATAGATACCGTGCTGTATTGTTGCAGAAAGAGACAGAAGTGAAACAGAAAAGACTGTGTATGCATAGTCATCTACGTCACAGGAGTGAGTCAGAGCAGTGAGGAAAGGTGCATTTCTGTTCACCTGGATATCGTGTATGGTGGACAAGAGTGTATCAGGTATGTACATGTACAGTGTAATCATACAACACTAAAATATATTATTGCATTTTCCATCATAGCCCAATTCTGGAAACAACTCAAATGTCCATCAACAGTGGAATGGTAGAATAGATCAATAAACTCTGATACAGTCATTCAAAAATATTTACTTAGAACCAACAAGACATAGGTGACATGAAATAATATGAATGAATCTATAAACCTAAAGTTGGATGAATAAAAAATAAAATTATACTTACAGTATCTTGCTATTTATATAAAGTTCAAAAGTAAGCAAAATTGAATTATTTTTTAGGGATGTATGTAAGAGTGCTCAAGAAAAGCTAGGACAGAATTACTGTACGAGACTGGAGGATGGTCTGCTCTGGCCAGAATGTGTTGTAGTCAGCAAGGACCTCTGGGCTATAAACGATGTTCAGTTTCTTTACTTGATTCTTAATTACTTGGCCTTATAACTGTTATTCAATCTTTGCATATTATATTTTCCATAGAAATGTTTAAAAATTAGACTTCCAATGAAAATTAATTTTATAACATAGTCGAGAGTTAGCTGGCTTTCTACATATTTGTTAAATGCTGAAACATTTATGCACATTCCTGTGTATATTATCTTCTCAATAAAAGTATATACTTATATAATTAAACTTCTAATGAAAAACAGCAGTAATCAGACTTATCTCTTTTCACCATGTAGAGGTAAGCACAATTGGATTTTCTGGCATTTCTTTTGGTGTTTACCTCTACATTTGTAAATGTAAGCTTACAGTTCTGTGTCTTTAATTTTCATCTTTAGATGTTATTTGTTGGCTGTTACATGATAAGATGAGGACACAGATTTCTTACTACTACTTTCTCTAGGCTCTTATTCTCTCCCCCCCAAATATTAATATATTGCTTTTCATTTATGTCAGTATCCAGAATTTACATTATCCATACTGTGTAAATAGTATTTATCACCAAAATAATTCAGTTCCATACCTCTTTCATTGTGTTCATTCATTTAATTTCAGTTATTTTTTTTTTGAAACATTCCCCAAAATTCCTCATATTTTCCTACAGTTTGGATTGCTCTTTACATTATTATGTTATGAAATGTTACCAGCTAGGAGAGAGTAAGTGACAGCAGACTTGCTCTCCATTGACGACCACAGTATTGGACAGTATGTGGTACATTCTTTTCAGACCTTGAAAAACAAACATCATGGGACGAGAGACGCTCACTGGGAATTCCCCACCCCTTAAAATAGTCTCTTACTAAGATTTTATGCAAGATCAATAACAGCAATGAATTTAGCAATTCCATTTTTAATCTTATTCACTTTTTGTTAAGGAAGCTATCTCCATATACTTCGTGTTTCCTCCATGTGTCGTGGCTCTGTTCATGTAACATTCCTAGGCTTCCTGTGTTTATAAACAGACACACACAGGTGCACACGTGCACGTACACTCTGCCCCAGTGGGCAAAGTGTCTTACCTGACTGTGGGAAGAAGACACAGCACAATCGGATGCTGGCTCAATTCCTCTTGGGGGTGAGCCGTGTGCGGGGGACACACACTGCGTGCTGGCCAGTGCAGGCAGACTCTGAGTGTGGAGGAGCCTGCCAGCCCAGGGCAGCTGCCAGAGGATTTTGCCAGGGCCCAGCCATGGGCGGCCCGTCAGACTGCAGGGGTAAGACACGTTCACCTCTAACAGTGTCATTATAAGAAAAGTGAATCAGAGGCCCTATCAGAGCTGGTGTTCATTTCTTTAATACTCATGTGACTTAAGACAGGCTAAAGCTATTTTAAGTGAAAGAAAAGTGGCTTATCAGTCAGCGGAGTCAACTGCTGAATGCTGTCCATTTGTCCTATGCTAGAAATAAAGCTAATCTCTTTTGTAATCATCTTGTATTGCTTTTGTTTTAGTTTAGTATATTTTGTTATTCAAAACATTTTGAAGTTGTATATATATATATCCATGTTGCCAATGATTTTTACTGCTTCAGTCCCAGTTTGGTTCTGGTCTGTTTGTTTCATAGCTTTCTCTTTAGTACTTAATCCTTTGTAATTTCTTAGTTTTGAGATGTGAAGTTTTTATCTAGACTTACCCCACCTCCATATCAACATGTTCATATCATGTTCAGTTGAGTGTATCCCCTTAAAGAAGGTATGTTGACGTCATAGCCCCCATTTCCTCAGAAAGTGGCTTTACATGGAATAAGATCTTTGCAGAATCAGCTAGGTAAAGGTGAGGTCAAGAGGGTGGCCCTGATCTGGTGATTGGTGGCCTTATTACGCAGGGAAATTTGGAGACAGACATGGAGGGAGGAGGATGTACAGCAGTGTGTCGGTGGAGTCAGCGACTGGAGTGACACAGGACAAGCTGAGGACTGCTGTCCCCATTCCCAGCCGGCACCCTGAGTTCAGACTTCGGCCTCCAGAAGGTGAGATGGCACGTTTTCCTTGCTTTAAGCTCCCAGCGTGGCCATGTCTTTACAGCAGCCCCAGGAATCCAAGATCCAGTTTCCACAGCAGCACTTCAAATTGCCATTTTGCTTCCCTAATTAAAAATTTTATTATATCTTAAAAATGGTTAGTTTTCAACTGTCTGTATTTGTGTTTTGCTCCATGAGTCCTCTGTCCTGTTCTGACGCACTTCTTGCTGAGTGTGTCCTTGAGAACGGTGGCTGGTCTGTCTGTGTGTCCTCCTCCCCCCGAGGCTGCGGCCTCAGTTCTTTCTGAGTCTTCCTCCATTGACTGTCTTTCTCTTTCTGTCTTCAGTCTCTCCTGTGCTTGAGAGGATTCTCATCTAGTTTCGTGGAGACTCAGCATAGGAGAGAAATGACCGCGGTGCATCCATGAAGGGGGCGGGCAGTCTCCACCAGAGGAGCCGCTGCTGTTAGACCTCAAGGCCCCGCCTGGAGATTTAGTGGGCTTTCCAAGTCCACTTCCTCCTCCTCTGCCTTCTTCAGAGGCGCACTGCCCTCTGTTCTGTGATTGCATGCACACCCTCCTCTCCCCACAGGCTGAGACCACCGACAGGCGGACGCCTGCTGGGATAGAGAAGGTGGCCAGAACTCAACTCTGGGGAGTCCGGCGGGTGCGAGGTGCCCAGCCCCCTCCCTGCAGCCTGGGTGCTTGCGGTAGGCGGGCACAGACGTTTGCTCTAGAACTTTATGAACCATAAGCAAGGTCATGGCTTGTTCCACTTCAGGTCAGATTCTCAAGAGGTCCGAGGCCTCAACACGACTGCGTCGTGAGGGCCAAGGGTGAGGCGTACCCCGTGGGGGCTCTGAGGGGCACCAGCTTGTCTCCAGCTAAGGCCAGGGTGGGGCTGAGGCACTCAGAGCAGACAGATCTCAGGAGCCTGTGCGGAAAGCGCGACACCCCAAGGTCCTGATCCCAACCTGGGGTCAGTGAGGAGAGGTCGGAAGATGAGAGGCCCGCCTGTGCTCCAAAGGCCGAGGGGACTTGGTGCAACTGGGTGAGGCACTGGGCAATTAGCAGACCAGGAAGGCCTGAGGAGACGCTGGCCTGCCGCTTGTACCTGTGAAGGGCTCAGGCCACCCGCTGCAGGCCTGTGAATTCCCAGAAGCGCAAGCCGAATCTTATAGGGCATCCAGCACAAGCCTCATGTCCATCACTTTATAAAATTTTCCATGAATGATGGGCATTGTATGAAATCCTTCATGACCCCATGCAAAGCAAAGGAAGTCATTTTTAATAATTCTCTGACTTACTAAAAATAAAACCTAAAGTATATTAACATACAGGAAAAAACCCCAAACACTCAATCTTGCAAGTCCAGGTTTGCCACCATGAAGGTTCCTGACTTCCCGTGATCTGTCTGCCCTGACCAGCTTCAGGGTGGATGGAACAGCTCTGGCCGAGTCAGCGGTGATCCCACAGACATCGAGGGGACATGGTGCCACCTGGAGCACTGCATGGGCTGTAAGTGTTGCTGCTGGTGGATCACAACACGTTACCTTCTTGACGGGACAAGTTGGTGGTGGGTCCCCAGTGCAGGCCAGTGACCTAGTGACCCCTGCTGCAGGGCTGTCCATGGGCCAGCCCACTGAGGCCTGCTCTTCCCCTGCTCCGATGTGCTCCCTCCCCAGAGGCTCTGCTTCCTGGGACTCTGCCCTGCAGCACCCGGTCCACCTACTCAGCTGTGAGCGCAGCGTGGCGCTGGAGCCTCAGCCTGACCCAGGCAACACCACCCTGGAGACTGGGCTCCGGCTGTGCTCTGCTGGCCCACCCTCTCTGGTTCTGCCCACTGCCATCAGAGCATAAGTCTTGTCCCCCAGTTCAGGGTGGGTGTGGCCAGAGCGCCCAGGCCCCACAGTCACTGGGACCCTCACAGCAGAATGTGGTCAGCGATGAACAGTGTCAATGGCTCAATCTTATTTCTTTATTTACTTGCATTGAGTGTGTGTGTGAGCTCATACAGACTGACTGAAAAGCACTGCTTTTAATTAACTTCACAATAACAAGATTCTGCATTTTACACAATTGAATCTTTAGACTCCACTTGCAAGCCTCGTGTGGAGTTTTTATTGGCGAAGCAGATGCCCTTCAGGAATGTGCCTGACTGTGTGTTTGGTTCAGTTCAGTCGCTCAGTCATGTCTGACTTTGCAACCCCATGGACTGCAGCATGCCAGGCTTCCCTGTCCATCACCAACTCCTGGAACTTGCTCAAACTCATGTCCATAGAGTCGGTGATGCCATCCAACCATCTCATCCTCTGTCGTCCCCTTCTCCTCCTGCCTTCAATCTTTTCCAGCATCAGAGTCTTTTCCAATGAGTCAGTTCTTCGAATCAGGTGGCCAAAGTATTGGAGCTTCAGCTTCAGCATCAGTCCTTCCAATGAATATTCAGGACTGATTTCCATTAGGATGGACTGGTTTGATCTCCTTGCAGTCCAAAGGACTCTCAAGAGTCTTCTCCAACACCACAGTTCAAAAGCATCAGTTGATGCTTTTGACTCTCTGTGTATGATGAATTTCCATTTAGAAAGGATGAAGTCACTTTTACAACTTTGTTTTAGGGTGCCGTTCCACTTTGTGGATTTTTGATGCAAAATTTTAGTTGTCAACCACTCCCTTCTCTTCTACTTCAAAATCTTATGTTTCAAACATCCAATAAAGTCTTATATCTTGGAACACTTGGTAAAATATATATATATTTTTAAAAAGCCTGTGTGTCACTTGTCTCAGCCATGAGTTCTGGGAACGAACATTACGCTAATTAAACCAAAGAGTGGTCAGTTATAACAGGTAAAGGAAGTATGCTGTGAAAACATGATGCCATTTAAGACCAAACAGAGTAATTTTTGAAAAGTTTGTTGTTTTGTGCTATTCACATTGCCATTAGCACGAATGATTATAATTCATTAAAATGATCAGAAGTTGTTACATTACTGATAATTGTGTATCAATTTGTAATAACAAATACAAGGAGACACTCAGGCTATTTGTCCAAGATAAATTTCATACTCTTGTTTTCCCTTTGACTCAAAGTTGAATTCTTAGCACTTCCAAAAATGATATGTAGGATTAGATTAATTTTGCTGTGAGATTCTGTGGGGTTTCTTCTTGTTCCTCTGTTTCATGGGTATACTTGTTCTTAGGAGAATAGGTTGGATAACTCTTAATTCCAGAGGAAGACAGTATCCGTAACAACATGAATACATGTGTGGTTCAGAGAATTCAGTCCACATTCACAATATGTAGTTAATTCTATAGTGATGTGAAAAGTCACAAAAATGTTAATGATCTCTTTCATGCATAGAGAAGTTTCATTCAAAGGTTCAAGGTGCTTTCTAAGTACTAATTCATTAAACCTGGACTTTCTGTGTCACATTACTCATGTTTGTTCTTTCTTTAAACCTAACTTTCTACCCAAGCTGAATTTCTAATATAGTAAGACCAAAATGAAATACAACTGGAAATATAAATTTCCATGCATAGTTCTGTAGGGAAGTTCCAGTTTAAGTGGGTTTTTTGTCATAACAGGAATTATGAGGGACTTGGAGAATCTGACCAGAGTGCTTGACAACCAGCTCTTCCTGGCCACTTTGGAAAAGGTGAAAACTTCATGGTACTGGGATTCCTAGGAGAGAGAGCATGATATGAACTAGTTCTGCCCGAATCTGATGAGAAGTGAGATGATCAGCTCTCATCAGCAGCAAGGCTTAGTGGTGAAGGCGTGAGTCAACTGGGGTGTCACCCACAGGTTACCTCATTAATCCACAGGCCCTGCCCCACGCACACCTGAATCACAATACCCCTCTTCCACCCCAACCGGGTTTCCTCAAGTCCAGAGCCCAGTTACACGTAAGTAATGAAGTTTTCATCCAGAATTTGCTTGGAATTCAGTGAAACAGAAAAAAATAGAGGTGAGATGCTGGGTGAGGCAGAGTAGTGCCAAATCACCCACAGCTTGACAAAAAAGCTTTCGATGACAGCTTGGTCAAAAAAGATACAGACAGAGACCCTCCATGCAGGCTGTTGGGGTCAGTCACTTAATTATTGCTCTGTCACTGCCACCGTGGAACTCTGGAACTCAACCCGTGGAGGAGCAGGGCCAGCTCATGTGTCCTGTGTCAGCTTCCCTTCAGGCCGTGGGCAGCCTTCACGCTTAGCACCGCCTCTCAGACCCTCTGGGATTTGTTATGTAAAAGCTGGCTTATTTCGTAAATTAAGCCCTGCTGGTGTGCAGTGCTGTCTCACTCCTTCCAAGCAGCAGTCTTGAGAGGTCACAGTGGCTTTCTGTGAGAAATGACCATTGTCTACAGGTGCAGCTCTGAGGATGGGATCTTGGGGCTTCTGGTAGCTGTGGAAGCATGTAGTCCCCAGCAGCTGTAACACCCATTCTGTTGGGTGTTATTATGGCCCCTTTGACATCCACTCAAACCAGGTTTTCATCTGTATAGTCACAACAAGCATAACTGGGTTTTCACTAAGCCCAGTGATCACTGAGCTGGAACTGGTATAGAAGAAGGTGAGAGAGCCCAGGGTGGGACTGCATCTTGAGGATAGTGTTCCGCTTACATTGTCATTCAGCACAGTGGGAGGATCACGGTGGACTACTTGCCCAGTAAAACATGTGTCTTCCCTGGTGGCTCAAGATGGTAAAGAATCTGCCTGCAATGCAGGAGACCCAGGTTCAGTTCTTGGGTTGGGAAGATTCTCTGGAGGAGGGCATGGCAATCCACTCCAGTATTCCAGAATCCCATGGACAGAGGAGCCTGGCAGGCTACAGTCCATGGGGTTGCAGAGTCGGACACAATTGGGGAACTGACACTTTTTTCAAGATGCACATGTGCAAGCCCTGGGAGGAACAAGTAGGAAAAGAGATGCGTGTAGTTCCAGGTGGGAGACGAGGAAGGAAGGCTTCCTGGAAGAAGTGGTATTTGAAGCTACACTTGGATGGGTAAAATCTGTCTTGTGACTGTGACTTGGGGAACAGGGAGAGGGGTAACGACAGGCACATGTCAGCAAAAGGGACACAAGAAGAGGAGGAACCCCACAGACAAATCAGAACTTCCCAGGTGACACAGGTGTGTTCAGGGAGCCCTGAACAGGAAGTAGGGAAAGAAGTATTATGTCTATGAAGCCTTCAGCATCAAAACAAGGAGATCTTTGGTTTGCAGGTGGAGAGCTGTCACAGGTTGTGGAGCTAGGGGACTGTAACCCATGGCAGCTACAGGAGGAAAGATTAAAAGGGGGAAAACAGGGTTGGGGCTCTTGAGGGTCTGACAGGCAGTGGCAGTGGGCCTGTGGGGTTGGGGTGGGGAGGGGGGCTGTGAAACGCTGCCGGCGGTTGTTACTGAAGCCTGACAACAGGCTTGACTCAGCACAGAAACCAGGAGAAAGAGTGGCTGCTCCAGACTGAGAACAGAGTGAGGAGTTTGATCTCAGACATAGGTGTTTTGAGGATGGGGCAGGACTTCCAAAGATGACTCTCGGGCCACTGGAAGTGCCATGGGCCTTCTCCTACAACTCTTGTACTCAGCAGTCATACAGACTGTATGACGACACACTGCTCAGAATCTAGCTAGATGATCATGTGTGCGATTAGTGCAACACAGCGTCTTCTTTGGAACCACCCAGGAATTAGAACAGAACACACTTTATTCTGACACCATCGGCCCTGGACTAACTGACACGTGGTGCGGGTGTCAGGCCCAGTGTGCTGTCATGAAGTGAGCCCAGAGCTCTGCTCTGCAGACTGGGGTCTGAGTCCTGGCTCTGCTGTGTTTTATTTTTCTAAGGCCTTTCTTTATCTGTAGCCCCAGATCCTCCTGGAGGCGCTCGGTCTTGGGGATGTGTCATCATGATGGGGAGAGACTGGGGGGTGAGCACAGTCCAGTGAATCTACATCCCAGACCAAACAGCACAGGTGCTTGGGGTTCACCAGTTTCATGTGAGATCAGTGGATCCGGTGTGAGGAGTGCCCACAGCGCTCTAGTGGTCACCACTGTCCTGTCCCCAGAAGAACAAAGAGGAGGAAGGCTTGGTACTTGTCCCCAGAGCTTTCACTTGGGCTAGTGAGAAGGATAAACAGAGGCCAAGGAGATAAGGGCAGAGATAAGCAGATAAAGTAGTGGGAGGACGAGTGTGGGGAGGAGAGGTTTTCCTAGGGTTGATATTAGGGACGCCTGGGAGCCTGCAGGTGGAGAAGGGGGCACTTGGGTGAAGGCTACCAGGTCTTCAGGAACCAGCACCTGGAGGCATGTGTGTGTGTGTTGCGGGAGGGGGGCGGGTTGTGGGTTAGGGCCAGGTGGTGGAGGGACTGGAGTGTCCGATCAGAGGGTGGATGTGTATTCAGTGGACAGCATAGGAAGTACTGCATTGCCTATTTTTGAAAGGGAATAAATGCCACTGAAATGCCTCTGTTTCTCCGGAGCCAACTTAGGTTACTCCCGCTGCACAGGGTCAAGCAGTTGGCGGTGAGGGAGCCACCAGAAGGCCGTGAGGATGACCCGGGCCTGCGGGAGGGGCTGAACTGTGCGAGGGGAGCCGGGTGACAGTGACCCGTGAGAGCCTCGAGAGGCCCAGGGAGCAGAGACTGCGCGAAGACCGAGGAGGACAGACCCCGGACTCTTCCCAACCTCGCTCCCTGGGAGAACAGTGGAAGCCACCAGAAGCCAGGGGGAGGGGCTACTGTGCGGATTCTGGGTTTGGGGGCGTCTGGGCGAGGTTATTCAGGTGGATAGTCTCTGGCCGCCCCAGACGGCCAGGATTGGAGGCCCAGACTGCTGACGCCCGAGAGGTGACAGCGCTGCGGTGGCAGCGGGAGAGACGGGCGACCTGCCGAGAACGGGGACCCCAGGAGAGGACGCGCTGGGGGAGGGCGTGCGCGCGGGCTGCCCGCGCACGTGGGGATCGGGGACAGCCCCCCTCCTCCTCGGCCTCACGGTGGGGCCTAAGCCGAGGCCGAGCCCCTGACTGTGGCCCCAGGGCCTACAGCTGCGGGAGTTAGGAACCTACAACCGGATCCTCTTTCCACGGCCCCTGTCCCCAACCCACAGGCGCATTTATTTAAAAAAAAAAAGAAAGAAAGAAATCAGCCCGCAAAGACCCGGAACGCAGAGGCCGGGGCTCCAGCCGGTCCTTTTCTGCTTCGGGCCTGGGGAGGGCGGGTGCCGGGCTGGGCGGGGAGGCCCGCTGCGCCGGTGCGCGCGCCCGGGCTCCGGGAGCGCGCTCCGCCCCCGTCCCCTCCGTGCACGCGCCCCGCGCCCCCAACCCACACCCCCCCCCCTTGTATGCGCGCGCCCCCGCCCCGCCTCCCCCGTGCGCGCCCTCGCCTCGCGCGCGCGCCGCGGAGCCGCCGGTGCAGCGGGGCGGGCGCGCTCCGGGCGGGCCGGGGGCGCGGGCGCGGGGCCGGCGAGCCGGGGCGCGCGGGGGAGGCGCCGGGGAGGAGCGCGCTGCGCCGCCGCCCGGCCTGCCGCCGCTCGGTGCGGGTCCGCGGGGCGCGAGGAGCGGCGAGACCGCGGCCTGGAACAAAGGGAGGCCGGCGCGGGCGGGGGCGGCGCGAGCATGGCGGACCGCAGCCTGGAGGGCATGGCGCTGCCCCTGGAGGTGCGCGCCCGGCTGGCCGAGCTGGAGCTGGAGCTGTCGGAAGGTAACAGGCCCGGCGCTCGGCCGGCCGCGCTGTCACGGGGCCCGGGCGGGCGGGGGTCCCGGCGCAGGGCGAGAGCGGCCCCCGCCCTGCGGCTCTGCGTCTTCCGCCGCCGCCCCAGCGCCGGGGGCCGGAGGAGCCTGGGGGCCGGGGGCGGAGGGCGGGCCCGTGGCTTGGGGCGCAGGACGAGCCTCGGGCCGGGGGCGCAGGATGGGCCCGGGGCTTGGGGCGCAGGGCAGGCCCGGGCCGGGGGCGCAGGACGGGCCCGGGGCGCAGGACGGGCCCGGGGCTTGGGTCGCAGGACGGGCAGCGGATCGGGGGCTCAGGGCGCGACGCGGGCCGGGGGCGCCGCTGGGGCCGCAGGACGGGCCGCGGCCGGGGGCGCAGGCGGGCCGTGGGGCCGGGGCGGCCTCGCGCGCGGCCTGGTGGACCGAGCTGTGTCCTTGGTGCGCGTCCGAGCGCTGCCCACCGCGGCCGGGCCGGGGGCGGTTCCGCGACGCGCGGCCTGAGGCGCCGCGGGCCTGGTTCTAATGCGAAACTTGTCGTTGGACTTGAGGGTCTGACCGCGGGGTCCGTGGCGTCCGGCCTGGACCGGGCAGCACCGCTATTGTTCCCGTGCGCTGGACGCGAAGGTTGGCTGGAACTGGAGAGCCCCCTCCCTCAGGCCGGGTCTGTGCAGCGTTCCCAGCGGCTCACGCTTCCAATTTGTGACAGATTCGCTACAGTGATTTCATGGAGTGTTATATACGGTTTCTTATTTTCTCTTAAAGCCGGGATCATGTGCTCAGCTGTCATAAGTTTTAGATCGGGGTTTGCTATGTCTTTTTATAAAACCCATTAAAGTTCCGAAATGTTGAATGTTGACTGAAGATTTAGAATTCACCCGGCTCACCCTGGGAAGGCCACTAATACACTCCGGGTGGAGAGAGGCCGTGTCCTCTCAAATTTATATTTGGAACAGTTTAGTAGTGAACTCGTGTGTGTGTGTGTGTGTGTGTGTGTGTGTGTAACGGTTTTGTGGGGCTGGCAGCCAGAAAGTAGATTCATTGGTGCCAGTTTTCGTCAGCTGAGAGAAACTGGTGTTGACCTGATGTTTTCCCTTTTAACACTTTCAGGGGGGAAGGAGGTGGTAAAGATGGGGGCCTGGGTGAGGTGCCTCTTCAGATGGCGCCCTCTGGAAGGCTCCTGCTTCACGTTCGGGTTCCTGCGGGGCTCTGTGATGCTCAGCTGTCCCACAGGAGATAATTCCTGGACTCTGCTCAGCAGCCCAATGTCTGAGGGGCTGCAGGGGCTGCAGGGGCTGCAGGTACTGCTGGACCTCAGTGCTGAGCTCAGCTGGGGATCTGGGCTTAGTCCACACTGGTGGGTAAGGAGTTCTGTGTGGACAGGTGGCTTGGAGGGGCACAGGACCCACTAGAGAATATTTGCCCAAGTTCTTTGGTTTCATCACTGCTCACATGGATTCTTCTCCCCTGCCCCCTACCCACCACAGCTCTGCACCACAGCTGTGCTGTTTACAACACCCTATCCTTCCTGCCTTATCTCCAAACAAGCTCTTCTGCTCTATCTGCCTCATCCTGATGTTGTGTCAGTACACCCCTGCACTGGCCAAGTGAGCAGCCGTCTGAGCTGACTGGAATCCCTCCGCCTCCCTGGTCAGCCTGGGCTGGGCTCACCTTACTTCTGCGTGTCTGGGACAGTCTGTGGCCCCTGGTGGGAGTGGCTGGTGTGAACATGGACAGAACACACTCATTTGCTAGGTGGCAGTTACCGGTCACTCTCAGTCATTCCTAGACTGTGTCTCTGTTGCCCAGAGGATGGCAAAGCATGTGCTCAGCCTGGTTCTCTGTGAATAACCTGTGTCCCTGCAGATTTTAAAACGGGTTTAATGAGTTTCTTATTGACTGTCAGAACAGAGGAAGGGGCATGTGTTTGCCTGCGGGAATCGCATTATTGTTTCTCCTTCTCTAAACCTCCCTAGGCCTGGCTGGAACACTGGAAAGGAGAGAGTTGTTGCTCTGACTGCCCAGTGTCAGCCACCTCCCCACTCCCCCTTTAGTTGTGTCATCTTTGACTTGTGTTGTTTGCATTGGGTTGATTGGGTCTCTAAGCTCATTTGGAGTTTTGTGTCTTGTGACCATGTAGTATAGTTTTACTAGCTTAAACTAGATGAGTCAATTTGCTTTTCAGTATTGTTTACCAGAAACCAAACAATGAAAGGATCAGAAATTCTTGTGTCTTTATATTTTGGAACTTAAAAAATCCCCCACCATATCCACTTGCAAAATGAAAAGTTAAAAGAACTTTTAATGCTGAATTGAGAGTAATGCTTTCATATTTATCTTCAATCAGGATTCATATGGAGAGAATTCTTTAAGTTAGTCATCATTTTATTAAAAGATTAGAAAATACTGTGGAAACGTGTGTGGACTTTTTAGCACTCAGTTCTTACAGAGGAGCATGGAAAGCAGTTCCGGTTTCAGCACGTAATGTAGGCTGAAAAACCAGAGTAGGCTATTCTCTCAGTGTTCCTACGTGGCCTGCCAGCCGCTAATGGTTGTGTATAATCTAGATCAGTAGATGCTGGTCCAGCTTTGGTTTGCCCTGTCTGCTGTGCTGTTACAGACACTAATGTTCTGTTTTATGGGTCACTGTTGGATGCAGGGTTGCAGATTGACTTCTTGGCTGCAGAACTCAGATTTCCACTTTCCTGCCCTGCTGGTTGCTGCCTCTTTTCTTTCCACTGTCTGTTGCTGTCCGGTGCTTCCCCTCGGGACGCTGGGCTCCTCTCCCCCAAGAACTAGTGCCAGCAAAGAACAGGAGCTCTCTGTGGGGAGAGGCCTCTGATCCTTGCATCCGGGGAAGTCTTGTGGGGCCAAGAGGATGCTTGGTGCTGAATGTGAGATGGAGAGGAAGCCAGTGAGCTGGCTGGTTGCTGGGGGCCAGGTGGGGTGGTGGAGGCTCTTTTCCCCACACACTTTTCCCTGAATCATTTTTTTCTTCCCTCTCCTCCTCTCCCTTTCCCTTCATTCTTGCCTTTTGGAATCATGTATTTTTCTCTTTGGTTTTAAGAGGGCCACTAAGTAGGCAATATGTGAATAAACATTATTTGGCTTAAAGGAAAACTTTAAATGGAAACACCAGCAAAGCAGAGCAGAAAGAGAAAATTTCTCAATAAAGGCAGACTCATGTCTTACTAAAAAAATTAGCTGTTGATTGAAATTCAGCAATACATTTCTCTGTTAACTGTTGGTTTGTGTCCTGGGCTGTGCACACCCTGGACTTGCAGCTCTAGACGATCTCATCCCACTCTTTCAGCAATGGTTGCATTCTTATTTTGATCGGACTCTGGGAAATTGCCTTGTGATACTGCCTGTGAAAACTGTGATGTTTGCAGAAGAGACGTCTGTTGGCTTTATACTTTGTGGTTTTTAATTGTGAGTGTGCCTACTGACTTCCTAACTCTTGCTTATGGGAGTTACTTAGTCTGTAAGGTCCTGAATTCCTGCAACTAGCAGTTATATTCTATAATCGACTCCAACTTAACATTTTCTAGTAAGTGTGAAACTGCCCAAGGGAGGTGGTGGGTGCTATCAGTTCACTGTATTGATCAAGGAATCAGTCTTTTTTTAAGTTACAGATGAGTAGTTCATATGCCGCTGGCATAATCATGTCACCAGAGTAAAATCTTAAAGAGATGGCCAGTTGGAAGGTTTGTAGGTTGGGGGGCAGGCGTCTTCAGGGCTGCCAGCACACAATGGCAGATACACCTAGCTCTGCAGCTTGAGCTTCGTTCCCTGCAGCCCCTCAGCTGTTCTTGGCGGTACCTGGGGCTGCAGAGTTGGTCCCCTGAGCTGAAGTCTGGGACCACCTTCCACGGGTGGGGGAAGGAGACCACTGTCTCTCATGTGATCCAAACGTTCTCCTCATTGAAAGGAAACAGGGGGCTCTGGAAAACAAATGTGTGAAAAAAATGTTTTCTTCCAGAGTCTCACTGATAACTTGCCACTGGGAGGGGAGGAAGGAGGGGGTGCAGATTCAGGGAGTGACAGCTGAGTGCTGCACCTGCAGTCAGTCCTCATGCAGTTAATAAAGCCCATCACCTCTGGGAGCTGGCGTCCTTGGTTTGGTAAATCTGAAATAAAGGATTATTACCTGAATTACAGATATTTACAAAATGGCAGCATTGATATGGGTGGGATGTGAAATGTGTGGACTTGAGTTTTAAGAGTTGTTCAGAGTTATGAAAATTGTTACATTTGAATGTTCTTTTCTTGATGAATAAATATAGATGTCAGATTTAGCTGGGAAGGTAAAGGTACACATTCAAGGCCCTAATGTGTAAGGTTGATCCCAGTGCTCAGAAGGTATTTATGGTGCTGTAGTCACACTTAGAGCTGAATGCCGTGAGGTCACAGCTGTAACAGTGACTATTTTGTTTCATTCTGGGCCCACTGGCTTTATATTCTTGTTAGGTTTGGAGGCTACAAGCTGTTGGATGTTATGAGTCACTTTTTGCCTTCCTCCTCCCAGCCTTTTTCAAATGAGAAGTCTCTTTTTTTAGAGCTGATTTTTTTTTTAAGCAGTGATTTATGGGATGAGTTGTAGCATTCTTCTGAATTGCAGAGAGAATGTATTGGATAATCTTCATTTTGATGTCATGTATATGGACTGACTCACCAGTTCAAATCCTAGTCATATTAAGGTTCTCATAATTACTCAGGCATCTTCCTAAAATAAGATGCTTGCCTGCAGGTATTGGCTAGGTTTTGCACATCAGTGTTTTTCCTGGAACAGGGGACACTTCATCTGCTGCAACATGGAAGGCACCTTGGGTAACACGATGGGCTCTGGCCGCTGTTGATGGTTCCTGTCCTCCAGTGTCTTCGTCTGTATGCCTCTACTTTCAAGGTTGCCAGTGTTGATTTTCCCTCTTCTCAGTCTTTTTGTGCTCCCTACAAAGGTCACCTGCTGTCATTGCCTGCACACCTTTCTTTCTGCTGAGAGGGTCAAAAGCTTGTGACATCTCAGAAGCAGCAGTTGCATCAATTTGTTGGTGATGATAATACATAGTGCTCTTGAAGGGGAGACTCTTAAGTGGGAATTCACGTATGAGAACACAGAAGTGGGGTTTGTACATATATGGCCCTTTCTTCAGGACTCAACGCGGTGTTAATGTTCATAAGCACTTAAGACCAGTAAAGTGGGGAAGGATTGAGATGTTGGACTGTAAAGTTAACATGACAACAAGCAGCCTTCTTTTGGGGGAGGGGACTGGGGAGGTGGCTCTTTAGTTTTACTGCTGCTGAATATTGTGCAAAATGAAATGTGCTGAGAATCACAAATTGAGATCCTTCTTTACCAAGCATTTTGTGTGATAGGTATGAGAAGTCAGGGGAAAAAAGACCCAAGATAGTGAGCACGGAAGCAGTCTGTGATCCATGTTAAACAGATCTTTTCCTTCTGGGCTGCTGCTGGTTTTTAAATCATATTTTTTTGCTTATTAGGTTGGAAACTTTCTGTGTCCCCATGAAAAGATTGAAGACTGCCGGCCAGGTCCAAACCAGTTCTTTCGGCACCAGAGATAGCAATTCCTTGCATACTTGTCTGCAATTATGTACAATTAGAATTTTTTTTACTGAATTATCTGGTTAGTCAAGTCAGGTATTTTTCTGTTTTTTTTTTTTTTTTTTATTAGAGGAATACTGTAACATTTTAAAGTTATGAAGTAAAGAATTCATATGTAAATATGGATCCTGTTCAGTGTGGGCTGGTTCATATCCCCAGACTCAGGTCTGAGCCTCTGGCCAAGGAGGGAGGTAGTTCATGCATCTGACTTCCCTGTGGCCACTCGGTGCTGGGCAGAGACGCTTTCTCCCAAAACCACAAGCAGTCTCTCGTGTCCTGACCACGTGTCTTACCAGTGTAGCTCGCCATGTGTCAGGCATTTATGAAACATCCTGTTAGTGGGGAGAGACCCACCCATCCCAGTTTCCGTGCTGCCCGGTCTTAATTCTGCCTTCGTGGCTTTGTTTTGGCTGTTCTCTTCTGTTGGCAGAGCCTTTTGTCAGGACCTCTTCACTTTCGGGAAAATCATGAGCACCTACTTAAGAGCCCTGTCCCGTTTCTGGCCCAAGTGTCACGTCCCCAAGAAGATGCGGGGGGTGTGGCTCCAGTGAAGGGGGGCGGGGTGTGTGTGTGTGGATCCAGCTGACGCTTCCTGGACAGTTTACCTGAAATGAGGAGAGAAATGTAAACCATGTTGCTAATTAACCTTATCAGAAGATTCTGGGTCTTTATGAGTAAAGTAATGTAAGTAAAGATTAAAGATTATGTGCTTTGTTGCAACTAGAGCACATCGGGTTATGTCAGTGTCACAGTGACACAGATGACAAGATCTGTATCTCCATGATCTCACCTTCACAGAGGGTGAGTGTGGTAGCAAAGCCCGATGGTGTCTGCGACCGGAACGGGTGAAATCTGGAGTTGGCCAGACGCATTAGGAAGGACGGGTTCACCCCAGAGCCATGGGTCTCGGGGGCTGGATTTAGTGGAGGGGGCATGGAAAGCACCAATCCATGTGTCACTTGTGGGTGACTTTCTGTGCTTCCTGAGCCTCTTTGGGTCTTTTTCTAAGTCTTGTGGAGATTTGTGTGCAGATTTTGAGAATTCTCATGTGTGTCCTCTGCAGAGTCTTCCTCCAGATCTTCATGTGTGGGGAGGGTGTCCCCTGCTGTCACATCGGATTAAGAACCCTGCCTTCGGGACAAGTTGTGGGGATCAGTGAGATAGTCACAGTGTCCGTTCTGTAAACATCCAGCCCCGCAGTTCCCCCAAGGTGCTGTCACTGGGACAGGGTTTCCCAGCCCCCCCTTTATCTCTGTGGTTTGAGTTACAGGGATTGTGAGAGCGGCCCTGGGAGAAAAGCAGGGGGCCCAGTGTGGGTGGGGAGTGTGGGGTGGGGAGGGCGTCTCTTAATAGTTGCTGCCTGGGCACTTACCCTACCTGGGGCAGCTTCAGAACTGTGAAGCCTCTTTTTTTTTTTTTTAATGATAAATCTTCCTTTCTGGTGGACTCTGTGTCAATACCCCTGCAAACCCCCTTTTCAACCCTTTTACTTTCCAAGAGAAAAGTAAGGGAAGGGTGTCCCAGGTCAGACTCCAGCCCAGGTGTGTCTGGCAAGGACGACCTGTTAGGTCACAGTCATTGAATCCGGGACCATGTGTGGATCTCCACTCACAGTCCTTCCCGGTGCCTCGTGGAGGCGGGGCTGACCTCCACCGGCCCTGACTCTGGAATCTTCCTCCCAGAGCTGCATGTTCCCCAGCCCTCAGTGAGTGTGGAGAGGGCTCAGCTAGCTAGCTTCTCCTCGTTTCCCATGACAGAGGCCGTGTGTGCCACTTCCGGGCCACACAGGTGGGGCTGCGTGAGCCTGGGCGGCTCTGAGAGGCCCAGTCAGAGTCGGGCTCGCCATGGCCACGACCCCGGGGCTCGGTGCCACGCCCGGCACTCACCACAGGTCCTGGGCTTTTACCGTTTCCAGTCACCTGGTGGTTACGTCGGTGGTTCCGTGCAGGTTTGTGAGTGTGAGTGGGCTCTCTCGTCAGTTTTTATAAGCTGCATCTCTCTTCCTTTCTGGCTGCGCTAGGTCTTCGTTTCTGCCTGCAGGCTTTGTCTGGTTGTGGTGCGTGGGCTTCTCGCTGCGGTGGCTTCTATGGTAGTGGAGCACGGGCTCTAGGGCATGCAGGCTTAGCTGGGATGTGGGCACGTGGGATCTTCCTGAACCAGGGATTGAACCCGTGTCCCCTGCATCGGAGGCAGATGCTTAACCACTGGACCACCGGGGAGCCTTGGTGCTTCAGTGAAACCTAAGGTGGTTCTTTTAAAATAAAAACCGGAGATAGTCTGAAGCGCCTCCCACACCCCCCTGCTATGAACTTGTGTGTGTGTGTGTAAGTCTCTCAGTTGTGTCTGACTCTTTGTGACCCTGTGGACTATACAGTCCATGGAATTCTCCAGGCCAGAATACTGGAGTGGGTAAGCCTTTCCTTTCTCCCAACCCAAAATTAGGTATAATAACTGTTAATACTTGAGTGACACCAAGTAATCAGATGGAGCTGTGTATGGACATGTGCTCCGTTTCTTCTGACTCTTTACTTCCCCGTGGACTGGAGCCCATCAGACTCCTCTGTCCATGGGATTCTCCAAGCAAGAATATTGGAGTCAGGTGCCATGCCCTCCTCCAGGGGATCTTCCCAACCCAGGCATTGAACTCAGGTCTCCTGCATCTCCTGCATTGCCGGTCGATTCTTTACCCCTGAGCCACATGGGAAGCCCATAAAGTAATCTTTGAGGAGCTGTTTAAGCAAGGGTGTAATTCCATTAAACTTAAGTCATTAAAAAACACCTATTAAATCCAAGGAAAAATCAACTTGCCAGGCTGGAAACTCTTTTACTATGTACATTGTAATGTATCTCAGGCCCACACTTTACTCTTGCAGTGCTGTGTCCTGTAGAGACATTCTGTCAACATGAGATTTGCTGTTTGGGTGGTTTTGTTGTTTCGTTCTGCTGTTAGCTCAAGTGAATACAGTCTTACTGCAAATAGTGGGGCTAGTCCTGCCCCACCAAGCCCAAAATTGACTTGGACCAAATGAGAAATAGCACTTGGGAGTCATTTTGCTGTTGATACCAGAGTCCAGACTTTAAGAATTTCTGTTGCTTGTATATAAATTAATATGAAAAGAAAGAATTCTGCCTCCTCTGTTTATATGGTGATGAATTATTATTTAGCTGTTATACTGGTAAGGGATAATATAGGTATCTATAATGCCTGTTGGTGTTTTAGAATTTCTTCCCTGTTATTTGGAAGACCTGGCTCTGGACACAGGGATGAAAATAACCTTGGTTTTGTTTGTTTCCTTCATGACTTGTTGAATTTGACACAGGTAGGATTCTGGATGAAATCTCTCCTTGATGGAAAGTGTCTTAAGTAAAACACACTTTGTGAAAGTGTACAGTGTTCTGTCTCCCATGCATGCAGAAGAACAGAGCCTTGGGGAAGGAATGTGGGCAGAGGTTCCTTGGAGGGACTGCCATTCTGCAGGTGACAAGTGTCTACTGTGGCAGGTGCTTTGCACAGGAAGTAAACTCGTGGACTGGCTGTGTCAGTAGGGTTGTAGGACAGTCTGACCACTATCCCCTACTCTTTCTTTTTAAGACTTATTTTTTGGTTGTGATGGGTCTTTGTTGCTGCGTGCAGACTTTATTCAGATGCAGTAAGCAGGGGTTCCTCTTCCTTGTGGTGTGTGGGCTTCTTTTGTTGCGAAGCAAGGGCTGTAGGGTGCACGGGATTCAGTAGTTGTGGCTCATGAACTCTTGTAGTTGTGGTGCCTGGGCTTAGTTACCTGCAGCATGTGAGATCTTTCCAGACCAGGGATCAACCTGGTGTCCCTTGCATTTCAAGGTGGATTCTTAACCACTGGACCACCAGGGATCCCCTGTCATTTATTCTTGAAAGATGACGTGAGGTGGGAGCAGTATTTAGAACACTAGCATTTCTTGAATAGAAGAGATGAAATAAACCTTGTATATCTCATGGTGTCTTAAGGCTTTCAGCTGCTTTCATGTTGACATTTTTTAACTCCTTTGAAAATATTTTCTAGGAAAATGACATTAACTTCTTTGTATAGATGAGGAGACTTCAAACAAATAGAAACTCATGAGCACTAGAATGTTGGCTTCATGACATTTCCACCATCACGAGTTAACTGAACCATTGGGTGGCTTTCTTCTGAAGCAAGATGGGGACCCCGTCTTCTCCTATGAGATCAGCATCAGGAGCTCTGGTGTCCGGGGGGCTCCCAGGAGGATGAGCAGTGGGCAGCCTCCTCCCCAGCAGCCTGTTCCTGTCAGAGGAAATCGTTCATCTTTCTCTTGTACAAGGTTGTAATGGGTGGAGGCTTACGCTGCACATTTTCTTTACTGTCTGCCTCTAAATTTACATTTAAGATTGAATCTGTCATCTAGAGGATGAAAATGTGGGTGTTCACCATACACTTCTGTTTTCCGTATGTTTGAAATTTTCCTGTTTCTCGTGGAAGATGAACAGCATCCTTTAGAATCAGGAGACTGGATCAGGTTCTTCAGAAATCTTCATCGTTTTGCTCAAAAGACGATGCTGTTAATTCTTGTTTTGTTTCCTGGAAAAATATTTTACTTGAGGTTCCAGGAATAACCTCTTCAATGTCTCTACAAGAGTGACCTGTCTCTGAGCTTCCTATTACTAACCAGGATGATGGCCGTTGTGTTTAAGCCACCACCAATCACTGACAAGGCGATCAATCTTAGGTCTTTTAAGCAGAGTGCTTTTCTTCCAAGTGGAGTGCCTGTCTGATGACCTCCAGGCCTTGCAGAGATGGGGGCCACGTCTGATGGATGTGAACCACCCGCTCTTGGTCCCCAGAGAACTGGAGTCTTGTCAGTAGGAGTGGACAGTGCATAACTTGGACTTTTAAATCAGACGTGGCAAAGTGATATCTTTTTTGGTGTGAACAGAGCTTGTCTCTGGGGGAGGACACTTACATGTCTCAGGGCACTACTCCCTGATTGCTCACCTGTGCTAAGCACTGCATTAGGTGTCTACATAGATTACTTTTTTTTCCTGAAGGACATTTGTCTTACAAAAAGGGAAGCACGTTAGCAAGCTTGCCTGGGGCCCTGTGACTGAGTGGTGGGTGCCAGTTGGCTGGTTTGCCCTGGAAACCCTCTCAACACCAGCCTCCTCAGTTCTGGCTCCTGACTGGACTCCTCATGGAGTGAGCCAGGAATCTAGCTCACAAATGGAGTGTGGAAGGAGATACCAAGTTTCTTGGTATGTGTGGTGACTTCTCTTTTTTACGTATTTACTTTCACATACCCTAATGATATGTTTTTTTCACCTGATGTAACAGTTAATTACCAGCCATTACTGGTACAGAGTTCCATGAAGGATATTTTAGGAACCTGTAGTCTCAAAAAAGAGCCTTTATTTTCATAACTATAATGTGCTTAATAACGTTGTTGGGATTGTGGCTTTCTTTTGTTTCTTATTTTTAGATCCTTGAGTGGAAGCTATTTAGTGATTACTCATAATTGTGAAAATAATCTAGTGATTATAGAAACTTGTTAGGACAAATCTGTGTTTTCCTTTCTTTTATGGAGATAAAAACATTAATCCAAATAAATGTTGGCAGGAATGACCATGTGGGTAAGATTTTTATGTGATGTGGCCATCTTGAAATATCGCCTCAGGACTTTTCTAGAGTACCTGTCTTTATTCTCAGTATTTGAACCCTCCCCATTCCCTGATTGTTCCCATTTGAACCAGAAATTTGAATCCACGTGTCCAAGATGGCACTTGTGTGTGTGTGCACGTACCGTCGTACTAATTGCTGTGAGAGGGCCTGTTTGAACACTGCTTTTGGGCAATTTCCAGTCTTGGTCAAAAAACCTGTAACTCCTTACTAGTAAAGGTAAAGGTTCTAGAGAACATGGACTATTCTATCTCCAGATCATTTTTGTGTATTTATAATTGCACCGGTTCTGTTAGCAATGAAGGTCATCAGTCTTGGCCTAGTCAGGCCATGCTTATAGAGTTAAGGGAAACAAGATCATTTCCAGCTTGTTTTAAATCTAAAGCTGCTAGCTATCTCCATAATAACCCAATCTTAAAAATGATACAATTAGACTTTTAGTGAATTAAGTTAATTTGGTTATCTACAGTTGAATCATTTCACTGCATTGTGAATTAACTTTTTTTGGTTTCTTCATGATATGGAGTCAGTCCAGAAGGTAGGCTGAAGCCGCAGACCAAAGCATTAACGATGTTACTTGTAACTTGAGACCAACTCTCTGAGATGATAGCCGTATCCTTTGTTTAGTTCCTGCTTTTTACAGTTTAGTTCCTGTTCTTGATTCCGAGTCCCTCTTGGTCTTCCCATGTTCTTTCCACATCCCCACCCCATCCTTCTTCTGTTCTGTTGTCTTTCCGACCCATTGTAGATGTGTGTGGGGAGAGAGGGTTCTAACTGCTGTGAATTTTTGATAACCTGTGGAAAGGACTGTGTTTTTGAGCAAAACACCTCTAAGTGAACCTCCAATCACCTTAATATCACCGTTTTGTGGACTGACTGTGGAAATTTTTGATTGTTTTTTGTGGGGTTTGGCTGACCTCTCTCTGCCCCACCAATTACTCCTCCCATCCCGTGTGCTCAAACTCTGTAAGCCTGGTCAACACTGTTAGATGCAAAATAATGAACAGAGCGCTATAAATAAGAAATCACGTGTTGCCACACAAATGCTTTCCCCGTCATTTCAGTGTGGATTGTTTCTGCTCCGGTGGTGACCCTGAGGATTCTGGCCTTTGTTTGGAAGCACCTCACATTGGGGTGATATGAAATGTGAAATCGGCTACAGTATTGTTATCACTCACAAGCGGACAACAAAGATACTTTCATCTGAGCAACAGCTGAAAATTAGGACGTGCTCAGTTTGGATGTTGGATGACCTTTTTGAAAAATGCATCTGGCTTTCGTCACACCTTAAAAGCTGTGCTTATACTGTTTTCTGTGTTGTACTTAAAATTTCTACAGTTCTTAAAGGATATATTTACTTATTTTAAGGAGATAAATTATTTTACAGTAAAATACTCTGTGGGGATTTAGGTGGAATAGGTTTGCAATGGCTTCCCTCTGGTGGCTCAGTGGTAAAGAATTCGCCTGCTGATGCAGGAGACACAGGAGATGTGAATTCAATCCCTGGGTCGGGAATATCCCCAGAGAAGGAAATGGCAACCCATTCCAGTATTCTTGCCTGGGAAACCCCATGGACAGAGGAGCCTGGCAGGCTACAGCCCATGGGGTCACTAAGAGTCAGACACGACAGAGTGAAGCTAAAACTACCCTCTTGCACACAGGTTTGCCATATTGTCCACTGTTTAATACCAAATATAGTGAGCTCTTAAGTGGCTGACATGCCACACCACCTTGCAGGTGTGTACTTGGGGGGAAGTTGTATGTGTGTAGGTGCAAACATACACACACACTCACGTATATATAACTGGTTCAATCACCTTTGATTCCAAAGATGGGTAGAGATTGTTTCTGCCACATGAGAGCTTTTGAATTGTTCTGTTCCTTAAGCATTTATTTCATTTGCAATTTATTGAGTGAAGCTGTGTTAGATACTGTGGGAGTGGTGACAGCTGTTTTTATAAAGACAGGACACAAGCTGGTGGTAAGTTCAGTATCCGTCAACAATAGTTGAGAAGGGGCCCCTGCGAGGCTGTGTGGAATCAGGTGCCCGGTGAGTGGTGGCAGCAGGGAGGGCTCTGAGTCAGAGGAGGGAGCTGCTGGGCGTCCCCTCATCATGCCCAGGCATCTGTGTTTGGGGGTGCCATCCCAACCCTGTTCCCTGCCTGGCTGGCTCTGGCTGAGGCGTGGGACTGGGCTGGGCTCAGGCAGGAGGCCCGTGGGATCGTGGCACAGGAGCCTCTCCTGGCTTTCAGAGGCCGTGAGTGCTTGTTCATGTTCTGTATGTGTCCTTCCTCTCCCCCTGCCCCGTTTTTCCTCTGGATCTGTGCTCATGGCCTGTACTCATGGCACACCCTCTAGTTGCTTCCAGCATGGGGACCAGTGCTTATCATGGAGGACCTTCCTGTGGGGATGGTTCCTTGGGGAGCACAATGTCCCTTTGTCTTGTGGACCTGGGGGAGCACAATGACTCTGGCCCTGTGCTTGAGCCTAGATACCTGTTCCCAGCCCCCTCCCCAGTCCCCCCAGGGGAGGCCGTGGCCCATATGCTCGGCAGCCACCTGCGGAAAGCCAGTCTGCAACCGTCACTGCCCTTGACACTTGCACAGGTGGCGACACTTGGCCCCCGTGGACGGCCAGGCTCTGCTTCACCGTTTGCGTGTTCTCTCCTGTGGAAAGTAGGCCATTTACTGTGGTTACCTGGGAGGCTGACTGCCTGTCCCAGCTCCCACTTTCAGAAGGGTGGTCTTGGGTGGGACCAGGGTGTAGGTCTCCAAGTGAGTCCGGTGCAGCTGGCTAGCCTGTGGGAGCTTGGGGCCTCCCCATCCACTTGGAGCTAACTGTATGTTTCTTGGTACAAGACTATCAGAGTAGAAGGAAAAGAAGTAGATGGAAGGAAATTCTAGTTGAGTATCGATGCTGGGAGTATTTGGGATAGGTAATAACATCTTAGGCTTTATGTTCAACTTTCCCAGTAGGTACAAAAGGAATAATTGTGAACAGATGGCCAGCTTGAAGAAAATGGAAATCCACAATTGCATAGTGTGAACTTTTATTTCAAATTTATTATCCCCCAGGTGACTCAAACAGTAAAGACTCTGCCCGCAATGCAGGAGATCCGGGTCCGATCCTTGGGTCAGGAAGATCCCCTGGAGAAGGGAATGGCTACCCACTCCAGTATTCTTTCCTGGAGAATCCCATGGACAGAGGAGCCTGGCAGGCTACAGTCAATGGGTTCTCAAAGAGTTGCACATGACTGAACAACTAACACTTTCCCATTAACGCAGAGGAGGAAGAACACTAAGAGCTGGGCTTCTCCCCTGTCCAACCTGCAGGCTCGGAGCCCAGCAGTGATGGGGGTGGTGATGCCAGGTGTCTGCCAGCCTCAGTGGTCACTGTGGGGCCTTACACGGTCAAAGCTGGGGTGGAGCCTGAGCCTGGGGAGAGGGGGAAGGGGACTTGTCTGAGGGGTCTGCCTCCGACTACCGACCTGTGCCAGCAGGCTGTGTTCAGGGAGAAGGGATGCTGAGCCCAGGGTTTGCTCTGTGGTCTGTTCTGGGCAGTAGATCCCATGAGAGAGAAGCTCAGCTCTTGTTTCTTTCTGATGCTCACACGTTTCACCTGGTTCCTGTGGTTGATGGTTTCCAGGGAGGTGGTGTGGAGCTTGCTCAGGGGAGAAGCAGCTTTTCACATGTGGTGGGAGTTTGGTCATCCCCGCCTGGTCACATGGTGGTCAAGACTTAAACTCTACAGACTTTTTAGGGAAAATGCAGAATCTTCGGAACACCTGTGTATGCTTTTCTACTGAAAAGCTTATTCATATACTGTAACATTTTCTGGAACTGTTGATATTGTTTTCCCTATTAGATGGGATCATTAGTGGACTTGAACTATTAAAGACCTTCTTCTAGATTGTATAGTTACCGCTTACCCCTTCCCACTCTTGTTTCCTGGAAAAAAGCACCAGTTACAAATGAAGTTAGTAATGAAATAGAGGTCACAGATATGTAACATAGTGTATTAAAATATGTTAAAATATGCATGTATACTTTATACAAGTCATCAAAAAGGAAAATAAAGACTAAGAGGACCCATGGTGCAGAAGCATCACTATGATGTGACCTGAGTGTTCAGAGCTCTGTGTTACTTTCTCAAGGTCAGCTTCCAGGAGGGTCTCTCTTCACTAACCCCGGAGTAAAGAGTGAAAGATGGAAAGGTGATTTTGGCATTTGCCAGTCGTAATTCAACAGACTTGTTTTATTAGTTGATAATTTAAAGCATTTCAGTTATAAAAATTTGCTAACAAAAAAAATTTGCTAACATACTTTCTTTTTTCAAGTTTTCTTACTATATGTTTCTTCAGGAGTCTGTGACAACTTGCTGACTTTTCTGCTATCCTGAATTACAGTGTGTTGAATTAGGAGTTGTAATTCCTTCTGCTTTAATATTTATTGAAAAGTTCCCTATATATTTTTAGATGTATATTTTGTACAGTTTAAAATGTTTGATGCACTACAATTTTAAAACATCACAAATATTATTATAGGATGTAAGTGGATATTTTTAGAAAGTAAATAAATATAAAAATTGGGACAAAGATTTAAAAAAAATTATCTGTAATTTTATAGTTCAACATAATGCCAAAACATTTTATTTCTGTATATCATTTGAATTAATCCAGAACTATAACTAAGTGGTGAAATAAGGTTGATGCTGTGTAATTTATAACAATATGTTGCATGTATTACTGTGTTATTTTATTGAGGGAGTCATTCACCACATGAAACAGGCTTTTGTTCTTTCTAAGTAAAAGCAAGGTTCACAGTTAAATCTCTTTCTCAGGCTCACAGGAGGTGAAGCTGGCAAAGACCCACGATCAGGATTGCCGACCAGATAATTTCTAGTCAAGAACTCACAGAAGTTCAGTGGACTTCCCCAAACTAGTTCTCCTTTTCTTCCCCCTGGAGCAAAATAAACTTGCTAGGAACTTATATTGTGTCTTATAAAGGTCTATCGCACAGCACTGTGCTTGGTTAAAGAAAAAAAGGCAGAAAGTTTATACATTAAGATGCCTCTGAATTGAACTATGTTGAAAACACAAAAACTTAGTCCTTTTGATTTTGGATATTAACCCTTTATCAGATAAAAGGATTATAAATAATTTCTCCTGCTCTATAGGCTGCTTTTTCAGTTCATTGATGGATTTTCCTGCTGTGCAGAAGCTCTTTAGATTAATGTATTCCCACTCGATTTTGCTTACGGTAAATTGCCTGTGCTCTTGGTGTTCTTATCCAAGAAATCATTGCCAAGATCTTGGTCAAGATCTTTTCTTCTGTGTTTCTTTTAGAAACTTCCAGGCCTTACAATTAAGCTTTTAATTCATTTCAAGTTAAATTTTCTGAGTGGTCATTTTTCTGCTTGTGGTTTTCCAGTTTCCCTAATGCCACTAATTGAGGACCCTTTCTCCAGTGTCCTCATACAATTCATTAGCAAAATAACAAGTAAGTCAATTAAAAATGGACAAAGGACCTGAAAAGACATTTTTTCAAAGAGAACATATAAATGTTCAACAGGTACGTGAAAAGGAATCCACATCCCTAATCATCAGGGAAATGTGGATCAGACCACACTGAGATATCGCCTCACACCTGCCAGAATGGCCCTCATCAAAAAGACAACAAATAACAAGTGGGGGTGAGGGTGTGGAGAAAAGGGACTCTGTGCACTGTTGGTGGGAATGTAAATTGGTGCAGCCACAATGGAAAATAGGATGGAGGTTCCTCAAAAAGTTAAAAACAGAAATACCATAAAATCCAGCAGTTCCACTCTTGGGTACTTATTTGAAGAAAATGAAAACACTGACTTGAAAAGATAAGCACCCCCATGTTCGTAGCAGCGTTGTTTACAATTGCCAAAACTTAGAAGCAATATAAGTATCCATTGATGGGTAAACGGATAAAGATGTGTGTGTGTGTATGTGTGTATACACACATGCACAATGGAAAGAATAGAAAGAATCCTGCTCTCTGTGACAACATAGATGGACATTATGCTAAGTGAAATTGTTGTTGTTTAGTCACTCAGTCGTGCCCAATTCTTTTGTGACCCCGTGGACTGTAGCCCACCAGGCTCCTCCATGGGATTTCCCAGGCAAGAATACTGGAGCGGGTTGTCATTTCCTTCACCATGGGATCTTCCCGATCCAGTGGTTGAACCTGCATCTTCTACATTGCAGACAGATTCTTTGCCACCGAGCCATCTGGGAAGCCCCAGTGAAGTTAGCCAAAGACAGATACTGTATCATGTATATACAGTTATATTTGTCACTTGATGCTTTCGAGCTGTGGTGTTGGGAGAAGACTCTTGAGAGTCCCTTGGACAGCAAGGAGATCAAACCAGTCAATCGTAAATGAAATCAGTCCTGAATATTCATTGGAAGGACTGATGCTGAAGCCCCAATACTTTGGCCACCTGATGCCAAGAACTGACTCATTGGAAAAGACCCTGATGCTGGGAAAGATTGAAGGCAGGAGGAGAAGGGGACAACAGAAGATGAGATGGTTGGATGGCATCACCGACTCGATGGACATGAGTTTGAGTAAACTCTGGGAGTTGGTGATGGACAGAGAAGCCTGGCGTGCTGCAGCCCTTGGGGTCACAAAGAGTTGGATACAACTGAGTAACTGAACTGAGCTGATTCTTGTCACTTACACCTTGGAAAGTTGGGGGAGGAGCTTGATCCTTCAGGCCGGGCTGCTCAGCTGGTGGATGCCCTGTGTGTGCATCGTGAGACGTTGAGTGTCATCACTGCCTCCTACCCTCAGGTGCCACGAGAACCCTCGCTCCCAGCACTCTGCCCCTGGCTGAGAACCACTGCTGTTGCTGGCACGTGAGGCATGCAGGTTACCCTCCCCAATCAATAGCTGTTTCTAGTTTCTGGATATCTGGTTGTGTGACAGAGTTTAGTGTCGCTGTTTGGTTAGACAGACACACATGCCTCGCTGTCCAGACCTCAGTGTATGTGTTTTACAAAGACGCAGCCCTGCTGATGCCTGGATCCTGCGTGTTTGAGTGGCCATGGGTACGTGTGCTTCTGCCCGTGTGCTTCTGCCTGTGTGCGTCTGAGCTTGATGTTTCCACTTCTGGGGCGCGGCTCCCCAGGGGGAGCTCTGGGCTCGGAGGTCCCAGTCCCCCTGCAGACTTCCCTCACTTCTCAGTGAGGGTGAAAGGTGACCCCACCACCCTCCACCATGTTCCTTTTCTGTCCCAAACCAGGTCCAGTGTCCAGTGTGTGAGTGGTTTCCTTTCTGGCCTTTCTATTTGTTAATCAGTTTAGTTGCTTCCTTTACCATCCCGGAGTTTCCCATAATTTTTTAAAGCTGGATGTGGAATTACAACAGAAATGCAGCCTGTGCCAGGGCAGTGAGGGGCACAGCTGGCCATTTAGAAGGAGAGTTTGGAGCGAACGGTGGAGCGGTTTAGGGTGAGGGGCAGCCCTGGGGAGATGGGGCCCTGGTGCTGCAGAGCAGGAGGCCAGGCCTGGGCCGGGGGTGCCCGGAAGAGTGGTGGATGGGAGGTTGGCCTCCAGGTGACGGCGCTTCTCTGGGGAGGACAAGCCTGCAGACAGGGGTGGGGGTGGAGGGAGAGGCCGAGAGCCCAGGAAGGCGCCCAGAGGACCTGGGAGCCCTCGGGGGTCTTGGGCTCATGCCTGTGAGTGTCGTCTGTACCTGGTCTTGGGGTGATCACCCCACACAGAACATGGTTCCCGGGCCCCTGTTCTGGGACCCTCCGCCCTGAGATCGGGTTCATGATCGGAGCCCTTTGGGAGTGTGGTCCCCAAGTTGTCTTGATTGCATTTTGAAGCAGCCACGTTGGGGGGCCAGGAGCTGGTTCCCTTCTTCAGTCCCACGTGTCCCTTCCTCTCTGGTGCTGGGTGATGGGCAGGCGGGAGTTAACAGCGGAATTCACAGAGCCCGCCTCAGGCACACTGGCTCTGAGCTGAGGGATGGGGAGGGGAGAAAGCTGCATTTCCACTTGGACACGGGGTCCTCCTGGAAGAGAAAAGCGTGGGATTTTTGCCAGATTGTTTAAATATTCTAACTGTGCTCACTTTCATCATCATTATATGGGAACTAGGGGTGAAAGTAGCTGAGGGAAGGGAAACATTTAGGAGAAGTTCAGGTTATCACTTGTGTTCTGATTCTGAGGTTTTGTCTGAAAATGCCACTTTTATTTTTGGTAGGATGCTTTTTAGCACTTGTGCTAAAGCATTTGGAACTCTGTATTTTTATGATATGTTCACTGGGAGGTGTTTAAAATTAGATTCCTAGAAATCAGCTGTGGAGCGCGTGGCCACACCTCGCACCTGGCAGGGAGCCCGGCCGGCGATGGTTCCTGGTATTTGCAGGATGCCCAGCACCCGAGGTCTTCTCTGGGTCTCAGGATGAGCATGGTGTCCTTACAGCCCCTCCTCAAGTGAGCTTCACGGCCCTCACGGCTGACAGGCGGGTGCGTGTTTTCACTGTTGTCCTGCTTCTTCCCCTGATGGTTTCTCTTCCTGCAGCTGCGAACAGGAAGGAAAGGGGCATCTTCCTGCAGACTCAGAGCTCAAGCTGAGCTGCCCTGGTCACTTCTGTGCGTTTCTGGCTTCAGAGGGACCCAACCTGGGGTTCGCTTTTGTGACTCCCTTGGTTCACTTTGCCCTGGTGTTATTTCTGAAGGCTGTTTCTTTGCCTTCAGTTTTGAAGCTGTGGTTTGGTTTCCAAGATGATGAAAGGGTGGTGAATAGGGCGTGGAAAGAAGGAGCAGGAAGGGCCGGCAGGATTCTCTCTTGATTGTAGCCAATAGGAAACCACTCAGAAGAAACATCAAAGTGGGTCAGTCCCAGGAAGTCTTGGGGGCATGTGTGACCACCTTAACCCTAACCATAACTTCTAACCCCTAACCCTAACTCCTAGCACTCTTAACCCCTAACCCTAACTTCTAACTCGTGACCCTAACTCCTAACCCAAACTCCTAGCCCCTAAACCTAAACCTAACCCTAACTCCTAACCCCTAACCCTAACCTCTTACCGAACGAACCCCAAGCCTAACCCCTAACCCTAATTCCTAACCCTAACAGGCCTGTTTGGCCTTGTCTCAGGGTGGAGAAAGAATACCTTCAGTGTGAGGCCTGAGCTGCGACTTGGCAGACTCTGACCATGGCTTAGCTCGGTTCTCCTGGTGACTTTGGCTGGAGCTGGGAGAGCTGCTCTCAGACCCACTTTACTTTCTCCACGAACTTGAGCGCGTCAAAGATGTGGGAGATGGTGGCCTGACCCCTCCCTCCTTAAAGCCACAGCCATCAGGAGAGGGGAGAGCAACAGCATCAGCAGAAGTCCAGGCTCCTTGGGGTGGGTGAGCCGCAAGCCCTTCTTCCTGAGGTGCCTGGCACCCCCCTCACTTCTTTTGGCCTGGAGTCATCCGTGTGCTGCGCGCCTGTGGCCCCTGACGAGAGTCCGGGGACACTTCTGCCACGCCCCCCACATGGGACAGGTGAGTGTGCCCGACGATGATTCTGCCATTTCCCAGGAGCCTGCCGTAGACCTTGCCCTTGTCCTCATAGGAAACCAGAGACACCGAAAGAAAAAGCCAGGCGAGGCCGAGCTGTTAGAAACGGCTAATTATGTAGAAGGAGTGGCGCTGGTTATAGAGTGTGCATTTCCTTTTGAATAGACGTCATTACATGGAAATGCAGTGTTTATAAAGTCACATTTGAATATTTTGAGAAGAGCTTAGAGAAGAGATACTGTTAAGTGTGACAGGCTTCTCTCTGGGGCAGTGTCTGCACACAGACCAGCAGGAAGCTGTAAGTAGCTGGCAGGGTGGAGCACCCACTTCAGGCTCTGGGTTCTTCTTTGCTTTACTGTGAGAACCGGGACTGAGCTCTGTCCTGGGAGCCACACTGCTCTCTCTTCCTTCTACATCCCTTCACTTCTCAGGACGTTTGATGGCCCCTGTGTGCTCTGGGAAATCGCTGTTCTGTGTAAACAGGTGCATCATGCCTGGTAAATGTCACGTGCTCAGTGACTTTTAGCTGTTGTTAATTTTCCAGTTACATCTCTAATGTGCTGTCCTTCATTCGAAGAAAAGGGCACATGTGTATAATACATAGCAAACAATGTGGAGAGAACCAGAGCCTTTTCATGAGCTGAGGTTTCATTCTAATGAAAGCAGAAATGTGCTGGGAACCCCTCAGGACTCAGGACGCACACACGGCCCCCTAGACATTTTCACCGTGCATGGTGCTACCTGCCCAGCTGCTGTGCAGAGGATTCCAATTGATCTGCCTTTTCTCCTCTTTCATAGGTGGTCTTTTTAGAGAAACCCTTAGTTGTCAGAAAAGCTCGATGCATGTGTGTAGAGGCAGCTGTGACGAGGGGACACCGGGAAGCGGTGTCTGGGGGAGGTGCTCTGCTCCATCACCCCGGGAGCCACTCTGGGCGCCATGTGGGGGCAGCCCTCATCCCTGGCCTGTCCCTCGGCAGTGGGGCTCCTTTGGGGGACCCTCGCCTGAGCCCTCTTTGGGGGAGAGCAAGTGGCACAGCCTGGTGCTGGGTCCTCCCACAGAGCCTGGGCCCTGCGGCTGGCAGCTGTGACCCTGGCCCAGGAGATGCGTCTGCAGGCATCTGCGAGATCAGACAACAGGCAGGAGCCTTCCAGGAGGAGCCAGGACCTCCTCCGCTGAGCTGTGCTGGCCTCCTCCTTTCCCAAGGTCTTAACAAAGAGAATTTGGGCTTATGAACTAGCTGCAGGACCATTTGGTGTGCTTCTGGCATTGCTGGCCCTGCTGGGAGCCACGTCCAGCTGCTAACCGGTAGGGGCCTGTGGCCCCATCCCAGTGGAGGACTTAGTGTTTCCGAGTCAGGAAGTTCAGTGATGGAGAGCATGCTGATTCTCTTTTTAATGTGTAACAGATGGTCTCTCCAGCAAACTCGAGAGTCAGAGCTGTGGGATGACGGGTAGAACCCTGGGTGTAGGCGGAGGACTGGGTGTGGATACGCTTTGCCTTATGTCCCACTCACCCTCGGAGGCCCACCTTCCTTGCCACATCTGCTCTGATGAAGACGCTGTGGGTCACAGCATGTCCTGGGGTTTCCATTCCTTTGGTCTTCACACAGTTTGGATGGTGGTATGGGACTTGGGCCCCCAGAGGCGGGAATTTCACCACGTCTTTCCGGGACCCAGGGCGACTGTTTGCACTGGGAACGTGCTTGCTGACTTGGGGATTTCTTTAGGGTTTTGTGCAGCTGTCTTTGTGGGAAGCCCTGATGCTTCTGCACATCCTGGAATGAAGATGCATCAGGAGGACTGGCTGGGGCCCCTTTCTCAGAGGGCTTGTCTTGAGGCCTGCGCCTCAGTCAGGAGCCCCAGGGTGGTATCTGTCCCCATCTCTCACCCCCACCCCCAACAGTGGCTGCATAGCCTGGCCGAGCCTGGGGGGTTTTGACTGAGGGGCTGCCCCTTGAAGCCATGGAGTAGGGCCTGGCCTCTGCTCCTGCGTGGTTTTGGCATTTCAGGTCTTAGCAACAGTCTTCTTGGAAATTTTCAGTCTCTGACATCCAGATGTTGTCTTCTAATCAGAAATGAGTGGTTTCCAATAGGAGGAAACAGAGCACACTGGGCCTCTGTGACATGCCTACACTCAAATCTGGAAACACTCAGTCCTGGAGGGAGATGCCAGGGGCCGCCCTCCCCTCCAGGGAGATGTCCCGCCGGAGGGACCAGTCTCGTGGCCCTGGGTTCCAGGTATTCTGCTCACACCCCATGTGGGAGGGGAGCGTGAACCGTTTGTGTTAGAAGGAAACATTTGCTTGGCTCTGGAATGTGAGTGTCTGTGGCTGCAGCTGGAAGACTCCCGTATCGCAGGTGTGATGTCCATTTCACCACCTGAGGTGAAGACTTGGTGGCTGGTAGATTTCCCCCGTCCCTTCTGACCACCCTCCGGCTCCGTGCCGCCTGCTGCCCACGGGTACCCTGTGACATGCGGGCACCCCAGAGGGCGAGGAAGTGGTGACTGGGACATCTAATGTGCTGGGCACTGGGGACCTCTGTGTTGTCGCCTTGTGGCTGAGAGAGGCCTGGCTGCCCCAGCCTGTTGGTGAGGGCCCCTGGGGCTGTGACATGACAAGGGTTTGGGGTGTTCAGGGAAACACTCACAGTTTAGCAGGATGAAATTACAGTGCAGCCTGCATGGCACTGGCTAAGAAAGAAAGAGCAGGATCTGTGTTTCTGGTCGGGAAATGTGCACAGCAAAGTGAAGAAACAAGACAAAAAGGTCATCTCCTATGATCCTGTTTCTGTTAAAAAAATAAAATTGAAAAAAGATGCACCTGTATAGGTTCATGTGAGTAGATGAGATGTGTGGAAAGGTGCTGGGGGTGGGGGCTCGGGGGTGGGCCCAGAGGGGTGCTTTCCTGTTGCTTCCCAGTGATTTTGTTTTTCAAAGCAAATATTGAAGTGGGATTTGAGTGGTGGATTGGCCTGGCTATGGCAACATGTAGATGTCAGCCTGGAACAGGGTCGACTGCTGACAGAACTCTGGGTCCTGGGTCGTGGGCAGGGGTGGCCGGGCTCCCAATGCTCCTCAGGAAGGTCCTGGTGTTCCGTTGTGTTCCCACGAGTCCCGAAGCCCTTCTGTCTTGGTCTCCTTCACAAGTTACTCGTCACTCATCCCTCACCGTCAGGAGGGATCGCAGGCGGAGGTGCTCGTCTCGCTTGTCTAGCTGCTGCATGCCCCACGATGCTTACATGGAGAGACTTTTTTCTGTGCCAACGGTGGTGTTTGGAAAATCCCCAGATTTTAAGATAAGGAAAATTTTGAGGCTATGAATTCATATAAAGGAATATTCCTAGTTGCTTTCAGGGGCCTATGTTCTTAACAGTATAAAGTGAAAGTGAAGTTGCTTCAGTTGTGTCCGACTCTTTGCAACCCCATGGACTGTAGCCTGCCAGGCTCCTCCGTCCATGGGATTCTCCTGGCAAGACTGCTGGAGTGGGTTGCCATTTCTGTACCCTTTTGGGAAACTATTTTTTTTTAAATATATATTTTATTGGAAAGGCATTGAAACAGTTGAAGAAAAACTTAACTCTTTTGCATAACACCCTCAGGTGGATACTTATAATTGTAACATTTACATACATTCTGCCATATCTTCCATTTTTTAATAAACATTTTAGTTTATTCAGTTCATCCTGTGGTCATTCCAGAGTTCTGTGGTGAGTCTCTTGAGCTGAGTGCTGGGTACAGAGACAGAAATGAGAGGCACATGTGGACCCTGGTCTGCTGGGGCCGATGTGCCCAGATGAAGGGGCTGGTGACGCTCGGGGGCCTGGGGCCTGGAGCTGGGTGGGGCCGGGGCAAAGGCTCTGGGTGTCTGTGCCGAGTGGGAGGGTCTCTGCATGGATGTGGAGGTGGTGGGCTGCTCCCACAAGGAAACCGAGTGCCCTGCTGGACAGCTGGGTGGACCTGACTTAGGCCCACAGCGCTGCCTCTGCCCCATCTGTGCGGCTGTGTAACTGGTGTGTGACGGGGTCATGCCAGACCAGAATGTTGGTGCCACTAGGTCCCCTTCAGGGGCTATGAGGAGGGCTTCCTCTAACTTCACGTGCAAAGTCTAATGATTTTCTGCCAGAAAGAACCTGTTCTTCATTTGTCCTAGAGGATCATTTGGCAAGTGATTTGGGATTTTGGCTTAACTTAAAAGTAAGTTAATTTTATCTTACAGTCCTCTGACATGACTTCTGACTTAATTATTCAACGAGAATTTGGATACCACTCACATGCTGTGTTCTCTGGCTTCCCTCTAATTTGTGACATTTGCTCTGACAAGGCAAAACTCTAACCCTGAGCATTGTTGCACAATGTGAGAAAGGAAAAGGTTGGTTCTGTGGTGTTTTGCTTTAAGGGAGTTACATTATTTTACATTTATTTAATTTTCTTCTTTTCCAAAATGAAGGATTATTTCCCTACCAAATATAAACTTCTCTGAAAATTAGCAGAAGTAAATGTAACACACTTCTAAGTGCATATATTTTAATTTGAGTTTTTGCTCTTTTTTTCCTGTCCTTCCCTACCTGCAGCCCCATTGCTCATGTACAGTTGATTATGAAAAATAAATATTATTATTCACAAGCATTGATAAAGTGGTTTTCAACCCAAGGAATAGGTTGACTTCCAGAAGTGGAAATTCTGAAGGGTCCATGTGAAGTTTGGAAGTAAAAAGATGCTGTGTGCTCTGTGCCCCACCTCAGGAATCAGATGTAATTAGCTGAATTTCCAATTTCAATTAATTTGACGGTCTAACATACACTATTACAGGCCTATAAAATTCTACTTGTGTGTTTTTTTTTTCAGTTGTTTGACTTAATATGTCTAATGCATCATGAATTATTTTAGTAATTGCTATAAAAATTAATGTGTAACCAAGTATTATAAAATTAACAGCAAAGATAAAACTGCTCACCTGTCTTTTGTGATGAGGTCGCCTTTTCTAAGAGTGTCTGCACATGCTCACAGGTGGACCCACCATCTTTCCTCGAGTCTCTGGTGATGTCGTGTCTTCTGGTCCTTTGGGTCCTCACCTGTGCTGGACATTCAGCCCACAAGGGCCAGGGTCTCCTGAGCAACAAACAGTGTCACCCCAGCTTTTACACATCCCCTTTCCAGATGTTCTTGAGTCAGCATGAATGTTTTTAATTCACTTTAATTAAAAAAATAAAACCGTGTGCCACTCCTAGGACAAAAGCCCAGTTGATTTAAAAAGTGAAATTGGAGTGCTGGGTGGGAGAGCATTTGAAGGGGAAGGCTCAGGTGCCATGACTGAGTGCTCCCTAAGCCGGGTGCTTGGTTTACTTTTACATTTGAAAAGTAGCACGCTTGTTAACACAGGAAAGCAGAGGAGAAGCAGTCCTCAGCCCTCCTTCCATTGAGAGAGAAGCATCGTCAGTGTGCTGATGCTCCCCAGCATTTGCTGTTCACTTTTTATCATGTGACGATATTATGACAGGTACGCTGTTGTTCATGATGACTTCAAAAGCACTTCTGTTGTTCAAAATAATATGTGTTTATTATGGAAAATTGAAGATTTTTTTTGTTTAAAAATTAGTGATAATCCCACGAAGTCATTCATGTTCTGTAATTATTTTGGTCTTCTTACATACTTAAATATTAGCTTTTATAAATAGTGAGTAATCTCAGCAACACTCCTGGGTTTGGGGGTGGGGCAGTCAGGGGGCATGCTGGCGGAGCCCTGGCTCAGAGTCAGTCTGAGCTGCTTTTTGAGCTTGGCGTGCGCCTGGGTCAGGAGACCTGGAGTCAGTTCTGAACCTTGGTTTCCGTGCTGATGCGAGCGTGTCCCTGGGTCAGGGTCGCGGGAAGGGTGACGCATGGCAGCTTGGCGAGCCCGGGCCTGTGGTTTCTCTGGGGACTCGTTGTTGTGGAGGTGAGTCCTGAGGCGGCTGGACTTCCGTTCTGTGGAAGGATCCTTTGCTTTCAGTTGTTTGGCCCTCTGTCTTTGTGACAACAGTGAGGAATGCCGGCTCCTCGCCTGTCCTGACGTCCTTTGCTCTCATCCCCCCCACACTTCCCTGTGGCTCCCATTTCCAGGTCCATGTGGCCCTTGTTCCACTTACGCCAGGTCGTGCAATGCCGGGTTTTGAGGGTTGACTGTGTCCCGGCTGTGGGTGGCTGTGACGGTGCACTTGTCTCCATCAGGACTTCTGAGGTGCTGGGGAGCTTACAGCAAGCTTGCCAATGGGATGCTGTTGCGATCAGGCTGCCCAGGCTGCCTGAAGCCAGGGGTCCTGTGTATGCCCCAGGTGGGGGACTGTGGCCCGGGTAGGAGCTGGTTCCCAGCCTGCCTTCGGAGGCGTGTGCAGGTCACGTTCTTTGCTAACGCATGTCTGGAACGCTGTCCAGAGGGTCAGGGTTTCACCAGCAAGTCTCACTCTTTTTAGAGCCCAGAGCACAATTAACTGAGAAGGAATTGCTGCAGGTGTCAGTTGTCTGGAAGCTCGGGGAAAAGCTGCTCTTCTGAGTTCCCGTCACGCCTTGTGGCTGCTTCTGACCCTGGGCCACGCGGTCCCTGTCCTGCCCCCGAGGCTCACACGTCCTTAGTTCTCTGAGGTGCCGAGGACTTCTCTCAACAATGTCTTTTCTCTTGTCAAATGATGGGTGAGCGTGTAGAACCCCAGTCTTTTATTTGGAGTGTTTCATCTGTCTGCATGGTGTGGGCTGCGGCCTTCTCTCCCGTGCGTGGAGATGGACTCACTGGATCAGGTAGTGGAGGGTGGCACAGCCATTCCCAGGGCACATGCCCGCCTCAGTAACAGGTGTGCCTCGGTGCGTTTCTCTCCAATTCTGTGTCCCGGCTCCACCTTCTATTTCTTCTGTTTTCCCCTGACTTAAACGCATGCAGTAAGATTTATTAAAGCAAGTACATCAAATGAGAGTTCCTTTGAAAATGGGGAGGATAAACATTAAAAAGAGCTGCAATGTGTAAAGTGACAGAGAACCCAGAACCAGCACTGAGTGGACAGCACTGGGGTGGACACTGGGGTCATTGCCACGCCTGATGCATGTTTATTGACCGGATGGGCTTAGTAGAGGGGTCATGGTGAAGGCATGGACCTTAACTCGAGTGTCATGGGACCAGAATGGTGAGTCTGGTGAGTCTCAAGAACTTGAGAACTTGAGGTAGAATTTGAGACCTTGACCTTGGCACTTTGCTGTGATGTGTCGTGTGGCCCTGCAGCTGGTTTATTCTGTGAACTCCCATGCTGGTGATCAAATCCCTTTTGGCTGGCTCCCTGCAGACTGTGCAGGGTGTGGGGAAGGTGGAGTGCACACGTGTCTGCATTGCATTCCTTTCCTAAATTAGCATCTGGGGACACTAGCTGTGTCCCCAGAGGACTGTCCTGTTCTGTGACTTGGGAGGTGCTGCTGGCCCCACCCCGTGACGGTGCTGGGCCTCAGGCCTCTGTTCTGGACAGAGGGAGCAGAGGTCTAAGGTAAGAAGCTGCTTCAGAAGGGGCTGGTGCAAACGTGTCTTTAGGGACGTAATCTGTTCAGGGAAACCTGCTTGTTACTTCTGTGTTTAAGTTGGGCATGGTCTATGGACATTTGCCCTATCCCTATAGATGTGCCTGCCTGGTTTACTGCAGTGGTTCCAGGGATTGTGTTTGTAATGCACACTCTGGCCCCACCCAGACCTTCAGAATCAGAAATCCTGGGGAGGGAGCCCCCCCACACCCCTGTAATACGCCCTCCAGGTGGTTCTGATGGAACTCAGGTTTACTGGCTGCAGAGAGCCAGGCTCCTGCTGAACTTACAGCCTCGGGAGGCCAGGTTCTGAAACAGCTAGTGACAGTATTGTGTGGCAGAAAAATAGAGACATTTTCCTAAAATGGGCATGTAAGAAAAATGTTTTCTTTCATTGTGTTTAGAAAACATTTCCAGTAGGTAGGCCCTGTTTGGAATTATGGTAAGCTCTGTTCTTCTGTCTTTGCTTATTGCAGCTGGAGAGGAAACGGTTCACCCTGGTCAGTTAAAATACGAATGTCTGCAGGACGCTGGGACAGGCTGGGTGGCTGTGGTGACAACACCAGGTGTCTACTGAGTGTCGCCAGTTCCTCAGGAACCCAGCAGGAGAGAAGGTTGTTTCTGTGAGTGACTGAGGGTCCTGGGTCCGGATCATCGAACAGGAGCCACAAGCGTGTGACCGCAGAGAGCAGGACAGATGGAGCTGCCTGGCTGCTGTCCGGTTAGGGTTGCTGTGTGACCGCCCTAGCCGTGGCCCGGGTGACCCCAGAGCACACAGGGACCCTACAAATCGTCCTCAGGAGCAAACCCTCTGCGGTCACCAGGCAGTGGAGTGGGTGAGGTCCTGACCTAGAGGAATGCGGTGTGACCTTGAGATCTTTTTAGATTAGAACAGATTTTTCACTTCATTTACCAAAAATTTATCGGAAGTTTCACTTCAGTTACCAATAATTTATCAGAAATGATCTTGGACTTGTTCACACCCCCTTTTTTGATAGAAAGGAAGGAGGAATATGTCTTTTAGAAAATCTCTATATGCCCGCTGGGATGTAATGAAGTCATAGAAGAGAAACGTGGCCCTGTGATCATGTGATAGCACATGGTGGCTGGACTTTACACACTCACACACATGCCACATGTGTGCACACACGGCCCTGGTGGTCACGTGCTCCCTGTCTCCCCGACACAGGCCCTTCAGGGCGGGACGTCTCTGCTCCGTGGTCTGCACGGCAATGGCAGGCGGAGTAGGCCCTGCTGTCTCTGTCTTCCTCCCACCTACCCCTCCTGGCGGCTTGGGGTTTGAAGTCCACCAGCCGCGCTGTTTCAGGGCCACCTGGCTCTCAGGGCCTTGTTTTGGGGTTGTCTTTCTCTTGAGCTGATCTCCCAAGCCGAGGCCTCCAGGCCAAGCTTCCTGCTCACGGCCGGGGGAGACCCCATGAGTCTGCTTCTGTGTGTGGCCTCATCCTCATACATGGGGGCACACTGCCTGCTCCCGAGGGGCTGTGGGTCAGGAAGCAGTCTGGGCAGCACCTGGGGTGTCCAACTTGGGCACATTTGTTGCCATGAGGGGAGGTTGCTTCTGCCCAGAGCTCACAGTCCACCCTGTTACCTTCCAGGAGAAGCTGTGTTTTCTTGTGTTGCTGAAGGCAATATATTTATTCATGTTAATGTCTTGTTTTGCAGGAGCTGTGCTTGGAATTTAAATATTTAGGCTCAGTTGTCATGCATGATTGAATTGCACTATGGTATTACTCTTTGTAAAGACTTTGGGTTTCTCATTAGAAGTATTTTCCTTTTCTTCAGTTAACTGAAGCAAAACCTGCTGTCGGTATGAAGAAGCAGATGTATAGTTAGGATGTCAAATTATATAGTATTTTCCTAAATAGCTTATGCTCTTCTCAAAATTTCTGAAATTCATTTATTCATCAATCATGGATTGAATGCTTCTGTCCTAGTTCCTAGTCATTGTTCATATATCTTGCTAAAGAGTTACTTCCCTCTAGGAAATAAGAATGAAATAAGAATGCACTTAGAACTTGGCTTAGAGATGATTAAGCAAGATGCTTTGGCACAGCACTTGTGTTGTATTTTTACTAGAAAATGTTTTCTCAGACTTGACACGCAGGTGTTGGCAGGCCTGTGTGCCCGACGCCCACACCCGCCTTGCATGCATGGGGCATGTGCCCTGCCTTCTCAGCGTGTGCGAAGGGTCAGGAGATACTGGCCATTTCACATTTTGTTGTGGAGAGTTAGTCCTTGGGCAAGAGTTTTGGTTATTTCCTGCCAGATTAGTTATCTATTTAAATCTCCCTTGTTACACTTTGGAAAAGAGAGGAAATGAATTGAACGGTGATTTTGTCCTTCTGAGCAGTGAAAACACTGGAGCCATGAAATTTATTATCAGCTACCGGAACACTAGGCAGTCTGGGGTAGAAGTGGTGGGTGGGAGCATTTGAGCTTTGGGAGGATGTGTGGGTTCACATGTCTGAGGCCTCCTTCTTCCCATGTCACCCTGAGCTATGTCAGAAGCACAGGCACTGTCCTCTGTGGATCAGTGGCCTTTGCCATCAGTGATGACTTTGATCTCACGTCATGTTGCCTCATGGCGTGCCCTCATCTGAGGGGAGTGTCCTGCTTCCTTCCCTGTTTGGGAACCAGCTGGAACCTGGTGTGACAGTGTGGTTTGACCTGGTTCTTGCCCGTCTTTGAAACTTGACACTTATTCCAATGGACATCATGTCGTTTGTCGTGGAGCAGAGTCAAGGTGATAATGTATTAGGAAGATAGAAGTCTTTGGAGAAAACACATGGATGGCACCTGTGACTATAGTTGTCAGGAAATACTGAGGAGGCTGGAAGAACACCTCAGGATACCCGTGGGAGAAACCTTGTGGGGAATGAAGACCCACTGCTGTGTCTCCTCCATGTTCATAGCATTTGTGGTTGCGTCCTGCACATGCAGATGAGGGGCCCTGCAGCCCTGGGACTGCCCCCTCTCCAGGAGGGTTTTATAGCAAGAGGGGACGGTTACCAAACACTCAGATAAAGGCCTTCCCTACTGACATTGATGTCAGCGTGCTAGGGGTGTAGGAGGTGGGTCTGGAAAAAACAACCCCGAGGCCTGGAGAAACGTAGATTAGGATCATGTAAGTTGTCTTGTGATACACGAAGTCTTGTGAATGTGCCTTGTAAAAGGAATGTAAATACCACCTTGTTATGTGTTATGTTTTCACAGCAGTACTTACGCAAGAGCAGAAGAGAATGCCAGATTTTGTGTGTCAAAACAATGATTATTACTCATTGCATTTCACTGAAGAAATAAAAGTTCACAAGTTAAAAAAATACAAATAAAAATCCACATTTAAAGCAGAAGGGGAGGGGTGAGGTGGGAAAGGAGCACTTATTTACTGATGCTGGTCCAGGAGGAAGCGACGGACTTGGTCTGTCAGCCTTTTTTAAAATTGGAGGATAATTGCTTTACAATGTTGTATTTGTTTCTGCTACACAGCACTGTGAGTGAGCCGTGTGTAAACACATATCCCCCTCTCTTGAGCCCCTCTCCCAACCCCCAGCCAGCATCGTTTAGCCCAGTGTGGTGGCTGGTTCTCGTGAGGCTCTTCCCTGGGAGCTGTGAGGGGTGTAGCTGGGAACTGACTGAGAAGAGGGAGTTGTCCTTCTTGGTGGAGAGGCTGCTGACCTCTGCACGGGCAGCCTTGGGTCCTGATAGAGCAGTGCCCGTTCTGCGCAGGACGCGGTGTGAGGTGGGCCTGAGCTTCCAGACTTGGTGCGCCACATGCCCTGGAGAGCCGTTTGGGGTGGGGTTGCCAGGAGCCTGTGCTCTGGTGGCCAGTGTGTGACCTTAGCCAGCTGGATGGCTCTGGAGAGTTTACCTGGGCGTGAGTGGAGGCGTGGGCAGGTAGAGGAGCGGCCCTCTAGGGTGACGGTGCTCTTCAGGACAGCACCTGGGATTCATGAAGAGGTGAGGACTGTGGGTAGTAGGGTGGGAGCTGGGGGGATTGCGGGGAGGGGCAGAGACAAGACAGACAATAACCAAGTGCAGCTGTAACCTGAGAGGGGTTGGTTTGGAGAAGGAACCAGCTCTTAGAGACATTTTGGGGAGAATTGAGCTAGTTTAGTATAAGCTGGACGATGATAATATGAAATTATTGTTAGTTGTCTTATATGTGATGATGGTTTGTAGTTGTGGAGGGTCCTGATTTGTAGGGAAAGTCTGGCTGAAGAGTTAGGGGTGAGCAGTCAGAAGTCCCCCACTTACCTTGCAGCAGGCCGGAGGAGGGGGTGCTGGTCAGATGGCGGGTGGTGGGCCTGTTGGGTCAGTAGATGACAAAGTAAATATAAATAAGTGTTAACAGTTTGTTGGATGCATGTGGAGAAATCCATTGAAGCAGTCTTTCAGCTTTTTGGTATGTTTGAACATTTTCGTGATAAAATAGGTAGGAGAAAATAAGATATCTGGAAATTGAGAGAACTATGCTCTTTGGATCGAGACGGAGGGTTAAAGCGTCTGTGATGTGGTTCTCAGGATTGACTATAGGGTTTCATATCTGGCTTTCCCATTCAGTTTTCCTTTCTCATAGTTACTTTGTACGGAATTCAAAGTGTAGATGGTACTAAAAGTGTCTATTTGTGGACTGTCTTAAAAACTGAAGAACTGGTTAGAGAAAAAGTCTGTAAAGATTTGAGCTTTAATATCTGTAGTCACAGTTGCCCTCAGATACAGATGTTTTGTTTAAGTTGGTTTATGTTGAGCACTTCTCCACTCTGGGCTAGAAAGGACTGTCCTGACCCCGAGGACAGCCTCTGTGTCTCTTCCTGTGCCCTTCATCATGCCAGTGTCTACGCCTCGCCTCCGCTGGACTTTGCCCTCCTCGGGTCCCCCAGCCAGAGCACTGGATGCAGTAGGCCCCCTCTCACCTGTTCTGGATGGGTGACCCAGGGAACCATGGGTCTCTTTTCTCCCCCTGGGGGCTCAGGCTCTCTCCTGGGCAGGGCTATCAGGACCCACTGGTTTATGCAGCTCCCCAAGATGGCCTTGACTCCAGGAAGGCAGAAGCTGATCCTTCGGCTGGTCTCTATCTCTGTGACTGTGTCCTGCGGTCCTTTCCCCCACTTTGGAGAAACAGGGGGTGCAAAGGGCAGACACTGCCATCCCAGCTTGGTCCTTGCGGGGCTCCAGGTGCTCCTCTGGTTCCTGACTCACCGTGACCTGCTGCTCTGCTGCTGCTTGTTTTTGTCTGAGATGAACCCCAGCCCCTCTCCGCTGCCTGAGCCCTGGGTCTTTGTTCAGTGTCCGACATGGACATCAGTCCGACTGTCCTAGATGGCACTGCCCCAACACTGGTGATGTTTTCTGTCTGTCTGGAAGAGCCGAGGACATTTGGCCGCCCAGGTGGGCTGTTGGGACAGGGTTTGTACCTGTAGGAAGTCCACAGCTACAGTTCTTGTTTATCAACAGCTTGCTTGTGAACATCTGGAAAGCTGTCAGACCTGTTTCTGGTGTGTATGTAGTAGTTGTTGTGGGGAAGGGGTGGGGAGTAACCTCTTTTTATAATGTTAAATCAGAAACCATCACAATTTATTGTGGGTTTCTTCAGCATGAGCAATGATAAAAATCTGTGACTTTCTCCCTGTTTCCTCTCCTGCCGGCTGAAAAGGGGGATGTCTGCCACCACTGTTTGTAAAAATCCTCTGTGTATCTTGTGCGCCAAGGGGACCTCTCTTCTCAAGGTGAATTCCTTGGCTCGATTCAGAGAAACCGGAAAGCTTGCTTGAATCTTGTGTGTTTATGATTGCTCCTGGAAACCATCTTCTCAGTCTGTTTGAATCTTGAAGAATGTGGGACCAATTTGAAGTAAAGATTTATGTAGGTGGATCATTGAGGACAGACTTCTGAGCATGTTTCTTTACATTATGTATAATACTTCTGTGTTATTCTCAGAAGAATTTAGGATGTTGATAGTTTTGTGAGAATCTTTTCCTAAGGAACTTTAGTTTTTTGGTGGCTCATCGTTTCTAGTTAATGTTAAGCAGTGGCCTGAGCTAGACTGAAGTTAGGTTGGTGCCAACACCCTTCACCACTGAAGAGACTCCTTGGAAGAAAGGGAGGGGGGACACTTCCATTTATGACCTTCCCACTCTGCGGTGTCACTTTGAACTTTCATAAGCTGCTGCCTCTGTGAGTAGAGGCTGGTTAGTGCAGCTTGGTCACACAGGCAGGTGGAACATGATAAACACTGCGAAACTCGGAGATGTGACATCAGGAGAGATTAGTAGAAGAAAGGGGACAGGGCAGTTCCCTCGGGCATGCTGTGAGTATGGAGTCTGTCTAGAAGGTGGTGTTACATAGACAGTGATATTTTTGTTGGTGTTTTCCCTGATGAAATGCTGCTAATTTGGCTACTCAAACCAAACTGCCCAGATAGGAAGGCTTCATGTTCTTTGATTATTGGGGTTAGTAAGTGTAAGTCTCATCTTACCAGGCTGACCCAAAGAAGTTTGAGACAGTGGAGACTGTCCTGGGGTGGGGGTGCTTCTGGAAGTAGGACCAGAGTATCCATCCTTCCAAGAGGCAAAGGCTGGAGAGTCTTTCAGAGAGAGAGAGAGAGAGAGAGACAGAGAGAGAGAGAGAGAGAGAGAGAGAGAGAGAGAGAGAGAAGGGTTTAAGGGGAAGAGCTGCTTCAGGAGAAGAGCTGCTTCAGGTGCCTCTTTTTGGGGGTTTGAACACATTTCTTCACATTGATACTCTTTGTGGCTCCCCGTGTGTCAGCCCCCTGCTTTGGGTAAGGGTACCCCGAAAAGTAAGTCACAGTAGAATGTCCTGGTGGTGATGGTGGCACAGTTGTTCACTGTCAGTCAGTCAGCTTCTTTCATGTCCCTCCTCCTGCACAGTGTCTGTGTCCCAGAGCACGTGTGGACCCAGGTCTCCCTTGAAAAGTGCATCAGGATAGGGATGGGAACGTGTCCCTACACACTGAAGTGATGCAAAAGCATGCAGAGGCATTTAGGATCAATTTTTTTTTTTTAATTTAAAGTGTCCTAAATACGAAATCATCACCAGTGAGATCTCCACTGAAATGGAAGGACCCCTTGGAGGTGCTTGTCCCCTTGGAGGTGCTTCTGCAGAAACAGTTTTGAGTTCAGCTGCAATGAAGGGGAGGGGGTGAGGTTGACTGGCTTCCAAACAGAAGCTGCCCAGAGCTGGGCTCCTGTCCTACCCGCCAGGGTCCCACGGTCCTGCCCTGGGTGATCCTGGTGGAGCTGGTCCACCAAGTTAGAGGACTGGTCCTTACGACCTTTCTGAGATTAGAGAGGTAATTGACCCGAATAACATTCTTCGTCTTAAGAGTTTATCTAGTCTCAGACCTGGATAGAAAAGGGACCCTCTGTGTTTTTATGACCTCCTTCTGTCTTTTCTGAAACATGCTTCAATATTACTTTATATAATCACACTATCTCTTTTATTAATTCCATTATCCTTTTACTTAAATCACGTGCTCTTGCATGCTTCACTCAGTCTCCATTCTGTTCCCTGATACAGGTTCTTCCCAATTCAAAAATTAAAAATAACATTTGATTCTACCTACTACAAGTTTCTAAAAGTTTCAAAAGTCCATTGAATGTTGGTTATAGAGTATTGGTGGTTTACTTACTGGAAAATTACATTTTAAGTAGAGTATTTAAGCAGAAGTGATACTTTGTTTTCCATCCTGGATCCATAGCCTTTCTAGATCTCTTGCTGGACTGTCCTACTCCTTGTGTAGCTGCTGGTAGTCACAAAGTTACATGTTGAAGAAGTATTGACACTGATAGTTAGCTGTGGTTCAGATGTGATCACAGGTATCACTCTTCTTGAAGCAAAATTGAGCCCCTGAGGATGATATATTCTTATGCAGATTAAGTTTAAATGGAGATTGCTACAAAGCTATAAATGCCCCCAGGGACAGATAAACACCTGGGAAAACAAGACTCCAGAATACTCACTCTGCTTCCCCTAAAAGATGGGAAGTGTAACAAATACAAAGAACTCAAGCAAAAGGTGCTTTAAAAACGGGCTTATTTTACTACATTAATTAAAGTAATAACTGAAAGTTTGCAATAATTTTAATTATTTAAGATTAAATTCATAATTGAAATAACTTTATTATGTGAATTATCTGAATTAATTTTAGTTACTTTAATTAAGTTAACATGAAATAATGTAAATTATTGATTTGATTTACATATACTTATTTTATGCCTAAGAAGTCTTAATGTTCTTTGAGGGCAAGGTCCCTTCTTGCTGCTGCTTTTGTGTTTCCTGAGGTTTTTCATGTGATGTGACAACCCTGTAACATAGTCTAGCAGGATGGAGAGGAGACCCCTAGAACATCTGCCATAGATACAGTGTCTCCACTCTGGACCTCAAGGTATATTAGCCACCAGGCCTCACCTCTGCTGTATCTGTTCAATTGTGAAACTAATTAGAAATTTTCACCTTTAGTTTTAAGGCAAGGTAAATGCTTATTATGAACTCCTGCTTCTAGTATCAGATACTTGGTTTATTCAATCAAATTGTCCCCCACCAAAGAGACAGAGGAGCCTGTTATCTCTGCTACTCTGGTCTGAACCAGATCAAAGAGGTCTTATTAATTATTCATTATGACATTTCATACGTTATTTTACTTTTCATAATTACCAGAGTCTGTATAATTAACCTCTCGTTTAGTGGAAGTGCATAACATTAAATAGGGCTATAATTACAACTATTAAAGTATATGGAAGAATTTAAAGATCTTTAATTAGAAAGAAATTTTTTTTGTTTGGCTCTATGGTGCAGTTTTTCCTTGTGTGCAAGTATCTTTGATTATTTAAACAAAGAGAGAAACCAGAAAAGCAAAGCAATCAGTGCTGTTCTGATTGATGGTAGTTGTGTGGTTTTATTTCTTGAAGATGTGGGCTGAGTGTGTGAGTGCCTTTGATTTTAGGACACAAGTTTTACAGCACAGAGATGCTTGGGTGCTTTGCTGTTTTATGGGTGAGAAAGTGAATGTTTTTCATTGGCCCCTGAGGGATCAGGTACCATCTCCAGAGACAGACACGCAAGGGTCTGCTCCTGCCAGGGAGTTCAGGATACCAAACATCGTAAAGAATGTAGTCCAGACCTAGTTAGAATGGACTCAACACGAGGCTGTGGTCAGCTTTGCATAAAGCTCTCTTATCTCAGCCCCCGGTGAGGATACCTCCTATGACTCAACAGTAGGACTCGCCCCCCGACCCGCCAACCCCGACAGCTGACCAGATGTGGGTAGGGCTGAGACTGAGGAGCCTGCAGGTTAGATTGAAGAAAACTTGATGGTTTCTGGGGACTCTTGGTTCTCTCTCCCTTGTGAACCAGGCCTTTCCTTTTCTCCGACAGGGCTTCCACTTGGACCGTTTTCACTGGCTGATGTTGTTCCATCCTGTGGGCTCCTGCAGGGTGGCTGTCCCGCGTGTCTGATTCGGACCTGCCCCAAGTGGAGGGCCTGATCTCGGTCAGTGGTGGGGAGACAGGTTCTAGAGAATGTGGCCTTGGTCAAGATTCCTGAGGAGGGCATCCCTTTGTGGATAAAAATCCAAACAGCTTCCGGCCTCCCACCGTTTCTTCTTGCCCGGGACATGGCTGTGATGCCTGGTAGCACAGCAGCTTCTGGGAGGTAGGAGGAAAGCCTTGCGAGGGGCGGGGGGGTGACAGTGTGGTCCATGAGGCAGTTGTGGGCGCCGCTCCCCGAGGCCCCGCATCCTCTTCGCGAAGGCGAGGGCCCTGGTCTCAGGAGCTGCTGTGGGGGTTTCTCTTCCAGCTGGGAGAGCTCCTGGCCCAGTGAGTGACGGGATGAGATATGCCTTTAACAATGGGACAGAAATGAGTTCTGTGTGATATATGCCACTCTTCTATGAGTCCAGTATTCTTGGGCTTCCCTCGTGGCTCAGCTCGTAAAGAATCCGCCTGCAGTGCAGGAGACCAGGGTTTGATCCCTGGGTTGGGACGAGCCCCTGGAGAAGGGAAAGGCTACCCACTCCTTTATTCTGGTCTGGAGAATCCCATGGGCTGTATAGTCCGTGGGGTCGCAAGGAGTTGGACGTGACTGAGAGACTTTCATTTTCCTATGAGGTACAGATAAGAAACAAGATAGGAAGCCTCCAAGTGAAAGTCGTTCAGTCCTATCCGACTCTTTGCCCAAAGCCTCACATATGAGTTTTGTATGATATATGAGGCTTTGGGCTTCCCTGGTAAAGAATCCATCTGCAATGCGGGAACCCTGGGTTGGGAAGATCCCCTGAAGAAGGGAAAGACAACCCACTCCAGTATTCTGGCCTGGAGAATTCCATGGACTTTATAGTCCGTGGGGACGCAAGGAGTCAGACAGGATTGAGCAACTTTCACTTTGAAGCTTTCGATCTTATTTCTTACCAGTAACTCAGAGGAGAGTGGTATTTGAAACCAAAGAATAGGTGCCAGTGGTTCTTGGGGGAAATTAGCGGATTGGTTCAGCAGTAGTCTTTGATGGTAGTTCCAGTGAAATAGCAGGAACAGGTTTTACCGGACTCACGATCTGTGGCCCTGGTATTCTCCCGAGTTACCTTGATTGGTGGTCTCCGGCCCCTGTTCTGCGGTGGTCTCTGGCCCCTGTTCTGCTCCAGCACTTCCCCGTCTCGAGTCCCGTTCAGAATAGGCCAGGACGTCGTGGGATGCAGCGCTGGGCCTCTCTAAACAGGTGGAGCCACTTGATGGGCTCCTGGAAGAAAGCAGCGGAGAAATGAAGGTGTGGGTGGTGGAGAAAGAGACCGGAAACGGAGGTGAGGTGGAGAGGAGGCAGCACCGGGACCGTTCCTCCAGGGCTTGCTGGTCAGGTGGGTGCCCCCTCCTGCCCCAGTCCCCCGTGTGGACGCACCTGACGGCAGGTGCACGCAGCTGAGCTCCACGGGGGTGGCCGGTCACTGGTTTAAGTGGATGTGTAGGTCCATGTCCTGGTGGTGGCAGCTGTCCTTTCCCACTTGTGTGGCTGTGGCAGGTTCGGTAACCCCTCCTTCCCTCTATTTTCTCATCTGTCAGATGGGGTCCTAGTTTCACCCCAGTGGTAAGGTGATTGTGAAGATCCGAGGTGTGCATATGGCACCTTGCAGGTCACAGGTGTTTAGCTAGTGTGGCTGTTGTTGAGTGTTTGTGTTGACAGGATTGAGGGTTAATAAGATTGAAATTTGGAAGCAGAATCCTGTCAGAACACTGCTTCCAAGCTTATATGTTTTCATTTATTCACAGCGTGGCAGCTTGCTTTACTTTTGAGTACAGTGTGGGTAGTTTGTTATCTTGGGATGAGCCCAGTGGCTCATCCTGTGTCTCATTAGATGCATCTCTTCTGTTTGTTTTATGGAAATCTCCACACACTGCTTATGGCCCCTTTCTAGGGCCCTCTGTGGCAATTAACCTTCACTATTTTATTCTATTACCATCTAATGCAATATTCCTCACTATTTAATTCTTTTAAGCTTGAAGGGTTATTTTCAAATAAATTTTGTCATATACAGTTTTAGGTTAAATTCCTTTATTTTTGGGGGCAGGTAATGTTCCCCATTTGTGAGTAATAAATCAATATAATTTGGAGAGGTGGTCTCTATTTGGATATGTTGGGAGCTACTAATGGGCATCACCTGAGAGAAACGGCAGTACATGGGTCAGGTATGTGTGAAGCCCTGCATGGCTTCACATCTTTTGTAAAATCAGGAGACTTGTTCCCCCCCCCCCCCCCCCCCCCCCCCCGCCCCGGCCTTCTCCTCCTGTTCATAACTCCTCTGTCCTTCCCTAGCCCTTGGAAGTTGTGGAGAGGATGTCTTGTCTGCTGTTGGCCGCTTGGCCCCCAGGCCCTGGAGGAACCAGGCTCCAGTCTGCTTCCCTATGGGGTGGGGACGAGCCCCATCAGAGCCACACTGGCCACGAAAGCCCTCTGAGCAGCATCCAATTCAGGAATCGGGTGCTGCCAGCTGCCTGTTTTTAGTACGTATTTAACTTTTTACATGGTTTTTCCTCTGGGCTGAAGCTGGTGTGTGAGTGACTGTTAGTCATGGTCATGGGACTTAATGTCCATCTGATTGGCCCTGGCAGATGCTGGTTGGCCAGCAGATATAGAGAGCTTGTCAGCTAGCTGCAGTGGAGTTCACATTGCTTTCTGGTTGTTGGTATGAATGATGGCCAGCTGAAGAAACTCTTGTAAATTAGGTTGACATATTTCTATTTTCAGAGTTGTCTTTTGGAGCCTGGATTAAAATGCAGGAGATTTATCTAGCAAAAGTGCAGTGTGAGGTGATGGTTCCTGGGTGTCTGCTTTAAGATGGACAGTGAGTCTTCTTGGTGTTGATGCTTAATGTTGATGTTGGTGTGCTGCTAGAAGCCACAGCAGGTGAAAGTGGGGGTGTGGGTGTAGCCTGTTGCACCCAGAGAATGTGTGGAGGGTTTCTGGGCTCCTGGGACCCAGCTCTCCAGCTCACGTGCAGTTGCTTCCTTGTCTTTGTTGTCATGGTGATGCATGTGCATCTCTGTCTTAGCACCGTCAGCATTATTTTGTCATTTTCCTTGTGCCCACTAGGGTGAACAATTGCTTAGGGTTTGCTCGTTAATCCTTCTTCAATGAGCAAGTTGCTTAGTTCTGTATCTTGGATATTTAAAGTATTTGTAAATGGGCTTCAGCTGACTTTGGAAGGCAGTCCTGCACCAGGCTCTATGAACCTGGGCTTGCGTTGCTTTGCTCTTTGATGCAGGCAGGAGCTGCATGCTTTCCTGGTGTTGGCTGGAGTGGATTCCAGATCACTCAGGAGTGGATTCCGTTGTATATTTGCAACTAGATTAAATGCAGCATTTCTTGTGTCTTTTGGGTGAGATTCACACTGAGTGGTGGAGGAAGCAGCCAGTCTCCAAGAGGAGCTGAGGAGCCAAATCGGTCGCTGACTTCACCTTGCATTTGTGCTCTGAGGTTTCCGGGAGCTCCTTTTGTGTGGTTCCATGTGCTCTTTGTGGCCCATTGAAGTGGAAGGGGAGCTGCTGCCTCCAGTGTACAGATGTGAAGGCAGAACTAAGTTTTTGGACTCAAAAGATATACTTTCCCACTGTGTCACACTGACTCTGGGATGAATGAGAATGAGCATAACCAATGAAAGTGACCTGATCAAGAAGTGTCAGGAAAACACACACTTCCTAAAGCATTTTCAGACAAAGTTAAAGCAACGTATTTTTTCCTGTTACTAAATAGTGTTAACTGAAAATCATTGGTAAAAAACACAAAGTAATCTCACCATCATGAGTAACCTCTTCTAATATTGTAATGTATTTCCTTCCAGGGATTTCTCAGTATCCACCTTGTATGTATCCATCCACTTATCCATCCAACTATCCACCCAGTTACCCATCTATCTACCCATCTGTACTTTAAACCAGTACTTCTGTGTTCTTTGTTCAAGCCTTATTACTTGCTGTTTTTCTGCCAGTACTGTATCATGAAAAATTTCCATGTTGACAAGTGTTCTTACCGAATGTTATTTTTAGTGGCTGCATGCTGTATAGCAGATCTGAATCACCGAGAGCGTCTACTCATCTGCCATGAGGCGGGTGGGACTTTGTTGTTGGAAAGAGCAAGAGCGCCTCGCCATACAAGGCGGGCTCCCTGTGCAGACTCAGGAGGGTGCGAGGAGGAGCAGGAAGTAGCTGAACTAAAGTCAGGTTGGTCCCTTAATGTGTCGAGGAGGGCAGCTCTCTAGGGAGGTGGGCTGGGCTCCAGTGTCTCAGCCCAGGAGCGTGTCAGGAGTGAGCTGCTGGGCCTGGCCCTGCAGAATCAGGAGCCGGGCACTGGGAGGACCTGCCAGCCTGTGTTTCACTGAGCCTTCTTGGGGGCTCTGGTGCAGGATGAGGTTTGAGAACCACTGCTGGAGGACTAGGCCAGTCAGGTTCAGACCTACCTGAGAATATAGGCTTGAGGTAGAAGGCTTCTTGCTGTATTTGTCAAGACCGCTGTGAGGATCTCTTGCAGCCTCAGACTCTTTCAGAGGGCTCTTTCTGTGGTTGCAGGGAGTTGGGAACACGGGGCATGAATCCAGAAAGGTGGATGTCGTTCAGTGGAACCAGGCATGAACTTCAGGGCAGATGTCCATGCAGAGGGCTAGGGGCTTTGGGTCCACATCTGCTAGCCAGACGAATTACTGCCAACTGTGTTGTAGGCACTGTGCTGGAGATTTAGATTAAAATAATTTATTGAGTGGATTTTAAGGCTTTAATAATTAAAGGAGAATGTGTCAGCTTTGAGCTCTTTCCTGGGGAGGCATTTCATCAATACTTTTATGTTTTGAGATAAATATTGTGGCATCAACCAGGATTATCAGAGGTTTGTTCTTTTATGGAGTTGTTGCATCCTTTCACTAACAAGGGCAGCTGAATGCAAACCATGGGGTTTCAGACCTGGAGTCAGTCCTGGGTTTTACCTGATCACAGGATTTTATAAGAAACTCACACAACTAAATTAAAAAAAAGAAAGAACACCAAAATCACAACAATCCATTTTAAAAAAGACCAAAGAATCTGAATAGACTTTCCCAAAGAAGACATATACCTGGCCAACAGTACATGAAAATATGCTCAACATCACTAATCATCAGGGAAATGCAGATCAAACCACAGTGAGATATCACCTCACACCTGTTGGAATGATCCTTATCAAAAAGAAAAGAGATGTCAAGGTTGGTGAGGGTGTGGAGAAGAGAACCCTTGTGCACTGTTGATGGGAATGTAAATTAGTGCAGCCACTATGGAAAACAGTATGGAGATTCCTCAAAGAATTAAAAATAGGACTACCATTATGATCTAGCAAGTTCACTTCTGGGTATTTATCTGAAGGAAATGAAATAAAAATCTCAAAGACACCTGTACGCTCGTGTTTACTGCTACATTATTTACAATAGCCAAAATGTGGAAGCAACGTTAAGTCTGAAAATCAGTGGATGAATGGATAGAGAAAATGTGATATAAATATAATTCAGCCATTAAAAGAAGGAAATCCTGCCATTTGCAACAGTATGTGTGAACTTGAAGGACATTATGCTAAGTGGAATAGGCTGGAGAAAGGTAAATACTGCATGATACAAGCTATTATATAGAGAATGGATAAACAACAAGGACCTACTGTATGTTACAGGGAACCATATTCAGTATCCTGTGATTAACCATAGTGGAAAAGAATATGAAAATGAATATCATATCCCTTTACTGCACAGCAGAAATTGACCCAACATTGTAAATCAACTACACTTGAATAAAATAAAGACAAATACTATATGATCCTGCTTATATTTGAAATCTAAACATGCCAAACTCAGAAGCAGAGAGTGTAACTGTGGTGCCAGAGGCTGAGGGAGGGACAGATGATGGTCATAGGGATCAGACCCAGTTGTAAGATGAGAATTCTGGGGGTGGGATGCAGTGACTCTAGCTCACAAGACTACCATGTACTTGAAAATTGCTGAGAGAGTAGATCTGAAGTGTTCTCACAGCAAGACAAAGTGAGACTGTGGGGTTGGAGGCGTTCACAGCCTGACTGTAGTGTCATGTGATGCTGTTTAAATGTATCAGATTGTTATGTGCACCCTGAACTAACACAGTGTCACATCTCAGTAAAGGAGGGAAAATAACTTTTTTTTCTCCCACTTTTTAAAGAATTTTATTATTTTTATTTTTAATGTACTTTTATTAAAGTATAGTTGATTTACAGTGTGGTGTTAATTTCTGCTGTACAGCATAGTGATTCATTTATATACATATACATTCTTTTTTATGTTCTTTTCCATTATGGTTTACCCCAGGATATGTGCTCTACAGTTAGGACCTTGTTTATCCATTTTGTATGTGAATAGTATGCATGTCCTAACCCTAGGCTCACAGTCCATCCATCAGGAGGGAAAAGAACTTTCGAGTTTGTGTCCTGAGTGGGGCCCCTGATTCCAGTCTCCCGGCTGGGACCTCCCAATCACTTGCGGTGCTCCCGAGGGCACCGAGGTGGATGCCTTGTTTAGAGCCCTGGGCACCGCTCCTGAGGCCTGTCCCCATGTTCTCTGCTCATTACAGGAGGGCGTCCCCACCGGCTGCGTATCGCCCTGGGGGCTCAGCATTGCATCCTTCTGGTGCGCAGTCACATTGACCGCATGGGACCCTGAGGGGCGCCGCCTGGTGAGGGAGCTCGCCAGGCGGTCCTTTGCCTCAGGCTGGTTCCCGGCCTGCCCCTGGACCCGTGTGCTGTCTCTGTGCTGCTCCACTCTGCTCGGCGGGCTCGCCTTGTGGGAAGGAAGGACACAGATGGAGGTTTGTAGGTTAATGGCATTTCCTCCTACCACAGGTTTAAAAATCTCTATTGGAAATGAAGAAGATCTTTTATGAGGGAAGCGAATTAATTTGCATTTGACTGAAGACACTCTTTTTGCTTGAATAGCTGGTTTGTTTATGAAATTGGTCCCACAAACAATATGTACAGATTAGTTGAAGTTTTCATCTGTTTGTCTGTAATGTAAATAGGAGCTATTATTGCCGCCCAAATTACTTGAGAATTTTGCATCAGATTGTGGTCCAGATTACAAACTGCTGCTTGATAATTTAATTGATGAAATGGTTCGAAATTATGTACTTGTTTTGGAACCCAAAGTAAAAAGAACTGATTTTTTTCCCCCACAAAAGCCTGTAATTGAGGGGTAGACAGAGTGGTGGGTGGGGAATGGTGCCACAAGCCAGAGTTGTTGCACTGAGGAAGGAGAAAGGCCCTTCTCAGCAGTCTTCAGGATAACACTGGAAGAAAGGGTGCTGGGTGTGCAATGATTCCCCCAGAGTGTCTTTCCTTAGACCCTGAGCCTCAGTCCATCGGTGAAACACTGGCAGACAGAGTAATTTAGTTGGGAGTAGGAAATGAGGTGGTATTTGGTAGGGTTGCATTCCAAGAGCCCTTTTGTATGATCTGACATGAGCTGCAGTTCCTGTTGTTTGGAGGCTCTTGTAATCAGTGGTTGGTACGGATTTTCAACACAGAAGCCCAGGAACTCTTCCAAGTTGTTGCTCGCTTCATCGGTGAAACCCATCGGTGATGCTGCTCCAGGTGAGTCAAGTTCCAGTGAAGAAAGAGCCCTGGACAACTGCTGTTAGCTGTCTCTTCTAGCCTCCCAGGAACATGGACATTTCATAAATATTTATCTGGATGGGGCCGTGTCTTAGAGAACTGAAGTTTGGTAAAGCAGTGTCCTTACTTCCCTTGTGTAATTGTGGGTAAGTGACTATAAATGACCTTGATGTGTCAGTGGTGGATGCTTGATCAGTTGAATGTATTGGAGGAGACAAAACCCTCAGCACGGCAGCCTGTTCCCCGTTATATACAACCTGGCCCCGGTAAGACTATCTGTGAGTTTCTGGGCCTCACAGAAAGGGGCCATGTGGTCCGTGGGCTTAGATTGAAGACATATACCACTTGATTTCTTCTTCTTAACAGCTGCACAAATGACTTCTGAAAGACAAAGCAAGTGGCTCACACATGATTTCTATTTTTATCACTTGAATATTGGCAGAAGCAGTGAGAGATGGAGCCCCCAGTGGCTGTTGGCTATCTCAAGAATACTTGGCCGGTCCCGGTGTCTATGCTGAGGGAAATGGCAGAATTAATTCCCTGTCGTGTGGACTCAAATTGTGGACCCATGTGGGGCTCGGCGCAGAGTCCCGCCCAGGTGTGGAAGCTGTGTTGTCATCTGTGTCATCTGTGTGGTCACTGATGTGAATTCAGACATTCTTGCATTTTGAAACGAGAACCTGGGAGTGGCAGCGGAGTTTGCCTTCCTGGTCCTTGGCAGCTGTGGAAAGTGGTGTGCGTGCAGTCGCTGGTGGGGAGAACGCAGGCTACCTGGCCATCTATCAGAAAAAACTCCCTGAGGCTCTTTGGCTGGAGGAAGGTGAGGGCAGGGGGTAGGTTTGGGTGGGTGAAGGTCAGACCCAAACAAACGTGTTGCAGAGTGGGGGTCTGGGCCTCTCCCCGCCAGGGGTTGCAACCTGAGGGAGGCACAGGGAAGAGCCTGTTGGACTGCGTTTCTAGGCCACAGTTCCCGGTATAAAGTCCACTTTTATTACGAATGTGTGGCATTGTAATTCAGTAGCAGATGGTGCAGTGGCTTAATTACCTGCTGTTAAGTTCCCCTTCCAATTATCATGAATTAGGAACAGTGGCAATTATTAAAAGAAGTTGGAAGCAAAGCCGTCCTGGGTGGATGCTGCTGTGGGTTTTGCCTGGTCCAGCCTTGCCAAGAACAGAAACTTTGGAGCTGTTTGATGCCTTGACTTTCCTCCCAGTTGATTCCTGGGTTGGTGGTACTGACCTCTCCCTGTCTGGCAAGCACATAGATTAGATGCCAAGATCAGTGATTATGTATGGAAGTAAACCACGTTATTTTATCTGTTGAGCTGGCATTTTTTATGTGTGGATGATGAGTCTGGGGGAAGTTACTTTGGTTGATTTTAATCTCTGTGAGTGGTAAACACCCTCCACGGGTGCGAGTACACAGACCTTGCACACATTCTGGGGAGAGTCCCTTCTCGAACCCTCTCCCACGTAGGACAGTCTGGCAGCCCCTCTGCTGGCTGGTGGTGGGGGCCTCACTGGGAGAAGAATCCAGTCAGGAGGCTGCGGTTCTCATGCATGTGTTTTCTTGTCGTGGTGAAATGTGCTGGCACAGGGCAATCGTGGGCCAGCTGGGGAATGGATTGTGGTCTTTATGGGTGTCATTTCATAACTGTGCTTGCCAGCTGAGAGAAGGTTTCTTGCTGGTTTTCCAGTGGGTCCCACACTGGGATGTGCCCTGCCTTGGGGGAGGGTTTCTGAAACTGTCCACTCCCGGCTCAGCTTGAGGAGGATGGAGGAGAGAGGTGTTAGGTGTGTTTTCTTGTAATTAGGTACTGGGGATCTGTTGGCCCTGATGCTTGTGAGTCCTACGCTTGGATGAGTTTGAGGACTTCCCCAGCCCCTGTTGTCCCTGGCTTTGGGTGGGGCCTGAGCATGTGCCAGTTTCTAGCCTGGAGGCACGGATGCCCTGCCTGCCTTTCCTGGCCCATCCTTTGTTGCACACCAGTTTTCTGGTGTTCTTAGGGATCATAACAGAAACCTCCTGTGAGCTCTTAACTCATTTGTTATGAATATTTGCAGGCATCTTCTGTAGAAACTGGAGCAATGTTCTTGCACATTTGAGATGGTCAGTACACAGCTCTGACCCTGACCTTTGACCCTGTTTCACATGTGTGGGATGTTTCATGTTGGGCAAGATGAGGGAAGCACGTGGCTGCACTTTATCCCTATGGCAACCAATGCCGAGTGCACACCAGCTGAGAAGGGCCGTCCTTTAACTTCTGAGTTCGTTTAAGTATGAGACCAGCATGTAAGCATTTCTTTCAGTAACTAAACTGGCCCTGTTTGACTTGGAAGAGCGGACACTGGCTCCAGGGAGTGCCAGCACCGGTGTCATTTTTGGAAGCCACTCCTGTGCTCAAGCAGTGAGGAGACGCGTTGGTCAGGCCCTTTCTAGGAGGCCGTGTGTGGTGCGCAGGAGGTGGATTGGGAAGGGTTGTGCTTGGTGAGAGCACCCACTGCCACCCAGGAAGGGACACAGAACAACACACAGTACTGGCAGGTTGTGGGATGTGGGGGGAAACTCACATTTTAAGTGCTCTTTTGAAGTCAAATTCAAAGAACAAATGTTGCTTGGAGGTCTTTCCTCCTCCATCCTCACTCTTTGTCCTTGAGATTTTTAGGTTGTCTGATAACTTGTTTCCCTGCCTAGGAGAACTTTTCATTTTCATATCCTCATTTAAAGATGTGGGTAAACTTGCTGTATTGGATTTAAATACCTTTCCTTATGATTTTCATTTTTTAACATATGCTTGACATTTTAACTGTAAAAGTTAATTGGGTGAATTAGTCTTGGTTATAAGTGGTGTAATAGATCTTAAAAAAAAAAATACAAAAAAGGCAGACATGTCTGAGAAGTCCTGAAAATAAATGAATTACCTGGACAGAGATTTGGATGCCCATTTAAAGTGGTTCTAGTACAAATGCCAGTCGTGTGGGCCACTGGGGTACTCAGGGTGTTTGAAGTCATAGAGATGCTTGTATTTCAACCTATGGACATAATATCAGTCATGCTAATTAAGCTGCTGTGTGTTGAGTGTGGAGGCACCAGGCCTGTTCTGTTAATAGGAGATGGAGATTTAGTTGTGAATAAGAAACAGTTCCTGTCCTCAGGGGCCTTGTTTTTTCATTTTTCTTTCATCCTTCCTTTCTTTTTTTCTTTCTTCCTTTCTGTTCATTGAATAGGAAGCATATATATATATATGCTCTTGTGTATAATGAGTGAAGTACATATTAAGTGAAGCACATTAATTTCTTCTACATAATGTATGAAAGATGCTTGCTCCTTGGAAGAAAAGCTATGACCAACCTAGACAGCATATCGAAAAGCAGAGACATTACTTTGCCAACAGAGGTCCATCTAGTCAAAGCTTTGGTTTTTCCAGTGGTCATGTATGGACAGGAGAGTTGGACTATAAAGAAAGCTGAGTGCCGAAGATTTGACGCTTTTGAACTGTGGTGTTGGAGAAGGCTCTTGCGAGTCTATTGGACTACAAGGAGATCCAACCAGTCAATGCTAAAGGAAATCAGTCCTGAATATTCATTGGAAGGACTGATGGTGAAACTGAAACTCCAATACTTTGGCTACCTGATGCGAAGAACTGACTCAGTGGAAAAGACCCTGATGCTGGGAAAGATTGAAGGTAGGAGAAGGGGATGACAGAGGATGAGATGGTTGAATGTCATCACCGACTTGTTGGACATGAGTTTGAGCAAGCTCTGGGAGATGGTGATGGACAGGGAAGCCTGGCATGCTGCAGTCTGTGGGGTTGCAGAGAGTCGGACACGATTGAGCAACTGAACTGAACTGAATGAGTGACGTCAAAGGAAATGCTTAGCTTTTCTGCTGCTAAATCTGAAAAGACTTTGTGGAGGGAAGTATTAGGAGTTGTCAGTGAGAGCGAGGACTTTGCAGGCCCTGGGGCCACTTTGGGAAAAGCTGTGCTGGACGAATGAGGCGGAATAGTCAGGGAGCCTGGGGCGGCCTTGGGAGTTCTGTCAGATGGCTTATGAAACAAACGAAATGTATGGAGCTGACGTTTGTTGGCTGCTTGGGGTCTTTGTGCCACCTTCTCCCGCAGGGTAGCCTGTGTGGTTTGCTTTAGCCCCTGCGGCAGGAGTGTGGAGCCGCACACACATGGTTCCCGTGGGCAGTGGGCTGCAGGACGCGCACTGTGGTTTTTGCCTTCCTCTCAGGCACTGGCTCGATCTCACCAAGGGCAGACGAGATGGAAACTTGTACAGAGCTTCATGTCAGCCCCAAATCTGCAGGCAGATTTTTCTCCCTTTTAAATACCTTCAAACCTGGCTAAACTATGGGATTATGTGTTAAGTTTTTGATATTGGAGGTATTTTATTTTCTTAGAAGTCAAGGAACTTGAGTATCCTGTTAAATACCCTGAATTTCAATCATTTGAAAGAAAGGAAAAGTATTTTGGGGAAAAAATTATCCTTTTATTTCAAAGATGCAAGGATGACTTCTGTTATTTGTGGATTGAGTTAATTATGAGATAGCATGAAATAATTTTGAAAAGATGCTATGGGTGCTTAATTTCTTAAAGAAACAGCTTTGATATAATGTGCTGCTGCTGTTTACACTCCCTCAATGTTGCTTGCTGGACTGGATGTGCATGTTAAAAAGCTCGAGCTGCTTCTCCCTCTCTGATATTTTGCTAAAGAGAAGTTCCTAACAGCTGAAGGAACAGCCTTCCACCAATTTCTTCCTGACTCCACCACAAGAAAAGTGTGATCTTGTTAATTCCGGAGTTTATTGGAAAGTTCATATTAAGAGAGAAGGTCAAGTGCTTGAACAGAGCCCTGAAGTCAGGGGGCGGTGGTTAAATATGTTCTAATCATTAGTTGTCTCTTGATATTCTTAGCTGTACTACATTAAATTTGGAGCAGTGAGTCAGAACAGCTGGATGCGTCCTTTTGTGATTCAGTGTTACTTTGTTTATGTGACTCCGACAGCAAAAGAACGATGATGGAGGAGTTGTGCTCCTGACACAAGCGTTGGCTTCCTGCTTCGAATGTGTCAGGATTTTTAGGGGAACAAGTTAGTCATACTTTCAATATTGTGCTGTGCTTTGGAGAAACCAGGGCATTAGTTGTCCCTATAATGATAATCATATGAAACGGTTCTATTTTTATCCAGAGTCTTCCATATGTTGAACTTTTTGTGTTGTTTCACATGAGAGTATGCAGCAGTCAGGGGAGAGGTTGATCACCAGAAAGTCTGTTCTGAATGGGCAGAGTTCATGTGTGTGAGGGTGCTTGTATGTGTGGATGTGCTTCTGGGTGCGTGTGTGTGCACTTGTGTGTGTGTGCACTTGTGGGTATGTGTGTGTGTGCATGTGTGTGTGCACTTGTGGGTATGTGTGTGTGTGCACTTGTGTGTGTGTGTGCACTTGTGGGTATGTGTGTGTGTGCATGTGGGTGTGTGTGCCTGTGGGTGTATGTGGGTGTGTTTTTGTGTGTGTGCTTGTGGGTGTGGATAGATTGTGTGTGGGTTGGGTGGGTGCATGTGTGTGTATGCCTGTGTGTGTGCTCGTGGGTGGGGGTGGGTGGGTGTGAGTGTGTGTGTGGAGGGGGTGTGTGTGTGTGTGCATGGGTGTGCGTGCTTGTGGAGGGTGTGTGTGTGTGTGCTTGTGGGGGATGGGGTGGGTGGGTGTGTATGTGCTTGTGGGTGTGGGATTGGGTGTGGGTTGGGTGGGTGCATGTGTGTGTATGCCTGTGTGTGTGCTTGTGGGTGGGTGTGGGTGGGTGTGAGTGTGTGTGTGGAGGGGGTGTGTGGGTGTGCGTGCTTGTGGAGGATGTGTGTGTGTGTGCTTGTGGGGGATGGAGTGGGTGGGTGTGTATGTGCTTGTGGGTGTGGGATTGGGTGTGTGTGTGCGCGTGTGCTGGGTTCTTTTTCAGGACATGGGAGGGAACTCTGTGATGCGCATTGTGTGTGTTCCAGTGAGACTCTGAGGGCTTGGGTTTGTGTCCTTCAGGGGTGTCTGTGGGCACGGCCTCTTCCTCTGGACCACACCCCCATGGAATTGTCGGAGTTGCTCTCATCACCATGGATTCCTGTGTCTTAGTGAGGATGGCACCAATGGCTGACTAAGCCTCATTTGGTTTTATCTGATCCTGTAGCATGTTAAGAATTGTATCCTTTTTGAGCATTGTAGATTGCAGTTCTTGTCTGGGAAGACAGCTCTGTTGAAGACAGCAGCCATACTCCTGTCATAAAATGGAGACAGCTTTATGTGGTATCCAGGGCTTGTGTGACCTGAAAAGTCACGTTCGTCTGAGCCAAACTGGAAGGGGAGGGCTGTGGTCAGCCCCTGAAGTCACCGTGTTCCAGGGTCACCGACTTCTGGATGTGTTCTCCTTGATCCCACCTGTGCTTTCATGTTAGCTCTGAGTTACTAACTCCTTTCAAGGGGACTGTTGGGCAGGTGGGTGGGAGGTGGGTCTTGGTGTGCCTGCCGGTTGTGCTCCAGCTTGACTGCCGACCGGAGGCAGGTCATCCCTGGCGCAGGTGTCCTCGTGGCCTCTGGAGCAGAGCTGAGTTCCAGAGCGTCAACAGTCTTAGGCTTGAGGGCCCCCATCCCTCTGTGGAGAAGCCCATTTAGAGTTGGTAGGACATTATGGGGGTGCTCTCACCTCTCCGTACACACCATGTGTGTGTGTGTGCACACACTAGTAGCTCGGGCATGTCCATGAGTACAGACAGTGGTGGTTTGGGGTTTTTGGGGGTGTGTTTTGGCTGCCTGTTGAATAGTTTCTAGAATGCATCTTCAGACGCTAGTCTGACTCCCCTGGATAAAGCCCTTCCAGCTTTACACCCCAGATGGCACCAGCTGTGAGGGTTTGACATGATTGCTGGGTCAGGGATCCCACAAAAGTGCTCGTGTGTCTCCCAGGCTTTCGGGTGGTCTGGTTCTGAGATGGCAGAAACATTGTTCTTCAGAGGGGTTTTGGGTGGAGTCCTTGGACTGCGGGACCCTCATCCTCATTAAGCACTCCAGACCCCAGAAGAGAAGTGTAGGTGGTGTGTGCCGGGGTCCCCGAGACAGGGGTGGAGCCTGCAGGGACCGCGCAGGTGGAGAGGCCTTGTTGGCTGAGCCCTCAGTGCTGAGGCTGTGACAGGGCAGGTCTGACTTCCTTATTTACACAGCATTCATTCTGAAGAGTCAGAAAGGAAAGAACGAATCTTTGTTTATGGACATTGACCCCACGTCCACCGGCGCCTCCCAGGCCCTGTGGCAGCTCGAGCCTGACCACACAGTCCCAGGATGCAGCCATGAAGGTTTCCTGGGGACCGGAAGTGGGGGCTTGATTTTTCACAGTGTGGGGAGCTTCACAGATGGGAACACTTTGAGATGGGCCCAGAAAGACCAGTAGACAGTGCGTTCTTGAGGGGAGGCATGAGGGACTGGGCCGTTGCGTGTGTGGGTTCAAACCTTCCAGGATCATCTCCTGTTTTCTTAGGTTGTGACTGGTTTGATGGAGGACCTGGTCCCTTTGGCCTCCTAGCATCCTCCACTTGCCTGTTTGTTTGGTTATGACTGTGTCAGCAGGAGAGAAGTTCCTAAGAAGGCATCTTTAGTGCATAGTCATTGTTAAGTTTGTGGTGGATAAATGACTTGTGAGTATCAGTGAACTACTGTTAGTAGTTTTGAGAAACTCAATATATGCCTCCCCTCAGTCCCCCCGCAGGCTGGGAAGTAATACATGTCCTACTTTAGAAGCGAGGCCTGGTTCAGTGCAGCCTTCACCAGTCCACAATGGGGGTAATGAAGTGGTGGCTTCTAGTTTTTGCTGAGAATTCACCTCAAGAGCAGCCTTGGGTAAATTCACTTCCTATTTTTAGACCAGTGTATAAGCTGATCTTGTTCTCTGCAGTGATGTTCTTTTTTTTGGTAAGAAATTTGGACCGTAATAGATTTGGCAAGGGAATCCTGAGTACAAACTGAGAGAATGTTTCAGGAAATTCTGGGATCTGTTGTGATTTTAATAGATTGGGGTTCTCATGACTTCCTAAGATTCCCTAAAAGCCAGTAGCTGAGATAGTTGTAGAAATCCAGTTGTGCTGCCTCGAATCCAGTTCTCTGTCTTAAGGGAAGCATGGTTTGGCTATAAAATGTTCCACGTTGAAGCCTTGATGACTGATGCACCAGCTGGGGAAGGTTCTGATCTCCGGGAAGCGTCACCAGGAAGGTCCTGGCCAGGAGGAGGGCATGCAGACACTGCCCCACGCCAGGTGTAGGCAGTCCTTACTGTTCTTTATAAGCCCTCAGGTGTGTGGCGTAAACCTGAGTTGCCTTGAACAGTCTGATTGTTTTCGGCTACTGATTCACCTGTAGATTTTTTTCAAATGATTTTTTCTGCTTCCTTGAACTCTGGTTTTCTTGAGACTAGAATTGAGAAAATGTGTAGGAAAAGCAGCAAGCCAGTACTTTGAGGAGAAAACCCAAAGTATATGGCCTGGACCTAAGTGAAGAGTCATGTTTTTATCTCCCCCACAGATTTTAGGGCTGCTACTCCCTCAATGTGGTGGTGGTTTAGTCGCTAAGTGTCGCTCCCTCAATGGCCAGGAGTAAATCGAGCTTGGCTAAGGCACAGGCAGCCTCCTAATTAAGAGTTCTTGCCTTTTTTCTTTAGCACACCTATTTATGGAGGAATTCATTTATGTAATTGTAGAGAAATCTTTTTTTGTGGGGGGCATAGATACTTTGAAAAGAAAGACAAAACCCCAAACTATAAAAATTTATGTGATCAAGAACCTGTTTTATTGTAAGATTTAGTTAGAATACTAAACTTGAAAGCTCCTTATATTTGCTTTTAAACTTTTGTGGGTGTGCATGTGGTTCTGTGGTCCCTGTGTGTCTCTCTGTGCGTGTGAACACACACACACACATTCTCCATCACATTACACAGCTCTGAAAATACTTTGGCTCTTCATTACTTGCTGATTGGCTGATTTTTTTAGTTACGTTGGTTGATATTCCATGACTTTGTGGTTAGTGATAAATATGGTTTCTGTGTGATATAATACTTGGGTCCTAAATTTAAAAGTTAAATATAAAATTAACCACAGACATTGTCTAAGTAATTTTTACTTGTCAGCACTTGTGGTTGGAAGAATAATGGCCCCCTAAAGATGTCCATGTCTTGATCCCCAGTGAGAATGTGTCCCCTTCCGTGGCAGAAGGGGGAGCTTGCAGGTTGTCGTTGAATTAGGGACCTCAAGATGGGAGACGACCTAGGTATCAGGGTGGACCACTGTCAGCACAGGGGTCCTGGTGAGCGGGAAGAGAGTCAGAGGAAGGGGATGTGATGGGGGCAGAGGTGGGGGTGGTGATGCTGTGCCTTCTGGACCTGGAAAAGGAAGAGGGACGGACCCCCTGGAGCCTCAGGAGGAGCCAGACCTGCCCACACTTCACGGTTCACCGGCTGAGACTTCTGACCTCCAGAACTGTAGCAGGTACATTTGTGGTGTCAGAAGCTGCTGAATTTGTGATAATTTGTTACAGCAGGAATAGGAAATTAAAACAGCACTTCTGTTCATTGCCTCTGAGTGTTTTGGAAATGATCCTGTTGAATCCGCCTTTCAGTGTGCTGTAAATTATAGTGAGAGGTGGTTTTTGAGGAGGTGATAGGTATTTAAACTATGGTCGAAAGAAAATTGGATGGAAATAGTGTATCTCCTCTAAGTCTATTATTGGGATCTTTAGAAACGACAGCAGAGGCACATAATTTGGTCTTGTTAATAACATATATCAGAAATACTTTACAGATCTCACTGGGGAGTTACAGTGTGTTGATGAAAATAAGGAATTAATATCAGGTAGACCTGGATCAGCGCTGATCTGTGTTTGAGGGCTGGGGTTGTGTAAGCCTGCATACTTTGTTGAACGTTCTCACTTTGCTGTTTTGTGTCCTTTGTAGTAAATACATTCACATAGGTATCAGGTACTGATTGACCTGTGGGAACTTAACGGTGAACTTGCGGTATTTTCCCAAGCACTCTGGTGTGACAGGGTCCTGGGGCAGTTTGGTTTTCCTTTGGAGGGTGTGGGACAAGTTCTGGGCCAGGTGCTCCGTGGGGGAAGCACCCTGAGCGTGAGCACAGAGACCTCTTCCTCGGCTTGCTGGGTGGGTCATGCCAGCCCCGCAGTCACTAGGGTGGGATGTGTGCTTAGGAGGATGGGCAGTGCCTCCTGTGGGATTGCCTGTTCCGGGGGGATCGTCTTTGCTGACCGTCCCGCCCTCTGGGGAGTTCCTTGAGTCTCTCTGTCTGTGAGGTTCTCTGGCCCATGGAGAGGCAGCAGTCAGTGGTGTGAAGACCTCAGCTGTTGTGATCGTGTGTCTGTGGAGGCTGCGTGTGGGTGTGGGTTGGTGCAGACACTCTTCGGGAGCTTGGGCGGGAGGCATGGATGGCAGGCCTGCAGACCATGGCTGTCCCCCAGAGTCTCTGAGTCCTGTGTCTTGCTGGGCAGAGTGGCCGAGAGAGCCCCCAGGATAAGACTGTGTGCCCGTGAACCAGGAACAGCCCATTCAGATCCTCCCAGATCCTGCCTGTGTCTCCTTAGCGACAGGCTGCACCCCTGCCCTGCTGATCCGTGGAGCCAGGTGTCAGGACCTCTCCTTCCCCAGGTCCCTGAACTGAGCCCTCCGCCGGCACCCGAGCACCTGGCCTCAGTGGCGCCTCCCTTCCCACTCCCTGCACGCTTCCTGGCCTCACTGGCTTCTCCTCTGAAGGAAGCGTCTCAGCCTCAGTTTGGGGTGCTGGCCAGTCTCAGGGTCACAGTGTTCTGCCCCCCATGCCAGGAGTCTCCTGTCTGGGTGGCAGCAGTCCCCTCGAGTCGAGTGTCTCCCCCTCCCCAAGTTCAGGTCTGTTTTCACTTGCTGTCGTTTCGGCAGAGAACGGTGGAGTGGGCAGGAAGAGTCCTCCGCCGTCTGCATTCCAGGCGTGTTTGAGCACACGGGGAACCCTCATGTCTGGAAAAATGTATTTTTAGTTTTCCAGCTTCAGATGGAATTGAAATTGAGTGAGCCGATCCTTGGCATCTGTCTGAAACTGTGAACAACTATAGTTATAAAAGAAGTTTCTTAAAAAAGAAATTAAAAAATAATAAAAGTCATTTTTGTGTAAGATTTTTAAAAAATTGAGGGTGTTTGTACTTCTCTTGTATGCATTTTGGCGTCTAAAATAGGAATGGTGATTTTTGAAGCACAGGTGTATTTTTAAACTATTGTTGAATGTTATAAACCTAATATGGTTTTATTTTCTATTTTTGCCTGATTATCTATAAAGCAACCAAAGTGTTATAATTTAAAATGTATGTAAGTGTAAAGTAGGTGATTGCCTGAAAAAAGGCAGCCTTTTGGTTTTCTTTCCTTTGTTATCACTCAAGGAAGCATAGCCAGTGTAGACAGAGTAGTGAATTCGTTTTGGGGCACATGAACAGATGCAGTTTTTCGTGTTAGTCTGACAAGCCCTGCATTTTGGCACGTTATGTGTCGAAACCACAGCTGGTTACTGTGTTATCACACTGTTCATTGTCACGCTGGAAAGTCATACCTGGGAGAGTTTTTAATGAGCCTTAGAAGACTGGTTCACTGTAAATACCCACCTTTGCTGTAGAAGGGGCTGCAGGGAGGAGCTCAAAGGCTGGATCCCGTGGCATCCTGACTCAATTAGGAAATCACTTTCCTATGTGCCCATTGGGCCGTTTGCTCATGTGTACTAGTTTCTATTCTTCAGACTTCACCGAGTGGTTGCAGGACCAGAGCGTCACCCGGCCTGTTCTCCTTGGGCATGCAGCTTACCACATGCGATCACACTGCTCACCTTTCAGTTCTGTGACCTTCTGTAGCCCAACCCCACACCGAGGCTGCCTGTGTCTTCAGACTTCTGTGGAGGTGACCCTGCCACAGCCCCTGTGCAGATGGTGGAGCACAGACTTGGTCTTGCCACTGTGTTGGAACTCCTTAGTTTTTGTTTCAGCTAAGGTTGGCGGGTATTCAGTGAATAAATTTTACTCATTATAATAAAAAGTTAAAAAGATTCTGGAAAGGTTTAGAGAGTTCATTCATGATAATTAAAGGTGTTTATTTCTCTCAGAGCCCAGACTTGGATTCTAAAAATACACAAATCGTTTCTAAGTTATTAACTCTTGGGCCTCATTTCAGTGGAATCAAAGGCTGAATGTATTGAAATGATCTTACAGACTTCATTGTTGATCAGTTACTAAGTCATGTCCGACTTTTTGAGACCCCATCGACTGCGTGTCGGGCTTCCCTGTCCTTCACCATCTTCTGGAGCTTATTCAAACTCATGTCCATTGAGTTGATGATGCCATCCAAACATCTCATCCTCTGTTGTCCCCTTCTTCTGCCTTCAATCTTTCCCAGCATCAGGGTCTTTTACAGTGAGTTGGCTCTTCCCAGCAGATGGCCAGAGTAGTGGAGCTGCAGCTTCAGCATCAGTCCTTCCAGTGAATATTCAGGGATTATTTCCTTTAAGACTGACTGGTTTGATCTCTTTGCAGTCCAAGGGACTCTAAAAAGAGTCTTCTCCAGAACCACAGTTAGAAAGCATCAGTTCTTTGGCACTCAGCCTTCTTTATGGTACAACTCTCACTTCTGTGTAGAACTGCTGGGAAAGCCATAGCTTTGACTGTATGGACCTTTGTCGGCAAAGTGATGTCTCTGTTTTTATTATGCTGTCTGCCATTGTTCCATGTCTGGTTCTAACTGTTGCTTCTTGACCTGCATACAGGTTTCTCAGGAGACAGGAAGCAGACTTCTTTGGTCAAGGGCAGTAAGAGGAAAGCAGTTACAGAGTAACTGCTCGTCCAAGGAAGACTTCTTGTTTTTTCTGGACACGGGGCATTTACCTGGCTTTTCTGCAGGGTGAGGACAAAGAATAGTTAGGTGATCCATAGCATAGTACCTTTCCCTCTTACTGTTAAAATGTGCTTTGTGGATTTTCAGAGCTCACACCAAGTGTTCACGATGTTCTTGTGTCTGTTCACATACATGCTGCTTAACAAAAACTGTATTGTACATGTTTAGAAGCTGAATACCCATTTTATTATGAAACAGAGAGAGAGGAACAATAAGTGTTTTGTGAAAGGGACTTTAAGAGTGATCTTAGCCTTTTCTCTGAAGTGAAATAACTGTTTGTTGGATTTTTGATGTATTGAAAGGCATTAAAAGGGAAAAAGGAACTAGATCACTCTAGGTTCTCAGTGAAATTTAAGAAATAATTAAAATTTAAGAATAATTGAATTTAAAAAAAGAATAATTGAATTCATCTGATCTCCTTTTAGAAGATGAGTTTTGAGTTTGGGTATTCAGTAAACTAGGTTAATTTCCAAAGTTTCATATCATTCATCTTTATGTTTTTAGCTTGCGTTTTATGCTCAGAATCTAAGCCTGTTTTTTGGAAACTCATGACTTCTATATTTCTTGAGTAAGCACCGTGAGCTGTGTAAGGACAGATGGGAGAGGTTGGTGGGCAGGTGGAGCACTGGTCGCAGGGCTCAGTTTGCCCCAGTTCACACTGAGCTCCAGGCCCGTGGTGTCAGCTGCAGGGCTGGACGGGGTGATCTGGGCACTTGCAGCTTTTAGTTTCATGGATGTTTCCTGTTGTTTTCTTTGTTTCTGTTTCATTTATTTTTGCTCTGATCTGTATGATTTTTTTTCCTTCTACTAACTTTGAGTTTTGTTTGTTCTTTCTTTAGTTGCTTTAAGTGTAAGGCTACGTTGTTTGAGACTTATTTCTTGAGGTAAGATTGTATTGCAATAAATCCCCCTCTTAGAATTGCTTTTGCTGTGTCCCATAGGTTTTGGATCATTGTGCTTTTTTTTTTTTTTTTTTAATAAATGGAGGACAACAGAGGTCTACAGACTCTCTTATTTTTTATTTTTTGGCCATGCCGCACAGCATGTGAGATCTTAGTTCTCAGACCAGGTATCAAACCTGCACCCCCTACAGTTAAGTGCAGAGTCTTAACCACTGGACCACCAGGGAAGTCCTCTGTTTCTAGTTGTTTTTTTATTTCCTCTGATTTCTTCAGTGATTGTTTGACAGCATGTTGTTTAGTCTCCATGTGTTTCACAGACAGAATGAACTTACGGTTTCAGGGGGTAGGGGGAGGGATAGATGGGGAGTTTGGGATTGACACGTACACACTGCTATATTTAAACTAGATAACCAACAAGGACCTACTGTACAGCACAGGGAACTCTGCTCAGTACTCTGTAATAACCTAAATGGGGAAAGAATTTGAAAAAGAATGGACAACATGTATACATATAACTGAATCACTCTGCTTGACATGTGAAACTAACACAGTGTTGTTAATCAAGCATACTCCAACATGAAAATGAAGAAAAGACTAACACAGTATGATCAGGTATACTCCAATATAAATAAAAATGAAAAAACTTACCACAGTGTTGTTAATCAAGTATACTCCAACATAAAATAAAAATGAAGAAAAAACTAAGAGTGTTGTTGAATCAAGTATACTCCAACATAAAAAAGGAAAAAACTAACACAGTGTTGTTAATCAAGTATACTCCAACATAAAATAAAATGAAAAAACTAATGCAGCGTTGGTAGTCAAGTATACCCCAACATAAAACAAAAATGAAGAAAAAAGAATAGGCTGAATTCTTCTACTTCAAGAAAACTATTTGCTCATAAAACTCAACTATGAGGATTTGTGTAATTGGCAGTCCCTCAGATATTATCTTGTTTTACCAATAAAAATTATAATGTTGCAAATATTATATATTTCAAACTATTTACTTAATACAGATTAAGCTTTCTTCAAGTTAGTTAGAATTAGTGACCTTTGCTTATGAAGTCAAGAATATCTTTTATTTGAAAAAAGTTGAAATCTTATTCAGGAAAATTAAGAAGTTTGTGCTTAGCTAAACAGAAGTTGATTTTTAAAAATTGTAAAGTTTAGCAATAGTAAAGGTGGTCTTTTTTTTTTTTTTTTAATAGAGGCTGAATATATGCTCTGTTTTGGAGCCTTGGAAAGCAGGGATGCTGTTCTCAGCCCCCTGCTGGGATGGGATGGGAAGCTGCCCACCAGCATCCTTGAGTAAATGCTGCTCTAATAAAATTTTCCTTTTGTGTAAGAACTGAACATTTTATCCCTATGGTGATTTACTGGGTACCCTTGGGCCCTTGTCTGGAAAGACATGTGGAGTTTTCCTCAGGGAAGACTGGTTATCACATCAGCTTCTTCCAGAATTGACTTGACTGCAGCACTGAGAGGGTCCAGGGAGGATGCCTGCTGCGGTCCCAGGTAGTGATGTCCAGCCTGGAGCCGTGGGGTGAGGGCTGAAAGGAGGGCACCCCTGCCCTGAAGGGCATGTTCTGGGGAAGAAGCTGTGGTGACCCTTGGGAATGTAGGGCGGGGGAACGCTCAGTTCTGACTTCTGGTTTCTTCTGTGTTTTCATAAACAGGAAGAGGAGGAACTGGGGTCAGTTAGTACTTGTGGGTATAAGTGCTGCCCTCGTGACGTTTCAGTTGTTGTCAGTAATATTATTTATACTCCTCTAACCTTAGGCGGCTTTGCTATAAAAATATATGAGGGGACAGAAGTAGTTCAAGGACATTTAAAGACTTACATAATCTTCATTAGGCATTGTTTTATGATGTATCATGTATTATGAGATAAGCATGAAACAAACTCATTTAAATTTAAAAAAATTAAAAAATTTTTGTGGCAAACATTGATTATTGAATGATGCTTAGTAAAATGTCCCACATTTTTGTCTCTGTATGTCCTGGCCTCTCAGTGTCTGCTTGAATTCTGCTCATGGCCCAGGAAGGATAGAGGGTGCTGGGTCTCAGGGCTGGTAAGAACCACTGCAAGGAGATAACCCTTGGCTGTGGAATAGCTTCCAGCATTGTTTGCTGTTCATTTCCTTCTGAATACTTGTTGACCTGCTTCACTCTCATCTCCTCTCTTAATTGTGAACTTGTCAGGATGGTTCCTCTGTGTCTCTGTCAGGTGCTGGTAGTGCGCATTCGTGAGCAGGAGGAGCTGGCCAGGACCTCAGATGGGACACGACATGACCGACAACTCTGCTGGGACCTCTCATGCTGGTTCAGTTCTCAGAGTGTCCTTTCCACCTGGACTCAACATCTTCTTCAAGGAGAAGCGGGCTTACTCATCTTTATGTCTCTTGAAGTATAAGTTAAAATAGTGGAATAAATGTACATAGAATAAATGATATGTCTCTTAAGGAGGAAACTTAATACCAACTATCACATGACTATCTTACACTCACTTAATATTGACATTAATATAATGAGTTTCATTTTAAAAATGGAATTTTTATGGAATTTTTATTATAAAATTCTGTTTATGGGATTTTTCCATTTTCCACGGTGCTTCCTGCTTGTGTCACCCTAGTGCTCTTCAGAGTGGGGAAGGTATGTCATGTCTTTGGCAGGCAGGGAAACTGGGGAACAGACCTTAACTGCTCATCACAGTGATTTGGTGGCCCATGTAGGGCTGTGACCCTGGGCTCCTGGAGTTTGTGTTTGTGTCGCTTTTAACACAGCAGGTCCGGCTGTATCAGGTTCCCTGTTGATCAGTGGAGGATAGTCAGTTAATTCGTTTACATTTCAAAAATGATTACTTTCAGACTGCCATGCTCATAACACAAATAGTAAATAGTTATATAAGAGTTTATATCCTGCCTGCAAGATGCTCCTGAATAGTAGATTTCTGAAATAAACTAGGCAACAGATGATGAAGGCACGAGTTTGGAGTGAGAGGATAGGCTGAGATACTTAGGAGGTGAAATTAACAGCAGTCAATGGTGACTTGAGGGTCTTAGGAATGAATGATGAAAAAATCAATTTTGCAGTTTGGGACAACTAGTTAGATGACAGGTATCATTTCCCAACAAGGAAGATGGGTGGAAGCAGGGGTCAGGGAGGCAGTAAAGGAGACAGTTTTGTTTGGGAGGAGTTTTATTTGTGGTTGGGGGACATCCCCAGTAGGAATGTACAGTGGGATGTGGGCACCAGAGTGGAAGAGGCTGCTATTGAAATCATCTGGGAAAACTATATAAATCAGGACGCTTAGCATCACCCTCGAGGTGGGCATCTCTAGGCTTTGGAGATGGAGATTTATGAATCCTTAGGGTGGAGCTGGGCTAAGACAAGGATGAGACACCGAGGTGCAGTTGTTGACCAGGGTAGGTCGGATACTGTAGCTTCCTTCTGTTTATACCTGAAGTTTTTATCTGAAAGTTTTTTGCCTGATAGTTTCCCTATTTTTATTTCATGGACTTTGTGTTTTATCTAACTCATAAAGTAAATACATGAGAAGGAAAAATTCATTCAGTCACCAGCGTGACTTTATTTGCAAGGCTCAAATCAACTAGGTATTTGGAAACTTCCATGCAAATTGATTGTTTAAAATATAGTTTAATTGTGTTTATTTGTCCTTCGAATTAGTAACTGTGAAAAATACAGAAAGATGGAACCATGAAACTGGTTTCTAAAGATGTGAGAAGTTGGCCTACAGATTATACTGGGAATGAAAAAGCTCCCATGTCATCTGTGGTGAACGGGGTGAGTGTGTCACTTCCAGTGGTGCTATGCATGGAGTCCCTGTTGCAGCTTTGATCTTGACAAGTGAAAGTTAAGAACAGACACTTCGTTCAGCTCAAGCTGTATCACTTGTGGATGGTTTTTGTGGTTTCCTTTGAGGGCAGAGTGGGTTTCCATGACTGAGGCATAATTAGCTAGTGGTGAAGAGGGGAGAACAGCTGCAGAACAGCTGCAGGTCCTGGTGGATCCAGCCGTCGAGCAGTGTTCCCTTTGGGCTCCTCAGGTCTTCTGTGTGCTAACCCTCCTCAGGTGCCTGCAGGTAGCCTCAGGAGCCGGAGTGACCTGAGAGGAGCAAGCAGGGGCTCTTGTTCTGCCTACGGAGCCCCCATAATAGGACAGACAATGTCGGGGGCCCTGAAGGCAGTCAGGTTCTGACCCCAAGAATGGGGGTTTTCTGGCAGAGTGCACTGTCTAGACAAGGCTGTGCAGGGGAAGGGGCAATGTTTTCCACCACCTCCCCTCTTCCAGGGTCCAGAGGGTGACAAGGAGACCCTCCCTGCAAAGACTGTTCCTTGGGCACCGGGTCTGCACCCCTAGCCTTCTAGAGGATGGGCAGTGCTGGCCAAGCTTGGTCCCTTCCATGACACCCAACGTTTGCCTCATTTTTAAGTCCAGTTTCCCAAAGGTGTTAGAATCTTGGGTCACAGGAGTCAGTTTCGTCCTGTCTTCCCTGTCATCCAGTTTATCCACCATATGTGAAGAGCCACACACATTAATTTGTGTTCATACTTGGTGTTTAATTCACCAGAAATAGTTCTCTTTCACTCTGGGCTATTTACAAAAATGTAATCCTTCAAAGAACAGGGATTGCTGTCATTAGACTCGATACAGCATGTCAAAAGACAGTTGGCTTGGGAATCACTGACTTCATTTCACCTCATACCTGAACAGAGAGGATTTATGGTTAAATAAGGACATCTCTGAAGTCCTTCACAGCTCAAAAATTTTATGATCACTTTAGACGGAAGAAAAGTTTGCATGAAGAAGAGCCCAGAACTGTCTGGTGCCGTGCCATTAACTCGTTGGTATGAATATATTATCTTCTGAGGAGCCCTTTTGAAATGGACTGACTATACTTTGAATACATTCCTTCTGGTAGTTCGTTACCAAAATGTGACCATCCCATGGGGTTTTGCACTGTATGGTCCACATATCATTCTGTGCTATTTTGTGATGATGGGGTCAGGAGGGTTTAGCAGCATAGCGTTTTGATAGCAATTAGTTGGTGTGTGTTGATATATGTGTTTATTTTTGTCTTAAGATGGAAACATTTCCCCTGTAGTAATGCTTCATCAGAGTGATTACTGCCAGATATCTGATTCTTACTTATTTTGTGAGTTTCCAGGTTCCATCTCCTGTTTTTAATTTGACTTCTAGTACTCTGAAGGCAAGGGCTTCCCAGGTGGCATTAGTGGTAAAGAACCTGCCTGCCAGTGCAGGAGATATGGGTTCGGCCCCTGGGTTGGGAAGATCCCCTGGATGATAGCATGACAACCCACTCCAGTATTCTTGCCTAGAGAATTCCCATGGACAGAGAAGCCTGCTACAGTCCATGGGTTGCAGAGAGTCGGACATGACTGAAGTGACTTAGCATGCATACATACACACTGAAGGTGAAGAAATGGAAAAGAAGAACCATCCAGCTTACATGGAAATATGGTATACGAATAGACAGTAGCTTCTTTCTGGCTCTGTGTTTATTTAAAGACTGCAGTAAACTCTTCTCTTTATCAATCAGGGTGTGAGTTGTCTTGTTTAACCTGGATGTGAATGGATCAAAGCTGGCATGTGCCTTGTTGATGACATCCCAGAGTTAAAGAAGCGTGTGCTGCCAAACAGAGTCCAAGCATTATTAGTTTGTTTTTGCTTCCAGACAAAATTTTTTTTCCACAAAACAACATTTACTAAATTAAGTAGTAAATTATAATATGTTCAGGATACAGCATGGATCAATGGACAGAATAGAGAGTCCCGAAAGAGAACCACACAAATATGGCAATGTACATAAGCAATTCAGTAAAAAATGGAGTTTTTTCAACAGATGGTGCTGGAAGCATTGAGCATCCATATGCAGTAAAATGAAAAACACCTTATTCAAAAGTTAACTTTAATGGATTCTTTGAAACTTTTAGAACTAAACATAGGAGAAACTGATCTTGACCTGAAGCTAGGAAAAGAGTTCTTAGGCATAATATTCTGATTCATAAAAGAAGAATATAAGTGGAATTCATCAAAATGAAAAACTTTTGCTCTGTGAAAGATACTGTTAAGGAAAATGCAGAGACAGACTCATACTGGGAGAAAATATTTACAAACCACATATTCTACAAAGAACTTGTATCCAGAATATTATGAAGGACCCCCAAAATGCAATGCTAAGAAAACAAACAATTTAAGTGGGCAGAAGACTTGAAGAGGTACTTTGTTGCAAAGGATATACAGATGGCAAATAAACAAATGAAATAGTGTGACTAATCTTACTGAAAGGCAAATTACAACCAGGACGAGATGCTGTATTAGAATTTGTTCTTGTTCAGTCGTTCGGTTGCGTCCGACTCTTTGCGACTCCATGGACTGCAGCATGCTAGGCTTCCCTGTCCATCACCAATTCTCGGAGCTCACTCAAACTCATGTCCATTGAATAGGTGATGCCATCCAACCATCTCATCCTCTGTCATACGTTTCTCCTCCTGCCTTCAATTTTTCCCAGCATCAGGGTCTTTTTCAGTGAGTCGGCTCTTCACATCAGGTGGCCAAAGTATTGGAGCTTGAGCTTCTGCATCAGTCCTTCCAGTGAGTATTCAGGGTTGATTTCCTTTAGAATGGACGGGTTGGATCTCCTTGCAGTCCAAGGGACTCTCCAAGAGTCTTCTCCAACACCACAGTTCAAAGGTATCAGTTCTTCACTGCTCAGTTTTCTTTATGGTCCAACTCTCACATCCATACATGACTACTAGAAAAACCATAGCTTTGACTGGACAGACCTTTGTTGGTGAAGTAATGTCTCTGCTTTTTAATATGCTGTCTAGATTTGTCACAGCTTTTCTTCCAAGGAGTCAGTGTCTTTTAGTTTCATGGCTGCAGTCACCATCTGCAGTGATTTTGGAGCCCACAAAAATAAAATCTGTCACTGTTTCCATTGTTTCCCCATCTATTTGCCATGAAGTATTGGGACCAGATGCCATGATCTTATTCTGTTAGAATGGCTAACATAAAAACCCTTGACAACGCCAAGTGCTGGTGAGGATGGAAGACTGCAGCTCTTGTGCGTTGCTGGTAGGTTTGAAATGGCGCAGCCACTCTGGAAAACTTTTTGTGGTTTCTTAGAAAAGTAAACACATTAACACTTGATCCAGCAGTCCCACTCCTGAATAGTTACCTGAGAAAAGTGAAAGCTGATAATCAACAAAAACTTATACTTGAATGTTTATAGCAGCTCTGTTCATAGTTCCTCAAGCAGGTGCAAGGTTAAACTGTGGTACATTTATAGCATGCAAAAATAGGCAAATTATGAATGCACACAGAAATTTGGATGATCCTCCAGGGCCTTGTGCTGAGTAAAAGCAGGCAGTTTCAGAACATTACATTCCATAAAATGCTGTCTACATGAAGTTCTCTAAAAGATAAAATGATAGGAATGGAGAACAAATCAGTGGTTGCCTCTGGCACTCATCACTCTTTCTGTGCATTTTGTTTGTTTAGACTACACATATTAGTGAGAATATACAGTATTTGTCTTCCTCTGTTGGCTTGTTTCAGTTGGCATAATGCTCCCAAGGTCCAACCATGAATTTTCAGGATCTCCTTCCTTATAGCTAACATTCCATTGTGTGTGTATATTCCACATCTTTAGCTGTCAGTGGACATTTAGGTTATTTACACATCTTGGCTATTTTAAATAATGCGGTAATGAACATGGGAGTGCAGGTATTTCTTTAAGAAAGCAATTTCATTTTCTTAAATACCAGATAAATACCAGAAGTGGAATTGCTAGATCATATGGTAGTTCTATTTTTAATTTATTGAGGAACCTCTATACTGATTTATTTGTGTCTGCACCAATTTACATTCCCAGCAATGGTGCATAGGGTTCTCTTTTTTCCACATCCTTAACCAACACTTGTTTTACATATTTCTATATAAATATATGTAAAACATATAGATACATGTTTTTTGATGATTACTTTCTAACAGGTGTGAGGTGACACCTCGTGATTTTAATTTTCATTTTTCCTCATGATTAGAGATGTTGAACACGTTTTCATGTATCTGTTGGCCATGTGTATGTCTTTTTTTGAGAAAATGTTCAAGTCCTTTGCCCAACTTTTAATTGGATTTTGTTTTTACTATTGAGTTAAATGAGTTGCTTACATATTTTGGATATTAGCTCCTTATCAAGATAAATGGTTTGCAAATGTTTTCTCCCACTCCATAGATTACCTTTTCATTTTCCTGATTGTTTCTTTTGCTGTGCAGAAGACTTTTAGTTTGATATAGTCCTACTTGTTTAATTTTGCTTTTGTTTGTGCTCATGGTGTCTTATGCAAAAACTTGTTCCTGAGGACATCATCAAGAAACTTCCCCCTGTGTTTTCTTTTGAATTTTACAGCTTCTAGTCTTCCATTTAAGTCTTAATTCATTTGAGTTGATTTCTGTGAGTGGTGTGTGATAGGGCCACTACTCTGTGTGGTGATCCAGCTTTTCCAGCACCATTTGTTGAAGAGACTGTCCTTTTCTCTGTTGAGTGTTGTTAGCTCCCTTGTCAAATATCAGTTGACTATACATGCATGGGATTATTTTGGGGCTGTCAGTTGTGTTGCACTGGTTGATGTGTCTGTTTTAAATGCCAATACCATACTGTCTTGATTATTATAGCTTTGTTATGTAAGCTTCAAATTAGGAAGAGGATGCCTTCAGCTTTGTTCCTCCTTCCTTTTCAGGATTACTTTGGTTGTTTGGAGTCTTTTGTGGTTTTATGGGATCAGTTTTTTGATCTCTGTGAAAAATGCTTTTGGACTTTTGATAGTTACTGCATTGAATAAATGACTTTGGATAGTATGTCTGTTTTTAACAATATTACTTCCTCTGATCCATGAACATGAGATACCTTTCCATTTATTTGTCTTTATGTTCTTTCATAAGTGTTTTATAATGTTCAGGAAGCACTTGTTATTTCTAGTTTGACATAAAATGGGATTAGATTTCATAATGATTTTTTTTCTGGAGTTTTTTTTTTCTTCTGGAGTCTTAGTAGATTAGGAAGACAGCATAATTAATTTTAAAACACAAATGGAAAATCATTCTGAACAAGAACAGCAATAGTTGTAGGAAAATCACCCTAATTTTTGAAAAAATAGGTTACTGTAATATAACTTTGTACTGAATTTTTATGTTTTGATGTGAATTGAAAGAAAAGCTATAAATATTGGTGGGCCTATAGATTGGGGCAGTTTAAAGAGGTGCAGCTAGCATGGAGGTCTGGAGTATTATGTAAATCAGCTTTGTAGCTGGAAGGGGCTCTTGTAAGTGATGTGGGCACGAGCCTCAACTTCTGACTGGGTGTGAGTCTGCAGCTTTGGACGGATTGGTAGATAGATGCTGGTCTCTATACCAGCTGTTCGAGGGCATAGACAGACACGTCTGTCTGTTCAAGATCCTCAGTGCCTTGGTTTCTTTCCTGGCAGTGGCCAAGTTTTAGGGTCATGAAACCTGTGTGCCTAAATTTGCGTTCAGGAGGGACCCCTTCCTCTATGTTTGTAGGACCTTTCCTCTGAGGGTATTGGCATAGATTTCTCTGAGGAGAGGATCTGGGAACCTGAGCTCAGGCAACCCTGTTCTCCAGCCCTGAATTTAGCTTTAGTTCTACTGACCCTTTTGTTCAAACCCCGCTCCTCACCTCAAATCAGCATCAGGTGAGTTTGTTGGAAATGCAGCCCCTTGGATCTAGCTTTTGCTTCATGAAGACAGAGAGACTGACAAGATCTATGTGACCTGCATGCACACGGAGGTTTGAGCAGCACTGACCTCCCTGACTTAACACCGGTAACTCAGTCCTGGAGATGAGCCAGAGCCCTCAGTCCATCAGCCTGCACAGCTGGAGGCTTGAGGAAGGGTTTTCCTGAGAAGCTGGGGAGTCACAAACCAAATCCTTTGCACATGACTACTCCGTAGTATTTATTGCTTAGTATCTCAAAAGTGGTTAAGATCAATGAAATTTAGGGACTTAAGATCAATGCATTTTTGTTTGTTTTTTGGTAAATCCTTGATGTGGATTTTCTGTTCTTAATCATGACAGCAGACACTCTTCCTGCGAATGCCCCAGTGAGTTCTATGTTGACAGTGTGTTATCCCCACAACTGTTATCATCCACAGTGTGCTGAGGAGGAAATTAGAGTTGAGAGGTTTAAGGGCACTTTTCTAAAGTTAGCAGGGAGCCAGGCAGTCTGGCTTTAGAATTAGTCTCTTAACTATCCCCCACCCTGGGTGGTGTGGATTTTTCCTGCTTCAGGGTAGTGTTTTGTGGTTTGTGAAGTGAGGCTAAGACCTATTGTTAATGAATGGGACCTTATTAATATTTTGAGACCCACATGTTACCTGAAACTGGTTTGGCCAGAATGTGGAACCAAGGTAAATACAAGTTTTCTGTGGTTTGTGTGCATTTGTATTTTATCAGGGCTCATGAAAATGTCTTTCACAGCAGAAATTTTACTTCTGAAAATTTGTCTACTGAATACCATTCACCATTGCAACAAAAAGAATAAAATACTTAGGAGTATATCTACCTAAAGAAACAAAAGACCTATACATAGAAAACTATAAAACACTGATGAAAGAAATCAAAGAGGACACAAGCAGATGGAGAAATATACCGTGTTCATGGATTGGAAGAATCAATATTGTCAAAATGGCTATACTACCCAAAGTAATCTATAGATTCAATGCAATCCCTATCAAACTACCAACAGTATTTTTCACAGAACTAGAACAAATAATTTCACAATTTGTATGGAAATACAAAAAACCTCGAATAGCCAAAGTAATCCTGAGAAAGAAGAATGGAACTGGAGGAATCAATCTGCCTGACTTCAGACTCTACTACAAAGCCACAGTCATCAAGACAGTATGGTACTGGCACAAAGACAGAAATATAGATCAATGGAACAGAATAGAAAGCCCAGAGATAAGTCCACGAACCTATGGTCACCTTATCTTTGACAAAGGAGGCAAGGATATACAATGGAAAAAAGATAACCTCTTTAACAAGTGGTGCTGGGAAAACTGGTCAACCACCTGTAAAAGAATGAAACTAGAACACTTTCTAACACCATACACAAAAATAAACTCAAAATGGATTAAAGATCTAAATGTAAGACCAGAAACTATCAAACTCCTAGAGGAGAACATAGGCAAAACACTCTCCGACATAAATCACAGCAGGATCCTCTATGACCCACATCCCAGAATTTCAGAAATAAAAGCAAAAATAAACAAATGGGACCTAATGAAACTTAAAAGCTTTTGCACAACAAAGGAAACTATAAGCAAGGTGAAAAGACAGCCCTCAGATTGGGAGAAAATAATAGCAAACGAAGCAACAGACAAAGGATTAATCTCAAAAATATACAAGCAACTCCTCCAGCTCAACTCCAGAAAAATAAATGACCCAATCAAAAAATGGGCCAAAGAACTCAACAGACATTTCTCCAAGGAAGACATACAGATGGCTAACAAACACATGAAAAGATGCTCAACATCACTCATTATCAGAGAAATGCAAATCAAAACCACAATGAGGTACCATTATACGCCAGTCAGGATGGCTGCTATCCAAAAGTCTACAAGCAATAAATGCTGGAGAGGGTGTGGAGAAAAGGGAACCCTCTTACACTGTTGGTGGGAATGCAAATTAGTACAGCCACTATGGAAAACAGTGTGGAGATTTCTTAAAAAGCTGGAAATAGAACTGCCGTATGACCCAGCAATCCCACTTCTGGGCATACACACCAAGGAAACCAGATCTGAAAGAGACACATGCACCCCAATGTTCATCGCAGCACTGTTTATAATAGCCAGGACATGGAAGCAACCCAGATGCCCATCAGCAGATGAATGGATGAGGAAGCTGTGGTCCATATACACCATGGAATATTACTCAGCCATTAAAAAGAATTCATTTGAATCAGTTCTAATGAGATGGATGAAACTGGAGCCCATTATACAGAGCGAAGTAAGCCAGAAAGATAAAGACCATTACAGTATACTAACACATATATATGGACTTTAGAAAGATGGTGACGATAACCCTATATGCAAAACAGAAAAAGAGACTCAGATGTATGGAACAGACTTGTGGACTCTGGGAGAAGGCGAGGGTGGGATGTTTCAGGAGAACAGCATTGAAACATGTATATTATCTAGGGTGAAACGGATAACCAGCTCAGGTTGGGTACATGAGACAGGTGCTCGGGCCTGGTGCACTGGGAAGACCCAGGGGGATCGGGTGGAGAGGGAGGTGGGAGGGGGGACTGGGATGGGGAGTACATGTAAAAGAAAAAAAAAAAAAAATTTGTCTACTGAATATTATGTAAACAGGAACAGTTTTTTTTGGGGGGTGGGTAGGGGCAGGAGGAGGCATTCTAGTTGTTCTAAAAAATTTTTAGGGCCACATATGTGAAATAGCTCCAAACATCAGTGCATAGCCTGGTGGGTTCAGCCCAAGTGGGTGAATTGGTGATGGCCAGCTGAGAGCATCTGGGTGTTGGAAGTTTGCTTGGACACAGTTCACCACAGAGCATAGTTGACTAGAGAGCTGGGCCCTCTTGTGCCCCCTTCAGGGTGGTTTGGTTCATTCAGTGGCTGGAGGTGGTCATGAGTAAGTCACTGTAGAGCTAGTTCTGGAGGCAGCCCCCAGCAAGGGCTCTCAAACCTCTGGCTGTGCCGGTTTTGGGTAAAGACTCACCACTTTGGACACAAAACACTGTTTTGAATCTTGGTTTCACGGGTTTAAAACATTTTTGCACTCCCATTTCATGCCAGTTTAGATGAATTTGGAAGAAAATGCAGAGGTGTAAAAACAATATAGTACAAAACTACTCCTGTGAAAATATACCTTCTGTACCTTCATATTCTTTACTTGTTAAGAGGCTTGAAACAGTTGAATTCTTTTCTGTCCCAGACATATTTTGAGTATTAATTAGGCCAAAACTTAGGAAAAATTAAATTATTGAAGAAAGATCCCACATAAGTACAGGATTCTGTGGTGAATGTCAGGCATATTTTACTCTTGTGTGTTACTAACCCTAGCCTTGGTAGGGCCATTTCTATGACAGTATTTTTTTTTTCTTTAACTACATTACCCTTTTCAGTTTTGAGGGCACTATCTCCTTGGGGCCTTCTGGGTCTCTTACGAGCTTTGTTTCCTGGTTGAGCAAATTGCTTTGCCTTTTTATAATGGCAGTTCATTGTTCAGTTGCTCAGTTGTGTCCGACTCTCTGTGACCCATGGACTGCAGCACACCAGGCTTCCTTGTCCTTCACTATCTCCTGGAGTTGACTCAAACTCATGTCCATTGAGTTGGTGATGCCATCCAACCATCTTATCCTCTGTTGCCCTCTTCTCCTGCCCTCAATCTTTCCCAGAATCAAGGTATTTTCAAATGAGTCGGCTCTTCACATCAGGTGGCCAGGGTATTGGAACTTTGGTGGTTAGGAATGTTTCAGTTCAGTTCAGTTGCTCAGTCGTGTCTGACTCTTTGCTTCTCCATGGACTGCAGCACTCCAGGCTTCCCTGTCCATCACCAACTCCCGAGCTTGCTCAAACTCTCGTCCATTGAGTTGGTGATGCCATCCAACCATCTTATCCTCTGTCGTCCCCTTCTCTTCCTGCCTTCAATCTTTCCCAGCATCAGGGTCTTTTCCAGTGAGTCTAAACAGTTAGGAGTGTTTAATGCAAAACAAAACTGGAACCCTTTCCTCTCCGCCCCCACATTTTTGTATGGTGATTAGTGTATTTAGGTGTAGATCCAGTTTATTCTTTAAGGGCCACTAGTTTTGCAATTAGCATTATTTTAATTATCCTTCACTTTTTTTTTTTTTCAGGTTCCCACTTCTTTTTTTTTTTTTGGTGAAGGTTTGGGTTTATTTATTTATTTTTTCCATTTATTTTTATTAGTTGGAGGCCAATTACTTTACATCATTGCAGTGGTTTCTGTCATACATTGAAATGAATCAGCCATGGATTTTACATGTATTCCCCATCCCGGTCCCCCCTCCCACCTCCCTCTCCACCCGATCCCTCTGGGTCTTCCCAGTGCACCAGGTCCGAGCACTTGTCTCATGCATCCAACCTGGGCTGGTGATCTGTTTCACCCTAGATATACATGTTTCGATGCTGTTCTCTTGAAACATCCCACCCTCGCCTTCTCCCACAGAGTCCACAAGTCTGTTCTATACATCTGAGTCTCTTTTTCTTTTTTTTTGCATATAGGGTTATCGTTACCATCTTTCTAAATTCCATATATATGTGTTAGTATACTGTAATGGTCTTTATCTTTCTGGCTTACTTCGCTCTGTATAATGGGCTCCAGTTTCATCCATCTCATTAGAACTGATTCAAATGAATTCTTTTTAATGGCTGAGTAATATTCCATGGTGTATATGTACCACAGTATCCTTCACTTTTGAATGGCATTCTTCTGGTGGAAAGGCATTGTTAATTCCAGAGGGAACTCAGGGTGTTGTTGGTCTAGAAGCATCTAATTCAGCCAATCTTCCTGCATCCCTAGTGCCCTGTGAACAGCTCCAGGTTTTCACTGACTCCACTTTAGCAGTCAAGAGTTTTAGGGTGTGTATCATCTCAGCTTAAAGCCCTGATTTGTGGCTCTTGGTTTAATTCTTTCGTTCAGAATTATTCATTCATACAGAATTATTCATTCAAGTGTTATTAATTAAATTATTATTATCAAGTAAAAGTGCCTGAGAGACCTTTGAATGTCATTTGCTGAACTTCATCTGTGTCCATTTCTTCATGTGCTGTTTAGTTCCCTCTACATTTAGATAGGAAAATTTCTAAGACAGTCTTTTCAGTCTTCTCCCAAGTTACGTTAGTGTCTGAAGCCAGAAGATGTATTCTCACCCTCCTGCTTCTCAGACTCTTTATTTTCTCAGTCTGTCTGGGCAGCTCTAACAGACCACCACAGACTGGGGCTCAAACAACAGACATTGATTTCTCATGGTTATAGAGGCTGAGAGTCGAGGATCAAGGCACTGGCAGATTCCCTGTCTGAGGAGGACCCACTTCCTGGTTCATACGTGGCCTCTTCTGTGCCCGCACAGGTGGAGGGAGGTCTGTGGGGTCTCTTTTGTAAGGGCACTAATCCCATCATGGGGCTCCATCCTCATGACCTCATCACCTCCAAAGGTTCCTCCTCCTCATGCCTTAACGGTTAGGATTCAACATACACATGGGAAATACATGTTCAGTCCACAACAGCTATTCTGCATGATACCTTTCCTTAACTGTGCTGGACCCCTTGCACCTCAATGAATACCTGCATAATTTTGTATCAGACCACCCACCTCTCCTGGGGGAAGACTCTTGAGAGTCCCTTGGACAGCAAGAAGATCAAACCAGGCAGTCCTAAAGGAAATCAACCCTGAATATTCATTGGAAGGACTGATGCTGAAGTGTCAGTACTTTGGCTAACTGATGTGAAGAGCGGACTCACTGGGGAAGACTGAGGTGGCCGGGGGGATGGTTGGATAGCATGACCAACTCAATGGACCCGAGTTTAAGCAAACTCTGAGAGAGAGTGAAGGACAGGGAGGCCTGGTGTGCTGCCTTCTGGCTATGTGCACCCTGTATTACTGGACCACGCACTCTGGGACTCAACTTGCCCGCATACTCTTGGCTTGCCCATGGCCTGTCACCTGTGTCCTGTAATCTCACTTGCCTTTGCCTTATGCCCTCTGCCTGTTGCGTGCAGCCTGCATTCCGAGAGCATGCGCTGTGGGGCTCACGTGCCCCCTTCCCAGCATGCTCTCTGCCTCTAACCAGTGTCTTGTACTCCCTGATGGCGTGTGCTATGGGAGTCACCTGCCACTTGCTCTTAGCCTGTGGCATAATTTGTGAACTGGCGGAATCGCTTGCTCCATGTTTGCAGCTCGGTACTCTGAGAGAAAGTAGGCTCTCAGTCGTCCTGTGAGGACGTGTGGTGAGCCTTCGGCCTTCCCTAAGGTGTAAAAACAAGGCCGACACCTGCCTTTTTCCTTAGAGCAGTGGGTGTCCACAAGCCTCAGTCGTCTGCTGGGACCAGCTTCCATTAGCTGGGATCTGGTGCCCACTCCTCGCCTCAGGGATGCAGCCAGCTGAGGTCTGCAGACCCAGTGAACCCAGAGGGAGACCTACCCGCACATCCCTCTGCAGGGTCCTCTTCGGCCACGGGCTTGGGTGTTTATCCTAGAGCGCGAGGGAGCCCAGTGGAGAGTCGCATTGTTACAGGGTGAGCACCTGCCCTGCTTGATGCCTTCCTCTTCTGCCTTCCTGGGGACCTCCCATGTTGGGGGGTATGGGATGTGAATGGGGAGCACGAGGGAGCTGGGGGTTCGAGATGTAGTGGGGGCGAGAGGGGTGCGAGGTTTGAGGGCTTGTGCTGAAGGGGCCGAGGGTGTAGGGTGTGTGAGGGGATTGGGGGTGTGGGAGGTGGGAGGCGTGGAGGGGCTTTAGGTGGTGTGTGTGGGGGGGCGTGAGGGGGCCCAGGGTGTGTGTGGGAGGGTGAGGTGGCCTGGGGACTTTTGGGGTTTGGAATGTGGGGAGGGGTCAGGGGCTGCGAGTGTGGAAGCAGTGCCAGGTGTGTGGGCGCCAGGCCTAGTGGCTCAGATGAGGCATTCTTGCACCTCTCAGTTGAACCAGAAGCAGAAAGGAGCCAGCAGCTTTGGGGGAGGTGGTGTTTGGCCTGGAAGATCAGTGGATAGCCTTTTGTGCTGCACACTCCTCTTTACCGTCAGAGGCTGTGTGCCTTTTACAGGTTTGGGAACGCAACTTGATTCCTCTTCAACTTGAAGTGTATTATTGAATTTTAATGTTTAAATTGTGGGCAGTATTTTATGGCCTTTGATCTCTCTCTCAGCTGATTTTTTCTTTTCCTCATCAGAGGGGAGGTGTTTTAAGGGAGATAGCTAGATGTAGGCCCTTTCCAAGGACTTAAAGTGAGTTCTGAAAGTACTTTGTACAGGAAGTAAAATATCAGCCCTGCCTGTGAACATAAGTTGTATGTGACTCCAGAGCAGAAAAGGAACCCAGCCCTGGAGGAGGGTAGATGTTTAATTCAGTTTCTGTGTCTTGTTTGCTGAGAAGCTGGTCAGGAGGGAGTTAGCTTTTCTGCCCTTCTCTTTTCTTTTCTTCCCCTACATTTAGTGCCTGGTATGCCTGTCCTCTGGTTCTGAGATGGCCAGGATGGTTGTTGCTGACTCAGGATGTGGTGGTGGGAAGAGCCCTCCACACCTGGTCTGTTACTAGCTGATTCAATGGAAATAAGCCAGGGACCCTTTCTTGTCCTGGTTCTGGAACCTATGGAACTTGGAGATGGTATTTTGATACACTCATACTAGGCACACTGAAATTTAAACAGCAGCATTAAGTATTGAAAACATTACGTGGATGAAACTTTGTTCTCACTTTTTAGTAAGTGTTATGGGTACTTTGTTTTCTCCCTTGTAAATCATCCTTGGGGCATCAAGTCCCGCCCTGATAGACAGGCATGGTCTTGCTGGAAGAGAGCAAAAGGTTTGCACAGAACTGAGGACTGCAAACAGATCTCCTTCCAGATCTTTGAGGTGTGCTCCTGTCTTTTACACTGCACTAAAACTGTTAAGTTGTAGAGGAGGAATGGTCATCGCAGTTAAATGTTTGAGGCCTCACCCCCAGGTTGAAGGTGTGAGGAATGGTTTGCATGTTTTCTTGTTGGGTCTGGCATAACTAGGTTACATTCTGAGTCCTTGGATTCTTAGATCTGTGTGGCTCAAGTTTTGGTTCAGATGCCAATGTCTCTGACACGTGTTAAAGTGGTCAAAGCATTTCAACAAATAATTCTTTGCCTGTGGAGACATCCGTTTATGCCAGACAGGAAATAAAGAACATTGTTCTATAGCTTTATTACTTCCAGGAGATGGTAACCCTCCCTTTTATTTTTGTGCTTTTTAACTAGGCTGTAGTCCAGCAAGACACTAGCAGGAAGACTTTTCAGTTTAAAAAGTTCCCTTTTATATCTCTTTCAAGTCAGGGCAAAACAGATCCTTGTTCCTTTTTAGTTCTTTCTATTTGGAATTGGTTCAGTTCAGTTCAGTCACTCAGTCTTGTCCAACTCTTTGCGACCCCATGGACTGTAGCACGCCAGGCCTCCCTGTCCATCACCAACTCCCAGAGTTTACTCAGACTCATGTTCATTGAGTCCATGATGTCATCCAACCATCTCATCCTCTGTCGTCCCCTTCTCCTCCCATCTTCAATCTTTCCCAGCATCAGGGTCTTTTCCAATGAGACAGTTCTTCCCATCAGGTGGCCAGAGTATTGGAGTTTCAACTTCAGCATCAGTCCTTCCAATGAATATTCAGGACTGATTCCTTTAGGATGGACTGATTGGATCTCCTTGCAGTCCAAGGGACTCTGAAGAGTATTCTCCCAACACCACAGTTAAAAGCATCAATTCTTCAGTGCCCAGCTTTCTTTGGAGTCCCAACTCTCACATCCATACATGACTACTGGAAAAACCATAGCTTTGACTAGACGGACCTTTGTTGGCAAAGTAATGTCTCTGCTTTTTAATATGCTGTCTAGATTGGTCATAACGTTTCTTCCAAGGAGCAAGCGTCTTTTAATTTCATGGCTGCAGTCACCATCTGCAGTGATTTTGGAGCCCAGGAAAATAAAGTCTCTCACTGTTTCCACTGTTTCCCCATCTATTTGCCATGTAGTGATGGGACCAGATGCCATGATGTTAGTTTTCCGAATGTTGAGTTTTAAGCCAGCTTTTTCACTCTCTTTCATTTTCATCAAGAGGCTCTAGTTCTTCTTCACTTTCTGCCATAAATGTGGTGTCATATGCATATCTGAGGTTATTGATATTTCTCATACATAATGACCAAGTGGGCTTTATCCCAGGAATGCAAGGATTCTTTAATATCCGCAAATCAATCAATGTAATACACCACATTAACAAATTGAAAGATAAAAACCATATGATTATCTCAATAGATGCAGAAAAAGCCTTTGACAAAATTCAGCATCCATTTATGATTAAAACTCTCCAGAAAGCAGGAATAGAAGGAACATACCTCAACATAATAAAAGCTATATATGACAAACCCACAGCAAGCATCACCCTCAATGGTGAAAAATTGAAAGCATTTCCTCTGAAATCAGGAACAAGACAAGGGTGTCCACTCTCACCACTACTATTCAACATAGTTTTGGAAGTGTTGGCCACAGCAATCAGGGCAGAAAAAGAAGTAAAAGGAATCCAGATAGGAAAAGAAGAAGTGAAACACTCTCTGTTTGCAGATGACATGATCCTCTACATAGGAAACCCTAAAGACTCTACCAGAAAATTACTAGAGCTAATCAACGAATACAGTAAAGTTGCAGAATATAAAATTAACACACAGAAATCGCTTGCATTCCTATACACTAACAATGAGAAAACAGAAAGAGAAATTAAGGAAACAATACCATTCACCATTGCAACAAAAAGAATAAAATACTTAGGAGTATATCTACCTGAAGAAACAAAAGACCTATACATAGAAAACTATAAAACACTGATGAAAGAAATCAAAGAGGACACAAACAGATGGAGAAATATACCATGCTCATGGATTGGAAGAATCAATATTGTCAAAATGGCTATACTACCCAAAGCAATCTATAGATTCAGTGCAATCCCTATCAAACTACCAACAGTATTTTTCACAGAACTAGAACAAATAATTTCACAATTTGTATGGAAATACAAAAAACCTCGAATAGCCAAAGTAACCTTGAGAAAGAAGAATGGAACTGGAGGAATCAATCTGCCTGACTTCAGACTCTACTACAAAGCCACAGTCATCAAGACAGTATGGTACTGGCACAAAGACAGAAATATAGATCAATGGAACAGAATAGAAAGCCCAGAGATAAATCCACGAACCTATGGTCACCTTATCTTCTACAAAGGAGGCAAGGATATACAATGGAAAAAAGACAACCTCTTTAACAAGTGGTGCTGGGAAAACTGGTCAACCACCTGTAAAAGAATGAAACTAGAACACTTTCTAACACCATACACAAAAATAAACTCAAAATGGATTAAAGATCTAAATGTAAGACCAGAAACTATAAAACTCCTAGAGGAGAACATAGGCAAAACACTCTCTGACATAAATCACAGCAGGATCCTCTATGACCCACATCCCAGAATTTTAGAAATAAAAGCAAAAATAAACAAATGGGACCTAATGAAACTTAAAAGCTTTTGCACAACAAAGGAAACTATTATGGCAGTCTTGATTCCAGCTTGTGCTTCGTCCAGTCCATCATTTCTCATGATACAGTCTGCATATAAGTTAAATAAGCAGTGTGACAATATACAGCCTTGATATACTCCTTTCTCAATTTGGACCCAACCTGTTGTTCCGTGTCAGGTTCTAACTGTTGCTTCTTGACCTGCATACATATTTCTCAGAAGGCAGATCAGGTGGTCTGGTATTCCCATCTCTTTGAGAATTTTCCACAGTTTGTTGTGATCCACACAGTCAAAGGCTTTGACCTAGTCAGTAAAGCAGAAGTAGATGTTTTTCTACTTGCTTTTTTGGTGATCCAATGGATGTTGGCAATTTGATCTCTGGGTCTTCTGCCTTTTCTAAATCCTGCTTGTACCTCTGGAAGTTCACAGTTCACATACTGTTGAAGCGTGGCTTGGAGAATTTTGAGCATTACTTTGCTAGTATATGAGATGAGTGCAATTGTGCGGTAATTTGAGCATTCTTTTTTTTTTTTTTGAGCATTCTTTGGTATTGCCTTTCTTTGGGATTGGAATGAAAACAGGCCTTTTCCAGTCTTGTGGCCACTGCTGAGTTTTCCAAATTTTTTGGCATATTGAGTGCAGCACTTTAACATCATCATCTTTTAGGATTTAAAATAGCTCAACTGGAATTCTGTCACCTCCACTAGCTTTGTTCGTAGTGATGCTTCTAAAGGCCCACTTGACTTCACATTCCAGGATGTCTGGCTCTAGTTGAGTGATCACACCATCGTGATTATCTGGGTTGTGAAGATCCCTTTTGTATAGTTCGTCTACGTGTTCTTGTCACCTGTTCTTAATATCTTGTGCTTCTGTTAGGTCCATACCATTTCTGTCCTTTATTGTGCCCATCTTTGCCTGAAATGTTCCCTTGGTATCTCTAATTTTCTTGAAGAGATCTCTAGTCTTTCCCATTGTATTGTTTTCCTCTATTTCTTTGCACTGATCACTGAGGAAGGCTTTCTTATCTCTCCTTGCTCTTCGTTGGAATTCTGCATTCAAGTGGGTATATCTTTCCTTTTCTTTTTTGCCTTTTGCTTCTTTTCTTTTCACAGCTATTTTAAGGCCTCCTCAGACAGCCATTTTGCCTTTTTGCTTTTCTTTTTCTTGGGGATGGTCTTGATCCCTGCCTCCTGTACAATGTCATGAACCTCTGTCCATAGTTCTTTAGGCACTCTGTGTATCAGATCTAATCCCTTGAATCTGTTTGTCACTTCCACTGTATAATCGTAAGGGATTTGATTTGGGTCATACCTGAATGGTCTAGTGGTTTTCCCCACTTTGTTCAATTTAAGTCTGAATTTGAGGAGTTCATGATCTGAGCCACAGTCAGCTCCTGGTCTTGTTTTTGCTGAATTGGTTAGGGTCTCTTAAATGTCATTTGCCCCTTCCTAAATTGGGCAGAACCAAAAGTCACTTGATATAAAAATAAGACTTTTAACAGTAAGACTGTTTTTTTTTCCCACCCTGTAATGAAACAGAATGAAAAGGAAGGACAGAGGATCCTTTAAGATCTAATCTGTTGCTCAGAATTGGTGGGGATGATACTGGTGTGTAGGGTCCAGAGACCTATTCTGAGCAAAATGTGGAGGAAGCTCAGGCAAGAGAGTTTTTCTCCTGAACCTCAGTTTACTCATATGTTAATGGAGTTGATGTGAGGATTAAATGAGATAATGTAGGTAAAGTTCTAGCCCAGTTTAGTCACATAGTAAACATTCAAAATTTCAGTTACCATCACATCATCAGTTACCACCACCACCCTCGTCATTATCCTAGTAAGTGCACCATTTTGTGACTTCAGATCAGAAAAATCACATTTCCCAAATGCAAGATATTTTTTTAAGGACTCTGATATTTACCTGTATGGAAACAAAAATTAGAAGTGCAAGAAATAACCTTTTTCTAAATTTTTATACATTGATTTGAAATAGCCATTACAGATCTTTTGAGTTTTAGGAGGACTTGAGGGCCGGGAGACTCTCATCTGTCTTCAGATCAGTGTGTTAACAGGAAGCATTTCTGTATTTTCTCTTTTATTAGAAGAAGATGGTTGATGAATCTAGCAAGTTGTTTTTATTCTAAGGGAAAAAATAACACACAGGGTTTGTTTTTCTCAGATAGTTTGTGTGTATTGTTTTCCTCAGATGGTTTGTGTGTGTGTGTGCTTTTTCAACCTAAAATGTGACTCATTATAACAGGCATGTTTTTGAAAAATGACTTTCTTGTTTATTTGTTTAAATTACAGATAAGAACTTGCAGTTTAAGTTTTGTCCAGACATTCTTCTTTGATTGTATTGGAGCCTATATGACTGGTGGTTATTTCTCTATTAAGCAAATGGCATGTTCCCAGAGAGTGGGTTTTAGGATTATGAAGGAGAGTCTAGGGTGGTGCCTGTTGGCTGAAGCACATGTGTCACTGTGTTGCTGGTGCAGGCAGTAGCCTGGGCTGATTTCAGTGTGATGTCCGTAGAGACCAGAGAGATGGAGAAGGGAAGGATGCTAACCATTGCTTGTCCTGTGGTAGCAGGTGGGCAGGAGCACGCTCCCAACCTCCATCTCTATGCAACTTCTGACTCTGCTGGACGGTGGGCCTTGGGAGGTGGGGCAGTTAAGCGCTGAGGAGGAGAAGGAAGTGGCACTTTTCTAAATTTCTGGAGGGACTGGCTGGTTAATTTAATTCATGTGGGTCAGTCCAGGGAGCCCTGACTGTGGGAGTGATGAGTCCCTCTGTGCTGGTCTGCAGTGAGCACCTGACCCCTAGTTCTTGAGTCAGATCCCATTGTTCTCCACTGGAAAATGGATGAAAGTAGTCTTATAGAAACACATGTACCACCGTTTGGTTGCAGTATCTCTTTCCTGACAGCCTGGTGTGCGTTTACTGACCACCATTGGGAGAGACTGTGACAGTAGCTCTTCTGTGCAAAGTGAACTCAGTTCGTGCAGGTTTCAAAGTAGGTGGATTTGTGAGTATGCTGGTGCTCAGGATGCTTGCTGTGGCACAGCGTCAGTAGGGTGGTGCATGCTTTCACCGCATGGCTAGCACTGGCTCATGTAGAAAGCCAGGCTGCCCCAGCTCTTGGAGTCCCTTCATCTTAGTGTATCTGCTAGCATCTAGTCTGATCAGCTTTGCTTATTCTGTCTTGTTTCCTTGTGCCTTTTCATAGAATACTAGGGTGAATTCCACTTCACATTCTTTGTGGATCTGGAAGCTGTTTATTACACAGTGAAAAATAAACTTAGGTGAAATACTTCTTTATAAAATCCTCTGTGTGTACAGGGTTCCTGCCCTCACCTCTGGCTTATTTCCACAGTGATACTTCTCGTTCAAGTTGAGTCTCTACCAACCAAAAAAACAAAAAACAAAAAAAACCTGCAAAAGAGCAGTTGGCATAACTATTATTATTATTTTTTTTAAACTAGAGTAAATATAATGAAGGAACTGTATCCTTTTGGACTCCTTTGTGAGATCTGATTTGAGCTACATCAATCTTTTTTCTATGCTGTTTACCATAGCATGCTGCTGCTACTGCTAAGTTGCTTCAGTTGTGTCTGACTCTGTGTGACCCCATAGATGATAGCCCATCAGGCTCCCCGTCCCTGGGATTCTCCAGGCAAGAATACTGGAGTGGGTTGCCATTTCCTTCTCCAGTGCGTGAAAGTGAAAAGTGAAAGTGAAGTCGCTCAATTGTGTCTGACTCCCAGCGACCCCATGGACGGCAGCCTATGAGGCTCCTCCGTTCACGGGATTTTCCAGGCAAGAGTACCGGAGTGGGGTGCCATTGCCTTCTCCTTCCATAGCATACCTTGTATTTTATCTGAAGTGGTACAAAGGTAGTAGGACAAATTTATTTGAACTCCTAGGAAATGTTTAAATAAAGTAGTTACTTGTTACTATTTTATTATCATGTCAACATATTGCCTCATCAGGTTTATCCATATAAATTATTCCCTCTACTTTTCTGAGTACTAGCATGATCATTCGAGAGTTTAGAAGAAAAGTCTCCAGAAATATGATGTTTGTCTTATCTTTTTCTTTTTTAAATAATTTAAGTAAACTGTAACCGACAGAAGAAGATTCTTCTGTTTGGTTGTATCCTTCCTTTTGAATATTTGCATTGTTTTATCCATGATCTTCTCCTACTGTTGTCTCCTTGTTGGCAATGTCCAGTCTCCCCCCAGATTGGTCACTTGGATAGGTTCTCCTGAGATGGCTCCTCGGTGCCCAACAGCAGTGCACATCCAATGGTCTGGCCAATGGATGCTGAACTCCGGGTGGGTTGTCTTGCCTTCCCAGCTGCTTTATTGTCCCTCTTCCCATTTTCCATGTTTGGGACACCTCCAAGAGGCAGAGTGCAGGACAAAACCTTTCTCCTGGCTTCCTACTGGTGCACCTCCAAGCATGGTGGATGGACTACGCGAGTCCGGCTCTTGTCATCAGCTTATAAGGAGGGGCAGCCACCTCCAACTGAAGTCCTTTCATTCCTATGAAGTTTCTTTTCTTGGTTTTGTTTTGTTGATTACATAGTTCTTTGTCTGAGAGTCATAGACATGGTTTCTTGGCTCTGTCTTCTGCCCACTATGAAAGTATGTCCATGGACTTTTCCTCCACATCTCTGCTGTCTACAAAAGAAAAGCTCCAGTACTACTTAATACTGCAGTGAGTGTTTTGCTTATATTAACAGCATTTAATCAAATGTGTGTTTTTCCTGTATTGCAGATGATTTCTTTGATTAAAAATGAGAATATAATTACTGGCCTAGAAAGTGCATGTTTTCAGGGCTCTTAGTACGGATATTGAATGCCTCCCTAGAGGACATGGTGCGTGTTTATCCTTACTGCCTCATCTTCCATCCATGTGGCTCCTATGTCAGGGGTGAAGCTGGGTGTATAATACAGCCTCTAAAAAAGTCTGAAAGGTTCTGGAGGAAGTGTGTTCTGCACATACCTGGCTTTTCAGAAGCAAAATAAGTAGTGGGTTTGTGATACACTTTTTTTATAACCATTTTTAAAAATTTTCTAAAAACCATTTTTAGACTAATTATATAGATAATTTACAATGTTGTGTTAGTTTGGGTTACTTAATCTTATGTGATTAGCTGTTGCTTAGTCTAATACTGGGGAGAGTAGTTTCCTGACTACACTGGTGTGTGAGATAACTCTCCAGATGTTTACCTGTGTAGCCTGAGGGAGCCTTTTTTCCTCTGAATTCACACATTTAACCCTCACCTATAGATCTTTTGGAGTTTTATGAAAGAAAAAGTATATCTGTACCTATTGGATGAGTAGATGTTATACTAAAAAGAATGCTCATCTCCGATTTGTCTTGGGGATTTTTGGGGAGTTTTGTTGATAGTAAGCTGTGAATCACCCTATTGTAAAGTTTAATTTAGAAAGTGTTTACTGTGTTGAAGTGTGATACTGTATACATTTAAACTCATATTCTTTGTGACTGTAATACTTGAGAAAATGGCAAATAATGGAAAAGTAGATTTCCTCTCATTGAATTCTCAGAAGCTGGCTGTGCTCACTTTGGGCAGAAGAGTGTGGAAGCAATACTAAAAAGTATTCCCGTTAAGACATGCCGAACTATCATGAAAATGATCCCACCTTCTTGTCAGATCTTTTGAATGTCAAAGAAAAAGGTCATTGTTCTTGCCAGTATGAGCTAGTGTGGTATGGGCTGTTACAGTCATCACTGGAACATGTGCCTTCCAAAAAAGAACAGATCCCAGACAGTGTAAAAACAGTGCAGATCCACTGCTTTGAATGGTCGTTTCTGAGTGGCCATGCCATGCAGAGCCCTGAGCTGGCTGGAATGGGAACCTTTGCCATGGTGGAGATAGGGAATTTTAGTGGATAGGATGCATAGTTAGCTGTGGTGAGGCAGGGTGTGATATGCTGTGAAGTGAATTATGACATTGCTGATATGCTGTGAACATGAAATCAGGTATACATTCCATAGTGCTTGTAGCTCCTCTGTAACTATAGATCCAAAGCAAGTTGCAGGTTAATGATAAAATGATGAATTGTGGAAAAAACGAGCTGCCTATACCTTGAATGTAGTGGGAGATATCCTCCTTCCCGTGTTCTTCTCTCCCCACCAGCCTTGGCAGGTGGAGTTGCTTGTGCAGTTGTGCACTCCTGATGTGGATGTTGCAAGGCAGGAGATGGTTATGAGGTAGCCATCCAGGTGGGCTGGAACATAGTTACATTAATGTTAGAAATAATCACTACAATGAAAACACAGAATGAAAAAAATTCCGTAGTGAACCTGATGGACCCTGAAAATAAGTTGGCTAACTTGGACTGAGAAGCCCTGTCCCAGGACAGAAGATGAAAGAGAATGGGGAGGGACAGGGGAGCAGAGAGAGGAGGCAGGGGAGAACAACAGGGAGAGGAGGAAGGGGGCTGAAAAGTTACTTCTCTTGAGCAGCATAAGCGCTGATTGCAGCAGGTCTGGAAGGAGCCCCCTTCCAGCAGAGGCCGGTGTGAAACAACAGGCTGCTAGGGGAGGCAAAGGGAGACATGCGTTGTCATCTCTCCCATGCAGTGGGTGGCCGATACGGATCTTCAACATGTGTGAATCTTCACCAAAGAGATTGTTGTCGCAGTTGTTGTTCACAACATCCAACCAGAAAGAAAAACACTCCTCCTTGTGGATTCTTTTTAGTTGATGATATTTATCATGGTTCACATGAGTGGTTTCTCCTTGGGAATCTTCTGTTCTGTTCAGTTGCTCAGTCATGTCCGACTCTGCAACCCCGTGGACTGCAGCACACTAGGCTTCCCTGTCCTTCACTATCTCCTGGAGTTTGGTCAAACTCATGTCCACTGAGTCGGTGATGTCATCCAACCATCTCATCCTCTGTCGCCCCCTTCTCCTCCTGCCCTCAATCTTCCCCAGCATCGAGGTCTTTTCCAATGACCTGGGAATCTTATGGACTAATAATGTCTCTTACTCTTCAGAGCGATTGGGCAGCTTTGAATTCATGAGTTGGTGGAGAAAATCTTGTCTATGTTTCATTTGCTAGTGCAGGTACATGTGGCCAAGCAAAATGATGTATCCTGTTGCTGTACAGGAGTTTTGATAAAAGTTTTATGCCGGAAAACAATAGCCTCTTATTAAGTAAAGCTAAATAAGGAATAAATACATTTTTATTATAATGCAGTCAATGTAATTTTGAATGACTAATGAAATGCAATTTTTTCTTTTACTGAAGCCCTTGTGATCTTTTCTTTGAATGGAAATATCTTGCTGATAGTAATTCAACAATTAATTGCTTAGCTTGTGCAAGGCAGTGTTCTGGGTGGAATATGAATTTATGGAGGCAGGTTTCCCACTCTCAGTGGATTGTAGTCAGATGGATGGTGCCTCACAGGAATATCTGAGAATCCGTGTAATGAAGGAAGAAGAAAAGTGCAGACTCAAGCTGAATATAGTTAGAGGGGAGAGGTGTCACTTCTAGGTTTCAGAGAACCTTCTGAATGAAGTGATGCTTGATCCTGTGTTGAAGGATGGTGAAATCTGAATGTGTGGGCTGCTGGAAGAGGATTACAGGAAACAGGAGATGCAGGTTGTGCTTTGGAAAAGGTGGCGATTCAGCTGGGCTGGAAGATGGGCTCATACCAGACAGCAGTGGATGTAAAGACTGGGGAGTGGTTCGGGGCAGCGGTTACTGCCCAACCTTGGAATGAGAAGGGCGTTTGCTGGCCTTAACCCATGTCTTATTTTGGACTGTGTACTTAGATTGTTTAAACCCCAGTCTACTTATCTATAAAACAGGCAATATTAAACATACCTTAGGAGTTTGTGAAGCTTAAGTAGGTGGATGACTGTGGGTTTTTTCCCTCTTTCCTGGCACATAAAGTCAGTAAATGGCAGCAACTATGCGTGACATCAGTAGGCTGGATGATGGGGGAGCTGTGCAGAACCAGAGGATGCAGCATGGACTTATCCGGGGCCCTGGTCTACTCATTCGAAGTAAAGCCTGACAGTGACGTCTGTTATACTCTGGTCTGTGGTGGACATGGTCAGTGGCACTAAGAGGCTATTGAAATAATCCAGGGATGAGCTGATCAGATCTGAAAACCTGGGTTAAGGTAGAAGAAACACAGAGGTCTGATGCCAGAAACAGTGGGGCCTCTGGCTGCCACGATTTACTGACTTGTAGATAAATGAAGATGAAGAAGTAGAGAACAAAGCCCAGGTTGCTCTAAAATGTCCAGCAGTCTAGAAGGATGGAACTATGGTAAATTTGTTAAATAAGGGGACCTTGACTGCTTCTGGGTGTTCTATCTCCTCCCCAGTCCTGACTTAGAGAACAGGCCTCTGGGCTCATCTCATGCAGGTTCTGGAGGACTCCTTAGAGGAGGCCCTGAGGGTATCTGAGATGTTGTTTTCACACTGGTCTCTTAGAGCATGCACTTTACAAGTCTCTTCACTTCATTGTGCAGTGATCTCCAAGTAAAGTTGAGCAGTGATTATAAAGTGCTCACATTGTTATCATTAGCTGATTGATCAACTGTTCAGAGACCAGACTCTGCTTGGGCTGGTGGTGGTCTACATTTGACTTTATTTTGGAGTTTATTTTTTGGAGTTTATTTGGAGTTTATATTCACACAGGAACATAGGTAGATATTCTACCATCATAGATCATTGTTTCTCTAGTCATTTTGTTGTTTTAGTTGCCAAGTCGTTTCCAACTCTTTTGCCACCCCAGGGACTGTAGCCCGCCAGGCTTCTTTGTCCATAAGATTTCTCAAGCAAGGATACTGGAGTGAGTTGCCATTCCCTTCTCCAGAGGATCTTCCCAACCCAGGGATTGAACCTGTGTCTCCTGCATTGGCAGGCAAATTCTTTATCACTAAGCCACTTGGTTGTACTACTACTTAGCAAAATTGCATCCCTTGTTTCAGCTTTTACAAAAAACAGATCTGTTTCAAGCACACAATGTCCACTACAGCCCTGTATATCTCACACTTAGTTTTAAAGAATTGGTGACATTGGTTTTTTTGGTGGTTTAGTCACTAAGTCGTGTCTGACTCTTTGCAACCCCGTGGACTATAGCCTGCCAGGCTCCTCTGACCATGGGATTTTCCAGGCAAGAATATTGGAGTGGGTCGCCATTTCCTTCTTTGTGTTGTTGTTGGAGTAATAATACTCAGTAACTTATTGAGTACTTCCTCAAAAAGTCCTTCTCTCCAGGCTGTCAGGCTGGGGATGGGTGACATTCATTTACAAAAAACTTTCTGGCTGGAGCTAGGCCGGCCAACCTTCTGCTTCATCTTTGCCAGTCACATGGGTCTCTGTTGCATATTCTTCTTTGTTTTTTAAACCTTTAAAAAATGTAGCCATCAGTTTTAGCTCACTGGTCTCTCTCTGGGGCCATTGTCTGCAGACTCCTGAGTGAATTTTACTGAAACTTTTGATCTTTAATTTCATCACGAGCAGGAGTCCCATTTAATTACTTCATCACTTCTGCTAAGAATGCTCAACTTGATTTTGAAACTTCACAGTTTTTTGTTTGTTGTTAAAGATAGCTCCTTTTTCTGCAACGCTAGTATCTCTTGCAAGTGGATGCTGTAGCTGCACCGTTGCAGGTCCAAGAAAACGCCGAATGTACTTGGGTGAAGCCACAGCCATTGTCTAGATCAGAAAGGAGCTTTAGTTGTTCCTAAACACGTGTCATGAGACATAATTTCTAATGTAATCCTATGTAATTGGTCCATCTTTTGCTCTTACTTGAATCTGTGAGGTATATAGAAAAATCACTTTTCCTCCTAATTTAGGGCTTCAACTCTGGATTTTACACGTGGGTTATTATTCTTACTCTTCTTTAGGGATCTAGGGAGAAAAAGCAAAGCTAAAAAACAAACCAATTTCAACAGGTCTTATGTTTTCCTTCCTCTCCCTGCCTTCCGTCTTGTTCGCATGTGCAAAGGTTCCTGACACTGGGCTTTGTTGACTGTTCCACTCCCAGTGGCCCTCCTCCCTCACCTCAGGTGGCTCTGGTGTGTGACCATTCACACAAGCATTCCATTTGTTTATAGGGTGCTGTCACTACTGTGTCATCCTCCATGAACTTGGTGACTGATTGCCACGGACACCCTTCAGTGCTCTGAGCCTTGATCAGAAACTCTTCTCTCTGTATCATGCTGATGCTTAACGGGTAGCCAAGCTGAAAATAATTTTCCCAGAAACATTCAGATGATACGGGAATCACATTTGACAAAGAGAAACAGCAACCCGGTTAATGTCTACTGTCTGTCCACTTTGGTGAGTGTTGTTGGGAGGGTCACAGTTGTCAGGGGGCTGGTTAAAACTCAGGTTACTGTTGTTGGGCCAGTGTTTGAGTTTCTGATTTGGTGGGTCTGGGATAGCCCAATGTGTGCATTTCTACTGAGGTCCCAGGCCATGTTGAGAATCACAGATTCAGATTCTATGCAGCCTAATACATGTTTGATTAATTCCATTTACCTAAGATTACTTTGCCCAAACAGGTAAGTTGTCAAAAGAGATTTATATATGGAAGCTAGAGAGATGGTGAACTGTTTGCAGGACAGCAATGGTGACGCAGACAGAGAGAACAGACTTACACAGTGGGGGAAGGAGAAGGTGGGACAAATTGAGAGAGTAGCATGGAAACCTTTATATTACCATATGTAAAATAAATAGCTAGTAGGAATTTGCTGTATGACAAGGGAGCTCAACCCAGTGCTCTGTGGCCACCTAGAAGGATGGAATGGGGTGAGAGATGGGAGGGAGATTCATGAGGGAGGGGACATATGTATACCTGTGCCTAATTCATGTTGCTGTGTGGCGGAAACCAACACAGTATTGTAAAGCAGTTGTCCTCCAATTAAAGACAAAAAGAGATTTAAACCACTGGAACAAGCAAGTTCTAGGCTTGCTTGGTGGTCATTTCATGGTTTATGAAATAGGATTTCTCTAACCTGAGTCTTGATTCAGAGACGGAGCATTGATGGAGTTAGGGGTGCAGAGATGGAGCCGTGTTCTCGTTGAGGATTTGGGTGGCACTAGCTGATGGATCATGGGCATTCCTTCAGATGAAGAATTAAAACTTACAGGCCACTGCTGTGCTCCTGTTTGAGCCACTCTAAGGAGTTGGCTTTGCAGTGTTGACTTAAATACTCACAACCTAAAAGCTGAGAGCTGTGTTTTATTGGGTGGGACTTTTTATGACTTCAAGCTGGGAGATAGCATCTCAAGTAATCCTGAGAGAAATGCTCCAAGGAGGCTAGGGTAGGAGCCAGATTATATGAAGTTCTGCAATGAAGTGTAGGTTGTGTGAACATCAAAAGATTATTGTTAAAGAAAACCAGATTTACCAAGTTAAGAAATTAGTGCTTTTCTGTGTGTGGGAAGATGCAAGAGTCTGGGCTCACTGAAATCATTCCTTTCATATGCATCTCAGCTATCCTGGTCCAGGGTCCTGTATGTTTTCTTGTCCTGAACTCCTTTGGGGATCACCTTCTGGAGTGGCTGCAGTCTGATGGCTGGTATTCTTTTCCTTCCTGAGTGCCCTTAGGGCTCACCAGCTCACATTGGGGGGTGGCATCACTGATGACTGTGACATCCTTGTTTATTGATACGGCAGGCAATACTTCATTTCTCAGTGATAAGATCCTCACATTCTCTGCCTTCTGCTGGCTGGGGAACCCTCGTGGATGCCTGCAACTGGACATGGGCTGGGGAAGCAGCTGCTGTCCTGTCCCCTCCATACTGATTTTCCTCTTGCTTTCCATGGCAGCTTCAAAGTCTAGGTGAACTCTGAAAGCAGCAAGAGTGTTAGGATCCTTTTTTGTCAGAATACTGTTTCAGAGAAGAGAAAGGAAACCACAGAAGTGAAAGGTTTGGTTGTGTCTCCTCTTTGCTAATTGTGGTTGCATATAATGAGCAGATAATAGTGTGCCTTCTGAAGAAAAATGCACATATTTGCACTGTAAATACATTAAATGGAAAAATGTAAGATTTCTGACAGTAGGCTTTTAATAAATGGTAGTCATTGTAGTTTTAAGGTTGGCAAATATTATGATAAAGCTCTTTGGATTAGGCAGAAATGTAAGCTTCTGCATTTTGTTGGACTGAGAATTTTAATATAAAAACACCCTGAAAGGAAGGATTGATTTTTTAAAGTTTTTAATCCATGAGAATGTGGTCCAGCTGTAAACAGACATTATCTTTGCTCCTTTGCTCCATAATGAAGTTCCAGTGGCATTAGAATGTATGTCTTCATGGATAGTAGTAAGAGCACTCCCACACCAGAAAATGAAGGATCATGTGTTTAAAATGATCCTGACTTTAAAATGAAGTTGGAGACATGGTTCTTTTAAATGAGTGTTTTGATCAGTGGCTTTCTTTCTTAATTCTGATTCAGCAATATGATTGTTATTTGTTGTTCAGTCACTAGGTCATATGTGACTCTTTGTGAACCCATGAACTGCAGCTTCTCAGGCTCCCGTATCCTTCACTGTCTCTTGGAGTTTGCTCTGATTCATGTCCATTGAGTTGGTGATGCTATCCAACCATCTCATCCTCTGTCACCCCTTTCTGCTTTTGCCTTCAATTATTCCCAGCATCAGAGTCTTTTCCACTGAGTCAGCCCTTTGCATCAGGTGGCCAAAAATTTTGGAGCCTCAGCATCAGTCCTTACAATGAATATTCAGGGTTGATCTCCTTTAGGATTGACTGGTTTGATCTCCTTGAAGTCCAAGGGACTCTCAACAGTCTTCTCCAGCACCACAGTTCCAAAGCATCAATTCTTCAATGCTCAGCCTTCCTTATAGTCCAAATCTTGCATGCGCACATGATTGCTGGAAAGACCATAGCTTTGACTATATGGACTTCTGTCAGAAATGTGTTGTCTCTGTTTTTTAATATGCTGTCTAGGTTTGTCATGGCTTTCCTTCCAAGGAGCAAGCACCTTTTAATTTCATGGTTGCAGTCACTGTCCACAGTGATTTTGAGCCCAAGAAAAGAAAATCTGTCATTGCTTCCACTTTTTCCCCTTCTAGTTGCTGTGAAGTGATGGGATCGGATGCTGTGATACTAGTATTTGAATGTTGAACTTTAAGCCAGCCTTTTCATTCTTGTTTTTCACCCTCATCAACAGGCTCTTCACATCCTCTTCACTTTCTGCCATTAAAGTAGTATCATCTGCATATCTGAGGATGTTGGTATTTCTCCCAGCAGTCTTGATTCCAGCTTGTCCTTCATCCAGCCAGGCATTTCGTGTGATGTACTCTGCATATAAGTTAAATAAGCAGAGTGAAAATATACAACTTGATGTACTCCTTTCCCAATTTGGAACCAGTCTGTTGTTCCATGTCCAGTTCTAACTGTTCCTTCTTGACTGCATACAAGTTTCTCAGGAGACAGGTCAGGTGGTCGGATGGATGGGTCATAATGGAGAGTTCTGACAAAACGTGGTCCACTGGAGAAGGCAATGGCAAACCACTTCAGTATTCTTGCCTTGAGAACCCCATGAATAATATGAAAAGGCAAAAAGATATGACACTGAAAGATGAACTCCTCAAGTCAATAGGTGCCCAATATGCTACTAGAGAAGAGTAGAGAAATAACTCCAGAAAGAATGAAGAGACAGAAGCAAAGCAAAAATAGTGCCTAGTTGTGGATATGACTGGTGATGGAAGTAAAGTCTGATGCTGTAAAGAACAGTGCTGCATAGGGACCTGAAATGCTAGGTCCATGAATCAAGGTAAATTGAAGTAGTCAAACTGGAGATGGCAAGAGTGAACATTGACATTTTAGGATCAGTGAACTAAAATGGACTGGAATGGGTGAATTTAACTCAGATTACCATTATATCTACTATAATGGATAGGAAAGCCTGGTGGGGTGCAGTCCATGGGATCACAAAGAGTCAGGCATGACTGAGTGACTGAAGTGAACTGAACTGGTCCTTGAGTGGGTGAAACTCTTGTCACACTTGGAGGCGTGCACATACTCCAGCGTGCTGCTCTGCACAGAGTATGTGATTGTGACTGTGCCTGGTCTGTTGACAGAAGACATGTTACTCTGTCTGCTATGAGCACTTTGGGGGCCTGATGCTGACCAGGGGTGAATGCAGACTTATCCTGGCTCAGCTGCCCTTGGTAGGGGTGTCCTTGGGCTCTCTCTCTCTGATGCCGCACCCCACTGCCCCACCTCCAGGAGTGATGTTACAGTCTTGCACCTGCAGGTATGGCAGCCTCGTGCCTTCTTTGAATAGAAGAAGTGAAATTTGTGACAGGTAGGGGGATCAAAAAAGTGTTTTTTTTTATTCTATTCATCCTTAAAAAGGCTTTCCTTTTCAAGGTTTTGCAGTAGACATTTAAGCTTACCTAGTTGTGATGCAGTTTTGCTTGAATGTGATAAAGGGGAAGGTCAAAAAGAGAATAGAATGACTGTATTGCCTGGTTGTTTGAGTCTTCCATCAAGTCAGGCTGGAAAATACCTGGTGTTTTTGTTTTTGCCTATATGCTTGTGAGTGCTGAAGCAAATGGGTGGATGTCACCAATATTTGGTTCAAATACTTGTCAGGTAGTATTTTCAGTGGTTAGGTGTATTGACCCACTAAATACTCAAAAAAAACCTCAAGAGGGAAATACTAATATTGTCTTCATTTTATCAATGAGGAAACTGAGGCTGAAAGGGCATTTGCAATAGATGACAAAGTGAAGTGGCAGGTTTTAACTCAAGTGCCTGCCTTCTGAGTTGGTACCCTTGGCTCTAGGCTACACTGTAGCTTAATGTGTTACAGGGACTTGGGCTTCCAGCCAAGGTGGAGTTACAGTTCTTTGCACCTCAAAGAAAATACTAGACAATGTGTATGGGTAATGAGTGTTTAAAGAGGACAAGACCTGAGAGTGGAAACGTGAGGGAGCCCTGTGGTGATCCCTTAACTACATGTGGGATTTCCCAGCCATGGTGCAGGGAAACGGGGCCGGTGGGCGAAAGCAGGATCCATGATTGAGGGGTGGAGACCAAAGCCTGAGTGTAGTCTTGTCCTCAGAGTTAGTGAAGTTCACGTGATCCTGTTCCTTCCAGAAAACATGAGAGATCAAAATAGTTCCAACAGCACACCTGCTAGTAAACAATGCTGTGAATACTGTGGTCCTGCAGCACCCTACATTTTTGCTTTTTGTATAATAAACTTGTTCATCTGAGTCTTTTTGTTCTATGTATAGTTTTACCATCATCAGTTAGACGACATCCTAGCAGATTCCATTCTAGGTGGTACAAGACTACACAGAAGAACTATACAAGGAAGATCTTAATGACCCAGATAACCACAATGGTGTGATCACTCACCTAGAGCCAGACATCCTGGAGTGTGAAGTCAAGTGGGCCTTATGAACAAAGCTACTGGGGGTGATGGACTTCCAGCTGAGCTATTTCAAATCCTAAAAGATGATGCTGTGAATGTGCTGCACTCAGTATGCCAGCAAATTTGGAAAACTCAGCAGTGGCCCCAGGACTAGAAATTGTCAGTTTTCATTCCAATCCCAAAGAAAGGCAATGCCAAAGAATGTTCAAACTACCGCACAGTTGTACTCATCTCACATGCTAGCAAAGTAATGCTCAAAATTCTCCGAGCGAGGCTTCAACAGTATATGAACTGAGAACTTCCAGATGTTCAAGCTGGTTTTAGAAAAGGCAGAGGAACCAGAGATCAAACTGCCAACATCTGTTAGATCATAGAAAAAAGCAAGAGGATTCCAGAAAAACATCTACTTCTGCTTCAATGCCTATGCTATAAAGCCTTTGACTGTGTGGATCACAATAAACTGTGGAAAATTCTGAAAGAGATGGGAATACCAGACCATCTGACCTGCCTCCTGAGAAATCTATATGCAGATCAAGAGGCAACAGTTAGAAGCAGACATGGAACAGCAGACTTGTTTCAAGTTGGGAAAGGAGTACTTCAAGGCTGTATATTGTCACCCTGCTTATTTAACTTATATACAGAGTACCAACCTAGAAAGTTATGACCAACCCAGACAGCATATTAAAAAGCAGAAACATTACTTTGACAACAAAAGTCTGTCTAGTCAAGGCTGTGGTTTTTCCAGTGGTCATGTATGGATGTGAGAATTGGACTATAAAGAAAGCTGAGCACCGAAGAATTGATGCTTTTGAACTGTGGTGTTGGAGAAGACTCTTGAGAGTCCCTTGGACTGCAAGGAGATCCAACCAGTCCATCCTAAAGGAGATCAGTCCTGGGTATTCATTGGAAGGACTGATGTTGAAGCTGAAACTCCAATACTTGGGCCACCTGATACGAAGAGCTGACTCATTGGAAAAGACCCTGATGCTGGGAAGGATTAAGGGCAGGAGAAGAAGTGGACGACAGAGGATGAGATGGTTGGATGGCATCACCGATTCGATGGACGTGGGTTTGGGTAGACTCCGCGAGTTGGTGATGGACAGGGAAGCCTGGCGTGCTGCAGTCAGTTCACAGGGTCGCAAAGAGTCTGATACGACTGAGCGACTGAACTGAACTGAACTGATGCAGAGTACATCATACGAAGTGCCAGGCTGGATGAAGCACAAGCTGGAATCAAGATTGCCTTGAGAAATGTCGATCACTTCAGATATGCAGATGACAGCCCCCTTATGGCAGAAAGTGAAGAGGAATTTAAAGAGCCTCTTGATGAAAATGAAAAAGGAGAGTGACAAAGCTGTCTTAAAACTCAACATTAAAAAACTAAGATCATGGTGTCTGGTCCCATCACTTCATGGCAAATAGATGGGGAAACAGTGGAAACAGTGAGAAACTTATTTTCTTGGGGTCCAAAATCACTGCAGATGGTGACTGCAGCCATGAAACTAAAAGATGCTTGCTCCTTTGAAGAAAAGCTATGCCAAAACTAGACAGCATATTAAAAAGCAGAGATATTACTTTGTTGACAGAGGTCTATCTAGTCAAAGCTATGGGTCTTCCAGTAGTCATGCATGGATGTGAGAGTTGGACCATAAGGAAAGCTGAGTGCCGAAGATTTGATGCCTTTGAACTGTGTTGTTGGAGAAGACTCTTGAGAGTCCCTTGGGCTGCAAGGAGATCCAACCAGTCAATCCTAAAGGAAATCAGGTCTGAATATTAATTGGAAGGACTGATGGTAAAGCTGAAGCTCCAATACTTTGGCCACCTGATGTGAAGAACTGACTCATTGGAAAAGACCCTGACGCTGGGAAAGATTGAAGGCAGGAGGGAAAGGGGATGACAGGATGAGATGGTTGGATGTCAGCACAGACTCAGTGAACATGAGTTTGAGCAGGCTCCGGGAGTGTAATGGACAGGGAAGCCTGGTGTGCTGCAGTCCATGGGGTCGCAGAGTCGGACATGACTGAATGAGTGAACTGAACTAACTAGTGTTTTCTCAACTTTGAAAATGTTCTTCCCTGTAATAGATCCACCCAGACTAATTTATACGGACCAATTCTTTTGTTGTTTCAAAGCTTGAATAAACTGTTTTTGGAATAAGCAGTTTGGGGACTCCTGGACACCTGAGTTTTTTGGCTACGGGCTCTAGTTTGCTGACCCTTAACTTAGATTTTGAGACAGATTTAACATGTAGTTGTGTTGTCATTTTCTCCTGGAGATTGATTTAACCTAGTTTGGTAAATTCTATCATTTTCAGGGAGGTTTATGGGATAGACACACAGATGATACTGGCCTGAGCTTTTTGTTTTTTTAGGATTCAGTAAATTTGAAAAGTGTTTGTTACTCTCACGAAAGAACAAATATAAAGTAGTCACTGATTTCAGTCTTTATGAATGCTTATGTTCATCTGAAATGGGGAAAAGAATAGCAACCACAGAGCAGACCTGAGAACTGTCCATGTGAGAAGAGCCAGCCTGCGGGGAGCTCCAGGAAGAGCAGTTTGGCTGCTGTCAGTGGCTTGTGAGCCCTGAAAGATGTGTGTGCTGAGTTAAGTGTTTGACTTGGAATTTGGGGAATTACAAGGACATCTGAATACTGGGGTGATTTCCTAAAGGTAGATACGATTGGTACAGAGGTAGTGCCCTGTGTACCTGTGTCCAGTGGGTTCCAGGGGCCTAATGGTACACAGGCAGCAGGTGAGAAGAGTCTTGGCAGGAGATGCCTGCAGGTTGGTGCGGTCCGTGCCAGGTGGTAGGCTTTTCCTAAGGTTGTACACAAGTCTGTGTGAATCATGACTGTATTTATTCCTTGTAAGCAGTCAAAAACCACCAGATGGCTCTTTTTTCTTCATCACTGCTGATTCTACTCTTTGTTAGAATGCTGCTTGGTCTGTCATAATTATATTCACTCTTCAACCTTCTCAGCTTCTAGAATATTCCTGAGTGGACTATTTATTAATGAAAATTTGAAAAGCTAGTTGGAAACAAGAGAAAATGGTTTGAAATACATTTAAGTGAGGAAAAAGTCTGCAAAACTGTTCATACAAACCGTGCTGTAAATGTTTAAAATAGAACATTAGCAGTTAAATGATGTTTTAATTTAGACGTTCTCTGGGGATGCCAATTTAAAATTACGGCTGTAATATATACATATGTATATAGTGTAAAAAGAATGAGTGTGACTGTTAAAAATGGAATTTTGTGTGTGATAGACATTTGACAATTTATCAGGTAGGAGTCCCCTGCTTTATGTTTCATATACATGTAAGAAATTATAAAAATGATAAATCACATTTCTTTACAAAAAAGTGACTTATTTTCTTTAAATTTTGAGCCTTTGTTCATCTTAAAATAATTCAGTTGCAAAAATATTCATAAGGAACCTTGTCAAGTACACATTTGCTGCGTTAGTTCTCAAGTGAGCTCAATTTTCTGGGCAGGAGAATTATTGCTTCTTAAAGTTTATTCTGTTGATGATGATGTTGACCAGAGAGAATTCTTTAGCTCTCTGATGCCTCTCTATAATCTCAACGTCAGAAAGTAGTCTGTTGGACTCCTTTTGTAACTGGGACTTAACTGTTAGGATTATTGTTGAGAACCTTGGGAAAGGAAAAGAAAACTGAGTAACAAAAGATGTAACTGATTTCATGCAATAAAACTTATTTTTGTTGAAGTAGTGTCCTTCTGAACTAAACTTTCAGTTTATTGTTTATTTTCAAATTATAATAATCTTGATTGGTTTCTCTGCCCACAGTCCATTAAGAGAAGTAATTAGAAAGAGCACATGACCTAGCAAGTGGGCAGGGACACAGACAGCAGCAAGATATATCCTCAGATACCTCAGAAGACCTAGAAGACTGTGAAGACATCTCCATGTTGGTGGCAATGTGTGGGCGTGTGGTCTTAATAATATCTAGAAGAGAATAAAGCAGAGAGTCTCTCAGGAGGGAAGAGTGTTTATGAACTTCCCAGTAGTTCCAACCCTGTTTCTGTGGAATCTTTCCTCATCTCTGGAATGAGGATTCTGCCCTTCCCAGCAGACAAACTCTAGAAGGGCTTGTCTTCAGGTATTGTGGTTACTTAATTGTAGAAATGTCCTTATCAGGGAGATGGTCTTTAGGTTCAGTGTGACTCCAAGGACAATACTAGGATCCTCTGTCTGAGTGCTCCCGTTGCAATAGTTAAATGGTAATCTCTAGGAAAAGCTAAAGAAAAAAAAATACGAAAATAAGCCTTGACAAATACTTTGTGACATTGGTCAAGTTTAAGAGCTCTTAGTGTTGAGACTTTGAAATAAGAAGTCTTGTGAGGTGCAGGTCTGCCAGTAGATGAGCGAGAGTACGTGCACACTTGCACCTGCGCAGGAACGTCTCCTCCAGGGGGTGGAATCCCTGACTCAGTTCAGTTCAGTTCAGTCTCTCAGTCTTGTCTGGCTCTTTGCCACCCCGTGAACCGCAGCACGCCAGGCCTCCCGGTCCATCACCAACTCCCGGAGTTTACTCAAACTCATGCCCATCAAGTCGGTGATGCCATCCAGCCATCTCATCCTCTGTTGTCCACTTCTCCTCCCAGCATCAGGGTCTTTTCCAATGAGTCAACTCTTCGCATGAGGTGGCCAAAGTATTGGAGCTTCAGCTTCAGCATCAGTCCTTCCAGTGAACACCCAGGACTGATCTCCTTGCAGTCCAAGGGACTCTCAAGAGTCTTCTCCAACACCACAGTTCAAAAGCATCAATTCTTTGGCACTCAGCTTTCTTCACAGTCCAACTCTCACATCCATACAAGACCACTGGAAAAACCATAGCCTTGACCAGATGGACTTTTGTTGGCAAAGTAATGTCTCTGCTTTTTAATATGCTATCTAGGTTGGTCATAATTTTCCTTCCAAGGAGTAAGCGTCTTTTAATTTCTTGGCTGCAATCACCATCTGCAGTGATTTTGGAGCACCCCCCCCCCCCCCAAAATAAAGTCTGACACTGTTTCCACTGTCTCCCCATCTGTTTCCCATGAGGTGATGGGACCAGATGCCATGATCTTAGTTTTCTGAATGTTAAGCTTTAAGCCAACTTTTTCACTCTCCTCTTTCACTTTCATCAAGAGGCTTTTCAGTTCCTCTTCACTCTCTGCCATAAGGGTGGTGTCATCTGCATATCTGAGGTTATTGATATATCTCCCGGCAGTCTTGATTCCAGCTTGTGCTTCTTCCAGCCCAGTGTTTCTCATGATGTACTCTGCATATAAGTTAAATAAGCAGGGTGACAATATACAGCCTTGATGTACCCCTTTTCCTATTTGGAACCAGTCTGTTGTTCCATGTCCAGTTCTAACTGTTGCTTCCTGACCTGCAGACACGTTTCTCAAGAGGCAGGTCAGGTGGTCTGGTATTCCCATCTCTTTCAGAATTTTCCACAGTTTATTTTGATCCGCACAGTCGAAGGCTTTGGCATAGTCAATAAAGCAGAAATAGATGCTTTTCTGGAACTCTCTTGCTTTTTCGATGATCCAGCAGATATTGGCAATTTGATCTCTGGTTCCTCTGCCTTTTCTAAAACCAGCTTGAACATCTGGAAGTTCATGGTTCATGTATTGCTGAAGCCTGGCTTGGAGAATTTTGAACATTACTTTACTAGTGTTTGAGATGAGTGCAATTGTGTGGTAGTTTGAGCATTCTTTGGGATTGCCTGTCTTAGGGATTGGAATGAAAACTGACCTTTTCCAGTCCTGTGGCCACTGCTGAGTTTTCCAAATTTGCTAGCATGTTGAGTGCAGCACTTTCACAACATCATCTTTCAGGATTTGAAATAGCTCAACTGGAATTCCATCACATCCACTAGCTTTGTTCGTAGTGATGCTTTCTAAGGCCCACTTGACTTCACATTCCAGGATGTCTGGCTCTAGGTGAGTGATCACACCATTGTGATTATCTGGCTCGTGAAGATATTTTTTTGTACAGTTCTTCTGTGTATTCTTGCCACCTCTTCTTAATATCTTCTGCTTCTGTTAGGTCCATGCCATTTCTGTCCTTTATCGAACCCATCTTTGCCTGAAATGTTCCCTTGGTATCTCTAATTTTCTTGAAGAGATCTCTGGTCTTTCCCATTCTGTTGTTTTCCTCTATTTCTTTGCACTGATCACTGAGGAAGGCTTTCTTATCTCTCCTGGTTATTCTTTGGAACTCTGCATTCAAATGGGAATATCTTTCCTTTTCTCCTTTGCTTTTCGCTTCTCTTTGTTTCACAGCTATTTGTAAGGCCTCCTCAGACAACCATTTTGCCTTTTGCATTTCTTTTCCACGGGGATGGTCTTGATCCCTGTCTCCTGTACAGTGTCACGAACCTCCGTCCATAGATCATAAGGCTCTCTATCAGATCTAAGGTTGGCTATCAGTCTTGTTTTGGGAGACTTTTCATCCAGCAGGATAATTACCTCCTCTTGTCTTTTGTGAGCTGTCCCTGCCTCAGAAAAGGGACACGCGCATATGAAAAAATACCAGAAAGTGACTTGTGGTGGTGGTTGATAATAACCAGTGTGGTGAAAGTGTGTGTTAGTCGCTCAGTTGTGTCCAGCTCTCTGCAACCTCATGGGCTGTAGCCTGCGTCTGTCCATGGAATTTTCCAGGCAAGATATTAGAATGAGTATCCATTCTCTTCTCCAAAGGATATTCTGGACCTAGGGATCAAACCCAGGTCTCCTGCATTGCAGGCAGATTCTTTACCATCTGAGCCACCAGAGGAGCCCCGCAGTGTGGTAATTAACATTTTCTTAAATTAGCTGATCATTTTGGAAGTTACTGAGTGTTTACATATGTCAGTTACTGATTTTTTTTAGCAAAGGGAAAGTTTACTGTGAAACCGGCCTGAGAAACAGTAGCATTTCAAGGAAACAGTGGCTCTTCTTCAATAGGATTGATTCAAGGACTGATTGCCAGGAAGTGGGACATTTGAGAAGCCTGCATGCTGGTATGTCAAGTGGTTCAAGAATCTAAATCTTGATAACTCTTAATTAACAGTGAGGTAGGTATTCTCCTTGAAAAGATTAGTGTTTGTAGGACTCACATGTCACTGTGGCTTTTTGTTTCTGTTTGTGTTCTGTTCCAGCCACTGATTCCTTTGTCTTCCAGTCGGCTCTCCCTTCCCTGAGTTCCTGCTCCACCTCCTGATATTACCTCTGAGGCAGTACCCTTCCTTTGTGCATGTGTGTCCTCTCCTCACAGATGTTAGTCTCAAAGAAGCTCTGCCTATGCCGTGCACACAGTAGGTGCTCAGTAACCACTTGACTCACAGGGCTCTGAGCTTCTAAAAATGATAATTGTCTGGATTCCAGAAGCCTTAGTAATAACAGACAGGGCACTGAGTGGACTGAGGCTGCCAACGGAGGAGAATTTAGTCAAGGGCATAGATAAGAGTCTCACGTTTTCTATGTCTCTGTGTATTGGTCCAGTGAGTGGATAATTCCTCTGGTGTGGCTAGGCTTCCATGTGGCACACTCGGGCCCCAACTCCTACAGGCCTTGTAGCCACACCTGCTTGTCTGCTGCCTCCCTGCTGCTGTAAGGGGATCCCTTGAGGTGGGGCTCAACATACCGGAGGGCCTGGGGACGGGAGGGTCTGGGGCCCAGCGTGTGTGGACTCCAAGACAGGAGGGCCACTTCATTGGCAGGGTCGTGAACTCATCTTGTTCAGGGGATTTCTCCTGCTGGAACTTTCCCCCAAAGAACAAAGTGAAATCTTGGCTTTTGGCCTGCTGCTGGAACTTTGTATAGGATTTGATGTTGTTACTCTGAAGGTGCCAGTTATTCTGACCATATCAGAGCATCTGGGGCTTTGGCATAGTGGCTCTTTTCTTGGGCTAATATGTTTCCTCCTGAATTAAAAAGTCTCTGGCTGATGCTATAGGGGAGGAAAAGTGATTTTCCCTCTACCCTTCTGAGTTCTTAACTGAGACTGCCATGATAAAGACACATTAACAAGAGAAAAACATAAGTTTATCAACACCCATATCTCAAGTACAAATTAGGGATACCCAGGGAGTAATGAGTGACTCTTGAGGTGGCTTAGAATTCACACATGAAAACCACCCTAATAGGCGAAGGGGAGGTGGGAGGTCACTCTTAGGGCAGAGGAAGAAATTTTAGGGAAGGTAAGGGGCTTTGGAGGATGGTTAGAGCATGGCAGTTTGTGACAGAGTCTGTCTGTGTGTGGGGCCACTTCTAGGCTCCTCTCCTGTGACAAGAGTCAGTCTTCCTGGTGGTGAAGCTGCTGGGGAGGAGACTTGTGACACCAAGTTCCTATGGCAACTCTGTGTTCTGGCAGATGAGAGGGTTCAGGTTGAGCTCCCTCTGCCCCTGCTTCCCTTCAGGCCCCTCCAGCTCAAGACAGACCGTGCACCAAAGCAGTACCTGGGCCGGCATGTCCTGAACTCCTGCAGTCTTGTGTGTTCTGCTGCCCTTCCTTGTTGAATACCTTGTGTAGGAAGCACAGTACGTGCTCTGGGTTTTTGCAGTCCTCTTCTGTCTCTTCCCTCTGAAGTTTCCCCATAAACTCCAGACCATCTAGGCTAGGCTGTTTTCCCAGTTACTTGTCATCTCCAGCATCTGGTGGTTCAGACCAGACACATCACTGCCTGAGATCTTCTGATCAGCATAAAATATGATCAGTGCTATCACACCCAGTTGATTATAATTCTACAGAAAAGGAAAAATTTTACTCTTAATTAGCTTGTGTGAGCTCATAGATACAAATGTGTAATTCCTACTTAACTTTCAAAATCTTTAAGTCTCTTTATAAGTTCAGTGCTTTACTCTTCTTCTTACCAAGGAGGAAGTTGAAGAAAGAGATAGGTAACTTCCTCAGAGTCTCAGTGAATGCTCCCGAATATCTGGGTCTTCTCCTGGCAAAGCTGGGACTTCTCCTGGTTCTTCCCTTCACCTCAGTAATAAGACAACCTCGAAGGGGAGTGTGTTACCCAGCTGGAACTGTTAAATTGGTCAAGTGGGTTATCTGACATTTGTCGTTATTTTGTTCCAATGTTGCCTCAGTTAACTTAGAAAAACAGTATTTCCCAGAGACAAAGTTAGGGCCCTACCTTTGTATAGCATTGGAATTCTTCGTGCTAAAGTGCTTTCTGTAGAGTGACCATTTGTTGATAGAGGAAGATCCCAGAGTTTCAGAGCTGGGAGAGACTTAAATCTTCTTCATGCCATACAGGTGGCAAATCATTGATCTCTGAAATGTTAACTTACGCTTACCTGTGTCAGTGATACACCTTAAGGTCTCAGGTTCACATTGACACATTGAGGAAGAGTAACTTCCTTGCCCATGACAGTCTGACAGACCATGGCCATGCCTTGACCCTTGGGCTCAGCCAGGCTTGTTCCTGCCTTTGCCCCTTGTCTGAATCTCTGGGTGTTCTGTCTTTAAATTTCATCAACTCAAGAGTTGTCTTGAGAAGTTAATCTGAAGCGATAACTCCAGGCACCATCCTCTTAACCCCAGCAATTGCCAGTATTGATCTTTTATTGTTTCTTACTATTTCCTCCTCCTTCCTGGCTGCTTCCTTCCTCCAGAATAGTGACGCTCTGAGAGCTGTCCTCTGTCCTATAATAGTGATGGATTCGTGGGGTCATCTGATAAACATTTATAAGAGGATGAGTGACACAGTCATTTCTTAGTAAAGAACTATTTTCCAGAATTCTTTGTGTGAGCTCAGGCTTTATTTGTATTAAGGCTGCCCTATTTCTGCTGGCTTATAAGTAACCAAATTATGGATTGAGGACTTTGAAATGCACGTGTGTCTGTGTGTGTTATAGTATCATTGTATCTAAAAGGAATACTCACTTCTGGAATAGTGTAAATGATGGAAGGTAGAAAAAACTGTTTCATAAGGGGAAGAAAAAAAAAAAAAACAAACCCCAAAAACCTGCCTTATAAACCCTCTGCAAAGGATATCTAGAGTAAACACTGAAAACAAATGTTTTCATGAAAAGCCAAACCAAACATTGAGAACTTGTTGGAATTATGTGTAAATAACAAGTAGTACCAAGAATCTTTGTGTGAATGGTCATTTCACAGAACACTAGTAATTTACCCCAGCTCCCCTCTGCTAGTGAAGATCTTTCACCCAAATGCTGACAGATGACAGAGGGCTTACTGTGACCCATATCCTGGTCACTCATCTCCTACTAATGCATTTGCTGCAGGGGCCAATTCTGGACTCTAGTCACCCCCGTCTCCCACCCTCTCTGTGTCCTGTCCACAGCCACGTGCCCTGGGTAGAGGGGCCTAGAGCCTCCCCAGGTTTTCTTCTGCTAGGAAGGCTATGATGGTTCACCTCTTTAAATTAAATATAGACCAAGAGTTATACAGAGTCATGCAGATCAGTACTGTCTGTAATATGGTAGTTTACAAGCACAAAATTGTATCTTTCTTTACACATATTTCTGAATAATAGAGATTGTGAGATTTGGGGGTAAATTTCTAGTGTTCTATGAAGCATAACTGATTAAATTATACATATGGTTCATGTCATCTCATTTCAGGTAAGAATAAGGAAGGTACAGGGTTTTGTGTTGGCTGTGTAACCTGGTAATTTTCTCTGAGCCTGTTTCTTGGTAGAGAGAATGAAGGGAGTTTTTCCTGCCCTGTTTGCTGTTGTTAGGGAGCCACGGCATCTGGCCCAGGTTCTTACGTGTGATCCGTTTTTTTATATTTAATATTTTTGTAATGGTATGTCTTACAACAGCATGTGGCTTATCTTTACAATTTATGGAAAATTGTATGAGGAAAAGAGTAAACCAAGAACTACCTTAATCTCAAGCAATACTAGGCTCCTCTTGAAGCACTTCTGTTACTTCAGTCCTGGCGTGTAATCCAGCTGTGCTGGCAATGGTGCCTGCCCTGGGTCACCCCCGGGAGTGGGATGTTGCCCAGGAGCACTTGCTCTCCCCGCCTCAGGCTGCTTGCTAGCGCGTTCTCTCTCTCTCTCTCATTCCCTTTTCATCTCTGTGTCTCTCCTTGTCTCCTCAGCTCTCTAACTCTCTGTCTGTCTTCATCTCTCTGCCTCTCCATCTCCCTCTCTGCCCTTCCCTCTCCATCTCTCTTAGTAGACTCTGTCTGTCCCCTTCCCACGATGGCACCGGACCAGACTCTGACACATCCCAGCTGTCCCTTCTTAACGCTTGGTTGGAAAACTAGAGGGAAAGAGCCCAGTTACTTCAGAAATACAGGGAATTTTATGTGGACTACTTTTGTATCTTATTTTTCATTTTAATCTAAGTACAAAAGGCAAGTGTCAAAACAAAATCACTGTTATTTATGCTTGCATCATCTGAATCCGGAGCCTTCCGTTAGAGTTCCAGTGGCTGCAAGTGCCTTACATGGAGACTTCTGGTTTTCTTGGTGACAGTCCTTCCAAACGTTTAGAAGTTCCACAGGATTCACTGAGGAAACAATAGTATGGTCTCTGATTAAAAAATTTAGATCCTGTTTAACAACAGCTTTTCAGATTGTCCATGGGCAAGTCTTTGGTTTAATAAATATTTACTGCTGGTCTCTGCTGGTTGCTGGAAACTTAACAGAGAGAAGGCCCAGCCGGTGTACTGAGAGGCAGGTGGAGGGCTGGCATGTGTGATATCATGTGTGGGCTCCAGGGGGAACAACCAGTCTTGCTGGAGTGAGCAGCCAAATATAATGGTTAGAGTTTGGAGAATTTCCACACAGATGTATGTGTATCTGTGCATCAGTTCAGTTTAGTCGCTCAGTCATGTCCAACATTTTGCGACCCCATGGACTACAGCACGCCAGGCTTCCCTGTCCATCACCAGCTCCTGGAGCTTGCTCAGACTCACGTCCATCGAGTCGGTAGTGCCATCCAGCCACCTCATCCTCTGTTGTCCCCTTCTCCTTCTGCCTCCAATCTTTCCCAGCATCGGGGTCTTTTCCAATGACTCAGTTCTTCGCAGCAGGTGACTAAAGTATTGGAGCTTCAACATCAGTCCTTCTAATGAATATTCAGGACTGATTTCCTTTAGGATGTACTGATTAGATTTCCTTGCAGTCCAAGGAACTCTCAAAGAGTCTTCTCCAGCACCACAGTTCAAAGGCATTAGTTCTTCGGTGCTCAACTTTCTTTATGGTCCAACTCTCACATCCATAACGTGACTACTGGAAAAACCATAGCTTTGACTATACAGACCATTGTGGGCAAAGTGACGTCTCTGCTTTTTAATATGCTATCTAGGTGGGTCATAGCTTTTCTTACAAGGAGTAAGCATCTTTTCTTTTCATGGCTGCAGTCACCATCTGCAGTGATTTCGGAGCCCGAGAAAGTAAAGTCTGTCACTGTTTCCACTGTTTCCCCACCTATTTGCTATGAAGTGATGGGATCAGATGCCATGATCTTAGTTTTCTGAATGTTGAGTTTTGAGCCAACTTTATCACTCTTCTCTTTCACTTTCATCAAGAGGCTCTTTAATTCCTCTTCACTTTCTGCCATAAGGGTGGTGTCATTTGCATATCTAATGTTATTGATATTTCTCCTGGCAGTCTTGATTCCAGCTTGTGCTTCATCCAGCCCAGCATTTCTCATGATGTACTCTGCATATAAGTTAAATAAACAGTGACAACATACAGCCTTGACGTACTCCTTTCCCAATTTGGAACCAGTCCGTTGTTCCGTGTCCAGTTCTAACTGTTGCTTCTTGACCTGCATACAGATTTCTCAGGAGGTAGGTCAGGTGATCTGGTATTCCCATCTCTTGAAGAATTTTCCACAGTTCGTTGTGATCCACACAGTCAATGCTTTAGTGTAGTCAGTGAAGCAGAAGTAGATGTTTTTCTGGAATTCTCTTCCCTTTTCTGTGATCCATTGGATGTTGGCAATTTGGTAGTGGTGCATACCTACCCATGTAGGATCATATGGTGTACTTTGCACACTGCTTTTTTTTTTCTGTCTTAACATTATATTGTGAATATTTTCTCATGTTTTAAAATATCCGATGGGAAAAAATCTGGCAACCTTTGAGGTACGGAGAGGAGTGTAGTGTTGCTAGTATGTAGGGAGCTCAGGGGGTGATTCTGGATGAGCCTAGAAGGATGGGCAGGGGCCAGGCACACAGGGCCTGGAGCCTGTGTGTATCAGGTACCTGTGGCAGTGTGTCAGATTCCGCTCAGACAACCAGCAGTCATTGTCACGCCACTTCTGTGGATCACGGGTTCAGAGCAGCCTTGCTGCACGGGTGGTGCTGCTGTCGTGCTCTTGTTGTGATCCCAGTGCTGGCCAGGCTGTGCTTATCTGGAGGCTTGCCTGGGGCTGGAGATCCTGTTTCCAGGATGGTACCCTCACAGGGCTGTCAGTGGTGCCCTCAGGGCCTCATCCCTGGCCTTTCCCAACTGTGGGGTAGCTGGCTTCCCCAGAGCCAGGATATGAGAGAGCACTGGTCTGGCACGGTGTGGGAGGGGCTATGCTAGAGTGAGCACCAGGAGTGGGTCCTGGGGCCTTCCTACAGCTGGCTCCTCAGCCGTGTAGGACTTTGGGCATTATCTTAAAGTGGGGCCTTGAAAGGATTTTAAATGGGGAATTGGTATAATCTGACTGCAACATAGAGAATGAAAGGGAAAGTGGACAGGTGTTTGGGTGCTGATTGCAAAAATCAGATCAGGATGCTTCTCAGGGAAGGGAAGGAAGGTGCTGTGACTGGGCCAGGCCTTGTGCGAGCTTTTGGGATGGGTCACAGGATTTGTTTCTTGTCTTGGTTGTGGTTAGATGGGTTCACTTTAAAGTAATTCATTAGGGCATACATTGGTTTTCAGTGGTTTTGTATAATTGTTTGATGTTACAATAGAAAGTTGATTTTTAAAAAAGTGGGAGTGGGGGATTGGGTGAGCCCTGTCCATGTGACCCTGGCAGGAGACAGGACGTCCTGAAGGGGAGTTGCAGCTGTGGAATTGCAGGAGGGCCAGGCTGGCATGAGAGGAGGGCCGTGAGGTGGGCAGATTTGTCTGTTTACCTGGTGGTGGGACAGCAGGGAGTTGGGAAGACTCCCAGGTGTGCTCTGGGTGCCAGCTGGATAGTGGTGTCACTTCTGAGATAGTTTGTGGGTAACGAGGTTGACATTAACCTGAGCAGGCTGTGTGTGTTCAAGTTCCTGGAGATCTTCCATGGAGATGGGCAGTGGTTGGTTGGCGTAGGGACCTTCTTCGCAGGGAGAGTCTGGCTGGGGTAAGGACATGCATGGGGCTCAAGCTGGGGGAGAGGGAAGCGGAAGGTCGGGGCAGAGCCTGAGCAGCAGTCATGAGTAAAAAGGGCCAGCTTGGGGTGGGGGGGGTTGCTGACTGCAAAGCTGAGGCACCGTTGCCTTCCAGAGTCTGATGTTTTCCTCAGAGGCCTGTTTCTGAGTGTGCTCCAGTCATGTCAGGGTGGTGAGGGAGTTTGACAGTGTGACAGCTTCTGAAGAGTGATGGGGAGGCCATGAAAGTGACTGCACGGCTTGTTGGCATCTTACTTTTATGTTTGTTTCTTTAATTATTTTGCATTTCTGATAAAATAGTTGGATTTTGAAAGCATGTGAAGCAGAAAAAGAAAGAATGAGAAATGTGGAATAGGCTCAATTGGATGCATTGCAGGGGAGGGAGTGGTGTGAGCAGCAATGAAATATTGATGTAAACATAAACTAAAATTTGAGTATCATGTGGGGAAAGAGGCCACGGTTTACCTTTAGTGGGTATGCATTTCTGGATTCATTATCCTTATTTTCTTTGTTGAATTTACTCTAGTTGATTGCAGGTCATTATTTTGAAAAATATGCAAAAAAAAATCAGGGTAAATATATTAAATACAATCCTGGATATATTTGTCTACAGTCTCTTTGTGACATTCCTATACCTTGATCTCCATATTTAAGTAGGAAACCCAGAACATGTGTCTTTAATGCATAAGAAGGGCTGTCATGTCACTGTGATAGCAAGAGAATGTGTGTGGACATCATTCCCAGTCACTGTCGTGGGTGTCTAGGTACAATGAGGTGTGTAGGTATGAGGTCAGCACTGTCCCATCACAGCCCTGCCAGGATGTTGTGTCCTGGTTTTAAGGCCTAAAGTAGTTGTCCAGTTAGGAAGGGATGAAATTGCTGTGTCCCAGGGGTCTCCAACCCTCCCAGGAACTGTCTGTCCTGGGGCTATCATGTCATTTGTACTTCCCCTCCACTATCATTCCACTGTGCCCAGTTTTCAGGAATCACCTAGACACTTTGCTGTTGGTTCTTGCTCTGACTGGCCTTCTGGAAGCACATGCTTCTCAGGGAAAGCCTCTCTGCTCACTGTCAGTCCACAGTGGTCTCTCCTCAAGGCTGTGCTTCCTGTTTTTGGGTGGAAAGGGTCTAGTCTGCACACTGAGAACCCTGGCTCTGGCGCCATTTCTTTTTTTTTCTTTCTTTCTTTCTTTATTTTTTATTAGTTGGAGGCTAATTACTTTACAATATTGTAGTGGTTTTTGTCATACATTGACAAGAATCAGCCATGGTTTTACATGTATTCCCCATCCCGATCCCCCCTCCCACCTCCCTCTCCACCCGATCCCTCTGGGTCTTCCCAGTGCACCACGTCCGAGCACTTGTCTCATGCATCCAACCTGGGCTGGTGATCTGTTTCACCCTAGATAATATACATGTTTCGATGCTGTTCTCTTAAAACATCCCACCCTCTACTTCTCCCACAGAGTCCAAAAGTCTGTTCTATACATTTGTGTCTCTTTTTCTGTTTTGCATATAGAGTTATCGTTACCATCTTTCTAAATTCCATATATATGTGTTAGTATACTGTAATAGTCTTTATCTTTCTGGCTTACTTCACTCTGTATAATGGGCTCCAGTTTCATCCATCTCATTAGAACTGATTCAAATGAATTCTTTTTAATGGCTGAGTAATATTCCATGGTGTATATGTACCACAGCTTCCTTATCCATTCATCTGCTGATGGGCATCTAGGTTGCTTCCATGTCCTGGCTATTATAAACAGTGGTGCGATGAACATTGGGGTGCACGTGTCTCTTTCAGATCTGGTTTCCTCAGTGTGTATGCCCAGAAGTGGGATTGCTGGGTCATATGGCAGTTTTATTTCCAGTTTTTTTAAGAAATCTCCACACTGTTTCCCATAGCGGCTGTACTAGTTTGCATTTCCACCAACAGTGTAAGAGGGTTCCCTTTTCTCCACACCCTCTCCAGCATTTATTGCTTGTAGACTTTTGGATAGCAGTCTGGCACCATTTCTAACAGCACATCCTCTGTTCCTTTGCCTGATGGGGGAGCAGGAGGAAGGATGCACAGGGCCTCATCCCCTTCTGTTTCTCAAGAGCTTAGGGCAATGGCAAGGGAAACCCATGTCCCGCTTCCCCTGAACCCCGGTGGCAGGCAGGAAGTATGTAAGTTATTCCATAGTAACTTATAGTCTCCCCTAACAGTGGTGCGTTTTATATAGATGACGTTAGAATGTGGTGATTCAATATCTGATCAGATCAAAATTTAAACAACAAAAAGCAGGTCTCACTGTAAATGTTACTTCCTCCAAGAAACAGTGCTTATCTATTACAAGTGTAAGTGACCGCTTCCTCTTCTTCCTAGAGTTCTTCCTAAGTAACCTTTTAAAGGTTCTCTTTGGTTCTGTGTTGTATTGTAGTTCCAAGTGTGTTTATGTGTGTGTGCTATCTTTTTCTTGAAGGTATGAACTAAATCTCACTCTTCAATTCCACAGCATTCAGTGCAAATACTCGAGACACTTGTTCAATGAATGAATGGACAAATGAAAAATACAAGTACCGACTTGAAATTTTATGTGAATTCTGAATCATCATGCCATCCTTAAAATTTTGAACTCAAACTTGTGCAGTGTTCTCTGTAAGCTGGATTTTGAGAGCTATGACAAATCTAGTGTATTAAAAAGCAAAGACATTAGTTTGCTGACAAAGGTCCATATAGTCACACGAAGACACACCCTCCCTCTCTAGGCCCCAGATCCCTCACAGACATGCCACAGCTGCTTCCACCTGAGAACACCCACACATGGGGATTAGAGGAAGGTCCTTTCCCTCCTAAAAGCAAGGAAGCTTTTGAGAAGGTTAATGGAGGGAGGGGGACAGAAGAAAGAGCTGGCACCTGGGCCGAAACTGTAGCTGAGGGAGCTGGAAGCCATGGTGGGTGTGAGTCAGGGTCCTGAGTTGTCTTTCTTCCCTGTTACCCAATGTCCTGTGGATGTTTATTTACTACTACTGTCGTGATTATCCCAGATGCTAAAGGTATTTAAAAAATATATAGAAAAGCGGAAGGGCCTTGGGATTTGAGGGGCCTAGAAGTTCAGGTTTCTGCTAACACTAAGTGTGGGAGTGGAATGGGGATGCTCTGCACATCCTTGTCTCACTCGAGATGAAGTCTGTGCAGATTGGACGTTGTAATGGCCCTGATTATCTCATGTGGGAAGAGAGCTAACATCTATAGCTTCAGTGTATGGGATGGTGCTGCTCAATAGAACACCATACAATGGTGGGAATGTGTTTCTGAGCTGTCCCCACATGGTGCTGAGCACCTGAAATGCAGTTAGTACAGATGAGGAAGCGAACTTTTAATGTCATGGACTTTGAGCCCTGCTAGGCCAGCAGGGCTCTGGAAGGGAGGCCCAGTGCTGGATAAGGTTGCAGTGTTGAGTTTGTATGTAGCTCCTGCTCCTAAAGGCAGGTGCTTTTGTTGTGTCTGCCCATCTGTGGCTGTGCTAGTGATCTGTCTCAGAGATGCTTTGTTTTGTGGTAAAGATCTGTGCCTGAGGAGTGGGAGGGAGGAACAGTGAGAAGGGGAACATCCCATTGTGGGATCAGGCCCCTCAGGGTCTTCTGGGAGAGTCTTGGTGTTTGATAGCAAGCTGCCTGCACTGCCTCTTGCTTGGTGGTCCTGGGTGATGTCTGAGCATCTTAGTGTTTCCCTTTCATGTGCCACATCTCCTGTCTGCTAGCATAGACAGTTAAGTTTTAATTGTGTGGCCTTTATCCATGCATGTGTGTGTCATGCTTTCCAATAGGGTGACTTGCTTTTGGGGAGAATCTAACAACTGTTAGTGCCCCTCTCAGCATGTGAGTGGGTAGTTTATCTAGTTGTTCAAAGTTCCTCGGGGTGGGGGTGATTAGCACAAAGTTTAAGAAGGTGTGTAGGGAGTTGAGAAACAGTGATGAAAAACCTTTGTGTACACACTCACACACAAACACATACGTGCACGTAGGTAAATGATTGATTTAACTTTGCAAAGGTGGATTTTTAATTGGAGGATTGATGAAACCATTGCTTGTGGTGTTTCCTGATGGATTTCTTGTTTTCCATCAAGTAATAAGTACAGTTGAATGGTTTTCATTTCTGACTCTGTAATTTACATTCCTTTTTTCCATTCCCATCTGGGTGGAAACTAGACAGATGAACCATAAGGACTGTTTGTTTCTAATCCTCAATCATTTTTTCCTTACTCACATTTTTTTTGGGTGAGTTGAGCTGCCCTGTGTTTCTTTCTGCCTGTACTCTGGTCTCAGAGGTGTGTTATATTTGCATCATGCTTTAAATGTATACACGGTGGCCTAAACTGCTACTTTTCTTTAAAGTGAAGCACATTTCAATTAAAATGTCACATACAACTCAGCCCCCAGCCAAGCTGTGCAGGTGTGGCCGGTCCAGGGTCTGAGGTTCTGGAGGACACCCCCACCTTTGCCCTCCTGAGAACCCCCTCAAACATCTACCAACTGCCTGTTCTCTGGGTGTGTTCTGGAAGTGCAGCACCCTCCGGTGTGCTCACTGATGGGCCTCAGAGTTTGGATGCTTCAGGTAACAGCGCTTTGGAAGTAGAGCACAACTGTTTTTTCCCCTCTCATCCTGCTCCCCTGTCGGGGGCACAGACTGGCACGTGTGGATTGGAGAAGACAGGTGCTGGAGGGGATGCTGGCGTGTGCGGGCACGGGAGTAGGGAAAAGTGGCCTTGGGTGTCATGACAGGCAGCAGCATGTGTGAGAGCACTCTGTAAACCACAGTCACACTCTCACCCTACAGTGAGCGCGTTTGAAGGGGGAGCAAGCGGTCCAGACCCGGGGAGCTGCAGAAGCAGAGCAGGGAGTGGAGGTGTGGTTGCAGGTGAGGAAATGAGCCCTGAAATCCCTGCCCAAGTGAGGGGCGTGTCAGTGTGTGTTTTTTTTTAAATGTCATCTATGTGTATTTATGTATGTCATGTACATGTATATACACATGTGAGATATATATATACACATACATATACATATCTCTCTCTTTGAAAAATATTTTGAGGATTCTGTTGGGAGAGCATATTCATCAGTTCTGTGGATCTCCGTTTTCACAGTTATAAAATGATAAAAGCAATAATTCCTCTTTATCAGATTAAATAGTGTGTATGGAAGTGCTTGGGGGCTCTTGGTGTCAGACTGTGGGCTGAGACTACTCACTGCCCTTACAGTGAAAAAAAAAATAGGTGGAAATCTTTGACCTTAAATTAGGCAATGGTTTCTCAAGATATGACACCTAAGAAAAAAAGAAATTGGACTTTTATCAAAACTTAAAATGTGTGTATTTCAAATGACGTCAAGAAAGTGAAAAGACAACCCACAGAGTCAGAGAAATTATTTGCAAGTTATCTGTTAAGGGTCTGATATTCAGAATACATACAAAGCTCTTACAACTGAACAATAAGAAGAAAACTAACCCAATTTAGAAATGGGCAAAGGATTTGAATAGACATTCTCCAAAGAAGATACACAATTGGTTTAAAAAGTACATGAAAACATGTGCAATATAATGTATCATTATAGAAATGCAGTTTAAAACTATGAAATACCTCTTCATACCCAGTAGGATGGCTGTAATCAAAGTACTGAACAATGACAAATTTTGGAAGGGATGTGGAGAAATTGTAATTCTCATACACTGCTGATAGGATATAGATGCTTTGGAAAAGTTTGGCAGTTTCTCAAAAAGTTAAACAGAATTATCATTTGTTGTTGTTGTTGTTTAGTCACTAAGTTGTGTCTGACTCTTTTGCAACCCCATGGACTGTAGCCTACCAGGCTTCTCTGTCCATGGAATTCTCCAGGCAAGAATATTGGAGTGGGTTGCCATTTCCTCCTCCAGGGGATCTTCCCAACCCAGAGATCAAATCTGCATCTGTACTGGCAGGTGGATTCTTACCTCTGAGCCATGAGGGAAGACAACAGGGAAGAATTACCATATGACCCAGCAGTTCCACTCTTAGGCATATAAGCTCAAGAAAAGTAAAAACATATGTCCACACAAAATCAAGAAGGTTCACAGCATCATTATTCATAATAGTGGAGAAGTAGAAATGACCCAGATGCATACCAGCTGATGAATGGATAAAACTAAGTGTGCTGTATCCACGTAATGAAATAGTATTCAACCTTGAGAAGGGATGAACCTTGGAAACATGCTTGGTGAAAGACAGGTAAGGTCATGTAATGTGTAATCCACATATATTAAAGATCCAGAACTCCTGGTAAATCTGTGGAGACAAAGTAGATGAGTGTTGCCAGGAACTTGGGGAGGGAGGAATGAGAAGTGATTGTTAGGGGCTATAGGGTTTCTTTTGGGAGTGGTAACCAGCATTCTGGAGTTAGTGGTGAGAGTTATACAACCTTGTGAGTGTACTAAAACGTACTGAATTTTACACTTTAAAAGAGATTTTGTGGTTTGTAGACTGTATTTCAGTTTAAAAAGAAACTCAGAACTTTTTTGGCTGGTATTGCTCTCTTAGAATGTTAAGGATGCTGCATTTAATGTGTTTTAATCATGTAACTAATGCTAAGATTCATTGGCCTTGCTTCATGTTTATAGGATCTTAAATTATATATGTGAGCGTATTAGACTCAGTTTTGTTTCATAACCTGTATTCTTAGTTTCTGTATTACATAGCAACCTAACTGCTCTTCTTCCTACAGAGAAAGAATAGACATGTAGGGGTTACCTGAGTGCTATGCAAAAGAAAGTTTCTTTTGCCCAGATGGCCCTTAGCTTGGTAGCACAGCAAGAAATGCCGTCATAGTAAGTTAGTTTCATCTCCATGGCAAAAAAAGTTTGGCACATTTAATCCTCGCATATCTTTTCCTGCAAGGTTACTGTCAGGGTTGCCCATGTCCATGCCTATAGAAATAGGTAACAGGACTTGCACAGTTGCTTTCCTGGAAAGGTGCATAGATCGGGCAAAGGTTCACAGGACAGGCATATGTGAGTTCTAACTCCAGAGAGACTCCTAGATATTTTTCCCCTCTAAGTGAATTTTTATTTCTGCCAATGCAGGATATGTGAGTTTGATCCTTAGGTGGGGAAGATCTCCTGGAGGAGGCCATGGCAATGCACTTCAGTATTCTTGCCTGGGGAATACCATGGATAGTGGAGTCTGGCGGACTACAGTCCATGAGGTCACAAAGAGTTGGACATGACTGAAGCAACTTAGCACACGGTTTATTTATAATGTTGTGTTACTTCCTACTGTATAGCACAGTGAATCAGTTGTACTTACATCCACTCTTTTTTAGATTCTTTTCCCATATAGGTCTTTGAGTATTGATTAAAGTTCCCTCTGCTATACAGTAGGTCCTGACTAGTTACCTATTTTATATATGATAGTGTGCTTATCTGTCTCACTGACTATGCTAAAGCCTTCGACTGTGTGGATCGTAACAAACTGTGGAAAGCTCTTACAGGGATGGGGAATACCACACCATCTTCCCTGTCTCCTAACAAACCTGTATACTGGTCAAGAAGCAATAGTTAGAACCCTGTATGGAACAACAAGCTTCCCTGGTGATTCAGACGGTAAAGAATCCACCTGCAATATGGGAGACCTGGGTTCGATCCCTAGGTTGGGAAGATCACCTGGAGGAGGGCATGGCAACCCACTCCAGTATTCTTGTCTGGAGAATCCCCATGGATAGAGGAGTCTGGCGGGCTACAGTCCACAGAGTTGCAAAGAGTTGGACACAACTGAGTGACAAAGCACAGCACAGCAGATGGAACAACTGATTGGTTCAGGATTGAGAAAAGAGTATGACAGGGCTGTCTGTTGTTACCCTGTTTATTTAACGTATATGCTGAGCACATAATGAGGAATTGCGGGCTGTATGAGTCACAAGCTGGAATCAAGATAGGTGGGAAAAACATCAACTTCAGGTATGCGGATGACATCACTCTAATGGCAGAAAATGAAGAGGAACTAAAGAAGTTCTTAATGAGGGTGAAGGAGGAGAGTGAAAAAATTGGCTTAAAACCAAATATTAAAAAAGCTAAGATCATGGCATCTGGCCCCATTACTTCGCGGCAAATAGAAGGGTAAAAGGTGGAGATAGGGACAGATTTCCTCTTCTTGGGCTCTAAAATCACTGCAGATGGTGACTGCGGCCATGTTATCAGACGGTGATTACTTCTTGGCAGGAAAACCTTGACAAATCTAGACAGTGTGTTTAAAAGCAGAGACATTTCTCTGCTGAGAGAAGTCCCTATAATCAAGGCTGTGGTCTTCCCTGTGGTCACATACAGTTGTGAGAGCTGGCTCGTAAAGAAGGCAGAGCACTGAAGAATTGATGCCTTCAACTGTGGTGCTGGAGAAGAGTCCTGAGAGTCCTTTGATCTCAGCAAGGAGATCAAACCGGTCAATACTAAAGGAAATCAACCCTGAATATTCATTGGAAGGACTCTTGCTGAAGCTCCAGTATTTTGGTCACCTGGACCAGCTGACTCTTTGGAAAAGTCCCTGATACTGGGAAGGATTGAAGACAGAAGGAGAAGAGGGCATCAGAGGATGAGATGACTGGATGGCATCACTGACTCAATGGACATGAACTTGAGCAAACTTCGGGAGATGGTGAGGGAAAGGGAGGCCTGGTGTGCTGCAGTGCATGGGGTCGCAAAGAGTCGGACACGACTGGGCAACTGAACAACAAGAAGTATGTATATGTCAATCCCAATCTTCCATTTATCCCTTTCCACTTTGCCCCAGGTAACCATGTTTGTTTTCTGCATCTTTAACTCTGTTTCTGTTTTGTAAATAAGTTCATTTGTACCTTTTTTTTCTTTTTTGGTTCCACACATAAACTGCTGCTGCTTCTAAGTCTGGTCAGTTGTGTCCGACTCTGTGCGACCCCATAGACTGCATTCTACCACGCTCCTCCGCCCATGGGATTTTCCAGGCAAGAGCACTGGAGTGGGTTGCCAGTGCCCTCTCTGCCACACATAAGCAGTACTGTGGTATTTGTCCTTCTCTGACTGACTGCACTCACTCACTATGGCAATTTGTCGGTCCATCCATATTGCTACAAATGGCATTCTTTTTTTTTTTGGTCTTAATGGCTTGAGCTGTGGGCAGGATGGTTATAGCCCTTCACAGGTGTTCCTTGTATCTGAGCATTTAGCCACCATTGCTATACAAGCATGCATGTGACTGTCCCTGCCAGGGTTGGTACCTGGCGTATACTGAGTTCACATCACTGCCCTGTGCTTGCTGGGCCCCTGCGGACTGGGTTGGCTGGGCAGCAGCATCTGATGCTCAAGGGTGAGGAGGTTTCTTTTGCCTGCTTGCTCTGTCCTTTTGCACACTGCTCAGAGCAGGCCTTCTGAGCACTCTGCTGGGCCAGAGCTTGGCTTGTGCACCTGAACACCCTTGACCTGCCCACCCACTTCAGCCTGGGGACCGTATGGAGGAGGAAGGGGAGTGTTGACATCATGGAGCTGGAGCCAGTTCTAGAGGTTTCCAAACCTGGCTGCGATCAGAGCCAGCTGAGGGACTGTCGATAAGCTATGTTTATGGCTCTCTCTATAATCTTTATTTCTAGGACACCTGTGCTTTTCACAGATGCTCTCTAGTTCTTCCTGCTCTAACCTGAGTGAGCCAACTGATCTGTCTTCTAAAGCAAGTGCCATGTTGCACAGGTCAGTGAGAAAACCCAGGTTAGGGTGGACCCAGCAGTTGAAGAGATGATTTTCAGGAGAACAGTGTCCCTGGGTTTCCTTCCTGTCAGCTGGAAAGATTTCTTCTGCTGGTGTGAGGACGTAAGGTTGCTTTCAAGAGTTCACAAATTGGTATGAACTTATTTTTTTACTTACCTGTGCAGGCATGTCCCTTCAGATCATTCATCTGCAGTGTTCATGTAAATTAGCACATTAGTGAATGATAGTTTCTGTAGTTTTATTAGGCAGATTCTTGGTGAAGCTTTGCTTTAAGAATAGCTTCTTCCTGTAAACCCTTTTATTGTTGGCACAGATTTTCTTAGGATTTTGTAGCGCTGAGAATTGTTTTTTCTTTTTTGGAGACAAGGGTGCATCTTAATGATTGTAAGATATTTAACTGTGAAACTCACAACATTTTAAAAATAGCTTGCAGAAAAATGCTGATTTTTAAAAAATGATCAGTATTTCGTTTTCTGTGCTATTGAGGGGATAGAATACATATTCCTAGCTAGGTCATTTAAAAGTGTCGAAGTGTCACTTCCTTGGCTTTGAAGCATTTCTACTACTTTTTAATTACTTTTAATTAAAATATTAAGGTTACTCTGCATGTCCTGAGCCTGAGTTGTCAGCAGTGGGTAGTTTGGGAATGCTGGGTATATGATTTCTGAAATACTGAGGTGATCCAGGTGGTTGATCATGCTGTTAAGTTACCTCCTGAGAAGGCTGTCCAATTCTGAGGCTTATTTTTTCCAGTATAAGAAGTAGGAACCCAGAGGAATCAGCCTTCTTTCTAGACTGCTCCTTGGAGAGGAAAGAGGGAATGTTTGCTGAGGAGTGCAGCGCTTTAGGCACTGCATTGCGTGATACAGTTCTGAAGATATGCCTCAATGTCAAAATCATCGTAATCTGGTAAAAGCTGGGAGGTTACATAATTTGCCTGATGTCGCATAGATAAGAAGTGGCAGAAGTGGAATTTGAACCTAGGGCTAATTGTGGTTCCAGAACTTAGAAGCAAGGTTGGGCTGGAAAGGCCAACTTGGCGGAGCAGGGACAGCATGGAGTGAGAGAGGAGGAGGGTGTAGGCATAGCCTGCGATGTGTTTTCACAGGAGCTTGAGAGGATGAGGTATTCAGGGAGCAGAGGACTGGGCGGGCCAGGCCTGACAGGTGTGGTGAGGGCTGCAGGTGCCCACGGTACTTGCCTTAAACATCCCTCTTCTCCAGGACCATTTTGCTGGAGCCATGCTGCTGGCGCCGGCTCACAGGTGAAGGTGTGTGTCTTGTGGGAAGTCAGCCCACTGCCCTGGAGGTCCGCCAGCATCCTTCCAGGCCAGCTGCCCATGAGGTCATGGAACCAGAAGGCTCGCAGATTGGACTCACATGCCTGTCACAGTTTATTAAGTCGAATTAGGACACATACCAAGAAAGCAAAGGGGAGAAGTGGGATAATTCATACACATGCTAGGTTAGGGCATAGCCAGGCAGGGTGCTGCTCTGCTTGGATCCCAGGTTGTCTTGTTTTTAGGCCTTTCTCTGAGCAACTGAGGTTCTAGCAGAGCCCTCGTGCCTGGCCACAGATGTTTGCCAATTAGCTTAGTGAATAGCCATAGGTTTATTGGTGCTTTTTGGGCAGAGAGCATGTGGGGCCAGGATGGTTGTCAGTGGTGTCAGCTGACTGAGGCCTCATAAATATTCAGTGAGTGTGTTAGATAGTCATCCTTACTATTTCATATCCAGGTGCCTTGAGACATTAGCATCTGCTAGTGCTTCCTCTCTGAGCATAGCTGTCACCCTCTTTTTACCATGGATTTGTCATGTAACTTTTTACATTTGTATTTTGAACTTAAAAGATCTTACTTGTTTTGCACACCACAGTGTGGAGGTTACAGGATGCATAAAGCTGGAGATAGTAGTTTAGGTTATTTTTTATCTTTAATTAAAAAATTTTATTGTGGTAATATTTACATAACTTAAATTTTTACCATTTCTATCATTTTAAAATGTACAGTTCATTGGCATTACCTGCATTCACAATACTGGGCTGCTATCATCACCATCATTTATAGAACTTCTTCATCTTCCCAAACTGGAGCTCTGTCGTTGGTAAACCCCAACTCCCGTGCCCACCCCAGCGCCTGTCCTCCACCACGGATTAGTCATTAGTAAACTTTAAAGTAAGAGAAGGACCGGGGGAGACTGTCTTTAGGTCTGAGGATTGTTAGATCATTTTTTCCTGTTTCCATGGGAGATGTAGGGGAGCAGGGTCATATGACCATAAATCCCCACAGCCTCGAGGTTTGTTTTCCTGCGTGAACTAGACACATGTCCTCAAACACAGATAATCATGGCAGGGGAGAGGGGTGACGCTGTCATGGTAAGACTTCTGAACTTGCTCCCTTTCCAAGTTTCTTTTCCTAGTACGTGAGTTTGGTGACTAACATCTGATGTTTCAGGGAGACTTGCGAGTGTGAATGTTTGCCATTGATTCTAAAGCACGTGCGTCACTTGGGTGATGTGTATTGGGTCCTCCTCAGTTTGTCTTGTTAGTGTTCTCATGGTGATGTGTGTGTTTGATCCACAGTTTCCTGCTTAGACAGACACTGAGTGAAGGGACTCAGTGACAGGCCAAGGCTGTCTTCAGCCTGGGGTTGTCTCCAGGGTGCCTGTGGCTCACATATGTCAGTATTTTTGGGTTTTGTGATGTGCTTTACATTGTGGGTAGCTTTGAAATTATGTATTTTTGCATATTAAGAGTCTGACTTATCCTGTAAACCTATAATCTTTCTGCTTTTCAAAACTCTTGGTTCCTTTAAAAACCAAAACAGCTCTCTCTCAATATAAATGGGATTTTTGTTAAGAATTTAAGTTTTAAAACTGGTCGAGTATTCAGTAGATTGATTGGGATGTTTAGTTCAATATTTGGACACAATTAAATTTTCTATTTTTTTTTCCTAATCAAAACACAGAAGACATCAAGTGTCTGGACCAGGAAGGACTTCCAGATAATACAAGTGACTTTTTAATACAAGATTAGCTAGATTTGTTTAAAAGAAACTTTGAAAAACTTCTGTTTCCAAATCCAAACAAAATAAATTTAAAAATAATCAAATTAAGTGAGGGATTAAAGGACTAATATGAGTACTATATCAAGGAAGGACTTATTCCAGTTGGTAAGAAAAATACCTTAAGACTAAAAGGTAGATGTGCAGAGGTCAATGAGCAGGTACTTCACAACTGAGGTGATACAGAAGATTAACAAACATCTGGAAAGAACTTTTTTCTTACTAGTTTCACAAAGGTTTAAATTAACACATGCTCCTTTTGCATCTCTAATTAGCAAATTTTTCAAAATCACATTACGGTGCTTGCATTGATATAGTCATTGGTAAAAGTATTAACAGGTAGGTTTTTTGAAAACAATTTTGTAAATCAGAAATTTACAATGTTTATATCCTTCTCTGGCTCTTCCAAGGTTCTTAGGCTTATATTTGAGGTTCTTAAGTTAGACTTGAGAACCAGAGTAAAGCCAGCTGACTGATAGCAACTTAGATCGGAGAGCACTGTCTGGCCCTCTTGATCAGCTTACCCTGAAATTCCTTAGCTTCAACTTCCTCAGTAATCAGCCCCTTCTACTCATGGGAAGGGCCTGTGATTGTGGCCTCATCTGAACCCCAGACCACCTTCAGACGGTGGGCACAGAAAGCTTAGCACTTGAATCTACTTCACAGGCGGGCAGAAGGCCTGCCTGCTTGATAAGGGATGGGGCTCTGCTCGACTTGGCGTGTTTCCTAGTCTGTGTTTGGGGAGTCATAGTTGAGGGAAAAATGCGAAATTTGATTGGGTGGGGATGACACCCATGCCAGTGGACTCCAGGACGCCACGTGAACTTGGGCAGGTTGCCCGCCACCCTGAGCTGGACCTGTAGACTTGACATTCTCTGGCTCCTTGGACGTTAGGAGGGGATGTGTTGGGCCTGAAAGGACCAGAAGTCTGTGCCAGGGCCATAATTCCTGTTTGGTAACAATGGGAGTTTTCAGAGAGGTTTTATAGAGCCTCAGTGGAGAGTATGTACCTGCAAGAATCTGATACAGATTTTCCAGAGCAGCCACAGGAATCTCTGACTTCCTCTTATGTCCTTTGTGTGGCCTTAGGTTTAGTGTGATTTTGATTATCAGCTCACTCTGTAGGCCTCCCCCACTCCATGGGGTAAATCAGACTGCAACAAAGGAGGCCCCTCGCTGGGTGGAGCCCTCCAGGCTGTGCAGTGGTTATTAATGAAGACTGACTTCAGCCCCTTATGCTCCGTGCTGAGGAGGATGCGCTATTGACACCTAAATACTGAAATCCTCTGGTTTATCTCCCATTATGACAATACAAGTGGGGATACAATAGCATGTGTAATGGGGGGAAAGAATGAAAAACTGAAATGTGTTAGCTAGTGATTTTTAAATGGGGCTTTGAGACACTTCACAATTGAAAATGGGACCAAGGTAACTAAAGACAAATAACATGTTTTCAGATCTTCACCTTCCTGCTTCAGATTTCATACAGTTTCTCTTTTCTGTCCATATAGAAACAACTTGCTGGCAGGAAGGTTTAGCTGTAAAAGCTGATTAGACTTCCAAAAATAATTCATGACTGCCTCTATTTTCTCTCCCTCTCACAATGACTTCTGCCTCCACAGCTTTCTAGAGTTAAAATGAGAAAGTTTGTGATCCCTTTGGCTGTTTCCCTATCTGCTGTAGGTTAAACTGTGTCTTCCTAAAAGAGAGCTTCCAGTTTTGGTACCTGTGGATGTTCCCTTATTGGGAAGTAGATGAGTATCCCAAGTGAGACTATGCTGATGTTGGAGTGGGCATTCCACCTGATGGCTGGCACCCTTGTAAGAAAGGAGAGGGAGGTCTGGAGACATAGAAACACAGACCAAAAGGCCATGTGGAGACAAGGCAGAGACTGGAGGATGCATCCGGAAGCCCAGGAATGCCAGAAGACCCCAGAAGCTGGGAGAAGTAGGAAGCCACCTCTGACAGAGCCTCCTCAGGGAGTGCAGCTCTGCCCACACCTTGACTTTGGACTGCTGTCTCCAGAGTTGGGAAAGTCAACATCAGTCATGTAAGCCATGCAGTTTGCGATAATTGTCATGGCAACCCTAGGCAACGAATGTAGCATCCATCTGACTGTTAATTGCACACTATCAGTACCCAGGATGAAAGTTTACACGGGCATGGAGATAGGTGTTGAAAGTATGGCACAAACACGTACATATGTGTACGTATGCATGTGCACAGACATACAGGATGTCACACCTCCCAAGTTAATGCAGTAATTGCATGAGTGAATCCACATGCTCTCAGCGGCCATTGAACTGGAGATTTGAGTGAGGGTTTGTGGCTCGGAGACTACAGTCCACGTAGGCACCAGTGTTTGTGGTTTTAGACTTAACTGTTTCATCTTGGTCCCTAAGATAAGATTTTGGTATGCTGTGAGTTCTGTGGTTGGGTCATGCTGACTCTTAGCATGCATCACAGCAGAATATTAGCATCGTGACCATTTGTAGCTCAGGGTGAAATATCTAAGAGAAAACCCATGGGGACCTACTGGGACACACCTGTCACTGAGTGCTGGCCTTTTTGTGAAGAATATGTGCTATGGAGAATCCTGGACATTGATGATTTAGTGTTTAACTTAGATACCCTCAAGGAATTTAGGTCAAACGATCAGTTAGAAATTGGGTTTGGCAGGCACATTGGAGTAGATCATAGATCATGTCAGCATCAGTGATTTTCTCAGCTCCTTTCTCCTAACCAGCTTGTGTTTCCCTTCTCTCCAGGCTGATCGCTGATCTGGAACAGGGGATGGTCTGGGGCAGAAAGCTTTACTGCAGGGCCAGGTGGCTGGTGACAAGTACTACTCTGAGGCAGAAGGTTTCTTTGGGCAATGCTGCTGTTTGCTCGTGAACATGCATAGTTGAAGGAGGGCTGCCTGTACTGCAGGCTTGAAAGATTCTGTGTTCCAGTTCCTGCTCTGTGGATGCAGCATTTCTGAGGTGGCTTCACATTATCTGGGGAAGTGAGTGTGAATAGAATAGTGGGCATGGCTCCCACCTCCCCAGAAGCAGAAATGAGTTTCTTAGTTGCTCTTTTGAGAACAATTGTAATTTAAAGTCACTGATTATCCAGCAGATAAGAAATACTGTGAGATGAAATAGCTAAGTATCTTTAGGTCATGTGGCACATTCATGGTACATCAGGCTGGAATTGGGTCTCCTAAAACAGAGTGTTCTATATTTTCTGTTTTGGCTTTGTTTGATTTAAACTCCTAAATAATTAAGATGCTGTCAATCAGTAAAACACCCATTTCATATTTCTGAGTTTTTCAAAAGAAACAGAAGCAAACATTTTTCGTACTAGAGACCTTAGACCAGGGGTAAGGGTTACCTCACCTCTGTAAGGTACAGGTCAGCTGGTATGCAGTGGGTTCATGGTCACTGTCTGAAGTCTCCCCGGGACCAGGCTCCCTTCTCTCATTCCAGCCAACAGGAAGGAGAAGAAGGAAGGGGGTGAACTGTGCCTTCCCCATCCGAACTGTGACTGACCAGTTCTCACCCCATGGTAAATGCCTGATCACGAGGCCTCACCTGACTGGAGGGGAGGCCAGTGAATATTGTCTGTGTGGCAGGAATGTGCTCAGCTGAAGTTTGAGGTTTGTTGCTCCAGGAAGAAGAGAATGGATGTGTGTGTGTGTGTGTGTGTGTGTGTGTGTGTGTGTGTGTGTGTGTGTGTGTGTGTGTGTTGGGGGAGGGATAGCAAGCAGTCTCCTCTGCAGTTTGTCAGTACTGTATTATTGACTCCTGAAGATGTAAGTTGGTCATCATGGTTGAGTACCTTCTAGGAAGGATTTTGGAATGTTTTTAGCATGCTGAGCCCTCCCATTTCTTGAGATGTCTGTCACATGCTGTTTTGTAATTCCGCATGGTCCTATCTCTGTTCCCAAGTAGAAGGCAACATTAGATGAACACGTTAGCACCTTGAACAGTATCTTAGGAAGCTGTCTACCCTAAAAAAAAAGAAGAGACTATTTTGAAGGAATGGAGCACTTCCTTGGCTTAAGTTCTGGTGTGTGGTCAAGTGTAGTATCTACTCATCCTGATGGCTTTAGAAATCTGTGTCCTCTGAGGATCTGCTCAAGGGGAAAAGGCTTGGCCTTGTGGAGTCGGGTAGCTGCTTGCAGTTGATGTGCAGCTAGATGCTTAGGAAAGTAACTGAGGTGCATCTTAAAAAGACTAATTATGATTGGAGCATCAGAATTTCACTACATTTTAAATTTCACTAGCTTTTAAACCTGTCTGTCCTCAACTTTCATGGAATTTAACTGTTTTTACCATTGGAATTTACTAGGGGAGGGGAGGTCAATTCTGACCCTTCTGTAGATGGTGACCTTCAACAGATAAGAGTGGAAAATCTCTATAACCCCTGAGGCTGGGCTATGATCTGCACAGCAAAGTTCACATGGTCAAGTTAAATCATTTTAGCTTAAGAAGTATCAGTTCTGAATGGACAAAGAAAATGAGATCTTTTAAGTAAGAAAAAAAATGTTTTGGTTGCTTGATGTAAGAGGACAGTTTTGACTTGTTTGCTGATGAGAAATGCAGTGCGGTTTCCTCTTAATTGAGTGGAAGTTCTGGATTAAGCAATTTTTCTGCCTGGGTCCCACTTTGAGACAGGTCTTGTGTAGCAGAGGACAGGGCTCTGGGGAGGGGTGAGGGGAAAGTGTACCAGCTCCAGCTTGCAGTGCTATGACTGATGGTGAATGTTTACCATTATGTGAGCGAAGGGTGTGAACCTTCATATACTGAAATCGGCTGAGAAACTATTGCTGTGCGATCCCTTTGGGGGTGCTTACATCTTTTTTGAGGGCTAAACTCTAACTTGTAGATATCCTGAAAAATAAAGAGTTTAGCCCTTAAAACAACTCCTGTTCACATCTCTTAAAGCTGCCTTCACTGACTGGTAATCAGCATAAGTATGAAAATCAGTCTTGGAGTAGAAAGGAATATACTTCAACTGAGTAAATAATAACTATGCATATGTTAAAAATATAAAATAAAACTACTCCAAGTGTCAACCATAAATGGATACGAAATGCAAACCCAGAAGGGTTATTCTTTCAGTATCAAAATTTTAAAAATTTCTGTGACAGTTTTAACTATGGACAGATTACTATTAAAACTCAGCTGCATTTATAACATTTTCAAGACTTAATTGTTTTACATTATTTGTTAACTTTGGCTGAGGCATTTTGCATAGTTACATAATTAATGCTAATTTCTTTGCCAGAACTCAGTTCATTTTTCTTAGATCAGAAACCTGAAATAAAACATTTCCTTTCCATTAAATTGATACTGAAACATGTTACTATCAATTTGTGAATGTGAGAACAAGATTATCTTGTCTTTTTTGGGATAATTCTTGCTTCATTGCAATAGAGCAGGGTAAACACAGCTCTTAGCATGCGGCCATGGTTGTGCATCATGACACTGTTACCAGGCAACGGGTCCTGCTTAGCCATTGGTTGGCAGTGCAGTGGACCCTGCCCACAGGTAACCAGCTGTCAGTGAGGGATCAGTGAGGTGATTCAGCCAATGTGTGGGTGAGGCGTGGTCATCAGGGGGAGAGTGAGGTGGGAAGGCTTCCTTGGGCTCTCCAGCCTGTTCCCTGTCCTTGGGCCAGTGGATGATCTGGTAGGCCGAGGGAACAGGCGGGGGGCTCTGTCCTGGGCTCTAGAGCCCTCAGCAAGGCCACCCACTGGTGGGGCCCGGGCCTTACGGCAGTGGTGAACCTCTCCCCTATCCTTGTCTCTCTGACCTGATAGCAGCATCAGTCTGCCTGAGTCAGTCTATGGGACCTGGTTGCCCCTCCCTCACTTGGGTGGCCTGAGGAGCCTGAGGGCCAGTTGGTTTGGTCACCTGGCTTCCTCAGCAGTGACAGCTGGACAGGGTCTGGGGGGCCCCTGAGGGAGCCACCAGCTGAGATTTGCCACCTCTTAGCCAGGACTGAGACCTTGGAGGGTGAAAGTTGTCCTTGGGACCTTGCCCTTTCTTGTCAGGACAGAGAATAACATCATTTGGTAGAGATTTACAGGAACATGGTTACCTGACGATGACCTGACCTCAAGGACAAAGGATCTGACACCCAAGAGTTTGCAACAACTAACCACACCCCTCCCTCACCTTTTGCTTTAAAAAGGGCTTTGCTGGAAACTTTCGGTAACTTTGGGGTTCTTAAGGCACAAGCCACCCATCTCCTCACATGGCCCTGTGATAAACCTTTCTTGGTTCCAAACTGCAATATTTTAGTATTGTTTGGCCTGTCTGTGTCAGGCACATGGACTTGGGTTTTCGTTAACAATAATGCTAAATGTTAAAATTGTAGGACAGCTTATTTCTTTGGAAATTAGTATTTGCATGCTTTCCAGGTGAGAAATGTTGAAAATGTGGACATGAAAAAATTAAATTGCATTCATTTTGTATAGAAAAAAGATGTTAAAAACCCATTTTGCCTTTTGCCACTACTGTGGTTGCTTAGCTATGAGGTCATTGTAGGCACTTAGAATTTTATCTTTCACTTCCACAATACTAAGCAAGCATCAGTTCAGTTCAGTTCAGTTGTTCAGTTGTGTCCGACTCTTTGCGACTCCATGAATCACAGCACGCCAGGCCTCCCTGTCCATCACCAAATCCCAGAGTTTACCCAAACTCACGTCCATCGAGTCAGTGATGCCATCCAGCCATCTCATCCTCTGTTGTCCCCTTCTCCTCCTGCCCCCAATCCCAGGGTCTTTTCCAGTGAGTCAGTTCTTTGCATGAGGTGGCCAAAGTATTGGAGTTTCAGCTTCAGCATCAGTCTTTCCAATAAACACCCAGGACTGATCCTTTAGGATGGACTGATTGGATCTCCTTGCAGTCCAAGGGACTCTCAAGAGTCTTCTCCAACACCACAGTTCAAAAGCATCAATTCTTCGGCATTCAGCTTTCTTCACAGTCCAACTCTCACATCCATACATGACCACTGGAAAAACCATAGCCTTGACCAGACGGACTTTTGTTGGCAAGGTAATGTCTCTGCTTTTTAATATGCTCTCTAGGTTGGTCATAACTTTCCTTCCAAGGAGTAAACGTCTTTTAATTTCTTGGCTGCAGTCACCATCTACAGTGATTTTGGAGCCCCCAAAAATAGTCTGACACTGTTTCCACTGTTTCCCTGTCTATTTCCCATGAAGTGATGGAACCAGATGCCATGATCTTAGTTTTCTGAATGTTGAGCTTTAAGCCAACTTTTTCACTCTCCTCTTTCACTTTCATCAAGAGGCTTTTCAGTTCCTCTTCACTCTCTGCCATAAGGGTGGTGTCATCTGCATATCTGAGGTTATTGATATTTCTCCCAGCAATCTTGATTCCAGCTTGTGCTTCTTCCAGCCCAGCGTTTCTCATGATGTACTCTGCATATAAGTTAAATAAGCAGTGTGACAGTATACAGCCTTGACGTACTCCTTTTCCTATTTGGAACCAGTCTGTTGTTCCATGTCCAGTTCTAACTGCTGCTTCCTGACCTGCATATAGATTTCTCAAGAGGCAGGTCAGGTGGTCTGGTATTCCCATCTCTTTCAGAATTTTCCACAGTTTATTGTGATCCACACAGTCAAAGGCTTTGGCGTAGTCAATAAAGCAGAAATAGATGTTTTCCTGGAACTCTCTTGCTTTTTCGATGATCCAGCAGATGTTTGCAGTTTGATCTCTGGTTCTTCTGCCTTTTCTAAAACCAGCTTGAACATCTGGAAGTTCATAGTTCACGTATTGCTGAAGCCTGATTTGGAGAATTTTGAGCATTACTTTACTAGTGTGTGAGATGAGTGCAATTGTGCAGTAGTTTGACCATTCTTTGGGATTGCCTTTCTCCTACAATTCCAATAGTCAGATTCCTGATTATTAGATGCAGAGAAATAGATGATAATATGTGTAAACTTGGCCTTTGTCATGTGGGGGTCCTAACCATACATGGGCTACTAGAGTGGGAATCACTGGGCCACCAGGCCTCTGATGCGCATGGGCTGGGAGCGATGAAGACAAAATGTTGGCGAGAAACCGGCAGCAGTGCCCTTGAGGGTTGGCGTCTAGGACCCTTAAGAATGAAGAGGAGGCAGATGCCTCTGGACTAATTCCTGCAGCCTGTGCCTGGAAAAAGCCATTGTCTGGCAGGGCCAGGACAGCTGCCCTGGATGGTCTGAGCTTGGCCCTCCCAGCTTTAGCTCTCTTGGCAGCAGCCATTAGCAGGAGGAGTTGTCCCAGAGGCAGGCAGTGAAGATTCTGTATACAGGGATGGGAGGATGCTGAGAATGTGCTGATGCTCTCACTACCATTGGGCACCAGCAAGCAGGAAATGCTTGACCGGCTCCCTTTCCTGAACTGGGCCACAGGTCTGCTGTTCATACTCCTCAAGCAATCAGTGGAAGCTCAGATTTTGTGAGCAGCAGGGCTGAAGGGTACACTCCTCTTGGTTGGAATGTCTGGGTAGAATGAGGCATAAGGAGACAGTGTAGTTCGTCAGTGTGGGCAGGTGTCCGTAATGGGATTCAGTAGACATCCCTTGGAGTCAATGAGACAGGCAGGACCTTTTTCACTCTGATGTGGCTGCATTCATGGTGTCATTGCCCATAGGCGGACACGACAGGGTGTCACTGGGAGCTGGTTCATTTTCCTGTTTTCTAACTCTCTGGAAACTTAGAGTTTAAGTACATCTGCCATCAGAGTCTTTACATTGTTGAGCTGGGAAACTTTGCATTTACTATGTGAACAGGGATCATAGAGCGTGGCTTCCACCTCCTGTGGCCTGCACCACGGATAGCCTGGTGTGATGTCCTGTCTTCACTATTAGTGTTTGCAAATGCCTATCTCTTTGCATAAAAGTTTGCTTCTCTTGAAGGTTCCAGTTAGATCCTTTTACTTAACAAGATACTTAAAACTATTGTGCAAATGATATCGTACAAATCTGCCTGCCATCAAGAGTGAACATGGGTGGGTTTTGTTTGTTTTCCTGTGGTGAATATTTTACTAGTGTAAATACCTGCATGAATGCTAAACACTGAGACTGTTGTCACCTTTCTGCTCATACCCTCTTGGTTATCATTACTGACTTCCACTTGGAGGGTATGTCAGGCACAGCGAAGGGTCAGGGCCACACTGAAGAGTGATGTTTGGTTAGATCCTGAACAGGTGTCTGTTGTTTTTGAGTAAAATTAGGTGGATATTTCCATTCTCAAGGGAAACATACACAAACACAACAGAGAAAACTTAAAAAACCAAATCTTTTAGCTTTTATGAGGTTCAGCAAATTTAGCTTGAAAGTTTATCCTTTATTTCCCTAAGTCGTTAATTCAGTAGCTTTTTTCCTGGAAGTCATTAATTCACTGTTAGAAACTAAATATATTTCTTTTACCCAAAAGTAATCGCAAATTCTAAAACCAGTGACTAAAAATGGAATGTTAATTTAGGAACAGTGACCCCAAAGTAAAATAACCCAGTATTGGGTACATGTATTTAGAAAGTGTAGTGTAGGATTCCTAAAAGTCATGTGGTTTTAACTTACACTTTTTTAAGTAGTTGGACCATCATTTGTAAGAATACTTAAGTTGTTTGGATACCACTGCAGATACGTGTGCTCATGTATGTATAAATATTTAGTGTTTTTCTCCCTTTCCTTTAAGAAGACATCAACATTCTTCTATATCAGTATTAATAGTAGAAAGTCATTTTTCCCCTTGTAATTAGAAGTTAGTTTTCAGGAAATCTTTATAATCTTTGTGAATTTGGTTTACTTTAATAATGTGTCTCTAGGGCAAAAAGAAAACAGAAACAAACTAAAATCAGAAATATTTGTGGACTGCATTAAAAAAATTTTAGAAACATTTATTTGGCTGCGTCGAGTCTTAGTTGCAGCATGTGGAATCTTTAGTTGGGGTGCCTAGACTCTGTAGTGGTGGCACATGGGCTTAGTTGCTCCATAGCATGTGGGATCTTAGTTCCTCAGTCAGAGGTCAAACCCGTGTCCTCTGCACTGCTAGGCAGATTCTTAACTACTGGACCACCAGGGAAGTCCCTGGACTGCCTTTTAAAGTTTTTAATACCAAAGCCTTAGGAAGGGAAATATTTATGAACAGAAAATGTTAAAGGACCCATTCAGGGCAATAGGTGAGCAGTACACTTACTGTAGCCACGATGCAGGGAAAGGAAATATTGACAGGCTTTTTCTTGGCTGGGGGTGTGTTGCCGACAAGTGTGAGGGCTTGATGGATGGAGAAGGTTGAAAAGCATTGCCTTAATCTTCCCCAGCTCGTGCGCTGCAGCAGGACAGCACAGAAGCAGCCCCACCCTGACATGTCTTCTTCCCCTCAGCAGTGTCTCTTGGACTCCCTTGTTGCTGTTTAGTAGCTAACTTGTGTCTGATTCTTTTGTGACCCAATGGACTATAGCCCACCAGGCCCCTCTGTCCATGGGATTTCCCAGGCAAGAATACTGGAATGAGTTGCCATTTACTTCTCCAGGGAATCTTCCCAACCTAGGGATTGAACCCGCATCCCTGGCATCTCCTGCATTGCAGGCGGGTTCTTTACCACGGCGCCGCTTGGGGATCCTGGAACTCTTTAGATGGCTCGTGTATGCTTTAAGAAGGATTGTAGGAGTAGATGGAGTGTTACTAACTCCTTATTTGTGAGGTGCTCACTGTTAGTTGTTTCCTTTAAAAGTTGGGAATTGAAGTTGCTCCTCAAAATACTTGGTAACTGCACCCCATCCTCTGTTCCTCTGTGAGTCTCTTCCAGGACAGACATAGGTCCAGCAAGGCAGCTGGGCTGTTCCAGTGTCAGCACATGTGTATGTTCGTGCTAGAACCTGATCTTCTGAGCAGGGTTTCACAGCCATGCTCATTCATTGTTGAATGAGTGAATGAATTGAACCTAGCCACCAGTCATTCACATGTGCTCACATAGAGATATTTAAAAGTGGCTCCAAGTGTTAAGAAATAAAGAGCCTCCCTGTCCTCTTTCTTAAAGTAGGTTCTGTTTGGGACAGTGAGGGTTTACTGTTTGAAATAGGGGACAATGCAGATAATAAGGCGTGATACTTTAGTAATTTTGATTTGTTCCTATTTTTAGTAGGAAGCTGAAAATAATCAAGTTAGCTGTCATTTTTTTGTTCATTCTTTATGATTTCTTTTTTTTTTTTTTTTGAAGGAAGTTATACCAAGTTATTTAGTTGCAAAGTGAGATAACAGAATGATACTAGGAAAAAAAAATCTCCATTATCTGTACTTTAGATCAGAGTTTTCTGGCTGTTTTCATGTGAATCGGCATCCTGTAACTTTCAGATCCTGTTTTTATTTATCCTTTATAATTTGGTCCTAACCGGGATGCTGGTGGTGAATCTGTTACAGTCAGTGCAGGAACTGTGGACTGTTTTCGTCCTGGAATTCGCAGGTGGTTCATGCCTGGGATCGCTCTGTGGCATCAAGAAGCTACACCATGTGGGGGATTCTCGACTTTGCCCACCTACAACAGAGGCGTTGGGAAGCAGGAATGTCAGCCTGGATTGGGGCTGAGATCCTCCTCTTCAGAATTGCTTTCTTCATGTGTCTATCTGAGATGACTTTTATTTTCCACAGAGCATTTGAACAGATTTCTGTCCAGTGGTGATTTGACAATGGCTTATACAGTATGGGGCCCTGAGGATAAATATTCTCTGTTGCTCTTTGTAACTCTGCACTGGCAAGCATTGGGGTTGAAGGCTTGGGAGTGAGGGCATTTGCAGACACCAGTAGACGAAGGGGTTGAGGTCTTTCTATGTAATTGTCTCTCAGTTCTCAAAATGCTTTTCTCTGTTATCCAGAAATCAAAAGGAGTTGACTTTTTCACTCTGAGTGTCGTTGGGAAACTGGTTTCATTATTGGGTGAAGTAATCAGGAAGGGAATGTGCCTTTTGAGTTAGAATTGAAAGCAGAGTGCTGGGGCGATGGAGGGAAAGTCCCTGCAGTGGATTTAGACAGTCTTTCATGACTGCTGTGATGTTTATATGATATATAGAGAATCTTCATGAAAATTATAGGGAGAAGAACAAAGATTCTTCTTAAAAGGATCTTAAAATATGTTAAAAAATACTACTTAATTTTCTGTACAGCGGTTCACCAGGGCCTAAGACAGTTTTCTGGTTAACAGTAGGTTAAAAGCTGGGTCAATTACATTTCTGAATATTACTGAAATTTATTTTTCTCTTTCACCTTGTGCATAAGCCATCATCTCCTCACATGCTCACTGTCTTCTCCTGGGTTAAGGTGTCACTTGCGGCAAGTGATCCTTTCATAATTTCTAATAATCTATAAAATAGATGCCTTGGAGCACCTGGTGCAAGTTCTCTTTCTTTCTAATAGTCAAGTAGTTTTACTTTGTTTTTAAAATTAGCATATATTAATAGTAAAATTGACTGTCCAGTTGTATGAATTTTATTGTGCCCTTTGCGAGCTGTTCATATACTTTATTGAGTCTTTGCCAGTTTTTAAATTAGAATGTTATTTGTTAAATACGTGGTGGGAAGATATTTTCTCACAGTCACTGGCTGAGGTTCCATTCTCTTGAGTGCCTTTTTTTCAGAAAACTTTAAAATTTTAATGAAATCCATCTTATTTTTTCTTTTACAACTCATGCTTTTAGTGTTATGTCTAAAATTCTTTGTGTACCCCAGATTAATGAGGATTTCCCCTGTTTTCCTGTACAAGTTTTTAATTTTATGTTTTGCATTTAGAGCTGTCATGCATCTTGAGTTAATTTTTATAGAACATGTAAGGGTTGATTGAGGTTGGGTTTGTGTGTGTGTGGTTTTTTTCCCCCAGAAAGATGGCCAGTTATTCCAGCACCATGTGTAAAAGGCTGTCCTTTCTCTATTAAATTTGTTTTGTACCTTTGTCAAAATCAGCCATATTTGTGGGAATCTATTTCTGGACTCTGTTCACAGTCTGTATCTTCACCACATTGTTTTGATTATTGTAACTTTTTGATGATATTAAAATGAAACAGGGTGATTTCTCCAACTTTATTCTCCTTTATCAAAACCTTCCTGCTAGTCTAGTTCCTTTGCCATTTCATATAACTTTTACAGTTAGCTTATCTGTATCTACAAAAAATATCCCATTAAAAAAAAATCCCACTAAGATTTTAATTGGAATTGTGTTAAATCTGTACATTAATTGGGGAGAATTGGCATCTTCATTATGTTGAGCTTTTTATTCCACATATATGGCATGCTTCTTTTAAACAAATTTTTATTAGAGTGTAGTTGATTTACAGTGTTGTTTCTGCTGTACAGCAAAGTGAATCAGTTATACATACATCCATTCTTTTTTAGATTCTCTTCCCATGTAGGTTATTACAGGATATGGAGTAGAGTTCCCTGTGCTGTACAGCGAGTTCTTATGTTACCTGTTTTACATACAGTAGTGTGTGTATGCCAGTCATTATTTACAAGGATTCTTGTTTGATTTCTTTCATCAGCATTTTGTAGTTCTCAGCATGCAGATCCTTTTGATCCTACAGATCCTGTATGGATCTTGCATGTTTTATTAGATTTGTACCTAAGTATGTCACATTTACATAACTACTCTAAATAAGATTGTTTTTTAAATTTTAATTCCAAATAGCCATTGCTGCTATATATTAATATGGTTTGACTTTGTATGTTGTGATCTTGAGAAAGTCAGTTATTGGTTCTAGGAGTTGATTTTGTAGATTCTTTGGGATTTTCCTTGTAGGTTTTGGTTTGACTGATTTTTCTTGTTTTCAGTTTCTTCCATTTCTGCTCTTATTTTTTCCACTCACTTTGGGTTTATTTTGCTTTTTCTATTTTTCTTAAGGTAGAGGTTTAGCTTGTTGACTTGAGACCTTTCCTCTTTCCAGATGGGCAGCTATGGCATTAAAAGTACATGTCTATATCACTGTGTTGGCAATATTCTACAAATTCTGGCTTTCATTTTTGTTCAGCTGGATATATTTTTTGCTTTCCTTTGAGGAATTATGGCAGTTTTATGTGTTCTACAAATCTCATTTTAACTTGTGATCAAGTTCACCCAGTCTTGTTTCCTGTATTGACTCTGTAACATTTTCACATTCCATGCTCTGATCAGAGAATGACAGTAGCTGAGCTTATCAGGGAGTTGGTTGATGTGTGGTATGTGATGATGTGAAAGGTATTACCATGTGGGAATTTGAATTTAAATGCCAAGGACTGGAAGCAGTGCTGGGCATGCATAGGCAAGGAAGAGTTACTGCAGAGGTGTGAACACAGTCGCGCTTCCTTGACACTGTGCTTGCACACTGAGTTAGGTCGTCTCTGTTTCACTGTACTTTTCTGCCCTGACCCTTGGTTAGTCTGAATTGCTTTCTCTAATCTGGTTTGCCACATTAGCACATTTTCACATTATCTTTGCAGTCGATTCAGACTTTGATTACTCATCATTTTATTTTAAATGAAAGATTCTTTCCTTATTCTGTGATTGTATGGTTCACATATTGGAATATGCATGTTATTTTATAAAGATTACCTCTAAATACACATGCACTTGAATATCCCGCAGATGGTTGACTGCAACTGTGGAGCAGGGATCACTGTTTATAGTGCCTCCTCTAATGACACATCAGTGTGTAGACGATTGTGTACATTATGCTTCCTTATTTACCTTTTGAGTAAGTATATTATTAAGAATTGCCACTTGATCAAAGTTGGGCAAAATGTTTAGAAAACATATTTCTGTAAGTTAGAAGTTTTATACTGTCATGGCTATTATTATTTATTTAGGTAGTGGATTCATCAAAACTTTATCATACACATTATGTGCCAAGATTGTCCAGATGTGTTACTCCCAATAGTTCAGGGTGATTTTCATCTTGAAAGTGATTTTGTGCACAAGAAGCCTCAGAGCTTTTGTTGGAGTGTTTCCTGAAGCTCATAAGTCTTACAAAAAGAAGTAACCATTATACAAACTAGCTCAAAATAACTAGCTTACTACACGTCTTATGTATATAAATATTTAAAGACATATTTATATATATTCACATTTATATAATTTGAAGATAAAATAATATAGAAATCCTAGAATATTCTGCATCTTGCAAAACTAAGGGAAATAATATTCATTCATTTTAATGTTTCTAGTAAAATCTTTTTCTCCATTTTATTCCTGTTACTTGTCCAGATGGGGCAGTTTGTTTAAGACAGTTCCTGGACTCATTAATTTAGGCATCCCTTTATATATACCTTTAAACATGTTTTAAAAGTGAGAATATAACTGTTATTTGGTCTTTCATTCAGCAGTGTTTAGAGATTGTGTCTGTTTCTGGCACATGGTAGGATCTCGATGAATGAGTAAATGAATGCAAAAATGAAAGTCAGGGTCACTTCCATCACGTTTGGGGATTTTGAGGTAAAGCTTAGGAATGAGTATGAATAAGGGCCAAGTGAAAGCTGTATTTTATAGTAATTTCAGAGGTCATTCAGTGTTGGGCAGTAGTAGTGTGCCCTTCAGATCCTGGATTTCCAAAAGGTCAGAGTGCAGTGTTTTATCCTCTTTGGTAGAAGAAGCAGAGGGCTGTGGTGGCTCTTCATTTCAAAGAGGAAAGCCAGGCCTCCATCACCTTGCCTTTTGATGTGCTGGCCAGCATCTTGGGCTTCCTGAAGCTGCCTGGGGCCCAGCTGGTGGAATAGACACCACAGGCTGCAGGGGATGGAATCGTATGTCCCTGTGTCATATGTCATATGTGCCCGGGGCCCAGGACATATTGAAACGTGCTTTATCACAGGGTCAGGATGATGAAAATCACAGAATACTGGTGAAAGAGATCAGAGAGTTAAATACCTTGTTCACGGATCAGATGATGCAGTGTGTAAAGATGTCAGTTCTCCCGAAACTGATACATGAATTTAAGAGAACTCCTATCAAAGCAGTTTGCATAGCAAAGTTTGTGGCAGATACCACAGACATTTCCTAAAATTTATGTGGAGAGGGAAAGGCCCTCAAATAGGCCAAACAACTTTGACGAAGAAGAATAAAGTAGGAGAATCATTCTTTCCAATGCTAAGTCTTCCTGAGTAGCCACAGTTGTCAACAGTGTGGGTTAGACCCACAGTGCAGTGGAATGGGGTGGGGGCTCAGGCCTATACAAAATGCCCAATTTTTGACCAAGAAGCAAAACCAGTTCAGTAGTGGTGAAGGGATGATCTTTCCCATAAATCATATTGGAGCAATTGGACATCCATAGACCAATAATAATAATAATGATAATCTAGATCTGAATCCCACACCTGTACAAAAATTAACTTAGGTCTCATAGATATCAGTGTAAAATGTAAAACGATAAAATGTCTAGCAAAAAAAGAGAAATCTTCAAGTCTGATGGCGAAGCAAAGCATTCTTAGATTGAAACTGAAAGCACAATCCCTAAAATGAAGAGTGAGTAAATTGGATTCATTAAGATGAAAACTTCTGCTCTGTGGAAGACTCTGCAAGAGAAAGAGAAGAGGCCCCTGTGTTTGTGGATGTGCATGCCCCCTCCCGACTCTGACACTTGTCAGAGTGTCTGACACTTGACAAGTGTCAGAGTTAAGTGATAGCATCTGGGCATTACTGGCTAGAGTTACGATTTCAACATAGTGCATGTTTAAAATACATATTATTCTTTCTGGTCATGTCATTAACTAAATGTGTTGAGAAACTATTTGGTTATTCACATAAACATGAAAATCCAAACCATGTTAATATGTGTTTTTGAGAATTTTTTTTTCCATTATACTGAGAATTTGAATAAGTCCTGGTGATTTTATAATCCTAGAGATTATATTCAAGCCTGGTAGGTAGGCTACAGTCCATGGGTCAGAGTCAGACATGACTTAGTGACTGAACAACAGCCTTATTTAAAGGATGTTTTATGAAACTCCAATTTCTAAATTTTACGTGGAAAATACAACATAAACCTGAGAAAAATGAGTGGTAACTCCAGCAGTACATATAGTAACAGAGGAAAACATAATGAACTGTGAAGTGATACTGTATTGTGAGACACGGGCCCAGGCTCTGGAAGGACGTGAAGGCCCTACTGATGGGTTTGCCCTCAATCCTGAGAGTCCTGAGCAGCCTCCTCCAGGCTGCGAGGACGAGGCTGTGCAGTCTCACCACACTCACGTGGGAGGTCAGTCTGGCTGCGGGTGCGGAGGACTGAGGTCCGGAGCTGTGAGCGGCTGTGTGGGTGATGCAGGGAGAGCTGATAGCATCTGGGATTCGGTGGCGGTGGCAGGGGTGAAAGAGAAGCTCACAGATGCCTAAGAGGTTGGGTTTAAGAGTTTCCTCAGGGTTTCTGATAGCTCCATTATCTGCTGTCTTCCATCTGGCTCCCTGGAGCCATCACGCTCTTGGCTTGCCCTGCCGCCTGCCTGCTGAGCTTGGAATTCTTCCCGCCCAGCTGGAGCAGGAGCCTTGCCTGAGAGCCTAGTGTATCCCTCACAAGTTTGCCCTTGTGATAGATGCCACACAAATACGTGCTGGGTTTTTAAACTGTCTTTTCTTCCCTACTTCGTGCTTTCTGAGACGTTTCACTTTCTGTGTATTCAATCTTTTCAACTACGGTGAAAGGTAATAGGTATTATTTGCCGATATTTTGTTACCGAGACAAATGAGACCCAGAGAAATTAGTTGATGTGTGGACCCCCCAGTTTATGTTTAAGGTGAGGAGAGGTCCCCGGTCTGCCTACTTCTACTCCCCTGGACAGGTGGGTTCTTGCCAGGACAACAGAATCTATGCGGAAAAGATAACAGACGCTGCTTTCAGCAGCTGGGTGGGCGGGAGAAGGCTGTCAAGGGTGCTCCCTAAGCCTTATAAAGCCATTGGCTTAGGAGAGAGGCATTCTGAAGGTTCCTGACAGCCATAAAATTCCAAACATGGAAATGATTGCTTTGTTAAATAAAGCATTCGTTCCAGCATTAAATAATAAAATAAACTCCTGACACCAAGAATGGAAACCGTCCCTGTTAGGCTGATCTGTTTCCCCGGTGCTGACCCAGCTGCGTGGTGGCTCACATACTACCCTCCTGGGGGCACTGCTGGCTCTGCAGGTTTTCCCGTTCTGACCAGAGGCCTGCAGGGCTCCGCAGATTCCCGAGTCTGACTGTGCCAGAATGAAGCCAGGACGGAAGAAGAGAGGAGCTGCAGTGTCAGTTTTCCCTTCATTTTCCTAATACTCAGGGTTTGCCTGAAAACTCTTGACTACAGTATAAATAGGAAAAAGACTTCTTCATGGGCTGGGAATGAGAATGATTTCTGAGTCAGTGAGCTTCAACCACATGCTGGGGGCTTCACTTGACTTGCATTTTCAGTTGAGATTTTTGACTTGACTGTAAGTCTCTCTTTTCTTTGTTACGGAACACATATGAGAACTTTAATTTCTATTGTTGAATTTCTCAATTTTATGGAACTCCGTTGTCCAGGAATAGTAATATAAATAACTTTTGATAAAGTATTAATAGAAACTGTCTCAAAAAACCACTTCTATTTTCTCTTCACTGAGGTTACAAATGATTTCTGCATTTACTTTTCTGTCTTATATCTTATTCTTGAAATGAAAGAGTTAAATGGTATCTTGAGTATCAAAACATGGAAAATAGCTCTTCTGGATTTTGTATGGAAAATTCTCAAGCAAGGCATCCTGCAGCCTGTGTCCTTCAACATTAGCAGCTCTATGCTCCTTTTGAAGGAGCAACATGTTGTAGATGCGGCATGTGGAAGTGATCTACACGTTTCCTTGATACAGTGTTCTTTTAGCTTCCAGGTTGAAAGAATACTAATGAACCTGCCATAAACCATGGAATAATCTTTGTAGATTGATAGGTTTTAATAACGTCTTGCTTAGAAATGTGGTGTGGAGCAGGGTTCCTCTTGTAGTGTTTTTGCCTTGAGTTTACAAGTTCACCCTGAAGACTGTGTGCTCATTACAGATCCAGAGGGAGGAGCAGAGGGGAGGAATTTTAGCTTAAATGGACGTAAAGTGTAGAGAAACACTTCGTGTTTCCATGGTGACACCATGGCCTTGATTGCAGGTCAACCTCAGGCAGAAACCAAGGAGCTGCTCTGCGGGGGTGGAGTTGTGTGTAAAGCTGGCCAGCATTGGTCTTTCCTAGAACCTTCTTTAACCCATCTTGCTTCCTTCTCTCGGCCATCTAGGCTTCCAGTTTCTCTCTTCTGTCTCTAGCCACCTACCTGTCTTACTGTATTTTCCCAAGATCCTCATTGGTTGGACACAAGATCCCCCTATTTATATAAACTTGTAGTAACTTTGACATAAATAATCTGATGGACCTCTGTCTACCAGATGCTGAAGTAGCCCCACAGTTAAAAATAACTGAACTTTGTGTGTGAAAAAGGAAATGCAGTGAGGACATTTCAGCCCTGATGCCTGGGGCAGGGCACCTGAGGAACCTGCCCTTGTTGCAGATGCTATATCCTTTGTGTGATACATGAGCCAGGCTGGTGTCTCACACACTTTAATGATGGAGTAATCCTTGATTTCCCTCTGCCTTTCTCCATGTGGCCACTAAACAATTAAGTAATCACCAGCCATTTGCCCTGATTTTGAATGCAGTGTCTGTCCAGTCACCATTTGAAGTCACTGTATGTTGGTGTCTGTGGCTCATTTGTGACTAACTCCATCAACACAGTCCTGGACTGTGGAATAGTGGGGTCACACTCGGTTCTTTAGGACACTGACCCATGAAGGTGTCACAGCCTGGCTTGGAAGGTAAGCCACTTGTATGTGTTACAAAAGAAGAAAAACTGTGAGCAGCCACCCGAAGCCTCATGAGACATGTGCAGAATTCTGTGTGGCCTGGGGTGTTAGTGAGACAGGGCAGGGATGGGGGCATGGAAACAGGCAGTGGGGTGTGAGGGTGTCCTAGTCAGGTGGAGAACTGGGCAGGACATCAGGTAGTGAGAATGCTGACCAGTGGTCACATAGTGGAGGCTTGAGGGAAAACTCCAGGTGTGGTTTCTATGGGAAAAGTTTTTGAGTTGGACAAAGGTTGTTTTCTTCTTCGATTTGAGGCCCTGGGCGAGAAACAAATACAATTTGCACCTTGACTGCTTACCTGTAAAATCAGTGGTTATAAGGATTAAAAAGATTACTTAGGACATGTAGGAGGGGACTCAGTAGTTTGCACTTCTGGCTTTGCAGGCTGCATAGTGTGTGTTGTGGTGCTTACCCGGGAGCATGACTGTGTGCCAGTAAAACTTTATTTCCAAAAACAACTCACGGGCTGGATTTGTAGTTAGCCAACCTGTGATTTAGATAAAATTCATGGGGTGTGAAAGTCATTCAGTAAATAGTGTCTCCCTTTCCCTCTGCTTGGTTTGGAGAGATGATAGCACCCTGGGATTCCCGAGTTGTGTCTGCAGTTTCTCCAAGCTGACTGCTTAGTGCCAGCATGTAGTAGTGGAGCTAAAATAGAACACCTGTGTGGAAGTCCTGACTCCGCCTCCCACCTAGCTTTCTGAGTCTGTGGGATTAGGAACCTGTGTGGAGGCCTCTGTGAGGCTGACCTTAACATTTCCCCTTTAAAAAGTGCCTGTTTTTCTTTGGGCCAAGATCTTTAACATCTGGAGCTTTCCAGAGTGAGGGTGAAGAGTCAGTGTCCTCTAAGGTGTCCTCTAAGGTTGGCTTCAAGGGAGGGGACCTCTGCCCCTCTCCCCGCCTCCCGTCCCCCACGTACTTAAATGTTCATCTGGGAAATGTTTAGAACTTGAGCTGAACTTTGATTTGATTATTTCTCCTAGATTGTTTAAGTGGCTGAGGATCAAGTATGTGTCTGCCTTTACTAGTGGGATTTTTCTTTTCCCTACAAATCATTCTTGTGTAGCCTTTTTTCTTCCACTAAGAGAAGATCCTTTAACATTTTTTTAGGGTAGGTTCAGTATTGATGAACTCTGAGTTTTTGCTTCTCTGAGATGTTTTTGTGTGTGTTTTTTTTTTAAAATCTTTTTTTAAATCTTTTTTTTTAAAAAATCTTTTATTCGATTCTGAATGATAATCTTGCTAGGTAGAGTGTTGTAAGTTGCAAGAGTTTTTACCTTTCAGCACTTGATATGTATCATGCTACTCCCTTCTAGCCTGCAGAGTTTCTGCTGAAAAGTTAGCTGATAGCTGTATGGGGGTTCCCTCGAATGGGACTCATGTTTTCCTCTTGCTGCCTTTGGAATCCTCTTTATCTGTAACTTTTGCCTTGCTGATTATGACTTGTCTTGGTGTGGGTCTCTGAGTTCATCTCATTTTGGATGGGACCCTCCATGCTTCTTCTTCCTGGATATGTTTCCTTTTTCAGTTTTGGGAATTTTCCAGCCATAATTTCATCAGATACATATTACCCTCTTCTCTGTCTCTTCTTCTGGAACCTCTGTAACCTGGTGGTTAATATGCTTGATGTTGTCCCAGAGGCCATTTAAACTGTTCTCATTTTTAATTTGCCTTTCTTTTTACTGTTCTTATAATGTATGATTTGCATTCTTCTGTCTTCCAGATCACTTAACGTGTTCCTCTGTATCACCTAATCTTCTTTTCTTTCCTTCTAGTGTGTTTCTCACTTCACTTACTGTATTCTTCAGTTCTGACTGATTCTTTTTTTAAAAAAATATTTTCTAGTTTCTTGTTAAAATTCTGACTGTGTTCGTTTGTTTCTTTCCCAAGTTTAGTTAGGATTCTTATTGCTAATGCTTTCAATTCTTTATCTTTTAAACTGTTTGTTTTTGCTTCATTACTTGTGAGCACAAGTCATGTCTTCCCAGGGTATACTGGCAGCTCTGGCCTTGGTAGGAGGAGGGGCTGGAGGTGGAAGGGCGAGGCCTGGAGCCCTGTTGTGAGCTGGGCTTCCCCTCTGCTCCCTTCTGCTTGGTGACGTCACCACCCTGTGGAGTGGGCAGGGTCCCAGGTTGCTGGAGCAGAAGCCCTGAGGGTTAGGTCTGAGCCCCCTCTGTTCCCTTTAAGTGTATGTTTCCCCCGCCCCGGCACCAGGCCCCTCACCCCAGCAATGCTGAATCAGGAGGTGCCTGTGTGGGCTCTCAGCAGAGTTGAGGGGTTCAGCCCCAGACAGAGGTTGGGGCTGACTTACCACCTGTGTGAGCACCAGCAGTGGTGACCACCACCCTGCTCAGTCACTGCTTCGGGTCTGCACCACTCTGAGTCTATAGCCAGACCTTCTCCCCATTGAGAAGGAGGTGGGACTGGGCTCAGGCTGTGAAAAATGGGCAGTGGCTAGAGCAGCCTTCAGTTGCCAGCTGTGCTGCTCACCATGGAGCCCAGGCTTCCCACAGCCCTCCTGCTAGTCCACAGGCCCTCCAGCCAGCCAGGGTGTTCGGCTTCCTGACAGACCCCAGGACCAGGGCACCGATCTGTGGCTGAACTGCCTGCTCCTCAGGGCAGAGCTCCATCCCTGTGACCTTCCCGTTCTATGGAGTTGTTCCCTGGTACACAGGTGCTCATCTGATCACTTCTTTTCCCTTCCTACCCTGTTCCATGTGGATTGATCTTACAACATCAGTTGTACTGCAGTCTTTCTGCCAGTCTCTGGTTAGTTTTCAGTGAGAATTGCTCCACGTGGAGATCTATTTTAGAATTTTCATGGTGGGAGATGAGCTCTACATCTTCCTACTCTGCCATCTTGATCTCCTCCTCACAACTGAGCTGAACTCTGGGTGAAGAACAAGCTGGAAGGGGCTAGTTCACCAGGTTAGGACTCGATGGCAGGACTGTGCAGAGCACCTGTGAGATTGGCTGGGAGGAGAGGGACTGAGGGAAACACCAGGTAAAGAATAGGTACCTGCCATGCTCAGGTGACCTTCTGGCAGGCCAGTATGTGATTTTCCCATCAACACCCTCACGCAAGTGCTCTGTCCCCTGCCACATGCTTACATTTTCCTCTGGGCATTCTCTCTGCTGGAGGGAGCAAGCTGGTTTTGAGTTTATAAAATGCTGAGCAGCAGCACAGTTAGCACAGAAACTAGCATTCTTACAGGTTTATTGTCTTCAAAGAGTGGTCGGTTTGTTTTAGCATCAAAATTGCTCAATAGTCAATGAGGGATAGTTCTTCCTATATCTGTGTTGTTTACAGCTCTGTGTACACAGACTAGTCGTGAGTTCTGTGGGCCGGAGTGGGCTGCTGGGAGCAGTGGTGGCCCAGGCGGTTCTTGGCCCAGGGTGCCTCTGGGTTGATCAGAAGTAGCAAGCATCACCACCCGGAAAAGCAGGCTTCGCATCTTGTGTGTGACTCACAACAGCTTTTCATTTGTTTGCTGTATTTTTGTTAAAACTTTAATGCTGTTTTAGGAATGATGGTATGGTCAGAATATTAGGGGGAAAATTAAGAGCTTCAGAAAATTCCAGTGGCACAAATCAGCATGTGGGGTGTGTCCAAGCTTGCAATTGGGAAAGGTTGTCTCCTGTCGTAACGTTATCGTCCCGCGCACTTGGCAACCTAGCAGCAATCCTTGAATCTCTGGCTTTAGCAGTTTAGTTCCTGTTTATATTGTGAACATCTTATTCATGTATTTGGATTCCATAGGTCGTATGTCCTATTTATTTGTTTTTATCTACCTTTTTTTGGCTTTAGACACTTATTTTCAAAACTACCTTAGCAGTGTATAGTCCTTGGAACAGACATGTCTGATAAGTTAAAAAAAAAATCTCCTTAACAAAGGAAGATGCTCATTATTGTTGGTTTTGGCCAGCTCTCACTGGGGTAGACACCTGCAGAATCCGTTGTTGATTAAGTTAATGAGCGCTGTATAGATCAGGGAGGTTTCCTGCCCTGCAGATGTGACTAAGATAATCTTAATTCTGGACTCCATCAGAGCCAAAACCTTGTGAGAAGGGGCTGGAGACTAGTGTGTGCATGTGCTGTAAAGGATTTTATGTAACTTAAATGAGTGTTTGCAAGCAGTAGAAAAGTCAAGGTGAATGATGTAAAGTGCTTTCTTCTTAAATTATAAGGAAACAGAAGACACCTACATGTGTGACTGTGTCTTCTTAGTTAAGTGCTCGGCTCTACCAGTGAAAGCATTCTGAACTTCCCTTTCCTTCTCTTACAGGTGACATCACACAAAAAGGATATGAGAAGAAGAGATCGAAATTGATTGGAGCCTATCTGCCCCAGCCTCCGAGTATGTAAACCTTGCTGAGTAGCATAAGGTGTCCAGCTTTAAGAGTTAACTACAACTCCTGAGAGAACAGCTGAGCACCAGTCCTCCCCCAGTCCCCAGACTGCATGCGGATCAGGCCCTTGAGGTGGCACCAGCCCCATCCCACTCCTTTGTGTGACTGCAGCATATTTTGTGTATTCAGAAGACACATAGGAGTTTTCTGTGAAGGTGCTAGATAACTGTAATAGGTATTCATCCACAGAGGAAAGTAATATGTTTGATTACTTTAAAATACTCTAATCATAAAAAATAAGAGAACGTTTGTGGTTTAAACATGAATTTTGACTTAGTTAAAATTATTGATAATGGTTTAAGTTAATCAACAGTTTTTGTTGACTTCATTGGTGGGGGTTGGGGAGGCAAATCTAGAAAATGATGTAACATCCTGCCTGGGACTTTGAAATCGTAAAGGTTGGTTGGTTGTTTTTTGAAACATGATTGTCTGCATTATGAATTCTCAACCAAGTGCAAGTTCTGTTTAATTCTGTGGTTTTCACACATGCAAGTACGTAGGATTCTACACTTGAGCTGGTTCTGTACATTTCAGGGAAAGGAGGGAGACCCTGGGCTGCAGGTGTAACACCTCTGTTCTGAGGGCAACCTTGAGAATCTTCTGGGCATCAGGAAGGGCTTAGTACTAACACAAGTCCTCCAGGAGGTAGGACAGCAACAGAAATGGACTCTACAGTGTTCACTGTTGGAGCAGGTATAAAGCCGTGCTGAGATGTTCCAGCTAAAGAGCTTCAATTCCACATGTGCAGGCCTTTTGGCTCTCTGGGCTGTGACATGGCCTCCAGTGTTGGGGGCGAGGAGGAGTGTCCTCACCTGCGACTCACCTTCCAGGACATTTGTGTTGAGTGTGCTGTTTTTTTAGCCTTGTTTGATTTTGTGTGGTTTCTTTCTTTCCTTGGAGCTTAAGAAGGTTAATGTAAAGATTGGCTGGCTGTGCAGGGCTGCCTTAGCTGGCGACCTGAGTTTTCTTGCTCTCTGGTCTGTAAAAGGAAGGAGCTGTGCGCTGTCTGAGTGGATGGAAGAGCAGTGTGTTGTCCGGGTGACCCTGTGTGTGAGAGCTTTAGAGAACACACGGGGGCAGACGACTAGATGCTGCTAGAAAGCAGGTCTCCCCGCTTTCCTTCTCATCCTCCAGCAGAACTGCTGGGATGACTTCCTATCTTCGTGGTTTTGGAGGAAGGCTGGTGGGGAGGCGGTAGGTCCTTGTGTTGCTAGATTTTATTTTCTGTGCCTTGCCAAACAAAAGTGAAACAGAAGCAGTTCTGTGTATGCCCAGGAGATGGCTCTGGGAGATGGAGCCTCTACAGTCCCAGGACGAGGCTGACCTGTATTGCTGGGCGCTGAGGGTGGCCCTGTGTGACATGGTCCCCTTGGTGTTTTTTGTGCTGTTCTGCATGGGGTCGGCAGCTCTGCTCGGCGCTGTAACAAATTTAAAAAAAACTAAAGTTTGAATTAATTAGTTTTTTTTCAACTTGTTACAGCAGCGAATGGAGCTGCCGTGGTCCGGTGTAGACTGCAGCACAGTGAAGGAGCCCCGAGAAGAATGCTGCAGGCTGGCAACATCGGGGTGTGTGACATCCGAGACGCCGCGGTCAGAGAGCGGGCGGCCAGCACCGCAGGAAACCGGCCACTGTTTTACTTTCGTTTCGGTGAGCGCACTTAACTGAGAGAGATCCCATGGCAGGGCACGTTTGCAATGGACTGTTTGCCTGATGCCATTCTAAATAGAAGTGTAGGGCTCAGCCTTGGGGGAACCTAGGAGGTCATGTTTCTCAGCCCCGTCCTCCATTTCAGCTCATTCAACTTACCGAGCTCCTCAGGCACAGAGCTTGTCACAGGCCGTGGACCATGATTATCCTGCTGATTCAGGGCCCAGGTCTGAGTGTTTTCTATTAAAATATAATACTCAGTTTTTGCAACCATATTTTCGCAGCTGGAGCACCACTTACAAAACACTTAGGAAAGAAGAATCCATGATAGATCATACAGTTTTTCTTAAAATTGTTGATCTTCACTGACCTTGTCTCATTGTCAGAGACTTGGGTGAGGATGAGCTCTAGTGTATCCTGGCCCTTGAGATCTGTTTCAGGGAGTGAGGTCTGTAGCTCCATTAGGGCAGTCTCCAGAGGGCAGACTCCAGAGGACAGTCACGGAGTTTTGAAATTGAAAAACTGAACTGGTTCATCAGAGTCATGATTCTATTCAGAGGTCAAAATTATTTAAGTGAACAATATTTTGAATATAAGAAGCCCAGAAAGATGAGTTCAGTGCACCTTTTAGTACAATAAGGAATAAGCATAAACTCAAATAAAAGACCTTGTTTGAGAATCATGTACAGATAATAAGCTGTGTGTCACAGTTAATCCCCAGGATCTTAGACGAGGACACACAGTCTGGTCTCCCCTCTGTGCCTCTGCTCTCCTCTCTAGGCCAGCTTGTTAACAGGCATGAGACATGTCCTTGTGGGCAAAAGAGGAGCATTGATGGACAGGTGGCAGACTTGGGCCTTAGCTGCCGGGCCCTGTCACAGTTTCTGTTTGCCTCCCACACCTATGGATGTGTGAGGCTGAGAGTGTTGCTGGGGATCGCTGCTCCCTGGGCCTCCTGCCATACCATCCCCAACCGGGAATGAGAAAGCAGGTTCACTGAAGATGCTGGGGTCAGGAAGATGGATGCCTGGGTAGTTGTACACTTATGCTGATTTGTATGCTGAGAAGTTGCCCTGGGTGAACAGTCACTCTCTGTACACAACTGCCTCTGGGGAGCAGTAAGGAGAGTGCGCGGCTCTGCATCAGAGGGTTCTTTCTTGACTAGGTCAGCCTTAGAAATGACGCTTCTGGTGTAGGATCTTCATGAGAAACATCTTGTTTTCCTTTTCAGTTACCCTTATCGTGCTTTACACTTTTCTAAAGAGAGTTTGCGTTTTGATGAACTTTACCTTTTTCCCTTGTTTTATGTTATTTTTATTTATCAGAGAAAAAGACTCCTCTAGAAAGTACTCTAAAGATATTTCAAAGATCTTTGGGATCTGTGGGATATTTCAAAGATCCCAAAACTTTGGGAATTTGTTTAGGACACATGATTGTGGATTAGGATGGCTTATGCAGCTTTGAGCAAGAGATGCACCCTGAGTCTGAGCTCCCGTGCATTACCCAATCCCAGGGAAGAGTGCTGGGGAAGCAGGTTTTCCCTGGTTTTCTTCCCAGAAGTGAGTGACCGGGGAACCCAGTCAAAGGTATATTGACTTCAGGGAGCATGGTGTTGAGTGCTCACCTAAAACTAGATGAGGAAAAGGGTCCAGAGCTAGAAAGAAAAAAAAAAATTATGTGTTTAATTGAGTAATGGGTCAGAATATATTAAAAGTCATCATCAAAGAGAAAATGTTATTCAGGAGAAATTATTTGGTACTAATGCTCTTGGAGCTTTTCAGCTACGTATTCTTTTGTTAGTCTCTGAACCTGCTAAAATTTGTAAAATTAGAAGACAGAATCCACTCTCTACAACTCTGTTCAGGGATATCCTAATAAGATGGTGTCAGCTTCTATAAGTGAGTCTTCACTGCTTTCATGGCAAGGTCATGGTGATATGAAGTAGTAAATTCCATCATTACTGTAAATAGTGAAATCTTCCTTGACCAGATGTAGTCCCTCTGTTGTCATGATGTGTGTATTGGCTGAGTATTACTTTCTCCATGATTGGCACCCAGTGTTTCTGAGCAGCGGGTGACTTGTGTGAATCCAGTCTTCTCCAGGCCCAGCATGCCTTTCCTCCAGCGGCAGGTGGCTTGTGCTCTGTTAGAGGGACCTACTGTGACTGCACTGTTGTGAAAACCTTGGTGAGTTTGGCTGCTGGGACCAGAGGGCAGGTCTGTTTCCCTCCTGGTCTCTGGGAATCTGCCTTGGGATCCATGTGGGCAGCCTCCTCAGAGAGGAACCTCTCTAGGTTGGGGTGAGTTTATCGACCGTCTTTGTTCCACTAGAGAAGGATGGCTCCACTGGGAGTGTGGACTTGTCTCCATCAGAAGGGCTTCACATGCAGCTGCCTGTCCTCCCTCCAACTCCCCAGTCTGCATCCCATGTCACACTGTCGGCACATGCTTGTGTCCTCTGCCTGTACCTGCGCACCTCTTAAAGCTCAGTTCAAGTGTCACTTTGGCAAGGATTCATTCCCTGCTCCCTGGGGTTAGGACAGGCCCTTTTGTTTCATATGCTATAGGAAATGCAGCTTCCTGGCACTGCTGTGCCTGATTGGTTCTGCTTCTTGGTGTTCATACCCGCGCTGCCCGTGTCAGGTACACCGTTGGTCTGTTTTCACACCTGCTGCGCTGCTCTGGAGCCTGGGGCACCATTGGTCTGTTTTTACCCTGCTGGAGAGTCCTGTTCCCCAGAGTGCAGCCTCCCATCCCTGGGCACAGCAGTGAGCTGCCCCTCGGACCTGCTTTGTAGGGACCCAGGGCTGATCCTGGGGGCCTTCCTGGGCCATGCCACCTGTTCATGATGGATGGGGTGTAGTGTGCAAGGTTAAATACCAGAAGAGAAATACGAATAGTTAAATCAGGATGGCCTGTGACTTAGCATGAATTCTTTCCAGACTGAGTTGCTCCAGGAAAGGAACTTTCATCACTAGAGGTAATGACTTATATCCTAGGTAACCTGTGGTCATGATCTTGATACACAACTTGGTGCCCTAAGTTGTCTAAAGCATATTCTTATTTTATCACACACAGCTGCTGACTAGATAGATGGATGGATGGTTTTCTTGTTCTTTTTGATGGCTTTGAACCAATCAGGTTCCTTCCCCAGACACCAGTAGTTACTGAGGAACAGCCGATCCTCCATGGAAAGGAGGGCAGGGGACAGTTGAGAGTAGAGTTATCATATGGATTTTTATGGACAATCTATAAGGAAAATGAAACTTGAAGCCACGGTCTTGAAGACATATGCTTGTTGCCTCCGAAGTTGCCTCACTGCTGAGCAAAGCCAAGTGCTGGGATGTGGGGATGAGACACAATTGCAGCACAGTGAGTAGGGGCTCTCATGAACCCTTATGGCTCCAGGTCACCTACACTCTTCCAGTCGTGAAAGTGAAAGTCGCCCAGTTGTGTCCGACTCTCTGTGACCCCATGTACTACTGTACATGTGACCCCATGTACAACTGTAGTACAGGTAAGAAATCTACTCCTTTCATTTCATACTGACTCAAGTCAGAACAGCACAAGACAGACAGAAGCTTCACCATCACCACCGAAACATCTCCCCAACCATGCAGGCCTAATTCTTACATTGCTGTCACCCTTGAGTCTACTTTACCCTCCACCAGCATAAAGCCTTGCCATAAATCAGTATAAATTTGCTAACCATTTTCCTATTGATGTTTAATTTGCTATGGACTCCTGCCTGAAAGGGGCTTCCCTGATAGCTCAGTTGGTAAAGAATCCACCTGCAGTGCAGGAGACCCCAGTTCAATTCCTGGGTTGGGAAGATCTGCTGGAGAAGGGATAGGCTACCCACTCCAGTATTCTTGGGCTTCTCTTGTGGCTCAGTGGCTAAAGAATCCACCTGCAATGTGGGCAACCTGGGTTCGATCTCTGGGTTGGGAAGATCCCCTGGAGAAGGGAATGGCTACCTGCTCCAGTATTCTGGCCTGGAGAATTACATGGACTGTATGTGTAGTCCATGGGATCGCGAAGAGTCAGACACAACTGAGCAACTTCCACTTCACTCTGTTGTGGGAAGCAAAGTATAATTATGTGCTAGAAGAGAATGAGAGGATTCAAAACTTGGCAGTGTACAAATATGGAAAGATCCTTGGCAATTTTACCAACTATCTAGTGCATATTTTCACTTAAGTGAGAGCCCTTGGAGTGCCCAGTGAGGTTGCAGGATGCTGAGATCCATGAATGCTGTACTGTAGGTGGGGAGCGGAGAGCCTTGAGTCACGATGAGGGTCCTGGGAGTAACAGTCACTCTGTATTACTATGTCTGTGTCTGCACCCCAGCACCTGTGGGAACCGAGGTTCAGAGGTTCAGTGATTTGTCTGTAGTTAGTGGAAATAAGATCTTTGTTTTATTTTACATGTCCTTCATGATTCCTTTTATTTTTTTTCATGATTCCTTTTAAAGCTGTTGAAAACCAAGGTGTTTTTTAGTGTTTTTCTCTTACTATCTGAATTTAGAAATACTTAACTTTTTCTAGAACATTTAATATTCTGAGCAACTGTATGGTGTCTGTACTGCAGGTTTTCTGGTCTGTAGTGCACCACTGTGTCATGGTGAATGGACCAGCCCCTATAGGCCTTATTATTCTTAGGTTATTCTTAGGATTACTGTGATTTCTAGTATCTGGTTTACCATAGTGTTAATAAAATGACTGCATTTGTTTAATAATCTGAAATTGGTGGATTGTTTAGGTGCCAGAACTGTGCTGTTAGGGTTTTCTTTGAGGAGCCTTTTTTAATTGAAGTATAGTTGTTTTACATTGTTAAGTTAGTTTCAGGGAACCTTTCTTAAACATATATTGAAAGTAACTGATATTCTAATTTTAAAAAAAGGCTTATTTCTCTGCTTTCTACCCCTTGAGCTCAAACAAAGTTTTCAGCTCTGCAGAGGAAAAAGCATCTGGAGGAGTGAGTGGTGATAAGCAGGTCAAGAACTTGGGAACAGCAACCATTTCTCTGTGACAGGAACCTGGAGGCAGGAGTGGGAGGTGGCTCACGAGGAGCGTGAGGTGGAGAGAGGCTGGCGGTCAGGGAAGGAGCCTGGGCTCGGCTCTGGGGTCCGCAGGGTACAGAGGCATGAACCAGGCATAGCCTGGTTGGATTGAAGAGAGACTGACGTTCATGGCTGCGGTGGCCCTGGGGGTGGAGAGGGTGCGTGGAGCAGCAGGTGGCATCTGACTGTGAAGGGTCAGGGCAGTGAACTTTTAACCTTGAGGATAAAGTTCAGGGTGGGGAAGAAAGGAGCCGTGAAGGATGAGGGTATCTGAAAATGGGCTGGGGGTGTGCCACATGCATAAATGGAATTCCCAGGAGGGTGCACACTCCGAGGCGTGGACAGCTGTGTTTTACTCTATCCTGTGCTGTCCTTTTGTTTCCTCTTTTCCTCTCACGCATTTCTGCTCTCCCCCTCTGATGAAGAGTTTTATTTAGAATCCCATTGCAATTCTAGATGGAACAAAAACTCACTGACTTGTGTATGAATTGATGTGTTGCAGCCCTCTGCATGAGCCTTAAATGTTTTACTTACTGGTTCAACAGTGCTTCCTGAGTTCCTTCTGTGAGCCAGGGACAGCACTCAGCTGCAGGCAGACAGCCAGACAGTTGTTGCCTTTTCTGGACTCTTAACGTGCCTGTTAAGAGTCCCTTAATGTGTCCAAAGTGAGGATCCATGCACACACCTTAGTCAAACAACCTCAGCAGCTTTCAGCTGCTCTAAGTTTGTTACTGGGTAGCAGTCTGGAATTGTGGTAGTTCCCGTCTCTCTTTATAAGACTGCTGGTTGAACAGTAGTTTTGTGGTGAGATCACAAAAATACCTCTTCCCAGATGCAGAGTACCAGCTGGACTTGGTCTGTCTGACAAGTGACCACTGCATCTGGAGTGCAGCACTGAACAGAAGGGAGCCTCTGCTTCAGGGCCCTGGCCTCTGCCTGGCTTTGAGTGCACCAGGAAGGGGTGCCCATCACACATGGATGGGCACTGCTGGAGTGGCACAGACACAGTTCTGGGCCTTCGATTGCTTCCAGTGAAATGGCAGAAGCCTGTCTCATACAACTGTGTTAATAATTTAGTAAATATACAGTGCTTACACCAGTGCTGTAAAGCATTGGCTGTACCTGTCAGTGCTGCCTAAAGATGGGAAACTGAGGCCCAGGGTCACAGACTGTGCCAGCAGCAGGTTGGCGCACCATCTTCAGAGCATGGCGTTGTCCAGATGCATTGCCCTCAGTTCATTTGGGATCTGAAGCAAGTGGTGCTTGATCAGTGTTTGTGGGAGAAGATATCCAGTCTTGATCTCTGTCATGTTTTTACCTGGGAAGAATTTTTTTTGTTATCCACCTTGCATTGCGTGTTTCTGGACAGTTACCCCACCTTCCTTGGGACTTCCTCCCTTCTATCGAAGGCATACTGTCCATCTTGGGCTGTCCTGAGAGCTAGGTTTCAGGGATGCCTGAGCATGAGACCTTAGCAGTGTTGAATACTGGGCTGTAACTATGTGTTTTACTGATTATTTGTGATTACTCTTGCTGGGAGACAGCCCATCCCACCAGGAGCATGTGGTCAGCTCCTCTTATGATGGGTCACAGGCAAGATACTTTGGTTACTGCCCCACGTTCTCCTGTGTACCAGGTCATTCTAATTTGGAGTTGCTTATTTGACTGAAGTATGTTTAAGCTACCTCAAATTTCATTCACAGTGAGGTCAGGTAAAAACCAATATTTGAAATATACACACTTATATTTTAATGTCTTTTAATGTCCTGAGGCTGGTGACTTATTGAAGCTATTCTCATTTTGTCTAATTTATTCATTTTCTTTTAAAAACTTTTAAAACCTTGGGTTGTAAACTCTTGTTTTTCTGCCTTTGAGAGTAAATATTCACAATGCTGTATGCAAACTTAGCTTTCTGAAGACAGAAGTGTAGGGTCCATAGCAGGTGAGCCCTAAGTTACCTAAATTATATGTCGTATAGCTGGTCTGATTTTGAAAAGGCAGAGGAACCAGAAATCAAATTGCCAACATCCATTGGATCATAGAAAAAGCAAGAGAATTTCAGAAAAACATCTACTTCTGCTTCATTGACTACGATAAAACTTTTGACCGTGTGGATCACAACAAACTGTGGAAAATTCTTCAAGAGATGGGAATACCAGACCACCTTACCTGCCTTCTGAGAAATCTATGTAGTCAAGAAGCAACAGTTAGAACTGGACATGGAACAACAGACTGGTTCCAAATTGGGAAAGGAGTATGTCAGGACTGTATATTGTCACCCTGATTATTTAACTTATATGCAGAGTACACCATGCGAAATGTCGGGCTGGATGAAGCACAAGCTGGAATCAAGATTGCTGGGAGAAATATCAATAACCTCAGATATGCAGATAACAGCACCCTTATGGTAGAAAGTGAAGAGGAACTGAAGAGCCTCTTGATGAAAGTGAAAGAGGAGAGTGAAAAAGTTGGCTTAAAACTCAACATTCAGAAAACTAAGATCATGGCATCTGGTCCCATCAGTTCATGGCAAATAGATGGGAAAGCACTGGAAAAAGTGAGAGACTTTATTTTCTTGGGCTCCAAAATCACTGCAGATGGTGATTGCGGCCATGAAATTAAAAGATGCTTGTTCCTTGGAAGAGAAGGAACAGCTATGCCAAAGCTGGACAGCATATTAAAAAGCAGAAGCATTACTTTACCAACAAAGGTCTGTCTAATCAAAGCTATGGTTTTTCCAGAAGTTCATGTACAGGTGTGAAAGTTGGACCATAAAGAAAGCTGATCGCCAAAGAATTGATGCTTTTGAACTATGGTGTTGGAGAAGACTCTTGAGAGTCCCTTGGACTACAAGGAGATCCAACCAGTCAATCCTAAAGGAAATCAGTCCTGAATATTCATTGGAAGGACTGATGCTGAAGCTGAAGTTTCCATCCTTAGGATGCCTGTTGTGAAGAACTGACTCATTGGAAAAGACCCTGATGCTAGAAAAGGTTGAAGGCAGGATGAGAATGGGACGACAGAGGATGAGATGGTTGGATGGCATCATGGACTCAATGGATATAAATTTGGGCAAGCTGTGGGAGTTGGTGATGGACAAGGAAGCCTGATGTGTTGGAGTCCATGGGGTTGCAAAGAGTCGGACATGACTGCGCGACTGAACTGATAGCTGGTCTGCAGGTGCTGTGACTGCACTTCCCAGAGGAGGGATATGGCTACCTATGGACCTGGAAGGGTCAAGGTTGAAACTAATTTCAGGAAACATATTTGAAAGGAGTTGATGGGTAACAGTATTGAGATTGGAAGCTAAATGTGTGCGTGTGTGTGAGGCACTGTTTAATCTTGGCAGCTTGACAGTGTGCGTTAGCTCTGCTTCTTCCCAGAACTGCCCTGTGATGTCAGTAAATGGATAAAGTATGAATCTCTAGGACAAGAGAATGGAGAAATAATGACGTGTTTTTAGGCTCTATGGTTGATGATTAGAGGCACCTTATTTAGCCATGGCGAGGAAGGCAGCAGATGAATGGGCTGATGAAACCATGATGGTGGGCATTGTGGGTAGGCATGGCTTCTACGCAACAGGTGATCACTCCTTCTGTGTTCCTGCAGAGAAGTTTTCTGTCTGGAGAAAGGGAACAAAGAGCCTCCAGAGTCAGGGACACCAGACAGTACTGTACCAGGGGCCCTAAATCAGAGCACAGTGCTGGAGAGGGAGAACAGCTCCACATTGGTGATGAACACTGTGCTTAGTCACAGGCAAGAGACTGGACCTTTCTTCTTTGGGCACATGGAATAGCCTGGGTAAAAGACCTGCTGGAAATAGATCTGGTAATGCCTCTGCTGCAGAACATAATGCTTGCTTGCAGCTCCTTATGTAAAAAAAGGTGTAAAAGGTGACAGAGGATAGAAGAAAAAAATAAACAGATTTACATAAAGATTATAGCATCAGATTTGCATTTAATAATTTAACTTCTTGACAATGATTAGCATGAAAGGGAATGATTATCCCTAACCCTAACCCTATTTGCAGGGCAGTAATAGAGATGCAGACATAAAGAACAGACTTGTGGACACAGAGTGGGAAGGAGAAGGTGGGACAAATTGAGAGAGTAGTTTTGACATATATACACTACCGTATGTAAAATATATAGCCAGTGGGAATTTGCTGTATCATGCAGGTAGCTCAACCCGGTGCTCTCTGACAGTCTAGAGGGGTGGTGGGATGGGGTGAGAGATGGGAGGGAGGTTCAAGAGGGATGGGACGTATGTATACCTATGGCTGATTCATGTTAATGTATGACAGAAACCAACACAACATTGTAAAGCAATTATCCTCCAATTAAAGATAAAATAATTTACCTTCTCGATAGTAACTGGCATGAAAGGCAATGATTATACATAATTTTCAAATAAATACATTTATACAAATAAATTTTAAAAATTTTAACTATATGAATAATGTTGCTTAGAATTCTAAGGTTCAATAATGTAAGCGCCAGGTAACTATTATTTTTCTATGAGACTTAATAGTACTCTTTGATTTTATAAATCATGTGCATCTGTCTGATAAAAAATATAAAGTAATTCTTTCACAAAGTAATTTTTTCAAAGATCATTTCTAGCAATAACTTAAGAAAAACTTGGAGTTCTGAATGGTTCAGTGACAAGAACTGTTAATTAATGACAGTGACATTAACATACTTGCTAGATGAAGGCTCATGGAACCTAGCACAGAGCTGCAGTGTACGGTGTACTCTTGTGCAGTTCTAACATAGCAAATGTAATATGTGGGGTCCACAGACATTCTGTGAAAAAATGAGGTGCAGAAATCTCCAGTGTAAGAGGAACATTGAACCTCAAGGATGAGTAGCTAGCTCTTGTGGAGCCATCACGGTAAACCAGGGACTAGACAGTTTTGGGTTAAGATTGCTTTTTCTGATTCACTTTCTGTCAAGTATCACTGGCCCTTTTCTGAAGAAGCAGCAGTTAGTCTTTAATGCTCAGCATTTCCTTATTCTGGACTGTGGTAATTAAATCTCATAGTACCTAGTAATTTTCTCTGGATTGTACCTTTGGCTACTCTGTTTCTGAATAGCTATCACGTTGGCCAGAGTTAGGTCAGCTTTTGGCCAGAAACTGAATTATTTTTATTTGATGATTTTAAAAGTTTTGGTAGTTCTTCAAAGCTATATTGAAATACGGCTTGTTCACTTGTTTAGCATCAAGTGGAGTAAGGTTGCCAGAGTTTAAAATTTTGAATGAAGAAAGATGAAAGTTTATGTTCAGTCCTGGAAACCTGGATTATAAAAATACTCTGCAAGACTTACTTACAGTTACTTTTAATTTAATGATAATTATAATTTTAAAAATTGTTGCTATGGCTTACTCTGCATCACTTCACGTGCACAAAGCAGGCATTTGTGACAGGAAGGAGCCTGGACTGGTGCTTCCTTTCCTGTTCCTCACCTGGGCTGTCCCAGCCTTCCATGCCCACTCCCCTATGTGCTTTAGCTTGGCTGTGGGAAAACAGAGAGTCAGAGCTTTATTCCGCCAGATGACTTGCTTGGCAAAGTTGGTGAACTCCAGCTGCCAGTCACCTCACCTTACTTTGCTGTCTTCCTTAACCCAGGGGTGGATCAAGCTTTGCCTCCAGAGCGCCGGGCTCCGGTCACTCCTTCCTCTGCCTCTCGCTATCACCGCCGAAGGTCCTCAGGGTCACGAGATGAGCGCTACCGGTCGGGTAAGGTGCCAGATGTAATGTGGGTGGTGGTGAAACACGTGGGTGGACACATGTCTGCAGAAGCTGTGTGAATGCACAGCAGTGTGTTCGGGTGTGTTTGTGGTTGGTTGTGATGTGCAAATGACCTCTTACCTCAGACATGGATACACCCTCCAGGGCACACAATAAAATTCAGTAAAAAGTAACTCTTTTTATATTTTTAAGATAGTGTCCATTATTTAGAATATTACAATAATTTAAAATGTAGTAACCTTTTGTAAGCCAAATTTTGCTCATTTTTTAGGTGTTACAAAGTTTAACACTGGTTTCAAAAAGCTTGGTTTTACTTTTCCTATCATGGTTGCTAGTATTTTTTCCTTCTCTTTTAACTTCAGTGATTTGTTTTTCAAGTAGAGTTTTCAAAAAAGAAATAAAATTCTTCATAATTTGTGTGTTGTTTATTTCCTTTGTGTTTTATGACCCTGCATATAAAAATGCTCTCTTCATAATTCTGCTTTAGAGCAGTCATCTGGGCTTGACAGGTTTAAATTTCTTCCATTAATTTAGCATCAGGAAAGTTGTATTGTGATTAATGTTTAACTCTTATTTTCTCCGCTACCATCTGGATTCCAGTTGTTTTTTACTGATGTCCTAACTATAATTTTTTTTAAAGAAAATGATAAGTGTTGTTGCTGGGACACCAGTTCAGGGTACATGTGGTGCTGATGATGACAGTCCAAACTATAACATTTATATATTGCTTTATATTTTCAAGTGCTTGCAATGGTGTTACCTCAGTTGGTTTTTATAACAGAAAGGTGGCATACTTATGGCTGTTTTGTGCTGCAGAAGAGGAAGCTGAGGCTGCAAAAAGTGAAGTAGCTCAGCCACTTCACATGGAGGCAGGTGATCAGCCCTGTGAGCCTCTCAGTGTTGTGAGTCTTTCCCTTATTGGGGACTTGAAGGATAAGCTGCCACCCGTCCCACCAAGCTCAGGAGCTGTGTGCTTGACTTCCTGGCCCAGCTCTCCTTTCTAGATGGGAAGATGGCATAAGACAGACTTTATGGCATCAGGAATCTTTATGTGCAGAAGCGAGAAGAATGGACTAGAGAAACTAGGAAGGAGGCCAGTGCAGCTTCACTGCTGCTCCTTTTGCCTTCTTGGCTGTCTCAGGCCTGATGCCTGGGACAGTGTGTGGGGGTGGGATGAAGGCAGGGGTTTGTAACCAAATTTTACGTTCTGTGTTTTCACAGGTAGTTTTATCCTAGCACATACCAAGAGCTCGTCTTACTTTATTCAGGCATCTCAGAGGCCCCTTTCAGATTAATTAGAAGGGTGGCACATACATATGTGCTGTCAACTTGCTGTGGAATGTTAAGATTTACTCCCTTGTCTTGATTCTGTTGTGCATTTTATATATCATGCACACAGATGTAGATACATGTACATAGTCACACAAATGGGAGACATGCAGGTAGAGACCCACATGTACACACACACACAGACATATGTGTAGGCATGTGTATAGACAGACAGTAGACAAGTGCTCACTCCTATCCGTATCTTTTGGCACTTGGACTTTATCCTGAAAATGATAGGGTTCCATTCAAAGGTTTTAAGCAGAGTCACAACTGGAGCAGGTTGGGGTTTGCAGATGACTTTGGTAACACTGTGGAGTATGAGTTATAAGGGAGGATCTGGAAGCCCCTGGACACCTGAGGTATTTGTACAGGATATGAGTCAGTGCCAGTGAGATGTGAGATGTGGTGAGTTAAGGCAGGGGTATGTGAGAGAGGGGATTTTGGTGACTCTGAGATGTCTAGGTTGTACAGCTGTATAGATGATCCTCTCTGGGTCTGCCATTCCAGAATTCAGTTTCCCATTTGTAGGTTAAAGGTGGTGGAATTTGCCCCAGCTATTTACTTACTATGTAGAGAATATGTGAAAAATAGTTCAGGTATTCCTTCAATTATCATGTAAGATGTGAAAAATACTATTCCATATATAGTTTAAAAATTTTTTTTTAATTTACACTCTCAATTTTGAATAAATAATGACTGCTTAGTTTTAAGGAGCACACATATCCAGAGGATCTTTCCATGTGCTTTTGAAAGCTCAGCTGTGTTCTCATTTTCTTTAACTGACTCAGTGCCACCATCATATGGGATGATATCCACCCTAGAGGAAAACTAAGGAGGGCCTTTGGGGCATCCCTGGGCTCATTTGATAGTCTCCTTTGCTATGTCATTATCTGCTGTTTCCTGGTTTTAAAATACTCTAATTAGTTTTCTTAATTTAGGCATTTCAATGCTAAGTTACTTTCTTTTAGAGTTTATGCTCATATATTGTTTTTTTTTTAAGTGGTATAAAATCTTAGAAGCTTGTTTTAATCTGTTTTGAGTGTACATGTTTCAGGATTTTATTTTCTCCTGTACCAGCACAGAAGATATAGGACATTTAAGAGAAAAGGTTTTGTGACTCTCAGAATGTTTTGCTTTCTAAAATTCTTTGACCACTTGCAGTAGAATTACTTTGGTTGTTTCAATGACCGAATTTATCAGCCAAGAGGTAATTCTGTTATCCTTTAGACAGTTGACCTAATTAATAGTCAGTCTGGTCAACCATATAGCCACAGACTTAATATCTCTTGGCTATATATTTTCATTTCTAAACCCATTGCTTTACATGGTAATGAACTCCTACTGGAATTCTTTATAGAGTAATTTGTGCCTCTCTCTTTTTTTTTTTTTTTATGTCAAAAATATCTTTAATTGCAAAAAGTATTAATCTTACTATAATAGTTGAAGAGTTATATTTTTTCTTATAATAGACATTATACATCTCAAGTGTGCAACTCATAAAGTGTGTATTAAATAGGTTCACCAAACAAGACAAAATATGAACACTGGCTAATAACCTGAACAAATGTCAAACAAGTTATTTAAAAACAATGCTTTAGAACATCAGCTCCTCACATTCCACATAGAACTTCCAATGCTCATCCATTATATGGCACGGGAGAAATTCTTGGTCGCTGCTTAGCTGTATTTCTTTTATTTGAAGGTAATGTGGGATGTGCCTCTCTTTTTAAATAATTTCCTTTGGGAACTAAAATTTGATTTGGAAAGTGAATGAATAAATAGGCATTTACCAAACCTAGGAAACATCTATTTACCTTGTGCTCATTCCAGCTCGAATGTCATGGAGTGCTGTCTTCCTCCTGGAGGAAGAACTCAGAGTACAGGGAGCTGTGGGGCAATTCAAGACCCTTTCAGGAAAGTCTGTGAGGACAAGCCATTTCCAGGATGATACTAATACATTACTTGCCTCTTTTGTGAATGTACAGTGGGTTTTTTCAGAGGCTGCCTGACATGATGATGTTATCATTCTTACACCTAGTGGAATCCATGATTATGAAGTCATGTATTTTAAAAAGTTTTTCAGTTTCCTTTCTAATTCAGTAAATATCAAAGCATTAATCCCATAAGTAAAACTTTAAAGGTTTTCATCAATTTTGGGGTATAAATCAGAAAATAACATTTTCTTACTTAGAAGACTTAAATCAGACTGCATACTCCACTAGTATTCCTAGTGAAAGACAAGCTCTGTCTGTGTAAAGCTGAATCATCCAGCATGGCGGACAGTATGCACAAGAGAAATTTTATACTTAATGAAATTAAATAAGATTTGAAATTCTGTTTCTGTGCTTTTTTTTTTTTTTACTAGCCACGTTTTAAGACAAGTGACTACTATACTGGGCAGTGCAGATGTGGAAAATCACCACCACAGCAGAAAGTTGTCTTTCATAGTGCTGTGCTAGGTTGTGCCAAACGTTGTGTAAGAATGGAGGAGAAGGCAGAAGATGCAGCTGAAGACAGTTTTTAAAGGTCTGCTTGTCGAAAACTTAATAAAGCTTGATAGTTATGCCTCGTCATTTAACAGAAGAAGACACAGTCAGAGTTGGATTTCAGAAATATGTATAGGTAGTTGGGTTGGAGTAGGTTCCTCGTTGAAGCAGGGACGTGTTAAGAGGATTTGTATTTCAGGTTAAAAAAAAAAAAAGTGATTCATCAATTTATGGGATACACCAAAACAGTACTTAGACATTGATGCAATAGTTATCAAAAAATACTTATATTAGGTAGGAAGAGATCCTGGAAATTAAATAAGGATTTAACTTAAGAAGCCAGAAAAGAGAAATTGAATGAGTGCACAAGAAGAAGTGAGAAAATAATGAGAAAAAAAATGGAATAGAGGATGTAGACTTGGTTTCCACTTGGGCATGTGGTGGAAGCACAGAAATCCTCATACACATCCTTACACAAGAAAAGGCTTCAGTTCAGTTCAGTTCAGTCCCTCAGTCGTGTCTGACTCTTTGAGACCCTGTGGACTGCAGCACGCCAAGCCTGCCTGTCCATCACCAGCTCCCAGAGCTTGCTCAAACTCATGTCCATTGAGTCAGTGATGCCATCCAACCATCTCATCCGCTGTCGTCCCCTTCTCCTTCCTTCAATCTTACCCAGCATCAGGGTCTTTTCCAATGAGTCTGTGCTTCGCATCAGGTGGCCAAAGTATTGGAGTTTCAACTTCAGCATCAGTCCTTCCAGTGAATATTCAGGACTGATTTTCTTTAGGGTTGACTGGTTGGATCTCCTTGCAGTCCAAGGGACTCTCAAGAGTCTTCTCCAACACCACAGTTCAAAAGCATCAATTCTTCAGCGCTCAGCTTTCTTTATAGTCCAACTCTGACATCCATACATGACTACTGGGAAAGCCATAGCTTTGACTAGATGGACCGTTGTTGGTAAAGTAATGTCTCTGCTTTTTAATATGCTGTCTAGGTTGGTCATAGCTTTTCTTCCAAGGAGCAAGCGTCTTTTCATTTCATCGCTTCAGTCACCATCTGCAGTGATTTTCGAGTCCAAGAAAATAAAGTCTCTCACTGTTTCCAGTGCTTCCTCATCTATTTCCCATGAAGTGATAGAACCAGATGCCATCATCTTAGTTTTCTGAATGTTCCAAGTTTTAAGCCAACTTTTTCACTGTCCTCTTTTACTTTCATCAAGAGGCTCTTTAGTTCTTCTTCACTGTCTGCTGTGAAGGTGGTGTCATCTGCGTATCTGAGGTTATTGATAATCTTCTCCTGACAGTCTTGATTCCAGCTTGTGTTTCATCCAGCCTGGCATTTTGCATGATGTACTCTGCATATAAGTTAAATAAGCAGGTTGACAGTACTCTTTTCCCGATCTGGAACCAGTCTGTTGTTCCATGTCCAGTTCTAACTGTTGTTTCTTGACCTGCCAGCAACCTTTGTTTAAGGCATTAAAGAACTGAGGTCATTGGGCAAACTGCTGACCCCAGAATTGGGCATGGATAATGGAAACTCTGAAAGACTAAAGACATTGCTAGAATTCAGAAACACTGTAGCAGAAATGAAGAATTAACTCATTGATTGACTAAAGGTGGATAGGTCAGAAACTCAGGTCTACATAAAGAAAGGAAGAATGCTAGAAAAGGAATAGATGAAGATAAAATCCTTTGTTTTTCTTATTCTTAATGGTAAAGAACCCTCCTGCCAGTGCAGGAGTTTAAGAGATGTGAGTTCAATCCCTGGGTCGGGAAGATCTCCTGGAGAAGGTCATGGCAACCCATTCCAGTATTCTTGCCTGGAGAAGCCATGGACAGAGGAGCTTGGTGGTCTGTGGTCCATAGGATTGCAATGAGTCAGACACAACTGAAGTGACTAACACACACAATTGATCTTACAGATAAACATTTGGGTGATGATAGCATATTAATTAGTGAATGAATGAAAACAGTGTTACAGGAGAGAGGAACTAGAAATACTCTGTTGTAAGGTATTCGTACCACGCTAGAGTTATAGTGTTATTTGAAAGTGAACTCAGATTAGTTGTGAAATATATATTATGAACTCAAGGGCAACCACTGAAAGCAGTTTAAACATGAAGTATAATTGATATGCCAGAAGAGAAGAATTGGATCCTGTAAAATACTTAAAGCTAGAAAAGGCAGGAAAAGGGTTTAAGACAAATAAAGAACAAATGCAACAAACAGAAAACAGTAACAAACATGGTAAATAGTAATCCAAGTATATCAATAATAACTTTGACGGTAAGTGGTCTAAGTATACCAGATAGAAGGTGAAGACTGTCAGAGTGGGTAAGAAGCAGAACCCACTTACATTGTCTATATGAGAAATCCACTTGAAATAGAAAGACACAGATGTAGAAAGATACAATGCGAATATTAATTCAAAGGCATGAGTAACTATATTAATTTCATGTAGAGCAGACTTCAGAGCAAGGAAAGTTATCAGAGAAAAGAGGAGCATTGCATAATTGTAAAGGGGTCAGTTATTTAAGAAGATATAATAATCCTTAATGTGTACACGTGCAACAACAAAATATGAAAAAATATGTGAGACAAGAACCAGTAAAACAAGAATAAATGGACAAAGACTTTAACATCTCTGTATTGATAATTGACAGATCCAGCAGGCAGAAAGTCAGTTAGGGCATCAATCAACTGGATTTAATTGACATCAACAATAGCAGAATACACGTTCTCATGCTGGATACCCCAAGATAGACTATATTCTGGGCTTTAAAACACTTCATAACACTGAAAGTGGTAGAAATCAAGGTATATTCTCAGCCCACAATGGAATTAAAACTGGAAATCAGTAATAGAAAGGTAACTGGGAAATCCCCACATACTTTGAGGTTAAACTGCACACTTCTAAATAACATTTGGGTCAAAGAAGTCTAAGAATTTTTAAAATATTTTGAATTGAAGAGAAAATGAATATACAGAGGATCAAAATTTGTGGGATGTAACAAAAGCATTGCTTAGAGGAAGACGTACAGCATTGAATGGTATAGTTGAAAAGCTTCAAGAAGCATTAAGAAATCAGGAAAAGTAGGGAAAGTAAATTAAAAGAAGAAAATAAATAAAAGGAGAAATAAAGAAATTGAAAACAAAGCAATAGAGAAAATCAAGCCTAAATCCTGTTTTTTTAAAAGATCATTAAAACTGATACTGTAGGCAGGTTAGGAAAAAATTAGAAAACACACAAGTTACTAATATCAGAAATGAAAAAATTACCATTACTACTAATCCCATAGGCAATAAAAGAATATTAAGGGGATATTACAAACAACTCTGTGAATACAAATACAAAAACCCAGATGAAAATGACCCATTCCTTGAAAGACACAATCTGCCAAAACTCACCCAAGAAGAAAGAGGTCAACTAAATAGGCCTATGTCTATTAAAAACACTGAAACAATAATAGCCTTCCAAAGTGCCAGGCCCAGATAGGTTCACTGGTGAGTCTGTCAGACATATATGGAAGAAGTTGTACCTGTGTCCTGTATTCTCTTTGTGCAGATAAAAGCAGAGGGGATATTTCCTAATTTATTCTATGTGGCAAGCATTAACCTAATACAAAGACTAAACAAAGATATTAAAAGAAAGGAAATCTACAGACTAGTACCTCTCATGAACATAGGTGCAGAATTCCTCAACAAAATATTAGCAAATCAAATCCAAAAACAGAAACTATTACACAACACAACCAAGTGGGATTTATTCCAGGTATGCAAAGCTGGGTTAACAATGGAAAATCAGTTAATGTAATCTATCTAAAGAAAAAAAAATGACCCTGTCAATAGATGCAGAGAAAGCATTTCACAAAATCCAGTACCTGTTTATGATAAGAATTATCAGCAATCTAGGAATAGGGGAGAACATCCTCAATTTGATGAAGAATACGAAAAAATTTACAGTTAATATTTGGTGGTGAGACTTCCCACTAAGATCAACAACGTGGTAAAAATGTCCCATCATCATTAGTTTTCAACATTATACTGAAAGTCTTAGCTAATGCAATAGGCTAAGTGAAGGAAATTAAAAGTATACATGTTTGTTGTGATGTGACTTTTTTATGTAGAAAGCCCTAAAGAATCAAGTAAAAATCGAAAACTCATAAGTGATTATAGCAAGGTTGTGGAATATAAGGTTAATATATAAAAAGCCACTTATATACCAGCAATAAACAATTGGAATTTGAAATTAGAAACAAAGATCATTAAACTATAATTTAAAAGGATACATGCACCCCTGTGTTCATAGCAGTACTGTTTACAGTAGCCAAGACATGCAAGCAACCCAAATGTCCATTGACGGATGAATGGATAAAGAAGATGTGATGTGTATATATTGAGTTGGTCAAAAAGTCCGCTTAGTTTTTAAGTAAAAGATGGGACTTTTCATTTTTACCTAGAACTTTATTGAACAACTTATTCACCATTTTGTTCCACTACCTTCTGTCATTTTTCAGGCAACTTCATAATTTCATCTTCCCCAAACTTAATGAAAATATGATCATTAAACTATAATTTAAAAGGATACATGCACCCCTATGTTCATAGCAGTACTGTTTACAGTAGCCAAGACATGCAAGCAACCCAAATGTCCATTGACGGATGAATGGATAAGGGTGTGATGTGTATATATTGAGTTGGTCAAAAAGTCCCCTTAGTTTTTAAGTAAAAGATGGGACTTTTCATTTTTACCTAGAACTTTTTTTTTCCATTTATTTTTATTAGTTGGAGGCTAATTACTTTACATCATTGCAGTGGTTTCTGTCTTACATTGAAATGAATTAGCCATGGATTTACATGTATTCCCCATCCTGGTCCCCCCTCCCACCTCCCTCTCCACCCGATCCCTCTGGGTCTTCCCAGTGCACCAGGCCCGAGCACTTGTCTCATGCACCCAACCTGGGCTGGTGATCTGTTTCACCCTAGATAATATACATGTTTCGATGCTGTTCTCTTGAAACATCCCACCCTCGCCTTCTCCCAGAGTCCACAAGTCTGTCCTATACATCTGAGTCTCTTTTTCTGTTTTGCATATAGGGTTATCGTTACCATCTTTCTAAATTCCATATATATGTGTTAGTATACTGTAATAGTCTTTATCTTTCTGGCTTACTTCGCTCTGTATAATGGGCTCCAGTTTCATCCATCTCATTAGAACTGATTCAAATGAATTCTTTTTAATGGCTGAGTAATATTCCATGGTGTATATGTACCACAGCTTCCTTATCCATTCGTCTGCTGATGGGCATCTAGGTTGCTTACCTAGAACTTTATTGAACAACTTATTCACCATTTTGTTCCACTACCTTCTATCATTTTTCAGGCAACTTCATAATTTCATCTTCCCCAAACTTAACGAAAAGATAACTTTTTCCCCACCCAATAGAACCACCAATATGAGTAATCAATTCCACTTCCAGTTTTATGTCCAAAATAATGTAAAGCAGGAGTTTGAACCAGATATTTATAAGCAGCACTATTCGCAGTAGCTAGGAGGTGGGAGCAACTTAAATATCTATCAGTGGATGACTGGATAAAGAAAATGCAGTGTGTATATACAGTGGAATGCTACTGAGCCTTGAAAGGAATTTATGACACATTCTCTAGCATATATTTGAGGACATTTTGCCTTGAGTAATACACCAGTCACAGAAGAATGCCTACTGTGGGATTCCACTTACGTGAGGTGTCGAAACTAGTCACCTTGTAGGAATAGAAAGCTGGATGGTGGCTGCTTAGGGACAGGGAGGTGGTGATCTGCTGTTAGGTGGATGTAGACTTGTAGCCATGCTGCATGGGGCCTTCTGGGGTATGTTGCACAGTCCTGTGCATGCAGTTGACAATACTGTGCTGACCACCTGGAAATGCTGGGAGAGTGATTACAAGTTTCTTTCTGCAGTTAAAAAACCAGTAAAATATAAATTTCTTTGTGGTATGGCTCCAGTAAATAATATTCTAACTCATAAAAGCAACAACTGTACTAATCAAAATAGTATGGAACTAAAAAAATGTTAGACATACAGATTTACTGTACCAGGTAGAAAGTTCAGAATTATCCCCATACACACATGGTCAGGTGATATTTGACAAAGGAGGTAGGGCAGTTTAATAGGGAAAGGAAAGTCTCTACATAAGGTTGTACTTGAAAAATTGAATAAGATGTGTAAAACACCAGCCTCCACTACTTAGAAAAATTAAGCTGAAGTGATTCCTAGACCTAAGAGTAAAAGGTAGAAGTATAAAGCTTCCCAAACCTTGGGTTAGGCACAGATTTCATAGACAGAATTCAAAAAGTGCTAGTTAGAGAGGAAAAAATAAAAGAGTGAATCTCATGAAAATGAAAAATTTCTCCTCATCGAGCACACTATTAAAGGTATGAAAGTTGAGCCATAGACTTGGGATGAATATTTTCAAAACATAATCATGTTGGCAGCTTCTTTACAGACTATTACATGGCGGGAAAAATAGCGTCTTTACTTTAGAAGAGTTTTATAGCAGCACCTTAACTTAGGACCAAAGTTAACTCCATCAGTAGGGAACAGACTAAAATGCATGGTCTGCATCTAGTCATGAGGAAATATCAGAAAACCCAGGCTGAAGACAATCTACAAAATAACTGGCCTGTATCCTTTAAAGTCCTAAAAGAAATCAGTCCTGAGTATTCATTGGAAGGACTGATGCTGAAGCTCAAACTCCAACACTTGGGCCACCTAATGCGAAGAACTGACTCATTGGAAAAGACTCCCATGCTGGGAAAGATTAAAGGCAGGAAGAGGAGGGGCCGACAGAGGATAAGATGGTTGGATGGCATCACTGACTCAATGGACATGAGTTTGAGGAAGCTCCGGGAGTTGGTGATGGACAGGGAAGCCTGGTGTGCTGCAGTCCATGGGGTTGCAAAAGTTGCAAAAGTCACTCGGACACGACTGAGTGACTGAACTGACTGATCCTTTAAAATGGCCAGTTTCATGGAATGCAGAAGCTGGGAAACTGGTCCAAATCTACGAGGGCAAAGAGAATCTAATACATGCACCCATGGTCCTGGATTGAATCACAGACTAGAAAGACAGAATAACTGCAAAGGAAGTTACTGGGACAGTTGGCATCATTTGAACTTGCAGTTTGAATTAGATGATGGTAGTATATCATTGGATTTCCTAGGTGGCACTAGTGGTAAAGAACCCACCTGTCAATGCAGGTAGGCGTAAGAGACATAGATTTGTTTGCTGGAAGATCCCTTGGAGGAGGGCACATCAACCCACTCCAGTATTCCTGCCTGGAGTATCCTGTGGACAGAGGAGTCTGGTAGGCTGAGTCCATAAGGTCGCACAGAGTCAAACACAACTGAAGCAACTTAGCACACACACACAAAGTCTATCATTGTTACACTTCCCAATTTTGAGAATTCACATTATGTAAGAGACTATCTTTGTTTATAGGAAATATGTTGAAATATTTAGGTATAGGAAAACATGGTAGCTGCAGTTTATTTTCACGTGATTAGGGAAAAAAACTCATGTAAAGAAAGCAGTGGGGTCAAATATAAATGGTGAGTTTGTGTAAAAGTTATACCAGAGTTCTCTATACTATCCTTGCCAATTATTTTCTGTACATTTGAAATTACATCCAAAAACCTAAGAAGGAGATATATATAAAGCAAAGTGTTTGATGTGTGGAGAACCAGTGTGCTCGTTAATGAGCCCTTTAGTTTTGTTCAGTAACGTAAAGTCAAGTCATTCAGTCACCAGTTTTCAATCTAGGAGTTTAAGAGTAACCAGAAACTGGGTTTTTGTCTTAAAGTACTTTGAATTTAGATGAGGAGAGAAGAGCAGTGCACACAGAATCTGAACAAAAAATAATAAAGTCATTGTGTTTGGTATGTGATATGCTCTAGAACAACTGTTGGCAAATATTTTCTGTAAAGGGCCAGATAGCAAATGTTTCTAGCTTTCTAGGCCATTATGATCTCCGTCACAACTGCTCAGCCCTGCTTTCCAGTATGGAAGCAGCCGTAGATGACACACACAGAAATGATGCCTCTCTGTTCCAGTGAAACATTATTACAAGGAGAATGCAGGCTGCATCTGTCCTGAGGGCTAGTCTGTGTCCCTGACTCTCAAATGTTAACAGGGTGGGGTTTCTTAGGAGCATTTAGAGAACAGTGTGGTTAGTGGTGAAGATGTGGGCCCTGGAGGTGCTCATACCTGGTTCACACCCAGTCATTGCCACTGACAAGTTACACTGGGAGAGCTTTACACCTTTGCTTTCTTGTTTGTGAAATGGGAATAACGAGAGCCTCCTCCATAGAACGTGTGGAAGTTGGTGAGTGTAGTCATACCCTGACTGCTGCCTTCTGGCTGCTTTCCTGGCTCCTCTCTCATTCTCTAGCTGGCACCTTCCCAGCAGCCAGGACGATCCCTCATCCACTCTTACTCCTCAACCCCATGCTTCCCTGTCAGACTTACAACCACTCCTGCAAAGCCCTCACCCTGGTGGGTCCCTTGGCTGGTGCTATATGTGTCTTGCCAGCACCACCCTCATTCACAGTGCAGGGCCTTTGAGTTGATTTTTCCCTGTCTTGGAGATTTTCATCTTACTATTCAGATTTCCCAGTAAGAGATCTCTTCCTTGGCTTCACAGTTAAGTAGCCATTCAATCTTTTTGTCTGATTTCCATTCCTATCCCATTTGACAGTCTCTTGTCTTTCTTTAGCCCTTTAGAAAATGAGCTACATGACAGATAGTACCTTGTCCACCTGATTCTCCACACCCAGTCCTGAGGCCACTACCTTATAAAACAGGCATTAAAAAAGATTGGTGGAGTTAATGTAATGGGTTAATATACAAAGATTACCTAATATAAGGACTGCCCCATAACTGATGTTTAGAAACCGTTAGCTTAAAATCATTACTGTACAGTCTGTAAGGTGTACATACTTCCCTTAACAGACATGGAAATGAATTATGAAGCTTGAAAATGTGACCCATGAAGAAATATTTGAAGATCAAGGTCCACTGACTAAGGAAAGAATAACACCACAGAGATTTACATCCAGTATCTGATTATACAGATTCCAGGGTAATAAAATGAATAGTTAAAAGTCTGCAAGTGAATTCGAATGCCTTTTTCCTGGAGCTTTCAAACTGTCAGGCTTATACTTACTTTCCTTCCTTCCCCACTCTTCCATTTGTGACAGTGTCTGTAGGAAGATAGACTCTGTCACAGGACCAGAAACAAGGCAGAGAAGCTTGGGAACTTGGGGCTGTCTCCAAACAATGGAGTGATTGAGCTCCCGCTTTGTTTCAGACGTCCATACAGAAGCTGTCCAGGCTGCGCTCGCTAAACACAAAGAAAGGAAGATGGCAGTGCCTATGCCTTCCAAACGCAGGTCCTTGGTTGTGCAGACCTCGATGGACGCCTACACACCCCCAGGTGAGCAGCAGTCCCAGTTGGCTTCATAGAGGGATGAGCATGCCTTAGAATTAGGTTAGTGCCAGCAACTGCAGTCTCTTTAGCTTTCAAAATCATGGTGCTATAATTCACGTTTTTGAGAACCAGAAGTCCAGAAACAGTGTATATGCTCTAAATTAAACTCGGAAGGAAAATTTGCATGATTATGTATGCATTATAATGTCTATATAAATATGCATTTAAAGATTTTAGACTCATAAATATGATACAGACTTTTGTTCAAGTCCTATAAAATTTAAGTCTTCACAGCAGGAGAAGTTGGATTTCTTCTCTGCTTCGACTGGTGTATGCATATTCTCAAGTCTTCAAAATATCAATAGGTTGTAATGTTCTGTTAAGAAATTGAATGAATTGAAAGATTTAGACAGTTACTTCCCTGGTAGCTCAGTTGGTAAAGAATCCACATACAATGCAGGAGACCCTGGTTCGAGCCCTGGGTTGGGAGGATCCCATGGAGAAGGGAAGGGCTATCCACTCCAGTATTCTGGCCTGGAGAATTCCATGGATTGTCTAGTCCATGGGGTCGCAAAGAGTTGCACACGACTGAGCAACTTTCATTTTCAGGCAGTTACTTAAATCTGGTGACATCAGTTTTTGCTGTAAAGTGCAGATAGTATTTTTGAGTATCACAGTTGCTTGCTTTGCCACTGAGTTACTAAAGCTGCCAAGGGCAGCATATCAGCGAGAGACGTAGCTCTGTGCCAATAAAAGTTTGTCATGAATTTAGGGAGAGAGTTTGGTCCACAGGCCTGTCCACCCCTGATATAAATGGTTGAAGGTAATATCCCATTTATATTTCTGCTTTTGTTTAATCTTGAATTTTATGTAACTACCTAATTTTTCTACTTAACTCTGTGCAGATAGTTATAATCTATATCATGTGGCGCTAGTGGTAAAGAACCTGCCTGCCAATGCAGGAGACACAAGAGACACAGGTTCAATCCCTGTGTCGGGAAGATCCCCTGGAGGAGGGCATGGCAACCTACTCCAGTGTTCTTGTGGCGAATCTCATGAACAGAGGAGCCTGGAGGGCTACAGTCCATAGGGTTGCAAAGAGTCGGTCACGGCTGAAGCGACTTAGCATGCACATACGCACATATTATCTTCAAAACTGAAGTGAAGCACAAAATTAAATGTTCAGATTATCTATTAGAAACACAAAGGATTGAGCCTAATTTACTTAATTTTATGTGTGTGTATGTGTGTGTGTGTGTTTCTTGTTCCAACATTATTCATAGCGTGGTTGCCACTCTTTCTTTTCTGCAGACCTAAGTTACCTGGCACATCCCTTTGTTCACAAGAGAAATTTAAGGTGGAATAAGAATAGTTGAATATATAAAGCACTTTTTGGAGTCTTGTAAAGTTTAGTCTTGAGTGTTTGCAAGCAGTGAGGGTAATAGCAGCACATACTGCAACTCAGGGATGTGATCAGGTATGTCCGGTACTAATTCGGACCTCTCTTCAACTTCTCATGCCTTCAAAAGTGAAAGTTCTGAACTTTATAAGACAAAACTTAAATAATATAAAACTTAGTTGTTTTGTGTTTTCTTAAAGGATAATACAAGAAATGTTCTTTATCTCAAGAATAGAATTTTCTATTAGGAAAGGGAGTCCTTTTTGCTGATTTCCTTACATCCCTTCATTTCTTAATTCTGAGCCACAACATGTAATTTGAACTGTTTTTAAATCAGCATGGGATTCACTGATGGCTCAGATGGCTAAGAATCTGCCTACAATGCAGGAGACCCAGGTTCAATCCCTGAGTTGGGAAGATCTCCTGGAGAAGGGAATGGCAACTCACTGCGGTATTCATTCTTGCCTGGAGAGTTCCTGAACAAAGGATCCTGGTGGGCTACAGTCCATGGGGTTGCAAAGAGTCAAACACAACCATAAGTAGTATACTTAATCCTATTTGTTTAGTTTGTGGTTATAATTTGCCAAAATATGAGTGTGAAAATTTTAATTTTGTATGTGTATAACAAACAGAATGGACTTATATGGATAACAAACCCACTTCAAATATATTTTAACTAAAGCTTTGAAACTAGACAGTATTCAGGGAGTTGGACCTTTTTCTGAGCCACTTTTTATGGGAAATACTGAGTCTGAAGTACAAGGTGCAGTGTGATTCATGTATGTGTGTGCTTTTCTTTACGTTGACTCCGTCCTCAGGGGTGTTACTGTGTCGTTCATGATGAAAGACAGAACTTTCAGGAGAACAAATCCTGTACAAATGTCTTTGCAAAATATAAAAGAACATTATTGGAAATGTCATTTTTGGTGCATTTAATTGTTTGGTTAGCATTTTCAGATATACTGTATAATACATGTTGTAAACTGTCATTTAGAGTCTTAGTGACAATATCACTTGAGATAGTTTTATACAATCATAAATGCCAACACTATCATTATAAAATTTTTTATTCACAACCTGCCACACTCACACACAACTTAAAATAGCACATGGCTCAGAGAAACACTTCGAATAAAGAAGGGCTTACAGAGCATCATACTTTGAACACTTGAAAGTTTAGTGTCTTAGAAAATGCCACCATGACCTTCTTGCTTGGTGTCTTGAGTGCACAGAAAAACATTTTGTTATTCCCCAACATCTTGAGTGGAGGACAGGTGAGGATGTCTTTGAGTTTGGAATGTCAAGAAGACTCTAACATATATATGTAAGGTAAGGTGCTTTGGAAGAGGACCTCACTATACTGAAAAATAATTTGTCATCTGAAAAGCTTGTAACTTTTCAAGAGTGTTCGAAGGTCATTTACCAGTTAGTGTGTGAGATGGGTATGTGTTTGGAGAGGGCCTGGGGCTGGGAATGCTGCTTGCCCCAGTCACAGCTAATCGCCTCTCTCCCACAGATACCTCCTCTGGCTCAGAAGACGAAGGCTCGGTGCAGGGCGACTCCCAGGGGACCCCCACCTCCAGCCAGGGCAGCATCAACATGGAGCATTGGATCAGCCAGGCCATCCATGGTTCTACCACCTCCACCACCTCGTCCTCTTCTACCCAGAGTGGGGGGAGTGGTGCCGCCCACAGGCTGGCCGACGTCATGGCTCAGACGCACATAGGTGAGTGCCCTGTGGCAGTCGGCGGTGCTGTTCTCCCTGTCTGTGCCTCTGAGTGGATGCTGAGTGTCCCCACACCTTTCAGTTTGCCTTTTCCCTGTCTGTGCATCGTGGCCTCAGAACCCATTCGAGGGACAGGTCAGACCCTGTCTCTGCTCCTGGGCTGCTTTGCTGCGTTGGCTTTACTGTTCTGTGAAACCCTTGGTTTTTACTATTTTTCACATGCTAGACGTCTAATACAATTATAATTTAGGAGTTTTCTGCTCGTAGAGGAGTGTTTTCTTGTTCATTAGGGAAACATGTAGCCATATCTGGTTACACGTTTTCTTCCATGCTATAATGCAGTCCTAAGTAACATTTTAATCATGCTAATAAGCATGACTGGGCACTTGAGAGTGACTCTGCCCTTACTTTGAAAAGGGGAGGCTTTCATCACTACAGCAGTTTTCTGCTGTAGGCATTCAGATTTCTGGGATGGTTCCCAGAATGTGCGTTAGGTTATGAGAAGTGGGATCCTTTGTATTTAAAAAAGCACAGAGTTTGGAAGCATTGGCAAGGTGTTTGAAAACTGTGTAAAAAGGAGATTAAGTAAGAGTTGTTAGAGGAAAGGAGGGTATTGAATGAGCAGTGGAGCTCTGTGAACCTGGAGTACCTGAGGGTCATATGTTGCTGCCTCTACCCTCGCCTGACACTCACTGTGCCACATTCAGCTGGTGTATGAGGTCCAGATCTGTTCTCATCCATTTCCATCTGTGGATTGAGGTTTTTAAATACTTAAATAATAAAATATTAATGGTCATAAAAGTAAATCGCTTGCTTTGAATGTGGTGCCAAGATGGTTCAATATGTTCTCCATTCAAATGATGTGGACCAGGGTCAGCCACGTCCAGGGACACCAGTGCAGTGGTTGAGAACTGAGCACAGGGCAGGTGCATGTCCTTCTCCCATGTCTAGCCTCCTATCCAAAAAATCCACATTTAGAAAATAGGTTAGTGAAATGATGAATTCGATACTCTGCCACCTTCTCAGATTCACATTCACACAGTGTTTTTTTCTAGATTACTATCGCCATGACAGAGTCAGAGGAGTTCCATACTGACTTCTAGGACTTGGCCTCAGTGGTGCTTGCTCAGCGTGCAGCTGAGGTTAAAAGCCGCAGCCTTTCCAGAATCAGCAGTGAGGCCAATTGTCTCCCAGCAGGACACAGGGAGGGCTGGCTTCCTCAGCAGTCACTGTTGGCCTGCTCTAGTTTGTTAGTGGAAAGAAGAGGAATGATCTGTCTTTGCTTTGCCACCTCTCCATTGTGAATAAAAGGGGAAAATAGGAAAATTCTTCATAGTTTTTAAAGTAATGCTCACATGCAAAGTGGTATTATTAAATTTGAGTTTAAAACATTTTTGGTAGCATACGTTGGTTACTGTGTACTGAGAAACTATTTGAAATCTGAGAAACTTGTGACCATTAGATATTTTTGGACACTAAAAGTTTTCCCTGAATGTTTAGGAACCTGAGACAGTCCCTCGGTGCTGTCCACATGCTGCATCCAGCAGCCACATGTGCAAGGGGGGGCGTGAAGCTCCCTCCACCTCTGCCCCTCGCTCTGACCTTGGGAATGTGTATTTCCTGATTCAGTTCACTTTTAAGGAAATATCAGCAATCTTACCAAGAGAAATACGTAATTTTGGACATATTACTCCCTGCATTTGTTTCTCACTTTATGAAGTTACACACAGAATATTGGAGGAAATTATAGCACAGAGAATTAAACCTACCCAGACCATAAAAGGTTGCATTACTCATGTGCGTTAAGTCTCAGGGTAAACTAAAAGAGAGCTTCTGAGTATGTGACATTTCACTAATTTCTAATTTGGCACAAAGATAAGTTCTTAGAATATATAGGAATTTTCTATAGATGCAAAACAAATTTTGTTGAAAGAAAGCAGTGGCAAAATAATAAGAAAAGGAGAATTAAGATTTTTTTTTCCCCTGTGGTAAAAGCCAAAGAAGTGAAAATTCAGAATTGACGGTATTTGACCTTTTGTTGAGGCCATCAAAAGCCTGCAAAATAAGAAAGTATTATGTGTACATGTGTGTTTTAAGAAATGTAGGGTCAAATAAACCACCACTGTGCACCTTGGGTGCAAAGAGGAATGCACCTCTTGAGATGAGGCACTTGGATAGAGTCTGTGGAAATGTCTCTCTCCCAGTGGGCAGAGGGAAAATGAGTGGTTAGAGACCACCAAGTGACAGACAAGTGAGTAGTACTTCTGCTCTGTTGTTTTAGAAGGAAATCCTGCATCCTTATACGTCCATCCTGATGCACAGGGGCAGCACTCACCTTCTGTCAGACTGGCTTAGTGGATGACGTGGTCCCCATCCAGGGAGTCTTTCTTCCTTTGGCTCTGCTAGATGGTATTCACACTTGAGCACTGACAGTGAGGGCTCAAGGCATCCCTGTCACAAGATGCTAACAAATTCCTGAGGCATTTGTGACTCAGGAAGATGGACTCACCGTGCAATGGCCTCTGCAACCTAGACAGAACAGGGCCTCCACATTGTCAAGAGAGAAAACCAGAAAGTGTCTTCAGAACCTTTGTGCGTGCTGTGTTCCTGAGACAGTTGGCAAAGGATTAGTACCTTTAAAATACTTTATTAAAAGTCAAGGAACATAATTTAGAGTAACCAGAAGAATTAAAGCAACACTTGAAACTTCAAGAGGTATATTTATAAAAAGGCACTGGAGTAAAATATTACCGGAATTAGCTACATGGAAATAGAGAAAGTGAAAAGAAACTATTACTACATTTCTAGATTAAGAAATAAGAACAAAGCAGAATAGATAACATTGTTGTACATTCAGCATCAAAATTTGTATAGTCAGGAAATTAAAGAGACTTCTTCATGAGCTACAGATGTATAGGTAAGGTGTGTGTCATCCTTTGTGACTAATACATTTGAGATATTGTCACATATAGGTTTCATCTGCAGGTGTTGGGGTATATTGTCATTAGCCAGATATTCATAGAAGTGATTGCATTTCCAGAGTATCATATAGTTTATCAGCATGAATGCTGCTGTTTGTATCAGCAAGGAAATTCTCGTCAGGTTTCCTACATTGATCCTGCTAAGCAGGTAGACGTGCCTTCATGTGCTTGATGCATAATTAACCTAGAGCCTGGCATTTGCTCAGGATATAGATTCTGGTTTTCTAGGAAATTCGCTCAGAGGGCTAAATGTAATAAATAACCATAATTTATTTATGTATAATCATCCATAGTATCAGTTCTTTTGTAATCTCTTTACTGATACTTTTCAGACATTTACAGTTTTAAAATACTAACTACACACCAAGGATGGTGGTATTAGCAAAGCCTGCAACACTGGGGCTGGGGTCTCTCTGTGACACTCTTGCCTCCCTTCCTGGCCAGGGCGTCCCCAGCAGCTGGAGCTTCCTGATTGAGAGGCAGTGTCCGCCAGTTTTTCCAGGAAGGGGCCAAAGAGTGGTTGTCAGGCTTTGTGGGCCATACAGTCCCTGCTGCTGCTCCTCTGCCCTGGCTCAAGAGCAACAGACCATGCGTGAACAGCAGGCGTGGCTGTGCACCAGTAAGACTTCATTTATAGACACAGCTGACAGGCCGCCCTGTGAGCCCTAGTTTGCCAGCTCCTGTTTCAGAGAATTTTAAGCCATGCTATTGAAAAAGTAAGCAGGAAAAGAAAATTTGCATTAGGTAACACACGGCCTGTGAGACTCTTCCATCAATTACTGTGTGTTTCTGTGGCTCTGTGGGTGATTCTGTTCTGTCCCCGAGTGATTATTAAAGAGTAAGGAGATAAATCTTCACTTACATTGTCATGTGTCAGTATGACCCATGGGTGACACACCAGTAGAACCCTCCTGTTGGGGCTTCTGTCACACTGGGGAGGTGGATGTTTCGGGGGAAACCAAGGAGGAAGGCCTGCTCTTTTGGTGACCTGCACATGGAAGACAGGTTGGTACAGTGGGCAGCCGAGCAGCATCTCCAGCGACAAGCTGGATGCTCTGACTGCTTCCCTCAGCATCGTTGAGGCACCTTTCACCGGGTGTTACCTCCATGTTTCCACTGAGGAACCCGGTTTTCTGTTGCCATGTGGAGGGCACAGCCATGTCGTCTTAGGAAGCCAGAGCAGCTGGGTGGACGGGTGGTCTGAGGGCCTACGTTACTTCCTGCTCAGTGACCGAAGAGGTTGTATTGACCGGGAGAGACTTGGGAGGGCCCTGTTGACAGATGGAAGGCTGGGTTCCTTAACACGGCTCTACTTATCTGTCATCAGTTAGTGGACCATGAGTACTTAGCTTTCTACACATGAAGAACAGATTTCCTCTTTTTCTTCTCTTATTTTAGAAGTTGTTTGGGGACTAAAAATAACAGGCTGAAAGTAGCTTCTCTGACCACTGACCCCTGAGGTCCCTAGTCAGAATTAAGGAAAGTTGCTTTTTAGCAATGTGAGAAACAGAAGCATGTTATCTCCAGTCATCAAGTGCTCTGGTGTACTCATTCTTGTGTTCATTCTTTCTTTGAACTATCACTCCAATGTTTGCTGAGTGAAAACGATGTGAGCTGGGTGTTGGGCAACTTCAGCATCTGAGTAGGACACAAGAGCCGGACTGAACTGGACGCCTGTGAGAGTGGAGATAGGGAAGGGGGTGGTTCAAGGACACATGGAATCCCATGGTGGAGCTGAGCAGGAAGATCAGCTAGTACCCTGAAATGGTCATGGCTAAAACAGCTGTCCACAGGGTTGGATGGTTGGCAAGTAACAGACTAACATCCTGAGTGGGAGGGGGATGCAGTGAGTGAGATAGACCTCTGGTACTGGTGGTGCCAAGACAGCAGATACTGTCCTGGAAGAAGGCCAAACACACTCCCCTCCCATCTTCTCCTAGTGCCTTGATTCCAGGGTCTTCAGGAACCCATGGCAGCTGCTGGGAACAGAAGCCATACCAGGGTGGATGGAACAGGTCCCACCTGTCAGGGAATAGGTGCAAAGCTGTCACAGTAGCTCTGGGGCAGTCACAAAGGAGGTGACACCTGATAGGTGGCTGGAAAGATGGCTGCCATTTTTCTGTTGATTTTAAGAGTTTTGGGAAATTGATCTCAGGAACAGTGGGTCATCTGGCTCAGAAGATGCAAACCTGCTCTGATGAGAATCCTTAGTCTTCAGCTCCTGGTGCATTTGGATTTGATAGGTCTCAAAGCCTGGGGCTGATGTGCACTTTAGACCTTTGAACCTGCACCTTCAGCCACACTGTCTTATCTTACCCATCAAGTGTTTCTCGAGCATCTTTTATATACAAAGTTCTTTTAAACACTACCGAAAAATAGGTATTGAACTCAGAGTTAAATACCTGGAGGCCTGATCTTTGTCCAGATGAATCAGGGCACTGTGTGTCACTGCAGTGACAGAATGTTTTTGGCTTCATAACAGCAGCCAGCTGCTGGGTTTATGATCCTGCGGTGACAGCATATGTGGGGAGTTTGCAGGGGGGGGGGGAGGGGCTGGCATATAAATAAATTTGGAAAGCACGTTGAAGTCACGCAGCTGTCACTGCTCCTATGTCTTAATCACTAGATGTATTGGAATGGTTCCTTTTCCCAACTTCAAAGTGGCCGCTCAGCACAAAGACTTGTTGGCCATCACAGTGATGTGGCTACCATGTAACAGAAACAAGAGATCTGAGTAAGATGGAAATGCAGTAAGCTTAACGTTTTAGCTGCTGTTGTCTTATGTGGCTAATTTGAAATGTTACTCATCATATGTTGGCATCTATTGTATTGTAGTTTTATTTGAAATATGAAGCCCCTGTGAGTTAACTACTCAGCCATGGAAAACTAGATTATATTGAAACATGAAATAAGGTCTGTTTGGCAAAAGCACATGCAGGGGAGATGAAGAGAATGAATGAATGCAGTGTCTGAAATATTAAGGAGGTCATTTGAATGGTCCTCAGGAGTCTGACAAAGCCTCCTACCCCTGTGCTCCTCTCTCTAACAGGTGAGCTTTTTCTGGGCTGTGATCTAAGAAATTTCCCTTAAGGGTGTGTGTCAGGTGGCTCAAGCAGCCGTAACAAAGCACTCTAAACACAGCTTAAACAACTTTCATTCCTTGGTTTGCAATCCTGGAGGCTGTAAGTCTGAGATCACAGTGTCAGCAGTTTCTTCTGAGGCCTCTCTGCTGGGCATGTAAACAGCTGTCTTCTCTGTGGGTGTCTGTGACCTCATCTTTTCTTACAAGGACACCAGTTAGATTGAATTAGGGCCCTTCCTGGTGGCTTCACTTATGCCTTAATTATCTTTTTAAAGATCACTGTCTCAGACTTCTCTGGTGGTCCAGTGATTCAGAATCCACCTGCCAATGCAGGGGACATGGGTTCAGTCCTTGGTCTGGGAAGATTGCACATGCCACAGAGCAACTAAGCCCTTGCACCATAACTGCTAAAGCCCGTGCGCCCTTGCCCATGCTCCACAACGAGAGAAGCCACTGCAGCAAGAAGCCCACACACCACAGCTGGAGAGGAGCCTTTGCTTGCCACAACTAGAGAAAGCCTGTAGGCAGCAATGACGACCCAGTACAACCATGAATAAATTTATTTTAAAAAAGACCACTGTCTCCAAACACAGTCACCTTCTGAGGACCCGGGGATTAGACTCCAACATGTGAATTTCGAGAGGACATAATTCAGTACATAACAGTCTGGGCACTTCTGGCACAGGGAGATGAGAAGTGGGGAGCTGGGCTCTCTACTGATGGCCTGTGCTTAGGGGCTGATGCCAGCTGTTATTTATCAGTGATCTCCAGGCTCAGACTCTGGAAGAGTAGTTGTTGGTACCATGAGCTGCCCATGTGTTCCTCTCCTGGCACGTCGGTCTGCGTGTCTGGTAACACCAGTGCTTGTGTCCCTTTATCTATGTGATTCCCGCTGTCACTCAGAGGTGGGCGCTGTCATTATCACCTCCTTTTACAGGATGAGGGGTGGAGGCATAGGAAAGTCGGTAACCAGTCCCAGGTGATGAGCTGAGACGTGGACCTGAGGACTAGTCAGGTGACTCCTGGTGGCCCAGCACTCAGCTCCCATGTGTGTTTTCCACATGCTGATTAGTGTGCCTGGGCTCAAGGGTCTCCAGAGTCCCAAGCGCCTGCATTGGTTGGACTGTTGCTACATTTGAAGCTTACCTAGGAGTTCAGGTTAATATTTCTTGGCCTCAAGTCTCACCTGGTGTAATATCTCTTAATGTACACATGTTCACTGCCACGGAAGTCAGTCTCTTCACTTCAGGTGAATTTGGGACTTGCCAATCTACCTACTGCAACCTCCTAACAATACCCATGACTGAGGTGTTTTCCATACATTTGCAGAACAGCTAAAGTTTGAGTCCCCGGCATACAGGTTCCCAGCAAAGTCAACTGGGCATGCCCTGGCTTCTTTTTAGCACAGTCTGTAAACAGTGTTCTTTCCGTGATCTCTTTGGTGTTCTGTTTTTCCTCGTTCTTGTGCTTTTCATTAGTGAGTTCACAGTTTAAATTGGCCTTCATTTGTAGTGCCAAGGTAGGCAATGGCCACAGGAGAAAGGCTTTCCAGTACCTACTCCCCTTTAACAGCACAAAATATTAGGCTTTTGTCACATGGAATTACAGAATCTTGACAAACTACTTAAATCTTACTAGTTTCTGTGTCGTAAGGCTTAACAAATCAAAATTAATAGTAAAATACCCATTATTAGAACTTAATATGTATAAAATGACATCACGAGTCTCATTTGACATACTCAAAATATTTATTTATGGTTGGTTGTGCCTAGGTCTTTGCTGAGTGTGCGCTTTCTCCAGTTGCTGAGAGTAGGAGCTACTCTCTAATTGTGGTCTGTGGGCTTCTCATTGTGGTGGCTTCTCTTATTGAGCTCAGGCTCTAGGCTCATGGGTTTCAGTAGTTCCAGCATGCAGGCTCAGTCATAAAGGATTGAACCCATGTTCCCTGCATTGGCAGATGGGTTCTTATCTACTGTACCACCAGGGAAGTCATATGTCTTATTTAATAAATGCAGAATTGTGCTATCTCCATTTAACCATTTAAGTTCTTAAGTTTTATCATCAAGTAATGTGTGGAGGGCCCACCACATGTCTCATTGTGCAAAACACAGTATCCTATACACATTGCTACTGATGCTAAGTTACTTCAGTCGTGTCCGACTCTGTGTGACCCCATCCCTGGGATTCTCCAGGCAAGAACACTGGAGTGGGTTGCCATTTCCTTCTCCAATGCATACAAGTGAAAAGTGAAAATGAAGTCACTCAGTCATGTCTGACTCTTCGCAACCCCATGGACTGCAGCCTACCAGGCTCCTCCATCCATGGGATTTTCCAGGCAAGAGTATTGGAGTGGGGTGCCATTGCCTTCTCCACCCATACACATTAGATGTAAACAGTTGTTTTTTGAATGACTGGACTGTTCAATACTGTTCATGCTAAAACAGATATTAAAATAGCCACTGTTTTTTAGATGTTCACTTTCTATCATGAATTGTTCTAAGAATTTCACATTTGTTGTTCAGTCACTCGGTCATGTCCAACTCTTTGAGACCCCATGGCCTGTAGCACGCAGGTTTCCCTATCCTTCATCTCCCAGAGCTTGCTCAAACTCAGGTGTGTTGAGTCGGTGATACCATCCAACCATCTTGTTCTCTGTTGTCCTCGTCTCCTACCTTCTTCAGTCTTTCCCAGAATCAGGATCTTTTCAAATGAGTCAGTTCTTTGCATCAGGTGGCCAAAGGATTGGAGCTTCAGCATCAGTCCTTCCAATGAATATTCAGGGTTGATTTCCTTTAGGATTGACTGGCTTGATCTCCTTGCAGTCCAAGGGCCTCTCAAGTCTTCTCCAACACCACCATTCAAAAGCGTCAATTCTTTGACACTTAAATGTCTTTATGGTCCAACTCTCACATCCATACATGACTACTGGGAAAACCATAGGTTTGAAAACCATATGGACCTTTGTTGACAAAGAAATGTCTTTGCTTTTTAATATGCTGTCTAGGTTTGTCATAGCTTTTCTTCAAAGGGGGCTTCCCTGATAGCTCAGTTGGTAAAGAATCCACCTGCGGTGTAGGAGACCTTGGTTCGATTCCTGGGTTGGGAAGATCCGCTGGAGAAGGGAAAGGCTACCCACTCCAGTATTATTAGGCTTCCCCTATGACTCAGATGGTAAAGAATCTGCCTGCAATGTGGGAGGCCTGGATTTGATCCCTCGTTTGGGAAGATCCCCTGGAGGAGGGAAAGGCTACCAACTCCAGTATTCTGGCCTGGAGGATTCCATGGACTGTATATTTCGTGGGGTCTCAAAGAGTCAGACTCTGAGTGACTTTCACTTTTTTCACTTTTCTTCCAAGGAGCAAGTGTTTTTTACTTTCATGGATGCAGTCAGCATCTGCAGTGATTTTGGAGCCCAAGAAAATAAAGATTGTCACTGTTCCCAGTTATTCCCCATCTATTTGCCATGAAGTGATGGGACCAGTTGCCATGATCTTAGTTTTTTGAATGTTGAGTTTTAAGCCAACTTTTTCACTGTCCTCTTTCACTTTCATCAAGAGACTCTTTAGTTTTTCTTCCTTTTCAGCCATGTTATTGCATATCTGAGGTTATTGATATTTCTCTTGGCAATCTTGATTCCAACTTGTGCTTCATCCAGTCTGGCATTTCACATGATGTACTCTGCATATAAGTTAAATAAGCAGTGTGACAATATACAGCCTTGAAGTACTCCTTTCCTAATTTGGAACTAGTCCATTTTTCCGTGTAAGGTTCTAACTGTTGCTTCTTGACCTGCATACAGATTTCTCAGAAGGCAGGTAAGGTAGTCTGGTAATCGCATCTCTTGAAGAATTTTCCACAGTTTGTTGTGATCCACACAGTCAAAAGCTTTATTGTAGTCGATGAAGCAGAAGTAGATGGTTTTCTGGAATTCCCTTGCTTTTCCAATGATCCACTGGATGTTGGCAATTTGATGTCTGGTTCCTCTGCCTTTTTTAAATCCAGCTTGAACATCTGGAAGTTCTCGGTTCACGTACCGTTGAAGCCTAATGGGAAAATTTTGAGCATTACTTTGCTAGCATATGAAATGAGTGCAGTTGTGTAGTAGTTTGAACATTCTTCAGCATTGCCCTTCTTTGGGACTAGAATGAAAACTGACCTTTTCCAGTCCTGTGGCCACTGCTGAGTTTTCCAAATTTGCTGGCATATTGAGTGCCAGCAGTTTCATAGCATCATCTTTTAGGAATTGAAATAGCACAGCTGGAATTCCATCACCTCCACCAGCTTTGTTCATAGTGATGCTTCCTAAGGCCCACTCAAGTTCACATTCCAGGATGTCTGACTCTAGGTGAGTAATCACACCATTGTGGTTATTTGGGTCATTAAGATCCTTTTGTATGGTTCTTCTGTGTGTTCTTGCCACCTGTTCTTAATATCTTCTGCTTCTGTTAGGTCCATACCATTTCTGTCCTTTTTTTTTTTTTCCCATTTCTGTACTTTATTGTGCCCATCTTTGCATGAAATGTTCCCTTGGTATCTAATTTCCTTGAAGAGATCTCTAGTCTTTCCCATTTTATTGTTCTCTTCTATTTCTTCGCATTGTTCATTGAGTAAGGCTTTCTTATCTCCTTGCTATTGTTTGGAACTCTGCATTCAGATGGATATATCTCTCCTTTTCTCCTTTGCCTTTCGCTTCTCTTCTTTTCTCCACTATTTATAAGGCCTCCTCAGACAACCATTTTGCCTTTTTGCATTTCTTTTTCTTGGGAATAGTTTTGATTTGATAACCCCTCCTGTGTCATATTACAAACTTCACATATATTAACTCATTTACATATGTGTATCCAACAAGCAACTAGTTACCATTTTTCCCATTTGGTGGATGAAGAGACCAAAGTATAGAGGTCAGCATGCTTTCCAAGGTCTCAAGAATTTGCAGAACTGGGAGTCAAACCCCAGGCTCTCTATGTCTAAAGCTTGAACCCTTAACTGCCTCTGCTATGACAAATAAGAAAATTACTCTGTTATGAGCAAACACATAACTTAGGCTATCTTTATACATTTGCCACTTGATGACATTATTCTAATTAAAATGTTACAATGAGTCATTGATGTGGGTTCTGCAGTGATACTGTGTCTGAAGTTTTACCTAACTTTGTTCATGTTGAGCAGTGTAAATTACGGTAAAGACCATCTTTATGCTGAAGTTTTTGTTCTAGTTTTTGATTCAGAATCTTGTACTCTTCTTAGGATGTGGCATTTTGGAAACCTTAACTGCTTATGTAGCTTTCATAATAAATGTATCATGATTACCAGAAAACTTACAGTTTGCTTCTTTACAGAAAATCACTCTGCACCTCCTGACGTAACCACTTACACCTCAGAACATGCAATACAAGTAGAAAGGCCGCAGGGCTCCACGACGTCACGGACAGCCCCGAAGTATGGCAATGCCGAGCTCATGGAGACTGGTGATGGTATGTCTTCCAGCAAGTTTTCCTCCCTTGTAAATTCCAAGTGCCCTTCTGTCCCCTGACTGGATGTGTTTCTTCTAGGGACCCAGTCGGCTCATGAACTCATCAGGGCTTTCATGAGCTTCCCTAGAAGGTGGCAGTTACAGAAAGTGCAGACTGTCTCCAAGGGCAAGAGTTACTCGTTGTTGTAGGAGTTTAGTCATGAGAAGAAAAAGATTTGATAAAATCCTGTTTTTGGTGGTGAATGATGTTGATTCCACAGTTACAAAATTAGTGCAGGTGTCAGGACTATGAACAAGTACTTGGAGGTCAGTATGGAGCTAAACACAACCGAAATAATTGACAGAGATGGACAGTGTGGTGCTTTAGACTTTGGAAGAAAGAGGGTCCTTTTCTCCCTCTATGTTGAATAAAGTTGGTGATTTGTGTACAGCCATTGGGGTTCTCTTATTCCTCGAATCTTTCCTATTCACATGCTCTAACATCTTCCTGTTACCCCTCCAGAAGTGACCCAGGCTAGAACACGAACTTCATGCTTTATTTTGCTTTCCTTGACCTCCAGAGTTATGACAGTTAGCATGGAACCTGATGATGATGTAAAGTGTTCTTTTCTTGGAAGATGTCTGTAGTAGCTTCTGTGTGCCCTCTATACCACTGAGCTTGTGTCTGTGACACAGTGACTCAGGGGTGATGAGGAGGCCTGAACCCAGCCTCCAACAGGCTGATGCCTCCTCACTGTGGTCAGAGCCCAAGGTCACTGGATTGTGAGTTCTCTGTTAGTACATCTGGAGTCAGTCCAGTGTCCAGTATGATTGGTTTCTCTGGACTGCTTCTCAGTGTTGATGTCTGTGTAGTCCTCCACTAAATCCAGTGTTCATTGACTCCGTCATAACTGTTGTCCTTGTCTTCACCACTTTAGTATCTTTGTTGTCTTTTAAATTTATTATCTTCACCTCCTCCCCCAGGTAAATTCATCTGTTGTCCAGTCCAGTGGTGTGATAGCATCTTGTATCAGAACCACATGGGGCAGTTGTTGGAAAACAGATTCTGGGCCACATCCCAGACCTAACACATGAGAAACTGTGAGCTGGGTCCTGGGATGATGTGTGTGTCCTGTTTAAGCTGGAGCGCCAGTGGCCTTGAGAAATAATCTCTGATTCATCCAAACCAGATTCAGTTGAGTTTAGTTGCTCAGTTATGTCCTACTCTTTGTGACCGCATGGACTGCAGCATGCCAGGCTTCCCTGTCCATCACCAGCTCCCGGAGCTTGCTCAAATTCATGTCCGTTGAGTTGGTGATGCCATCCAACCATCTCATCCTCTGTCGTCCTGTTCTCCTCCTGCCGTCAGTCTTTCCCAGCATCAGGGTCTTTTCCAGTGAGTCAGCTTTTCACATCAGGTGGCCAAAGTATTAGAGTTGCAGCTTCAGCATCAGTCCTTACAATGAATATTCAGGGCTGATTTCCTTTAGGATGGACTGGTTGGATCTCCTTGCAGTCCAAGGGACTCTTCAAGAGTCTTCTCCAACGCCACAGTTCAAAAGCATCAATTCTTTAGCACTCGGCTTTTTTTTATAGTTCAACTCTCACCTCCATATATGGCTACTGGAAAAACCATAGCTTTGACTACATGGACCTTTGTTGGCAAAGTAATGTCTCTGTTTTTTAATATGCTGTCTAGGTGGGTCATAGCTTTTCTTCCAAGAAGCAAGCATCTTTTCATTTCATGGCTATGGTCACCATCTGCAGTGATTTTGGAGCCCAAGAAAAATCTCTCACTGTTTCCAGTGCTTCCCCATCTATTTGCCATGAAATGATGGGACCGGATGCCATGACCTTAGTTTTCTGAATGTTGAGTTTTAAGCCAACTTTTTCACTGTCCTTTTTCACTTTCATCAAGAGGCTCTTTAGTTCTTCTTCACTTTCTGCCATAAGGGTGGTGTCCTCTGCATATCCGAGGTTATTGATGTTTCTCCTGGTAATCTTGATTCCAGCTTCATCTAGTCCAGCATTTCTCATGTTACACTCTGCATATAAGTTAAATAAGCAGGGTGACAATATACAGCTTTTATGTACTCTTTTCCTTGAATTTGGAATTAGTCTGTTGTTCCATGTCTGGTTCTAACTGTTGTTTCCTGACCTGCATTCAGATTTCTCAGGAGGCAGGTCAAGTGGTCTGGTATTCCCATCTCTTTCAGAATTTTCCAGTTTGTTGAGATCCACACAAAGCTTTGGTGTAGTCAGTTAAGCAGAAGTAGTTGTTTTTCTGGAACTCTTGTTTTTTTGATGATCCAGCTTTGTTGGCAATTTGATCCTGGTTCCTCAGGCTTTTATAAATCCAGCTTGAATACCTGAAGTTGACGGTTCATGTACTGTTGAAACCTAGCTTGGAGAATTTTGAGGATTACTTTGCTAGTGTGTGAGACGAGTGCAATTGTGCGGTGGTTTGAACATTCTTTGGGATTGATTGCCTTTTTGGGGGATTGGAATGAAAACTGACCTTTTCCAGTCCTGTGGCCACTGCTGAGTTTTCCAAATTTGCTGACATATTGAGTGCAGCACTTTCACAGCATCATCTTTTAGGATTTGAAATAGCTCAACTGGAATTCCATCACCTCCACTAGCTTTGTTCATAGTGGTGCTTTCTAAGGCCCACTTGACTTCGCATTCCAGGATGTCTGGCTCTAGGTGAGTGATCACACCATTATGCTTATCTGGGTTGTGAAGATCTTTTTTGTACAGTTCTTCTGTGTATTCTTGTCACCTCTTCTTAATATCTTCTGCTTCTGTTAGGTCCATACCATTTCTGTCTTTCATTGTGCCCATCTTTGCATGAAATGTTCCCTTGGTATGTCTGATTTTCTTGAAGAGATCTCTAGTCTTTCCCATTTTATTGTTTTCCTCTATTTCTTTGCACTGATCATTGAGGAAGGCTTTCTTATCTCTCCTTGCTATTGTTTAGAATTCTGCATTCAGATGGGTATATCTTTCCTTTTCTCCTTTGGCTTTAGCTTCTCTTCATTTCTCAGCTATTTGTAAGGCCTCCGCAGACAACCATTTTGCCTTTATAATTTCAAGATTGTAAAATATTTAATGTCTCAATTCTGAAAGTGCTCATAGACTATTTTAAGACTATTAAAATGGTTATTTGATAGAAAAATTTTCTTGAAAGCTGTCATACTCATTCCAAAAGCTGAGTTCTGTTTTTGTGACACTGTGTGGTAGACGGCTTCCCAGGTGACGTTAGCGGTGAAGAACCCACACCAGTGAAGGAGACATTAGGAGATACGGGTTTGATCCCTGGGTCGGGAAGATCCCCTGAGGAAGATGTGGCAGCCTAGTCCACTATTCTTGCCTGGAGAATCCAATGGACAGAGGAGGCTGACGGGCTATAGTCCATGGATTCACAAAGTGTCAGACTTGCCTGAGAGACTGAACACACACGCATGTGCCATGGATAAAGGGCTCTGGCTCAGTCAGAACAGGAAAGACCTCTTGTGGGTGTGGTTCTTTTGTCCAGGAGCTTAGAAGGTTCTAGGCCTGCAATTTACAGGTTCAGGTTTCTAACCAGCTTTGAATAGGAATGAAATCTGCCTGCAGAGGAGGGTACATTTGATCCAAGTATGGCTTCAGTGTCTTGGTGCTCCTTCCATTCATTTATTTAAATTTTTTAAAACTTCATGTTTTTTTTACTGATCATTTTCAAAACTATGTAGCATTTATTATCCTAAGAAACGTATTATAAGGTGGGGTTTATTTTCCTCAGTACATGTGGATAAATATTAATATATGTGAGTTCTGTGTTAATATCAGAAATTGAATTTAGAGACTCTTGGTTGCTTTGCTTCTAGGATGTGTTCCCTAAATGTTCACTCAGGAGAGTGGGTCTGAAAGGCATATAGAAGGGACCCGGCTGTCACCTGCAAGAGGATAGTCACACTTGTAGCACCTCAGGTCCCTGTACTTTCATCGGGAGGTGTCAGGGTGGCAACTGGAGCCTGAGCACAGGTGGTCTCAGGGGAGACTGGGACTTGGGGAAGGTCTTGCTGCTTCATCAGCTCTCTGATCAGACAGAGGAGAACCTGGGATGGGTATGGATGAGGAGATGACAGACTTTTTTTAGGAATAGAGGTGGGACCAAGCCCAGTCTGTGGTCTGGAGCTGTTCCCAAAGTCACCAGAGCCGGACAGCTCACAGTGTAAAGAGAATCATTTCTGCCCCATCTTTATTCTCTGTCAAGGCTTCCCAGCAAGGCCACATGCTGGGACCACTCTCCTCCGAGTGTTCTTGTTGACAAAAGTCATCTAAGGACACAGAGGGCACCTGGCTGAGAGGGAACAGAGTGTGGTTCCACAGCTGTTTTTACTGTGGCTGCTTGTTTGTGGTGGTTTGTGCTGAGAGTCAGTCCACCCGCCTCATGATTCTGTTTTCAGGTGTGCCTGTAAGTAGCCGCGTATCTGCAAAGATCCAGCAGCTTGTCAATACCCTCAAACGACCCAAACGACCACCCTTACGGGAATTCTTCGTTGATGACTTTGAAGAACTGCTAGAAGGTGAAAGAGCCTCCTCCTACACCCTCATCCAGTGTTTCTGTGACCCCATAAACTGTAGTTATTTCTTGACCAAGGTTGTTTGATCTTTAAAAACAATAATCTTGGTGTTCACAGGAAACAGGACTCCTGCCTAGAAACTGTAGGTACTGTTCCACAAGGTCCCTTTAAACATATGCTCAGTCCCAAAACAGCTGGGTCAATACCACTGGTACTGACTCTGAGCAGCATGTGATTTTGTCCCATGAGCCAGTCCTCTTTCTAAAGATTCCATGAAGCTACAGGAATGCAAGGAAATCAGATAACCTGAGCTCAACAAGCAGTGCATTCTCTCTGCATAGGCTTTAGAGGAATGCAGAGTGAGATGTGGAAATCTTGCCTTGCTGCCTCTCTGGACAGCTTCAGGAGCTGGATGTCATCACTCTGAACACTCCTGAGCCTTTTAATACAAGAAAACCTAAAATTGAAACAAAGTACTGCTTGTTGTATCAAACCCAGTCTCCTTATTTTCTTGGTCCTTGTGCTACAAGTAAGACACCGTTAATTTTCTAGCCAGCAGGTGGAAATCATCTGTCATATGCTATAAGAGAAACCTTCCCAGAAGTAAAAAGAATCACCTCTCAGATTCTCACCCATGTAAAGAGTCGGGCAGATTGTTTGTATTGTAAGGCATTTATCTTTGTTTTACTTAAAATATGAGCTGTGCTGGTTACTCATAGTAGTTGTAGCAAATTCAAATTTACATCTCCATATTTAAGGGCACAATATACTTCAGCCAGATTTGAACTCTTTGGAGTCTGTAATTACTGCTGTATGTTGAGAATTGATGTTTTAAACATGGCTATTGTAATGTTAGACTCTAGGCATGTTAAAATGCATAGTTTTACTTGTCAGTTTATAAATGCAGTCAGGTCTCCGTAAGTTCCACATCCCGACATTGCCTTGGATGTTGGAAGAATTACGTACTTTGGTTATATCCGTGAGGCTCATATGTCAGTTGTAGCTCTAATTCTAGAAAAGCATCTGTGCATGTTTCCTGTAATAAATTTTTAACTCAAGTATATAAGTCTTCTAGCTTCTTTAAAATGAATAAGAATGATTGTGCTAATGATGGATGTATTTTTCTTGAAAACCTTCTGTGTTCAAATGTATTTAGTTCAACAACCAGATCCAAACCAGCCAAAGCCAGAGGGAGCCCAGATGTTGGCAATGCGTGGGGAGCAGCTGGGTGTAGTTACAAATTGGCCCCCATCTTTAGAAGCAGCATTACAGCGATGGGGGACCATTTCACCAAAGGCTCCATGCTTGACCACGATGGACACAAATGGAAAACCTCTCTACATCCTCACTTACGGTAATTCTTTGAGGCTTATCCACCTTTTGTCTGCTTGTACCTGCACGCAACTGCCAGTTTCAGGGTGGCAGTTTATGTTTGTGTTGCCTTATGTTTCCAGTATGGAAATAAATGGAACCCAAAAGGAAATATTGGATTGACCAGAAAGTTCATTTGCGTTTTCCTGTAGGATACTATTGAAAACCCAAATGAACTTTTGGGCCAGGCCAGTATAGGAAAATTATTTGATTTGAATGTGAAAAATTATTATTTGTTAATGTTTTTGAGTAAAAATCAGAAAGTGATACAAAAATCAGTAACTATAACTCTAATAATTTAAAGATGTTGGATTTTACCTCTTGGAATATATATTAAATTAATGCTTTGAAGAAGGATTGGTAGTTAAAGAAATGAAACAAGAAAGAATGTATATAGAACTCTTTAACATGCATCACTCAGAAGAAACAAAATCTATTTCCACAGTGCTTTTCTAGCAAGCAAGGGAAGGAAACTTTAACTCTTTATTCAGTATGATTAATGCAGTCCATAAACTTTTGGAAATAGTTAACTATACGAGAGAGATTCCTTTCTCTTTGCTGCACAGATAAGGGGCCGTGGAGAAAGCAAACTGTCAGGTCATTTTCACACACTCTGCCACAGTGTTGCAAAGAAATCAGCTTCATAACTAAAAGACACGATGGCTTATATCTGCATGTGTGAGGTTACATTACCATTTTTAACTTCCAGTTTTATTTCTATGATAATAATGCTCTTCTAATTGCAGGTAGAAAAGAAACTTTTCTCCATTAGCAATGGAGGTCAAGAGACAGGTGCTGTGTTAAGTAACATAACCCAGCTTTTAGTGGGGCCCAGAAGGCCCCCACTGTAGACTCCATCATTATCCTGCGCATCTCATGGAAGGAAATGGGATTCAGGAGCGTTTGTTTTCATAGTCTCAATTTTTTTCTTCTGACTTTGTTGGGAAATTCTTAGTGGATAAAGGGTATTTTACCCATAATGGGGCATAGGATTGATTTTTTTTTTTAAATTATACTCTTAGAAATAGATTTTAGTCAGTCAGAAAGAAGACTTTCCTGTCTGACCCTTGTCCCTTGCCAGATTCAGACAAGGAGCTGATTGGATACTGTTTTCCAAGTATTATTTATTGAAAGACTGTCCTTTTCCCTTTCTTGGCTCCTTTGTCATAAATCAGTTGACATATATGTGTGGGTTTATTTATGGGTTATTCTGTTTCATTGATCTATATTTCTGATTTTGTGCCAATATCATACTGTTCTTATTACCGGTAGTAAGTCAGGGAGCATGATGTCTCTAGCTTTGTTTTTCTTTCTTAAGATGACTTTGGCCATTTGGGGTCTTTCATGGTTTCATACAAATTTTAGAATTGTTTGTTCTATTTCTGTGAACAGTGCTGTTGGAATTTTGATTGGGATTGGATTTAGATTGCTTTGCGTAGTACAGATACTTTAACAAAACTGCTTTTTCTAATCCATGAGCACAGAATATCTTTCCATTTGTTTGTATTATCTTCAGCTTTATCAAAGTCTTACAGTGTGTGTTTTTTTTTTTTAAGATGCAGATTTTATGGGGCTTCATTTTCATTGTGCTTTTTGTAGTGTTTTTTTGTTTGTTTGTTTGTTCTTTGCTGCACCATGCGGCATGCTGGATCTTAAGTTCCCAACCAGGGATCAGACCTGTGCCCCCTGCAGTGGAAGCACAAGGCCTTAAAACACCGGACCTCCAGGAAAGTCCCAAGTCTTAACAATTTTGAATGTACAGGTCTTTTACCTCCTAATTAAATTTATTTTGAGGTATTTTATTCCTTTCGATGTTGTTATAAATAGGATCTTTTTCTTGGTTTCTCTTTTTAGTAGTTTATTATCAGTATATAGACAGCAGTTTTCTGATAACACCAGTATATTGATTTTGTATTTTGCCACTTTACTGAATTCATTTATTACTCTGTTTTTTCTGTTTTGTCTTAAGGTTTTCTATGTATAATGTCATGTTATCTGCAAGTAGTGACAGTTTTTCATCTTCCTTTTCGAGTTTGGATGCTTTTTTTTTGCCTGGTTACTCTGTCTAGGACTTAACAATACTATATTGAATAAACATGGCAAAAGTGAGCATCCTTGTCTTATTTCTGAATCTTAGAGGAAATGCTTCAGCTTTACACTGTTGAGTATGCTGATAGCTGTGACTTTGTCATATAGGACTTTTAGTTTGTTGAGGTATGTTTTCTCTGTACCCACTTTGTTGAGAGTTTTAATCATAAATGGATATTGAATTTTTAAATTTTTTTTCTGCATGAGCTGAGATGGTCATATGATTTTTATCCTTCATTCTGTTAATGTGTCATATTAATCACATTAATTAATTTGTGGATGTTGAACCATCCTTGCATCTCTGGAATAAATCCCATTTGTTCATGGTGTATGATCATCTTAACATATTATTGAATTTGGTTTGCTAATATATTGCTGAGGATTTGTGCATCTGTGTTCTTCAGGCCTCTAATTTTCTCATGGTGTCCTTGTCTTGTTTTGATACCGGGATAACACAGGCCTTGTAAAATGAGTTTGAAAGTGTTTTCTCGTCTTTTGTTTTTGGAAGAATTTATAAGACTGCTTAAGTGGTGATGAATTCCTTTAACTTTTTGCTTGTCTGAAAAACTTTATCTGTTGTTCAGTTCTGAATGATAACTTTGCCTGGGTGAGTGTTCCTTGTTGGGAATTTTTTTTCATTCTCCTTTCTAAATCAGTCAAGAACTGTTGTATTGTCTTTAATTTAAATCAGCAATTTGCTGTTTACTTTTTCTACTAGAAGAATATTTCTAGAACTTTGCCAAAGTGTGTTGTTGCCTTTTTCAAATTGTCTGTTGTAAATCGGCTTTTGTATGACTTTATGATGATATCAACTTTAATATTCCAAACCAAGAATGAAGTTGAAATTTTTAAGAAAATATAATGGTGCTCATTGATTGTAACTGTAGTTTACAACACATTGATTTTTTGTTTCAGTTAAAACAAGTTGATTTTAATTGTTTGTTCAGCCAAAATAGTTTCCTAACATTGTTCACATTAAAGAAATCTGACAGCACAGAGTATTTGTGATTTCTTTAGGAAAAATATAACTCCCTGAGTTATTTCTAATGGCTGGTAACTATTTGGGGAGAAAATACAATCACCAAATAAAAACCAAATAATTGTAAAGTAGCCAGTCTTGAGGAGGTGGAGTTAAGAAAGGTGGAAGAGGGGTGTGAATAAAATATCACAGTAATTACTCTCAGTACTCAAGAAATAGGCTCAAATGAATACTGTAATTTTGTGCTTTTTACAACTTGGTTAATATGCTGTTAATAAAACATACATTTGTTGAGCACATGCTATGAGCCAGGAGTGTCTAGGAATTACAGGAATCAGAAACAGTAGAAAAGTCCTCTTTGTCCCCTAATCACTAAGGGGGGAGACAAGTTGATAAATCCATTGATAGGAAGACAGGAGCAACCCTAAATTGTGTTGCTACAGAATCCAATATGGAATAAGACAAATTCAGATTCTTTTCATTCAAAGTGTATATTAATTTAGCTTTTACCTTTTAAATAGGAAGATTAGAACAGAGATTGCATTTATAAGAAATAGTTCAAATTGTTGTTATCTTTACTATACTATTGTTTCCCTGGTGGCTCAGCTGATAAAAGAATCCGCCAGCAATGCAGGAGATCCTGGTTTGATTCCTGGGTTGGGAAGATCTGCTGGAGAAGGAATAGGCTACCCACTCCAGTATTCTTGGGCTTCCCTTGTGGCTCAGATGGTAAAGAATCCACCTGCAGAGTGGGAGACCTGGGATTGGTCCCTGGGTTGGGAAGATCCCCTGAAGAAGGGAATGGGTATGCACTCTAGTATTCTGGCCTGGAAAATTCCATGGACAGAGGAGTCTGGCAGGCTACAGTCCATGGGGTCACAAAGAGTAGAACAAGACTGAGAGACTTTCACTTTACTATTATTGCAAATCTCTTAACACCTTGACTGCTTCTGAAAGCTTACAGAACCTAATGTTGTAAAAGCCCTTTATGTGTCCAAGAATTCATGTTAGATTTTAAAAGTCATTTTGATTCAATCTGAGACTGTTTGCTATCACCTTGACCTGCTGAGAAAATGTCTGGCACTGGGAGGAAGGCAGGGATTTGAATCTGCAGGTTCTTCAAAACTGGTTTTTCTTATGTTCTTAAAAATCTTTTTAACACTGCTTTGTAGTGTTTTTTTCCCCAGAGTTCAAAACTTTAGTTCAGGATTCTTACTATAATCTTTATCTAAATTCAAGGGTTACTGTCTAAAAACCCTAAAATTCTGAAGTTAGGAAAAATTAAAGTTGAGAAACTTAGGACATAGGAAGAAGAGATATCAGACTCTACAGAACCCATCCTAAGTAGCCATTATGTTTGTTGCAATCACACAAATCACTTAAGATTATACAGTGGAAGTGACAAATAGATTGAAAGGAAAATTCCATGGACAGAGGAGCCATGATCTGATAGAGTACCTGAAGAACTATGGATGGAGGCTCATGACATTGTATAGGAGGCAGTGATCAAGACCATCCCCAAGAAAAAGAAATGTAAAAAGGCAAAATGGTTGTCTGCGGAGGCCTTACAAATAGCTGAGAAATGAAGAGAAGCTAAAGACAAAGGAGAAAAGGAAAGATACACCCATCTGAATGCAGAGTTCCAAACAATAGCAAGGAGAGATAAGAAAGCCTTCCTCAATGATCAGTGCAAAGAAATAGAGGAAAACAATAAAATGGGAAAGACTAGAGATCTCTTCAAGAAAATTAGACATACCAAGGGAACATTTCATGCAAAGATGGGGACAATAAAGGACAGAAATGGTATGTACCTAACAAGCAGAAGGTATTAAGAAGAGGTGGCAAGAATACACAGAAGAACTATACAAAAAAGATCTTCACAACCCAGATAAACACAATGATATGATCGCTCACCTAGAGGCAGACATCCTGGAATGTGAGCTAAGTGGGCCTTAGGAAACATCACTATGAACAAAGCTAGTGGAGATGATGGAATTCCAGTTGAGCTATTTCAAATCCTAAAAGATGATGCTGTGAAAGTGCTGCACTCAATATGTCAGCAAATTTGGAAAACTCAGCAGTGGCCACAGGACTGGAAAAGGTCAGTTTTCATTCCAATCCCCCCAAAAGGCGATGCCAAAGAATGCTCAAACTGCTGCACAATTGCACTCATCTCACATGCTAGTAAAGTGATTCTCAAAATTCTCCAAGCCAGACTTCAACAGTACTTGAACTGTGTACTTCCAGGTGTTCAAGCTGGATTTATGAAAGCCAGAGGAACCAGAGGTCAAATTACCAACATCTGTTGAATCATTTGAAAAAGCAAGAGAGTTCCAGAAAACCATCTACTTCTGCTTTATTGACTACACCAAAGCCTTTGACTGTGTGGCTCACCATAAACTGTGGAAAATTCTGAAAGAGATGGGAATACCAGACTACATGACCTGCCTCCTGAGAAATCTGTGTGCAGGTCAAGAAGCAACAGTTAGAACCGGTCATGGAACAACAGACTGGTTCCAAATAAGGAAAGGAGTACTTCAAGGCTGTATATTGTCACCTGCTTATTTAACTTATATGCAGAGTACATCATGGGAAATGCTGGGTTGGATGAAGCACAAGCTGTAATCAAGATTGCCGGGAGAAACATAACCTCAAATACACAGATGACACCACACTTATGGCAGAAAGTGAAGAAGAACTAAAGAACCTCTTGATGAAAGTGAAAGAGGAGAGTGAAAAAGCTGGCTTAAAACTCAACATTCAGAAAACTAAGATTATGGCATCCAGTTCCATCACCTCATGGCAAATAGATGGGGAAGCACTGGAAACAGTGAGAGACTATTTTCTTGGGCTCCAAAATCACTGCAGATGGTGACTGCAGCCATGAAATGAAAAGACGCTTGCTCCTTGGAAGAAAAGGTATGACCAACCTAGACAGCCTATTAAAAAGCAGAGTCATTCCTTTGCCAACAAAGGTCCATCTAGTCAAAGCTATGGTTTTTCCAGTAGTCATGTATGGAGGTGAGAGTTGGACTATAACGAAAGCTGAGTGCCGAAGAATAGATGCTTTTGAACTGTGGTATTGGAGAAGACTCTTGAGAGTCCCTTGGACTGCAAGGAGATCCAACCAGTTCATCCTAAAGGAGATCAGTCCTGGGTGTTTATTGGAAGGACTGATGCTGAAGCTGAAACTCCAATACTTTGGCCACTTGATGGGAAGAACTGAGTCATTGGAAAAGACTGATGCTGGGAAGGATTGAAGGGGGAAGGAGAAGGGGACAACAGAGGATGAGATGGTTGGATGGCATCACCGACTCGATGGACATGAGTTTGAGTAAGCTCTAGGAGTTGGTGATGCACAGGGAAGCCTGGTATGCTGCAGTCCATGGGGTTGCAAAGAGTCAGACATGACTGAACTGAACCACACAAAACAGGACTCATTAAAAGAGGAAAATATGTGTCATTTTGAACAACATGAATTAGTGGTAACTCACTAATGCCATGGCCTCTCCCCTGTTTTACTCCCTAGAAATCCTCCCTTAACTTCTGTGATGGTAGTTAAATTCTCTGTGGCTTTGCTGTAGGTTCTTAGCACCCTAGCTGTTTGTATTTAATACCTTATTCTGGTGTTCAGGCTGCTTATATTTTTTAAGTCAGAGTTGCTGGCTTTTGTTTCCCATCTGGGTTCTAAGGACTCAGAATAACTTGAAAGCTTAAAATGAAAAGGTAATACACTCAATATAGGTTAATGTGCATACATATACACAATAGAAAATGCATGTGTACAATTAATTGTGTCTTTATAATTTTTATTGATAGGCAAACTGTGGACAAGAAGTATGAAGGTTGCTTACAACATTCTGCATAAATTAGGTACAAAACAAGAGCCTATGGTGCGACCTGGAGATAGGGTAAGTGCAATTTAAACTATTGCATCTGCAGGACACATGATCTGAGGTGGAGAAGACACCTACTGTTTTAAAGTTGCAAAGTTTAATGCCTCCTAATATTCATATTACCAAATCAGGCTTTCTTAACATTTATCACAGCCCAGGAGAAATTATTCAGCAGGTGTAATGTTAATAGTAGCTCAGTGAGCTTGACTGTAGTAGTCTCATGGGTTATCCACAAGGAAACTGGGACTTGAGAGAATAAGAGTCATATCAGATGAAGGCATGTGTCCAGAAAATGGTGTAGCCAGTGCTCACAGCCATTTCTGTCCAGCCCCAGGACATATGTTCCAACCCCTGACACATGTGACCTAATGTGAAACAGCTGTCTGTCTGAAGACGCAGGACAGTTGTGTGCTTGTGGACTTTTTTATATCAGTCAGTGATACCAAGAATCCTTGCAGCAAACCGCGGGTACATTCCTTTACTAGTGTTAAATTTGTAGATACAGGCTACTGTCTTTCGTCAAGAAGAATTTTATTCTTACTGCAGTATGCCAGTTTACTGAGAATAGATGTTAGTATTTCCTTTTTAATGTTACACACCGAGCAGTTAATCTGGCCCAAGCTTTACCTGTGAATAAGATGAGGGCCTACATGTAGAACCTACTTTTCTTGCCTTAAGTGGAGTGACTTTTTTCCCATATATTGCTCTGTACCTTCATGCCCCAAGACTGGGTTATCCACCTGCACCAAAGGACTCCAAATGAATTTTATAGAAGTTTCATTGTAGAGCACCATAAATGAGCAAGAATACAAGCTATGATTTATTTATGAGATATTACAAAAGCATGGGTTTGTTAGAGGAATGTTTAATAAGATTACCACAGCCCTAGGATTCTGTGGTAGGCTATGATTCTTTGCAATTTAATGAACATGTTTGACCTCTAGCTTTTAAAAGTCAATCATGGGTCTCATATTTCCTCATTATAAAACTTACTGTAAAGCTACAGTAATCAAAACAGTGTGGTATTAACACAAGGACAAATACAGACCAAAGGAATAGAATAGAAAGCCCAGAAATAAATCCTCACATGTACGGTTAAGTGACTTTCAGGAAGGATGCTAAGACATTAAATGGGAGAAGGGATAGTGCACTCAACAAATGGTGCTGGGAAAACTGGATATATATAACCAAAAATCCAAAATTGAACCTTTATAGCATATATTGGGGCTTCCCAGGTAGTGTTAGTGATAAAGAACCTGCCTGCTGATGCAGGAGACCCAAGAGATGCAGGTTCAGTCCCTGGATTGGGAAAATGCCCTGGAGAAGGGCATGGCCATCCACTCCAGTATTCATGCCTGGAGAATCCCATGGACAGAGAAGCCTGGCAGGCTATAGTCCGTAGGGTCTCAGAGTCAGACATGACTGAAGTGACTTGGCACATACATAGTGTATATTAAATAGTTAACTCAAAATGAATTAAAGACCTAAACTCTTTGGATAAAACATAGGGGAAATGTTCCATGACATTGAATTTGGCAATGATTTCTTAGATATGGCACCAAAAGCACAGGGAATTAAAAAAATTGGTAGATTGCACTTCATCAAAATTAAAAACTTCAGTGCACCAAAGGACATTGTTGAGAGTGAAAAAGAAACATAGAATGGGAAAAATGGTTACAAATCATATATTTTACAAAAGTTTAAAAACCAGCCACAGTGCTTGAATAGACCTTTTTCTTTGGAAAATTTACAAATAGCCAAATAAGCCCATGAAAATATACTCAGCATCACTAATCGTTAGGGAAACATACATCAAAACCACAGTGAGATACCACCTCACACTTATTAGGATGAAAAAATAATAAGTGTTAGCAACAATGAGAAATTGGAACCCTTCTTTTGCTTTTAGGAATATATAGTGGTGTAGCCATTGTGGAAAACAGTACTATGGTGGTTCCTTAAAAAATTGAAACATTTGACCCAGTAATTCAAAAAAAGTGAAAGCAAGAACTTGAACAGATAAACATCTACACTACTTTTCACAGCAGCAATATTCACAAAACCCAAAAGGTGGCAGCAGTTCAAGCATCCATGGTGGGGTGAACAGATAAACAGAATATGGTATATTCATACCATGTAATGTTATTTAGCCTTAAAAAGGAAGGAAATCCTTATATGTTCTGCAATGTGGAGGGACCTTGAGGACATTATGCTCAGTCACAAGAGAACAAATGTTGTATGGTTCCATTCATACAAGGTACTTAGAGTACTTAAATCCTAGAGACAGAAGAATGAAGGTGACCAGGGATTATGGGAAGGAGGAAATGGGGAGTCAACTGTTTATGGGTGCAGAGTTACAGTTTAGGAAAGTGAAAATGTTCTGGAAATGGATAGTTGATGATAGTTTTACAACAGTATGAATGTACTTAATGCCACTGAACTGTATACTTGAAAACAGGCAGCATATTAAACTTTGTTATATTCATTTTACTACAGTAAAATGTCAGTTGCATGGATAATGTCTAAAATGTCAGTTGCATGGATAATGTCTTGCTTATAATTTGGTTAGTAGGTCTCAGTAGAGTCATTTTTTTAAGTCTTGGCCTGCAAATTTTTAAAGTTCATTTTTAGTAACAGTTGTAAAATAAACCATTTCTGTTCAGCTGTAAGAAAGAATGTCGGGACAGGTTTTGATAGAATATGTGAAACTATTCTCTTCAGCAGCAGGTGGTTTGAATTGTGTGAGTAGGGCTGCATTTCTAAATTATTCCTTGAAAGGTATTCATGTGGCTGGGATATGGCATGTGCATATAAATGCCTATTAAATAAGTATATGCCACTGTAGTATTTGGTTGATAGTAACCGTCTATCACAATAAACAGGTTCTTTACCTCTTTGAAAAATTTTTTAAATTAAATGTAATTCTCCCAAGGATAATGAACATTCTGTCTTTGGCATAAAAATTATTGATGCTTTTTTTGTGGGTGACCCTCTTAATGCACTTTGTTGGGGGTACCTGCTTGGGCTTTGAAAAAGCATTTATGTGCCTAAGCTGAAAAGATTTCAGGATATTGTAGTGGGAGCTGTGGAATAAACAGAGATGCATCATATGTGAAGCCTGCCTTCAGGGAGCTTGCTATGTTAGGGAAAAAATGAAGATATTGATAATTGGCTATCTGCAAGTTGGAAAATGAAAAAGGTCTCCAAAATAGATGGTGAGAGATAGGACTGTTTTAGAAGGACAGAGAGTGTTCTCATTTTGGGAGCTTCTGGAATCTGAGACTACTTCTTGGGGAGAAAAAGCAAGCCCCGAACTCTTGGTCCGTTTCTAGGACAGAGTGGAGAGGACTGAGGGGAGTTCTGTGGTGTGTGGCTGGAATGGGAAGACCGTGGAGGAGAGCAGATCAAGGAGGTGGTCTGTTGATGCCTGTTATGCTCTGTGCATAGTTAAGTGCAGTGAAATGCCAGGGAATACATAGGGAATCGAACAAAAAGAAATCGTGTGGGTTTATGAAAATGAAGCATCCATATGTGTATTGCATTGGAATCACTGTGCAGTTACCAAAACACAGAACTTGTGACTGATAGAGATATAAAAGGGAAATGTGGTGAGAATGATACAAATAGTCTTCCCTTTCTTAAATCCTTAAAAAATTCAATTTTGATTCTAAAAGAGGTTGTAGGTATTGACTGTTTTCTATGTTACTTTTATATTTTTGAGAGCATAATATACAATTTTGTATTTTGCTTTAATTCACTTGATGTTAATATAACATTTCATCCTGTTTTAACCCAACTCTGCAAGGTTATATAACATGACATTTTCAGCATGAACTTTAGTGATCAAGCAGTGGGAATTTTAAATCCTGGATCAAATTGACTGTCCTTTGAACAGAGCTGGGATGGCACCAGACCAGAATTTTGGGGATTCATTGATCCACAGTCTAGCTGTGGAAGCAGCGCCACCTTTTGCTCAGTGCTGTGCTCTTGAAGACTCCTGCATGCAGACTGGATACTCCTGGAGGACTTTGGGGTAGAGTCTGGGGAGGAACTGCAGCATCTCCTGTATTTTCCTCTGTTTTGGTTCAGGGAGAGCAGTCTTAGCAGCAGTGGTGCGCTGGATGCTTTGCAAATGTTTGACTGAATATTGTTGTTTTGCCAGATCGAGATCTAAAAACAGATGCTGTCTGCTCTCAGACCACCAGTTGAAGACAGAATACCTGAGGCCATTGCAAACCTCAGATCATTTTTAAAATAGTTTGTGGTTTATATGCAGAGACGTGCAAATAAATTCTTTTGTTCCTCCTTGGAAGTCCTACTGATGGTAGCCTGGCATCTGCTTGGGTGTTTTGGGGACAAAATTAAGATTAATATCTCATTAACAGTTTTTTCAGAGAAGGCAATGGCACCCCACTCCAGTACTCTTATTTTTCCCCTCCCAGTTAGGTTGCCCTCCCAAGATTCAAAAACTTCCCCCAGACCCGCCAGTGCGAGGGTTTCCTGGTGTTTGGAAACTTCCTCTATTAAGACTCCCTTCCCTGGACGGATCTCCGTCCCTAGCTCTTTTGTCTCTCTTTTTATCTTTTATATTTTGTCCTACCTCCTTTCGAAGACAATGGGCTGCTTTTCTGGGCGCCTGATGACCTCAGCTAGCGATCAGAAGTTGTTTTGTGAAGTTTGCTCTGTGTTCAATTGTTCTTTCGATGAATTTGTAGGGGTGAAGGTGGTCTCCCCGTCCTATTCCTCCGCCATCTTGGCTCCTCCCCCCACCCCCACTCCAGTACTCTTGCCTGGAAAATCCCATGGACGGAGGAGCCTGGTAGGCTGCAGTCCATGGGGTCGCGAAGAGTCAGACATGATTGAGCGACTTCACTTTGACTTTTCACTTTTATGCACTGGAGAAGGAAATGGCAACCCACTCCAGTGTTCTTGCCTGGAGAATCCCAGGGATGGGGTCGCACAGAGTCGGACACGACTGAAGTGACTTAGCAGCAACAGTTTTTTTGCAGAGTTTCTTAAAATTCTTCAGTAGTGCAGCATGGCTTTTAATGGCCTTATGGTCTGTTTCATTTGGCTCTCATTGTCTGATTTTAGTAAACTACAGGAATGCCATATAGAAAGGAAATCTTCACATGACCCCAAACTTAATTTTGTTTCCATCAGCTATGCTGAGTTGCTTGCAGGGTCAGAGTTAAGATGCAGCTTTCTCTGTCTTTAGCTGTTATCTGAATCCTTTATGCCAACCTGCTTACTTAGATGTGGAGGTGATTAAGATGTTTTATCCAGCTGTTCATGACGAAGTTACTAACTTCTAGTTAGGGTGTTTCTAAAGAAAAATGGGTTAAATTTAATAGAGTAATACAAAAAACATATATTTGCTAAATCATGGGATTTATGTGGTTAATTATTAACAAGGAAGGGCAGTGCCGATACAACAGTAGCGCGTGGGAAGAGCTTGTTGAGTTCACATGAGGCAGAGTCCTACAGAGATCGGGGTGGGGAGGGGTGCAGTGACAGATCCGAAAGTAGGACTGCCTATTCCATCCTAAAGGTGGCTGCTCGGGCTGGAGTAGGGAGGGCTGCTCCAGAAGGAGCATCAGGCAAGGGAGAGCAAGCAGACGGACCCTGCGCTAGCTCCACTGCAAACCTGAGCGCCAGGTGAACATAAATGTGGTGAAGAGTTGCCAAACACTTGGTGATAACATACAGGAAAAACTTGACAAGTGTACATACATCACTAAGTGCACTCATGAAAATAGAAAGCATTATATCAAGAAATTTTTGCATCAAATATAAGAGTTAATACTATAAAATATAAATACTAGCAGATCAGTAGGCACTGGAAATGAAACACAGTTCATACAAGAATAAATAATCATGAGCCCATCTGGTAAAAGATTGTTCGTAAGATTCTTTTGAGGACGATCAGAAAACATTTGAAAAGTCATACAATGCATTGTTTGGCTATTTGGATAGTAATTTAAATTTACCTTTTAGAATTCCATGATTCTTCTCCTAGCTCTTCATAGGCTGAGCCCAAGAGGCCGTGTGTGGCAGAAGGTATGGGCCGGTGTTCACAGAAGCCTTTGCTGTGAGGGCCGGCCAAGCCTGGGCCTTTTGGACGGGTGCCCTTCACGGCTGCCCGCCATGTGCCAGGCATAGTGGGAGCCGTACACATTTTCTCACTTGACCTTTACTACAACACTAGCATGTAGGTTCTACTAGCTAGTATTCTCACTTTTCAGGTAAGAAAACCAAGGCTTGGGATGCTAAAGTCAAACTGGGGTCAGAATAGCATTGCTCTGAGTCCAGCACTTTTTAGGGAGGACGTGCCTCGCATGCAGTCACCATGGTGAAGACCATGTGGAAGCACAGGAACACTCTTTAGAGCCCAGTGACAATAGTGAGAGACAAGTAGTGTATACACAGTGGTTTCATCTGTGTAAAAGTACGTGCTGTTGGGGAAGATAACATGTAAACAGTATGGATAGTTGCATTCTGATGCGGTGGCAGAGAGGACCATGGATAATCTGTTTGCCTTCCACATGAGCTAAAGGAAGAGTATCTGATAACGTATGAAAGTGCTTATTAGTAAAATGCATTTTTAAACGGGGCATCTTAATTTTTTCTAGTGGAATGGTGTCAGTGTTAATCCTTCTCTCTTTCTCTGGGTCCAGGTGGCACTGGTGTTCCCCAACAACGACCCTGCTGCCTCCATGGTGGCTTTCTATGGCTGCCTGCTGGCCGAAGTTGTGCCTGTGCCCATTGAGGTGCCCCTCACCAGAAAGGTAAAGAACCCGTCTTTCTATTGAGGCCTCTCGGCCAGGAATGTCAGCTTGGTCATACTGACAGGTTCTGTTGTGGGGTCGGAATGTGCAAACAGTGTCTGTAGAGCTTTCCTCTCAGCAGCATGTGTATCGGAGAGCCCAGAGCTGCCTACCTTGTCTCTGAGACTCTGCAGTTCTCAGCGGCCGTCCCAGCCCTGACTCTGTGGTCAGCTCAGTGGCCGGAGTCAGCTGCTGCTGGTGGTGATGCCTTCTGTGTGTTGAGCAGGGTGATCTGCCAGAAAGCCAGGCATTCCAGTGTCTTGTTTTTCAGTGTCACTGTGCTAGAAATCTGAGTAAATGGTAGATTTTTTACTTATTTTTCAGGGGTGGCAGTTGTCGCATTTGTTCGGGTGTTAAGCATGTTGTCAAGTCCCAGGTTCAGCTATAATTTGTTGAATCTTATTCCAAAAGAAGGAGAAATAACTTATCTTCCTGTCACAGTTGTAGTGTAGTCCAGTGTCAGAATCCTACACAGCAGTGTGTGTCTTTGTACACGTAAATGACTGCTTCTCGCCCTACAGATCTGCAATAACTTTGGAAGGGAGGGTGAGGAGAAGAGGCCCTGCTGGGGTTGGTGCTGGTGGTCCCCACTCTGATACTGTGGAAGGAGACGGAGCCCACGGCTCTGGGGTGGTTCTGCCACTGCTTGTGTTACAGCGTGTGCCCTGGGGCTCCACCCTGGACTCACCTGGCATCGTTTAGCACATCATGAACAAACTGTGTGAGGTGACTCTCCCAGCTCCAAAATGCAGGGCTTTCACGTGCTCAGGCTCGGAGTTTCCAGAGAATCTTCCAGCTGTCTTTGTGGCTACTCTGATATAAAAATGGGGAAATGCCTCAAGGTCTGCTCATGGTGTGTGGGTGCCTTTGAAACTCTGCTCCTGGGGTCAGAAGGAGAGAACGTGGGATTACTTAGAACATGATTGGGGAATGGTTGCTGTTTCCATTTCCTGGATACAAAACATGCAAGTTTCCTACTTGGCCTCCTGGGTGCACTTGCAAGGAGGGCCAGGCCCTCCTGGGCAGGGCTGCAAGTGGCTCTGGAAGCGGGGTGAGCCCTGCAGCCCCTGACATCAGAGCCCCTTCTAGTGGCCTGAGGAGAGCCCTATTTGCAAGGGTTTGCCTCTAGCATTCCTGGGGTATGATACACATCCAAAAAAGTGCTTCCTCATCTCCCTGAGCCCTGTGACCTTCACAATTGACAGGAAATGCAGAAGGGCTTGAGGATTCCCTGAGTAGTAACCATGGTCTCCCCTGTGGTTCTCTGGTGGTGTTGCTGACCTGGGAAGGTGCTCAGGCATGTGATGCTCCTTTTTAATTGACACCTAATGCAGGGGACTGGGGTCCTTTGGATTCTCCGATGATAATCAGGAGGGATATGTAGGCTTACAAGTGGAGGCACAGATCCTCCATGAGCACATGAGTGGACCCCTGAATGTTTTATCATTGTGAGTGGCAGTTGTTGTTCACTCATCACACGTAGAAAGTAGATTTGTCTACTTTATGTCTAGAGCCTGCTGTCTTCCAGACCAGGGCTGGTTTGCAGAGGAAAATCACTTGAACACAGAGGCACCTGCCTCTGCCACATCCTGACCATAAGTTGCTGAGCGAAGGCGCGGTGTCTCATCTGTACCTGTTGGGGTTCCTGAGACTTGCCTGTAGGCATCGTAGATGTTCCCAACTGCGGCCTGCCACGTGGCTCTGTCTCACTTATCACCTGGACCCATTCAAACCCTCATATGGTCACTGTTAATTTCAGGAATGGGAACCCTCTCTCAGAAGAAAAAGCTGGGGTTCCTTCCTGGCCCTCTCTCCTTCAGAACACGCCTGAAAGGACAGAGCCAGGAGATGACTCACAGGCTGTCATGAAGCCAGAAGCTGTGCATTGGGCTCACTCTGTGCTTTCAGAACATAATGTTTGTCCTCAGAAAACTTTTCTTACTTTTAAATGAAAGAATGCACTGGCTTGGTTGCCATCAGCACGAGGTGAGACACGCACAGTGGCACTGGTGATGAAGTTTTGAATCTTCGAGAACCAAATTTTCCAAATTTTGAGTGTTGCTGAGCCTCATAGAACAACTTAGTCCCATGTGTGTATCTTTGTCCTTATTCTTGGAATGAGGGGTGAAGGCTGGTTTTTCACTTGAGAAGTTCATAGTAGTAGAAAGGGATATCCCTCTGGGACTTGGCCACAAACTGGACAGGGGCACAGGGGAGCCTTCAGGGTCAGTGCCACAGTGGGCAGGTGTAAAGACGGTGGTTGTCCTCTCCACCCTCTTGAGGGTGCTGAGCTGGTCTGTGAAGGCCATATGACAATAGAGTAGACCTGTGGGCTGGCGGGAGCTCTGAAGCCAAATTCACATCTGCCAGCATGGGGAGCGGCAAGGCTATACCAGAGGTGGAATTGTGCATTCAGTTCCGTAGACCAGAGACCGAGTGAGCCCTGAGACCACAGGAGTCCAGCCCGGCAGCACCTGGAGCATCAGCATCTGCCTCTGGACTCTGGGGGGGGCTCGCTGTCCTGCCCCAGTGCAGACTGTCCGTACCTTAGAATCTAGCACATAATCCACTTGCTGAGAAGCTAGCAGTTTGGGCAGACAAACATCAAAATTGGAAAAGCACCAGCTAGTAGTTTCAGGGCCACAAATACAGAGTTCATGAAAGAGGTCTTCCATATACTCACCTCACATTTACTAGAGAGAATCCTTCTCATGAGTATGCTGTCTGACTGGGAGACTGAGATGGGACTGGGTAGGGGATGGTCACGTGCCACGTTTAATGCTGCTTGAGTGTGGGTGTGGAGAGACTGCCTAGCAAGTGACAACACTCATCAGCTCTGTTGGAGAAAGGATGTCAGTGAGGGGAGAGGTTTGCACTCAGAGGTGGTCCGCCTTTTCTTCCACAGCAGAGGAGAGTTTGTGAGATTTTGTGGCCCTACAGCTCAGCTTTACAGAGGAAGGGCCCCAGCCCGCACAGGCCAGAAGGAGCCTTTCCAGGGAAAGTCGCACAGGCAGCATGGGAGAGGGGAGCACTCCAGCCGCAGGACAGTGATTCTCGTGCCTCCTGAGCAGCTTCTGTGGAGCCTTTCCCACACTGTGGCGTGGGGTGTGGGTGGGCTCCCAAGGATCGGGCTCAGGGCGCTGACCCGGAGTCCAGGAGAACTGACGCATGGAGCGCTGAAGATGGAGGCTCTGGGGTCAAGCTGGGCTTAGCTTCAGGGGTCCAGGTGTGTGAAGGAGACTCTGGGGGCCCTCTGAGAGCAGGCGGCGGGGTCTCATCTCAGCCCAGTGAACAGGCAGGGTTGGCCCCTTGAAGTGGGCATGCACCTGGACCTCTGAGTAGAGTTTCCAGACCAAGAAGACGCTGAGGAGCAGGTGCAAAGCTGAATTTCATGGTAGCCACGGATCCTGATCCTGGTTACTCTCAACCCCTCCTCTGTGTTTTAGGGTCTTTCGGAGGAGATGTTAGAAAGACGGGACCTAGGGGACAACAGGCCTCCATTGTGAGCCCTGGCAGGTCTGACAGTTGCCCTGGGGCTCCCCTGAGCCACTTTGAGTGCCCTGTTTGTAGGTAGTCCCTGAAAGTTCATGATCACAGAGAAGTGCCTTCCTTTCCCTGAACCTGGCTGCAGAGTCATCTCCCTGCCCCTGGCCTGGTCCAGCTTTTGATGATGTGATGCCTGCATTCACAGTGAAGTGATAGATTATATAATTCTCTTTGAAAAAGCTCTACTTGAAGGAAAAGTCTCACAAGGTTCCTGGGATGGGAAGGTCCCCATGCATCAGGGGGAGCATCAGGCCGCCTCCCCTTCTTGGGGCTCAAGGCCATGTGGAGGCTGGCCATGCAGAATTCTTTGTAGAGAAGAGCTTGTCAGTCTGCAGTGAGATGTGGGAGCTAGGCACTGGGAAGATGTGATTCTGAGATGTTGATGCTGCTGATTTTACTGGAGGGGGAAGGAAGGAGCTGATGGCCTCACCACAGTCCTGATGTTTTTGTTCCAAGAACGCTGGCTGCGCCACAGCTTTGTTTTCTGAATCATAGCTGGAGGGAGTGCTGGGAGTAAGGAAAGTGAATTAACTGACTTGTGGGCAGCTGGGTGCTTGGGATGGCGGTGCCCAGGCCTGCCTGTCCCACAGTGTCTGCTCCCAAATGCTGCTGCTTAGTCCGTGCGGTGGTGCCCTCACTCCATGATGGCATGTTTGTTTCTGTGGTGGGCATGGGTGTGATCATAGACTTTTTGGGGTCAGTGTCCTGACCAGAGGCATGTTCTTGGATCCTCTCTGTGGCCCATGGTCATGGTGTTGTTCAACCGGAGGGGAATGAAACGAGACCCCATGAGCGCACCAGCATACGCCAAGCTCCCTGTGTGCATCCCTCACAGCAGGCCACAGGGATGGTGCAGATGACAGGACTGAGGCCAAGCTTGTGCCCTGTCCAGGGTTAGGCAGTGAGCAGAGGACATGAGGTTTGGCCCCCACCATGCAGACGTCAGCTGAGCCCTGACTCTGAGCCTCTGTTGAGGGGTTGGTGCCATCCCAGGGTGAGACCATGCTTTGTCAGGAAAGTGCCATCACCTCTACTTGTGACCTTATCTCCTTGCTGCCGTCTCTAGGATGCAGGAAGCCAGCAGATCGGGTTCTTGCTTGGAAGCTGTGGGGTGACTGTAGCCTTGACAAGTGATGCTTGCCATAAGGGGCTGCCAAAGAGCCCGACGGGGGAGATCCCACAGTTCAAAGGTAAGCCCGTGCTGGGTGGGAGGATGTGCCCCATGGCCTGTGCTAACACGCTATCCACACAGGAGGTCTCCCAGCCTGCATGTGGTGGGCTCCAGCTCCAGGAGTCTCACAGCACCTTGGCCATGCCCTTAGACTTGGTGGAAACACAGAGACTTGGTCTGGCCTGTGCTGCTGTGGATCTTGCCCTTAGCAGGAAGGTGGGGTTACACCTGTCTTGTGAGTGATGCTTGCCTGAAAGGAACTTGTTCTTTATTTCCAAGGTTGGCCAAAACTATTATGGTTTGTCACAGAGTCAAAACATCTCTCTAAACCTCCTCGAGATTGGTTCCCGCACATTAAGGATGCAAATAATGACACTGCGTATATTGAGGTGAGTCGCTAGGTCTGGACAAGGTGGGGAACTGAGCGACACGTGCTGCAACCCTTACACAGCTCAGGGTCAGCGGTGGCTGTGGGCCTGGAGCTCTACCCTCCTGGCCCCTTCTCATTGCAGTACAAGACGTGCAAGGATGGAAGTGTGCTCGGGGTGACCGTGACGAGGATCGCACTTCTGACCCACTGCCAGGCCCTCACACAGGCGTGTGGCTACACAGAAGGTATGGGTAGACTCCTGCTGGGGGAACCTGACCCCAGATCCATCCCTGAGAGGTGTGTATTGTGCCCACCAGTCATGAGGAGAGTCAGATTAAGTTTCTCCCCGGCTACCCTGACGGTCCATCTGTCGGACTGTTTAGTTGGCGTCTTACTAGTCTGCAACCAAAACAGACACCGTAGGCTGGGTCTTGAACTGCACGTGTTGCCATCTCACAGTCTGGAGGGTGGAGCCCAGCGCCCAGAGCTGCAGGCCCTGGTTCCTGGCCTGCGACGGTGCCTCTGGCTATGTCCTCACAGGGCCTCCTCTGTGTGCCAAGGGAGCTCTAGAGCCTCTTCCTCTCCTTGTTAGGACACCATTCTGTTGGCCCTGCCCTATGAGCTCCTGTAACCTAACTGTCTCCTCAGAATCCCATCTCCACACCTGAGTTAGGGCTCCAGGGTAAGAATTGGGGAGAAAACAGTTCAGGCCATAACGCATAGTTGATATGGTTGGAGTGTGTTCGCCCCTGGATGCACACCAGAACCTCTTTGGGGTCTTTATAGACATGCCCCGTGCTACAGTGCACCCCTTCCCTGCACTGCCTCAGGGGTTCTGGGGCTGCACTGCACAGTTGAGCGTTGGTTTCCATGATGTGCTTTCCTTGCACTGCTTGGGGTGGTCTTGGGAGCACATGGATAGAGTGACTGCGGATAATAACCATGCTGACAGTGCTGACGGTTCCTGGGAGGAAGGATCAGATCACATACCCATAGCTCCCTCCACTGGAAAGGCTGCCATCAGGTCTCCCCTGGCCATGTCGCAGGCTGCCACCATGCTGGAGTCTATCAGGAGTCATGGAGGAGACACTTTGCTCCTCTTGCTGTTCTCATTCTCTCTCTTACCGTCCTTCTGGCAGTCTCCCTTCTTAAGAACAGTGCACTCTCTCAGGAGATGCTCACTGATGTCTGGTTCCTGGACAAGTGTCCAGATGTTTCACACATGAAGACACATCACTTCTGATGATCACCACCCTGTTTGTTAGTTTGAATTCCAATTTTTTTTCACCACCTCATGACCTATATTCCTTACCCTAATTTCCCAAAGGTCCAGAGCCGTCACTCTTGTGGCCATTGGGGAGGATAGATAATGTAAATTCACTCCCTAATTCTCTGCATTTAAAAATCTTGCATAAAATAGAATCCAGGCTGTGTATTTTGAATGTCCCTTTTTGAAATGGGGGCAAGGCACCTGATATGAGACTTTGGCGAGCATTCTAGTGGTGTGTTTGCTGGAAGTTACCTCCTCCTGCAAGTACACAGCATTTCCCTCTCTTGAGAGAACTTATGAGGGACATGAAAAGAATATTTTAAGAACGAAAAAGGGAGGGGGAAAACACATTATAAATGGAGAAGGAGTTGGGTGTTTTAAGTGATGGTTGAAGAGCTGCTGCTCCAGGCAGGCCACTGTCTCTGAGGTTCTGGCTGGAGGCTGCAACATTTCTACAGAGACAGTGGAGTAATACTTTTCTAAGACCCATTCCTTGCCGCTGATGTGATACTGAACTTCCTTTGTCGTTTGGTCCATGAGTGTCTTTTGTTAAAATCTTTGACTCTCTATTTGTACAGCTGAAACGATTGTGAATGTGTTAGATTTCAAGAAGGATGTTGGGCTCTGGCATGGAATCCTCACGGTGAGTCTGACGGCCTGGCTCTGATGTCTTCTTTACCTTTGCATGTGCTGAGTGTCAGGGTTAGAGTCATGATCTGACCCCTTCCTCCCACGTGATAAAGAGAAGCTGCCATTTCTGGAGGTCTTCGGTTGTCAGCTAACATAACTTCCAGAAGCTCAGCAAACCAGAGGGTTGGTAGCTACTGGTGTGTGTTGGGGGCCACACTCTGGGGCTGCAGTGTGAGCATGGCGTTTCTCAGGCTTAGGAAAGTTTAGGGTCTCCTTTCCCGTGGGCAGCAGCTCAGATTGTGCAGAAACCTTGACGTCTTGCGTTTGGGTCACTTTGCTCACACATCTGATTTGGCTGCAACATTCTTGTTTGTCTCTCTGAGTTGTCTAATGAACGTTTCAGGAATTATGCTGCAGGGGAAAAGTAGTTACAGATTTCCCCTTGGTCAGAACTTAAGCATGAGTTGTAGAGGCCTCATTTTTGTTAGTGCCTTGTGAGAAGTGATGGCCTTCTTCAGGATGTGTTCAGCATCACTGCTTAGAGGCTTCCTGTGTCTGTTGTACATGTGATGATTTCCACTCACCCATTTTTCTTTTTAAGTTTCTTTTGCTGAAACTATATCTTTTTTGAAGCAAAAAATTCTAGTAGTTTTACACAAGTGATTGGAACATAACTCTAAGAAATAGGATTTGTTATTTCCTGATAAACCAGAAGTTATTAGTACAAGAGCTTGCAAGCATCCTGCAGACAAAGGTTTGGGGCTCCAGCTAAGCAACTTCTTCCCATGAGCGCCTGGACCCTCATCAGTAAGACATACAAGCACAGCCCCCACATGCACACTCTCCTTGTCTGCTGGTGTTGCAGGAAGAGCACAGCCCAGAGGACCCAAGTTGGACCTTGGTCCTTCTCCTGTGGCTTGTGACACAGCACATTGCCTGCTCCCGTGCCCAAGAATCGTTTGTTGCCCAAGTCACTCTGAGCCTCGGTTTTCCCATCTGTCTAGTGGGAATGATGACCTTGTATGAGAACCATATGGCCTCACGTGTAATGAATACCTGGCCCATCTACTTGCTTGACAACTGTTGCTCTTGGAGTTCTTTTGTGACAGTCTTGCTTTCAAGAGCTCTGTGATAGATCTCATGAATGTTGTCATCTGCTGGTTGCTGTGCTGTGGGTTACTGCCCCAGGACCTGGTTGCCACCTTCTGGAGCAAGGCTGGTTGGTCCCTGACTAGACAGCTCCCACTCTTCCCAAGCATCATCTTTATGGTCAAAAATGCCTCACACCTGCATGGAGTGGGCAACATGCCTGAGGTGTGGGTGCTGGTGGTGAGCAGGCTCATGTGTACAGGGAGGGGCACATGGTCATTTTCCAGCAGAGCTGCTCCAGAGCTTCTGTGCCCTCTCGTACCACTTCCACCCACAAAGGGGGCAGAGCTGACAGGATAGGTTTGTCTAGTGCTTCCCCCATCGTGGTTCCTTCTTGCCAGCTCAGGGGGTGCGGCCACAGAGGATGAGTATGAGTATGAGCCACGTATGAGTCCTGGCTGTGAGTGTGAGTACCGACCCATTTACTTAAAGAGGTAGTATTTGTCATCCATTTAAAGAAATAGGTGCCTTCCCCGGCCCGAGCAGCTCAGGCAGCCAGGAGCTTGACGGGCACACTCTCCCTGGGTGCAGTGTGCCTTCTCCCCAGGTCCTGGTCTGCATGAGCCAGGTCAGATAGAAGAGTGTGGGGGTTGAGACAACTCTCCACTGCTGCTTGGAGTTCAGTGTAACATTTAATAAAGGAAATTAATTTTGTGAATAAAAATGAATATAGAGTACACTAGAGAGTTAAGCTTTAGTACTGAAAGCCCAATAAAAAGTGATTGTTTCACTTAAGTTTTTCTAAGAAAAGGATTTGAACTTAGACTCTTAAGTTGTACCAGTAGAAGCTGGGGACGCCAAGACACCCTCTGAGGAATCACCTCCATGCCCACAGCCTCTTGGAGGGTCATGCCCATGTGGACCTTCCCTCACTGCCCACTGCTCACCCCCTTCATGGGATCCCCACACCACCCTACTGCCCACTCACCCCTGTATCCTGCTTCCAGAGCGTCATGAACATGATGCATGTGATCAGCATCCCCTACGCACTGATGAAGGTGAACCCGCTGTCCTGGATTCAGAAGGTCTGCCAGTACAAAGGTGCGTTGGGGGGCTGCCACTGAGTGTCAACACATCTCACGATACACGCGGTCACTCACTGCACCTGCTTCTCCTTTAGCAAAAGTGGCCTGTGTCAAATCCCGGGACATGCACTGGGCCTTGGTGGCGCACAGGGACCAGAGAGACATTAACCTCTCCTCTCTTCGGATGCTGATAGTGGCCGACGGCGCAAACCCCTGTAAGTGAAGGACCAGGCGGGTAGGAGGAGCCTCATTCCCTGGGCTTTGGTTTCCCCTTTTCTAGTGTTCACCTTAGTGAAAGAGAGTCTTCCCAGGGCCTCAGGACACCAGGGCCTGAAGGTCCATCCACAGCCCTGGGGTGGAGTCCTGGCTTTTCTCCTTCCTGATTCTGAGGAAATGTGACTTGTTAAACTCCTCTCTTTATGTGACTTGTTAAACTCCTCTCTTTCTTTTAGCTGCAAGATGGTATGCAGTCATCAGATATGCAACAGTCCCTATGTACAGTTCCTTGGGATATAATAAGTGCTCAAGAAATACTAATTATAATTATTTTATGGTCCATAGCAGGTTTATTGATCAGGAAATTTACTTTGTCATTTTTAATGGAACTTCATTATCAAATTCTATACCAGAAACTACCTGGATAAAATAAGTGCGCAGTTGCACAGAATACTATTAATATACCTTGAGAAATATTTCAGTCAGTTGCAACGGAAACTCTGCTAGCTTGTTTTTTATGAGAAGAGTATATAAGCTAGAAGCAAAGTGAATGAATGAAAATGAGTGAATGAATATTTCTGATCACATTAGTAAACTTTGCAGCATCTGTGTTTCTAAATTAAAGCATCATACACTTAAAGAACATCTGATCTGCAAACAGGTAACTTTGTATATTAGTTTTATAAGTGATTCTTCTGTTTACAATAGAACTCCGTAAATTATGGGCTGTTTAATACACAAATGGTTTTACCCATAACTCTGCAGAGTAATAGGTCTTAAAAGAAGCAAGGTAAACTTGTATTAGGAACTAGTTTAGCTGATAGGTTCCTGATAACTGTATATCTTGATCTCATCACTCATATTAATATAGAGGAATGTTTTCTTCATTTAGTTGGGTTTAGAGTTCTCCCTTGGAACATGCATATGGAAAATGGTAGAATAAGTCTCAGAAAAGTTATTAAAGTTAAGTTCTTCAGTCAGCAAAAATGTATGGTTAAATATAGAAGTTGCATTTTTAAAATTCTTGAGTTACGTGTTTGAGAATAATATTAGCTTTCATTGTAACAGAAATGGTAGGTTATGTTAAATGAAGTATTTGTCCATGCTGCCTAATTGCACACTGCCTAAATTATAACCTCAAAGGCATTTTATATTACGGGATATTTTTAATTGTCCACTGTCATCCCCTCTATCTGTCTAGGGTCTATTTCTTCCTGTGATGCATTTCTCAACGTCTTCCAAAGTAAAGGTCTACGCCAAGAAGTCATCTGCCCCTGCGCCAGCTCACCAGAGGCTCTCACTGTGGCCATCCGGAGGTACAAATCCGTTAACTCAGTGGGCAGCCTGGGGAGGGGTCTCATTCAGCAGCTAACAGAGGCCTGGAAGTCTTCACAGTTTATCTTAGTGTGAGAATAAAAGTAGGACCCAACTTTCAAGATGAGGTTTCATTCTCGTATATGCTAGAATGGATTTTCTGAAATAGTCTAAATTCATTAGTTAGAAGCTTACTTTTCACTCTGGAGATTCACTGTGATTCCCAGGTCAGTGGAAGTCTGTCTGTAGGTATGCTGAGCAATGAACCTCGTCCTGGCAGGTTATGCATATTTTCATTTGCTTGTATTAGGCTCAGGTTTAACTTGAAGCTCCAGTAATTTGGTCACCTGATGCGAAGAGCTGACTCATTGGAAAAGACCCTGATGTAGGGAGAGATGGAAGGCAAAAGGAGAAGGGAACAGCAGAAGATGAGATGGTCAGATAACATCACTGACTCATTGGACATGAATTTGAGCAAACTCCGGGAGATAGTGGAGGACAGGGAGCCTGACATGCTGCAGTCCGTGGGGTTGCAAAGAGTCTGATGTGACTTAGTATCTAATCAACATCAACAGAACAGAGTAAACAGATGAAATGAAAATTTTGTGGCCATCCCTTTTCCCTTTTACACATGGTTTTTATGTTGTCTTCATTTTTGGAAATTCTACATACACTGCACAGTAAACACTAGTTTTCTGAGCTTTTGAACTATTCAACAGCACTTCAGAGGAATCTGGGGCCTGGGGTCTCCTGCTGTGTGGAGCTGGGCTGCTGGGGCTCTTGCTAAGGTCAGGAAATGCAATGCCCTTGGTCCTAGGTCAGTCCAGCATCGCCGCCCATTTCAGAGCCATTGGTACCTATCAGAGACAGGCTGTGGTTATGGCTCATAAAAGCTGACTTTGCCCAGGGTGAGAAGGGCTAGAAGGGCCTGTCTGGATTTGTCAGTAGTTCCCAGAAACACATATGGAGAAAATAAACTTATGGTCACCAAAGAAGAAGGGGTGGGGGGAGAATAAATCAGGATTTTGGATTAACAGATACACACTGCTATTTATTGAACACCAGAGACTTTAGAGTAGTGATGCTTTAGAGTAGTGATCCCCGACCTTTTTGACACCCAGGACCAGTTTCCTGGAAGACAATTTTCCGTGGATGGGGAAGGAGGTAGAGAGGGACAGGTGGTGGTTTGGGGATGATTCAGGTGCATTACTGTTTATTGTGCACTGTATTTCTATTATTATTACATCAGCTCCACCTTAGATTATCAATCATTAGATCCTGAAGGTTGGGGACCCCTGCTGTGCTTAGCATGTTGTTCAGTTGTTCAGTCATGTCCAGCTCTTTGCGACCTCATGGACTATAGCATGCCAGGCTTCCCTCTCCTTCACCATCTCCCAGGGTTTGCTCTAACTCATGTCCTTTGAGTCAGTGATGCTGTCTAACCATCTCATCCTCTGCCACCCCCTTCTCCTTTTGCCTTCAACCTTTCCCAGCATCAGGGTCTTCTCCAGTGAGTCAGCTCTTCTCATTAGGTAGCCAAGGTATTGGAGCTTCAGCTTCAGCATCAATTCTTCCAGTGAATATTCAGGGTTGATTTCCTTTAGGATTGACTGGTTTAATCTTGCTGTCCAAAGGACTCTCAAGAGTCTTCTTTAGCACCACAATTCAAAAGCATCAGTTGTTTGGCACTCAGCCTTCGTTATGGTCCAGCTCTCACATCTGTATGTGACTACTGAGAAAACCATCGCTTTAACTATACAGACCTTCCTTTGTTGGCAGAGAGATGTCTGTGCTTTTTAATATGCTATCTAGTTTTATCGTAGCTTTCTTTCCATGGAGCAAGCATCTTTTAATTTCATGGCTGCAGTCACCATCCACAGTGATTTTGGAGCCCAAAAATACAAAGTCTCTCACTGTTTCCATATTTCCCCATCTATTTGCCATGAAGTGATGGGACATGTGATCAGATATCATGATCTTACTAGTTTTTTGAATGTTCAGTTTTAAGCTCTTAGTGATTGTACACATGGAAGGTTTCTAGGCAGGAGGTAGGCAAGGCAAGGAGTTATTAGTGAAAGAAAAGAAAAAATGGTTTCTGTGTGGTATGTTTTATTCCTGTCTCCTTATCCTTTTGTGTGTCTGTTACAGGCTTTTGGTTTGTGGTTGCCATGAATGTCATATATATATATTTTTTTTAATTGGAGGATAATTGCTTTACAATGTAATGTTGGTTTCTGCTATACAATAGCATGAATCAGCCTTAAATTTGAAAAATACAGAATGCTTCCTGAATTTGCATGTTATTCCTGCACAGGGGCCATGCTAATCTTCTCTGTATCATTCCAGTTTTAGTATATGTGCTGCTGAAGTGAGCACTATATATTTCAACCTGTGTATATATGCATCTGTTTTAAGTTGATGGTCAAGTTTTCAGTAAGTTTGAGCACATTCTAAAAGCACTCCATTTTTACTCCCCCCCCCTTTTGTTTTTGATGTCCTGTTTTACATTTTTTATTTTGGTGAGTTGCTTAACTGCTTATTGTGGATGTAGATGATTTTACTACTCTTGTCTTTGAACCTTCCTACTAGCTTCACAGGTGGTTGATCCACTACCTTTACCACTACCACTACGTGTTTGCCTTTACCAGTGAGATTTTTCTTTCATAATTTTTTATTTCTAGTTATGTCCTTTTTCACTTATAAAAGTCCCTTGAACATTTCTTGTAAGAATGGTTTAGTGGTGATGAACTCCTACAGCTTTGCTTTTCTGTAAAATTCTTCTCCCTTCTTCAAGTCTGAATGAGAACCTTGTGGGTAGAGTCTTCTTAGTTCTATGTTTTTCTTTTCAGCCTTCTGAGTATGTCTTGCCAAACCCTCTGGGTTGAAGAGTTTCACTGAAAAGTCGACTGATAGTCTTATGTGGGTTCCCTTGTATGTAACTAGTTGCTTTTCTCTTGCTGATTTTAAGATTCTCTCTTATCTTTAACCTTTGCCATTTCATTTCAGTATGTATTAGGGAGATCTCTTTGATTTCATCCTGACACCCACAGTGTTTCCTGGACTTCAAGGTCTGTCTTCTTTCCCAGGTCAGGAAAGTTCTCAGCCATTATTTCTTTAGACAGGGTTTCTGTCTCTTCTCCTTCTGCGACCCTGTACTGTGAACATCAGCACGCTTGATGTTGTCCCAGAGGCCCCGTAAACTGTCCTGTCTTTCGTTTCTTTTTTCTTTTCCTGTTGGATGATTTTTACTACCGTGTTCTCCAGATGGCTGATCCATTCCACGTTCTCTAAGCTGAACTACTGGGTCCCTCTAGTGTCATTTTCATTTCTGTTATTCTTTAGTTCCGTTTGGTTCTTTTTACATTTTCTGTGCCTTTGGGGAAATTTCTTCATTCTTCCACTCAGTTCCTCCATTCTTCTCCCGAGTTCAGTGAGCATATTCATGACCAGTAGTTTGAACTCTGATAAATTGCTGATCTCTGCTTCACTGAGTTATTTTTCTGAGTTTTTTTCATGGCTTTGACCAGGTGATGTCATGTCTTTGAGGTGCCCTGGGGTTCCGGAGATACAGCACCTGTAGGCAGCACACATCTGTCTGCAGTGCCTCAGAAAATGGTTTACTTTGTGCACTAAAGTGAACAGAGCACTGGAGATGACCGGCCTCAGACAGCCAGCAAATTCCCACGTGCTGAGATGCTCACAGAGGCTAATACTCCATTGTGCTACCTGACAACCTGTTTTGGTTCTGATGTCACTTGAAATCACAAACTTCATGCCCATCATACCTGGTAGGAGAGAGGTTCTAGGGGGCAGTTCAGGGTGCATTTCAAGACCAGCCAGGTGCTCGCCATGGTGTTATTTACCTTGAGTTTGTCCAAAACGTGTAAATTTGAAAAAGTGCTTTTCAGTCTTACCTTGATTTTCACAACCACCTCCTGTGATAGAAAGGGCAGAGGGTAGACTGACTTACTGATTACATCACTGTGGACCAGTTAGACCTGTGCCTACTCCCTGCACCGGGCACATCAGCCCCAGTGCCCGCACCCCGTGTCTGCTCTAGGCTGTGTGTAGCCACTGTCCCTCCTGCTGCCCTCCTCTCAGGCTTCACATGAGTTCCCTGTCCATGAGGAGTTCAGGTTAGATCCAGGGGCTTGTGAAAATTGGGGCCTGGTCTTCATCTCTTAGGGCTTGGCCACTGTGGACTCAGTTCTCCTTTCATGTGGGAAGGAGAGGCGGAGGCCGAGTAGACGTGATTTTTAGTTTAAGCCTCCACTCCCGTCCTCTCTTACCATCCACTGGAGCCACGTGTAAGCACACCCCACACCTCCACCAGCTCCAGCATCCTGTCCAGTTTGCCAGGGGACATCCAAACCCAACACTTTCTTCCACTACCTCCCTGAGTTCCCACCCTTCTGCCCTGCTATCCCATCTGACCAGGAGCCACAAGGCCACACAGTCTGTCTGGTCATGCCCCTTGTTGGTCCCATCCTCCCTCCCTGTGGCCAGACCTCCTGGTCTCTGGTATGCTCCTGGGGCAGCATGGCTGAGGCCTGCCCTGACCACCCCATGCTCACATGACTTACTGTGATGCCCTCTCAGCATTTGCTTCCTTCTCACAGGCTGGCAGATTCACTGGTATATTATTGCTTATTCTCTGTCTCTGGCTGATGGTTGGTGTTTAGTGTATATTTTGTTAATAGATGAATAAAAGAAAAATGGAAAATATGTAAAGTGAGGCATAAAAGTCACTTGCTGTACACTTACAATGACCCTTTGTAATTCACCAGCAGCAAAGGCTGTGAAGAGTTCAGCCCTTTCCCGCATGTCTGTATACTGGATGTGTACACTCGCCTAAGCAGAAAGATGTAGGTTTGCATTTTACCTGAGTGAAGTCATGTGGGTTTTTGTTTGTTTGCTTTAATTTCACTTGACTGACTAGGTGCAGCTAACTGCATAAAATTATAGTATCATGATCTGATTCCCTGAGAAAGCAGCATCAGCAGAAAGGCCATGTCCCTGCTGCCCACGCCCCCATGAGGCTGGTCCTGAGAAGGGCTGAGACAGGGGAGAGGGAGAAGGCGTGGACACAGGTAGGGTGTGGGGCAGCATCCTGGGGCTCTGGGGTGATGCTCTAATGCCAGGGAAGACCTGCATGTGTTGCGTTTGAGCTATGAGTGCTGGCTGTGCAGGGAGGGCATTGCTCTGTGACGGTGTCATGCTCAGATGGCATGACGGTGACGTGGGTGACAGGGTCTCTGTCTCGGGGTGAATGTAGACGAAAAACACATGCTAAACTCTTGTTTAGAACCTGTTTCGTTCACAATCCTTGTTTCTTACATATTCATATTTAAGTTCATTTTCAAGCAAACTTGTGAAAACACTCATTTTTTGGGGAAACATCTTCCTCTATAGGCTGTGTGACCAGTGACTAGAGGTCAGATTCCTGTTCTGTCTGGTATCCATGCACATGGCTGTGTCTACAGAATGGTCTTGCTTTTGGAGTATGAATCTGTCTTTTTGTGCTTTGTGCTTTTTTTCCCCCTGAAACTTGAAGTGCACTTTGCACATGTAAGAAGTGAGAGAGCAAGTTATTAAGTAAAAACAACTTTGATCCATTCTATCCACTCAAGTTTTGAGTGGGGGCCCGGGAGGCCTCATCATTGCTCCTGTGGATTTGGGAGTGAGGACAAACTGGACACTTTCTTAAATATTATAAAATCAGCATGGGAAGCATTGCAGCACTCACACTTTGTCTAGTACTCATAGGATGATCTTTAAAAGAAAATGTAAAAAAGCAAAAAACAAGTGATTGGCTGCCTTGTCAGTCTGTTTCTGTTGCTGAGTCCTTCATTCTCACTTGAAGGGTTGGGAGCTGATTTTTTCCTTTATACTGTTGTCTGAGCATTTGTGCCCTGTCTGAATAACCTTCCCAGGACAGCTTGTTTTACCCTGTGGTGAAGAAGAGATTGAACTTGCAGTAAAGAGCTGGAAGCAGATGATTGCCCGCTTGGCTTTTGTCCATTTAAGTAGAAAATGGCACTGAGTGGTCGGCCTGTGGTCCTCAGTGAAGAAAAATTGCCGATGCATCTCCATTGCTCAGACTTTCTGAACACACAACGCTCTGTGATAGTCTTCGGTTAAAATGTTTGTAAATCTGCAAGCCAGCTTGTTACAGGGAAGCTGCTTGGGCAGCCAGTGGATCTGGGTGTGGAAGCCAGGAGGGCTGGCCTTCTGAGGCTGCTTTGAGTTGATCTTGCCAGAGTGGACACCAGGTTTGGTGGCTTGGCACCGTGGTCATGGCCACTAAGTATGTTGATGTCCCTGTTTTTGAAGGCAGCAGCAGGCCTCTCACCTACATGAAAGGGAGTGTCCTGGAAGGTTCGAGTGCGAGAAGGTCACAGTCACCTCCGGATCCTGCTTGGAAAGGAGCAGGGAGTACCTGTGGACTGGAGAGCTGGCAGCAGGGCCCTGGCCAATGTCTGGGCCAGCAGTGTGCATCCAGATTTGTTTAGTATTTTTTTCTCTGAAGGCTAATTGTAGAATAAAAATTACTGGAGAAGTAAGGATCCATTACGCGTAAACTCAACAGAAGAATTATAAAACCAGGACAAGATGGATGCCAATAGGTTGTTTTCTGGACTGGGTTTCTCCTTGGTTGCATTTGATTGTGTCTCTATCTCTAAAATATAGATGATAGAGCCCATTGTTTAACAGCTACATTGTGATAATGTTGATTGAACTAAAAAAACTTTTTGTGGCCCTTTTAACTACAAGGTATTCTTTCAGTACCTTGACACTTTGGCAATTAAAAACAAAGTGTGTGTGTGTGTGTGTGTGTGTATGTGTGTATATATATATATATATATATATATATATATATATATATATATATATATATATATATATAAAACACAGTAGTTAAGTCAGTAATTCCAAAGAATGGCAAAGATACCCCTGTGCCACCATAAATATTTCCACCTTGAAAAAGTATCTAATTTAGTAGTTAGAAAGCTGGGCAGAAACAAAAGGCCAAGATAGCAAACAGGGAACTGTCCTTACCATGTAACCCCTAGGTTATACTGAAATTTGACGATTTCTGACAGAGGCAAACCAACTAGTGATCCAGACTGAAAAACAGTTAACACAGCCTATGGGGTTGAAGTGGGGTTTTCAAGAATATTTTTGACTGCCCAAAAAAGTCAGAGTTTGGAGATCCATAATCTTATTTTTAAAACATAAGAAATAAAAATACATTGTTCGTCATTTTATCTAAAAGTTTAGATAAAATTTTAAAACTTCTCTAACAAAATAGTTTGGAGATGATAATCATCTAAGTTAAAATGACTTAATGAGGTAGCAGTGAAGAGCAGAGTAGCCATGTTATCTCATTGTCCTGATCATGTGTGTTTGAGTTGATTTTACTGTGTTTGGTGTTATACTGAATTGAGCACAGAAGTTTGCTTTGATGGAGACTGAGGTTCACAGGGGGAGATGCTGGGAAGTAGCCTCCCTAACCCCAGACTTGCAGGCTGTCTCCCTGCTGGTTTTGGATGATTGCTCTCTGACAGGGAAAAGTAACCAGGACAAATGAAGAACACATCTTGTAAACAACATGTATGGTGTGATCCCTTTTCTGGCTGAGAGAAAATTAAGCCTCTGTAAGTAATAGATTTAGCAGAAAAAAAAAATCTATCTACATACTTACTGAATAGGTGAGGATGTGATATAGGGAGAAACGTTCCTTTGTATGTTACTCAGCTCTTAAAATGGTTTTTTAATGTGGCATGTATTGCTCTCATCAGAGAAAAGGGACAAAACTACATTAAAATAACTCCTAATTTGGGGAGTACTATGTTTCAACCTTGTGCCTTTGTTGTCCCAGCTAGCCGAGGTCTTGGAGGATGTCAGTGGCACTAAGAAGATGTAGTTACCTTGTTGAGTCCCAGCAGCGGAAGTCCTCAGAATCTTTGTTGCTGACTTGACCCCACTTACTTGGCATCGCTGAATGTTTGAGCCTGGCTGGCTGTTTGCACAGTGTTGATGTGTTCATTGCATGTGCGGGAGCTCTTTCTTTAGGCCTTGTAGAAGTGTGATCAGCTCAAGGCTGATCATGTTGAGTGTGTTAGAGGCTATAAAAATGGCACCACAAAAAACAGTGGGTACAGACTGCCCACTGAAGGCCTTCTCTATCAGCTCCTTCCTTGCGGGGCCTCTTCTTTGGCTTCAGATAGGCTTTTCCCTTTTTCCACCATGGCAGTGTTCACCATTCCTGCTGTGTGCTTTCTTAGACTGTGAAGACAGCTCTGTGTGGTCCTGAGATTGCCAGGATGGTTCCTCCTGTAATTTATGTTCTGTGTGAGATGCATAAGTACACTGTTCATCTTGGAATTGAACCTGGAAGCTGACAAATGGGTCTGTGGCACTCTCGGCCGTTATTTAGTTTACTTGTTTTGATTATTAAAGTAGATGTTTTGAAATTCCTAAGAATCTTGCTTATTGGGATTGGTTTTTCTCCCCTCACCTAGTTTATCTCCTTGGACTTTTTATTTCCTAGGAGGGTGTTAATGGAGAAAAAGATCACCTGACTTGGTTAATAATCCTGGAAATACAAATTGAAACAAGAATGAGAAATGCATTTTACTCACCATATTGGAAACAGTTATAAGGTTGGTGATCAGTGTCAGCACAGGTGTGTGGAAACGGGTAAAGCTGAGGGCAGCTTAGCACCGAGGTGGAAGACGTGGGTTCTGAAGCCAGTCTGGGCATGCTGCCTGGCCAACCCCACCACCGTCGCCCTGGTGGTGCATGTCCTGTCTATGAGTGAGGAACGGTCATGCCTGTCTCATCGGCTTGTGTGAAGAAGACATTAGTTAACATATGTAAAATGCTTAAGAACAGTATTCTGAGCCCACAGTGCAGTGGACTGTGAGTGAAAACATAGTAATATTCATTCACTCTTGGTGGGATTGCAAAATGACACAGCCTTTTGAGAAGGTGTGTGTATGCATGCTTAGTCATGTCCGACTCTTTGCAACCCCAAGGACTGTAGTCCACCAGGCTCCTCTGTCCATGGAATTCTCCAGGCAAGAATATTGGAGTGGGTTGCCATTTGCTTCTCTATTTTGAGAAGGTATTTAGGCTTTATTAAAATTTTAAATGAATATGCTCTTTGATCCCTCCATTCCCTTTGTAGGTATGTATCTTACAGAAATATTTCCAAATGCGTACGAATTAAATGAAAGAAAAATGTGTTGGTATGATTGAACACCATGTAATAATTAAAGCAGGTCAGTTCATTGGTGTGTCCAGGACATATCCTGTATGTGTTAACAGGCACACACCCATGTGGTAAATTCTGTGAGGTGTTTGGTGAGAACAGCAGGTTGCAGAAGAATGTGCACATGGGGTTCTGCTTCTCTTTGGTGTAAACACATTTGTGTGTGCACATATTTTATAGGCAATAAGACCAAAAAGACTGAAACTTCACTCTTACCGTGGGTAGTGGCTGCCAGAGGAGGGGGTGGGGCTGGAGGTGAGCAGAGTCTTAGCCTTCTGCCGTGTGTTCTCATGCAGAGCTTGCTGTGTCCATCCGAAGGGTGTGCTCACGTTACTCATACCACTGTTTTAAAACTTCATGAAAAAACTTACAGTGAACTAAAAATTGCCTAGTCTTCTAGGCCAGAGGAAGGGAAAGTATTGGGAAAGGAGACAGGATGGTTGGACAGGGGCTCCTCTGTGGGGCTGAATCCCCACAAGCCTTTCCACTCACACAGGCAACTAAGTTAACATTTCTGAGCATTGGTTTTCTATTTTGTAAAATGGGAGAGTAGTTAGTGCTGTTGGTTTACATTTAGGTTAGTGAACTCAGTCTTCCCATAACTAGCATTTTACAAACATAATTGAAAATTTCCTGTAATAAATGCAGTTCATGATTTTAAGATATTTAAATACTGGATGTTGGAAAGTGGATCTCATATCTAAGACAGACTCTATACACTGCTGGGTCATGAAAGAACTTCTCATCCTGGCCTCTTGGTCACAACGTATCAGTTCTTAAATCTTCCCATACTTGGGATATGTCTTGGCTGGTTCAGCATTTTGCTTTCATGTGGATTTTTAAAATAAAAACAGGCGTACCTATAAATTTTATTAAGAATGTTCATTTGCTTGGGCTTTTGTAACAGTAGACAGCTCTGGGGTCTTAGTGTCTGAGGTTAAGTTGTCAGCAGGGTTGGATTTGTCTGGAGTTCTGAACGCAATCTGTTCTGGGCATCTCTCCAACTTCTGGTGGTGCCAGCAACCCTGGCTTGTAGACCTATAACCCTTTACAAACTACTTATTTCTGCAGAAACCCTGTTTCCCAATAAAGTCACGTTCTGGGTACAGGGGGTTAGCACAGGAGCATGTCTTCTGGAGGGAGCATAGTTCTGTCCACAGCAGGTGCTCAGGCTGATGATTCTGACTCTCAACATGAGGTCTTGATTGAGGATGAGGGTGAGGGAGTCCTGGCCCCCTAGGGTTTCTGTAAGGCTCTTCTTTCATTTTACAGTTTTATTGGAGCCTTTGGAAAAGATACAGCCAGGAGATCAATATCAGTTCTACTGTTTGGAGCTCATTTCCAGGTGGTTTCATGTGGGTCTTACTATTTGGGCAACTTTGGTTTTGTATTCCTTAGTGCTACTCTTCTTGGTTGTTACAGATGGAATAATTTGATTTTCAGACTCTAATTTTTTTTAATTGAAATATAACTGATATATATGCTTCTTTTTAAAATATACCAATAACTTGATTCAAATACCCGTTATTGCAAATTTTAGCTTTTGTTTCCCCATTTATGTATTTTAGTTTCATTGTAAACCTTCATGAAATACTTCAAAGCCATATGGCAGACTGCTGTCTATAGTTTGTATTTTAGGTCCTAAAACACCTTAGGCATTTGTATTTGGTTGGCCAAAAAGATCGTTTGGCTTTTTCCAGCAGTCTTATAGAAAAAATATTTGGAAAATTAGAGAAATAAACGTGATGTTTACTGAAATTATATTCTCTCCCTTTGCTCACATTGAAGAATCTTTTGTTTTCAGGGATAAAATCCATGATCCTGTAAATGTTTTGTTTATTCACTGATCTAGTCAGCAGACATTTTTTACTGGACGCTACTCCAGGGGTGGGGGTTCAGCAGTGACCAGAGGAAAGCCCCTGCCCTCATGGAGGAGGCCTGGGTGGATGGTTAGAAGGTACCTGTTGTGGAGGAGGGCATGGAGGTGCTGTTAGTCGGGTGACCAGCCACCCTGGGGGACAGTGAAGGAGAGGGCCATAAGGCACCCTGCCGGAGGTGAGGAGGAGGCCTGGGCCCCAGGAAAGTGGGTGGGCATGGAGAGCGAGCACCACCAGATGCTGAGTGGAAGTGAGGACACAAGTGGAGGTGAGCTGGGGCGGTGACAGCAGACCCTGGATGTGGGAAGCTGTACCTTCCCTAACCATCAAGCACTTGATAGCTGGTCTTTCATCCAAATAATTGCCAGTTCTTAAAACTGAGAGTGCGCACACTCAGTATACGTCTGACCTGGAGGCCACACTCACAGTCTGGCACTTCTGTTCACTGCTGTCATTCTCCTTCCTGGAGACTTGAGTTTCCCTTCTTAGCCATTTTCAAACCTAGAAGATCCGACCTTGCAGGGAGAAGGAGTAAGTTGGAGGAGTTGGTTGGTGTCTAGTGCACGCATGTAAGGGGAAGGCAGGGACACAAGGGAGCCCTGTGGGATCTCTATGCATCTCAGGAGTCTAGCAGTTTTTAGGAGCAGACCTCAGTGTGTCCTGAGCAGAGAACACAGGGCGTGTGACAGCTGTGTCTGCCCTTAGGGCCTGAAGGGGCAGCCTTGGTGTGCAGGTGGCATGTGGACACGCGTGTCTGTGTTCAGACAGCTGACATACTTCTAATCAGACGCAACCTGTCCTCATAGGCCCACCGACGACAGCAACCAGCCCCCAGGCCGCGGTGTCCTGTCCATGCATGGGCTGACCTACGGGGTCATCCGCGTGGACTCGGAGGAAAAGCTGTCTGTGCTCACCGTGCAGGACGTCGGCCTCGTGATGCCTGGAGGTGAGGGTGGGGGTGGGTGCAGAGCCACAGGCTGGAGAACTAGCACCCTTCAGCCTTTCCTGCAGGGCCCGCCTCAGTGGGGATCCTGAGGTAAAGACGGAGCTTCCCATGGGACAGGGAGGCTTTCTGTTCAGACAGGCTCAAGAGACTGGAGCAGTGTCCTGTACTCATTGGTTTCAGGGCTCAGACTGTGTCCTGGAGGCTGTGTGCACTGGCTGATGACACACGCCATGTGGTCTGTTCTCAGTGTCATCCTCATGTCTGCATGGTGTGTAAATCCCATTTACACCCTAAACTTAAAGCAGTGCACAGCTATGAAATGTTTTAATGCAACAAGAAAATCACAACTTGCTTCAGGGACTCTGAGGGCCTGTTCTCTTTCACTTGTGATTTTGCTGCAGATGCTACTTCTGTTTGTGTTCTTTTTTGTATCCATTTATTTCTCCTCTCCAGCTCCCCCCACTCCCTCTCTAAAGTCACCTGTGCTTCCTGTTTTGCATTCAGCCATCATGTGTTCGGTAAAGCCAGATGGGGTTCCCCAGCTATGCAGGACAGATGAAGTCGGGGAGCTCTGCGTGTGTGCAGTGGCCACGGGCATGTCCTACTACGGCCTCTCGGGTATGACCAAGAATACCTTCGAGGTAGGTGGCAGGTGAGCCCCATCAGACAGCTTTTGCCAGGTGCGTGGAATAGATGTGAAAGGAGATGGTGATTTCTCAGTAAAACATGTTCATGGTAATTAAAATGGTTGTACTTTCTCCCGCCATTTTATATAGCTTTTGATAAATTTGGCTTAGCAGCCTTGTTTTCACCTCATAACCAGAGTTGAGAAAGAGCAAGTACAGTTTCTCTAGAGGCAGCCTTTTTCTCATTGCCATTCTCACCCATCTAGAAAGAGCAGCAGCTGATGGGTAGGGGCTGGGGAGCGCGCAGCCCTGCTGAGGGGAGGGCGCAGCGGCCTCCTTAGGAACTGTCCGCCTCGGCCAAGCATTCACACTGCACAGCTGCCTCCACCACATAAGCATGTGTCCGTGCTGTGTGCACATGGTGTGGCATGCAGTTAGCACACACATGTGCACACTGCCTGGTAAACCCAACATTCTCAGAATTCTTACCATTTCACCAAGTGTGCTGACCTTAGGAGGAGCACACTTTGACTAAGTTGTATGTTAGCAAATAGAGTTGATTGGGGATAAATTTTTTAAAGGCTATAAATATAACTTTGGATGTGAACATGCGTGATGTGGCTTGTACAGGCAGATCTGTTGAGTCTGAATTCAGGTTTCTAAGTGCCCTTGAAACTGAGCCAGACACAGCCTAAATGAAACCTGTCTTCTATTCTGTGTGGCTTATGTGTTAGGTGGGAGGAAAGTAGGGGTCGAGTTTGGACTCGTGGTGGGGCTGCTCCCTCTGTATTTTTGAGTGTGTTTCCAGTAAGGAAGACAGCAGTGTAATGAACAAGAATCATTTTACTACTGACAGATGTTATTTAAAGTGTGCCTTGCTTCTCCACTTAACCATTTTTATGCTGTGGTTTTATAAGCAGAAGAATGAATTAGAGTTCGTTAGACTGTGGCAGGCCTCTTCAGAGGGCCCTGCATGTGGGCTGGGGACGAGCTGTGAGAGTGGGAACAGGGAAAGGGGATGTGTCTGCAGGCGGGTGCTCATGGCAGCTGTGCAGATCTGGGCTTCTCCCACTAGGGCCAGGTGAAGAGACCCAGCAGAGGGAAGCAGGAGCAGTGGGTTTCACGGAGGAGGGCGGAGGTCGGACCCCAGCAGGCACTCAAGAGTTCCTTGTCCCCAGGTGTTCCCGGTGACGAGCTCAGGGGCCCCAGTCAGTGAGTACCCCTTCGTGAGGACGGGCTTGCTCGGCTTCGTTGGCCCCGGAGGGCTTGTGTTCGTGGTGGGCAAGATGGACGGGCTTATGGTGGTCAGCGGGCGCAGACACAACGCCGACGACATCGTGGCCACAGCACTGGCTGTGGAGCCCATGAAGTTTGTCTACAGAGGAAGGTGGGTGTGCTCTGTGGTTTGTATGGCTCTCCACAGGCTACACTTTTTATATAAAGCTGCAGAAAATTGCTTAAACTAATGGGACTCTCTGTCCTCTGTACACTGAAGCCCCTGAACTCTGTGACTTCTGCGATTCTGTGCAGTTCTTAATGTCCAATTTTATGAAAATTTTCTGAGCCCGATAAATGTATTTTCACTAGGTTCTCCAAGTTAAAGAATCATATCCATTTGAAAAGCATATTTTTAATTAATAAACTACACAAAGAAAAGAACCAAGCATTTATCTTGTTGCAGTTCATTCACCCAAAGGTAACAAATGAGCCATAAACTGCCTCCTGTGGGTTCCTGCTGGGTGGTGTTCCTAACCCCTGCTTAGCACACAGCCAATGCTGGATCACTGACCATGGCTCCTGAGGTTTTGCTGATTTGGAGGAAGTCAGCTGCTCTGGGTTTCACCCTGTGTAGCTGAGCTGGCAGGAGCAGGAAGACGCAGAGCTTCTGGTTGGGTGTAGCCCAGCCACCTTTGTGCAGAGGACCCCCCAGAGGGCTAGTCTGTGCTTCCCCTGAGAGAATCTAGGCTAGCAGAAAACCATTAACTCCCCAATGGCAAAGTTCTGCTCACTTGGAGAATATTGCTTCGCAGGTACAAACTCAAGATGCAAACTGCAGGTCCCAGTAAATTTCAGCAGGTTTGATACCTGCGCAACTCCTGTCTGTCCTGGCTTGAGACCCATTGCCCAAGCTGCAGCAGGCTGCTTCCACAAGAAGTGTGGCAGTCGTCCTCCACCTGCCCCCTGGTTTTGTCAGACTTCTCCCCCTGTGCTTTTGTGGGTGAGCGCCTGGAAGTTGGAAGCTGCAGTTTTTTTTCCCAGGGGGGTTAGTTGGTGCAAACCTCTGAGCTCTCCGGTCATAGTAGCTGTGAAGCCCTTCATGGCAGGGCCAGTCCTTCTGTGAGCATCTCCAGCACGTGCTCACCACCGTGTCCTGTCTGCATCCACAGAATAGCCGTGTTTTCAGTGACTGTCCTGCACGACGAAAGGATTGTGATTGTGGCTGAGCAGAGGCCAGACTCCACGGAAGAGGACAGCTTCCAGTGGATGAGCAGGGTGCTGCAGGTAGCTCGCGCCTGCCCCGAGCCCCCTCCCTGCTCACATCATTTTCCCTGTGCCGTTGAGCACTCTGCTTATCCCTCCTTCTGACCAGAGACTCATCAGCTGCAGAACCTGGGCTTGCCTCCTGGGGGCGGGGAGCTAAATAGACCTGGCCTAGGGGTCAGAGGTGTGCAGAGCTGCTCCCATTCGCTCGTGAAGGTCACAGCAGCAGTTCTTGTTATGACTTTGAGAGCGTACTTTTTTCCTCCCAGTGTCCGTTCTCACGTATGTGGTGTTCCACGTATGCTCCGTGACCTGTGTGTTCTGCTTGGGTTGGCGACCTGCCTTCCTGACCTCAGTGTCTCCATGATGGGAGCTTCGCGGGTGCTGCATGTGCTTCTGCGTGTTGTGCTGTGCACAGTCTGAGTATTTGCTCTTTGTCTGTTCACTATACCTGCTTCACATGGTTCTTTCTCTTGTGGCTTTCCAGGCAATTGACAGTATACATCAAGTTGGGGTTTATTGTCTGGCCTTGGTTCCAGCAAACACCCTCCCCAAAACCCCACTTGGGGGCATCCATTTGTCAGAAACGAAGCAGCTCTTCCTGGAGGGCTCACTTCACCCTTGCAATGTCCTCATGTGTCCCCACACATGCGTTACAAACCTGCCTAAGCCTCGGCAGAAGCAACCAGGTACGTCTGAAGGGCTGTGAGGGCCTGGGGTGGTCCTGGGTCTGGGTGAGGGCCACACCAACCCTGTTCTCAGCCTTCCTCTTCTCCAGCCTCTGGTCATACACTCTGACAGGTCAGCCTCCTCCTAAACACTGTCTTGCCGTCACATGTGGGAAGAAGGTAGTGGAGTCCAGGCCCAGGGCAAGGGCCACTGGGAAGGAGAGGTGCTGGCAGTACCTGAGCCCAGCCTCCTTGGCAGGTGTCAGACCTCCTTAAGGACTCTGGCAAAGCACCTCTCAGGGTCACCACTCCTTCCTACAGACGTTAGAATAAACCTCTTCGATAGCTTACAGCCCTTGGAGCCTGTGAGGAGTTCTGCAGCTTCATTTGTGGTGTCGTCATGATGCTGAACATTTGTCTGCTGATTTGCAGTTTAGTGAAAGTGAAAGTCGCCCAGTTGTGTCTGACTCTTTGTGACCCCATGGGCTATACAGTCCATGGAATTCTCCAGGACAGAATACTGGAGTGGATAGCCTTTCCCTTCTCCAGGGGATCTTCCCAACTCAGGGATCAAACCCAGGTCTCCGCACTGCAGGCAGATTCTTTACCAGCTGAGCCACCAGGGGAGCCCGAGAATACTGGAGTGGGTAGGGTTTCCCTTCTCCAGCAGATCTTCCCGACCCAGAAATCAAACCGGGGTCTACTGCACTGCAGGTGGCTTCTTTACCAACTGAGCTATCAGGGAACATGTAATTATAAATCATCTGACTTGGTCCTCCTAGCAACGATTATGCTTTTTAAGGTGGCACCCAGTTACCAGTGAAGAGGAATTTATTGCAAGAATTTGGTGTTAGTATAGTGATGGAAAGCCCCCAGCCTCCAGGCTTGGCATGCAAACAGACCAGGGGTGCGGCCAGGTGAGCCCAAGGGGTGTTAGAACGATGAGTAGCAGGCCTGGTACAAGCCGCCCATGCCTATACACATTATTGGTATTAACCTGTCTCATCCTCTTGGAGCCTTAAGGAGTGGGCGTTCTTGTCTCCATTTTACAAGGAAATGAGATCATGCCACAGAGGGGTTCAGGAACTAACCCAAGGCTGTAGGGCCAGAGTATTGGAGAGACAGACCCAGGCCTGATGCTCTTTGCTCCACTGATGAAGCATGGCAGCAGGGGCAGAGATCACGACAAGTTGGCTAGAGATGGTTGATGGGCCCTGGGTACAGCACAATGGTGGTAGACGTAGGAACCAGGCCACCTCCCAAAGCAAGCTTGATGCAGTGAGAGTGAGCAGTCTCTCCAGATTCAGGTGAGGGCACTGGTGCTGCAGGAGGAATGGGGTCACCCACTGGCTGACCACCACGCTCTGCCAGCAGAGTAGCCTGTGGGGCCGGGCTGGGACTCCCATGGTAGAGCTTATATCCTCCCTGAAAGAGCTCACAAGGCCTCAGCTCTCACTGCTTTCCGGACACAGTAGGTTGGCATTTACCAGTAATCTTTCTCTGAAGTTTTCTAATGTTGTCAGATTCCTTATTAATGTTCTCTCTCTTTTTCCTCTTACCTCTGTTTTGTTGTTTGACTGTTTGTGGTGTGGAGGGTAGAATTATTTCCCAGTGAAGCACCCACTTCTTCACATCCTGTGGGCACTGGCTTCGGGTGGCCAGCCAAGACAGACACAGGGCACAGCCCTTCATGAGCATGAGAAAAGGATGGAAAAAAAGCCTGGCATGTTTGTACTGAATGGACAAGAGTTTCTGGGCTCCCCAGGGAGGCTTCACTCACTGAGCCTCCCTCTCCCTACTCTAACCCTGTTCATTCCTGGACACCTCGACCTGGTGTCCTGGCCCCCAGTGGGCCCAGGTATTGGGACGCAGTTGGTGACCAGAGTTCAAGACAGATGCTTAGGATGAAGGATCGCTGGTAAATGCCACGACCACCGCAGGGCTGCAGTACTCAGGTGTCGCCGGATGACTGGGAACTCTGGACAGGGAAGTGTGACCCAGCGAGTGGGCTGTGAGAACTGGCTGGGCACCTGCCTCTCAGGGCACTGAGTAGTGCCAGGGCATCCACACCACTCTGAGGCAACTCAGAAAGGACAGCTTCATGTAACTGGCAGTTTTAAGGAAGGATTTTCTAATGGTATCTGGTGTCTCGTCTGTTCTTGTTAAATAATGAAGGTTATATGACTCTGTTGTCAAAAAGCTAGTTTTTTCCAGCAAATACTGAATGCCCTTCACCAGAGAACAAAGGCAGTGGCCTGGGAGGACGCTTAGGGGAGATGCTGAAAGCTTTATTTCTGTGCCCCCTCACTTGAGGTTTGCTCCTGTTTGTCTTTGTTTTCATGGTAGTGACTTAACTTGAAACCCTGTTCTAATCAGGCTTTTCAAAGTCACATCTTTGAAAGGAAATCAGAGTCAGCTCCTTCCCAAAGTGGGAAGTTATGTTTTCAGGAACTTGACTCGCATCCTAGCTCATGTGTGTGCTGCTGCTGCTTTGCAGAGATCGGCCCTGCCTCTGTGATGGTGGGGAACCTGGTGTCTGGGAAGAGGATCGCACAGGCCAGCGGCAGAGACTTGGGCCAGATAGAAGACAATGACCAGGCCCGGAAGGTGAGAGTTTGTCTGGCTCCTCTCCACTCCTGCCCAGATGCTGTGTCACAGGTGTCACTGACTCCTACTTGCCCTCTCTGCCAGCCCAGTGTTAGCATTGATGGCATTTCTTCCTGCCTCCCTGCAAGACCCTTCTGTAATCTCATAAGGAAATCGTATTTGCTGGGGTGCAGTGTTTAAGACCCCTCACATGGCACAGAAATGGATGGGTGACGCAGCCCATGACCAGCAGGCCTGAAGCCAGCGTCTGCAGTCCCTATCCTGTCCTGGTGTTCCCTGCACACTTGTTCTGGTTCTCCACCAGCTCTGACTGGACACTCACACTGCTTCCTGTCCACCTTATGGTGAGGTTTCAGTCCTTGGATCATTGCAATTCAAGGAAGTGTCAATTCAAAACCCAGGTTTAAAAGCCAGACATTCTTAAAGCAGCGTTGGGAGTTGTAGGAGGAATATTTGGGCCCTTCTCCACATAAGCATCAGACACACAGTTTGTCCCACGCAGCTGCAAGTCCCCATTATAGCATTCAGCTGAAGAACTCTGGTGATTCACCAAAAGGTGGACCCACTCTGTGTGGGCTCCAAGGAAATATGACAAAATCAGCCATTTAAGATGTTGCCAGTTTGGTAACATGTAGTAACATGTTCATAAAAAGTGCTTGATGACCATGTTCTACACCTCACACTGCATTTCTATCATAAAATGGATTAAGATGAACCTGTGATGATTGCTGTGTCGGTGACATGAAACAGGACCGTCCTTGTTACTGTAGACATGTTAGTGGGTGCATGTGATCTGTGTGATCTCAGGGCTGTTGAATGCCTTCAGAGGTGACCACTGTAAACACAGAAAATTTAAAAGAGCCCATTTTTGAAACAGGGTAGATCTGTGTCGACTACTCTGTCTATAAGGGCAGTGGCATCTTCCCATCCTTGGGCAGATTTCAGAGGACTTCCCTCATGATGGCACGGCCCCAGCCCTCCAACTTCTGGATCTGAATCAGACACAGTGAATTCCAGTCACTGCCAGGAAAGCATTGTAAGCGCCTGCTTATCCTGTCAATTATATTTGCCAGAGATTATTCTCTCCTGTCTTAAGGCACCCTCAGAGCACCCCAGCAGACCCTACTGTTAGAAGTTGAGCCAGCCCAAATGCCCAGGATGGTCTGGACCTAACAGCTGTGCTCTGTTCCAGTTCCTGTTCCTCTCGGAAGTCCTGCAGTGGAGGGCACAGACCACCCCTGACCACGTGCTGTACACGCTGCTCAACTGTAGGGTGAGGCCCCACCCATGTACCCTGGTGTTGCCTGTGTGCTCCATGATTTTATGCTGTTGTTTCATACTCTCCACTCAAACCTTTCTCCTGAGGCTTACCTAAATCCTTCTGTTTGTTTGTTGCTATTTTGATTGAGATCTTTCACCTAAGAAAGGTCACTTTTTAATATAAGGGTTTGAGTGTGTGTGTACATGTGCTTAGTCGCTCAGTTGTGTCTGACTCTCTGCAACCCTTTGAACTACAGCCCACCAGGTTCCTCTCTCCATGGGATTGTTCAGGCAAGAATACTGGAGTGAGTTGCCATTTCCTCCTCCAGGGGATCTTCCCAACCCAGGGATCGAACCCACGTCTCCTTTGTCTTCTGCATTGCAGGCAGATTGTTTACCTGCTGAGCCATCAGTTGTATATATACACATTATTTGTGTATGTATGTATTTTAGCAATATTTTTGCAGTATCTTCTCCTAAATGAGTGGAGAATGTCTACAATAGAGAACAGTTGTGGATCTGTGAGGTATTTATGTTTCTTTTTGTTATTTAACTACTTTTTTTTTTTTGGTAAGAAGTCATATTTTAGTTATAGGCTTTCATTCTTAGGAGTGAAAATAATCTTTTTAATTAAGATTCATATTTACATTTCTCATTAGAAAAGTAAATCATCAGATTGTGCTCCATTATAGTACTTAAAAGTAAGGCCTTAACTGCACAAGCAAATAGTACTAACAATGAGCAGTAAATGCAGAAGTCTTAAAATATACCTGTTATTGTTTGCTCTGGAAATAAAGCCTGAAAACTAGATTTAACTAGGTCTTCTTGATTAGTGTGGATGCTTGCAACTTTAAGACATTATAGCTCTTCAGAGATGCAAAATATCATAATCTTTGTGCACAAAGGTGCTTCTTGTCACTTAGAGCAATCAGTTAAGGACAAGTGAAAGGAAATGCCAACAGTGTAAGTCCCTCCCTAAATCTCTAAGTTGGACATCCAGCTGCAGACCAGTTTTTCAGTGATTTAGTTTGTAGAAGTACTTCTGGTCCTCCTCTGACTCAGCTCATCTTGACCCTGCATGCTGACCTGACCTCAGCAGTTCTTGCTTACTGTGTCTGTTCAGACCGACCCCAGGAAGAGCCTTAGAAAGCATTCCCACTCCCCAGTTTCTGTGAGAAATGCTTGCTATCCCTGCCTTTTGGTGCCTACGCTTGGACCCCCTTCCCAGGATTAACTCTCTTGGCTCAGGGCCCACAGGTGCACATGGGTCATGAGTCCAGTGATGTGGTTACTGGGAGCCCTGTGTCTGATCTGAAGCCAGCCTGCCTGCTGCTTTCATCTTTTTCCCTTGGCTCTGCCTCAGTCTATAAACACAGATAAGACTTCTTTTCTGGCACTGGTGCCTTGTTGTGTCCCAGTTACTCTGTAATCATTGCTTCTGACTTTGTCCTCTGCCCTGGCATTTCTCCTGGAGACTGTTGGTGACTCCCGTTTTTCTGCAGCATCTCTTGTGGTGTCTGGTGGTTCCCAGCAGCACCTCCAGAGGGGGCCACTGGAGCTGGAGCCTTATCCAGCCTGGCCTCAGCTTCAGGAGGGACTCCTCTTCAGAGCCCCTTCCCTGAGCTCCCTGAGGGTGACCCCTCCAGAGCTCTGGGTCAGATGAAGGTTCATTGCTGTCACAGACACAAAGATTCAGAAATGATTTGGTTGTATTGGTAGACGGTAGTCCTGTCAGCAGGAGGAAACAGCTGGTCCAGCCACCTGCCGCTTGGGGGCTGGCAAGTGTGCTGGATGGGTCAATTGTGTCCCCATTCCCAGATCCTGAGTTCACAGTCCTTTGCTATGGCCAGACACGAGGTCGCTGGGGAAATGTGTTCACCAGAAATGAGTCATATTCTCGAAGAGGTGAGTTGTGGAGGTCAAAGCCGTGTGTAAGCTTACTTCAGGTCAGCGTGGAGACAGCATGGCCCACAGTAGTAGCCTTCCTTCAGACAGGAAGCCTTCCTTCCTTCTGTTTCCCAGGCCTTCTGATGTGGCGACAGCTGCATCCACAGAGCTGGATAGGTCAGCACGGAGTTGGTGTCTGCGCTCATCCCTGTCCTCCCTCAGCCCTGTGTGCACTCAGCACAGGTGTTCAATCTGAGCTGCAGGTCAGGAGCATCCTTTCCATGGCCGTCACAGTGGAATTTCCACTCACTAAACCTTCTAGCTCAGCACCATCCAATAGAAATCAGCACAAGCCACACACACAGTTTTAATATTTTCTGAAAACAAAATTTTGAAAAGGTGAGAATAAACAGCTGAAATTCATTCTAATAATATGTTTTATTCAATATCCCCAAACATTGTCCTTCCAGTGTGGGGCCACAGGCTGCTTCCAGGCTTCCTCCATTCTGGACAGCCCCTCAGTTGTTGCAAGTCCCAGCTGGGTTGTGCCACCTGTTTACTGCCCACAGCACTCATTTGTATGCCCTCCTCCACGGCATCGTAGTCCATAGTGTCGGAGCTGTTGTGCTAGGCTTGTAGGCAGGAGTGAGGATTGAATTCACTGCAAATCGGGAAGGACTTATGTTCTTGGAATTTATATACAAAGAGCATCTGTTACTTTTTTAAGAGAAACACCAGCCAAGGCTTTTAACTTTTTTTGCATTTTAAAATGTAAATCATTTTTGGCTTTTTCTTCATTCCTGAGTATGTTTTTACTTGTCATTATTTAATTTAATGTAAAACTTTGCAGTGGTGCCATGTTTACAGTCACCTACACTGAAATCATTGTCTTCAGCATAGCAACTGGGTGGTGGATCACCCTGCATTGCTGTTTTGTCATGATATCAGCCAAGACCTCTTTCAGGGAACGTCAGCCCTAATTTTCTGTTATGTCCTTTTTCTCTGATGTACTTTACATAGAACCTTCTTATGCAGTGGGTTTCTATACTGAAAACCCAACTTTTTCCATGAATGATGAGGATGCCAGCTAACCACTGACCTGAATATAAACAGCATTTTGTTTTTTGTCACAGTGAGCACTTTGGAAAATGAAATGTGTGGCTGAAAATTAGCGTTTCTCCTGAGGTGAAGGGCCCCATGACAAGTGGTGTTGCATGGTGTGGGGGTGGCCAAAGCCTGTGTCCTGTAACACTCTCTCAATGTTGAGCCTGTAGGCAGAGACTTGGGAGGGGAGGCTGTGCTGGGTGTATTGGCACCAGACTGCCATGAGGGGCCCTGGGTCTGGTGTAAACCCTGTGGGTGGGAAAGGGTATTTTGAAGCAGTGGCAGAGATTGCTGAAAGACAGAATGCAGGTAGATCTCACCATTTTGAAGCATCTGGAGATGGATGTTCTCGGAACGAGAGTCAGAACATTCAGCTACTCGTGAGTCATCAGTGCTTCTTGCATCTTACAGGCTTTGTCATGTGACAGGAAAGCTGATACTGATAGAGGATCAGCGCTGGCTCTCTGGATAACTCAAAGAAGAGCAGCTGAAAGAGTTTAACAGCTCAATCCCAGAATGCTCGCTTCTTAAGATAAGACTCACTAATGGACCAGCGTGGGCAGCAGGGTGGTGGCGGGAGTCCCCGGTTGGTACTGCCGCCCCACCAGCAACTCGACTGGTCCCTGGCCGCGGCCAGGAGTGCAGTGCTGGTGTTCCTCCAGGACAGCTGGCATGCAAGCCTGGGGGCTCGGGGTGGGGGGCGGTGGTGTTGGCCTCACCTTGGTATGCTAGGGGCTAGTGCCCCATCTTCACTTAGAAGAGCTCGCAGGACTGTTGGGTGAAGGGATATGTTTTGGTTCATGCGCACACATGTGTTGCACAGGAGTGATTGCTCAGAGGACTGGTCCAGCTGCGAAGGCACCAGTCTCAGATTTCAGCTGGATCCCAGACACCAGCCTCGTAGGTCTTTCTGTGTTTACCCGGCTTTGCCACATTCTGCTCTCTGGCTCTTCCACTTTCTGTGTCTTTTTCTGTTTATTTTTTAACCTTCCTCACAAGGAAGATGATGAAGGAAAATATGTGGGATGAGAAAGTTCAATTCAGAGAATTGTAAGCATAGCCCCACTGTGGGGAGGCTGGTCTCAGCAGGAAGGGTCCTGAGCCTGCCTGGCAGCTGCCTGGGTGGCCCCCCCTCCTCCACTGGCCTCTGTGCCCCAGGGCCTGGTGATCTATGCACCCCAGGCCATCAATGATTTCACGAGTGTTTTGGGCAAATGCCAGCGGCTGGTGTATATATCCTTTTAGGGTTCACATCCCACTGGATCCCACACACCCCGTGTGGGATGTTCCACTTGGGTGGCATTTCTAGTGTCTCTTCACACACTTCAAGTCACCAGGTCACCCGTATCCTTTAACGGCCCCAAAGATTCAGTCTCTCCTGTCCACGTTTCTCCTCCCACAAAACCAACTGCTCACACCACCTCCCTGTGGACAGTCGTCTTCATGTCACTCCCCTTGGAAGCTCCCCACCTCAATAAATGCATCAGGCCCTGGTGCCCACCATCCTGTGTCCAGCTGCAGAGTCTTCCTCATCCAACACTCCTGTCAAGTTTGCACTTTGTATAAGGAGAGGTCCTTCCCCTGTTCATCCCTTTAAAGTCGGAATTGATGATAAAGCAGTTTTTAAGTAGCTGTAGACAATAATCTCTTCTTACCTGGGAATATGTGCAAATAAAAAGTACATTCTCAAGGGAAACTTTTTTGGATAAGTTGTATGTTTATAATTTGTAGTTTATTCTTGCTTTTATAAATAAGGAGTAAATGTCATGTATTTTGATATCTCTTAGTACCTGTTTTGCTACTGATTTTTGTCCTCAGTGTTTTTTAAGGTACTTTTCAATCCAAATGTGTTTATTTGTTCCTGCGTATTTGAAAGTCTACATTAAATGAATTTGACAATTCCCATTTTTCCTTTTGTTTTTTTTTTTTTGGATGGTTGCTTTTCTGGGAGTTGGTTTGTTTTCTGACCTCCTTGACTTTCGATGTGGTCTTTTTAAAAAACCGTTTCAATTAGTCCTATTTTTCATAGTTCAGATCCTCCAGATTTATGACTAATTTCTTATTATTGCCCATGACAATTACACATAAGTCCAAAAATTACTAGATTGATTTTGTTTTATACTTTGAGCTATTTTTTCATGTCCAGTAATTATTTTTTAAATGTTTCTTGTTAATGCAGATGTATCTGGAGTCATCTTTGGTGTTGTACTTCCTAGCTATTGGGGAGGAGAGGAGAGCAGAATGCCAGTGGTGGGTGGTCTTTTGAGGGGGTAATGAAAATGTTCTGAAGCTGGCTGTGGTGGGGGTGATACAACTCTGCAGATACATCCACTTAACTGTCCATTTTAAATCAGTGAGTTGTATGGTATACAAACGGCATCTCAAAGCTGGGATATTAAAGAAACATCATACCCATTTGTTCTTGTGATACTCAGGGCACAATAGCAAACTCGCTGACTTGTGTCCAGCTGCACAAGCGGGCTGAGAAGATAGCCGTGATGCTGATGGAGAGGGGACACCTGCAGGACGGGGACCACGTCGCCCTGGTCTACCCACCAGGTAAGAAACGGTGTTGTGCAGACCAACCCCTGCCTGAGGGACCCTGCATCACACCCATCAGTGCTCAATGGCCTCACAGTGTTAACCACCAAAATGGGCCCCAACCCCGGCCTGGCTCACAGGGTGGACTGTGTGCTGCAGGCTGTATGACTGATGATGGGGTACAGACAAATTGGTATTTCACAAAGACTTTTGTATCGAACTTTATTTTATTAGCTATCTGAGGCAGTTCATTTAATCAGTAGTTAAATACTTGACCACTGAGTGGATAATCAGGAAGTTGAGTATAAAGACTCCTTAGAGGGATGACAGCAGTGAAATCTCTGGGCTACATTGGCTTCCTGTGTCTGAGAGAACAGGGCTGCTGGGGGCTGTCCCTGAAGTCTGACAGACGCGCGGGGGTGGCCCCCTGCCTGCCTGGCTGCTCCAGGTTGGTCGCCCTGCTGCTGCGTCTCACTGGAGACTGCTCCTCTCTCTCTGCAGGGATAGACCTCATCGCTGCGTTCTATGGCTGCTTGTATGCAGGCTGTGTGCCCATCACTGTCCGTCCCCCACACCCACAGAACATCGCCACCACGCTGCCCACCGTGAAGATGATCGTGGAGGTAATGCTGGCTGCGGGGTCTGGCCTGAGTGCTGGGCTTGTAGACTACAGAGCCTGGGCCCCAGGGCTGGTGTGGGCGTCTGCAGTCCCAGCAGCGGAGGGGGCCCAGCCTCTTTGTTCTAGGAGCTTGCCGTTTTGCTCTGGAATCAAGATAGCAACTTGTGCGTGGAGTTAGGGGCTAGAGAGCAGTTTTGCCACAATGCGTGGGAGTCAAATCCACTCCCTAGAGAGGGCAACCCTCCAGACACTTGTTGATTCCCCACCAGCCCAAGCAACAAACCAGGAGGAGTGGGAAAATCAGAAGTTTTAAAGTTTCTTTCCTCAAGACTGAAAAGCAGCCTATTCCTTTTTGAAAGTACAGTTTGTTTTAACTTTTTTGTTTTTGTTTTTGCCTGGTGAAGTTTAAGAGGATTAAGATAAGTTTTTCCCCTTAGAGGAGGAACCCCAAGGGGCATCACAAATGAATACTTGTTTGTAGTTGTGTCAGAGAACCTTCAGGGTTGTCACTGTGGCAGTAAGTGCTGAGGTTGTGTGTGGAGAGTGAGCATTTCTGGAGAATGGGGAGTGTGTAGTGAGAGTGGGTAGTTTGGGTAGTGCTTTCTGAGATGACGGCCACACGGTTGACACCACTCAGCTCTAGTAACTGCCAGGGCCTCAGTTTGCACGAGCTCTGCTCGTGTGGTCTGTGGTCAGATTCCCGGTCACATGGACCTCCGTTGGCTGACATGGCCCTGAATGAGGTGGCTGTGCACGCAGCCTACCCTAGAGCTACACGGCTTCCACGTGGTGCACAGCTGGCACGCGAGTAGGCATGGTCCCCTGTCCTTTACCCTCCTCCTCTCCGTGCCTTGTTCTCTGACCCTCAGGTGAGCCGTTCTGCCTGTCTGATGACAACACAACTGATCTGTAAATTGTTACGGTCCAGGGAGGCAGCTGCGGCAGTGGATGTCAGGGCCTGGCCCCCTATACTAGACACAGGTTGGTTCTCGAACTTACCAAAAATGTCTGTTTGCTCATCTACTTTTCCACTAAGTCAGAGATGGTAACAGCCTGTTTTCCTCTCCAGATGATTTGCCAAAGAAGCGGCCTGCCCAGATCTACAAACCTTCCAACCCAGACACGCTAGCCTATCTTGATTTCAGTGTGTCCACAACCGGGATGCTAGCTGGAGTGAAGGTAAGAAACAATCTGAGTAGTGTGCAGTTAGCAGGCCATACGGCGATGCTTAATTTTCGTTCTTATATGTATAGGGCTCTGGTGGGGCTTGGCATCAAAACACAGAGAGAGGTATATGCATATATGTGTGTTCTGGTCAAGCTATAAAATGCGTGACCATTTTAGTAGTTATCTAGGCTGACTGATTATTTCCCAATGTTCAAACAATTTTTTTGTGTATAACCACAGCTTCACTCAGTTCAGTTCAGTTCAGTAGAACTGCCTGTGTTTCCCTTTCTTGCTGGTTCTCAGATCTCAGTATTCTATTATAAAACTCTGTGCACAGGAGTTCCTTGCATTTTTAACAGGGGTCTCATTGTAACAGGCCAGAACGCTACTTGTTGCTGTTGCTTTTTCCCATCAAAAAAAAGAACTAGTACGTGTGTCACCTGAGTTAGGACTCTCCTAGGTTAGGCAGGGTCCTCATCAAGATACTGTTGAGTTTTCTAGCCTCAGGAAGCCCTGCACCTATTATTTGCCTGATTGCTGAGCTTGCATAATTTTCAGTTCTCTTGCTTGAATTTTTTTTCCAATTTTGTAATTGTAGTAAAATACATGTAACATAAACTTACCACTTAACCAATTCAAGTGTATGGTTCAGTGGTATTAAATTCATTCACAGTTCTGTGCTTCTGTCACCAGCACTCACCTTCATAACTCATCTTCTAAACTGAGACTTGCCCCTACCTCCCAGCACTTCCCACCCTGCTTTCTGTCTCTGCGATTTTGACTGTTCTAGTACCATGTTTACATGGAATCATACAGTATATGTCTTCTTGTGTCTGACTTATTTCACTTAGCATGGTTTCTTCAAGGTTCATCCCTGTTAAAGTATATATCAAAATTCCTTTTTAAGGTTGAGTTAATATTTCACTGTATGTGTTTACCACATTTTGCTTATCCATTCATTTTTCAATGGATACTTGAGTTGCTTTCACATTTTAGCTATTGTGAATCATGCTGCAGTGAGCATGGGGTATATAAATATCTCTTCGAAACATGGCCTTTAACTCTTTTAAATATATATCCAGAAGTTGAATTGTTGGGTCAAAGGGTAATTTTATTTTTATTTTGGGGGGAATTCCATACTCTTTTCTACAGTAGCTGTCCCATTTTACCTTCTCACTAATGATGCACAAGGTTTTCAGTTTCTCTACATTCTTGCCAATGCTTGGAATTTATTTTCTGTTGGTTTTTCTTTTGAATATCTTCTTTTTCTGTGGCTGAGCCTCATGGCTTGCAGGATCTTGGTTCCCTGACCAGTGATTGAACATGGGCCATGGCAGTGAAAGTCTGGAGTCCTAATGATTAGGTCACAAGGGAACTCCCTGGGCATTTCCTTTTTTTGTTTGTTTAAGTAGCCTTTCTAATGTATGTGAGGTAGACCACACTGTAATTTTGATTTGCATTTTTCTGAGGATTAATGATATTGAGCACCTTTTGGTATGTATTCTTTGGAGAAATGTTTATTCACCTCCTTTGCTGATTTTGAATTGATAGTTTTCTTATTGGTGTTGAGTTTTAGAAGTTCTCTGATACTGTTATCAGTTACATGGTCTGCAGATATTCTGTCCCATTCTTTGAGTTGCCCTTTTATTCTATGGATAGTGCCTTTTGATGCAGAAAATTTTTTAGTTTCCGTGAAGTCTAATTTTGCCTGTTTCTTTTTTTTTTTAACCAGTGCCTTTGATGCCAAGAAACCATTTCCAAATCCGTCCTTTCCCCATTGAATGGTCTTGGCATTCTTATCAAAAATACGTTTGATCACCCACACTTAGCATCATACTCGAGAGTGAAAAGTTGAAAGATTTCCAGAGAAAAAGCAAGATTGCCTCTAAGATCAGGAAGCCACTCTTATTCAGTATAGTGTTGGAAGTCCTAAGCAGAGAAATTAGGCAAGAAAAAAGAAATAAAAGACATCTAAGTTGGGAAAGGAAGAATTAAAATTGTCACTATTTGCAGATGACATGATGCTTTGTATAGAAAACACTAAAAACTCCACCAAGAACTGTTACAATAAATAATTCAGTAAAGTTGCAAGATAACAAAATCAGTACAGAGAAATCTGTTGTGTTTCTATACACTAATAATGAAATAGCAGAAAGAGAAAATAAGGAAACAGTCTTATTTACAACTGCATCAAAAAGAATACCGAGGAATAAATTTAACCAAGGAAGTAAAAGATCTATATACTGAAAACTGTAAAATATTGATGGAATAAGTTGAAAAGGACAAATGAAAGATATTCCATACTTTTGGATTGGAATAATTAATATTGTTATAATGTCCATACTACCCAAAGTAATCTACAGGTTCATTGCAGTCCCTATCAAAATTCCAATGGCATTTTTCACAGAAATAGAACAAACTATTCTAAAATTTGTATGAAACCACAAAAGACCCAAATAGCCAAAGCCATCTTGAAAAAGATCAGAGCTGGAGGCATCATGCTCACTGACATTACGAGGCTATAGTATTGCCAACAGTATGATGCTGGTACAAAAATAGACACAAAGACCAGTGACACAGAATAGCCCAGAAATAAACCCACACATAATGTTAACTCGTTTATGGCAAAGTAGCCCAGAATATGCTATGGGAAAGGACAGGCTTTAAGTAAATGTGCTTGGAGAATTGGACAGCCACGCGCTAAAGAATGAAACTGGACCAATTTTCTACGCCATACATAAAAATGAACTCAAAGTGAATTAAAGACTTGAATATAAGATCTGAAACCATAACTCTCCTAGGAGAAAACATAGGGGTCAGCTCCTAGACATTGGTCTTGGAGATTTTTTTAGTTTGACATCAATAGCAAAGGAAATAAAAGTTAAGCATGTGGAACTACATCAAACCAAAAGCTTTTGCACAGCAAAGGAAACCAACCAATGAAAAGGCAACCTAGTGAACAGGAGGAAGTATTTGCAAACCACATATTGATAATGGGTTAATATCCAAAATATGTAAAGAACTCGTACAACTTAAGAGCAGAAAAACGATTGCTTAAAAATGGGCAGGGGATGTAAATAGACATTTTTCTGAAAAAGACATACAGATGGACAACAGGTACAAGAAAAGTGAGCTATCACTTCACACTTGCCAGGATGGCCATCATAAAAAAGACAGGAGATAGCGTGTTGATGAGGGTGTGGAGAAAGAGAAACCCTTGTGCACTGTTGGTGGAAATGTAAACTGGTGTAGCCACTATGAAAAACAGTATAGAGGTTCCTCAAAGAGTTAAAAATAAAACTACCATATTATCCAAAAATTCCACTTCTGGGTATTGATCTGAAGAAAATAAAAACACTAACTCAGAAAGATGTCTGTACACCAGTGTTCATAGAGCATTATTTTACAGTAGCCAAGATATGGAAACAATATCAGCGTCCATTGGCAGATGAATGGATAAGAAAAATGAGACATGCCTGCCCACTCACCCATACCATCTATAAGCACACAGTGCAGTATAATTCAGCCATTAGAAAGAAGGAAATTCTGCCATTTGTGACAACACGGGTGAACCTGAAGGACATCGTGCTAAGTCAGAAAGACAAATGCTATGTGATCTCACTTATATGTGAACTATTTTTTTTAAAAAAACCAAGCTTATAGATAGAGAGAACAGATTGGTGATGGGCAAAAACAGGTGAAGGGAGCCAGAAGGTACAGGCTTCCGGTTATAAATAAGGGCTGTGGATGTATTGTACAGCATGGGAACTATAGTTAATAGTGTACTGTGTTGCGTACTTGGAAGTTGGTAAGAGAGTAAATTTTAGTAGCTCTTTTCATTAGACTTATTGTGGTGATCATTTTGCAATACATACATATATATATGTTGTGCTGTATACATGAAACTAACATAATGATGTAGATCAGTTATACCTCACTCAATCAGTCAATCAATCGCATGTGAAGTCTAGGGAAAAATAAATTAATGAAAAAAATTTTAAAAATCATTTCACCATGTATGTGAGGTGGTTTTTTTTTTTTTTTTTTTTTTTTTTTTTGGTATGTGAGGTTTTATTTCTGGGCTATCCTATTCTGTTTTTCTATGTGTCTGTCTTTATGCCACTACCACACTGTTTTGATTACAGTAACTTTCTACTAAGTTTTTAAATCAGAAAGGGTGAGTCCTCTGACTTTGTTGTTCTTTTTCAAGAAGCATCATAACATTCAGGGAAATCCAATCAGACGACAGAGAGCTTTCATTAGCCACCTTGGGGAAAGAGATGAGACACACCAGGAGTGAGGCCCTTCTGTCCTAGCTTGTAGGATCCCTGTCAAATTCTGCCCAGATGCTCTGAGCTAGTCCCTTTTACAGTTCAGCTCTGGGTGATGAGCACTCCACACTAACTTGAGATATGTCTAAGACCATGAACTTGGTAAAGTTTTCTGGGCTGCTTTTACTTTCCTGTTCCTCTTAGATTAGTTTGGCTAGAAAGCATCTGTGAAAATTGATGTTATTAGATATAATTTTTCTGTACTTTAAAAGAATTCACATTGCATACTGACTGTTGTGGGACTGGCTGCTGCCTTTAGAGAAACTCTTAACTGTAGCTATGCTGAGATTGGACTTGAATTCCCATGAAATGACGAGCTTATCTCACTGCACAAACGGGTGTGACCTTCAGCCAGTCTTTGCCAACAGGAGTCGTGCCTCCAGTGTACTCTGCTGCATGACAGGTGCAGGGCTGGGTCTGGAGGTGAAGCACGAGTCGGGTGTTGTCTCTGCCTGGAGAGGGCACGTGAGTGGTCACATGTCCCCATGTACTGTACAGGCTGTGGTGGGGTTGCAGTGGAAGCCACCATTCAAATGCAAGATGTCCCAGCCTCCTGGGCTGGAGTTACTAAGTCCTAAGGGACCAAGAAGTTTTGCTTGTGGCTTACTCATTGAAAACGGGAAGACTAATGAGAACCCACAGCCTACCCTCTCCTAACGGAACCAGAGCTTGGCTACAGTTGTCCTATCTGAGACCACCCTTGGCATTGGTGTCTGGTCCAGTGCGTTCTGTGCAGCCTGTGGTGATGCAGGAGTCCTGAGGCTGGGCTCCAGCTCCGGTACCTGACACGGCCTTGCTGTCTTGCAGATGTCTCATGCAGCTACCAGTGCCTTCTGCCGTTCTATTAAGCTGCAGTGTGAGCTCTACCCCTCGAGAGAAGTGGCCATCTGCTTGGACCCTTACTGTGGACTTGGGTTTGTCCTGTGGTGCCTCTGTAGGTGAGTTTTCTCTGTATCTCTGTGATATAAGTAAATAATCATGCATGCTTTTTCAGATCACCTGTGAGCTCAGACCTGCTCATGGGAGGGGGCTACCTGCAGGATGTGGCTCCCTCTCAGCCTGGCTCTGCATGCTGGTAGCCAGGTAGCCCCACTCTCCAGCGTCTGGAAGGTTAGTCTCCATAAAATTTGCTGAAACTAACAGAGACAACATCTGGGGCTGCTCTGAGAAGCTGTCTGTTGGGAGCCCATTTTCCAAGCAACTCCCAGACCTTGGGCTTGCTTCTTGTAGCTCCAGATCTTTGCAGATGTCCCAGGCCTGGAACTGTGACCAGGGGCATCCAGGCTCTTTCCTCCTCGGCTTCTCCCTGACTCTAGTTGGGGGAGGCTGGGAGCAGGCTCCTCTCCCCTCGTGGCGGGTATCAGGGGTATGTATAGAAAGAATGAATGTTTATTGGCATTTTTTTCTAATTGTACATATATGTTCATCACAGAAACTTTAGAAAATACAAAATAGTAAGCTTTCCATAAGTATACAACCTAGTGAAAGTGAAAGAAAGTAAAAGTCGTTCAGTTGTGTCCGACTGTTTGCAACCCCATGGACTATACAGTCCATGGAATTCTCCAGGCCAGAATCCAGGAGTGGGTAGCCTTTCCCTTCTCCAGGGGATCTTCCCAACCCAGTTCTCTTGCATTGCAGGGAGATTCTTTACCAGCTGAGCCACAAAGGAAGCCCAAGAATATTGGAGTGGGTGGCCTAACCCTCCTCTAACGGATCTTCCCAACCCAGGACTCAGACCAGGTTCTCCTGCATTGCAGGCAGATTCTTTACCAACTGAGCTATCAGGGTGATTCCAGTAAATACACTATTAGCATTTTGACATATAGTCTTTCAGATTTTATTTTCTAATGTAGTGTACTACTTTTTATTAACGTTTTCAAACATATGCAAGTGTTTTAAGTGTATAGAAATGCTGTAACAAACATCAGGGCCCAACAGCCAGCTTCACATGGATTGTGTTTTGCCAGTTTTGTATCAGGGTGATGGAAGTATTCTAGACTGCGTTGTGGTGAGCATTGTATGACTCTGCGAATTTGTCAAAGTTCTTTTAATTCTGTGCTTCAAATGGTTGGATATATGATGTGCAAATTATACCTAAGTAAAACTTTTTTTTTTTTTTTTTTTTTTTTAAAGAAAACTCCTTTCCTGGAAGTAACTGAGGTATATGGCACAGAACCTACCCTGCCCATTCAGGAGGCTAACCAGTGTGACACCACAGGGTGACATGTGTTATCCTGAGTTGTACAACTGCCTTGCTCAGGGTGCCCAAATTGTGAAAGTTATCAATTCTTTGTATGTTTTATCAAGTTAATAATCTAAAATCATTGAATTATAAATGTATACCTTTATATTAGTTACCAGAGTATATTTTTTCTCACTTTTCCTGGTCAACCGTTTTTTATTTCAATTTTTTAATTTAGGTTTTCTTTTTCAGAGCACTGTTAGCTTCACAGCAAGATTGAAGGGAGAGTGCAGAGATTTTCTGTTCCACCCCACCCCCACATGCACAGCTTCCCCATTATAAGCATCTCCCACCAGAGCATATGTTTTTTACAAACTAGGAACCTCCCTTGACATATTATCATCCCAGAGTCTGTAATTTACATCAGAGCTCACTCTTGGTGTTGTAGAGAGCCCAGAAACAGACTCATGTAAGTACAGTCCTTTGATCTTTGACAGACATGCAGAAGCAGTACAGCCATACAGTGGCCTTTTCAACAGATGGTGTTGGAGCAACTGGACATCCACCCAAGCCCCCTGCAAGAAAATGAATCTACCCAGAGGCTTTGTGGCCTTCTCAAAAATAGATCAAAATACATCATATACCTAAATGTGAAACATAAAACTATGAAACTCCTAGATGATAACTTGGGAGAAAATCTAGGTAGTCTTGGGTTTGGTGATGACTTTTTGACACACCTCCAAAGGCTTGATCATGAAAGAAATAGTTGACAGACTGACTTTATTAAAAGCAATTGTCTCTGCTCTGCCAAAGGCACTGTCAAGAGAATGGGAGCAGGCTAGAGACTGGGAGAAAATGTTCCCAAAGTGTTTTTAAACTTTTCTCTTCTTTTTGAAGTTAAGATCTAAACTGAAATAGTTGAGGTTCCAGAAATTTGCAGGAAATAATTTCTTCCCTTTAAGCAACCTGCTATTAAGTTGGAAAGTATATATAGCCAGTGCCAAGAAATCAGTCTTGGTTAATAAATGAAGCAGCACGCAATCAACTTTTGTTGGATTGAGACAAAAAAAAGGCAAGGAGAAAACTGGTGAATCAGGTTTTCTGTTGTCCTCTATTAGGATTTAATAGCTTTTTTATTAATGTTGACTTCCATTTACAGAAGTGAAGACAGAGGTGAAACTATGCTTATTTTCCACAAGTGTGCTTAGTTTCTCTAATCTTGAACTCCACACTGTGGACCCCACTTTTTGATGCCCTTAGCAGTCTGATCAAGCAGATCTTTTATCCTGATGTGTATTCTTAAGAAAGCTAGTAATAGGTGATTTGCATTTTGTTTTCTTCATTTTGGGTCTCCTCATGATAGGATTTAAATGGAAAATGCTGATAACAATATGGAAACGATAGATTGTCATAATTAAGAAGTGTATCATTATAGGGTGTTTATGTACATTTTGGTTCCCTGACACACGGGACTCCAGTGTTGTTAACTGAGCTTGGTGTGTGCCAGAAAATGGGAGTCCTTGGTGACAGAGAAGTGTGTAAACTGGAGCTGGAACAGAAGCCAGGCAGGGGTTCTAGTTCAGGTGATCCAGTTCATCCTGATTCACGAGTGGGTTGAATAACATTCGGTGCTCATGGAATACTCCAAGCTATGTTCCTGGTGGGTAATTATGACTTATATGGTGCACAATGTGCAGGGTTGTTAGATCTTGGGCTGTTACCTGGCATTGATCCAATTTTGGCCAGGATAGTTCTTTTAACATCCATACAGCAGAGGTAAATTTTTCATTATTTTTATTTCTTCCTGCTTAATGGTGCCTTGAGGATTCTCATTGAAGTTGGCAACTGAGCTAAAAAGAAAGCTCTGATTCAGGGTCACACCACACATGGTCTGTAGGCTGATTCTGGAGCACCACATTGCAAAGGGCAGACAGTGCGTTGGCACCTGTGGCAGTAAACACCAAGGAGTCGTCCACTCGGGGGCTGCCGCTCGTGTTGGTGTGCTCAGGGGCAGGGGGTCTCCCTTAGCTCTCATGGCCCCTGGAAAGAAGACGAGTGCTCCAGGCACGGTCACCGGACCTCTGAGTGTGAGGGGCAGCCTTGGTGCGCTGTAGATCTAGGCTCCTCTTCAGACCCCAAGTGTGTATTCTTGAAAAGCTGATTGATTAGAATTGAGAAAACAAGTAGGACATGCCGGTTTCTCAACCAGATGGAAAAACTGATTTTAAGGCACTGCAGTGTTGGATACAAGAACTTTCAGATAAAGGTGTGTTTTCACAAACTGCAGGACTTGACTCCATTTGTGCAGAAGTGTTGTTGGATCCATCTGACTTGCAGTAAGTAGCTGTTTGACTAGGATATCAGTATTGTAATACAGATATATCTGCTGTAGTGCTGTTTGATCTCTTAAATAACCATCATGTTATAAAGTCATCCTTAAAGACCTCAATCAGTTTCTGAAGGACAGATCTTAGATAAAAATTGACAGAATTTTGAATGTTACAATTATTGGAATGGGCTCTTACTGATTTTTATATAATGACTATAAAAATAATTTTTATATGTTTCCATAGGACTCTAGTGGAATGTGCAGTTTTGCATATTATGTGAACAACACATAATATTCACATTAGCAGGATTTCAGAGGAAATATTTGCAAACTTTCAAAGAAAGTTTGGGGTATTAGAATACTTTATCCTGGTTACTAAGACCAGTCAGTATATCCTCAAAGCTCTTGGATTCCCTGGTGGTTCAGATGGTAAAGAGTCTGCCTGCAGTGTGGGAGACCTGGGTTCAGACCCTGGGTTGGGAAGATCCCCTGGAGAAGGAAATGGCAACCCAGTATTCTTGCCTGGAAAATCTCATGGATGGAGGAACCTTTTGTTCTGATGGGTGGGGTTATGCTCAGTAAATCTTTAATCCAATTTTTGGTTGATGGGTGGAGCTGTGTTCCCTCCCTGTTATTTACCTGAGGCCAAACTATGGTGGAGGTAATGAAGATAATGGTGACCTCCTTCAAAAGGTCCCTTCCATTCATGTACTGCTACACTCAGTGCCTGCACATCACAACAAGGCCCAGTTTCCCTCACACTCAATCTCTCCCATCAAGAAGCTTCCATAAGCCTCTTACCCTTCTCCATCAGAGGCAAGACAGAATGAAAACCACAGTCACAGAAAACTAACCAGTCTGATCACATGGACCACAGCCTTGTCTAACTCAATGAAACTATGAGCCATGTGATGAAGGGCCACCCAAGACGGACAGGTCATGGTGGAGAGTTGTGACAAAATGTGGTCCACTGGAGAAGGGAATGGCAAACCACTTCAGTATTCTTGCCTTGAGAACCCTATGAACAGGATGAAAAGGCAAAAAGATAGGACACTGAAAGATGAACTCCCCAGGTCGGTAGGTGCCCAATATGCTACTGGAGATCAGTGGAGAAATAACTCCAGAAAGAATGAAGAAATGGAGCCAAAGCGAAAACAACACCCAGTTGTGGATGTGACTGGTGATAGAAGCGAAGTCCGATGCTGTAAAGAGCAATGTTGCATAGGAACCTGGATTGGTAGGTTCATGAATCAAGGAAAATTGGAAGTGGTCAAAGAGAAGATGGCAAGAGTGAATGTTGACATTTTAGGAATCAGCAAACTAAAATGGACTGGAAGGGGTGAATTTAACTCAGATGACCATTATATCCACTACTGTGGTCAAGAATCCCTTAGAAGAAATGGAGTAGCCATCATAGTCAACAAAAGAGTCCAAAATGCAGTACTTGGATGAGACCTCAAAAATGACAGAATGATCTGTTTGTTTCCAAGGCAAACCATTCAATATCATGGTAATCCACGTCTGTGCCCCAACCAGTAATGCTGAAGAAGCTGAAGTTGAACGGTTCTATGAAGACCTACAAGACCTTCTAGAACTAACACCCAAAAAAGATATCCTTTTCATTATAGGGGACTGGAATGCGAAAGTAGGAAGTCAAGAAACACCTGGAGTAACAGGCAAATTTGGCCTTGCAGTACAGAATTAAGTAGGGCAAAGGCCAATAGAGTTTTGCCAAGAGAACGCACTGGTCATAGCAAACACCCTCTTCCAACAACAAGAGAAGACTCTACACATGGACATTGCCAGATGGTCAGTACCAAAAACAGATTGATTATATCCTTTGCAGCCAAAGATGGAGAAGCTCTATAAATAGTCAGTAAAGACTTCCCTGGTGGCTGACTGTGGCTCAGATCATGAACTCCTTACTGGCAAATTCAGACTTAAATTGAAGAAAGTAGGGAAAACCACTAGACCATTCAGGTATGACCTAAATCAAATCCCTTACTATTATACAGTGGAAGTGAGAAATAGATTCAAGGGATTAGACCTGATACACAGAGTGCCTGAAGAACTGTGGACAGAGGTTGATGACATTGTACAGGAGACAGGGATCAAGACCATCCCCAAGAAAAAGAAATGCAAAAAAGCAAAATGGCTGTCTGAGGAGGCCTTACAGATAGCTGTGAAAAGAAGAGAAGTGAAAAGCAAAGGAGAAAAGGAAAGATACACCCATTTGAAAGCAGAATTCCAAAGAATAGCAAGGAGAGGTAAGAACGCCTTCTTCAGTGATCAGTGCAAAGAAATAGAGGAAAACAATAGAATGGGAAAGACTAGAGATCTCTTCGAGAAAATTACAGATACCAAGGGAACATTTCGTGCAAAGATGGGCACAATAAAGGACAGAAATGGTACGGACCTAACAAAAGCAGAAAATATTAAGAAGAGGTGACAAGAATACACAGAAGAACTGTACAAAAAAGATCTTCACTACCCAGATAATCATGATGGTATGATCACTCACCTAGAGCCAGACATCCTAGAGTGTGAAGTCAAGTTTTGCGTTAGGAAGCATCACTATGAACAAAGCTAGTGGAGGTGATGGAATTCCAGTTGAGCTATTTCAAATCATAAAAGATGCTCTGAAAGTGCTGCACTAAACATGCCAGCAAATTTGGAAAACTCAGCAGTGGACACAGGACTGGAAAAGGTCAGTTTTCATTCCAATCCCAAAGAAAGGCAATGCCAAAGCAATGCCAAGAATGCTCAAACTACTGCACAATCACACTCATTTCACACGCTAGTAAAGTGATGCTCAAAATTCTCCAAGCCAGGCTTCAGCAAAACATGAACCATGAACTTCCAGGTGTTCGAGCTGTATTTAGAAAAGGCAGAGGAACCAGAGATCAAATTGCCAGTATCCACTGGATCATCGAAAAAGCAAGACAGCTCCAGAAAAGCATCTATTTCTGCCTTATTGACTATGCCAAAGCCTTTGACTGTGTGGATCATGAGAAACTGTGGAAAATTCTGAAAGAGATGGGAATACCAGACCACCTGACCTGCCTCTTGAGAAATGTGTATGCAGGTCAGGAAGCAAGTTAGAACTGGACATGTAACAAGAGGCTGGTTCCAAATTGGGAAAGGAGTTTGTCAAGGCTGTATATTGTCACCCTGCTTATTTAATTTATATGCAGAGTACATCATGGGAAATGCTGGGCTGGATGAAGCACAAGCTGGAATCAAGATTGCTGGGAGAAATGTCAACAGTCTCAGATAAGCAGATGATGCCACCCTTATGGCAGAAAGTGAAGAAGAACTAAAGAGCCTCTTGATGAAAGAAGAGAGTGAAAAAGTTGGCTTAAAGCTCAACATACAGAAAACTAAGATCATAGCATCTGGTCCCATCATTTCATGGCAAAGAGATGGGGAAGCAGTGGAAACAGTGAGAGACTTAATTTTGGGGAGCTCCAAAATCACTGCAGATGGTGATTGCAGCCATGAAATGAAAAGACGCTTGCTCCTTGGAAGAAAAGCTATGACCCAGCTGGACAGCATATTAAAAATCAGAGACATTCCTTTGCCAACAAAGTTCCATTTGGTCAAAACTATGGTTTTTCCAGTAGTCATGTAGAGATGTGAGAGTTGGGACTCCAAAGAAAGCTGGGCACTGAAGAATTGATGCTTTTGAACTGTGGTGTTGGAGAATACTCTTCAGAGTCCCTTGTACTGCAAGGAGATCCAACCAGTCCATCCTAAAGGAAATCAGTCCTGAATATTCATTGGAAGGACTGATGTTGAAGCTGAAACTCCAATACTTTGTCCACCTGATGCGAAAAACCGACTCATTGGAAAGGACCCTGATACTGGGGAACAATTGAAAGCAGGAGGAGAAGGTGATGACAGAGGATGAGGTGATTAGATGGCAACACGGACTCAATGGACATGAGTTTGAGTATACTCCGGAAGTTGGTGATGGACAGGGAGGCCTGGTGTGCTTCAGTTCATGGGATCACAAAGAGTTGGACATGACTGAGTAACTGAACTGAACTGAACTGAAAGTAATCACCAGCTTGTAGCATTTGATCTCAGAGCAAATGCTTTCCGCTCTCCACCACTGAGTATGTTAGCTGTGGGTTTGTCATATAAGTCCTCCATACCTACTTTCTGGAGTGTGTGCTTAGTCGCTTCAGTTGTGTCCAACTCTCTGCAACCTCGTGGACCATGACCTCCCAGGCTCATCTGCCCATAGGATTCTCCAGGCAAGAATACTGGAGTGGGTTGCCGTTTCCTTCTCCAACTTTCTGGAGAGTTTTTAATCATAAATGGATGTTGAATTTTACCAAAAGCTTTTTCTGCATCTATTCAGATGATCATATGGTTTTTATTCTTCAATTTGTTAGTGTAGAGTACTACCCTGATTTGAAAATACTAAAAAATCCATGCATCTCTGGGCTGAATTTCCCTTGATTGTCGTATATGATCCATTTAATATTGTTGGATTCAGCTTGCAACTACTGGAGCTCATAAAGTTAATTAAGTAAGTTGGCAGGATACACAGAAATCGGTTGCATTAACAGTGAAAGGGAAGAGAGAAAAATTAAGGAAACTACCCCATTTACCATCACATCAAAAAAAATAAAATACTTAGGAATAAACCTCCTAACGAGGCAAAAAGACCTGTACTCTGAAAACTGTAAGATGCTGATGAAAGAAATTGAAGAGGACACAAACAAATGGAAAGATACACTGTGTTCTTAGACTGAAAGAATCAGTATTGTTAAAATGACTGTATTGCCCAGGACAATCTACACAATGCCTATCAAATTACCAAGGGCATTTTTCACAGATCTAGAACAAAAAAGTTTAATTTGTATGGAAATTTAAATTTGTATGAAAACATGAAAGACTGAATAGCCAAAGCAATCCTGAGAAAGAAGAATGGAACCGGAGGAATTAGGCTCCCTTACTTCAGACTATACTACAAAGCTGCAGTCATCAATACAGTATGGTGCTACCACAGAAACAGAAATACAGGTCAATGGAAGCAGGATAGAAAGTACAGAGAGAAACCCCTGCACCTGTGGTTAATTAATCTAGGACATAGGAGGCAAGACTATCTATACTGGAGAATAGATAGTCTTTTTAGTATGTGATACCAGGAAAACTGTACAGCTGCATGTAAAAAAAAAAATGAAATTAGATCATTCTTTAACACCACAGGCAAAAATAAAAGAGATTAGATACCTAAACTTAAGACCAGATACTATAATACTCATAGAGGAAAACATAGACGAAACACATCAATCCAAGCAATATCTTCTTGACTCCATCTCCTGGAGTAATGGAAATAAAAACAAATGTGACCTAATTAAACTTCAAAGCTTTGGCACAGCAAAGGAAACCATAAACAAAAAGACAACATATTGACTGGGAGTAAATATTTGCAAATGATGCAACCAACAGGAGATTAACCTTCAAAATACGCAAAGAACTCATGCAGCTCAATATTTTAAAAAACTCAATCAAAAAGTGGACAGAAATCTAAAATGACAGTTCTCCAGAGAAGACACACAGATGGCCAACAGGCACGTGAAAAGATGCTTAACAGCATTGCTAATTGTTAGAGAAATGCAAATCAAAACTATAATGAGATATCACTTCATATAGTCAGAATGGCCATCATCAAAAAGTCTACAAATAATAAACTCTGGAGAGGGTGTGGAGAAAGAGAAACCCTCCTACAGTGTTGGTGAGATTGTAAATTTGTGCAGCCATTATGGAGAATAGAGGTTTCTTAAAAAATCTAAAGATGGAGTTACCATGTGATCCTGCAGTTCCACTCCTGGGCATCTATCTGGAGAAAACTAATTTGAAAAGATATATGTACCCCAGTGTTCATTGCAGCATTGTTTACAGCAGCATGGAAATTTGCAAAGACGGAGATTCAACTTTAATGTCCATTGACAGATGGATAAGGACGATATGGTATATATACACAAAGGAATATTACTCAGCTCTAAAAAAAGAATGAAATAATGCCATTTGCAGCACCATGGATTAATATAGAGATTATCATGCTAAGTGAAATAAACCAGAGAGAGATACCATATGACATTGCTTATATGTAGAATGCAAAAGAAAAAAGATACAAAGGAGTTTATTCACAAAGCAGAAATAGACCCACTGACATGGAAAACAAACTTACCAAAGGGAAAAGTGGTGGGGAGAGGGATAAATTAAGAGTTTGAGATTAACGTATGCACACAATTATATATAAAATTGGTAACCAACAAGGAAGGCCCTACTGTATAGCACAGGGAACTATACTCAATATTTTGTAATGCCATATGAGGGAAAAGAATCTGAAAAAATACATCTGTGTGTGTGTATAACTGAATCACTGTGCTGTACCCTGGAAGCTAACACAGCTTTGTCAGTCAGCTACTCCATCCAGGTGTCCCTGGGGCTCAGGTGGTGAAGAACCCGCCTGCCGTGTGGGAGACCTGGGTTCAACCCCTGGGTCGGGAAGATCCCCTGGAGAAAGGGAAAGGCTACCCACTCCAGTATTCTTGTCTGGAGAATTCCATAGACAGAGGAGGCTAGTGGGCTGCAGTCTGTGGGGTCACAGAGTAGGGCATGACTGAGCCTACACACAAGAGAATGCATGTATTTTCCTTAGTTATTTTTTGGTATTTATTTGGATCATTTTGAGTGAAATTATAATCCTATTCTAATTGTCTTCGTTTTATTTACTCTGAGTGTCAGTTTTCTGAACTCAAGTTGGGCATGCTTTTCCTCAGTTGGCTGTTTAGTACACATGTAGGCTGCACGGCCTCTGTGGCAACCCTCTTCTCTGCCTGTTGATGTGGCGGCCACGGACGACAGTACTGCAAGGACTGAGGGCCAGGTCCCAATGAAACTTCAGTTGCTAAACCAGACAGCATCCAGTTCGTCAACTGCTCTTCCCAACTTTCAGACCTTTTAACCAAAATTCAGTCCTATGTTTCCCACTGTGAGATTTAGTTTCTTAGTGTAGTAGCTTTGAGAGAAACCTACCAGCATCATAGCTTTGAGATACCTCACTAAGTGCTCAAAATGACAGTAACTGCAGATCATAGTTACATAATTCTTTTGTATTTTTCAGAATGTTTTCATAAACACCTTTTGTTTTTTATTTAAAACCACTCGGGAGTAGAGTTGATGTGACTGTCCCCTCTTGCAAATGGAAGCAGGTGTTTCTCAGAGGCCAGTGGATCCCCCTCCTCTATCCTGGCTGAGCCCTCCCGTGTCTCTCTACAGCGTGTACTCTGGGCACCAGTCCATCCTCATCCCGCCGGCAGAGCTGGAGACCAACCCTGCCTTGTGGCTGCTTGCCGTGAGTCAGTACAAAGTCCGGGATACGTTTTGCTCCTATTCAGTGATGGAACTGTGCACCAAGGGGCTGGGATCGCAGACAGAATCCCTCAAGGTGAGCAACCCAAGAGTGCCTGGAGCATTGCCAGCATCCTGGGGAAGCACAGTATCTGAGGGCGTGGAAGAGGTGTGGTGAGGCAGCCACTGTCACGTGAGGGTTTACAGAGTTGCTTCTACATGAAAACCTTGTTTTATACCATGAATGTTTTCCCACTGCCAGAGTTAGAGATCAGAACATACGTTATTGATGTCTTTAATTGTGTTAGGGCTGCTCAGAGGGGCCTGAACCACCTTTTTAATTGTTGGTGGATTCAGTTTTATTCCAGTGATGAGGTTACAGTCATAGATGTTAATTTAGCCACTCATTTCGTTTTTCTTGAAGATCTTGATTGGTATATCTGAGTCCTAACCAGATTTCAGTTGTACAGTTCAGTGAACAGTGGTTTGGTTTTATTTGTTAATATTCAGTTACCATTATGTGGTAGCCGAGGACATCTGGGTAGACATACCATAATACTCAAGTAACTAGGAGAGAATAATTATAAGACCTATTATGGTTAGTATTCCAACTGTTCACTGTTTCTATGCTCAGATATATGTGAGAGAGAGAATGTGTATGTGTATACCCAGATTATATTTGTGTGTATGTATATATACATACAAATTACCTATACACTTGCCATTAGTAAAGCAATGTATTTCTCTCGCCTGGATTTTGTTTCCCTATTCAGACCCAATGCATTAAGCTTGAACAAGAAAGCAAAATGCATGGTAACTTTGATATTAAGCTACAGAAATAAATTATTATTTCTTCAGTTCAGTTCAGTTGCTCAGTCATGTCCAACTCTTTGTGACCCCATGGACCACAGCACGCCAGGCCTCCCTGTCCATCACCAACTTCTGGAGTTTATCCAAACTCATGTCCATTGAGTCGGTGATGCCATCCAACCATCTCATCCTCTGTCATCCCCTTCTCCTGTCTTCAATCTTTCCCAACATCAGGGTCTTTTCAAATGAGTCAGCTCTTCGCATCAGGTGGCCAAAGTTTTGGAGTTTCAGCTTCAACATCAGTCCTTCCAGTGAACACTCAGGACTGATCTCCTTTAGGATGGACTGGTTGGATCTCCTTCCAGTCCAAGGGACTCTCAAGAGTCTTCTCCAACACCACAGTTCAAAAGCATCAATTCTTTGGTGCTCAGCTTTCTTTATGGTCCAACTCTCATATCCCTACATAATTGCTGGAAAAACCATAGCCTTGACTAGATGGACCTTTGTTGGCAAAGGAATGTCTCTGATTTTTAATATGCTGTCTAGGTTGGTCATAACTTTCCTTCCAAGGAGTAAGTGTCTTTTGATTTCATGGCTGCAGTCACCATTTGCAGTGATTTTGGAGCCCCCCAAAATTAAGTCAGCCACTGTTTCCATTGTTTCCCCATCTATTTGTCATGAAGTGATTGGATCAGATGCAATGATCTTTGTTTTCTGAATGTTGAGCTTTAAGCCAACTTTTTCACTCTCCTCTTTCACTTTCATCAAGAGGCTCTTTAGTTCTTCACTTTCTGCCACAAGGGTGATGTCACCTGCAAATCTGAGGTTATTGATATTTCTCCTGCCAGTCTTGATTCTGTCTTGTGCTTCATCCAGCCCAGCATTTTGCATGATGTACTCTGCATATAAGTTAAATAAGCAGGGTGACAGTATACAAGTTTGACGTACTCCTTTTCTTGTTTGGAACCAGTCTCTTGTTCCATGTCCAGTTCTAACCGTTGCTTCCTGACCTGCATATAGATTTCTCAAAAGGCGGGTCAGGTGGTCTGGTATTCCCATCTCTTGAAGAATTTTCCAGTTTCTCATGATCCACACAGTCAAAGGCTTTGGCATAGTCAATAAGGCAGAAATAGATGCTTTTCTGGAACTGTCTTGCTTTTTTGATGATCCAGTAGATATTGGCAATTTGATCTCTGGTTCCTCTGCCTTTTCTAAATTCATCTTGAACATCTGGAAGTTCACGGTTCATGTACTGTTGAAGCCTGGCTTGGAGAATTTTGAGCATTACTTTGCTAGCGTGTGATGTGAGTGCAGTTGTGTGGTAGTTTGAACATTCTTTGGCGTTGCCTTTCCTTGGGATTGAAATGAAAACTGACCTTTTCCAGTCCTGTGGCCACTTCTGAGTTTTCCAAATTTGCTGGCATATTATTTCTTGAAGTTATGTAGCAAAAGAAATTTATAAAATATAATTATTTTTCATGTCCACCTATGTTATGCTATAAAAGGATTATGTTTCATGAACTTTCCCACAGGGTGCATATGTAGATGACCAAATGAAATAAATGATATCTAAGCACTTCACACTTTGATTAGTTTAACCCTTATAGTGGCTGTCTGAACTGGATCCATTATTTTCTCCATTTTAAAGATGAGAAGACTTATGTTACAGAGAAATCAAGCACCTTTTCCAAGGCTTATATTTAATAAACTTCAGGGCCAGATTTTGAATCTCTGACCCCAAATGCACCGTCCGGAGCCTAGGCTGCATTTTCCCAGGACACATGTGTGTTGGGAGCCCTCCTGTTTTGCACACTCATCTTGCCCCATGTAGCAGCATGTCTGGAAGGTCACCCTCAGCACAGGGGCCCTGTCAGCTCTCCCAGCTGTGGCTGGCTCCTGGTGACTTTCCCGTGTGCTCTGGAGACCCTGTTGCTCCCACGCTCCCATGTCAGTGCCACTCCCATCATGGTCTGTGCTCTTCCTGGGCTCTGTCTGGGAGTGTTATGATCAAGGCACTTCATTTCCAGCTCCAGGGTGTTTCCATGGAATTTGGGCAGAACTGAGCTGTGCTTCATCATGACAGTTTAAGCTCAGGACATGAAAGGAGAATGATGTTTAAGAAGCTGCCCAGATGTTTTTGTTTTCCATTTGTGTATTAAAAGTAGGTTTCTCATTTCTCTCCAATGTGTGTTCTGTGTATCCAGACTCACAGATGCTTCATACAGGTGTTTCTGTTCCTCCTCATACCCTATCCTTTAATTATTTTATCCAGATCTTGTTTTTCTTCAACTTTGCTCCTCATTATGCTTCTTCAGTTATGTAAAATTTGTAATGGCATCCTTTATAATCGGATATGGGCCGTTTTTTGTTTATACATATGTTCTACAGCATTTTGATTACTCGCGTGGACACAGAGCTCTGGGAATGAATATCTGTGGAGTTTCTGTGGCTTTGTGGGTCTGGGTGAGGAGCCTGCAGGTCACACCTTAACACTGGCAAGTGTGACCTTCCTGCCTCTGTCATTATTTGTAGGCACGAGGACTGGACTTGTCCCGCGTGCGGACCTGTGTGGTGGTGGCAGAGGAGCGGCCCCGAATAGCACTCACCCAGTCTTTCTCGAAACTGTTCAAAGACCTGGGCCTCCACCCGCGGGCCGTTAGCACCTCGTTTGGCTGTCGAGTGAACCTGGCAATTTGCTTGCAGGTGAGTTTCCTTGATGCCAATAAGTGCTTGGGTCACAGAGTGACTTTTAAAGACAGGCATACAGCTCCAAACTGCTCACCACAGTTCCCTGCTGATGCTAACCCACATAGAAGGAATCTTTCAATCAAATGCATGTGGTTGGTGCACACTTGTTTCCTTTTTCTTTTAGTTAAAGTCTGCGTTTCTCAGTAACCATTATTCATAACTAGCGTTCACAGGCTTACTCTGTCCTGGGACATTTTAAGTTTTGTAGCAAGAGTTGCTGTTTGTCCAAACCTCTCAAGTCAGGCTCTTTAAAGATGAGATACTAAACAAATGTTTCACTGTGGCAAGAAATCCTGTGCCTTGAAGTACTTAGTCTCTTGTATGCAGACAGTGATTTCTTTAGGGAGAATTCCAGTACATTAAGCAGGTTCACAAATTTGCTCCTGTGATGACACCATTGAAGTAACACTTAATTGCTGCATTTCTAAGGTAGAGCTGTACGTGAGGCTGCCCTCATAAGGTAGCCTTGTACCCTATGTGGCCAAAAATATTTGTTTCCTGTCTCTTCATTAGCCCACTGTTCTCTCCTGCTCTGAACTCTTCAGTTGAGATCTAGTTTATGAAGGAGAGGAAGGTCGTGTGGGAACCTCCCCCGGTGCCCTTCAGGCCGCCTCAGCCAAAATGAGCTGGTCCCAGGCTCAGCTGCAGGCTCTGTTCCTTTGAGCATATGAAAGGGACAGGAACTTCCTTCACAGAAGGTGCTGGAGTGGAGGACAGTTGCCGCAAATCAAATCCTAAGCTCCCCTCCCTGGCGCCTATCATGTCCCCTGTGTGTGGCCAGAGGTGCTGCTTCTAGTTCCCCTTGGGCAACCATGGGAAGCTCCTGGTCTGCTGCCTCCTGGCTAGGGCTCTCAGTATTTGGACTTCGGAGACAAAGGACTGACTGTCCCCACGTGATCAGTCTGATGAGATCGCTTTAGAAAAATTAGCGACAGGAAGCTTTTCTGATTTTCATTAGATGTTCCTTGCCTCTGTCTCCCTTCGCTTTGAATCAGCTCCATTTTTAAACATGTGTAACTACCAGAGTCCTCAGGAGTCCATTGAGCCTTGTTCTGTGATTGAAGTAATCTGAAGGATTGGATTGATTTGCCCAGCTCGTCCTTTAAATGCTAGATTTTCTTTTCCTCTTCTCCTTTGTCTGGTCTGCTTGAGAAGAAATGAGAAATGCACTCATTAGATGAATCCAGCTGTAGGATTCTGTAATACTCCTTTCTCCTGCAAGCAGTGGGGAATGAATCACGAGTCTACAGGAATCTGTGAGAGACAGGCCCCTGCCCACAGCGATGTTATTCTTCTCTTTCTCGGAATGCTGGCAGATGAAGGGAGAAGGACATAGAATAGATCCCATATTAACAAATATCATTTAGCACTTGTCCACTTCATACAGGCAACAAAGAATTCTACAACACTTTATTATATAAAATTGAAACTTTGTAGACACTAGAAATAAAGCACTTATGTTATTTACCTCTTTTTTCCATTTATTTCCATCTACTTAATCCAAAATGTTTTAAGAAGTTTTTATAAGGAAGCAGTAAATTAAGTAGGAAAAGTAAAATACACTAAAAATAATGGAAAAGGTAGAGGTGACAGAAAATAAGGGTAAGAAGCCAAGAATGAAGTTGACACATAGGTATTTGGCACCTTGTGGCCTGAAATACAAGCTCCATCAGTCTGTGTCCTTACCACCTAGAACTGGACCTGGTGCTTTGTAAATATTTAATAAATATGTGTTGTAAGAATGTTGAATACTTAAAGTTCTGTGCTTTTAATTTAAAAAAGAATAATATATTCTTTTATAGAAAACAGTCCCATCAGCCTGATGTGGAGGTCAAAGTTGACATTGCCAATCCCAGGTCACAGTGCTGTTTTGGAATGTTGGCAGCGTCTTTAAGGGTTTTTGTACATTTTAAGTTTTTCTACTTGTGTGCTTTACTCTCACCTAATTTTCAGCCAGTTTTTCTTTTTCTGAATGGTCAGTATTAGAAAAGAGCTGAAAGTATTAATGAGTCTGGCAGTAGAGATAAATCAGGTAAATTCAAGTGCGTCCCCCTAAGCAGCGCGGGCTCTCTCCCTGCCATGCCTGCAACCAGGTGTGTATCGGGGCTGTGGAGTCTTATGGTTTGGGGAACTTGACCATGTGTGCTATGTGGGACACAGCACACAGCAAGCTATGGGCAGAACCCTGTTACCACACATGTGGATGTGGTGTCTCTGGCATGCTTCATCCTGGGAGTAGCCTCGTGTCAGCCAGAGTCACATTTTACTTAGAGAAACTCAAGACACAGTTCTGGTCCTCAGGGAACCACATGGACAGTAGACATAGAGATGAATTTTTCAGTAAGCGAGTAAAATATTCTTAGGAAAAATGAAGTAAGAGCATAAAGGGGGGACAGAGGAGGCAGTTTTACAGTTAGGGTAGCCAAGAAGGACGTCTCTGAGTTGACAGTTCTGCAAAGCGCCCTGTGACGTGAATGTACAAAAATGTGGGCAAAAGCAGCAACAGGTGCAAGGCAGAGTTGGTCAGTGGAAATGTTTATTTTCTATTAATTTTTGCATAAATCAAAAAATATGTGATTGTGATCCCAAACAAGATCTTCATGACCAAGATAACCATGATGCTGTGATCACTCACCTAGAACCAGACATCCTGGAGTACAAAGTCAGGTGGGCCTTAGGAACCATCACTACAAACAAAGCTAGTGGAGGTGATGGAATTCCAGCTGAGTTATTTCAAAATCGTAAAAGATTATGCTGTTAAAGTGGAAATTTCAATTTGGAAATTTAAACTCCAAATTTAAATTTGGAAAACTCAGCAATGGCCACAGGACTGGAAAAGGTCAGTTTTCATTCCAATCCCAAAGAAATGCAATGCCAAAGAATGTTCTGACTACCACACAACTGCACTCACATCACACGCTAGCAAAGTAATGCTCAAAATTCTCCAAGCCAGGCTTCAACTGTACATGAACCGTGAACTTCCAGATGTTCAAGATGGATTTATAAAAGCCTGAGGAACCAGATTTCAAATTGCCAGTGTCCGTTAGATCATAGAAAAAGCACGAGAGTTCTAGAAAAACATCTATTTCTGTTTTATTGACTACACGTTTGACTGTGTGGATCACAACAAACTGGAAAATTCTTCAAGAGATGGGGATTCTGGATCACCTTACCTGCCTCCTGAGAAATCTGTATGCAGATCAAGAAGCAGCAGTTAGAACCAGACATCAAACAACAGACTGGTTCCAAATTGGGAAAGGAGTACATCAAGGTTATATATTGTCACCCTGCTTATTTAACTTATATGCAGAGTACATCATGCAAAACACTGGGCTGGATGAAGCACAAGCTGGAATCAAGATTGCCAGGAGAAATGTCAGTAACCTCAGATATGCAGATGACACCACCCTTGTGGCAGAAAGTGAAGAACTAAAGAGCTTCTTGATGAAAGTGAAAGAGGAGAGTGAAAAAGTTGGCTTAAAACTCAACATTCAAAAAGCTAAGCTCATGGCATCTGGTCCCATCACTTCATGACAAATAGATGGGGAAACAATGGAAACAGTGAGAGACTTTATTTTCTTGGGCTCCAAAATCACTGCAGATGGTGACTGCAGCCATGAAATTAAAAGGCACTTGCTTCTTGAAAGAAAAACTATGACCAACCTAGACAGCATATTAAAATCAGAGACATTCCTTTGCCAATAAAGATCCGTCTAGTCAAAGCTATGGTTTTTCCAGTAGTTCATGTATGGATGTGAGAGTTGGACCATAAAGAAAGCTGAGTGCCAAAGAATTGATGCTTTTGAACTGTGGTGTTGGAGAAGACTCTTGAGAGTCCCTTGGATAACAAGGAGATCAAACCAGTCCATCCTAAAGGAAATCAGTCCTGAATATTCATTGGAAGGACTGATGCTGAAATAACTGCAATACTTTGGTCATCTGATGCGAAGAACTGACTCACTGGAAAAGACTCTGATGCTGGGAAAGATTGAAGGTGGGAGGAGAAGGGGATGACAGAGGATGAGATGGTTGGATGTCATCACTGACTCAATGGACATGAGTTTGAATAAGCTCCGAGAGTTGGTGATGGACAGGGAGGCCTGCCATGCTGCAGTCCATAGGGTCGCTAAGAGTCAGGCATGACTGAGCGACTGAACTGAACTGAACTGATCCGAAACAAACAGAGAAGGCATTGCTTGAGGTTGAGGTCTGAGAGCAGAAGCCCCACATCTCTTGTTCCCATTGTATTTCTGCAGGGCCTGACACATAAGAAATGTGTAATAAAGATATTAAATATACCAAAACTGAATTTTTAAGAAGGATTATACAAATAAGGAAAACAATCTGAGAAGTTAATGAATTTTTAGAGACTGAATTTTTTACAAAAGGATATTTATTTTAAGAAACAAAAATCAGAAAATACAGACTAGTCAATAAATAACACCCATCTGCCTAGAGAGAATCACCATCAATTCCTTAATGTAAAAACATGAAAAACAGAAATGCTAAGGTATTTCCCAAATTCCAAGCCCTGTCCTAAGTGCTTGAAGGTATTGTGAAGGTCATGCCATTTTTCTTATGGAACCCCAGAATTACCAGCGTGTGTGAAGTCAGTGAGTGTTTTCAGTTGATTGGTTGCTGTTTGAGGGCATGTTTTCTCAGCTGGATGGCCCACTATGCTTCCTCAGGGCCCTCGACTGGACTGAGTGCTCTGGGAGAGGGCAGGCCTCCATCTCTCGAGGTATGTAGCCAGGGACCTTGTCCAGACGAGGAATGGAGCTGCATCTGAGCTGTGCTCTCAGAATCACGTTTCTAGTGTCCATGGGCCCCCTTCCAGAAGTGTCCCCTGGTCTTGGGGAGGCTGAGTTGTGCAGCTAGCAGGTTGTGGTGACTGCAGAAAGAAATGTTGATGATGCATGAGATTATGAGGTATCTGAGTGGGGCGGCACGAGGCCAGACCCAAACAGGACTGTGCCCATGCAGAAACCTGGGCTTGATCCAGCTTTCTTGGGATGTTGGGAGAGACAGTCAGCCAGGGAAGCCTCACAGCAGCCAAGGAGCTGCCCCTAATGGCTTTAGGGTCTTTCCCCTGTGGACTTGGATGCTTTTGGATGGTGGAGGTGGGGACCAGAACCTAGCAGATGAGAGGGAAGGGGATACAGCGTCTTAGAGGACAGAACTGAGGGGGAGGCAGGGTGCCCACTGTAGGGAGTCCCTCTCGCACCACTGAGGGAAGAGCCTGAGGTTTGGTCCATGCTTCATGCGTACTCTGAACTCTTTTCTTCTCCTAATCTTGTAGATGAGCAGGGCTAGACAGCCTGAAGATTCACAGACTCCCAGGTTCACCTTCATTATTGTAGTAAGAAACTTGAAGCTATTTCAGTGAGGAACACTCGACAGATTTGGTCAATTAAATTCATACTCCCCGCTTTCTCAGTAAAGAACAGAAACTAGAGAAAAGTACCATAAAATCAACACCCACTGACCGTATGTATGAAAAGCAGTTCCTCAGGCCAACCTGCCCGTTACCAGTCATCTGTTACCTCCTCTGTTGCTCTGTGGATATGTGAACATCTTTTTAGATTTTTTTTTAGCCCTTAATGGTACAGTGATTGATTTTTAATGATTTCCATATTTGACATTGTTTTTGATCTTCTTTTTACTTTGTTCTCTGCTTTTTGCATTCTCCTCCCCACCCCTCCCTCTTCTTCATCCCACTTTTACTGCTGGGTTGTCTGTTTCTGTGTCTGTGTGTGTCCTCGATGTTCGGTTTCTGTTGGTCTGGTGTCCTCTGCTCCCACCTCCTGCTGCTGTAGCCTCACCGGCTGTGGAAGCTGGCCGAGCAGGTAGGGACTTCCCGCCCGTCCACACCAGTGCCTGCAACCACACAGTTTCATCAGCTCCCAGCAGTGGGCAGACTAGGAGTTGAGTGCGGAGATGGGCTGGGCTTGTGGACCCGTGGGCAGGAGGGCTGACAGCCAGCGTGATGTCATGTCTCACATCTCTTCAGACGTCTTGCATTTGTGACAAACGCTGTGCTTCCATTTACACGATCTGTGGTGTCTTTGCCAGTTTGGGGTCATCTCTGTTTTGCCTCATTTTTTGCTTCTAGTGACCTGTTTTCTGATTTGTTGGTTTTTAATTGGCCTCTTGTGGTTACGTGCTTTGCATTGCTCAGACCACAAACTGTTCCTCCACTCAGCTCTGGTCTGTGACACAGCCCCCAGAGTAGCCGCAGGTCAGCGAGGGTGCTGTGTCCTCATGGCAGGGCAGCTCCTCCTCCAGGCTGATTGCATGTGCTTTCTCGGGGCGGGGGAGGTTATCGTGTGGTCCAGTGTGGTGTAATGAAGGTATCTTTATTTTTTTCTTTTTCTTACACTGAAGTGTGCCTTTGATACAAGGTTAAGATTCTCTCATGAAGAATTTTAGTGTAGTTCTTCAAATAAATCTGAGAGTCTCTTTTTTGGCAGACTTTTTTTTTAGGTTCTTTTTCCACCAAAAGTAGTGCATTACTTTCCCAGGAAATGTATGTAGAATTTTTGTTTGTAAGGTAGCTTCAATGCCGTTGCTGTTATATGAACAGAGATCATTGTTCAGAAGTCAACTCCATATGTATTTTGAAGAGATTTATGATCTCAAGATAAGATTTCAGGACCCTGTGTTTAAATAAACAGTTCAGACCACAGGGTGCTGCCCAGATGACCAATAATAAACATGCTACCTCTGTGACTTGTTTCTTGGGCAAAAATGGCCTCCCACCCTGGAGGAAAACCAGGGCACAAGTAGAACCAGAATGAACAAGATCATTGTCTTTTATCTCCTCTTCCTCAGTCTGTCAGCTCATGTCACATGTTCTGCTTCAGTACCTTGAGCTCTGAAAATACACTTTTGGGGATGCATGTGGTGAAAGCCTCTCAGCAAATGATGCTTCACTTCCTCAACAACCTGCTTTTGCCAAACGCTGCCTCTGTAGCTTCAGCCTCTTTATTTGGCGAGATGCCCCTTTCCTTTCTAATTTTCATAAATGATTAACAGTCAAGCTATGTGAAAGTCAGTATTATCTTAGCAAGATATTCTTTTGGAATTAGGTTATCAAGTGAGAGGTGTGGTTTTAGTGCTTTTGGGTTTTGTTCAGTTTCAGACACCAAAGAAACGTTCCCAGCCAGTAGGAAGCACAGACGCAGCTCCTCCCAGTCAAACGGGATTAATCGCATTGTGTCCTTGCTTGCAGGGAACATCGGGGCCCGATCCGACCACCGTCTATGTGGACATGAGAGCTCTGAGACATGACAGGTATTGTGACTTTTCTCCCAGCACCCGGAGTGCAGCGCTCCTCTGGAAGGAGGAGTGCAGTCATCTGCCCCGAGCACAGGGGCCACGGAGTGAGCTCTCGCAGCACTCCACGTGCATCACCTCACATCCCACTGGGGCAGCAGCTCCTGATTCTGAGAACAGCTGTCCCAGAGCTGCTGCAGTCAGAGTGGCCTTTTCTCACACTCTGCCAGACTTGACATTTTCTTGAGCACTAGTCAGCCGCTGTTTTGCACCTCATAAAATACCAACACTGCTCACATTTCTTTGCATGAATCGATAATTTTTGTCAAGGCATTTCCAGGAAAAGCTAAACTGTAAGTCAAGTTACCTTTCTGTGCAGCTTCCTAATAAGCAGCCTTGAACAAGAATGAAAGGGAGTGTGCTGGTGGATACTTGTGAGTCCACCTCAAAGGGTGGGACAGAAGGTGGGGACAAGATAAAGAATCTGTCGCAGAACTTCAGCTCCCAAAGGGTTCCCTCCTGATGTGCCTGAGGGGGGAGAGAATTCTGTCGTTTTTCTACAGACATCCCTAGTGATTGGGTTGTTTCTCTGTGTGGTTGTGGAGATGCCCATGCGTTGCTGTTTCTTTGACATGATAATAGAGTGACTCTGATACATAGTGTCCTTTTATAAGTGGCTAGAGGTGCTTGTGGATGTGTTATGAGGGCCAGATCTGTGCTCCGTGTCTGCTTGTTCTCAGTGGTGCCTACCGACATATGCATTTGCTCACAACACGTGAGAGCTAGGGAGAGTTGTGGGTGGGAAACCAGGAGCCCCCGCCTGACCTGGCCAAGTGTGTTCTTGCCTGCTGAGTTCCCATGTGAGAGAGTGTCGGGGGCAAGGCTGCAGAGGGGCCTGGCATGCCATGCAGGCCAGTCAGACCCGGGTGGTGTGCCCAGCCGCGGGGGTGTTGCCGTGGTGCTGTGTCTGATGAGCATGGTATGGGAAGTGGTCCTGGTGGCGTGTGGTGGGTGGAGGCCAGCGAGGCAGCTGAGCATCTTGCAGTGGCCAGGACAGGCCTCTGCCGCACAGCAGATGACCAGAATGGCAGTGGTGCTCAGACTAAGAAGCACTTTGTTCCCCTGAACACTTTGTTCCTCTCCACTCTTGGTGGTGCCTCCTGGTCCCCTGGAACCCTCGTTTTAGACCCCGCTGTTCACAGGGACTCCCAGGAGACAGCCTGTCTAGTAGAGAGAACCACTGGTCCCCAAGAGACACCAGCCCCCTGCGGCAGAGGCCTGTCCAGACATCTTCAAGATGCAGACCCTTAGCGCTGAAGAGATTAAGTGACCTCTTTCGGGGGCATAACATTTCCAAACATAACTAGTAGGCTTTAAAAAGAAATTTGCTTTACTCCCTACAAAAATTATTTGAAGATAATTTTATGTTGAGTTGGCCCAAAGTGGTCATTGGGGTTTTTCCCTAATTTGCTGTTGTGGGCACCCCAGATACAGAACACCATCAGCACACTTAACGCAGGGCCGCCTGGTAGACCACACTAGGCTCCATCAGCTCCTCTTGGTGTGAGTGGCGCTCGTCCTCCAGGTCACCAGTGATCACTGGAGTGGCCATCAAGAGACAGGCACACCCCTGCCCCTCCTGACCAGCAGCAGGACACGCCACACTGGCTGTTTTCCATGGCTCTGAAGTGACCAGCTCCTGTCCTGACAGCACCCGTGGGGCAGGAGGTGTGGTTTCCTGATTGTGTCATGTCCTGGGAGTGCTGGGTGATGATATGCAGTCAGGAGAGAGCCTCCCTGTCTGTGGTGCACAGGTGGTGGACAGAGCTGCCCCTTACCCCAGCCTATGCCCTCTTATCTCCCCCAAGTTTCCTGGGTTTCTGTGAGCCCCTATCCCTCTCACATGTACTGCATGCATGGACATGTCTCTCAGCTCTCCTGGGAGACACAGCTCTGCCTTCTTCTAGGGCTGGTTTTTTTCTTTGCTCTTGTGGATATTCTCAAGTGGGTGAAAGACCCACCCCCACCCCCGCCATGTGGCATCTCTGACAAGACAGGACCACCCCTGAGTGGTCCTAGTGCCCCTTCCTGCTTGCCTGGAATCACTGACATAGAGCACTGTTCCATGCTGACCAGAGAAGAAACTCTTTGTCCACCCTGCATGCTTGCCCAGGTCCCTGCCACCACTCAGCAGGGAGGAGGCCACAGGGAAATGCTTAGCAGTAGAGTTTTCTCATTTCAGGTAAGATCCACCTGCCCAGCAGGGACAGGAGACAAGATGAACTCCGAGGGCAGGATGAGGACGGGAGGCCGGCTGCCCTGAAGCAGCTAAAGAAACAACATAATCTTATACCTGAAGCAACTAGAGAAAGGACAAACAGAACCCAAAGTTAATACCAGAAAGAAGGCATACAGATCAGAGCAGAAAAAAGTGAAATAGAAACAAAATAGTGGTAAAGAGGAATAAAACTAAAAGGATGGTTCATTGACAAATAAAATTGATAACTTTTAGCCCAGATTTATCAAGGAAAAAAGAGAAATCAAATTGATAAAATTAGAAATGAGGGGGTTCTCTTTCACTCTATTTTCCTGAAGTAAAAATTGTCTGTAGATGATTGGTTAGCATCACACTCAGAGTAACATGGAGAGAACTGAACCCAGGCATGGCATAAAGTAATACAGCTGAGGAGGGCTCAGTGGGCTGGGTTGTGACTGGCACCAGGGTCCTCCACAGTTCTTGAGTACCTCACCAGCAGATAGTTCTTAGACTGAAAAGCACTTCTTTCCAGAAAGGAGATTGTGCTGTCTGAACTGGCCAGTCCTCTCCAATGTGCCTGGCTGAGGCGGTGGATGCTGTGCTGTGGGGTCTGCGGCCGCCTGTGTTTACAGGGGACAGGCCCAAGAAGTCTTCTGTCACTGGAGTGGCGGCTCTTTGAGGAATGCAGCTTAATCCTCACTCTCCCTTTTCTGCAAACACTGTGTTGACCCCGTTACATCAATGCAGAGTCATTCCCGACGTTTGTAGGTTGATATGTGGGGCTGTATCTCCATACTCTTGTGGCCGGTGTGGTGGCCCCCGCTGTCTCCTCTCTGCCATTGTCTGCTTTTTCTTTGACTTCTCGACTCTCTTTGCATTGGGTAATGCTTGTCAACAGAGCTAATGTGCCCATCCGACTGCTGGGCGTTGACCCAAGTGCTAGATGTAGAGGAGGAAGCCAGGGTCCAGAGCACACAGTAACACTTTCTGTTTTTCTTTGTAGAGTACGCTTGGTGGAAAGAGGCTCTCCTCATAGTTTGCCCCTGATGGAGTCAGGAAAAGTAAGTACAGAAGGAAGGCATGTGCATATACATTTGAACACAAGTCTCAGTTTGGGGGCTTTGGAAAGTTAAGAAGTACATGGAAGACTTTTTTCCAAAAAAAAAAGTTTTCTTGAAAAATAATATATCAAGTCCAAAGAGTTGGACATGACTGAGCAACTGAACTGAATATATCAACTGGTTTTGACCATGAGCACAGAAAGTCAAAGGAAGCCCCCAGGGCCATGGCACCTTCTCTCTTGTTCTGTTCTGTGTGGCCTCCACTCCCACGGGTGTCTCCGGGTCTACAGCAGCTTTTCCAGCTGCAGCCCTTCCTTGCATTCCGCCCAGAGGAGGAGCAGCAGGAAAAGGAAGAGGCCATCCGGATGGCTCCTCAGCCTCTTCACTCATACTTAGCACCTCTGGGCATGGTTACCCCAGCCGAGAAAGGCAGGCTGGCAGTGTCGTCGGTACATTGGGTCCAAATGTCCATGGGCCTGGCCAGCAGGCAGAGCCTGTTTACTGTGGAACTAGACAAAGACTGGTTATCATGACAGCTAGTTGTTCCTGCCGTGGTGGTTGTGTCATTTATAGGACTAAAGTGCAAGGAATTTATTTAAACGTGAGTGAAGACTTCCCCCCACCACCCGGCCCCTATTGTCAGATCTCTTCTCCACTTAACATAATTCTAGAGGCATGTTGTTTGGGACCTTTTACAGTCTATGTCTTCATGGCTGATGGTTAGAGTTCTTGGTACTGTTTTCTTTAAGGTGGGATTCAACACTGCCCACCCACCCAGCTCGACCTGGTGGGTCATTCACCAGACATGCTCCCATAGCTCTCACCACAGGTGTGTTGCCTTATCTCAGCTGCACAGTTAGTAGAGGAACCAAGAGGGGCTCCATTCTAAATTTCCAGAATCAGCTTTTGATTCTTTACATGGTTCCGGTAGAATTCAGAGCATTTCTGAGCTAAATGTCCATTAAGAAGGAGGTGCTCAGTGTCAATGTTGTACTATTGTCAGCCAACAGGAAAAGTGGGCAGTGTGGCAGAGGAGGGTCAGGGCCGCAATCCGCATGGTGCCGCAGACGCTCTGGCGGGACTGCTTTCTCTTCTGGACACCACAAAGCCGCTCCACTAGTTCTACTTTGCAAGCATCAAGCTTGTTAAATTATATCATTTATCATGTTTTTGTTCAAAGTCTCACTTTTAGGATCATTTTAACACAGGCTCTGTCATTGTAAATCATTACAATGAAATGTCCTCAATTTGCTGTCATTATGTGATGCTGTGGTTTGCAATTTTGATTTAAAGCCATTCACTTTCTAAACCATTTTAATAGGGAAAACAGGCACTTGGCATGAAGCATGTGCCTGTGTGCCCACTGACAAGACTGTTCCTCCCCACACAGATACTTCCAGGGGTGCGGATCATCATCGCCAATCCAGAAACAAAGGGACCCTTGGGAGACTCACACCTGGGCGAGGTGAGGAATGGGGTGTCTGTGAAGTTTCAGGATTATGAAGTGGTGTTTACTTACGAGTATCGCATTTCTCTTCAAAACATTTAGCCAAGAGGAAACTTCCTGTGTGTGGGCAGAGTTTCCTTGTTTTTCAGCTCTCCATTTGAGTTCCATGTGCCTGCTTCACAGCAGAGAAGTCTTTCATCAGGAACATGATAGCAAATGTGCAGAGGGAATCTTGCCAAACCCAGAATCATAGCAGCACCAACAACCTTGGCAGGCAGACTGGGGACACAACAGGCGTTTGTCTGGGTCAGAAAGTCACTTTTACTCCCTTGTGTTGATGATGCAACCTACCCAGTGACTCCCCACCCACCCTGTGCCCCTCACACTGCTGACTGCATGCGGCCACAGGAGACCCCTCCTGGGCTGCTGTCCTGAAACTTGCCCTGCTTGCTGGCCATGCGCACCCTTCTGCCCTTCCTGTCCACCTCGCTCCCTGATTAACTTGCTTCCAACACATCTGCCTCCCCAACCCCATTTTCCTCTCCAAGGCCAGGCCACAGTGACCATGACCTGCCCACAAGGACACTCCTATAGGTGCCACCCACCCTGTGGTCAGCTGCCTCTCTTCTTCTAACCTGTCCTGGCCGCACACAAAACACTGCCATTGATGGCACCCGACTCACACACCAGCCCCGCTGCTCTCTTGGGCACCATGGCACACACGTACGTGTACATGGCGAGGGAGGAAGTGGTGATGGGGCCTGAATCTCAGCCACCATCACCCCCAGACCCTTCTCCTTCTTGGGCAGTTTATTGGCCCCTCACTCATCTCTCTCCATGTGAAGATCAAAATCGAAATGATGAAATGCTATACAGGCCTTATTTAGGAATTTCCTTTAAATGCACATCTAAGAATGAAAATTAAACATGTTGCCTGCTGCATCTGGCCCCTGCTGTCCTCATAGCACGTATCCTCTTAGAGCTGAGTGCTGGGCCAAGTGGCGGAGACCACTGTACCCTGGCATTGTGCTGGAAACCTGTCTGACAGGTTCTCTTCCCCTCACTTGCTGGAGACCCTCATCCCTGGGCTGCTGCCTGGTTTGCCCTGGCAGGTGTGGCTGAGGGCTGCTGGCTGGACCCTTTGTCCCTGATTCAAATACCATTTCCCAAGATACAACATTCAGGCATTTTTATTCTCCATTTTTTGTTGTTACAATGCCTTTCCCTTCTAGAGTTTTTGTGTTGTGTTATTTTATTACAATATATTCCCCAAAGTATACAAACCAAGTGAAGGGGAAAAATAAATCAGAAAGCTTTTTAACATTTTTCCAGCTTGCTTTTTGGAAGCAATCAGTACATTTGAATAAATACAAGGAAACTCTTAAAACCTCATTCATTTGATATTTATTTCAAAAGCCCTTAGTTCATCTACTTTAATAGGATTCTCCGGAGATGAGGGCTTGGTTGTTTGCTCAACCATGAGTGTGCTGTCATGTTTTCATTTCAGCAAACTTTGCGGTGTCTGTGTCTCTCTGGAAACAAGCTGTCTTGTTTTTGCAGGCCAGGGACAGACGGAATACAATCTGTTGAATTGTAAAAGTAGTTTCTGCCCTGGACACCATGTCAAGTTAACTTATGTAGTACATTTTGCTTCCTTACAGATCTGGGTTCACAGTGCCCACAATGCCAGTGGTTACTTCACTATTTATGGAGATGAATCCCTCCAATCAGATCACTTCAACTCAAGATTAAGCTTTGGAGACACACAGACAGTCTGGGCACGAACAGGCTACTTGGGATTCCTACGGAGAACTGAACTCACTGATGCAAATGGAGGTGAGAGTTCCCAATAGGAGGCAGGAAGTCCTCAGACACCAAAAACCTGTGTGGGTTTGGGATCCCAGTCCCAGGAGAGTGTGTGTGCTTGCATGCTTGCTGCAGGCAGCCTGGAGACAGCCAAGGGTGGGAGAGCTGGGTTGGGGCGAGAGAGACTATGGGGCAGGGGGTGGGCGGGGGCGCGCGAGAGAGAGCCCAGGGTGAGAGAGCCTGCTCAAATTGTGCACGTCGGCAGCTGAGGACGCACGTCCCATGCTCTGTCCTCCTCCGTGAGCTAGGAACACATGTAAAACCAGGGCAGGGGCCGGGTGCTGTGTTGTCTCTGACAAGTGCCTGTAAGTGCAGCTCACCGGCTTGTCATCAACTCTGGCGCTGCCAGCCCCACCCAGGATCCCCTGAAGCTGCGTTGTTCTCTTCCGGACGGGAGGCGCTGGCCTTGAGTGCTCTGGTCCTGCCAGGCGCCCTCAGGGAACAGTAGCTCAGAGGGCTAGTGCTGAGTGTGGGTGTGACACAGAACCAACATGTAGGAGCCTGTCTGCTCCTCACGTTGCTGATCCTGGAGTCCTCTCTCCACTCCTTATTTCACTGAAAACAGAGGCAGGACTTGGGTGTTACTCCAGGGCGGGGGGCCTGAAGTTTCTTATGAGATCTGCCAGCACCGGAGATCAGCAAGTCTTCCAACCCACCTGCCTAGTAGGAGCCGTGCCAGCCAGGCCAGACCAGGAAGAATGCAGGGGAAAAGTATCGAAATATTCTGGTGTTGTATTTTCTTTTATTTTTTTAAGATTTAAAAAACAAAACATTTATTTAGGAAGGCTGAAATGATTGTATGCTAATTTGAAACAGGTAAGTTGTATAAGAAAATTCCGTATTTTGCATCCTCCGAGAGCTGGATTCCATTTTGTGTGCTTTGTTCTTTGTTCAGACCTTCTAACTTCAGACTGGTGTTAAGCAGGGGCGTGGCTTGCTCCTTTCCATGGGAGCCCAGCCTCTTCACCCTCATAGAGGGCAGGCATGTCTGTGCAGGCTCTGGGGTCTCAGCACAGACACATTATAAGGCTGGCAGCTGGTCCACACAGCGTCCTGTTGGCTGTGAAGCCCGCTCAGCTTCTCACTGCAGGCAAAAGCTCAGAAAACACCTTCCCATCACAGGGATCAGGCTGGGGCGGCACTGATCTCGTCGCTGGCTGGCATTGTATTTTCAGTTTGGGGAAGTCATAGAGGGTGCCCCCTGGGATTCCCTGAGGAACTAGGCTTAGCAACACCCAGACCTCAGCGCTGGTTCTGCCTGTGGAGTCTGTGGGCTGGGAGGGGTGGGAGGCCCCAGCAGCTGTGGTCAGAAGTCAGCAAGTGACTGCCTCCATCTTGTCTGCCTTAGCGTAGAGATGGAGAAGATTTATTTTCTGGTATTTCATGTGTCAGTCACTTCTCATAAACTCACCCTGATGCACTCAGTACCCTGAAGATGAAAGAGATCTCCTTGTTTTCAAGGAAAGATGGACTGCATGTTGTCATTATCCCAAAGTTTACACAATTGACAAGAATAACTTTACCAATTACATGAACTAAGGGAATCTTTGTTTATGAACATTCTCGGAAACTCCGCTTTCTTTCCCACTCAGACATGTAGTGATAAGAGAGCTGAACCCTCGTGTGATAGAACCACAGGGAGCTTGGTGTTGCTTTGGCTGTGCTGGGGCCTCTCATGTGACTCTACTGCATCTCAGACAGTGCTGCCGAGGGATGTATGTGGAGGCTGCCCCTTGGGCGAGGGGACCGTGCAGGCATGCGGCCAGTCACATGGCCACACAGCCCCCACCCCTCACCGCCACACCTCTTCACTGAGCTCCTTGGGCTGCAGTTTCCCTGAGAAGGGAAACCGGACCCTTGCTCAGGGGTCTTTCTTGTGCCTCTCTTCCATGTTCAGGGGTAGCGCTCGTCTATATTCGTTATGAGACTCGAGCAGTTTTGCAGTGAAGCTCACATAGTGTTCATTCCCCACACAGAGCGCCATGATGCCCTCTACGTGGTGGGGGCCCTGGACGAGGCCATGGAGCTGCGCGGCATGAGGTATCACCCGATAGACATCGAGACCTCAGTCATCAGAGCCCACAAGAGCGTCACGGAATGGTGAGGAGCAGGCAGGCAGCCCAAGGGCCAGGGTGAACCCGAACCTCTAATGAGTACCCTTGGCGCAGTTGGTGCGCTTCCTGAGGTGACGGACGGAGGGCTGGGGGGTGTTTCCAAGGAGCCAATTATTTGATTTTTTGTTACGGAAAACGTGATGTAGGGGAAAACACTGTCCACAGGGAGTCTGAACCCAGCGAGCCCTGTGGGGAGGCCTCAGCTCCAGGAGAGGCCATGCTTGCCAGCGACATAGGGTCATCAGTGACAGGTCACCCATCCCACCACCCTTGGAGGTGGCCTTGGAGGCCACGTGGTGCCCGCCCTGGCCATTTGGTGGCTGTAACTTGTAAGTGTGCCTGGGAGCAGCAGTGCCCACCACTCCTTGGGGCCTTCACACGGCACTTGAGCATGGACAGTGGCTTCAGCACCACTGGCCGCTGTTCCTCTCACCACCCTGGTTCCCTGAAGGGTGGAGGCCTGAGGGGGCCTGTCTGCAAGCGCAGGGCAGGAGACCCCAGGGAGGCTCCTTCTGAAATCTCTAGGGGGGCAGATGGGTTGGCCTGCGAGTGTCAGCTGCCTCTTGTCAGCTGACGCAGGCTGGTGTTCTCGGCCACATGCTGCACCGCGCAGAGGGCTCGGCAGACAGAAGGGGCAAGTGGACGGCAGAGCTTCGTCCCCACTCGGTGCCTTGTTTCAGGGCAAGCAGCGACAAGCCAATCTGAGCACAAGTCCGCCACCTCTAAAGCTGCCTCTCCACTCGAGTGGAGAAAGGTGTCAGCCAGAAACGGTAGGGGTCCGCCTCAGTTTGCACTGAGGTGTAAATAGCCATCTCAGCCTTCTGTTTTTGTATTTTTTAAGAAAATAATTTCAAGTGGCTTGTGTTTCCTCCCTCATATGTTTTCTGTCTTGTTGAAAAGGTGCCATTTCCACTGGAAAGTGTGTGGCCAGGGTTCCTCTGTGGGTTTCTCTTGTCTGTTCTGAGCGTCACTTAGATACTGTGAGGCTTACTCCTTTCTCTACTCTCAGAGGCCCCAAGAGGGAAGAAGCATCAGGCTTGGTCGCGAGGTGCTTCTCTCCTCAGAGTGCAAGCAGCACCATGGCACTGCTGTCACCCTCCTCCCTAGGCTGTGGATACCCTAGGCAGCCCCATCAGTCATTTGGTGCAGAGAAGGGAGGGTGTGAGGCTGGGTCACATCTGTGACTGCCTCACTGAGCACAGCCCAGCCACCCTCAGCCGCTGTGGCCCCAGGTGGGCTCCAGCAGCCTTCCGCTGCCCCCTGCACCCCTTCTCAGTGAACTGTGGGATCCACACTGACCCTGATGCTGCACCCTCCATGCCAGATGTCAGGATAAAACCGTCCCCAGCATGGCCACGAGCAGTCACATGACTCACAGACGTGCAGTTCTCTCGAGCAGGTCCCTCGGGGTGACGCTTGTCACAGAGCCAGCCCCAGGAGTCTCCAGTGTCCCTCTTCCATTTTAATGTGATCATTGGCCATACTAAGCAAAATACACATTTTTTGTTAACAGGCATACCCTATGCTTTTAGGAAACAGTGATGACTTTCCCTAGACACTACCTGCCTCATAGCTAAGACAGAACCTTTTCTGTATATGACTTCAGCAGCCACTGCAGGCCCCAGAGCTTTATCCCGCCCTCCACGGGGTTCCAGTTTGCTAAGGTTCTTAAACATTCATGTTTTAAAAGCCCTACTATCTGACGTCAAGGTGGCCTAAAGTGTAAAACATTGGACTTAGTTAGGCTTTTACAAACTGGGCAGACAAGATACTGTGGATGGTCCTCCTGACAGTTCTGGATGAAGCCCTGGCGTCCCCAGGAACTCATCCACCTGAATCAGGTCCCCTGTGTTGCCCTCACCCAGTTCCTGAGACAGAATCTGTCCGTGCACCCCAGGTCTGCAGTCGAGCACTGAGGTACCTGACCCAGCATGGTGGCTCTTCTCCTCATGTGCACACGCATTCACCCCCTGAGGACAGAGGCAGGTCAGAACTAGCCCGAGCGCCCACTGTCCCAGCTCAGCAGCGGTCCCGCTGACCACACTGCAGGCTTCCCAAGTGCCTTTTGGGATGGGTTCCACCCTCAGGGCCTTGTGTGGATCCAGGGAAGGCGGGGGTGGGCTGCCACCCGGCGAACAGGTTGGTAAGAGGTGCAGACGCAAGGAGTGTCAGAGCTGCTCTGGAACCTGCAGACCAGAGACGGCTCAGTGCCCAGCAGGAGTCCAGTGGGGCATCCAGAGAGAATGGAGTCGTTCCAATTGTACAGTGATGCTTCTTTTTCTTCCAGTGCCGTGTTCACCTGGACAAACTTGCTGGTGGTTGTGGTTGAGCTCGATGGGTCCGAGCAGGAAGCCCTGGACCTGGTCCCCCTGGTGACCAACGTGGTCCTGGAGGAGCACTACCTGGTGGTGGGGGTGGTGGTGGTGGTGGACATCGGCGTCATCCCCATCAACTCCCGGGGGGAGAAGCAGCGCATGCACCTGCGTGACGGCTTCCTAGCCGACCAGCTGGACCCCATCTACGTGGCCTACAACATGTAGATGCCACGTAGTGTCCCTTCTATGTGGCCTACAACATGTAGACGCCCAGGGCCCGCATCTACGTGGCCTACAACATGTATGTAGATGCGCGGGGCCCCCATCTACGTGGCCTACAATATGTAGACGCCAAGTAGTGTCCCATCTACATGGCCTACAACATGTAGATGCCCGGGGCCCCCATCTACGTGGCCTACAATGTGTAGACGCCCACGTAGTATGTCCGGGGCCCCTGTCTACGTGGCCTACAACATGTAGACGCCACATAGTGTCTCATCTACATGACCTGCAACTTGTAGACACCCACATAGTGTCTCATCTACGTGGCTTACAACATGTAGACACCTGGGGCCTCCATCTACATGGCCTACAACATGTAGATGCCCACGTAGTGTTTCATCTACGTGGCCTACAACATGTAGACACCTGGGGCCCCCTGTTCAGTGTCGCAAGTGTGGGCACCAGGGCACCTTCCCCAGCAGAGCCTCACCGTGCGGTGGGGAGACTTCCCACACGTCCTGGTCGCACAGGGATGAGACGTGAATGTGAAGTTTGCTCACAAGGACTTTGCGTTAACTGCCTTTAGTTTGTTGGAAAAGCCCATTTCAAGAACTTTCTTTTCTTTTTTTTTTAATTATTGAATAATAAGTGCTTTCTTCGTAAAAGTGGTATTTTGTTAAGCCAAAATAGCAATTAAAAAAAATATTCTGCCCTCCAGATGGGTTCTTTTAAACAATTCATGTAGTGTGACAAAGAATTGTTTTCTCTGTTTTAATGTGTCATGAAATCTTAATGCCATGGACCTGCTACTGATTTAAGCCATTGCTGGAGCCCATCCTTTTAGGACAGTGTGTCAAGGTACGAGAAAACCTTCCAAATAGCACCTTCCAATTAGATTTTAGCCGCTTTCTTTGTCAGAAACGTACTGAAGAAACAGACTGATGATCGGCCCTCCAAGTTATCATAGAATGAGAGGAAATTATAAATAAGGTGTATTTCGGCAATTACCTTGCAGATATCTTTGTACTAAACTAAAAAGATAAAATAAGTTAACTCCATATGTAATTATGTACAAAACGTTTAATTTATTTTGATCTCTTTAGAAGTATAACAGAGAAAACATTCAAGAATATTAAAGTCTTGTAATGTTTGCTAATATAAAAAGTGTTGTATTATCTTGCGTGGATAGCATCACAACAGATATATATATATATGAAATATAAGTTCACTAAGAACAAAGGGAATTTTAAAGTTTAAAACACAGAACCTGTCACTTGCATGGTGTCCCCTCCGCTGCACTGTAGATAGACTCTCGCCGTTGCTGGTGTGAGCAACCAGACGGCCTGCAGCCCAGAGCTTCTATTCTGGAGCCAGAGACCAGCTGTGGGGCCAGCGCCTCGGAGGTGGCAGACTGGAGCCGGGTGTGCACTTTTCCCTCTGCCGCGGGGTCGTGACGGACTTTCGGTGCCGCGTGCCCACCGCAACGCGTGGCCTGGGAGCAGCTGGCCCACTGCACGGGCTCCCTCGGCTATAAGAATTCATTGCACAGTGTTTTCATCATTTTGTTTGTCACCTTTTTTTGGTCCTTGGTATGAAAAGGAATGTTGTTCTGTGGTCATTGGCAGCGGGTTGCGCTGACTCCCTCAGCGGCTTTAAGGGAGGAGACTCACTAGGAGGCCATGCACGGAGCTGCCCCAGCTGTGCTGGCTGGAGTGGGAGGCCCCCAGCCCTGTCGTTGCTCCTGCTGCAAGGACATGCTTCTGATTTCCGTCTCTTGCTGCTGCTGCCGCCTCATGCACCTTGAAACTTTGAGAGCCCCTCGCACACTCCCGGATTGAACCAGCTCGTCGGCGTCAGCCAAGAAGAGGTACCAGCTTCCAAGTGAGATCCCCTCCATGATTGCCCCAGTGTGCCCGGGGTTCCTGTGTGGGGTCTGCCTGGTTCAGAGTGTTGCCGGCGAGACTGAGACCCTCTCTCTGTGGTGGTCTCACCTGCCTTGCTCTGTGCACTGGCACTGAGCCCTTTGCCACAAGAGAGTTTTGTTTGACTTCGGAGATCCAAGGCTAATTGCTGTTACAATTTTAAGTGGCATTTTTAAAAAATTTGTCTACATGTGGGGTTTCTTCCATCTCCACAAGTTATTTGATTTTTAAAATATTTTGATTTTATTGCTGTGTATGAGTATTTCTCCACATGCTTCAGATAAACATTCCCAGTCTTCTGCTTCCCAAGGGGGACCCCACCACCTACAGAGAAGACACATGCCCACTGTGTGGAAGGGTCACAGGGACCCCACCACACACACACAGAAGATACAGGCCCACTGTGTGGACGTGTAGGGGGGACCCCACCACACACAGAAGGTACACGCCCACCATGTGGAAGGGCCAGGGGGTACCCCACCCCACCACATACACACATACCGTGTGGAAGGGTAGAGGGGACCCCAACGCATACACAGAAGATACACGCCCACCATGTGGAAGGGCCAGGGGGTACCCCACCACACACACACACACACACACACCGTGTGGAAGGGTAGTGGGGGACCCCACCACAGAGGATACATACACCCACACTGTGGAAGGGTAGGGGGCACCCCACCACACACACACAGGACACACATACCCACAGTGTGGAAGGGTAGGGCGGACCCCCACCACACACACAGGACACACACCCGCCCTGTGGAAGGGTGGGAGGGGGCAGTTTCGGGTCAGACACTGATGAGGAAGCGGGACTTAAGGCCCAGCGAGGGGTTGTGAGGTTGCTGGTGCCCTCGTGAGGCCTCGGTCCTGCTGCCTGTGCCAGCAGTGAGGGCCAAGGGCTCAGGGCTGGGATCCAGGTTCTGTTGTGCAAGAAAAGGAATGAGACTCTCAGTACCACCCACTTAGCAATAAAGGAGGATCGTTCTGTACTGTTAATGGAAACTGCTGGGACGAGTCGTTCATGAGAACATAGCCAGTGTTTGTCTCGTGACCTTGTGCTTTTGAAGTCAGATAAAACCGTGTGGTCAACTTGCACAAAGGAGGGTACACAGCGACCACCAAGACTCAGACCAACCAACAGGGCGGCTTCCTCATGGTGCTTGTTTGTTATATCTATCTAACCCTGCTTGACACTTTCCCCAAGGGAAATGGTCCCTTGATAGTCAGATGCTAGCAGCGTTGCTTCATAGTGTGGTGACTGGTTAGAGAGATTCATGTGCTCAGCCAATCACGGTTCCAAACAAAATTTTTATGTGCAAAGGACAGCAACCTTCTCGTATGTTAAACCACCAGTAAGCTTTGTACATCTGTGATAACGCCTGTTTTATATTCAAATGAACAAATAAAAGCTTTTATTTTTGTTGCTCTGAAAATAGCAGTTTCTTAATTGGTCCCCTGGAGAGCTGGGCCAGCTTCCATCCCAGGAAGGAAGTGACTCCTACCAGGAATGGATCCCACTCTGTTTACATAATTTGTTGCATTATTTACCAGTACAGATAATCATACTTTGAACAATGTTTAAATTTTGATGTGGGCATTTATTGCTAAAAAATTCCTATGGCAACAAATGTTTTGTGAAATGTTTTTTTTAATTCTTTTAAATATATCTAAATATATTTGTTCACATTTTCTCCAAGTGTACAGATTATTGGTAACCTTGAGGGACAAGGAGTGTGAGTCTGTGTGCACAAACTCTGCTGCTCCTTGGCCAGAACCTTGGCCAGGACCGAGGTCTCGCTGACGATTCCAACCCAATTATCTTTGTTTTTCTTTTGTCTTTGTCTCTTGGAAAGTGGTAGTGGGTTAACTGACCTCCAGCCTAATGGTTATGAAAGGATAAAACCACCAGACTTCACCAAGTGCCTTTGTGTTAGAATTCCCCTGGAACAAGGAATGTCCATGCTAACTTGGGGGTGTGGAAGTCGGTGGCTGGTGTAGACCACCTGTTTGGGTGACTGGGCATTGCCAGGAGATCTGCCGGGAGTGGCCACGCTTCAAGCAGCACGTGTGTTCCCGCATACACGCATAGAGTTCCTTCTTCTGCCTTGGTCCACGCCCTCCAGCATGGTGCCGAGACCAGGGGAAACAGGCCGGAGTTTGGTTGGCAGGTTGATCATAATTCTGGGTCTTACCGTCCTTGTTGATGTCTTGGTGGCCTGAGTCAGGTGGTCTGTCCATGTGGAGGGACGTAGTGTCACTGCTTCCGAGGAGAGAGGTTCCATTCCCTCAACACCAGGTCCTCTGTGACTCACTCCGCATGCTCAGCAGAGCCTGCCCGATGCTGACTGCTGGGCCGGTCTCTGTCTTCCGCCATCCCTGGTAGCCAGTGCTTGGTCCCTCAGTGGCATCTTCCCATCAAGGCCACTCTGGCTCCCCTCCAGTGGGTCCTTCCACTCATCTCTGCTGTCTTCTCGATTTTAAGGTTAATCCATGAACAGAGTAATGGCACCACCAAGGTCAGTGTGAGATCTGGGTGGGCCTTGCTGCCTCGGGACAGCCCGTGTCAGCTCCTCAGGCTGGGATAGACCCTCTTCTCCCTTCCTGCCCCTCACCCCTCCACCCTGCATGTCACTGTCACTCCCTGACTTCGTCATTCATGGGGGGAAGAGTTGGGGACCCTCCCAGGGCTGAGGCAGGAGGCCAGCGGGTGGGCAGGCAGGGGTCTGGCTCTGAGCACAGTCAGGTGGGAAAGCCTCTCCTCCAGCCCCTCACTTGGTGCTGTGTGGGAGGGTGCAGGGCTCACCTGGGCTGTCGGGCTCTGGGGACAGGCTGACCTGCAGAAACGTGAAGGCACAGTGGAAATGGAAGACAAGACGGTGGGCACAGGGGTCTGAGCCTGGCCTCAGCTCCCCTGCACTTTGTTTCCATGTTGGTATGGACCCTGGGGGGACAGAAGCAAGTGTTCTCTACAGGTGCAACCCCCTCTTGCCCCAGGAGGCATTCAGGAGGTGCAGGGGAGCAGCCCTAGAGCCGAGGTCAGCGAGCTCGATGCCTCCCTTCTCTGTTCACCGTCAGGAGGATGAGGACAGCGTTGGGACCCACACTTTGGCGAAGCCTGGGTCAGAGCAGAGGTGAGGGTAACCCAACCAGAGCCGTCCCCTCACAGCTTTCCCACGGATGCTTTCCAAGGGACCGGATATACCCACACGTCTTGTTGAGTCACCCCTGGCGAGTTCCTGCACCAGAAGTGGAGGATGGTGCTGCCATGTGTCCCCCTCCACCATCCTCCCCAGGAGAGGACAGAGGCCACCTGTCCTGACTGCTGTCCAGGGGGCTTCCCCACAGGTCAGGCGGCAGCGGGAGCATCTGAGGCCGAGAACCACTGTGGATCCTTGAAGATGGATGCTCTGATTGTGAAGCTGCTCCAGCTCCAGAGGGCAGCGCGGCTTGGAGGGTGGAGTCACCTGCACATTGTGGGCAGCGGCGTGTCACCAGCCCAAATTCCTGGAGGTATAAATGGATTGCGAGGCATCGTCTGGTCTCAGTGGGTTTAGGAATGCTTTAGGAACCATTGGTAGCTAGTGGGCACTTACACCGATGGGTGACGGCACGTTGAGTGTGTTGTGTCCCAGCCATGGTCCCGTGAGGCTTCAACCAGGCCACTGCCAGCCTGGAAGACACGGTGACACTTGTGTCTGACGGGCCAGTCAGCTTCAGTCTGAAACCCTCCGTCCTGACGTAAGTGCAGCGCTTCAGTCGCTGGGCAAAAGGACCTGGCCCCACAGCACTTGACTTGTGACATGAGTACAGAAACACAGGCTTCAACCTTTTTCCCATCATGAATATTATTCTTTGGATTCTTTTCAAGTATAAATGTGATATTTAGCTTCTGGTCCCTTCACAGATGGTAGCTGGATTTGGCCAGGTTTGGGATTGCAGTTTGCTGATTGCTGTTATAAGACACACAGGTAGGAAGGCAAACTTTTGAGAATTAACTGCTGATTCTGGTTTTCCTTTCAAAAGCAATAATTAGTTTCTGAGTCTAATAGTTTGGGCTCTAAATGTTTTCATTTCTGGGCTTCTGTCTCTTTCACTTTCTCAGTCAGTAAATATTTGAGCACCAACCACGGGTCCTTGCTGGGATGAGATGGCAGAGCAGTCCACCTCCTTCAAGTCCGTGTCCGGCAGGGACTGCAAGGCCTGAGCTGACTTCTGACTCCAACTCAGAGACTGATAGTCAGTCTTGGTTCTGCCAGGGCAAGAGGTCACATAAACTCTTCTGTCGCCATGAAGAAGGGCTGAGACCAGACAGTCTTGTTTTCCTACCCTCGCTGTTCCTCAGGTTTGCTCTAACCAGACAAACACCCAGCAGCTGCTGCTACTCATAACCGACCAGCTCCATCCAGGGCTGCATGGAGAAAGGGGCTCTTGTTGCTCAGAGTGAACTGTGGGGATGGGACAACCTCTGGACGACCGCGGGCATGCAGGCATGTGGGGTGGCTTCTGCTGATGCTCCACCCTTTGTGGAGTAGGAGCTGGGGTGTCTGATGTCCTGCACTGAACAGCAGGGGAGTCCTCAAAATGTCAACATTGTTTTTGAACAGCCAAGTTCAGAATTTTCTATTTCAGTGCCTGATTGATCATCTGTCAGCAGAGGTTCACACATTTGCTATTAGTTTCTAACTCAGATGTTCAGGATATAAGGAGAAACACTTGAGAAGCTGTTTACAGAGACCCTATATCCTTTGTAATGTGAACAATTAAGCCCTCTGTTTGGTCTGCTTCAGTTCAGTCAGTTCAGTCGCTCAGTCATGTCTGACTCTTTGAGACCCCATGGACTGCAGCATGCCAGGCCTCCCTGTCCATCACCAACTCCTGGAGCTTACTCAGACTCATGTCCATCAAGTCGGTGATGCCATCCAACCATCTCACCCTTTATCATCCCCTTCTCCTCCTGCCTTCAGTCTTTCCCAGCATCAGGGTCTTTTTCCAGTGAGTCAGTTCTTCACATCAGGTGGCCAAAGTATTGGAATTTGAGCTTCAGCATCAGTCCTTCCAATGAATATTCAGGACTGATTTCCTTTAGGATTAACTGGTTGGATCTCCTTGCAGTCCAAGGTATACTAAAGAGTCTTCTCCAACACCACAGTTCAAAAGCATCAATTCTTCGGCACTCAGCTTTCGTTATAGTTCAACTCTCACATCTATACATGACTACCAGAAAAACCATAGCTTTGGCTATATGGACCTTTGTCATCAAAGTGATGTCTCTGCTTTTTAATACGCTATCTAGGTTGGTCATAGCTTTTCTTCTAAGGAGCCAAGGGTCTTTCAATTTCGTGGCTATCCACAGTGATTTTGGAGTCCAGGAAAATAAAATCTGTCACTGTTTCCACTTTTTCTCCATCTGTTTGTCATGAAGTGATGGGACTGAATGCCATGATCTTAGTTTTCTGAATGTTGAGTTTTAAACCAGCATTTTCACTCTTCTCTTTCACCTTCATCGAGGCTCTTTAGTTCCTCTTCGCTTTCTGCAATTAAAGTGGTATGATCTGCATACCTGAGATTGTTGATATTTCTCCCAGAAATCTTGATTCCAGCCTGTGTTTCATCCAGCCTGGCATTTCTCATGATGTACTTTGCATATAAGTTAAATAAGCAGGGTGACAATATACAGCCATGTCTTATGCCTTTCTCAATCTTGACACAGTCAGTTGTTCCATGTAAGGTTCTAACTGTTGCTTCTGGACCCACATACAGGTTTCTCAGGAGACCGGTAAGGTGGTCTGGTATTCCCATCTCTTTTAAGAATTTTCCACAGTTTGTTGTGATTCACACAGTCAAAGGCTTTAGTTGTAATCAGTGAAACAGAAATAGATATTTTCTTGAAATTCCTTTGCCTTTTCTATGATCCAGTGGATGTTGGCAATTTGATCTCTGGTTCTTCTGCCTTTTCTAAATCCAGCTTGTACATCTGGAAGTTCTCAGTTCACATACTGCTGAAGTCTAGCTTGAAGGATTTTGAGCATGTGTGTAAACTAGATTACTTTTAAAACATCTCCTCTTTCATTGTACAGTCTGAAACAGAATTCTCTGGGGTGGGGAGGTGTTGGGGAAGAGAAGCATAATAAAGCATAGGTATGTCAGAGACCTAGGACTTAGGTTCACTCCTGGTTTCCTACCATGTGTTTCACACCCCAAAGCCTTGGACTATGGTTACTGACCGGAGGAACCTTTCTAGGAGACCAAGAAGTACCTACATGCATCAAGATAGCAACCATTGCTGCGGCTAGAGGAATTGGTCATAATTACTAATCAGACCAGAGGGGAAGGACTGATTTTCAAAGAAAAGTTCACTGTGGGACCTGAGCTGGATGGTTAAAAGAGAAAGGAAAAACAAAAAAAGATAGGTGTGAACAGGTAGGGGCTTGGAGACAACTGTCACTCCCAGAGCTGAAGGAAGAGTTTTAGAACAGAGGTAAATGATACATAGATGGACAGACTTGGAAAGGTAGCTTCCACACAGATAAAGAGCTGAAATGCTGGTTTCCCTGACAGCTGCTTCCCCAGGGGCACAGTCAGCATAAGGATTAAGATGTAACTTGTACATGGAACCTTCTGCCGGGTGAACTTCCTCTTCCACCGGTCTGTCCTTCCCTCATCCTTTCTTCTGAGCCCTTCTTAATTATGGATTTTCTCTGTTCAGACCGAAGCTCAGGGCAGCCAAGGATAAGGACCAGGAGCAGAGCAGATGCAGCTCCTCGCCAACAGGCCAGATGAGGAGCCCCCTACACAACCAGGTGAGGAGCCCCCCCACCCCCACCCAGTGTAGGGGTGTCACAGCCACTCTCCAAGAAGGTGCTGGGGTCTGAGGGAGGGCTCTGTGGGATTCTTGGGCAGTGCTTAAGACTTTTCTGCTTCTGAACAGAAGCAGAAACTCCTCAAACTCCTGTAAAATCCAAAATAAAATGTTTGGAAGTGATTTATTTATAAGAAGAACTCCTACACTCTGCCCTAAAGATCTACAGCAGAATAAAGCTGAATACAGGTCACAAGATGTAAACAGGAGGCAGACAAATGGAAACAGTGTGGTCCACAGCCACTTTTTGACCTCTGGGAGCAGAACTCAGCAGCTGTAATTATTAAAAGGTTATAGGAATTACAGTTTCACGTTCTTAATTTTTATGATCCTCTTTAAAATGAAGTAGAAAAGAGTGGGTTGTCATTCCTTTTTTTTTTTTCTTTTTTTCCAACAAAGGATATATAATAATTTGTTTTGTTTAAACCGAACCTTGCCTCCTGCCTGTGACGTTACTTATTGAACAAGCCCGGTTCAGAGGAAAGCTTGGTCTACAGCAATTACAGAATCACTTCCCTGCCGTTCTGAGCCGTCTCCCCTTGTCTTCTGCAGTCACTGTGCTGGTTTCCCTCTAGATGTTCAGTCATGGCACCCCTCAGTCCTGCTTCGTCTCTGATGGCTTCCTTTCACCTTGTAGACCTCTCTAGGCAAGAATTTTGTTTTTCTTCTGTGTTTTTTTTTTTCCTGGTCTTAAAAGTTACAGTTATAGTAAAAATATGAAGGAAAAAATGAATCATCCAAAATCATGTTTGATCCTCTGGAATGCCTTGCTTCTCCAGCGACTCCCACTCACCTTTCATGTCTCAGCTGATATACAGGTTTTTAAACCTCCCCTAATGGTTTCCCCTCTTGTCATAGCTTTCTCAGTATCCTGTAGCCCTGTATTTTTTCTTCATTGCACCGAACTCTGGGTTATAATTAATGCTGCACTTACTTGGACGATGCCCTCACTAGAATATAAGCTACACAGAGACTGGAAACATGTTGTGCTGTTTATCATGCATTTGGCATACAACATAAGTGCTGAATGAATGTCTACACTGTGTCTCCTAGAAAGCTGCTTTAGCAATCTGTACCTTCACTTACACTGTTTCCTGTTCCTGGAGGGCAGGGGTTATTTCTCATTATTGCTGGATTTTATTAGACCACAGACCATCTTCATGGGGCTGTGGAAGAGCAGGTATGATACCATGAGCCTGGTTCCTGAATTGAAGCAGCCCTGGGTCTTGACTTCCTCTCCAGTGTGAGGTTGAGGAGTTAGATAAAAGGTTTTCCAACTGCCCTATAGAGCCATAGGCATCCTTAGGACACCTTTGCAGGGCTGCCTAATTGAAATGTCAGTTTAAAGGTTTGCTGACTTGAAGATTTCTAAGCTCTCAAAATTCAGACTGAAAAATTAAGAACCTACCATCAAAAGAGGTCAAGTTCTGGTGAAAACTGATAAATTCTTCTAATACACATTTGCTCAATGAATACTGACAACTGGTTGGGTGCTGACAGGAGCACTTAACTTGGTGACACAAAGCTCTTGTTTTTAGCTTGTTCTGTCCAGTGTGGGTAGTCATCAGCCACAGGAGAATGTAACATGGCTGGTCCAAATATTTCATGCTGAAAGCATGAAACACATGCTACATTTTGAAGACTTAGTATAAAATATCTCATTGTTATATAAGTTAAATTTTGAAGTATTCTAGACATACTAGGTTTGTTGTTTAGTCACTAAGTCATGTCCAACTCTTTGCAACCCTGTGGACTGTATGTAGCACATCAGGCTCCTTTGTCTTCCACTATTTTCCAGAGGTTAGGTAGGATGTGTTAAGATTAATTTAACCTGTTCTTTTTATATGGTTTAATATTTAGTGTTACTAGATACTATTTAATGGTTTAATATTTAGAAGTAATATCTAATAATAATTACTTCAGTCGCTCAGTCACGTCCAACTCTTTGTGACCCCATGGACTGCAGCATGACAGGCCTCCGTCCATCACCAACTCCCAGAGCTTGCTCAGGCTCATGTCCATTGAGTCAGTGATGCCATCCAGTCATCTTATCCTCTGTCATCCCCTTCTCCTCCTGCCTTCAGTCTTTCCCAGCATCAGAGTCTTTTCTAATGAGTCAGCTCTTCGCATCAGGTAGCCAAAGTATTGGAGCTTCAGCTTCAGCATCAGTCCTTCCAATGAATATTCAGGACTGATTTTTTTAGGATTGATTGGTGTGATCTCATTGCAGTCCAATGGACTCTCAGGAGTCTTCTCCAACACCACAGTTCAAAAGCATCAATTCTTTGGCGCTCAGCTTTCTTTATAGTCCAACTCTCACATCCATACATGACTACTGGAAAAATCATAGGTTTGACTAGACAGACCTTTGTCAGCAAAGTAATGTCTCTGCTTTTTAATATGCTGTCTAGGTTGGTCGTAGCTTTTCTTCCAAGGAGAAGTTTCATGGTTGCAGTCACCATTTGCAGTGACTCTGGAGCCCAAGATAATAAAGTCTGTCACTGTTTCCATTTTTTCCCCACCTGTTTGCCATGATCTTAGTTTTTACAATGTTGGTTTTAAGCCAGTTTTTTCACTCTCTCCTTTCACTTTCATAAGAGGCTCTTTAGTTTTTCTTCTCTTTCTGCCATAAGGATGGTGTCATCTGCATATCTGAGGTTATTGATATTTCTTCTGGTAGTCTTCATTCCAGCAGTGCTTCATCCAGCCCAGCATTTTTGCATGATGTACTCTGCATATAAGTTAAATAAAAAGAGTGACAGTATACAGCCTTGACGTACTCTTTTCCAGTTTGGAACCAGTCTGTTGTTTGATGTCCAGTTCTAACTGTTGCCTCTTGGTCTGCATACAGATTTCTCAGGAGGCAGGTAAGGTGGTCTGGAATTCCCATCTCTTGAAGAATTTTCCAGTTTGTTGTGATCTACACAGTCAAAGGCTTTGGTGTAGTCAGTAAAGCAGAAGTAGATGTTTCTCTGGAAGTGATGCTTTTTCTGTGATCCAGTGGATGTTGGCAATATGATCTCTGGTTCCTCTGCCTTTTCTAAATACAGCTTGAACATCTGAAAGTTCACAGTTCATGTACTGTTGAAGCCCGTCTTGGAGAATTTTGAGCATTACTTTGTTAGTGTGTGAGATGAGTGCAATTGTGCTGTAGTTTGAGCATTCTTTGGCATTGCCTTTCTTTGGAATTGGAATGAAAACTGATCTTTTTCAGTCCTGTGGCCACTGCTGAGTTTCCCAAATAAGCTAACATATTGAGTGCAGCACTTTCACAGCATCATCTTCTAGGATTTGAAATAGCTCAGCTGGAATTCCATCACCTCCACTAACTTTGTTCCTAGTGATGCTTCCTAAAGGCCCGCTTTACTTCACACTCCAGGATATTGACTCTAGGTGATAAGCACACCATCATGGTTATCTGGGTCATTAAGATCTTTTTGATATAGTTCCTCTGTGTAGTCTTGGCACTTCTTGTTAAGATCTTCTGCTTCTGTTAGGTCTATACCATTTTTGTCCTTTATTGTGCCCGTCTTTGCATGAAATGTTCCCTTAGTATCTCTAATTGTCTTGAAGAGATCTCATCTTTCTCAGTCTATTGTTTTCCTCTATTTCTTTGCATTGATCATTGAGGAAGTCTTTCTTATCTCTCCTTGCTATTCTTTGGAATTCTGCATTCAGATGGGTATATCTTTCCTTTTCTCCTTTGTCTTTAGCTTATCTTCTTTTCTCAGCTATTTGTAAGGCCTCCTCAGACAACCATTTTGCCTTTTTACATTTCTTTTCTTGGGGGTGGTCTTGATCACCACCTCCTGTACAATGTCACAAAGTTCTCTTCATAGTTCTTCAGGCATTTTATCAGATCTAATCCCTTGAGTCTATTTGTCACTTCCACTGTGTAATCATATGGGATTTGATTTAGGTCATACCTGAATGGTCTAGTGGTTTTCCCTACTTTCTTCAATTTAAATCTGAATTTGGAAATAAGGAGTTCATGTTCTGAGCCACAGTCAGCTCCCAGTCTTGTTTTTGCTGACTTTATATAGAGCTTCTCTATCTTCAGCTTCTGAGAATATAATCAATCTGATTTTGGTATTGACCATATGGTGATGTCCATGTGTAGTCTTTTCTTGTGTTGTTGGAAGAGGGTGTTTGCTATGACTGGTGCATCCTCTTGGCAAAACCCTGTTAGCCTTTGCCCTGCTTCATTTTGTACTCCAAGGCCAAACTTGCCTGTTATTACAGGTATCTCTTGATTTCCAACTTTTGCATTCCAGTCTCTTATGATGAAAAGGACATCTTTTTTGGGTGTTAGGTCTAGAAGTTCTTGTAGGTCTTCATAGAACTGATCAACTTCAGCTTCTTCAGCGTTATTGGTTGGGGCATAGACTTGGACTACTGTGATATTGAATGGTTTGCCTTGGAAACAAACAGATCATTCTGTCATTTTTGAGATTGCACCCAAGTACTGTATTTCAGACTCTTAAATTGACTATGAGGGCTACTCCATTTCTTCTAAGGTATTTGTGCCCACGGAGGTAGATATAATGGTCATCTGAGTTAAATTCACTCATTCCAGTCCATTTGAGTTCACTGATTCCTATAATGTCGATATTCACTCGTTATTTCCTATTTGACCACTTCTAATTTACCTTGATTCATGGACCTACCTAACATTCCAGGTTCCTATGCAATATTGTTCTTTACACCATCAGACTTTACTTCCATCACCAGTCACATCCACAACTAAATGCTGTTTTTGCTTTGGCTCCATCTCTTCATTCTTTCTGGAGTTATTTCTTCATTGATCTCCAGTAGCATATTGGGCACCTACTGATCTGGGGAGTTCATCTTTCAGTGTCCTACCTTTTTGCCTTTTCATCGTGTTCATGGGGTTCTCAAGGCAAAAATACTGAAGTGGTTTGCCATTGCCTTCTCCAGTGGACCACGTTTTGTCAAAACTCTCCTTCATGACCTGTCCATCTTGGGTGGCCCTACATGGCATGGCTCATAGTTTCATTGAGTTAGACAAGGCTGTGGTCCATGTGATCAGTTTGATTAGTTTTCTGTGATAGTGGTTTTCATTCTGTCTGTCCTCTGATGGATAAGGATAAAAGCTTATAGAAGCTTCCTGATGGGAGAGACTGAGTGTGGGGTAAACTGGGCCTTGTTCTGATGGATGGGGCCATGCTCAGTAAATCTTTAATCCAATTTTCTGTTGATAATCTATGGTAGTTTTCTGTTGCCAAACTATGGTAGTGGTAATGAAGGTGATGGTGATCTCCTTCAGAAGGTCTTGTGCAGGCACTGTTGTGTTCAGTGCCCCTGACCTTGCAGCAGGCCACCTCTGACCCAGATCTCCGCTGGAGACTCCTGGACATTAATGGGCAAATCTTGCTCAGTCTCTTGTGGGGTCATTGCTCCTTTCTCCTGGGTCCTGGTGCACACAAGGTCTTGTTTGTGCCCTCCAAGAGTCTGTTTCCCCAGTCCCGTGGAAGTTCTGTAAGCAGATCCCACTGTCCTCCAAAGTCAGATTCCCTGAGGGTTCTCAGTCCCTTTGTCAGATCCCCAAGTTGGGAACTCTGTTGTGTGTCCTAGAACTTTCTTGACAGTTCAAGAGTTTCTTTGGTATAATTTTTCTGCAGTTTCTGGGTCATCTGCTCAGTGGCTTTATGGTGGGCTAATGGCGACCTCCTCCAAAAGGGCTTGTGTTACATGCTCCATGACCCTGGTCTGCTGCAAGCAGAGCCCCTGTCCCCAGGGCAAGCTACTGCTGACCCATGTCTCTGCAGGAGACACCCAAACACTCAGAGGCAGGCCTGGCTGGCTGTGAGGTCTCTGGATCCTGGTGCCCACAAGATTTTGAGCCCTCCTAGCGTCTCTGACGGGTATGGGTTTGATTCTAAATGCAGTTTCACCCCTCCTTCTGTCTCATTGGGGCTTCTCCTTTGCCTTTGCTGTGGGGTATTTTTTTTTTTAATGGGATCCAAGATTCTCCTGTCGATGGTTGTTCAGCAGTGAGTTGCAGTTTTGAAGAACTTGCCTCGGGTGTCATCCAGTGGTCAGAAGGGCAGAATGCCCAGCTCCACCCACCCCAGATGGTCCAAGTCAGACTGTGCACTTTTAAGTAGACGCCCAGGTTATCTGTGTGCACTTGGACGTTTGAGGGCCTCTGATCTAAATCAGTGACAGGGCTCTTACTACCAATTCTATTCTTGGCTTGCCTAATCCTGCTGGATCCAGGATTGCTAACTTGAGGGACCTGGATTCTTCTGGGGATGGAAGTCTAAGGATGGGCCCTAGGACTCTGTAAGATACTGGGACCTTCTGCATATCTGTTTATTTCCATCAGTAAAGCAGTGCCTTTGAAAGGATGGCCTCATCAGCAACACTTGGGAACTTGTTAGCAATGAAAGTGGGAGTGGGGAGAGGACAGCAGTGTTTGTTTGAACAAGCCCTCTTGTGATCCTGATGTCAGAAATTTGAGAACCACTGAATTAGAGGGGGAGGCAAAGAGAGGGTTGGGCCACTTCTGCATTGTGGTTTGGGCAGGAGGGTGATGCTGGCTTGAACTGAGATCACCATCATGGGAACTGGTTGGAGGAGTGAAGTGAGAACAAGATGATGGATTTGAGTCTCAATATATTGAAATCAATGGTATTGACTAATGTCAAATGTTTATTGAACAATTTTCTATCTGTATGTTCAGCCTAGTCTAAAGGTCAAGAAAAAGGGCTCTGTAGTCAAATTTGAATTTTTTGAGAACTGTTAAAAGTAAATCCAACTTTACATAATGTTTAAGAGAACTGTTTTTAACACACTGATTTTATATAGTTAGTCACCAGTAGATAGCCAACAGTATGTGATTACTATGTAATATACTTGTGTTTGTTTTGGCCTAGGTTAATGGACTAAATCAACAATTTATTAAAGGCAGTTTTTTTAAATACATTTATTAACCAATGTTAACACATTAAATGAGTCTATATATTGCTAGTCAGAGCAGCTTACAAAATGCCAGAATGCATCGAAGAACTGGACAGCCACAATGAGTAATTACAATGTGCATAGTGGCTAAGCTCAACACCTTGATATAGCCTTATGATTTGCAGAAAATTTTAATAATGATTCCTAAACAATCAATTGTAATTTTACCTAAAACTTTTACAAAACCAGGCCACAATCTCTTTTTTTTAATTTTGTTTTTTTTTTTTTTTTTAAACACACAGTTTTCACACTGTAGTAACTTGGAAATGTGCAACCGTGTCAACGGAGACAAAAAAGCCAAAGTAACACGAGTCTTACTTTCATGCAGCTATCGGTAAATAGTACACACTCTGGAATGATTTCACACCAAAAATAGTTCCACAATAACTTGCTCTCATAGGGGTGGATCGAAGTTTTAAAACTTGGAAAACAATCAGAGAAGGTAAGTGTTCTCAGTTACGTCGTCTTGACCAGACCACGGCACTGTGGCGACGTTGACCAATCTCACAGCAATGAGGAGGGACCGAGAATGCCATGTGCCTGCATAGTTCAGGGACGCTGTTGACGTGTGGCTACCAGACAGGTCCTCCAAGCCACTGGGCACCACCAGGCAGTCGCTTGTTGATTAACTTGTGTCACCACCATCTGCAACAGCATCAGGACTGGGTGGGTGATTATTTCACAGAAGACTTGGGTACATTTTTGTCTTTAGAGTGACCCTGACAAACCTGGAGAAAACTTTTTGAAAGGTTTTTTCTCCTGATTCTCTCACTTACATTGTGTGTAATTGCTTTAATAAATATCAATGGTGTAAATAAATATTTACAAATTATTTCTCTAACCTTAAAAATAACTAAATGATAAATGGGAATTTGACTTGGTCTAAGATCAGTCTTTGAAAAAACATAAATTGTGAGGGTTTGTTTTATTTTTTAAAATTAAGGTTTCCTGGCTGTATTTTATATATCTATGTATAAAAAAAAATCATTATTCAACTATCGATCCATTCCTATTGGTAATGCTTCTTAATCCAGACATTCCGCAAAATACAGACTTTTTACAAATCACGGCATCTTTAATACAAGAAAATTAACATGCATTATTCTTCATTCTGTGTACAGTGATGGAGTTCATTAGTAGGCAATGATCCATTACTACAAACATAACGGCTTCTGTGAAACTTAAGTGCTTTCTTTCCTTTCAGTATTAACTTACGATAGAAGAGGTGACACCAGATAGTAGGCAATCAGATGACACTTGGGGAGGGAAGGGAAGCATTAAAGAAATCTGTATGCCTCATCTATAATTTCATGTATGGATAAAGGTAGTTTTTGGCTTTTTATTTTTGTTGTTTATTTTGTTACAAGCACTCATGTTAGGACAAAGATGAAATGTGCAAACTTTAAAATTTAAATATTCATTTTCTCTAAGATCCAGCTCAGTAAAAGATTACCCCAGTTCCCTGCAATTTTAAACTACAAGATCAAAGCTAATAATTTGTTATAAAAGTTATATATTGAAAAGAAATAATGAAAAACACAATTGGGAAATATTTAAGAAAAAATATGCAGGACTAGCACCTGCTGTGTCAACCCTGTTCCCTAAATTCAATCATATACCCACTGGCATAACCAATAGATAATGCCTTTAAACAGTAAAGTAAGCTGAACAAAACCAGCTCAACAAGGTTAAGAAATAAATTTCACATCAAGGTAGTATGTTTTATTTCTGAAACAGTTCTGTAGTTCTTACATTCAGATCTATTTTAAATGTTTCTTTGTTAAACTCACTTGTAATTCACCTGTTTTTTAAAGATCTGTTGTTTAAAGGTTAAAATCTCTGTAAAACCTAAAAATGTTTTAAAATTTGCTGAAAATGCAACAAACTCTCAATTAAAATTTATTTAAAATAATACCCTCCACTGATGTTACTTTTACCCCCTGAAAAACTCCAGAGGAGCGTTAACAAAAGATTTAAACTACTGTGCAAAATTTCTTCACGAAAAGTGTTTAAAGGCTGGTGCAAAATGGGAAGCAAATTCTAAACAATTTTGGCTTCTTGGAAACAAAAACCGCTGTGTCTGAGAGGAATAGTCGTCAGTGATTCTCCAGGAAGAGCCAGCCTTCATCTTTTCCGGCGACAGGTGCGCTTGTGCTCCGCATGCCAGTGCTCCTGCTGACACTTGATGGAGCAGTACGATGTGTTCCAGCAGCAGTGGTACATGGCCTCCTCCTCACAGTTGTAGCACTGTAGCAAGAAACCATGACCAGCAAGTAAACGAAACTGGGTACAACTACAGACTTTAAAACTGTGCTTTCAAAGATCTTTCTAACTCAAGTGTAAACTAGGGCATCAAAACACGGTTTCTGTCCTGAGCAGGACAGTAGGGAAACAATGGCATGACAGAGGCTCAGCATGCAGTCATTATCAGCAACCTCAAGCTTACTCAGCACAACATCAACTTCTTCCATCTGTACTAGGTCATTAACATCAACAGCACACAAGCATAAATAATTTCTCTTTTCCTAAAAAGGTCTGAAGGTTCTGAAAAGATGACGGAGCAGCAGCACAAGGATTCCCCCCCGCCACACACATCAGCTCTGCTGCACAATCTAAAGGGACTGTTTTGGAACCCTGAGGTCTGGGAAAGGGTGGAACAATAAGTTATGGTCACTTTGGTCATTTTGGCTCTTAGCACTGAAACAGCTACCTCTTCCCCACCTGCAGCCCCAGATGGCTATGCATGGAGCCCTCTGGCAGGTGTTCTGCAGACTGCTGCTTCTGGTCACAGATGGGCGGGCAACTGTATTAATAGTTGCACCCCTCTCCCACCCATCACAAGTCCTCCCTCTGAAGTGACTTCCCTTTTGCAAGCCATTCAAAATCAATTGCACATACAGGGGAATTAGGAAGTCAATGTGCAAACCCAAGGAGAGGCTTAGAAAAGACCTAAGAAATTTAATTTACACCTCAGTCTGATCCTGGGAACAGACAGTTATAACAATCAAAGAAACAGCAACAGCAAACTATGATAAAGGGAGAAAATGAGTTCCAGTTACCATATTAGACTCAAATGTTTAGTGTTCAACAACAACAACAAAAAACACAAGGCATACAAAGAAGCAGGAAGTATGACCACTCAAAGGAAAAAATCAATCAACAAACTGTTCATGTAAAAAAACCTACTGGCAGATATACTAGACAAAGACTTTAAAACACCTATTAAAGAAGTGCAAAGAACTAAAGGAAGATATGGAGAAAGTCGAGAAAATGATGTATGAGCAAACTGGAAATATCAATAAAAAGATACTGATGGAAACCAAAAACTTGCAGCTGAGAATTCCATTAACTGAAGTGAAAAATGACTGGAGGGAGTAAAGGCAGATGTGAGCCGAAGACAACAGGTCAATGGAAATTAACAAGACGGGAGAAGACTGCGGAAGAGCAAACAGCCTAAGAAGACCAACAGGGCACCATCCTTGGTGAACTGTCAGTTCTTAAGTTAGAGATCAGTGAGATGTTACTTTTATAAAGTAAAAGTAATCAATTTCTTTACTAGAAGCTACTGTATGTTAAGTGCAGTAAAATCTGAAAATCCTTAGTTTGCTATTATGATACTTACATTTACAATTTTATAAGTTAATATCACCTATCAGGGCCAGCCCCCTTATCAAAATAAAATACCTGCATAGATGGAAAAGTTGTATAAATTATATATATTATGTCCCAAAGTATCATAATCTCAATGTAACAAAATAATTTTGAGCAAATACTGAGAAATGTGGGCTCTGGGGTTAAAATACAGTTTAAGTTAATTAAAGTTGACAGTTCCACATTAGACTGTATTTCAGGATTTTTACATATGCCATAAAGATCTTTCTGAATTTTCATCATACTTTTTTTTTTCATAAATCAGATTCTAAGAAAATAGTGGTATTTACCCACTGCTTCTTCTTGGTCTGAGAAATTAGTTGTTTGTGCTGTGTTGCTAGCTTCTTGATTTCCTCTACAAATTCTTCTTTACACTTTTCCTTTACTTGCTTACATTTTCTGTCCATCTCACCCTGCATATTGGCTACAGCTTTATTTACAGCTTGTCTTTTTTCTTCTTCCATTTCAGAACGCAGCTGAGATGAAAAAAAAGTTAACCCACAGTACGTCAGCTCATAATTTACACAGACCATTAAGCAAAACCATAATACATAGTTTCTACTTAACTGATGTACCTCTCTTCCCTTTATTTCATTAAGGGCTATAAAATATTTAGGTGAGAAAAGTACCTGTTATTTAAAATATTATAAAAAGATGCCTTATTATATTCCTTGTTTTAAAGAGCTGCTACCTGGTTGATGCCTAAGCAACGTAAAACCACGACATGAAGACCATTCACCTAACCCACCCGCGTGTCTGAAGGCAGCACTGGCACTGAGGGCTGTGTTACCTTTTCTAGAGCTTCTCGTACAACTCTTTCAGTTTCTCGCTTGTGATCAGACTTCATTCGGTCTTTAAAGTCATTGAAAATTTTGGTGTACTTGTCATGGCACATGCTTTGACACACTCCATCACTGGTGGTCTGGGTGCTTCGATGCAGCATTCTTGGGGAAGAGGCACTTAACTTCTTTGTCTGAGTTGACACAGAAACTTTTTCAATTGGCTGAGGCATCGTGGGGATTTCCTGGCTGGAACTTACAGCTTCCGTTTCAGGCTCTGGTTCCTAAAGGATAAGGAAAGTGCCACAGAATTTACTAGTTCAAGAACAAGCTCTATCTGAAGAAAAACAGAGTGATACAAACAGCCATACAACTGCTGTTTAAACAATCATGTAAGAAAATGGAAAATTCTTTTGTGTATTCAACCACAATTCAAAATAAATGTTAAAAAAATTAAAACACATGCAATTTGTAGGTACAGTCATTCTATAGGAACTTCATTTACAATTCCATTAAATAATATTATGATGTTTCCTTTCAAGAGAGACTGAAAAAAAAGTTTTACTGTGTAAGATCATTAGAATTTATCGTTACTTCTTTGGATGAGATTCATAAACAAATACCCTAGACCACCCCTCACTGAGTATGTGGTAGTACTGTGCCCTGGTTTTAAAATATACCTGGATTATAGAATTGTAAAAGCCTGAACTTAGCCATAGTTTCTTTCAGTTTTCAAATGCTGGTCTCATTGATGCTGGATAAACACTAAAAACTGTTTATTAGTGCCATGAGAAAACACCAACGCTCCCAGACAATGGAGCAAAGGGCTGTCCCACTTAGCCAGATGTGGTCAGTGCTGCTTAACTGGATGCTCCCGTGTGTTACTCTAGTGACAGGGCAGTGGGCAGTCTGGGTCCAACTTGGTTGCTATCCTGGGACTGATGGCAGTCCTTTTTGCCAGTTACCTGTCAGGAGCACTGCCTGGATCACAACTGTGAAAGTATTTCCTGTTTGACTTGTCACCTGGACACTGCAAGGTAGGCAACTTACTTCTTTTTTGGGTTCCACACTTTGATTACGTCGTCCTTTCTTTGCTCTTGGTTCTTGAGTGACCTTTAGCTGTGGACATTATAAAAGTAACAGCATGTTATTCCTGACACCACAAAACACTTCTCTGCTGAGAAGACTAGCCATGGACCCACGGGAGAGAGGTGGGCACCTGCTGTGTCCCTCTGACATTAGCTCTTTCAAGACCATGTGGTTGGCACTCACTGAATGATTCCTCTGGGTCGAGGGCTTGAAAGAGCTAATGTGCTGGTCAAGTCTGGATTAGGGTGATGGTGGCTTCTGTGAACTAGAACTGGTTCTGGTTTGTTTCTCAGAGCACTTGACAAATGTGTGAAAGGAAGAAGTCACAACCTGCTCATTCCATGCCAGTGCGTCCTGACACCTGCACCTTTGGAGCACAACTGACAGGTTCTCACTGGTGCCCTTACCTGCTCATTGCTGGTGGAGGAGATGCTGGACTCTGCCTCCTCCTCCCCTCGGTCCTCATTCTTGGACTTCCAAAACCTCCCTTCACGGAGGAAGCGCTGGTGCAGCTCCAGTTCGTCACAGGCCTTCTTCCAACCCATACTGCGCTTAACATGCAGCCGGTGAACATTGACTGTGATGTCCTGTATGTTTTCAGAAGGAATCCAGGCCCTGTGAACAACATTGAAAAGGGATAGTTAGAAGTTTCCAAAACGGCAGAAACTCTGTGCATTGTAAAGCACAGTTTGTGGCTTGAATAAAAACTTTTACCAAGTAGAAAAAAGGTGAATTGACTTGCTTTTCACAGTCATCAAAGTAAAGTTCTCAGGGTGAGAATGACTCATAAGCCTTTTTTAAAGTGTTTGATATCTCATTGTTTTGAATACTATAAATTATTCAAAATCTAGCTACTTGCATGTTAGAACTATAGAAAGTGAGAGTGAAAGTTGCTCAGTCGTTTCTGACTCTTCGCAACTCCATGAACTATAGAGTCCGTGAAGTTCCCCAGGCCAGAATACTGGAGTGGGTAGCCTTTCCCTTCTCAGGGGATCTTCCCAACCCAGGGATCGAACCCAGGTCTTCTGTACTGCAGGTGGATTCTTTACCAGCTGAGCCACAAGGGAAGCCCAAGAATACTGGAGTGGGTAGATCTAAAACTACATTTGGTTCTATTGGGAAGAAAGCTAGAATAGAAACTGAAGAAAATTTTCCTGGGTATGAATCACCTATTGGCCTTAGTCTCCCACTAGAGTGCTGTGTCCACTCACCTGGGGCTGACCATGGGCCAGTGAAAGCACCACAGAGCGTACAGTCCTAGGGCTGTTCCTGCCTCGTCTGACGGCTGGCAGAGATGTTGCCCAGATGGGCTTAAGGTAAGTTATTAATTAACAGCTGGAACCCAGAGAGGGTCCTAATGGTTAGGTTTCCTAATAAATACACTAGCGCTTCTACATGCATTGCCACTGCCCTGAACTGAGAAACAAGGAGGAACAATGCTGCATATACAGTCCAGGTGACTCTGGAGATGAAGAGGGAGGGATGTCACCAGTGAGAGGATATTAGGTGGGATACAGCACTAGGAATAAACCAGGATTTACTATTTCCAGTCTTACTATGGAGTTACAGAAATACTAGACCTAAAACTGTTCTGAAGACATCAGAGAATCCTGGCATATATGCCTAAAGTTATAAACACAGACTTCTAACTTGCTTGTATAAACTAAGCTATTTGCTTTAGAATTTAAAAGCACATTTTTAATATACAATAATCCATATGGTTACATGCTAATGACAGCTGAAATTGTTAAATTTGAACTTATTTATAAATATTACATTAACAGTGTCATCTGACATTGAGAAACCAAAGTAAACTACACTTGAGAAAAAGTACAAATACAAATTTGCTTGTGGAAGAGTTCCCTGCCATTAAATCCTGTATTCTTATTTACTCTTTCAGTCAGCAAACATTTACTGGGCAATCAAAAACTGTTAAAACACTTTTTAAACGCAGTATGTTTTTGAGGGGGGATTTCCATCATGAGCAGTGCCGACTACCTGGAATGAACTTGTGACCTAGGAGAGAATTTTATCCTGTTAAATTATGTATCCCTTGGATTTAATAAAAATGAATGAATATTCTTAATGTGAGACTTTATTAGGTCTCAAAGCAATTCATACAACATATCTATTCTCTCAATCATCTCCATTACTATAAATAATCAGATTTCAAGTTTGAGACATGCAGTCTGATCTACACTAGAAAAGGCAAATAGAAAGCACCCCACAATTTAGAGTAAGTTTAATAAAAAGAAAATTGGATCTGGCTATACCTACCTATATATTGGTATAGGTATATATACCTATATATATAGGTGTATATATATAGAAAATATATATATATATTTTCTATATATATAAATATATATTATATATATATTTTTTATTTTATATATTTATAAAATATAAATAGAGAAAATTGGATCTGGCTATACCTACCTACCTATATATATATATATATATATATATATAGGTACATATACCTATATATACCTACCTATAATTGGTATAGGTATATCTACCTATACCAATCTGAATTCAGAATTCTCTGAATATGTGTACAATAAGATGGGCCCACGATCTGACAGGATGTACCCCTTCTTTCTTGCCTGTGCCATCCACCCTCCAACCACAGGCAGCACGAAGAGTCAGCACTGCAGACATGCATGCCCTGCAGACCTGCTCACCAGGACAAAGCACCACAACCTGTTCTGGGCTCGGAAGGCAGCAGCAGGCTCTGGTTTGAGCATATGGAGGGAACAGTCCATAATCACGTGTTTACCTTTTCCTTCCCCGACTAGGTGCAGAGATATGAGGAACTAGCTAAAGAATATTTACTGTATTTATTCATGGTGATCTCTGCATAACAATTCTTCATTTTTCTAAGCTAACTGTTACTTAATGAAATTCAAAACACTAAGTCAAAGTTCTTCCCTCATATCCATTCTTAGATCACAAGACCCACACTCTCCTATACTCCCGAGTTGATTATTTTTGTCTGTGACTCTGACAGAACCTTGAAAAGATGGTTGAAACTCCTAGAAGGACAATACAATTCTGTGAAATGGACCATCCTGAGAAGTTCTCTACTTAATTCCCACCATTGACACCTTCTGAGTTCACCCTTCTAAATTCTGCTATTGAAACTGTCCCATTTAAGTGCCCAGTCAAGTTATATGCTGATTTATTTTTTAATTTAAAATACACTTCACATTGTTCCTGATGGCAAAGCACCCAGAGCACTGGTAACTGCAGGCCTGGGTCCACCTCAGGGCTCCTAAAGGCCCAGGGGTGATGGTGGCTTGTGGGTCGTGATTACCTCTGGTGATGGTGACCGAAGAAGCGGACATCAACCTGATTGTCCTCTTTCTGCATGACTTTGGCCGGCCAGAATCCAAAACCTTTCATTTTAGCCCAAACCAGCTCATGATTAGGTATCTGGAAATAAAATGTTTTATCTTGTCATATTACTTGTAAAGTATTAAATACAAGTATATCATTAATACTGACCTACTTAGGTATAATATTTGCAATACTTCTTTTCTAAGTCCTAAACACACAGAATATACTCCCACCCCAGGATTGATTGATTTTTGCCTCCAAGAAAAACACCAAAAAATTAAAATTTCCATAAGCAATGTGGAGTGAAAAGAATCTCCTGACAGCCCATGGAACTCTGGAAAGAAACCAAGCCCCATGTGAGTAACAAAGGCAAACTGAACACCCTAACTTTGCTTCATGAAATATAGTCCAACCCTGGAAGCCTGTAAGAAATGGGAGATTTTCAGGTCCTCCTCCCAACCTACTAAGTCAGAGATGCAAATTTTAATGAGACCGTAAAGTGACTGAAGAGCACAGTAATGTCTCAGAAGTGGGAGCTTTCAGGCAGGCTCTTATGTCCTTGTGGAGGGGGAGAGGAGATACCTTTGGCACTAACATGCCATTCTAGGGGAAATCACACAGCTATATATAAAGACTTAGATTTCTTGTAAGAGAATGAAAAATTTTTATTTATTAAGGGGATTCAATGTTTATTCCTGTTCTTAAAGTTCTCATTTTAAAGTCAGAAATGGATACTGATCCCAAGTTGTTTTTTCCTATATTTCAGTTTTTTATACTCATTAAAACCATAAAGAGCAAGATATGAAGAGAAATATTTAGAAGGAATATAATCTTAAAGCAAATTGGAAATAAACTTCCTTAGAGCAGTACATCAGAGACACTGAAGAGATTAAAAAAAAAAGAAAATTTCAAAATTTCACATACACAAGGATAGCAGAACCAATTGTCAGGACGAGCATTTGATAAATAGAAGCAATTCTTACAAAGCTGTAGTTCATCCAACTGAAAAAGAAAAGTAACTATTTAGCTTACATAAAATATATGCATGCACAAAACTATAGATAGATGCATGTAAATCAGCATTCTCTTTCATGTTTATAGCCTTCAATTTTGTCCTTTAAGCTTCAAATTTGAATTCTCCAATGCCACTTTCTTGCCTGAACCTCCCAAGAGGGCCCAGAGTACACTCGGAATAGAAGACAGATTCCTCAGGGCACACTGCATCTGCCCTTGGCTCCCCAGCCTCACCGATACCTTCTAGTTCAACACACAGATGAAAGGCTATTTCCCCAGAAATGTCTTCTTGATATGCCCACAGAAAATACCCACTACCAATAAAAGCAGCCCTTACTCTGCCTCATTCTCCATTTCAGTCCTGTTTTCTTTCACAACATTTTTTGTAACTTCTGTAAAGAAACTGATTTGTCTCTCCTTTTCCTGAGTCTCCTTCCTCAGAACACAGCTGTTACGAGCAGGAAGCCAGCATCCTGACGCCCACTTTATTCCTAACACGGCACACAGCACACACTCAATAAACATGTTTAATGAATGGCAGTCATATCAGAAATGGAATAAAGAAACAAAACTTTTTATATAAATTGAGACACTTTTGCAAAAATAATATGGTTATATATAAATGTTTCAAATAAGAAAAGCCACCCCAAAAAATCTTTCCTAAATATATATTTCATATATTGTTAATTATGAATGCTGATGTTTGGTTGCTTTTTTGCCTGTGTAGTGTAGTGAGAACTCAAATTTATATCTTTCATTCAAAGAGGGTAACATTTATTGAGTGCCTGCCCAGTGCAACACACTTACATGCAGTCATATTAACTAATTCACTTTAGGGTAGTTAAGGAAAACAATTTCCTTTTGTTCTAACTAGAAATTACTTAGTAACTAAATCTAATTCCCAGAATTAGAGTCTCTGAGAACAGTTCTGCCAGAATTCTAGCCTCCCCCTGCCCCCGTCTCTCTGTTTGCATTGTATACCATGTATGTCAAACATAGAAATACGATCATATTTAAAGAAATGGCAAAATTAAAATGTACATATCAGAATGGAATTCTAAAATAGGTTAATGTAGAAAACAGCAAGCATTCAGGTATTAGGTGTGGACAGTACCTCATGACAGGTGTCTTTATAGAGCATCCGTGCTATGTCAGCTTGCTCACTGTCTGCTGTAATTATAAAGACAGATATCTATTACCAGTAATCACAGGACTACCAAGAAACACAAGACCACCAAAATTAATATAACCATTTAAATTTTCTTTCAGTTTAACAAAAGTGGACATATACCATGGAAAATAAAAACATGTATTTAAAATAAAATTCAGGCAGTAAATGAAAAGTAAACAGGCAGCTTTAATTTTATATTCAACACAACTTAATACTCTCAGTATAGACTGGCCTCTTTCACTACTTTTGAATGAGGGGATATTGAAGGGAAAAAACAAATACTAGAGTTCTGCTTTTGGCCTGTCAATTCTATAAGCTATATGTAGTTATCTATATTACTAAATATTTTTAGGTTTAAACCCTAACATTATTACTTATAGATCGTTTAGGTATTGTTTTAGTGTAATGTTTTATAAAAGATATTTCTCAACATGCAATGTAAACATATGAATAAAAAAAACTACACAAAAAAAAATATTGAACCTCCATAGAAAATGACTGTGTTGTGGAGAAGCAACTGAGCGTCAGCTTTGAACTCTTCGTAACTTCGGTATTTCCCTTCGTTCACTTTCTGCAGAGGGAAAAAAAACAAAATGGCCAACAGTTAATAGTGAAAACACTTGCCATCAATTTAACAGTGATAGAGTGTGGGAAACAGCAAGATTTTTCAGAATGGCATTACGACTGCTCCTGTGTCCACTGCTCCTGTCTCCATACTGACAGAATGTTCATAAAAGAAACCCACAACTCCATCTACAGTCAGGGTATTCCAGGACGGTGAAGTGCACAAGGTCCCACATTCTCAGCCATGTTACTGCAGTGTGAACATCTCATCTGTAACAATGATAAAAGCTGTGGCTAAGTGCCATACATAATGAAAGCTTTGGTAGTGGGGTTCATGAGACCTAACTACACACCTACCATATAGGGAATATGCTATGCACAGGCCTGTACTAGAATTAACAGGGCTTCTTTGAAAAATAAGAATGACTTTCTCAGCAACTCTCTCGGGGCTCTGGTTTCGAGAACAGGCACTAATATGAAAAGTGAAAGTGAAAGTCGTTCAGTTGTGTCTGACTCTTTGTGACCCCGTAGACTATACAGCCCATGGAATTCTCCAGGCCAGAAAACTGGAGTGGGTAGCCGCTCCCTTCTCCAGGGGATCTTCCCAACCCAGGGATCGAACCCAGGTCTCCTGCAATTCAGGCAGATTCTTTACCATCTGAGCCACCAGAGAAGCCCAAACCATTTCTATAAGTCAGGAAAATAAAACTGAAAGAAGAAAGAGCTGTTAGTCTCTGTGACAGATTACCACAAAGAAGACAAGGCAATTCTGAATTAGAGCTAGGTGGCTGACATCGTTTTAAAATAAAGTCTGTGGTGGTCCTCTGTGCATCAAGACAGTCAATGGCTTCTGTCTGGCATCGAGGGTCACAAGGCTCTTCCAAACTCCACCCTGAGCGCCTCACGGTCTTTGGCTCAGGGGTGCAAGGTACCACCAGGCTGCCTGCCTGCACCCAGGTGGGGACACCCACACCCAGAAGTCCCCATGCATCATTACAGCTCGCATTTTGGTCTCCACCATAAACCTTTGGAAGCATAAAAACCAGGTCTTCTTCCTGTTCATTTCCTTCAGGGTGCTTCTGCTCATGGTCAGCACGTGCTAATAAGACACCATCAGCCCAGCTACTGAGCTCCCTGGACTAAGGGGGGTCAGACTGCAGAACGTGGGGGTGCCATGGGGGGAGGGCAGGAGGGACGGCCGGGCTCTTCACTGTTCTCAAGAGGTTATGCAGCATAGGGGTAAGAAGTAAAATTTAAATTGCTCATTTTTATGAACAACCTTCATTTGCCCCTTTCTTCTACTGAAATACTACACCTTCAGTTTTTCCAGCTATTAAGCAGATTAAGGAAAGAGCAGATGATTTAAAATTACTCCTATTATGGCCAACCATAAGATTTTAAAACTTCAAAATGACACATAGGTTCAGAATTGGTATATCTGCAAATCTAACTGGAAACATGTCAAAATGTTCATTGCATTTGTAATTAAATATTAACAACCCATTAATAGCCCTCAGCGAAGTAGGTAAAATTACAGGAACTTCACTAGAGAGATTAGTTTTCTAGTTAAAATCTGCTTTGTTCAAGTGCATGTCATTGTTCCCCAAGACCTGAGATCACATCTGCGCTCTCATCTTCCCTGGGGAGAAACTCCCAAGTGCTACTGCCGAGCCCAGGAAGACACAGCTGCACGGTGATTGTATCTGGAACATTACACTGATCAGGCTGTAATACATTTTCTTTAATCAACAAGTGTCAAGAATCTACAGGTTGCTTCAAACAAAGACTCTTACAAGATGACCCGTGCTGAGCAGCAGTGGGTGCACACGCCCCTCACAGGACAGCTGCTGGGGCGGGAGGGGGCGGGTGCACAGCCAGGGCTGTGCTCGCAGGCTTTACCTCCTGTATGGCAGGGACATCCACCGCCGAGTGCACCAGGCGCCGGTACATGGGGTGTTTGTTGTCCTTCCCCTTTTTATTAAGGTCAATGGCCTGAAAGGTCATCAGACACGTCAGTTTAAACGCGGCTAGAGAAAGGAGTAAAACATCAATTTCTAAACAACAAGTACTTAGAACTTAATGAAAGATGTATATGCACTATAGTTTAATGTGGCATTCCTTAAGGTTTAAATAGAAAGAACAGTTATTTTGGAAAATTCAGTTTCATTTTAAAGACTTAAGTATCAATGAAAATGTTCTTTCTGATAAATGGAAGTTTAAAATGTAAATGTTTCTAACCTAATGCAGCTAAAGAAATTCCTGTGTTGAAAACAAAGACAAAACAAATCTAACAGCATTTTATGGAACTATTCAGAGCACAAAAACACAAGACAGCAGTGGTTTCCACCCTTCATACTGCACTACATGTATTTGCTAGTTGTCAGTCAGAGCTCTGAAAGAATACACATGCTTTAAGGCAATTCTAAGAGCCCTCGGGACTCACCCTCTCCTTCATGCGGGAGACGATGAACCTGAGGTACGTGCTCATCTCCTGCTTGTTGGTGTTTTTCTTCTTGATGCTCTGTTGGAAACAGAGAAGGCCAAGATAAAAATATGATCACTTGTAAGTCTATATTCTTGCTAAAGATTGCTCTATATATAAAAGATTATAGTATGCAAATATAGACTTTCTTAAACAATGTAATATTTCCAACACATCTTCAAAATTTGCATACCAAAAGTAGCATTTAATGTAACAATGTAAGAATCAGAAAATATACTATCCTTGACATAATACCTCAGAGAATTATGCATTTTTCTTTTCTGATGTTTTAAAATTTCAGTTTTCAGATGACAAAAAATAATGACAATAACAGTAAAATAATAATGATGATGTAATGTAGAATCACTTATTTTATTAAAAAAAATCAATGGCTGAAATCCTTTAAGGGATATTTTAAAATAACAATGTTGAACAGTGAATTTCAATTATTAACGTTATTCTCTATTTAAAAGGTTATTGAAAGTCTGTCACTTAGGAATTACGTACACTGCAGCACACACATCTGCATATCTACTTTGAAATGTTCTGGGTCTTTTCAGTAATAACTTCAATTTCCATTAGTCTTGCCTAAAAGCTAATTAGGTTTCTTAATTTCTCTCTCAGAAAACTTAATTTCACACGAATTAAAGAAGGAATTTACCTTCAATGTCACTTCTAGACAGCTAGGAAACAAGGACCAATGTTCCCAACTTCTTAGTTGAGGCTAAGACAACCACGAGAGACACTGGACCATAAGCAGACCACCATGCAGAGGACAGAGCAGTCTGGCCCACTATTGAATAAACACTGTAACTTTTTCAGGATGCTGTATTATGAGTCTCTACCCAGTGACATTATTACTTACTCCCCTAAGAACTTTACACATAGGAAGTCATCTCAATAATGCTAAATACATAGGAAGGAGCAAAGTTTTCTTGTGTAAATGACAAACCTTTGCTATGGCTTAACCAAGTGCTTATACATTCACAGCACGAAAGCATCTGAGTCAAAAGTGGAAACAGTCCTCTGAGCTGAGATGCAGTTTCGCACACTCCGTGTCTGGTGCCATCGCCGCCCCCTCCCCAGACGCTCTGGGGCGTGGCTGGTGCTCTTCCTGCTCAGCTTTACTCCAAGGCCGTCTGAGTAAACAGCTGTACTCTTCACTGTCTACAGACTGCAGAACGCATTTCTCACCCTGGCCACACTCCAGATACACTGGTGGGCTCCCACCCTGAGCATCTGAACTGGAATTTCCAGGCAAAGGTCTCCACCATTTGTTCATTCATTTACTGTTAACTCCTCAGGTGGTTGTGACATCAAAGTGAAAGTCTCTCAGTCATGTCTGACTCTTTGTGACCCCATGGACTATACAGTCCATGGAATTCGCCAGGCTAGAATACTGGAGTGGGTAGCCCTCCCTTCTCCAGGGGATCTTCCCAACCCAGGGTTCAAATCCAGGTCTCCCGTGTTGCAGGAGGATTCTTTACCAGCTGAGCCACCAGGGAAGCCGGGTTGTGACAGGAGGCCAAGACCAAGTGCCAATGGTGTACATGTGGAGTTTAAAATGCAATGATATTTCCTGAACCCCAGGTTGTATAATCTTTGGGAAAAAGGACTTTGATGTAGCTTGTAAATTCTCACTTTAAACAAAATTCCCACATGGGGAGAGGGGAGGAGAGGGTGAGATATACAGAGATAGTAACACAGAAACTTACATTACCATATGTAAAATAGATAGCCAATGGGAATTTGCTGTATGTTTCAGGAAACCCAAAAACAGGGGCTCTGTATCAACCTGGAGGGGTGGGATAGGGTGGGAGGTGGGAGGGGGGATCAGGAGGGAGGGGACATATGTACACCTATGGCTGATTCATGTTGAGGTTTGACAGAAAACAACAAACTTCTGTAAAGCAATTATCCTTCAAGTAAAAAAGATAAATAAATAAATCCCCTGTTCGCCCCAGGCACACAAACACATGAGAACTATTAGTTCTCCGGTAAGTGAAAGCAAAACAACAGATCTGAACCCGTCAGCTGTTAACACTGCTGTGGAAACACTCTTGCTGACACGGCCATCCCTCCATGCACTGCTTTCTCTATTAAACAACTCTCTGGTCTGTTGGATACAGGGAAGAAATGTTAAGAAGTCCAAGAAGCCTTTTTCCTTACCTCTTGGGAAACCTATATTCCCTTAGAGAGAGGAGAATAAGAACAAATGCTTCCAGGGAGTTCCCTAGTAGCCTCATGGTTAGGATTCTGGGCTTTCACTGCCATGCCCAGGTTCCATCCCTGGCTGGGGAACAGATCTTGCAAACCAGACAAACCCAATGCTTCCAACTACATGCTCTGTCCTGCCCACTCTGAACTATTTCAGGAGCACTAACACTGCTGATCCCAAACATCACCATGATCATTAAATCACACATCTGTGTAAGTTCAGGTGTGACAGCAACCTACATCAGATTAGAAGTCTTGTCATACTGATACGACTAGTGGGGTCAGTGTTCTTTTAATAGGTAACACAATATTCATGGGAAACACAGAACCAGCATTGTATGCAGTGCTGAAATATTACTAAATGCTAACATGTGCCAGACCGAGCAGGGTCAGAAGAGTCTCCACTCATGGTCTCCCACTGCATAGCTCGAGCTCAACCAGGCAAGGAGTGCCCCTGAGGCCGACGCCCACCAGTGCAGGTAGTCTGCATCACTGGAGAGACCGCCAGGGAAGGGGTGCTCACTGCAGCCCCCACAACCTGGCTGCTGGGTCTCCAGGGTGGCTGTGTGCTCCACACATTCACAGGAATGCATTTCTCTCCTCTCTGCACTGTCAACATCAACCGATGAAGGCTTTCACTGTGAGTCAGAACCCAACCCCTTTTGATTTAGAGCCTCAGTGTTTCTCTATGGGTGAGATTTACGCAGTGCTAGAACCAGAGTGCCTCTACAGGCATACCTCGCTATATTGCACTTTGCAGATACTGTGCATTTTACAAACTGAAGGTTGTGGCAACCCTGTGTTGAGCAAGTCTGTCAGGGCCCTTTTTCCAACAGCATTTGCTCACTTTGTCACTGAAGGCTTAGATGATGGTTAGCAGTTTTTTGAGATAAAGTACTTTTTAATTAAGGTAGTTACCTCTTCTGACATAATGCTACTGCATATTAACAGACTACAGTGCAATGTAAACACAGCTTTTATATCCATTGGGAAACCAACAAATGTGTGCAGCTCACTTGATTGTGATATTCACTCCACTGTTGTGGTCTGGAACCAAACCTGCAGTATCTCTGAGATATGCCTGTATAAGGGCTTCCCCGTAAAGAACCCACCTGCCAATGCAGGAGGTGTGGGTTCAATCCCTGGGTGGGAAAGATCCCCTGGAAGAGGAAATGGCAACCCAATCCACTATTCTTGCCTGGAGAATCTCACGGACAGAGGCACATTGGGGGGGGGGGGGGGGGGGGGGGGCAGCTATAGGCCAGGGGTCACAAGAGTCAGATACGACCTAGCAACTAAACCACAACCACATGCCTGTACATCCTTACCAGCTTGCTCTTCCTCTGAAACAAAATTCTGAAAGTTTTCAAACAGTAGGGAAAACCCTTTTTCACTTGGCTTAAGTTTATGTAACTGTGCATTATATTGTTCATGTAATTCCCTTGCTTAAATAAAGGTCTATTTTCAGTTACTATTTCCTTTCCATAGAGAATCTACAAAATTGATGGATATTACATGCTCTCAGAACGCTTTTACTTTGGTTTCACCTGTTTAAACATTTTCAGATTAACTACTAATTAGGATAACCAAGTGCAGCAATATTTCTTTTAGGGAAGACTCCAAATGTACAGAATTCATGTCGAGAGTTCATGTTACAAAACTAAATGATAATTTAGAGGACAAAAATTGGACAAAAATCTAATTTTTATATCATGCTTAAATTCGCTTAGGGTAAGGTGCTAGAGTGTCTCTCCTCTCCAGTGTGCAATCAAAGTGGTGGCACACGCTTGCAAGAGTGACTATTCCAGGAAAAAAAATGAAACATGACCCATGCCCACCCTTCACAGCTCCAAATCTGGCAAAATATTACCACCTCAGAAAGTCTGTTCCTGTTTTATAAAGTGCCGCCTAGATTCAGGCATCCCACTCGAGTGCTCATCACCTCTGGCTGTGCATTAGAACTGCCTGGGAAAGCCTTGAAAAATGGCCTGCATCCATTTATACAAAGTTCTGGGACAAGCTTGACTTAGATCTGATGGAAACTAATGAGAGTGATGTCCGTCTGGTCTGGGCGGCACTCAGTGGTAAGTCGGTGGGACTTGGGTCCAGAGCTATGTGTTTGTCTATTTCTCAAGTGATAACATGCAAGACTTGTGCAAATCACTGTGCTGTAAATTTTACCCCCAAGGGAAAAAGCGCTACCCAGAGCTGTTGTCACTGGTTTACAGGGAGCCTGGGCACCGGCAGTCCGCACACCACAGGTGCCTCTCACAGGCGGTCCTGATTGAGCGCCACTGCGAGCACCAAGCGAGAGGCCACTCCGCGTACAAGCACAGGCAGCGGCCCGCCCAACCTCTGCCGCTACACCTCACAGAGTCGGGAGGCAGGGCCACCAAGCTGGCTTCTCGAGTGACACCGGATCTAGAGTCTGTCTACTTGCTCACAACAGCAAAAAGGCATCTTTCTGACATTTTAACTATTTCTTGCTTCTTCTCACTTTACATATTGGAAGCTTCACTGACTCTTGCTGTATAGGAGTCAACAAAAGAAGTTTCTTATCAAAGGAGGATCATTTTGCTGAAAGTCTCTATGTTAACTTGTTTAATGTTTTACTTGCTGCCCAATACATCTTTCCTGGTGACAAATACGGGATTCCACTGAAGATGCAGGGCAAGAACTCAAATGCATGTGAACACTCGGATTGACTGGTTGGTAGGTGAAGAGCTGCCAGGACCTCATGCTGCTCCTGGTGTATTCAGGAGCTGGGGGCCCACTTCCCACACATGTCGTTGAGGAGCTTACTCCGAGAAGGCAAGCAAATAAAAGAGAAGACCAGAACATGTGCGCAGCCTCTTACAACAATCTGTAGGGACAGAACATTTCTCATGTTTTCATATTTGCTAGATTCTTTGGCTTGCTTTGTAACACTTTCTGGTTATAATTTGAAGATTTGGTATTTCACAAAAGATATCAACAGTGCACACAGTTCTGTCCAGGGCTGCACCCTAAGACTTCTGAGGAATTCTTAGGTAACGTGTTGTGAGCCGCATTCCATGACATTCACAGCAGAGTCAGTGCCTGTTGGCCAAACTAGAATATTGATATGCCTTGAGAAAAGGCCACTATAATGGAAATTAAAGGAGTAGCTTCTAGGGTAAACACAGTTCTGTCTGTAACACAACTAAGCAGACAGCTCTTGACAAAAGGGGAGAAAAACAAAAAATAATGCTGCATGAAACCTGCAGATTATCTCAGATCCAATTTTTTTCTGAGGTTTTGAAGAACCACACCTATCCTCCACCAGCAGACCTCAGGACTCTTCATAAAGGGGCAGCTCAGGATCCATCAGCGTGAAGTCCAGAAGTTTTGATAACTGCTCTTACCACCCGACTTTGGTCAATATCTATAGATAATAAAGAGTGGAACTTTTTATTACATGCCCAAAGCTGCTGCAGCCATCATGAGATGACAGCAACCCATGGCTGAAGCTGTCACAAAGAGGGCAACACACCCACTAACCTAAGATGGGCGTAGGTGCATACCATTTCCCTGAGTGGCTGCTTCCCTAGAAGGGAAAAGTAACAGAAAATCTTGAGTATCTTCTTAAGAATTCTTAAGCCAGTTACAATAACTGCTGGATTACAGCAAATCAGATGCGTCAGGTATATATCACAGACAAAAACACAAGTGGAATAATTCAGCCAAACTCAGTGACTTACAGTGTTTTTGGCTGGAAGAAGGCAGGAACAAGTTTTGGTCCTATCAAGGTTCATCCACAGCTGATTATTGATAACAATGCCCAAGCACCATTATTTGAAGGAACATTTAGGACTGAATTGAGGTCTGGAGTTTTCAGTGTGCCCTAGAAATACAGTACCTCAGGAGCAGAAACCTACTTTAGTAGAGAATTAACGCCTGTGAATACCACTTCTGTAATACCAAGTATCCGAGAGAGAGAGAGAAGTGTAAAATCAGAAATCCAGGCATCTTCTTCTTAGATACAAATTGGTGCTGCGCACCTCACCAAACCCAAGCTTCCAAGTCTGTTACTAACAAGGGCTTCCCAAGACCCAGAATGTTCTTCCCACAGCAGGCTGGACCAGAAGCAGAAAAATTTCTGTCAGGGCCTCACAGTGACTATTTTAGGCTTTGTGGACATTCAGTTGGTGGCTGTCTTGACCACTCAGCCCTGTCACTGTGGTGAGAAAACAGCTATAAATAATGTATGCCTTCCTTGAGCAGGACTGTGTTCCAATAAAGCATGTGGATACTGAAATTTTCATTTCTTATCATTTTTGTAAGTCACAAAATATTATTTCTCTTTGAATTCCCCCCCCACCATTTAAAAGTATAAAACCCACTGGTATGAGCAGTACAAAACAGATAGTGGGCTTGATGTGCCCGTGGGTCATGGTCTGCCAACCTCTTGTAAATTTTGTGACAGCAGGCCCATGATGGTCTAGTTCAGCATTGTTTCGCTCATTCAAGGTCTTATACAGTATCTGTCACATAGTAAATACTCAAAATAAATACTAGCTGAAATGAACTAATGGCCATCATTACTGACCAACCTCACTGCCTACGAGAAAAACATTTCATGTAATTGAATTCAACAATACAAGATATCCTTCCAAAACGTGAAATTCTTACTAACACACAAGCAGTATTAGCACATCCTGACCACTATAAACCACTGTGTTAACTTGTGCTGTGCTCACCGTTTCACTGTCACCTGAATATGGCTGAGGGCCTCTAACAACCAGAGGCTTGCCTGACGTGAGGTACCTGTGGGCAGGCTGACTCCTGCGCCTCCACCCAGGACATGTCCTAACAAGTGTGTCCACGGACTCTGCTACCACAGTCTCTGGAGCTCACTGGAGAAACACTACTCTGCATGTAAATTACCTCCAGTGTTTGAGGAATTAAGATGTTCCAAGCTCTCCTTTAGAACCATCCGTAATAAATGAATCACAATGGCTTTTAACCGCACATAAATTGCCTCTACAGTATTCTCTGTAACCACCTGTAATGCTGGAATATAAAAGAATCAAAGAACTTATAAGAAATCCACTATTTAAGACTAACAGTAGAGCTGGTCTGGTGGGAGTGGCCCCAAGCCCTGCCATTTCTTCTCTGTACCACTGTGCGCAGCAGCCCATCAGACACAATCATTTTCTGGGACAGTTTTCTAAAAACACACGTATGTTCAATTTTGTTCACCTCCAGCACCAACACACAGAAACTAACTCTCCACTATAAGGACAGAAGAGTGGAACCCACACCTACCACCAGCATCAGGAGAAGAACTTGGCTAAACACCTGCGCATTCAGAGTGCATGATCCCCTACAGCTTCCTCCTACGTCTCCCACGGCCAGGCAAGCAACCATCATTGCACTTGAGTTTCTGGCAATAGTTTTTGTGTTTTTCTTTTTTAAACTTAAGTTAAAGGAACTTACATTAGGTTTAAGAACCTCCCCTCGGCTGTCACCAATCTGCTTTCTTGTTCACAGGTAAAAGCTGAATGTGGAGGATCATTTAAACCACAAAGACGGTCTTGAGGTGGATTCTCGGAGTGTGCCATCAAACATGACTCTGCTCTCAGGTACTCTGCTTCGTGAGAAGTTGTTCCTATAGAATCACTAATGCACAGGTTTCCAGACTTGTTCACAAAGATTTACAGAACAGCACTGAATGCTACTTCAGTTGTGTCTATATTTATTAATTTTTACAAAATCAGCTCTTTGCTCTCTGAAGTTGGGAGGTTTTGGCTAGACTCACATGATATAATCAGCTTTATATCACCCAGTTTAGGGTGATTTATCAGCTATTAAAGTACAGTCTCAAATTAATTCTACAAGCCATACAACTGACCGTACTGTGAACATGTAGTATTCCTATATACACTACATCCACACAAACATTTCGAGAACACTAGATCTATCGAGACAGCTGCTGTTATTTCTACTGTGTCTGGAGTTTCATCGTTCAGGATTAAGTGTACTTTTGGGGGTAACTTTCAGCTCTTCTGCACTATGTTACAGGGATTTAGGAAGACGAAAGGGACGTTCAAGAAAAGTTTACAGAACACAGGCTGTGTCTACTTGTTCCTTCCCTCCTCTGTCAACACTGGTCTATAAAGAACAAGATTCAAAGGCACAGGGAGGATGGATTCCTCACTGTAGTAAGCCTCTCCTGCCTCTTCTGAGAACAACTCACACAACTTTGTTTCAGAATCACAGAATGCCTATCACACAGTCTCTGCTCAATGAAGCTGACAAGCAGCCAACAATACTACTATCTGCCCACCCCTTACTCCTTCCCCTCCTGCTTCAATACCTGCAGAGACAATAAAAGGAAATTGTGTGCACTTTGTACATATTTTCAGTACATCAATGTTGCAAACACTAAACAAGCCTTCTATTTATCTAGATTAAGTTGTAACCATCTTGATGTAGGAACCAGTCCAAGCAATTACCTCTTTAGTCCCTTATAGCTAAAAAAAAAAAGACAAAATTCAACTAACGTTCTAAAAAAGCCACTAAAATGATACATCACCAAGACAAAATGCACCCCAAACATTTTATACTCACATCCAACCCTTTCTGACTATGTAACTTGTTAATTTAGCCTGACAAGGCAATGTAGGAAGTACATGGGTTTTTCCTTTCTTGCTTGGTCCAGGTAGTTTCATAAAGAGATTATACAACAATACATGAGGATTTTATAATTTTATATCCTAGATCCAATTTTTAAATTCCTTTACTTTTTCCTCTAGTAAGCCTAGACTGAATAGCAAAACTGCCTTATAAAGTAATTGGTTCAGACACAGACCTTTTAAAAAATTAATTTTCTACTTTTGTTGAGTATAGAAATACAATCCAATTGTCTTCAAAAAATGTAAAAAAAAAAACTGATTAATGTTCATTTGTAACTTTCAATACTATGTTGGTCTACAACATAAATTTTTTTTTAAAAATGTTTTTCCTATTTTATCTAAACATGAAATCTCCACTCCAGAATTGATAATATGTATCTTAAAGGCAAAGGTACTTTCTTTCAGGGTGAAAATATTAATAAATTTCCCACATTAAGAAAGGAAGACTAATCAGAAAGCAAGAACAGTTAACAGTTTTGTAGTAGATACATAAAGCATATGTGTTTCAAAATATTTTCTTTTAACGTTCTGTCCTGTTTCATTTTGAATTCATTAAATGAGAATTCTCCTTAATTTTAAAAAACTATACTGCTTACATACCCAAAAGAATGAAAAATTAACTCAGAAGTAAAGTTTTATCTCCAGTTTCAAGAAACAGCTTTCATCATGAGTCTCAGTGCAAATGACTCAAATATAACTTATCCAGAGCTAAGTTAACATTGACCAGTCAGTATGTACCCATGGTGATGTCCTAACAGCAACTTACTCTTGGTTTAGTTTTAGTAAACCAGTTAAATTCCTTCATTTTCAGTAGCTGTCTAATGAGTATACTATACCTCATGTGAAAAAAAAATACAGTACCTGGGGCTTAACATCAACTTTAAGTTAACTTTAAATGCTCCCTGTAGACTTCTTTCTGTATATCTATTAAGTTTCCTGTAAAACAGACATATTCTTTCTCAAATTTAAAGAGAAGCTGCAGCAGTAGGTAGACTGCAGGGATCATTTCTACTAGTCCCTCCCTTCTTTGCATCTTCTTAGGTGTCGAGGAGTCAGGGATCAGAAAACCAGGAGCTGCAAACCTGGGAGAGCTTCTCAGACTAGATGTAGAACCAAAGTATTCTTAAATAAGTAAAATTTTCCCATATGCATTCATTTTCTTCTCTACATTTTCTAGTGTTTCTGTATTTTGTTAGCAGGCTAAGTTAATTCTCCATACTCTTTGTATATTAACACAAATCTTAAAATTTGTGACCTTAAACAGGGGAAAATACCATGTGAAACACTTGTAGGCAGATGAATATTTTATAAAAGTTTTTAAAGATATACTGGAATAATATATCCCTTATCCAATGCCCCGAATGACACTTTTTCTTTTGTGACTTAGGTTGATCTTTTCATAGATAGGTCACAATAAGTGTGTCATAAAAGGGATGAAAAATGAACCAAAGATATTAAGGGAATAAACAGTAATACAATATTTTTATGCTATAATGAGACAATTAAAAAGGCCTAAGATATGGGTAAGAGATTAAGAGGTACAAACTATAATGCATAAAGTAAACAAGCTACAAGGGTATATAGTACAACACAGGAAATATAGCCAATGTTTATAATAACTAAATGAAATATAACCTCTAGAAATTATGCATCACTATGATGCACACCTAAAATCTACAATACTGTCCATTGACTATACCTCAATAATAAAAAGATATACCAACTTAAAAAAAAAAAAAAAAACAAAAAACTTTGGATGAATTTCACTGGAGCAGCATAGAGGACCAAACATGGAAAAGGAAGAGAGATGCTCACCGCAGCCCACCCCTCTAGTAGGGAGACAAGATGCTCACCATGGCCACCCTCTCTGGTGCTTCCCACGTGCTCACAGTTCAGAGCTCTACACTCTGCTCCCTAGTGACAGATTTTAGTCCAAACATAAATTTTCATTTATTTGAATTTGAAAGGAGCAGTAGCATGAATCTGCAACTCCCCAAAGTTATAAAGAAATTCATTTATATAAGGAACACTAACATATTAAAAGAGGATGTAGGAAACAGGGGCCTATCTTCAAAATACTATTGTATCAGGATCATTAACCTGGAAAGTGCCAACTATTTTGCTGTTCTTTCCCCCTGCATTTCATATTCTGATTTTTAGAAACAACCAGCCTCAGAGCAAACACAGCACTATTAACTATTACAGCCATCAGTCTGTGCGCTGCACATCACGGAACACACACTGTAACTCGCACAGCATGATGCAGGGCTTGCCCATGACCTGCTATGGAACGGAGGGCAGCAAGGCAGAAGCTGCTCTACAGCCTTCCTCTAGAACTCTTTCAAGGCAGAACTGCGTCATCACGGGGAGAACAAATGCCAGGCCACTCATGTCTCTCTTGCAGTAGTTACTACAGGCATTTAGATTTGCATTTATAACACTGCATTGCCTAGTACAGGAAGCAGTCATAAGTCAAACTGCCAAACTGAAAACCAGTGCCTGGGTCTCCATACCACATTCAAGCACTCACCCAATAGACATGTCAGTGGCTCCTACTGGACAGCACAGGGAGAACATTCCATGCCCACAGAAAGATCTACCAGTAACTATGATCTAAAAAGCAACATGGTGCCAATCTAGGGAGTGGTTTTAGGTTTCCTGTAAGAAGTCATCTCGCCATGTATTAAAAAACCCAAGAGGATATCATTCAAAAAGTATGATGTTTACCAGTAAGGCTGGACACCAGCAAGTGTGCAGTGCATGTGCACACACACAAAACATACACGTGTATATATGTGCACACACACAACTCAGACATTCACACACACACAGGCACGTTCACCCGCAGACATGTACTGTATATATGTATGCTTACAGGCACACACACACCGGCCTGCCTTCTGCAACTACAGCATCGAGGCGCAAATGGCTACAACTTTGAAGCTGTGCAAATGAGAATGAAGGGACATTAAAGTGAAATATCCCTCTGGAGCCTGTCAAATTGGTAGCAAAAAGCTGGAAAATATTTTCAGTGTTGGTATAAATGGGTTTGATCTTCTGACAAACAACTTGGTAATTTTTATCACAAAAAGAAATGTGCCTATCTTAAAAAATTCTGTTTCACTGAATTTAACTTGTAAAGGCAATCAAACAGACCTGCATAGACATGTATAACTTAATTCTTTTTTTAGAAAAGTAAAATTGACTACATTTTGTTTTAAAGATACAACCTTTAAGCAAATAACATTTTTAAAACAATTTTCATTTAAAAGTTAATGATTTCTCTTTTTTTCCTGAAAATAATGAAGTTCAATATTATTTAAAATTCAAATACATCTAACAAAATATAAACTTCACTTTCACACAGAAATAACGATGAGAAGAGTGCTCTTCCAGATGGAATGGGCCATGACTTTGGAATGGAGGTGCTGGAGTTCCCACCATCCCTCTGCCCCAGACAGGTGAGTTTCAGTCAGTGTTGCTGGTCAGACAGCACACGAGACAGCGCGCCAGACAGCACATGGACACAACGCATGTGCATCAGTGGAAACCTTTCACATCGCAGAAAAAAGGCGTCTGGGTCATTGCTGAGTAGAAGCAAGCCAGCTGCCATCAGCAGTGTACCTAGTCCATGGGTCTACCCAGTTACACAGATGGAGTGTGCACTCACAGAGGTCTGTGAGCACATTCACAAGGATGGAGTGTGCACACACATGGGTCTGTGAGCACTTCCACACAGATAAGAGTGTGCACACACATACAGGTATGTGAGCACTCACTCAAATGGAGTGTGCATACACACAGATAGGTCTGTGAGCACTTTTACACAAATAGAGTGTGCATATATACACAGGTCTGTGAGCACACTCACCTGTGATGTGGTAGCATTGCTGTGATTGTTTTTCTTCTTTATCTTCCTATAACTTTGAATTTTTTAAAACTTTTTAGAAAGGAATTTAAAATTTTTTCCAATTAATAGGAATTCTTGATATCAAGAGTGTGAAACTGGATATAACTTGAATTTTTTCAAAGCAAAATGCTAACCTGATATTCAAAGCTACATTACAGTAACAATCTATTGTATTTGTAAAGTAATAGTATAACTGTTGTTTAGAAAGGCAGATATTTCAAAGAAATATCCTCAGGGTTCTGAGATTCTTGAGATTATTATGAAATTGAAAAAACTATTTTAAACTGAGAAAAATACCCATCATTGCCTTCTTAAAATATTTTGGAATTTGTCAGATATATGAGATAAAGTTGTTCAACAAGCTGAAGTGAATCTGCTAACACAGCTGATAGCTGGGTGAGAAATAACCTATTCAATGCTATAAGTGTCAGAGGTTACATAAAACAAAAGTCTTCTGACCAGTATAAAGTATTAGAAATATTTTTATCTTCAAATTTAGATAGCAGTGATTGGCTTCCATCTACTACTTTTACCTGTACTGAAATTTGGTCCGTATTTTATCTTAAAAATTCCTCACTAGTAAATCTAATTACTATATATTCTTTCTAGACATTAATTAAAAATGAAAATAGAGATCATTAGGCTGACATGGAACCATAATTTTTAAGTTTCAGTCTATAGCCTTAGTTCTTTTAGTTCAAGAATATTTAAATCTGGTCTGTCACTCTCAAGTTAATTATTAAAAAACAGCTTTACTTGAAGTCTTGACACATTGTTTAAACAAATATATCAACCTATTACCAATCAAAAAAGACATTTAAAATTGCATTAGAGGGAGAGGGAGGAAAAAAAATTGCATTAGAATCTCAAGTATTATTATCCCTTTTTTCAGGAAAGAAACTGTTAGTACTTCTCTTTTTCCTGAACATAACAATTTAAAAAATAGAACAGATCTAACATAGAAATAACTATTTCTCTGGAATTTTTAAAGCTCAAGCTAAACTCACCAACCCCAACCCAAACACAGGCTTTTTGAGTATAAGGAAAGAGCCCCTCGGTCTGTGAAAGGAATCTGAATTCCAGTGCTTTACTGACTCATAGCATCATTTCAGTAAGCATAATTACACCACAATGTGAGAATATCTAGGCTGATAAAGACGAAAAGAAACCCAAAGGAAAGAACACAAAGGCAGGATAGGATTGACTAAATTCCCCTTCAGCTATCATGTTTCTGTGAGCCAGCAACCCACTGAAGCTTAAAGTTTTTCATCTTATCAGTAAACAGTAGAGCAAACATATTTAGAAAGTGGAATCTGACAACTTGATAGTGAATTCTGACAGAAAAAGCATCACACATTTTCTTCAAGTTTCTTTAAACTTCAACTCAATGTAAGGAATATAAAACACCTACCATAAAGTTTAATCCATCCTCAAAAATCCCAGTGTTTCTATTTAAATTCTTTACTATGAGATAGGAGCTAAATATTAGTTATTACAAAGCTACAGCTGTAAAGACTCAGGAGTGTCCAGAACTGTACCTCCTATGTCCCTGAGCCCCTATTATTTGACCAGTGACTTCACCTCTTTTATATTTTTACTACCTTAATACTTTTGTTCTTCAGATGTAAATAATTCTTTATATCCTCTAGTGTAAACTGTTAGTGAAAACCAGGGTATTATTTGCTTGTAAAACACAAATCCATGAGAGTAAATTGTGGGACATTAGTGCAGCTCCATACTGATTTATTGTAGCCTTCAAATTCTTGCAGGCCTCTAGAGAAGGTCCACACCCTGAGGCTTGATACTGATCTGTTCAGACCTAGAGGTTTATCACTAATTATCTAGCATTTAGGCATTTGATTACATGTCATCATAACACATGTATTTAAAATGTTATACCAATAGTCTTCTGTCTGCCTACTGAACAAGTACAGTAGGGCTGCTAAGAAACATACTTAGGTAACACAAAGCCACAGTCACTAAAAGAAGACTAGAAGGGACACTGTATGTTGCTCATCATGCTGGCAAATGAACTAGATGATTTCTGGCTGGTATCAAAGAGGAGATAAAGACATAACTTTTTTGAAGAAGAAGTGACTATTAAAGTTACACAAGTATTATAAAACATGTTCACAAACAGAACCCATGAGTAATCTCGGCAATTTGCATGATTCCAAGTAAGTATATTAACAATAGTTAGTACAAAACAATAGAAGTTCCAATCAAATAATTCCTGACTGATCACCATCAAGGTCATACATCACGTGGTATTTAGGCATTGCGATCACTCACACACACACCACATTGGCAGCCAACAAGCACAATCATGTACACTTTTCAACGGGGAAATAATATGAATGAAAATAATCATGGGAAGTACCTATTTTACCTACCAGACTATTTCATTTTGGAGAATTCTTGATACACAACTGTCCCATCCCTCCACCCTCCAAAGAAAAGAAATAAACCCATGACATGACAAAAAAATAAAGGCAACATTACATGGATATAAAATGGAAAGTAGATACAGAACTTTTCCAACAATGTGCCTTTTGCTACCTGTGTTTTCTGAGCAGCCAAAAGGACTGATTGAACAGACCTTAGTATGGGAACAGTGGTTCTTGATTCCCAAAGTCTGTCCATTAAAGGAGTCACATAATTCAGAGGGAATTGTAAAAAGAAGAGAGTATATTTTTACATGATTAAAACTTTCTAAAATCCATACCCTGAGTATGTGTTCTGTGATATTCATTTATGAGTATTCTATTTTCATTAACCATCATTTCAGTAGATAACCCCCACCCTCCAGTACTTTATCCATTAACCTGGCAAGACCACCTGGGATATCTTTGTGCAGCTATTATCAATGAATTCCAACCCTCTGACCAGCACATTAAAGCTCATAGGTACTCACCCTGCAAACTGGGCACTGCCAGTGACTACTGCTGTCTCTAAGCCTGTACTCATCAGACAAACACTTGGAATGATACACACGAAAACACAGGTCACATATCAACACCTCTCCAGGCAAATGGCATTCAAAACAATACCAGTCATGATTTTCTGTTTCCCAGTCCTACAAAAAATACAAAATAATTTCGTATGACATTTTGTCAATATCCGCAATGACTAAGAACAAAATTGAAACTAAAGTCCATCAGAAGTTAGGCATTATAAACAATTTTAAACATTTACTGTGTTAAAACAAGAGGGAAAAAATACCTAGAAATTTGCTTCTTTTAATTTTCAATTCTCTCCTAAACATATTTATATTCAGAAATATCTTAAGGTGATCTGATAACAAAACCAGTCCAAAATGAATTAAGCCCAAAGCCAATCCAACTTCTAACATTATCTTTCAGTTTTTATAGAATCTATGGGATAATTTCTTCAGTAAATGGAATACCCCAAAGCAACATCTATAACTTAGTATTTCAAATAAACAAACCTCTGTTTTGTCCTGATTTTCTTTAAAGAAATATACTAAGTACTTAGCATACTTTGGAAACGGAGAGAATAGTAATAAATGGTGATGCTCACTATTCTTATCTTCTCATCCATGGTATTGGATGCTTTATTGAAAATAATCATTAATCAGAATGTCCATGTTCTGATAGGTTGTCAAATTTTCAGGGTCTGTTGAATTTGGAAAAATAAATTGAAAATGTGAAACTAAAGGTTTAATCACATTCTCCAAAGGACATTACCACCAAAAAAAAAAAAAAAAAAAAAGGAAGCTGGCTTATTTTCTTATTGGGACTATTCCTGGAAATAAAAGACCGTAATAGGTGTTCAACATTTTCTTTGTTACACTTTTTTTTTTTCTGTACAGCCAGTACCATTTAAACACAAACAGGAGACCAGTGTAACTTCCCTTAATTTGGAATTCATTCTTCATAAATATCACTCTTAGCATATATCAAGAAACACCCCTATTAAGAGTGATGGATTAATTCTCAACCTTTTCTTGCAGATGTGGTAGTTGAATGAATAAGGGTTAAACCCACAGTTAGTATTATCAAGGCCATTTCCAATGAGGATTTTGAAATTCTAAACTTGGGCTCTGCCATCATTTTTCTTTTTATAAATCACTGTCTACACTCTGCTTCTGAGAGTGAACAGCATTCGTATCCCCCTTAGGTCAATAACTCCAGCAATAAACGGCTGTGATAGAGCACTTGCTCAGTCAGCACTGACTCTGGCACCGAGGGTTCAAATGCAGTGCTGCTCAACCATATGAGAAGGCTACGTCTCTCTCCTTCAAAATGGAACATGAGCAGCTCATGTTCTGAAATTCACACCTTCCAATCCACATTCAGAGACACGGCTAAAGTACACTAGTAAGTTCTGCAGAAAAGTAAACTCTTTTGCGTGCTTTTTAGTAAGAAATTGGCAATCTGTAGCAACCAAAGTAATAAAGAAAAAAGCACTACCATTTTTAGTTGTTTGCTGCAGATGTGTAGACTCTGCTCACTCAGTAAGGGAGGAATAATTTCAGTCAGACTATTTAAAAGACCATAAGGTACTGATTTGACATAAAAGCCTCATCTGTGCATGGTAGAAAAAAGCTCCCCCACAAAGTCTGACATAGCGGTGCCACAGTAAACTGTGGTGCTTGGCTGTACTAAAGTAACAACCTTTGGTGTATCCCTTTCACGCAGCTCATAAGGGAGCTGTGTTTTAGCTATTTCAATATTTGCACCAAAAATCATTGATAATTTAGTTTCCAATGGAGATAAGATGGCTTTTTAAAATTTACTCTTTCCAAATTTAAAACCAAATATTTCAGAATATTTTCCTCGTATAACTGTTCAGAGACATCTTAAAAGGATTTTGGTGGCTTATGTATACTCATTAACAAAAGAAACTGCCATTCTTCATCATTTGAGATTTTTTTTACACATCAATTCATCTCCCTGTGATTCTCAACATGGCAATCACTAGGTTCACTAAGAAGAGGAAGTCAGAGAACACATGCTGGTGGACCCCTCTGGCCTCCTCCTGACACCGCCTGCCTTCACCTAACCCTGCCTTCTCCCATCCACCCATGAAACAAGGATGAAAATGGATCTTTCATCAATGGGGTGTTTAATTCTAGGCCTAGTTTTTCATAAAAATTATAAAAATGAAATTATAATTCAAATGAAGTAGAGAAACATTTGGATAAATGTTTATATAATGGCATCAACTAACTTTGTTTCTGATATAAAAGAGAGCATGAGCTGGGAATGAATGTGTTACTCTTTCAATCACTGCAATAGCTATTTAAATACACAGAACATGCAAAGTCAAGGTCAAAAGTGTCTACACTCTGAATCCAGGAAACATTTAAATGATATGTTTATTATAGGAAGAGTTGTATACGGTTTGTCTTTCAGTAAACAGATTTATATAGTGCTTTTGACTAATATTCAATAGTGTATGCCAAAAAACTAAGATTGCATTTTTACTGAATTTCATCAGAAGTCAGCAACTATTCAACATTCAGCCTTACCAACATAATATGTGAAATGCTACTTCAATACAAGAAAGTTTTTAAAAAAGCAAACCTATGAGCACGAAATCCAAAACTAGAAGCAATGTAAAGAGTATGGTTTAAATGAACAATTCTAGCAAGAATTAACTAAGCTGGCCTAAAGAAAGAGAAATTCAATTTTTTAAAAAAGCAGAATTAAAGTAAAATAATATAGTGCAAAATCGGTTCACCTTGGCTGGGGTTGCTGTCCTGAAGAAAGGCTGCATGCTGTAGGCCTTTCAAAATAAAAACAAAATAATCTTGGTCTCTCTCCTATAGCTTTGCTCAATATCAGGCAATATACAGAGCTAAAGGGGTTTGGTACATGGTCAAACTGTTTATTAGTTGCTATACCATAGTATTTGGCAGATGATATCAACTAGTAATCACTGTGGTAATCATTAATGAAACGACAGTAGCATGCAAACTCAAGAATCATTACTAGTTTAAGAGTAAACTTTTTTCACTAACACAAACACTGCAAAATGAACACAAAGAAAATCTATAGGAATTCATGTTCCATGAAACCTATGAAGATGACAGAAAAACATTTTACTAACAAATTCAGTGTCATTTAAATCTGTGCATGATCACAAATGTGTGTCTTATTGACCCCACACTGATTCACACTGGTTTTTTTTTTTTAAATTGGGGGTTGCTGTTATTGTTGTTCAGTTGCTAAGTTGTGTCCGACTCTTTGCAATCCCATGAACTGCAGCACACCAGGCTTCCCCTGTCCTTCACCATCTCCCTGACATCCGACAGCCAGTGAAGGTTTACATGCTCAACAAGAACTAGCAGTGGGACAACCAAGGCCCCAGGCGTGTCATCCAGCTATGTGGAGTGGCTGAAAGGCATGTCCCAGGTACTCAGGGACTGACAAAACATGGTCCACTGGAGAAGGGAATGGCAGACTACTTCAGTATTCTTGCCTTCAGAACCCCATGAACAGTATGAAAAAGCCAAAAGAAAAAACCTGCCGAGTGATGAATATAAATGTGGTCAACTAGGTACTTCACCACAGTGTGAAGTTTATACAGGTGGTCTTCAGAACTGAGTAGAAAACATTCTACCATCAAGAGGCAGCCTGCTGATTTATGGCTCTGTCACCACTTATGGCATTTGGTTAAGACTCCGGAGCTACACTAGCATAAACCTCAGCTTATGGGGCTTTTGCAAGGATCAAACAAGTTACTATGCTTAGTAACTGTTAGCTGGTGTTAAGATGATCTATTTGCTATAATGCACAAAATGGGAATTGATAAGTCACTAAATGATGTGACACTTGCAATTACCCACATGTGAATTTCTTCTTCAGGACACTAAGTGCACTAGGACTGCTAACTCTCCCAGCGTTTCTGTAAGCAAGATGGGACAAGAAGCACTGTTACTGGTCTGAGAGTTAACACTGCAGCAAGGAGCCTCAGCGAGAGGACTGTGCCTGGAGACGGCCTCCCTCACCGCGTGCAAGAGACTTAGCTTTCACACCAGTCCCCTGTTTCTACACAGTGAGCAGACAGAACCTCACATCATCAAATATGTGTTTTTGTGTGGTATTTTACACAGGAACAATCTAAAATTAATTCTATGCAAATTCTAGAATTTAGTTTAATTCTGATAATAAATTCAGTTCATCACTGAGAGTTAAGATTTTTATGGTTAAAGATTTCCAGTCATTTTAAATGTTATTTTTTAATTAGAATATTAAAACACTGCTTAGTGAAATAAAATTTAAAAAGAGGAAAACAAAAGAACTCTCACATACACACACACACAAGCTGAAAAGAGTATAACAGGACAATATGACCCAAAATATTCTATTGAGTAAAATAGAAATTCATCACCAAAGCAAGAACGTCTAAGTACATAACAGTTTGTTTTGCACATAGAACCACAGTATAACTGACTTTTAATTAATAATCACCAATACATCACTTATTACTTAATATTTAGTAAATAAAAAATTGTATCTGATGCAGCTAATGGACCTTTGGGAGAAATATGTAGTTCTGCACATAATTAGAACAAATATAATAAAATATAATTCACATTTAAAAAACTAACAGAATCCAAGGGACAAAAAAGTTTTAAAACATGACTGATTAATTTATAAGTATAATAAGAAAACACAAAGATGTAAACTTTTTTTAAAAAATTCTTACTTCGTTATGCTGTATTTATGAAGTGGGCTGTTTGCAGGCCTCTCTTAATGTTTTTTCGGGAACAAAGCAGGGGAACACATCTTGCCATGGCTGTTTAATCGTGTAATTTCTGAAGAATAAGGCATAAATCCAATCCTACCTCTTACACAAAAGATGTGAGCTTTCAGCCAAGTTTCAAGAGGTATATAAACCTCAGTGTCTTTTAGACTGGTCCTTTTGAATCATGAAAGAGAGATGAAGACAGGGGAAAAAATACCTATCTTGTCCCTCTGTAAATTAAAACTAAATCCATTTATCCCCAATATGTTCATCTTTTCAAGAAACCACAAAATTTGTGTTTTCATTAATGATGCTTCTTAAAAGGTACCAACCTTAACTCAAGACCTATGTAAAAACTAGCAAGAGGTACTGCTTATCAGAGAACAAACTAGGTTACGTGAAAACTGCTGAAGTTGAGCAGGCCTGACCAGCCGAGATGGGAGTTCATGTCTGCAGCTGCTCTCCAGTCCTTGGCAGCAAAACTGGTGGAAGAACACTAACTGAAAACCTAAGCTGTGGTTCCTAAGCCGGTATTTTGTTTTTGGACTGGCATGACCCACACAAGTAGAAAGAGTCCAGATCTGGCAGGCAAGTAAAGAGACAAGCAGTCTTGTAGCATATGTCACCTTTTCACACTCATATGCCATCCTCTATACTGGTGACCAAAATATTTAATGTCAGATTAAAAAGTGTCTGTCAAATAATAGATAGTCATAGCTTTGTGCCAGGGACCATGAATCAAGTTGGGAGTCACCAAATAAATAATATCAACAGCCCCAATATCAAAACACATATTTGATATGTTTTATCTGCACAGGATCCATAACTCAAGGTCACCTGCCCTGCTACACTTATACAGGCCTCCCTCAGAGATACTATGGGTTCAGTTTCAGATCACTGCAATAAAGAGATTATTGCAAGAAAGTCACATGAATTTTTTTGGTTCCTCATTGCATATAAAAGTTGTGTTTCCACTGTACTATAATCTATTAAGGTGCAATAACAGTACGTCTAAAAAAGGTACAGACATTAAATTATATTAAAGTTATAAAAATACTTTACTGCTAAAAACGCTAACCGTCATTGGACAACGCAGAGTTGCCACAAACCTTCAATTTGTAAAAAAAAGCACAAGCCAAAGTACAATAAGATGAGGTATGTCTGTGTTAAATTAAATACTTTTATAAGACTTTCCTATCTTTAGTGAATTAAGAAATTAAGTTGCATTTATTACAAAGGGAACTACTAAATACCAAACTCATCTTAGCTGAGCAATGGTAAAATTTTCCGCCCAAGAAATATATTTCTCAAGTTGTTAAAATAGAGGACATGAAATATCATGATGGAGTACGGGCTGAATGTAGCCATCCATGTACATTAGTTTAGAGCAAGCAGATGATGAAGCAATCTAGGCAAACGAAGTTTTTCCTTAAAAAAAAAAAAAAATGAAACAAGCCTTGAAATGAAACAAACACAAGTTTCAGTATGTATCCAGATCTACTGGCCTTTTACCAGTGTAATTTCAAAAGCTTTAAAAATGATCTCTAAAAGAGCTATTCAGATCATCTGAGTGAATAGTAATGACAGATATCTGAAAATTAAAGATGACCACAGAAAACTTACAAGAGTGTTGCCCAGGCTCGGCAAGACTGTCATTTTAAGAACTGGCTAGTACATATACTTCCACTGTTTACTGACTAATATTTAAACTAACCATTTAAAATTGAGAGGCTTCATTTTTAATAATTACACTTTTCATTCTATCTCAAATAGACATTTTAAAATATCACCATGAAGATGGTTATGTACTACTGAATTTCATCAGTTTCTCCAAACGAATTCTCACTTCAAAAGAGATACAAAATGGTGGTTAAGATCAGCATCTCAAATTGTCTAGAAATCAATTCATTCCTAGCAGAATTTCAGTACAATGGAGGTTACCGTCTTTGACTTACACAGGCTTCCTCTTAAATAAATTATATATAATTGTATCCTGAAATAGTCTTTTTAGAGTTAGGCTTTTATTACATGATAGCTGGATTTAATAAAACAATAGTATTTAAGATATGCATATTTTTCAACTGTATCAAGTTTTTGAAAATCAACATTGGAAAAAAGGTAGCAAGGCGGAATAAGAAACAAGACACAGCAGACTCTGTTCAGTGATGGTTTTGTGGCCTAAAAAACAACACTTTTGCCTACCTTCTCTCTCAACAGAGCCATGGACATGAGGACAAGGAGTCCACCCTCTTTGCTAATACACAGTATCCCAAGGGATACAACTTGTAGGACTTATCAAGAGGAACCAATTTGTCTACCTCTGAGCTATAGCTGCTATTTTTAGAGGCTATAGAATGAAGAGAAGAGGAGCTTCACTACATTTCTCAAATGACAGAACTCCCTGAGTAAAGAGTCTTTGTAACTCTGAATAAAGGTTTAAAAATGAATAGTAGATCTCAAAAAAAAAAAAAAAAAAAAAGAATAGTAGAAAAATCCTATCCCTTTCCTTACATATATAATCTACTTGACTTTTTTATAGGCCATATATATCTACTTGATTTTTTTCTTCTCTTAATAATTAGTAGAAAGTCAGTGAGATAAATAATAATGCACACCCTCCAATCTAAAACCTCAAGCTTTCAGAGGTATCATCTCACATAAAAAGTGGAGAAACTATAAAGAAGAGCCCCAGACTCAAATGCCAGCATGCAGGGCTGTCAAAGACCACAGAAAACCTTTGTGCTGATTAGAAAGTGGACCTTCCCTAAGACTGATTTCGTTAGAACAAGACACGTCACTGCCATGTGCTAGAGAACTGCTAAATAAACATGCAAGCAAGTATATCTGAGGAGAAAGTGGCAATTCCTAAGCTGTGCAACTCACACCAGCCCCCGTACACAGCAGCCTGCATGCACAGGCCACACAGTCCCTACTCACACACAGAACTGGCCACTGCAAGATGCCTGCGCTGTGCCAAGGGTGACACAGGTCAGTTGTGTGTCCTCCAGAGTATTCTCAGGGCATGAAAACTGCAACACACAAACAGCCCTGGGTAGCAAGTGGTCCACCAGCCACAACCATGAGATACACGTATAATCAGCCTCATCATTTTATAACTACATCTTAAATACAGATCCAGCATCCTAAAGGAAGATGTCATTACAAAACTTCTGTTTGCAATTACAGGTTAAAAGTAAAAAAATCATGATAAGAATCTTTGCTCACTAGTAAGAAATTTGTGTGCTTTTGCTACACAAAAGGCGTTTCTTGTTTTAAACATATTTATTCACTGGTCAAAAACTTTCTTTGAGTGCATAGTTAAATGCTTTTTATAGATAATCTCATTTAATCCTCAAATAACCAAATGAAAGCAATATTAATGTGCCCATATTACAGCTGAAGAATGAGTATCAGAGGTTAGAAACTCCCTCACACAACTAGAAACAATATCTGAGATGGGATAGAAACCTTACCTCTTTTTATTTCACTATTTCATAAACTAGGTACAATGTTTATACTCAGTTATACTTAAATCATACATGTATACTTGGTATAAAAATGCTTGTGAATAAGAATCAACCAGAATTAATAAAATCTGTATACGCTGTTTGACTTACATGTGAGATTTCATCTAGAAAAAAGAAAAGGAAGATGCTATAAAAACATATGCAGTGGGGACATGTATACATAAAACTAGAATACAGAATCTAATGTGGTTGAACATATATAACTCATTAACTGCTTGCTGAATTAAACTAAACAAAAAACTTCAACTTGAAGAGGGAAAAAAGCATATGGAAAAGCACAAATCTAAACAGGAGAAATCAATCACTTTTATGAAAAACTTGTGCATATGATCCACAAAACAAAATCTTACGGATTAAGCTGCTTTAACTACTGGCCAGTTGCTACAGACATCTCAGAAATTATCCATATAGCCTTCTGTAGTAAATCTTTATGTTTCTAAGTGGTTGTGGATTAAAAATTATATATTATCTGGATCATTTTGAGTATATGATAAGCTATCAATTATCAGTGGCCCTCCTTTAAATGTCTGCTATAGGTAGATTTATACCATTTGAGATTATTATTATTATTATAATACGTTGGCACCCAGAGTTTCTTTATTGGCAAAAACTTTAATTTTATGTAAAGGGCTTCCCTGGTGATTCACTTGGTAAAGAGACTGCCTGCAATGCAGGAGACCTGGGTTCAATCCCTGGGTCAGGAAGATCCCCTGCAGAAGGAAATGGCAACCCACTCCAGTGTATTTGCCTGGGAAATTCCACCCACGGTCAGAGGAACCTGGTGGACTACAGTCCATGGGGTCGCAAGACTTGGACACAAGTTAGCAACTAAACCACCAAGGATGGCAACTGAAGAATTATTCTAATATAAACATTTTCACTTAAGTTTTCAAGAATATTTCTAGTGCACAAATCAAATGATACCAGTGAGATTAAACATTTTTTATTCCATGTTTTCTATTTGTGAAAAACGTGAATTTTCTTTCCTGAAACTTTAAAAGCACTTATTAAATTGACAAAAACAGTGTTAAAGCTAATAGTCTACCACAGAAAACTGTGCTGTTAGTTCACTGCTCTCAGACTTGACAAGCGAGTGTCTGTGTTGGCTCAACTGCCTAGAGCCATGAAGGGAAAGACAATGTTCTGGGGAAATGAACCAATTTTAAGATACCGTGTCATTTTTATAATTCTAGATTTTAGAGAATTCATGATAAAGCACTCTCAATATATCTGATTATCAAATTTATTCATTTTAGAACTAAAAAATTAATGTTTATCCTATTTTAAATCTTTCTGTTCCAAAAACAGACTTGTCATTAAAGTATAAGAAAAGTTAAGAGCAAATAAGGAAGAAAGACAGACATATTACACATGAAACCAATCTCAAACATTTAAAAAAGGTACTTCTGTATGTGACCCCGAGTAGAGAAGTATACAACCTTTTCAGTCTGTCTGGACGGCATCAACATTATCCTCAGTGAAACTTTTTCTTCTTTTTACTAATATTTACTGAAGAAAACGTTTAAGGAATACCATTAATTGTGTGTACATTCAAAGGGCTTTCCTTTATTTTTCAGATTCAAGGCAACCCAGACAGGAGAAACAGACTCCTTGCACAGGTGAGTTTTCTCCCAAACAATCAGGAAGGAAAGGAGCCATCCTACCAACGCAGGTCCTTACTGTGAAATATTACCAAACTTCTGAAAACAAATCTCTATGGGCTATACATAAACAACGTTCCAGATTTATAAAATAAAAAACTTACAATTTCGTCGCCTGGTAACCAATATCCTTCCTGTTCGATACCAGCTTTGGAGCCTTTGCAGCCCACTGTCAGCGTCTCCACAATGAGACCATCTTTCACAGCCAAGCTCAACTGACGAGTGGTCTCCTTTGGATGCATACCGTGGACTCGAGACATGTACCTGAATACAGAGGAAAACAAATTTAAAGTCTCTTAGTACTGAAAAATGAAAATGAATAAAAGTAAGAAAATATTTTTCTTTTTTGTGGCATACTTATGAGAGCCCTACAGAGAGAAAAGAAAGTCAGTCAGGCCTGAATACTGAACTCTTTCAATTATCATAATATTTTAAACCTTAAATCTATTTTGCATATTTAGAGGGACATTTGTTCAAAATACTCCCAAATCAGCATAAATAAATCTTTTAACAGATTTTATAGTCAAACATCCCATTTAGTTCTAGCCTCTGTGGCAACTGCCGCTAACTTCCACTCTGCAGATTCTCAATCTAGAATTTTATCATCTTCAGTATTTTGGAATATAAAATACTTTTACTCAAAACTTAGGAAATGACACAAAAGAAAATACAGAAAGTACACAGCTGATTGTCAACATATAAAGAAAACAAGAATGCATGCTATGATCAATAAAGCAAAAATGTGATCTTCAATTAAATATATTTTGAACTGCATCACTAAAGCATACAAGCTCTCCCTATATTTATAAATATACATGGCATATTTATTAAAAAATTTTGTTCCAAACATACCCTGCACCACAGAGAATGATGTTTACAGATTCTCTTGCACTCAGCAATTGTACAAACTCAGGTTAACATTACGGCATATTTACTTCATATCATTTCATTTTTCAAGGAAATAAAACGTTACAGCCACAACTGAATTTGTGCCATTTTCCATTCCTCTCCAATCCCCAATACTCCATACTCCAATACTCCAATCTCCAATATCCCAGGTAAACTAGGATATCTAGACACAAAAACATACTGTGAGACAAATCATGCTGGCCTCAGTCTCTCCAGAAAAACATCCTGTGCTGCAAGACAGGGCTGAGTGCCCCAGGGTATACAAGGAATTAGAGTACAACAGAAGGATTCTGTATCTGGCTACTCTGTCATTTAAGTATCTATCAGAGAAGTCAAAACAAAAAAAAAGGCAAGAACTCAGGACTTCCCTGATGGTCCAGGGTTGCTCAGCGCAACCACAAAAAAAAACCACCAAAAACAAAAAAAAACACAAACCAAGATCTCATCACTGAAGAACCTTCAAAACTCAGGAGATGAATTTCATTTCAAGCAAGGAGTAAATCATGGCAGAGGGAATGCAGAGCCTCTGTGTCTACAGCTTGTGGAAGAGAACTGGTTTTTGTTTAGGCATCAGATAACTTTAAAGAGTTATTTTCTATTTTCTCTGCCAATGCAGTTAACTGAGAGATAAAAAGGAAGTGAAGTGGGAGCAGCAGCCCCACTGCCGTAACAAACAAGGGCAGGAGGAAACAAGGTGGAGCGGTCCACAGACTGATGTGTTAGCTTTGCCACCTGCCAGCTAAGGGTGGCAAATGATGCAGTAGAGGTACAAATATCTTTTGATATATAAAGGTCAACACTAACAGAAATAATCAACCCAATCAGAAACCCAGCAGACGACCTGAATAGATACTTTTCAAAGAAGACATACACACAGTCAACAGGTACATGAAAAGATGCTCAACCTCACTAATCATCAGGGAGATGCAAACCAAAAATCACAATGAAATGTCCCTTCACACGTGTGAGAATGGCCATCAGCAAAAAGACAAGAGATAACAAGTGTTAGTAAGGATGTAGAGAAAAAGGAACATTTCTACAGTGTTAGTGGGAATGTAAACTGGTTTAGCCACTATGGAAAAGAAAATGGAGGTTTCTCAAAAAATTTAAAATAGAACTACCATATGATCTACTTCTGGGTATTGATCTGAAGAAAATGAAAACACATCTGCACCTCCATGTTCCCTGAAGCAGTATGTACAACAGCCAAGATATTTACAGTAGACAAGGTATGGAAACAACCTAAGTGCTCATGGACAGATGAATAAAGAAGATGTGAGATACAGATGTATATAATGGAGTATTACACAGCCATAAAAAAAACTTGCCTTTTGTGACAACATAGATGGATCTCGAAGCCATTATACTACATGAAATAAGTCAGACAGGGAAAGACGAATACCATATGATCTCATTGATACGTGAAACAAACCAAAAAAACACTCATTAGATACAGAGAACAGACTGGTGATTGCCAGCCATGAGGGGTGGGGAGGGAATGGGCAAGATGTGTGACAATGGTCAAAAGGTACAAACTTTCAGTTATTAGATAATTAACTCAAGGAGATACAGTAGATATCGTGGTGACTATGGTTAACGATATTATACTGCATATTTGAAAGTTGCTAAGAGAATGGATCTTTGAAAAGAAATCATGGTATAGGTACAATTTCTCAAAAACATTATATAATTATCTCTGTATAAGAGTTCTAGGGGTATATTCCAGGAACTGTCAAAAGAGGTTACTTCTGAGAATAGGGGTTCACCCAAAAGGGGGTGTGAGGAGTACTTTCTTTTTCAACAGTACTCCTTTTTTATTTTGTTCATGTATCTACTGGCTGAAGACTATTTATACAAAAAAAGTAGCCACCATTTACCACCCCTCCAAATGTACGATAGCTCCTTTCTCCTGCATGGGCTTGCCAGTCTTGGGCAGGCTCCTTCCTTTCTTTCCGAACTCATCTTAGCTCTTCTGTCCTTTACTTATCCAGAATGATTTTAAAGTCAGTTGGCAAAGATCCGTGAAAACCATTCTGTAATTTAGATTAGAGGAGAGTAAATACCATTACAATTGTAAGTAATATAATTTTTCCTGATTAACTTTGAAAAACTGCTATTTATAACTTTTTCTACATCCTTAACAAGGTCTTTTTAAAAAAATGAAACAAAGATGATTATTTTTAATGATAAAAGGTACCATTCACAAAGAAGATAGACATCATAAACCATTAGGCACCTTAACAACAAAGAAATAAAGATTAAAAAAAGCAAAAATCAGGAGAAATATAAGGGAAAAGAAAAAATATATAATCATAGTGAGATATATTAACATTACTCTGAGAATATTTTATCAAGTGCAGAAAAAATGAGAATAGGAGCATCTTGAATGATGTCATTAATAATTTAAATAGATTTATATATAACTAAATTTGAATTAATCATATCCTACACAAATATATTTAAAATTCATACTGTCAAACAGTATGAATAGAAGTGGAATCAAAATGTCATACATTTTTAGTTAGGCAAAAATTCATAAGTTTTCTAAAATATACCTATTATACATATTATTTATATATATGTATACAAAAGCTCTTCTACTACACTGATAAAGGCTTAGGAAAGAATATAAAAAAAAAGAGATGGAGAAATTGGAAAACATAAACTAAATGAAATGCAAGCATTGAATATGAAATAGAAAAAGTGAAACAAATTGGATAAAAGTAAAAGATCCTCAAATAGTCCAGCTGTTTTTAAATATGGCTGCTCATAAGACATATCTGTGAAGTTCTGGCAAAAATAAAAGCAATACCTGGGCCTTTGTATTTTTCAAAAAATTCCAAGATAATTCTGATATGCATCTGGGTTTTAAAAAGTGATTACAGGTTTTTCTATTAAATTGTAGTTTCAGTGATACAGATTTCTGCAATTTTTCTGCTGACAAATCACAATACTATGGTATTAAATAAACAATAGTTACATAATCACAACAGTAAAAGTTATTTATCAATTTTCACAATCAATAGACAAAAATAAAAGACAATTATAATTGCAAGCCATAATGAGAACATGATTAACCTAACAATATAAAGTAATTATGTATAATTGAGGGGGTCAAGCAGACTGATGTGGTAAGTGGAACTGCATATGTGCACGTTTTCATCCGCTCAGCCAGTCTTTGTCTTTTGGTTGGTGCATTTAACCCATTTACATTTAAGGTAATTATTGATATGTATGATTCTATTACCATTTTCTTAATTGTTTTGGGTTTATTTTCTACAGGTAGGGTTTTTCCTTGTTTTCTGCCTAGAGAAGTTCCTTTAGCATTTGTTGAAAATCTGTTTTGTTGATGCTGAGTTCTTTTAACTTTTGCTTGTCTGGAAAGTTTTTGAGTTTTCCATCAAATCTGAAGGAGAGCCTTGCTGGGTATTCTTGGTTGTAGGTTTTTCCCTTTCATCACTTTAAATATGTCATGCCATTCCCTTCTGGAGTTTCTGTTGAGAAATCACCTGATAGCCTGATGGGAGTTCTCTTATATGTTATTTGTCATTTTTCCTTTGCTGCTTTTACGATTTTATCTGTCTTTAATTTTTGTCAGTTTGATTACCATGTGTTCCTCCTTGGGTTGTTCCTTCTGGGACTCTGTGCTTCCAGGACTTGGTTGATTACTTCCTTTCCCATGTTAGGGAAGTTTTCAGCTATTATCTCTTCAAATATTTCCTCAGGTCCTTTCTGTCTCTTCTCCTTCTGGGACCCCTATAATGCAAATATTCCTGTGTTTAATGTTGTTCCAGAGGTCTCTTAGGCTGTCTTCATCTCTTTTCATTCTTTTTTCTATATTCTGTCCTGCAGCAGTGATTTCCACCATTCTGTCCTCAGGTCATTTATCCGTTCTCCTATCTCAGTTATCCTGTTATGGATTCATTCCAGTGTATTATTCATCTGCTTGTTTGTTCTTTAGTTCTTATAGGTCTTTGGTAAATATTTCTTGCATCTTCTCAATCTTGCCTCCATTCTTTTCCAGAGATCCTGGATCATCTTCACTATCATTATTCTGAATTCTTTTTCTGGAAGGCTGCCTATCTCCACTTCATTTAGTTGTTTTTCTGGGGTTTTACCTTGTCCCTTCATCTGGGACATAACTGTCTGCTCTTTCATGATGATTAACTTTCTGTAATTTGGTTTTGTTTTAGTTGCTGTGGGATTGTGGTTGTTGCTTCTTCTGTTTGTCCACTGATGGAGGAGGCTAAGAGGTTTGTGTAAGCTTCCTGATGGGAAAAAATGGGTGATGGGAAAAAATGGGTCTTGCTTTGGTGGGCTATAAAGAAAGCTGAGTGCTGAAGAATTGATCCTTTTGAACTATGGTGTTGGCAAAGACTCTTGAGAGTCCCTTGGACTGCAAGGAGATCCAACCAGTCAATTCTAAAGGAAATCATCCCTGAATATTCATTGGAAGGACTGATGCTGAAGTTCCAAAACTCTGGCCACCTGATGGGAAGAACTGACTCATTGGAAAAGACCATGATGCTGGGAAAGATGGAAGGAGGGAGGAGAAGGGGACGACAGAGGATGAGATGGTTGGATGGCATCACCAACTCGATGGACATGAGTTTGAGTAAGCTCCAGGAGTTTGTGACTGACAGGAAAGCCTGGTGTGCTGCAGTCTATGGGGTCACAAAGAGTCGGACACAACTGAGTGACTGGACTGAACTGGTAGGCAGGGCCTTGCTCAGTAAAGCTTTAATCCAATTATCTGCTGATGGGTGGTGTTGCACTCCCTCCTGGGTAGTTTTTTGGTCTGAGGTGACCCAGCGCTACAGACTGCATGGTCAGGTTAGGAGTGTTTATGCCAAAGAGGACCTTCCCAGACAGCTGTTGCCAGTTCCCCAGTCCTGCAGTCAGCCCCTGCAGACCCACACCTCCACAGGAGACCCTCCAACACTAGCAGTTTTGGTTCAGGTTCCTGTGAATTCACTGCTCCTTCCCTCATGAGTCTTGGTGCACAGAGGTCTTTTTTGTGCCCTCCAAGTCTGGAGTCTCCATTAGCCCCAGTCCTGTAGAAGTCTTGTAATCAAATCCCACTGGGCTTCAAGGTCAGATTCTCTGTGGATTCCCAACCCCTTTGTCAGGTTCCCAGGCTTGGAAGCATTCAGGTTCCAGTGTCCTCCTGATGATGATTGTTCAACAGCTAGTTGTGATTTTGGTGCTCTCGCAGGAGGAGAAGAGTGCATGTCCTTCTACTCCACCACCTTGAACCAGAAGTCTAACTCGGCAGAGTGTAGAACATAACAGATCCTCCAGAGCCCAGGAATGCAGGCTAATCTAAGCAGGAAGCAGCAGGAGGTGATGCAAATGAGGAAGGTCAGGTACTGATACTCTGCACAAGGACTGGGAAAGCATGGGCAACAGAAGACTTTCAATTGTGGGACATTTGATAAGATGGTGTTTTTGAAAAACATCTCTGACACCAGTGATGGAAAGAAGAAACAGACCAGCAAGACCAGGAGGAGGCCAGAAACCCAATTAGGAACCAGCTGCCACTGCACAGGCAGGAAATTACACAGGCTAAAAACCAGGCCAGGTAAAGAAAACAGACATTTTACAGGACCATTCAATCTACAAAGTCTAGGGTACTCCAAACACATTTCTCATCCCCTCTAGCCACAGGATAAAGATCTCAATGCTGGCATTAGAGGTCTTCTTGATTTGGGCCTTTTGGACTTTTCATTTCCTAAGACTCTACAGTCCCTCTGTTTCAACTCCCCTCTCTGCCTCACCAAGTCCCACTCAACTTGCAAGGCTCTATTAATTCCATATCCTCCTAAGGTCTTCCTGATTCTCTCTCAGTGACCAAACACTACCTCCTCCCCCTTCAATTAAGGCCTGTCATTGTTGTTCAGTTCCTAAGTCATGTCCAACTCCCTTTCGACCCCATGGACTACAGCAGGCCAGGCTCCCCTGCCCTTAACTATTTCCTGGAGTTTGCTCATAATTCATGTCCATTGAGTCGATGATACTATCTAACCATCTCACCCTCTGCTGTCCCATTCTCCTTTTGCCTTCAATCTCTCCCAGCAAAGGCCTGTCATACTATTAATTAAACATTCCACTCACAAGGGGCAGAGGTGCATTCTGTCTAGGATACCTCTTCCATTATTTGGTACTATTCTTTTATTATTTTTAACTGAAGGCTAATTACTTTATAATATTGAGGTGGTTTTGCCATACATTGACAAGAATCACCTACAAGCGTGACATGTATCCTACATGTATCCCCCCCGTCCCAAATGCACCCCCCACTTCCCTCCCCACATTCTTTTACTCTTTAATGGTACTTTTCTGTGCCTTGTCTGTATGATTCCATCACAGAACTGCAGAGAAACATGAAACATATGAAAGCAAGTGGACAACAATCCCAACCAAGGTGAGTGCCCCAGGAATGTGGCATGCTGGACAAAACTCACTGTGGGACTGTGGTTATAGCTCTTCAGAACCAGTAACTCTTCTGTAAGGCTGTTATATAAAATAAAATAACAATGGTAACAGTGGTAAACTGTACCTATCAGCCTGCTACCATAGGACGGTATGTAAGAAAGAGTAAATCAACCCAGATTGAAATGAGAATGTAGTTATAAGAACGAAGAATTCTTGGGAGTACACATACAATATAACATTAACTGTTAAGTTTTTTAAAATTAACTTTATTGTCACTTCGGCAATGGCCACTTTCCTATCCTACAATAAATCTACTGAGGGAATAGAAATTGACAGGGATAAGAAAAATAGTTCCTAGAAATCATGGGTTTCATAAAACTGAACTATGGTAAATAAATAAATAATTAATGGGTACCTAGTTGCAAGTTCAAAGGCAACCTACACATGAAGACTTACAGTTTGGATTTATGTCTGTCTGTAGTGACAAGAAGAACTCCAGGAGAACTCAAATTTCAATGCCAAATATGTCACAAGAGGTCAGAGGTCACATTTTCTAATTGGGGTTTGACCCTAAAGTAAGCAATACATGTAATTAATTGATGCCCTAATCTGAAACATTAACTTGAATGGGACTAAGTCCACCAATTCAATATCAGTCTGATAAGCATGCTAGTCACAAATGTGGTCACCTCTAGAAACACAAAATCAAAGTTGCTCAAGACAGAAAGGAAACAAGATTTCAACTGCTTTTTCCAAGACAACAAAAAATAATTTGATCTCTCCCAATGACACCAATGTTAGCCAATAATACAGGCAGAGACTATAATAAAACCCATACTTCTTTCAAAAATATGTCTTTGCCTTATAACTATTACTTAGAATACTGATGAAAGTCTAACATTGTATTATAATTATCCAAATTAGGTATGAATAATTTGGATTAAAGAGGAAAAAATGACATGTAACTTATTTTTATTGGATATTAAAATATAGGAGACATTTTAAAAAATAACAAGGCAATGAATTATGAATCATATTGGGAATATTAGGGATTCAAAGCTTAAATTTCATTTCTGTTACTGGTTTTGATATCTCATGTTCTTTATCTCTTCGCTCATTGATTTAAAAACTGTTAAACAAGGGCTAAAAACATCATGATGTAGTACAAACAAAAATATTTTATAAACAATTGTTTTATGTAAGTGCTATTAATCAAATATTTCACAGCTTTAATTTCATGACACCTAGCCAAATTTCATAGAACGGACAAATTCATATGTACTACTTATAATTTAGCATTATAGCTACTCTTGCCTATGCTTATGTTCATCTAAACTGACTCATGTAATTCTTTTTTAAGATAAAACGACTCATTTGTTTTCATCTTATGATTAAACATCACAAAACACCTTTCAGCTCCTAAAAACGTAAAGTATTTTTATGGAGAAGCCAAAATTTATTTGTGCTTATTTACTTTTCAAGCAAGAACATGTATGGAAGTTTATACCATTATTAAATCATATTTATAAACATGAGCTTTTAAATCAGAGGCACAGGTTAACTATTAATTTTCAACAATCAAACTTTACCCTATACATGTATTTTGATTTCAGATTTGACTCATTCTGTAAAAATACTTTCCATCCCCAGGACTCCCTGGTGGTTCAGTGGTAAAGAATCTACCTGCCAATGCAAGAGACAGAGGTTCAATTCCTCATCCAGGAAGATCCCACATGCCATCGAGCAACTAAGCCTGTGTGCCACAACTGCTGAGCCTGCACTACAGAGCCCAGGAACCACAGGTACTGAAGCCTGTAAGCTCTAGAGTCCATGTTTTGCAACAAGAGAAGATACTGTGGTGAGAAGGCCAGGTACCACAAACAGAAAGTAGCCTCTGCTCTCCACAACTACTGAAAAGCCCTTGAAGGAGCGAAGATCCACTGCAGCCAAAACAAATAATTTTTTTTAAATTAAAACAAACAAACAAAAAACACAAAAACTTCCATCCTCAAATAACAGAAATTTTCAAAGAAGTTTCTCTGATATTTTTTAAATACTTGAAATATTCAATAAAGTGAAAAGTGAAAGTGCAAGTTGCTCAGTTGTGCCTAACTTTTTGCGACCCCATGGACTATACAGTGCATGGAATTCTCCAGGCCAGAATACTGGAGTGGGTAGCCCTTCCCTTCTACAGCGGATCTTCCCAGCCCAGGGATTGAACCCAGGTCTCCTGTGTTGCAGGTAGATTCTTTATCAGCTGAGCCACAAGGGAAGCCCAACAATAGTGGAGTGGGTAGCCTAGCCCTTCTCCATGAATCTTTCCAACCCAGGAATCGGACCAGGGTCTCCTGTATTGCAGGCAGATTCTTTACCAACTGAGCTATCAGGGAAGCCCATAAATCTCAAGAGTGGCTCTGTAATTTATAGTACCTTTTCTACTTTTTCGAACAGAAAACTAGCAATTAGAAAAAAAGAAAGTAAAAGGTAGAATTAAAAAGACTCAGGACTCTTTCCAAGGGAGGTGAACTGACAACTAACAAAAGGCTACTGCCATAAACCCTGAAGTTGGACATCATCAGATTACACAGAAGAAACATTTGCTACAAAAAAAAATCCTACTTTATTATAGAAGTTGTTATTAGTCCCTATTTGTTCAATTAACTTTGAGAATCTGAAACTTCTACTCACAAAATTTCTTTTCAAATTTCAACACAAATGTAATATTTTAATGATACTTTGAAGATGATACTGCTGTAGATTCTGTACTTTCTGGTGTTATATACAAAAATGAAAAATACTCCTTGAATCTGCCTCTGCTAGAAGGAAATTTTATTGCTTTCAGCTCTGCTTTAGGACTTCAGAAAATACCCAGTGCCTTTAGCAATTATTTTTCTTTTTAGAAAAATGACTCGATGCTGTGAGCTTGGAAGACGGCAGAGGTAACATGATTTTAATGTCTCCCAACCTCCTCAACAAAGTCACAAGAAGCCTTAGCAAAAAAACAAGTTGACAACCCAACCCTTGGAAAACATAAACAAGTGACGAGAATTCTCATGAGTCCCAAAGTCCAGTAGCTGAGGACAAGCCTCCAAAAGCTGCAACTGCAGTTGGTACTGACACCGGTGCAGGAGGAGGCAGAGGGACACGACACAACACTGAGAACAGGAGGATAAAACAGCTAAAAGGCAGTCACTGGAGAGCAAAGTGGGCCGAATCGAGAACAGCAGTTCACATTGGACAGGGTTTGCACACCTCCATTTGCAGGTAACTGATGGGAATTCATGAGCTCATGGTAAAGTTCTTATGGGGCTGGAGCAGAGAAACCTGTGAACACTCACAACTAATCAGCCAAAGCTCCCTTTTAATACAGAACTCCACAGTGCAGAGAAACGGCTAGCAATAAAAGTATCAAACCCTACTGAAGTCTGGTCATAAAGACCTCCAATGTAAGGACAATGGGCACAAAAGAAATTGTGGTTCTGGCAAAAGGCACAGAAGCAGATCATGGTAAATGTGAGGCATTATTTTTAGCACTTCATAAGAATGACAGAAGATTCTTTAGAGCCATACCTCCAAAAACTGTTTGCAACCACCTTCCCTTGACACAAGTTCAGGAAAAGTGATTTCACATGACAGGACTACGGCTGAAGGAGCAGAATATCCCTAAAGTGGAAGCATGCCCAAGACACGTGCCCACAACACAGATGAGACTATAACTACTATTTAAACACATGAAAAGACATTAAGAAAATTATATCAGATACAGGAAAGATATGTCAGAATTAGAAAACTCAGAAATGATGTAAACATGAGAAGTAAATGAAAAAATTCACTTCAGAAGAAGTCCAAACTAGAAGGCACACAAGAGTCAGTATGTAGGAAAAAAGTGACGTAAGTAGAAGTCATAAAGAAAGAAAATATGAAAAAAACCAAAACTATATAGCAGCTTTATTCACAACTGCCCAAACTGAAAATTACAAATATAGAAGACAGGAAAAGAAACCAACAGAGTATAAGAGAAAGCCCCCAAAACCAACAAGTAAACAAGATAATAAAAGTCCATGAATGATATATATATACAATTGACCCTTGAACCTATAGGGGTCAGAGCCCACCCACCACAGCCCAATGCAGTCAAAGATCTGCATCCCTGTTTACAGTCAGCCCTCTATGAATCCACATCTGGATTCAGGCAACCCTGAAGCATGCAGCCCCATGGCACATGGGATAAGTGAACCTATACAGTTCAATCCACGGAGTTCCAGGGTCAGTTGTACAATTTTTAAATTAAAATTTGCAATATTCAAAACACATTTTTAAAGGGACACTGTATACCCAACAAAACAACCCAGAATGACCAATACCAATACAGTCAAATTACTAGACTTCAAAGATAAAAATTCTTTATGAATCTAGGCAAAAGGACAGTCACAGCAGAAAGAAAATCAAGTTGTCATCCGATTTGCTGACAATGATGCCTTAAGCCATATTTAAGAACGTCAAAGAAAGAAGATAAAAGCGAAGGATTTTATATCCAGCCAGATTCACTTTCAAGTAAAAAGGCTGCAGACCAACTGTTATTAACATGCAAGAACTCAAAACTCTGACCCCAGGAATTCTTGATTATGAATCTACTAGATGGTGCTGCCACCATGGAAACAGTAACAAACTTTCTCAAAAAATTAAAAACAGAAATTACCATATGATCCAGCAGTCTCACTCCTGAGTACTTATCAGAAGAAAATGAAATCACTATCTTAAGACTTCTGTACCCTCGTGTTCTCAGCAGCATTACTTACAACAACCAAGACATGAGAACAACCTAAGGGTCCATCAAGAGACAAATGGATCAATAAAACACGGTATACATGTAAAATGGAATATTATTCAGTCATAAAAAGAAGGCAATTCCATCATTTTGTAACAACGTGGATCAATGCCAATTGCATCTCAATAAAACTGCAGAGTGGGGAAGTGGAAAACTTTTCTTTAAAGACTCTACTATAGAGAATGAACTTCAGGTGTCAGTGGTAAGCATGAAACAAACACTTGGAGAAGTAAGACTAAATGCGAACTCTAAGTACAAAGTATGATATGTAATTGCTACATTCTATGACAGTGTAGAATCAGTACAGTTGTTGAGAGAGGGTAAAACAGTTTGTCTGGTTTTCATGAGATGTGCTGTCAGTTCCAGCACCGGTGATGGTATTCTCAGACAGCCTGGGACATAGCTGGATGTAACGACTGAGTTAACTATATGACATCTAAAATGCACCACCCATGGTGTCCTTAAGAATCATGACTCTTATTGTGTAAGAAGGAAGGGAAAGATTTTAGCTAGCTCAGTAAAAACCAGTCGCCATAAATTCAAGGGGAAAATATCAGTATGAATTCATTATGGGGTTTTATTCTTTTACAACTATATGTATTTCCTAACTGGTCCACTAAAAGGCTTAGATAGAGAGACCAACCTGGTAGAAACAAGCACACCGAGGGCCAGAAAATGCTCTTGAGACACAATTTCTAACTGCAAGAAACCAGCGTCCCCTGGAGAAATCAGTGGTTCCAGGCTTGGGGCAAGGTGTATCCTAGATGAGCCCGAAAAAATCCTGTCACATCAGAAAGCAGAGAGGAACTTCACGAGACAATATGAAGAGGCTCCAACTGGTCAAAGAAGGGAAGTTAAGCATCAGTAGGGATTATAACAGAAACGGACTGAAATACACCAGAAAGAACTACTTGGTCGCCACTGGAGGATGCTATTTTGAAAACCTCTAGTTAAAAGAATCAGTTGTTCTACCTTTTCGATGTGAGCTATACCACATGGTAACCACACCCTACGTGATAGGAAGTTTATGTTCTTATGGAAGTGTTTCAGTTGAAAAAGAAAAGATAAACTATCTGGTAGATTATCACTATTTCGCAATCCTTAATGAATTACTGGATCTAGCCACTGTACAACAGGCTTAGTACTAACCTTGCCAGATGAAATACATTACCACCTATGAAGAAGTCTCACACTGGTAGCATTCACTACTCAGCTCAGTTCAGTCACTTGGTCGTGTCCAACTCTTTGCAACCCCATGGACTGCAGTGTGCCAGGCTTCCCTGTCCATCACCAACTCCCGGAGCTTGCTCAAACTCATGTCCATCCAGTCAGTGATGCCATCCAACCATCTCATCCCCTGTCGTCTCCTTCTCCTCCTGCTTTCAATCTTTCCCAGCATCAGAGTCTTTTCCAATGAATCAGTTCTTCGCATCAGGTGGCCAAAGGATTGAAGCTTCAGCTTCAGATCAGTCCTTCCAGTGAATATTCAGGGTTGATTTCCTTTAGGATTGACTGGTTGGATCTCCTTGCAGTCCAAGGGACTCTCGGGTCTTCTCCAACACCACAGCTCAAAAGCATCAATTCTTTGCTGCTCAGCTTTCTTTATAGTCCAACTCTCACATCCATACATGACTACCAGGAAAACCACAGCTCTGACTAGATGGACCTTTGTTGGCAAAGTGATGTCTCTGATTTTTAATATGCTGTCTAGGTTGGTCATAGCTTTTCTTCCAAGGAGCAAGTGTCTTTTCATTTCATGGCTGCAGTCACCATCTGCAGTGATTTTGGAGCCCCCAAAATAAAGTCTGTCACTGTTTCCATTGTTTCCCCATTTATTTGCCATGAAGTGATGGGACCAGATGCCATGATCTTAGTTTTCTGAATGTTGAGTTTTAAGCCAGCTTTTTCACTCTCCTCTTTCACTTGCATCAAGAGGCTCTTTAGTTCTTCTTCACTTTCTGCCATAAGGGTGGTGGTCTTCTGCCACCCTACCTGAGGTTATTGATATTTCTTCCGGCACTCTTGATCCCAGCCTGTGCATCACCCAGCCCAGCATTTCACATGATGTACTCTGCATATAAGTTAAATAAGCAGGGTGACAATATACAGCCTTGACATACTCCTTTCCCGATTTGGAACTAGTCCATTGTTCCATATCAGGTTCTAACTGTTGTCTCTCGACCTGCATACAGATTTCTCAGGAGGCAGGTCAGGTGGTCTGGTATTCCCATCTCTTGAAGAATTTTCCAGTTTGTTGCGATCCACACAGTCAAATGCTTTGGTGTGGTCAATAAAGCAGAAGTAGATGTTTTTCTGGAACTCTCTTGCTTTTTCAATGATCCAACGGATGCTGGCAATTTGATCTCTGGTTCCTCTGGCTTTTATAAATCCAGCCTCTACATCTGGAATTTCACAGTTCATGTACTGTCTCAGAGAATTTTGAGCATTACTTTGTTAGCATGTGAGATGAGTACAATTATGCGGTAGTTTGAATATTCTTTGGCATCGCCTTTCTTTGGGACTGGAATGAAAACTGACCTTTTCCAGTCCTGTGGCCACTGCCGAGTTTTCCAAATTTGCTGGCATATTAACTGCCAGCACTTTCACAGCATCATCTTTTAGGATTTGAAATAGCTCAACTGGAATTTCATCACCTCCACTACCTTTGTTGGTAGTGATGCTTCCTAAGGCCCACTTGACTTTGCATTTCAGGATGTCTGGCTCTAGATGAGTGATCACCACATCTTGGTTATCTGAGTCATGAAAATCTTTTTAGTATAGTTCTTCTGTGTATTCTTGCCACCTCTTTTCAGTATCTTCTGCTTTTGTTAGGTTCTTACCATTTCTGTCCTTTATTGTGCCCATCTTTGCATGAAATGTTCCCTTGGTATGTCTAATTTTCTTGAAGAGATCTCTAGTAGCCTCCATGAGATACACAGGAATGAGCACCAGAATAAGGCACACCACAGGGATGCAATCGCAAAGGCAGACTATAAGAAACCACAGAGTAAATGAACCAAGTCCTTAGATAAATAAATTGCAAAGAAAAAAAATTTTTTTGAATGAGAGGGACTTCCCTGACAGCCCCAGTAAGACTCTGGGCTTCCACTGCAGCAGGGGCAGTTTCCATCCTTGGTTGGGGAACTAAGAACCCACACTCCACATGCCACGTGATGTAACCAAAAAATAAATAAAATTGCTATTATTTTAAAAAAGATGAATGAGAAACATAAATTTAAAATGTCTTTAAAAAGACATTTCAAATAAAAACAAGCAGAACTAAAACATTATACAGTGAGAGATAAACTACGGTGTTTAGGATTGCCAGACTTCAAAGTATAAACAGTCATGACCCCAAAGCCCAAAACTTTTAATGTGTGACTGAAACTGTGCAACTTTTATCTTAGGGAGCCCCTCACCAGTCAAATACAGGATGAAACTTAATGGCTACATATACATTTCTCATAGTAACTCCACTAAAGCCTTCAGCAGCTTAAGATATTTGATAAAGATGGAAAGACACTTCTAAGCTCAGACTTAGTTGTAACTGAGTACCTTGATTTAACATTAAAGTTTGAGAAGTACTTACCTACTTAGAAAACAGAATAAGATTATTAGGCTTTAAAGCAAAAGATCTGACTTCCTGTCATGGTCCAATGCCTCTTCCTACCTTACCTTGGCAAGGGTTACAAGCAAGGAAATTAACACTGCTAAGAAGCCACACCACTGGCAATTATCTAGACAGCTCCTTTCTGGTGCTGACAGTCTGGCAGGGAAATAATTACATGTGACTAGTGTTATGAAAGTACTAGATGCTATGAATGCACCCCTTACTAAAAAGAGACACAGCATACTCTCAGACAAGGTTGAAGGAACACCAGAAACCTCTCAAACACACATCCTCTGATTTTCCATTTTTTTTCATCTTCAGATAAGACTGATACAGCACTGACTGACAGATAAATGAATTTATTCTTAGCTATCTTAAGATCTATGGACGAACCTTTGGACATGAAGAAAAATAAACCTTGGCACCCTTAAGGCTGTACTGATAAGGAAAGGAGAAGAGAGAATGTTTATGGACAGTCCATTGTGCACACCGAGATGAGGTGTGCAATGCTGTCAATAGCCTCTGCGAGTCTCACCATTTAACATGCATACACAAGTACACACAACCTGGTCATCCAAAGACTACTCTGACACACGTATCAGCAACCTTGTCAGACAAACTCTGAACACCTCACCTGGAGATTCCCACAGGTTCCTAGAGAATGTCCCTAGAGCTTTAGAGAAAATGCCATGGATTAATAAGAAGTAACAGCCTGTAAGTTGAAATAGTTCAGTCAAGATTAAATTAATTTAAAAAATTAAATCCAAAGAACAGTATCTTATTTCCACCATTCATCTGTAAATTTTGATATAAACAAACTATATTGTTTTTTTTTTAAATCCCAACCATAGGAAAATACTTTTATATTTCTGTACTTAGAGGTTTTTAAAAAATATTTTATTCCAATATCACCAATATTAAAGGTAACTTAATTATTATATATTATTATTTTATCCTTATTTTCCACATAGCTGTTACCTATTTCTTCCCCTTCGAGTCACCTATAGGAGCGAGTTGTACATAGGCAACTTTAAAATATCCAAAAAACAGGATACAGAGTTAAAGCAACATACAACACCATCTTTCTTTCTCCTGGCCTTTCCCTCTTAAGTAACCTTTATAAACCTCTTCACTAGAATATGACTAAGTGACAAAAATATAAACATATAGTACTTAACTTTGATGCTTATTAACAAGGACAAAAATAACCACTTATTTAAATGACCTTTTGTAAATCATCTGTTTTCCATTTTTATAGTTAGCATTTAAAGGATGTGTCAGAGACTAAGTATAAAGAAATTCTATCTAAATTATTCTAAAAAATTCAAACATTTAAAAAAGATTTAGTTGTATTCCTTTAAAAATACAAAGCAAAACAAAATCATTTTCTATTTGAAGATTCCCTTATAATAAGTACATAACATGTAAACAGAGCATTCATACAGGAGTCAGATTTTTTGCTATTCTGAATCTTGGACTATCAAGATAAATAGCAATGGAAAATAAAATAAAGAAGAACTTCCTTCTTTCAGCTGAAGATATACTGTCTGTAACTTAAAAATATAGAATGAAATTGTTAAAAATTCTGGTTAGTGTACTACAAACTAATAAGAAGTTATTTACTGTACCTACACTACATTATATGGTAGCATATATTATTCAAACATTAAAGTAAACAATGACCAGCAGACTTTTAGATAGCTTACATGAAAGAAAGTAATTAACCAAATGCCTTTTGATAAAAGACTTAAATAAAAATTGGCTTTCAAGAGCTAAAAAAATTTTGATAACTAAAAATGTATTAGTGTACTATTGGAAATAGTACACATTGATATTCTATATAACCTCTAAACACAAGGTGCTTGTGCATGTTTCAGTATTTCCCTAACAACTTTACAATCCTACAAGGCAAAAAGTGACTAGTACTTTGTAAGATATGTTGATTAACAACAAATAAGCAAATGATTCTTGGACCTTTTCTCCCAAAATTTCACATAAAATTTGAGAGATCTGTCTGTATAAAATGACTTACTTTGTAATACGGTCAATGTTGGCAATTTGCTTCTGATTCCGTATAATCTCAATGGCTGCCCAAAGGTGCTGGATAGCTTTTGTGTCCGCCTGCCGTCTTTTTGTTAAGCGTGCCATGACCTGTTTACTCCTTTAGCTGTAACAATATATGGAAACATAAGGGAAAAGCACAGATTACAAAATGAATTATCATCAATATAAGTGAGTTAACACTCAGCACCTCACTATATAGTACACCAACTTTTTATTTTCTACCATCCACATCACCAATTACTCCATAAAAATTTTCATTTCATTACTTCACAAAGAATGACACTAAAAGACCAATAGTCAAAAAGGTCTGCCCAAGAAGGAGCAGTCATCTTATAGCAATATGACAAAGAAATACACATATAAAATTTATTATAAAGCAAAAAATATTACTACATAAAATTTCATTTTTTGATATTACACTGTGTGTAATTTGACAGATCAATGCAAAATGGAAACTAAATGTCCAAATTATTAGGTACTTCATCATGAAAGGGGCTTCCCTGCTGGCTCAGACGGTAAAGTCTCCGCCTGTAATGCAGGAAACTCAGGTTTGATCAATGGGTTGGGAAGATAACCTGAGGAAGGAAATGCCAATCCAGCCCAGTATTCTTGCCTGGAAAATTCCATGGACAGAGGAGCCTGGTGGGCTACAGTCCATGGGGTCGCAAAGAGTGAATATCTTTATTCAATACAGACATACTGATAGATGAAAACAACATTCCTTTAAAGAAAAACAAGAGCACAAACAGAAAATACAGAACAGTTTTTTCTGACTGAGGTGTCAAAGGCTGGCAGTTGGTATACCAGTGGATGACACAAAAGGACCCACATTATTAGAAAGGTTCAGGTGCTGGCCATTCAGTAAGTTATAAGGAATCAACATTGTTAATTTATTCAGATTTCTATATTCTGAACAGACTGAGGCAAATGGCCACCGGCTACATCCTGGCAAGACGAGGGGGAAAAACAGAGTTGCAGCCTAAATGTCTGATGAGCGATGGTACTGTATGAAGAGGTCACACGTCTGAACTCTCCACTGCACACGGGCACAGACCTGTTAGGCAACAAGACACCTGAGCCCTAAAGCACACAGATACGATGCTGAGGCCCAAATGCATAAGATAAACACGCAAAGCGGTGGGGATGGCTGAAATCTCCCTGGCCTGCTCTTTCATCTGTAACGAACACTCCTTCTTAGCACTTCACTGTATTCCATGACTAGTCAACAGAGCCCCACAAATTTCTTTTTTCTCCACCTCTACACTTCTTTTCACGACTAAGTCAGTTCTCCCTCTTTCTCCAAAAAACCCAAATAAAGCAAACAGTTGCCAAAGTTTAACCAGAGACTCACTTCTGGTGAATCTAGGATCAGTTAGGCTCCTGAAATAAGAAAGTTCTTTTCAGAATTACAAAATCAATTCAGAATCAAAACAATAACACCATCATTCAAGTTTTAAAGAAAACTTCAGGATAATTAGTTGACACAGACTGAAATATGAAACTAGAAGATTTTTTAAATTATAATTATGATTTACAAATGTACCTTTTTCTAAAAAGTTATAATTTTAAAACATACAGAAACTTCTCAGTTTAAGTGCACTAATACAGGTATGCCAAGTTTCCAAATCCAGTAACATTATGATGAGGAATTTATTGGTAAAAGTGACATCTAATGGTGAACCATAATAATACAACTTGTTAGAGAGATACCCAGATAAAAGAACAAAATTTCATTCTTACACACTTAAAGAAAAATAGCTGCCTATTTTGTGTAAGGCATTGTGCTAAACACAATGAAGTATTTTTAAAAGTATAAACTCTAGTCCTTAACAGAAAATAACATAAAACTAGCAGAGGAAATTTGACATATACATGGCACTACTAATTACAATATCATATATGACATAAATGGTCCAAAATATATGCTGTGAGAATCCAGAGAGACATTACTTCTAGATTAAGTAACACAACAAAATGGTAAATGTGGGAAAATATAAAATTTCTTAATGTCTTAAAAAGATAACTGACTGTTTAATGCAAACATAAAGATAATTGCTAGCTATCATTAGATTTATAACATATGTAGAAGCACAATATAGATGACAAGAATAATACACATGAGGGGAGAGGTAGTAAGCAGTTGTATCACTGTAAATTCTCACATTTTATGTGAAGTGGTATTTATTATATTAATTAAAAGGGAAGTATATTAAATCATGGATGCATTTACAATCCCTGGATGCATATTACAATCCCTGATTCAAACACTGGAATACAAACAGGTACAGTTGACATGTAACTCAACTTATAAGGTGTTTTCAAAATACACACAGGAAAAGAATACTTTACTCAGAAATACAGAAAATACATAATAACAAAGTTAACATTTACAAATACTAAAATAAATAGCAAATATAACTATTATATAACAATTAGAATATAGTAGAGACTGGTAGCAGAAATTCTAAAAGTGATGTCACTTAATTCCTAGAAATGATTAAATTCAAGATTAGAGAATTAAGCAATGCTACATTTCAGGAAAGCAGATGTGAAGTTAAAACCAAGATTTCTGAGATCTACCTATCCAAGTTACACTGACTTAGAACAGAAGAGAGAGCTCAGAAACAGACCTACCAGCTGTTAAGTGTCAGAGTCAGCTCATTTCTGACAAAGCAGCAAAGGCAATGAATGCAATGAAGCTGTCTGTTCAAGTGTTGCTGTACAACTGGGCATCCACATATACAAAAATGAACCTAAACACAAACCTATGTCTTTAACCAAAATTAACTCTCTATTCTGTTCCACTAATCTATGTAACTGACTGTTATTTCACCAATACCGCACTGTTTTAAGTACTATATCTTTACAATAAATCTTGAAGCTGGGTAATATCAGGCCCTGATTTCATTCCTCTCTTTCAATACTGAGTTGGCTGTTCTGGGTCTCTGAAATGCTGGAGTGTGTAAAGACAAAGGAACCCTCCTACTCTGCTGGTGGGAATGTAAATTGATGAAGCAACTATGGAAAACAGTAGGGAGGATCCTCAGAAAACTAAAAATACAATTACCATCAGCAATTGCACTCTTGGGCATTTATTTGAAGAAAACTCTAATTCAAAAAGATACATGCACCCCTATGTTCATAAAGCAGCACTATTTACAGTAGCCAAGACATGAAAGCAACCTAAGTGTCCACCAACAGATGAATGGGTAAAGAAGATGTGGTAAATATACATAATGGAAATTACTCAGCCATAAAAAAGGCATGAAATAATGCCATTTGCTGGAACATGGATGGACCTAAAGATCATACTAAATGAAATCAGACAAAAACAAGTATCATATGATATCACTTATATGTGGAATCTAAAATATAACACAAAGGAACTTACTGACCAAACAAAAACAGACACATAGAGATCAGAATTATGGTTTCCAAGTTGGAGAAGAATGAGGGAGGCATGGATGGGGAGTTTGGAATTAGCAGGTGCAAACTATTATATACAGAATAGATAAACGACAAGGTCCTACTGTATAGCACAGGGAACTATATCCAATATCACGTAATAAAATATAATGGAGAAAAAAATGAAAAACAGAACTCCCATATGATCCAGTAATTACACTTTCAGGTATTTATCTGAAGAAAATGAAAACTCTATCTCAGAGATAGAGTTAGCTGTACTACAATATTCACTGCAACTGATTCACCATAGGGATTTCCCAGGTGGTCCAGTGGCAAAGATTCCTTGCTGTGGTCTGGGAACTAGGGCCCACGTGGTACAGCTGGGAGTCTGCATGCCACAGCTAAAGGATCCCAGGTGCCAAAACAAAGACTGAAGATTCTGCACACCGCAACTAAGACCTGGTACAGCCAAATATTTTTTTAAAAACCAAACCTATATATTTAGAGAACAGGCTGGTGGTTGCCAAAGGCAGGGGAGGTGGGAGAAAAATGGGTAAATGTAGTCAAAAGGTAAAAGTTTCCAGTTAAAGGTCATAGTGAGAAAGACTTGGTATATTTCAAGCAGAGAAAAGACAGTGGCTGGAATGTCATAAAGAGAGGTGCTGTGTGAAAAGAGGCAGAGAGGCAGAAGCTAAGATCAAACCACACAGGATCCCAAGTCCAGAATAACCAGCGTGGATTTCCACGTAATTTCAATGGCAGTAACTGACAGGATTTTAACCTTAAGCGAGTAGGAATGATCTGCGTTAAGAAGGATACCCTTAGATCATGGATGTTAGGATGTTGAGTAAAAGACCTTTCTGCCCCTTCCCCCAAAAGTGGAAAAACAAAAACAAACGTCTTTGAAGAACATACACTTCGCAAAAAGTGAAGACACACAATGAATACAGGAATTGTATGTTTCTGGCCAAACAGAGGAAGGTCAAATTTACATAGGGAAGTACAGTCAAAGCTAAGGTCTTTCCAGTAGTCATATATAGAAGTGAGAATAGGACCATAAAGAAGGCTGAGCGCTGAAGAATTGATGATTTCAAATTGTGCTGGAGAAGACTCTTGAGAGTCCCTTGGACTGCAAGGAGAGGAAACTAGTCAATCCTAAGGAAATCAACCCTACATAGTCACTGGAAGGACTGATGCTGAAGCTAAAGCTCTAATACTCTGGCCACCTGATGTGAAGAGCCTACTCACTGCAAAAGATCCTGATGCTGGGAAAGACTGAAGGCAAAAGGAGAAGGGTGTGGCAGAGGATGAAATGGTTGGATAGCATCACCAACTGAATGGACATGAACTTGGGCAAATTCCAGAAGATAGTGAGGGACAGGGAGGGCTGGTGCACTGCAGTCCATTGGGTTGCAAAGAGTCAGGCATGACTTAGCTACTGAACAATAGTGACGAAAGCAAGCCGCTTGCCTAGAACTCCAGAAAAATTTGGGAGTAGAAGGCAGCAGGTATAGGGATAATTACAGATTTTGAATAAAGATGTTATTTAATGTGTATAAGAAGCAAACAGACCCAACTCCAGCGCCATCAGGTTATCAAACAGCTACCCATCCTCATCCTTGAGGAGATAGGAACATAGGCTCTGAATAAGCTGAACCAGAGACAGTGAAATCAAAGAGAGCAAGTACAGAAGAGGATGAAAGTGAGGTAGGTAGGAGGTTTCCAGAGGGCAGGATCTACAGACACACAGGTGAAGAGAATGGCAAAAGGAAATGGTATGTGCAGGCACGTCTGCAGATATGGAGTAAAGCAACTTACTTCCCACATGAAGCCTTCCTTCTCTGAAAAAAGGGATTGATATTCTCTACAAGAGAAATGGGGATAAGAAAGGTGCGAGGAAAGTAAAGAAAGTGTTGTTAATCATCACTGAAAGCAGACAATGAACTGATCAGATAAATAAAATCTGATAGAGTGCCCAGGCAACCACATAAGTTCGTTTCTAAGAGCCTACACACAGTGGCAGGAGCTCTCTTGTTTCCCTGTACTGGCAGGCATGCTGTTAGAGTCAACTCACACAGGACCGAAGCTATCTACCTCATGCGAAGAGTTGACTCACTGGAAAATACCCTGATGCTGGGAGGGATTGGGGGCAGGAGGAGAAGGGGACGACAGAGGATGAGATGGCTGGATGGCATCACCGACTCGATGGACATGAGTTTGAGTGGACTCCGGGAGTTGGTGATGGACACAGAGGCCTGGCGTGCGGCGATTCATGGGGTTGCAAAGAGTCAGACATGACTGAGCATGAACTGAACTGATACAATGCAGGCACTGAAAGGATAAAGGGGTGTTCCTCCGTCTACCTACATGCACTTATCTGATCTAATTTATGTACGGCACTGTACTAGATATTATAAAGAAATTTTAAAAGCTAGTGTACTCAGGTCAAGGAACTGGGAAGTTAATTATGGGAAGATAAAGTAATTATAAATGGCAACAGAATAAGAACTAGTTGAGGCAAACTTTAAATGCTGTAGAAGCTAAACTAAGGAGACAGATTACTGCAGGACAGCAATACGGTGGAGAAAACGAAACCTGATAGAAAGCTCAAATGCCACATTTTAAATTTTAAGCTAACTTCAGGAAGGGGGGGGTGGAATGGGGAAAGGAAAGGAGGATACCTGAGCAAAAGTCACAAAGTATAATTAATAAAATAGTACAACTTGTGCATTAAAGAAAAACTTACAGAATAAACATAACTGGCTGAAGTAAAAGTTTTACTGAGGAGAATAGGAAAAAAGACCACAAAATTAGACTAAGACTCCAGAATATCCTGATGACAGGATTATATACCCTGGAAGAAGGTATGTGAAGGAGGAGGTTTCCGATCATGTACAAGTACCACCTCTTAGCAGACTTTAGGGCACAGTGCAGGGAAAGAAAACAGGAACGGAGCCTATGGCCTCTCTGATTGGAAGAGACAGACCAGAGACAGCAGTGTCCAGTTTTCAGCTCAGCATTTCATTTGGCAGAAATCAAAATTTTTAATTATTTTTCCTATGAATCAGATGTCAGATATGCTTCCCTTCCCATTATTATAATATTTAAGCTCATTCTATGAAATATTATCTTTACTTAAGAACAAATAGTGACTTGTAATAGTATACTCATCTAACATTTTCCACTCTATTCGTCAAGGTTCAATTTTATAGGAATATTCTATTTAAAATGGGATTCTAATACCATAACTCTTCACTGTATCTAGTCATCTAAAACTGAGAAAATTGTGTTTAAGAAAATTTGACTTGAAATACATTTAAATAATTAGAAAAAACTGAGAGGGAAATGAACTGCAGACAAAGCCATGCCAACCAGCTGGAAGAGCAAACGACCAGCTCAGAACTTGCTGAAGACAACACCAACAGTCAGCACCAAGCCAAAGGAGGCTTCTTCAGGTCACTCCTCCTCCTCTAAAAGCCCTGACTTCTGCAGATTGACAGAGTCTACATGAGAGAGGAAAGGAGAGACACCTGTGGAAATTATCAGACACTCCACAGGTCCTCAGGAAGCCCTCTGGTAGACATGTGAAAGCATGAGAAGGCAGGTGTCAGTCACCGGTGACTGGAGTGGCAGTGAATCTCACTGCTCACAGGCTTCTTCCCTTGGATTTCCCTGGGACATGGTTCAGACAATGAAGCTGCTCCTGCTCTGCCCTGACCTTGTAAGTGGAAACAACACTCCCAATCTGGAGGAACATCAAGGACCTCCTGACATGCAGACAAAAGCCAGGGATACCCAGGCTGCTAAGCAGCAGTGCCAGGAAAACCTCCTCGGGTGGTCTAACTTCACCATGGCTGGCATAACAACTGCCCAGGGAAAGACATCCAGGTGCTTCTGATGCCTGTCAAGATCACAAGCTTACTCCACAACACCAGAACACTAGGCTGCTGCTCAAACTACAGGAAATCTCAGAGACACTGAATTGGGTGGCAGCCTAGACATCAATGTCCCAGACACAATGCAGGACCATTAGGAAACACTAACCAACCCCACCTTTGCTACCAGCCCCCCTTATCATCAGCAAAGCGACAATGCCAGAATATTTTTGAGGAACCTGAAAAGACTACTAGTTTTCTTCTAGGACACATTAATTTTTCAGGTCATTTAGGTTATCCTCTGCAGGAAACTTCAAGATTAAGTTCCTGAAAAATAATTTCTGAGACAGGTAGCTAAACGTCACAGGGTACATCATTTCCTATAAGCCATTTAAAAAAGAACTTTCTAGAAGAAGGCATATATACTTGGACTACTTAAAAATAAAAATGTGGAACTTAAAAAGTTCAACAAACAAACAAACAAAAAAAAACCCAACTGTAACTTTAAAATAGAGCCCAGAACCATCCCCAGAGATTCTGGCTTAATGCCCTTGTTAAGAAAAAAAATTCAGGTGCTCAGTCATGCTTGAGAACCAGTGTACTATCAGGAGCTTCCCAGGTGTTGCCCTAAATCCCAAAGGATCTATTTAAAAGATGCAAACACTATAGCAACTAAGGTTTACAACAATATGTTTTTCATTAGGATTTGTTTAAAATACGCAAATGAATCAAGACAAAGTCTAACTTTGTATTGGTAGCTGTTCAGCTTTTAATTCACTTGGAAATGAGACTACAATGTTTTATTTCAATAATCATAAAATAAAGTTTAACTTTCAAGTTACTTAAATGGAAGTTTCTGAACTAAAACTCTAACACGAATACTGATCACAATTGGGAGCCTACTTATGTGTGTAGAATAAGCACGTATGTATTTCAAAATAAAAAACATAAGGTATTTTGACATTACAGTTAAGTCCAATATTTTTTATTTATTTTTAATTGAAGGATAATTGCTTTACAGTATTGTTGGTTTCTGCCAAATATCAACATGAATCATCCACAGGTATACATATGTCCCCTCCCTCTTGAACCTCCCTCCCAATCCCACCCTTCTAGGTTGTTACAGAGCCCTGTCTTGAGTTCCCTGAATCAGTACAGGGAAGCCTGGCATGCTGCAATCCATGGGGTCGCAGAGAGTCCAACATGACTGGGCGACTGAACTGAACTGAACTGGATCATACAGCAAACTCCCACTGGCTATCTATTTTACATATGGTAATGTTTATTTCCACATTACTCTCTCCCTACATCCCACCCTCTCCTTCCTCCTCACCCTACACTGTGCCCTTAAGTCTGTTCTTTATGTCTGTGAGAGAACCCACACACCACAACTAGGGAGTACTCCTCTCCACAACTAAAGAAAAGCTCACACGCAGCAACAGAGGCCCAGTGCAGCCAAAAAGAAATAATTAATTAATTTTTAAAAAGATAACATTGCTAATGGTAAATAAAATATCCCAAAGAACTTTTACACATATCAACAGCAAGCCCAAATAAATCAATCTCACTTGTTCCTACAAGTACTGGCCAGCTGAAGTAGATATATTCCATAATAATTCGAGAAGGGCTTCATGTCAAAACTCAAATTGAAAATTGAGAGCTTTCTCTAACAGCATTTCTCAGATGCAGTTTTGAAACAGAAAAGCAATCAGTGAGCAGATAAATCAAGAATCTACCAAAAAATAAAAACAAAAAACTACAGTGTTTATAATAATTTTCAAGCTGAAATAGTTTAGCCTTCATTAAGAGTATTTCTCTTTAAAAAACCTTCCTATAGCTATTAAATATAAGAAAACCTTGTGTAATATCCCCACTGATGAGCATCAGCATGATCTGAACCTAGGCATGCTACCAATCAGTTGATCAGTTCTCTTCTCACCATGTTTCATATTATTTTATTTTTAGACAATAAACCCCTTCTGAATCCTGAAGCCTCCGTACTTGGAGTAACTTTCAAGAAATGAGCTATTTAAAGGAAACAATAAACAAAAAGAAAAGACAACCTGTAGACTGAGAGAGATATCTGCAAATGACCTGACAGACAAGAGATTAGTCTGCAAAATTTACAGACAGCTCATGAGGCTTCCCTGGTTGCTCAAACGGTAAAGAATCTGCCTGCAATGCAGGAGATCTGGATTAGATCCCTGGGTTGGGAAGATCCCTTGGAGAAGAGAATGGCAACCCACTCCAGTATGCCTGCCTGGAGAATTCCACAGACAGAGGAGCCTTGCAGGCTACAGTCCATGGGGTCGCCAAGAGTCAGACATGACTGAGCAACTAACACAAACACATATGAGGCTTAACACCACCAAAAAAAATAACCCAATAAAAAAATGAGCAGAAAACCTAAGTAGACATTTCCCCAAAGAAGACATACAGACGGCCAAGAGGCATATGAAAAGATGTTCAACAGTGCTAGTTATTAGGGAAATGCAAATCAAAACTACACTGAGATATTGCTTCACAGCCATCAAAATGGCTATCATCATAAAAATTCACAAACAATAAATGCTGGAAAGGGTGTGGAGAGAAGGGAATCCTCCTACACTGTTGGTGGGAATGTAAACTGGTATAGCGACTATGGAGAACAGTATGAAGATTTTTTAAAAATTAAATATAGAGCTACCATATGACCCTGGAATTCCGCTCCTGGTCATATATCTGGAGAAAAACATAAGTCCAAAAGGATACATGTATCCCAATGTTCACTGCAGCACTGTTTACGACAGCCAAGACATGGAAGCAACCTAAAAGTTCACAGACAAAGGACTGGATAAAGGAAATGTGGTACATATATACAATGGAAAGTTACTCAGCCATTAAAATGAATGAAACAACGCCATTTGCATCAACATAGATGGACCTAGAGCTTGCCATACTGAGTGGAGTCAGACAGAGGAGGAGAAATACCATATGACATTCTTATATGCAGAGTCTAAAAAGAAATTATACAAATAACTTATTTATAAAACAGATCCACAGACTTAGAGAAGAAACTTATGTCTGCCAGCGGGGAAGGATAGGAGGAAGAGATAGGGAGTTTGGGATCGACATGTACACACTGCTGTATTTAAAAGGGATAACCAACAAGGTCCTACTGTATAGAACAGCAAACTGTCCAGTGTGGGTGGGAGGGGAGCTTGGGAGAGAATGGACACCTGTATATGTATGGCTGAGCCCCTTCACTGTCCACCTGAACTATCACAAGTGTAATTGGCTATATTCCAATACAAAGTAAAGAGTTAAAAATAAGAAATTAGCTATTTCAAGCCAAAGTGAACTTATCCAGCAACGGGAACAGTAGAAGATTCCTTGAGGCAATGACTGCCCCTGTGTAACGCCAAGACAAAAACTTTAGAGATAAAGTTAGTCCCTGGTGACTCAGCTGGTAAAGAATCCACCTGCAATGCAGGAGACCTGGGTTCAATCCCTGGGTTGGGATGATCCTCTGGCGAAGGGAATGGCTACCCACTCCACTATTCTTGCCTGGAGAATTCCATTGACAGAGGAGCCTGATGGGCTACATTCTACGGGGCTGCAAAGAATCGGACATGACTGAGCGACCAAGCACAGCACTGCACAACAAGCTCTCAATACACTTCTAAATATTTGTATGTACCTTTCTTTTGTTTACATGATAAACGGATAGGAAAGATGTCATCTTTCTTTAAAGTTTAAGTTTACTTAGCATACAAGGAGGTCAAATTACAAAAAGGTACTAAAGATTTTAAGTGGGTCTACCTTTCATTTAAATGCTTAGATAGTAACAAAAGAATAAAAAAATTACTAACCATAAAAAAGTTGCTTTTAAAAATCATCAAGTAGCTAAAAAAAGTCATAAAGTTACAAATTAGAATGAATCTGAAATCAGTGTTAAGACCTCAAAAGTAATTTCAGCTCAAATACAACACATACCTTAACTCACACACATGGTTCCAGAGCACCTGTACTTAATTTCTTGCTATACTTTACTGCACTTGCTTCAGTAATTTGTTACCAAGTGTCTAGTATAAAGCAGTCTCAATAAGTAACAATGTGAATGGATGAATGAATGCAAGATATTAAAACATATTCTACTTACTATAAGTAATGTCAATATATTTTACTGTGATCTCACAAAACTAACTTTATAAAAACAGCTATTTAAAATGAGTTTACTAGACTTAAATGTTACTCAGCTTACAAAAAAGGAAATACTGTGTATAAGTTTTTAGCAACACACATTTTTCCAACTATTATACAAGAACACAGGGTAATCTGCTCAACATATTCCTCTCATCTCTAAAGAACAGATGAGTCCATATGATCCCTTAAAAACCCTATTATGACAGTATTCCTTTGTCATTTCTATTCATCTGTTTCTTTAATTTCACATAAAGTTAGGCAAATAATTAGCCATTTATGTATTGACTGAATAGAAAGCATGCTCCCAAAATACAATGAAAGATTAGCTAAATGTCTAAATATTTACTAGCTGTACATAAATTAGATTTGTAAAACTGAGTATCTAAGCCTAACAATTTGCTAAATTTGCCTACTAAATACATAATGCTCTCTATAAATATCTTAATTTCCAAATAAATATTTTAACTTTTCATAACACTTGCATTTTTAAGTAATTTTAATATCAAATATTGTATAGTATTTTCACAATACAAACTACAGGCATACCTTGTCTTATTGTACTTTACCGTGTAGCCCCTCACAAATACTGTTTTAACAAATTGAAGGTTCGTGGCAATCCTGCATTGAACAAGTCTGTTGGTGCCATTTTTCCAACAGCATTCATTCTCTCTCTGTTTCTCTGTCATAGTTCGGTAATTATTACAACATTTTAAGCTTTTTCATTATTACTATATTTGTTAGCATGATCTGTGATCAGTGATCTTTGATGCTACTACTAAAACTCACTAAAGGCTCAAGTAATGGGTAGCATTTTTTAAGAATAAAGTATTTTTAAATTAAGGTATGTTCATTTTGGGGGACATAATGTTACTGTACACGTAATAGACTACAGTATAGCCTCAATATAACTTTTAAATATATATATGGGGAAATCAAAAAGCTCACGACTTGTTTTATTATATCTGCTTTATTGTGGTGGTCTAGAGCAAAACCCACAGTATCTCTGAGGTATGCCTATAAATAGCTTTTCAAGAATTTTCTAACTGGAAAATCAGTAATAGCAGGCACACATATGCACATAAAAAAATCTTAAGGGAGTACATATGTTTAAGACATTACATGTGTGTTATTACATCACACTGCTGGGTATTTAGATTTGAATTTTATCTCCCTTCCATTATGCTCATTTCTATCATTTCAACTCTAATCACAGAGATCTCAAACTTTTATGTTACATGGATTATATTCTCTTGACTACTACTACTTCTTTCACTTTTTATGAGAGAGTATGCATATGTGTTGAGGGGTTTGGCGGTGCTACAAGGTCAGACCTTACACAATTAAAAGGAAGACTGCCATGCTTTTAAGATGATCATATGTATGATTTTTAAAAGTGGGATAGTATACATAAAGAACTTTGTGAAATGGCTGAGACTTAGTAAACATACAATATATGATACCTATTTTTATCATGATACTCAGTTATGTAACAAACCTGTGGATACCAAAACATTTCAAAACTCAAGACCAAACAAAGGAGAATAGACCACACTGTACCAAAGCAGATTTAAACTTTTTGAACTTCTGACAATGCCACTGAAAGAAAGTAACTGAAAGTCATCACGTAAGAAGTAGTGCTAGCAATTAAACTCTTTCAGATGGGGAAACTGAGGCCAGGCAAGGCAAATTTAAATAATTCGTCCAAGCTCACTTTGCTAGTAAATGACAGAGGTGAGATTCAGACCCAAGCCACCGGCCTCAAACTCTGCTGGTATACTACCTCTAATCAATTACCAAAAATCTAATCAACCTGTAAAAAAAATTCACTATTGAGTCCAAGTTAAGGTTTTGAAACAGTGAAATTGTTTTTTCAAGTCTGACTCTTCTCCTTAACATTTTCCCCTTTCCAGACACAGCCTCTTTGCTTTTCAACTGAAGGGTGGTTAGAGAAGGGCATGGCAACCCACTACAGAGTTCTTGCCTGGAGAATCCTCATGGACAGAGAAGCCTGGAGGGCTACAGTCCATGGCGTCCCAAAGAGTCAGACACAACTGAAGCGATCTATCACAGAGGTAGGTAAACAAAATCGGGGCTTTAGGCAACAGTAGTACAGCATTCCATACTTTATTATGAATGCTAAAATTCTTAATTACATTCAATTAGTATCTCAATTTAGGGATGCCAAAGGGTATGAACGTCTCTCTTACACACTATCTGAACAACGCTTAAAGGAAAAGAGGGTACAATTACAAAAGGGTGAAAGTGCAAACACACAAGGCAATTCATGGAAACATGCAACATGACATGCATTCAAAGTATCAACATAATGATATCCTAGGAATACTGTATATGAAATAAGGAGATAATTTTAACACTTTAATTGATTTTTCTTTGTAAAGCTGGGAACATTTGCCTGTATGTTTATTTAAACACCTTGCAACAGGTAACTGAAAAAATAAATTGCCCAATTACAAAATGTAAAAGGGAGATTCTGTTTTCATATAAACAACATGTAAGTGGGAGAAGTACCACAAAAACAACAGATATCCCCTGTTAATCATGCATTGAGTTAAGCAAGAAAAATATTTCATTGAGTCTGTCATAATCATATTTTCTGACCTCTAATTTTCTAACTTGGCCATTTATAAAGGACAGTCCACCAAAATAATGACTGTAACCAATGCTAAAGACAAGGAAAATAACACGCTAGAACAAAATTCACAACTTATCTCCTGCTTGTACAAATCAGAATTCAGAAAAGTCACGCAGGTGACTCTGCTTACCAGAAAGCACTCAAACTTTTAAAGTATAGCTAAAACGATTTCCCTGATCGCTTCAAACCATTCATGAGAATCAATGACCCCCAACCCTGAAAAGTTTATGCATCCCATAATCACTAAGCTACAACTCCTACATTTCTCAGTCTAAAAGAAAACAAAGGTTTTACTTTCCGCCTTTGAATAGACAAACAATTATTTTTAACCAGTCTCTTGCTTCCACGGGACTCTGCTTACTGTAGGATGCAGCACACCTGGGTGAGTAGACCAGAGGACCCAGGACCTAAATCTCAGAGGGCCCTGCCTGGGCCTCTCAAGGTCTGACCCAAGCATCTCTTCCATCCCTCAACGGGGTGCCGTCTCTGAGTTCAACAGGACCCTGTACTGGGCCCACACCCCACAGAAGCACACGAAGCACCATGAACACACAGTGTGTGACCGCGGGTATCACATGCCCACACCAGGTATCATGCACACACCTGGTGTGTCACCCAGCACCGTAACTCCACCGGGTAGCACGTCCCTACCACATGTCACACGAGCACCACACACTCACCAGGTATCATGCAGGCTCCCACGTATGTAACAGCAGGCGCACACCACGGACACACCGGGCAGCCAGCCCACACGATCTGTAACACCGAGCACCATGGACACTGGTTCTCACGCCCCCACCGTACAAACACCGGGCACCGCTGGGCCAGAAACGCCTGAGGGTACGGTCCACGCGGAAGCTGGGGCCCGGGCCAGCCCGCTGCTCCCCTCCTGACGCCGGGCAGGACGGGCGGCGGACACGCAGGCGGTGCAGAGGTCTGCGGAGGAGGCGGAGGCCTCGCTGCCGCCTGGTTCCCGGACCCGGGGGGCCGAGCCTCGCCTGGGCCCTTGCGGACCGACCACGCTGCCCAGTCGCAGCGGACGCCCCCAGCCCACCCTACCCACCCCAGACACTCACAGGGCCGTGTCCCGGCGGACCCCGACCCGGACCGTGGCCCAGGGGCCTGGCCGCGCAAGGAGGGCCGGCCTGGCGGGCGGCGCTCACGCGACTCCCCGGCTTCGCGGCCCGCGCAGGCCCCGCGCGTCCCTGCTCCTGCGGGGCCTCCCCCGGCGGCGGGCCCGCCTCCCCCGCCGGCCAAGAGCGGCCCAGCAGGCCCGGCCCGGCGCGAACAAAGCTCCGCCGGCCGGAGGCGAGCGGCGGTCACGCCCGCGGCCCGAAAGGCTGCGGCCGGGCCGGGCCTCACAAAGCCCCCGCCTCGGACACCCGCCCGCGCCCCGCCCGCGCCCGCACCCCCGCCGAGGCCGAGCGTCCCCACCATTATGCTCCGGTGCTCGCCGCCGCCGCACCAGGCCCTGCCCCTCCGCACCGGCCCGCCGTCCGCGCCGCCTCCTCCGGGCCGGGCCGGCGGGGCGCGGGGCGGGGGGGCTGCGGTCTCCGGGCCCGGCTCCCCGCCCCGGCCTCCCCTCCTCCCCGGCCTCCCCTCCTCCCCGCCCCGGCCCGGCCTCCTCCCCCCGCTGCCCGCCTGGACCCCGCGCCTCAGGGGCGCCATGTTTACAAGCTTCCACCACAGAAACTCGCGAGCACCCGGCAAGGCGGCGCGGAGGTCCCGCCGCCGCACTTACGAGGTCTCCTCGCCGAGCGGCGGGCTGGACCCGGCCGCGGAGTTGCGGCGCCTCCGCCGCCGGGAAAGTTCGCGTCCTGCGGGGCCGCGGAGCCGCTCACACGGCCGGCTGAGCGGGGCGGCCGCCCGCCGGCTCGGCCTCCCGCCGCCCGCCGCCGCCCTCGGGCTTTATTGTGTGGCCGCCGCCGGCCGCGGGCTGGGGCTCCGCGCGGGCTCCCTCCCGGCGGGCTGCCCACACGCCCACACCCACCTTCCCGCCGTCCTGTGCTCCGCGCCTCTCCCTAATCCGAGCATATTCCTATGGACCCACACAGGCACCCCGAGTCCACACGCACGTGAAAGCTACGTACGTGCGGGCGCGCGGAGCCGGGCACGGGGCACACAAAGATCCGGCGCCCGGAGCATCGCCCGCCCGGGCCGCGGCCGCGGGCGCTGCAGGCGCCGGCCCTGGGCGGCCCGGAGGGCACGGGTTGGAAAAGCAGCGAGGCCTGAATCGGCGAGATCGGCAAAAGGATGTTAATACCCTTTAGATTCTGTTAACGAAACGTATTGCAGGAACATGCTGAATTCTTCATTCCGTGTGTACACAAACAGGGCTTAAGAAAGGACGGGAGCAAGCATTATTGTTTCGGCAAAAACACTACCAATTTGTGTAAGGAGAAGGAGGTTATCTTTCTTAGTTTGTAATTCTAGATCCAACCTGAGGAGATCCCAATACGTGGGTTAAGAAAGTCTCAGTGATAAGCACACTTTTACAGATTTCACAGTATTTTCTCTAATGATCTTTGTCCATAAGAGTTTGGAGGGAAGACCTACCAACCAAAACTTCCTACTGATTCTCTTTGGACATATATACCCGAAAATCGCTGAAAGACTCTTGTCCAAGAAATGCTGGAGTCTAATTCAGTTCATCAATCTTTCATAGCTGGTCTCTAGGGCTAAGTTAGAATTTAGAAAGGGAGTTCTAAGAAACATGGCCTTTCATAGGCCCTGGTTCTGATTCATTCCAGAGTTTTTCGTTATCTCAAGGGACATTACAAAATAATTTTAACTGATTTTAATTGTACGGATAAATATATGCCAATAAAATCAGGCAGAGGGGTTAAAGATGTCAGAAAAAATCAAGCCATGCCTTTGAATGTGTGGCCAGGAATTCTAAGGATGAATAGCTTTAAGTAAATCATCTTTCTTTGAAAGTCATCTATAAAATAGAGGACTGCATGTTCCCACATATTTCACAGAGGCCATTCAAGTAAGACATCACATATGTGTAAAAGGAAACTTACATTTTAGGAGAGAGATCACTAACCCTAACTGCACATTTTTCTCCCGTTAAATTTTTAGCCATCACTTTTATTTTTGTACCTGGATATTATCTCTTATTCTTCTGTTGTTTTGCCTAGAATTTAACCCTTGGCCCTATTTTCCCTTCAGAACAGTTTTATTTACCTTATTTTCCTCCAAGCTGAATAAATAATAGGCAGGGGAGATGGTTGCAGACAACTGGTTTGGGATTGGGAGCTAAGGAGAGGCCCAGAAGACTCAAAGGATTATTTCCGTGCAACTTAGGTTATACCATGAATTTATCTGTCAAACTGCAAAGAGAGGGCAAGGAACAGGTGTCAAGGAGAGGAGCGAAAGGGAGAGTAATGGGCTGTGAGGAATGGTTTACACCAAATTGCCAACGTCTCAGAGACTTTGTTGTTGTACAGTCGCTTAGTCGTGTCCAACTCTTTGTGACCCCATGGACTGCAGCACACCATGCTTCCCTGTCCTTCACCATCTCCCGGAGTTTGTGCAGACTCATGTCCATTGAGTCCGTGATGCCATCCAACCATCTCATCCTCTGTCGTCCCCTTCTCCTCCCTCCTTCAGTCTTTCCCAGCATCAGGGTCTTTTCCAATGAGTCAGTTCTTTGCATCAGGTGGTCAAAGTATTGGAGCTTCAGCTTTAGCATCAGTCCTTCAAATGAATATTCAGGAGATTTCCTGTAGGATTGACTGGTTTGATCTCCTTGCAGTCCAAGGGACTTTCAAGAGTCTTTTCCAACACCACAGTTCAAAAGCATCAATTCTTTGGCTTTCAGCCTTCTTTATGGTCCAACTTTCACCTCTGTACATGACTACTGGAAAAACCATAACTTTGACTAGATGGACCTTTGTCGGCCAAGTAATGTCTCTACTTTTTAATCCACTGTCTAGGTTTGTCATAGCTTTTCTTCCAGGGAGCAAGCGTCTTTTACTTTCATGGCTGCAGTCACCATCCGCAGTGATTTTGGACTTAGCACTACCCAAAGAAGGACCCACATAACACTCCTAGTTCTTCCCCAACCCTGGCTGACACCTGGCACTTAAGTAACATCTGAGTTGATCAACATATCACTTTTTCCAGATTCTGCTTCAAGAAATATCATGTAAATAGAGAGGGCATTGTTTACTCAACAAATTGATGTGGAATTTTTGTTTCTTTAAAAAACAAAATCAAATCATATCCTTACCTTATACGCCATACTTTAAAATAATCCAAATGACTTGAAAAATACAATTATAGAAACTGAAAATGATTATTCTAAAGGTAGAAGAAAATATAGGTGAATGTTAGTAAGATTAATGTGGAAACATATGACGCTCTGCAGTTGATCAAAAGGCCAATAAGTGCTATCCTAAGCTCTAAGCCAATTATTTTTATCAGAAAAGAGTGATAAATTTGATTATATAAAAATTTATTACTCTGATGTGTCAAAAGCAAATATAGACCTATTTTAAAATATGCCCATTAGGGTTACCACTTTTATACTTTATAAGGAGTTTCTTCTAATATCTTTTTCTCTGCTTTACTCACATAATGAGGATGAATTCAGATTTTTTAGGGCCAGTTTAGAGAGGATGGCTTCACAGTAGAGTTTGGGTTTGCCTGCTAAATTCCCATCTCAGAGTGTTTCTGGCTTGCTAGTATATAGCAATAATAAGTTCATGCATGTGCTCCTGAAAGGCTTGCTTTTATTTCTTTAAAATTTCATTTCATGTTTCTGTTTTGCTTCAAAGGTTGAATTACATAACACTGTATGTAATGCATGAATACTGAATGCATGCTTTTGGAGGACATAGTCTTAAGTGTAATATAGAGAATAACTATGGAAAATCTTCAGGAATGCAGATGAACAGTAGATTATACAGAAATTAGTGGATAGAAATTATTATTGTTATCACAGTACTATAAACCATTGAAGTAAAATAAGTCCATTTGAATGAGACTTGGTGTTTTCATTTATGGAGACTCGGGAATATGTATATCACCCTATGTAACTTAAAATACATTACTTTGCCAACAAAGGTCCATCTAGTCAGAGCTATGGCTTTTCAAGGAATCATGTGTGGCTGTAAGATGGACTCTAAAGAAAGTTGAGTGCTCAAGATGCTTTTGATGCTTTTGAACTGTCGTGTTGGAGAAGACTCTTGAGAGTCCCTTGGACTGCAGGGAGACCCAATCAGTCCATCCTACAGGAAATCAGTCCTGAATATTCTTTGGAAGGACTGATGCTAAAGCTGAAACTCCAATACTTTGGCCACCTGATGCGAAGAACTGACTCATTGGAAAAGACCCTGATGCTGGGAAAGATTGAAGGCAGGAGGAGAAGGGGACGACAGAGGATGAAATGGTTGGATGGCATCACGGACTCTATGGACATGAGTCTGAGTAAGCTCCGGGAGTTGGTGATGGACAGGGAAGCCTGGCGTGCTTCAGTCCATGGGGTTGCAAAGAGTCAGACACGACTGAGCGACTGAACTGAACTGAACTTAAAATAATAGTAACTGCATTTTCAAATTACATGAATGGTTTCTTGGTAACAAAGTATTTGTTTAGTAGTCATTTTAGTAGTCATTGAGTAGTCATTTCTTCATAGTCAAAAAGGAGTCCAAAAATGCAGTACTTGGGTGCATCTCAAAAGCGACAGAATGATTTTGGTTCGTTTCCAAGGCAAACAACACAACATCACAGTAATCCAAATCTATGCCCCAACCATTGATGCCGAAGAAGCTGAAGTTGACTGGTTCTATAAAGACCTACAAGAACCTCTAGAACTAATACCAAAAAAAGATGTCCTTTTCATCATAGGAGATTGGAATGACAAAGTAGAAAGTCAAGAGATACCTGGAGTAAAAGGCAAGTTTGGCCTTGGAGTAAAAATGAATCAGGGCAAAGGCTAGCAGAGTTTTGTCAAGATAACACACATCACTTTGCTGACAAAGGTCCGTATAGTCAAAGCTATGGTTTTTCCAGTAATCACGTACAGATGTGACAGTTGAACCACAAAGAAGGCTGAGTGCCAAAGAATTGATACTTTTGAATTGTGGTACTGAAGAAGACTCTTGAGAGTCCCTTGGACTGCAAGGAGATCAAACCAGTCAATCCTAAAGGAAATCAGCCCTAAATATTCATCGGAAGGACTGATGCTGAAGCTGAAGCTCCAATACTTTGGTCACCTGATGCAAACAGCCAAGTTATTGGAAAAGGCCCCAATGCTGGGAAGTAGTGAAGGAAACAGGAGAAGTGGGCAGCAAAGGATGGAATAGTTGGATGGCATCATCGACTCAATGGACATGAATCTGAGCAAACTCCAGGAGTTGGTAAAAGACAGAGGAGCTTGGCATGCTGCAGTGCATGGGTTGCAAAGAGTTGGCCCTGACTTCACGATTGAACAACAACGAATATATATACATATATGTGTGTGTGTGTGTGTGTGTGTGTGTGTGTGTAGGCAAGAAGTAAAAACTAGGATAACAATCTTTAAATATAAAAAACTGTGTAACATTAGTAACATAAATGTCATGTGCATGCATGCTCTTTCGCTTCAGTCATGTCCGACTCCTTGCAACCCCATGGACTGTAGCCCACCAGGCTCCTCTGTCTATGGATTTCTCCAGGCAAGCATACTGGAGTGGGTTGTCATATTCTTCTCCAGGGAAAAAAGATGCCACACACTCCACCAAAAAAGAAACAAAACAATGGATAATTTACAAAACAGGAAAAATAAATTATTAATAAATTGACAAATGTTCAAATTCACTAATAATAAAGTGACAAAGTAACACAGCACTGCTTTTGTTCTTCAATGATAATATTATCAAGGGTTAGCAAGATGGACATACTTTCATACACTATTGATAGGAAGTTGAATTGGTATGAATACTCTCGAAATACCAGAGCCTTAAGAATATTTATATTTAATATCTTTAAGCTCAGACATCCACATTTAGAAATATATCCTAAATATATCTTCTGAAGACAAGCAAGAATGTATGCACAAATTATCCTTCCCAACTTAAAAAACATCAAAGATTTTCTGTTGAATCTTGAATGAAATCAAACCCTGTTCTTTGGATCACAAAGGCCAGCTTTGTCTGACCTCTACCTATCTCCTTTAACTTTAACCTCATTATACATTTCACCCCTGCCTCACTAACCTTTGTCCCATATCAGGACAGTATAAAGTTTGTTCCCCCTCAAAAATATAAATAAATAAAGTTTGTTCCCTCCTTCTGGAATATCCTTCCCCCATCTCCCTGGGCATGATCCTACTCATTTTTTAGGTGTCTATTCAACTGTCCCTTTTTCAAAAAAGAACTTCCTAAGTCCCCAGTCTGAAATCTATATCTTTCTCCATAACATAAGATTATTGTAATGATATATTTACCTTAGAGTTTATAGACTAATGAGATAATTTGTTCTCCATAGCATACCAAGGTACTTAATGAATTTGGTTAAGGGAAAAAATAGCACAGATAAAATTGGTGGTCTCATTAAACCTGAGAAGGTACTATCAAGATATTAGTGTTTTGCTTTTAAGTAACATAATACCAGCAGCTTTGTCATTCAAGAAAAGTAGACATTAATGCAGTTTAATCAAAATTATATATTATCATGTTATACTTTGGTTACTAACTCAGGACTGTGGGATAAAGAATATTATAAATGCAGATTTCCCAAACCCTGAGAGGAGCCAAATAATTTTCTCTCTGGCCATGTATGCATGAGCGAGTGTGTGTGTCTCTGTGTGTATAAAACAGAAGATGTATGTATACCTGGGATGATATTTTTGAAGCATATTAATATGCTTTTCTCCTTTGCATTTTCATGCACAAACTCCCCAGTTTGTCTGAGGCATTCATATACCTTCAAGGGCATTAGGATTGGCACAGCAAGAATTTATATAGAAGGAAAGGCAATATCAGGTAGCTGACACCCCAAATAAGAAATATTAATCTGCAGCAAGATGAAAGGATTACAACCAAGGCTTTGTTATAATGCAATTCTCCAAATCATTTCTTCTTCTTTTTTAAAACAGTTTCATTTCTTTTAAAACTTTTTACTTTGTATTGGAGTATAGCTGATTAACAATGTTATGATAGTTTCAGAAAAGGAAATTCCCTGATGGTACAGAGGTTAGGATTTGGCACTTTCACTGCTGAGGGCCTGGGTTCAATCCTTAGTCAGGGACCTGAGATCCTGTAAGCTGTGAGGTGTGGCAAAAAAAAAAAGAAGAAGAAGAAGAAAGGAAAGAAAATCCCGTATACCATTTAAAAAAAAAATTTTTTTTTAGTTACAGATCTGGCATAGGAGACCTGAACTTCACTACCCAGGATGGGGGCTGGAATGAAATTCGGGAAGAGAGGAGGCAGGAAAATGGCAGTAAGGTTTATAACTGCTTAGGGTTAGACACTTTTTCCTAATATTTATAACTCAAAAATATTTGGCACTCAAAACTGATCAATTAGTGAATGAGATTCATCATAATGTTTTTGTAATATCAATAAAAAAAGTCAAAATAAGATAAAAATCCAGCATTAAAAACTGTTAACTGGAAAAGAATATAAAATCACATATGTATATATATTTTAATTCTGTGAGATATTAAAAGAAGTACTGTGGAAGAAAGTGTTAATCATGAATATTTCTCTGGGTTACAAGATACCTTCTTTTTTTAAAAATCTTTTTTCATAATTAGGAAAAAATTGCTAATAATCATAGCCTAAGAGACTGGTTGTTACTACAACACTGTCTGTCCCTTACTTGAAATAATATATGCTTTTTAGAACACTAAAATTAAGTTCTATAGCATCTTACTTTTCATTGATTTCTTTGGTTAGTGTGTAGAGAGATTTAGTGGCTGCAATCTATCCATAGTTCACATCTAAAACTTGATGTAAAAAGCCAAAAAATTTAATTATTGGGCAATTGAAGCTAATAAAAATGAATGTGAATATGTGTGGGTAGTTATCAGAGCAACGTCTCCAGGCATCGGTTTTCTGCTTTGTAAAGGAGGGAGGCTATCTCACTGCCTTTTCCGGCTCCATCAGCAGTACAGTTCTGGGACCTCCTGTGTTAGTCTCACACCTGCTCCCAGAGGTTCTGTTGTCACTATTGTTCTAAAGACCCTCATGAAAGTTTGCTTATCAGATATTCTTTCTCTTCACATGCCCTTGTTCTCGTTACCCCTGGTTTCCTTACTTTCATTTTCCCCTTTCTGTTATTATTATTTGTTTTTTTGGAGGGGGAGATGGTAAATGATTCCTTGGCGTCTGACCGAACACCATCAGACCTGTTAGCTCCGGGTAGACACCTCTTTCCCTCTTCTTCATTTAAACATAGAAAATACCAGGAAATGCACATGTACATTTTTGTAATCATCCTCCAACCTCTTGTCAGAGATACCTTTATAATTGTCACTTTTTAGGGAGGACAAAATTTAGTCACATTCTACAACATCATTTTAATAAGAATTTCTTGCATTGAGTTTACATTAAAATAACAGACAGCAGCATTTACCCCTTATTACCCTTCATTACCAAGGTCTGTACTCTCAGAGATGGTGGATGAGCCCACCTGATCACAAGGAATTGTGAACTGAAATTCCTTTTCAATGCTACATTTTATATAAATTCTTTTCTCTCATGTGCCACCTAACAAATGAGAACCCTTGAGAAATATTCTGAGTTTCTTTAAAACCCAGCACTGTGGTATATAGTATTTAAGATATTCTTTTTTATTCTCCTCCTTCAACTTCATGATAATTGTTATTGGGTAGTTATTTCCCTTCCCACACAAATTCATACTTAAGAAAATGCCAGAGCTATTCAACACAGTATTGGAAGTCCACACTGCAGCAATTGGACAAGTAAAAAAAAATAAAATGTATCCAAATTGGAAGGGAAGAGGTAAAACAGTCATTATATTCAAATGACATGATACTATACAGCAAATTCTAAAGAATCCACAAAAAAATGACTAGAATTGCTAAACAAATTCAGCAAGGTAGAAGGAAACAAGATTCAGTTCAGTTCAGTTCAGTCACTCAGTCGTGTCCAACTCTCTGCAACCCCATGAACTGCAGTATGCTGGGCCTCCCTGTCCATCACCAACTCCCAGAGTCCACCCAAACCCATGTCCATTGAGTTGGTGATGCCATCCAACCATCTCATCCTCTGTCATCCCCTTCTCCTTCTGCCCTCAACCTTTACCAGCATCAGGGTCTTTTCAAATGAGTCAGCTCTTCGCATCAGGTGGCCAAGGTATTGGAGTTTTAGCTTGAACATCAGTCCTTCCAATGAACACCCAGGACTGATCTCCTTTAAGATAGACTAGTTGGATCTCCTTGCAATCCAAGGGACTCTCAAGAGTCTTCTCCAACACCACAGTTCAAAAGCATCAATTCTTCTGTGCTCAGCTTTCTTTATAGTCCAACTCTCACATCTATACTTGACTACTGGAAAAACCATAGCCTTGACTAGATGGACATTTGTTGACAAAGTGATGTCTCTGCTTTTTAATATGCTGTCTAGGTTGGTCATAACTTTCCTTCCAAGAGTAAGTGTCTTTTAATTTCATGGCTGCAGTCACCATCTGCAATGATTCTGGAGCCCAGAAAAATAAAGTCAGCCACTGTTTCCACTGTTTCCCCATCTATTTGCCATGAAGTGATGGGACCAGATGCCATGATCTTAGTTTTCTGAATGTTGAGCTTTAAGCCAACGTTTTCACTCTCCTCTTTCACTTTCATCGAGAGGCCCTTTAGTTCTTCTTCACTTTCTGCCATAAGGGTGGTGTCATCTGCAGATCTGAGACAAGATTAACTTACAGAAATCTGTTCAATTTCTGTACACTCAATGAAATATCAGAAAGGGAAATTTAGAAAACAAATCTTTTTTGTAAAATGATTTTTGGGCTGTGGTGGGTCTTTGTTGCTGCATGTGGGCTTTCTCTAGCGGTAGCAAGCAGGGGCTACTCTTCGTTGCTGTGTGCGGGCTCCTCACTGAGGTGGCCTCTCTTGCTGTGGGGCACAGGTTTTGGGGGTGCGGGCTTCAGTGGCTGCAGAACATTGGCTCACTGGTTGCAGTGTGTGGGCTCTAGGGCACATGGGCTTCAGTAATTGTGGTGTATGAACTTAGTTGCTCCACAGCATGTGGAACCTGCCCAGACCAGGGATCAAAACTGCATCCCCTACACTGGCAGGCAGATTCTCATCCACTGCCCCACCAGGGAAGTCCAAAAACAATCTTTTTCTAGAACATATTTTTTAAAACCCTTAGGAATAAACCTGACCAAGGAGGTGAAAGACTTATATGCGGAGAACTATAAAACATTGATAAAGGAAATTGAAGATAATTCAAAGAAATGAAAGATATCCCATACTCTGTATTAGAAGAGGTATTGTTAAAATCACTCTTCTACCCAAAACACTGTACAGATTTAATGTGATCCCTATCAAATTACTCATGACATTTGTCACCAAACTAGAAAAAATTTTCCTAAAGTCTATATGGAGCCACAAAAGACCCAGAACTGCCCAAACAATCCTGAGAAAAAAGAGCAAAACTGGAGGTACAACCCTCCCTGTCTTTGGACACTTCTGCAAAGCTATAGTAGTCAAAACAGCATGGTACTGGCACAAAAACAGACATATGGATGAGTGAAACAGAATAGAGAACCCAGAAATAAATCCACACACCTAAGGTTAATTAAACTTCAACAAAGGAGGCAAGAATATACATTGGAGAAAGGACAGTCTCTTCAGCAAGTGGTGCTTGAAAAGTTGGACAGCCATGCCACAGCTAATCAATGAATTTAGAACACTCATTCATATCATACACAAAAATAAACTCAAAATGAAGTGCTTAAAGACTTGATGAGACATGACACCGTGAAGCTCCTAGTAGAGAACATAGGCAAGACATTATCTGACATAAATTGTATCAATGTTTTCTCAAGTCAGTCTCTCAAAGCAGGAGAAATAAAAGCAAAGACTTCCTTTGTGGTCCAGGGGTTAAGAATCTGCCTTGCAATGCAGGGGATGCAAGTTTTATCCCTGGTCAGGGAACTAAGATCCCACATGCTGTGGGGCAACTAGGCCTGTCTATAGCAACAAAGACTCAATGCAGCCAAATAAAGAAAGGAAGAAAAGCAAAAATGAACAAATGGGACATAATCAAACTTAAAAGCTTTTGCACAGCAAAGGAAACCGTAAAGAAAATGACAAGACAACCTACAGAATGGGAGAAAATATTCTCCAATGATGTGATGAACAAGGGTTTTATTTCCAAAATATACAAACAGCTCATACAACTCAATAATGAAAAAGCTAAACAACTCAATAAAAAAAAAAAAACAAGAACAAAACCCAACAAACTGGGCAGAAAACCTAAATAGACATTTCTCCAAAGAAGACAAACAGATGGCCAATAAGCACATGTAAAGATGTTCAACTTTGCTAATTATAAAAGAAATGCAAGTCAAAACTACAATGAAGTATCACCTCACACCAGTCTGAATGGCTATCACTTAAAGGTCTGCAAATAACAAATGCTGGAGAGGGTGTGGAGAGAAAGGAATCCTCCTACACTGTTGGTAGGGATGTAAATTGGTTCAGCCACTCCACTGTGTGGAGGTTCCTTCAAAATTAAAATTAGAGTTATCATATGATCCAGCAACCCTGCTCCTAGGACATATATCATAAAAACTCTAATTCAAAAAGAAACATGTGCCCCAAAGTTTGTAGCAGTACTATTTACAATAGCCAAGACATGGAAGCATTTAAGAGTGATGTATAGATCACATCTCAGTCATAAAAAAGCGTGAAATAAAGCCATTTGCAGTGACTTGGATGGACTTAGAGATTATCATATACAATGATTTGTCAGACAGAGAAGGACAAATATCATATAACATGACATATATGAATTCTCAAATATGATACAAAACAGACTTATTTACAGACTTATTTATAAAATAGAATGACTCACAGACATAGAAAAAAAATCTGTGGTTACCAAAGGGGAAAGTGGAGACTAGGGGAAGGGATAAATTAGGAGTTTGTGATTGGCAGATACAAGCTGCTGAGTATAAAATAGATAAACAAAAAAGTCCTACTGTATAGTACAGGGAACGGTATTCAATATCTTGTGTTGGTAATAAAATATAATGAGAAATAATATGAAAAAGAATATAGGTGTATTTATGAATAACTGAATCACTTTGTACACCAGAAACTAAGGCAATATTGTAAATCAATTATTTGTTGCTGTTGTTCAGTTGCAAAGTCTTGTCCAACTCACTGCAACCCCACAGACAGCAGCATGCCAGGCTTCCCTGTCCTTCACTATCTCCCAGAGTTTGCTGAAATTCATGTCCATCGAATTGGTGATGCTATCTAACCATCTCATCCTCTGCCACCCTCTTCTTTTGCCTTCAATCTTTCCCAGCATCAGGGTGTTTTACAATGAGTTGGCTCTTCACATTAGATGGCCAAACTATGAGAGCTTCAGCTTTAGCATCAGCTATTCCAATGAACTTCCAGATGTTCAAGCTGGTTTTAGAAAAGGCAGAGGAACCAGAGATCAAATTGCGAATATCCGCTGGATCATCAAAAAAGCAAGAGAGTTCCAGAAAAACATCTATTTCTGCTTTATTTACTACGCCAAAGCCTTCGACTGTGTGGACCACAATAAACTATGGAAAATTCTGAAAGAGATGGGAATACCAGACCACCTGACCTGCCTCTTGAGAAACCTGTCTGCAGGTCAGGAAGCAACAGTTAGAACTGGACATGGAACAACAGATTGGTTCCAAATAGGAAAAGGAGTACATCAGGCTTATTTAACTTGTATGCAGAGTACATCATGAGAAACACTGGTCTGGAAGAAGCACAAGCTGGAATCAAGATTGCCAGGAGAAATATCAATAACCTCAGATATACAGATGACACCATCCTGATGGCAGAAAGTGAAGAGGAACTAAAAAGCCTCTTGATGAAAGTGAAAGAGGAGGGTGAAAAGGTTGGCTTAAAGCTTAATATTCAGAAAACTAAGATCATGGCATCTGGTCCCATCCCTCATGGGAAATAGATGGGGAAACAATGGAAACAGTGTCAGACTTTATTTTTTGGGCTCCAAAATCACTGCAGATGGTGACTGCAGCCATGAAATTAAAAGACGCTTACTCTTGGAAGGAAAGTTATGACCAACCTAGATAGCATATTAAAAAGCAGAGACATTACTTTGCCAACAAAGGTCCGTCTAGTCAAGGCTATGGTTTTTCCAGTGGTCATGTATGGATGTAACAGTTGGACTGTGAAGAAAGCTGAGCACTGAAAAATTGATGCTTTTGAACTGTGGTGTTGGAGAAGACTCTTGAGAGTCCCTTGGACTGCAAGGAGATCCAACCAGCCCACCCTAAAGGAGATGAGTCCTGGGTGTTCATTGGAAGGACTGATGCTGAAGCTGATGCCAGTACTTTGGCCACCTCATGCGAAGAGCTGACTCATTGGAAAAGACCCTGATGCTGGGAGCGATTGGGGGCAGGAGGAGAAGAGGATGACAGAGGATGAGATGGCTGGATGGCATCACCAACTCGATGGGCATGAGTTTGAGTAAACTCTGGGAGTTTGTGATGGACAGGGAGGCCTGGCGTGCTCCGATTCATGGGGTCGCAAAGAGTCGGATACGACTGAGCGACTGAACTGAACTGAACTGAACTGATTCCAATGAATATTTAGGGTTGATGTCCTTCAGAATTGATTGGTTTGATCTCCTTGCTGTTCAACAGACTCTCAAGGGTTTTTCCCAGGGACCAGTTCTTCAGCACCCAGCCTTCTTCATGGTCCAACTCTAATATCCTTAAACGACTACTGGAAGAACCATAACTTTGATTATATGGACCTTTGTAGGCAAAGTAATGTCTCTGCTGTTTAATATGCTGCCTAGGTCCATTGTAGCTTTCCTTCTAAGGAGCAAGCATCTTTTAATTTCATGGCTGCAGTACTTTTGGAGCCCAAGAAAACAGAATCTGTCACTGCTTCCACTTTCTCCCTTTCTATTTGCCATGAAGTAAAGGGACCAGATGCCATAATCTTGGTTTTTTTATTGTTGAGTTTTACACCAGATTTTTGACTCTCATCTTTCACCTTTTTCAAGAGTGTCTTAGTTCCTCTTCATTTTCTGCCATTATAGTGGTATCATCTGCATATCTGAGGTTGTTGATATTTCTCCTGGCAATCTTGAGTTTCAGCCTGTGATTCATCCAACCTGGCATTTCGCATTATGTACACTGCATATAAGTTAAATAAACAGGGTGACAATATACAGCCATGTCTGATGCCTTTCCCAATGTTGGAGCAGTCAGTTAGTTGTTCCATGTAAAGTTAAAACTGTTGCTTCTCGACCCGTATACAGGTTTCTCAGGAGACAGGTAAGGTGATTTGGTATTCCGATCTCTTTAAGAATTTTCCACAGTTTGTTGTGATCTACACAGTCAAAGGTTTTTGTGTAGTCAATGAAGCAAAAGTAGATGGTTTTCTGGAATTCCCTTGCTTTCTCTTTGATACAAAGAATGTTGTCAATTTATTCTCTGGTTCTTCTGCCTTTTCTAAATCCAGCTTCTACATCTGGAAGTTCTCGGTTCACATACTGCTGAAGTCTAGCTTGAAGGATTTTGAGCATAAACTCACTAGCATGCAAAATTTAAAAATTAATCAATTTAAATTAATTTAAATCTGTATGCAGGTCAAGAAGCAACAGTTAGAACTGGACATGGAACAATGGACTTGTTCAAAATTAGGAAAGGAGTACATCAAGGCTATATATTGTCACCCTGTTTATTTAACTTATAGGCAGAGTACATCATGTGAAATGCCAGGCTGCATGAAGCACAAGCTAGGATCAAGATTGCTGGGAGAAATGTCAATAACTTCAGATATGCAGATGACACCACCCTTATGGTAGAAAATGAAGAGGAACTAAAAAGCCTCTTGATGAGAGTGAAAAAGGAGAGTGAAAAAGCTGGCTTAAAACTCAACATTCAGAAAACTAAGATCATGGTGTCTGGTCCCATCACTTCATGGCAGATAGATGGGGAACAATGGAAACAGTGAGAGACTAATTTCTTGGGCTCCAAAATCACTGCAGATGGTGACTGCAGCCATGAAACGAAAAGACGCTTACTCCTTGGAAGAAAAGCGATGACCAACCTAGACAGCGTATTAAAAATCAGAGACATCACTTTGCTGACAAAGGTCCACCTAGTCAAAGCTATGGTTTTTCCAGTAGTCATGTATGGATGTGAGAGTTGGACTATAAAGAAAGCTGAGCGCCAAAGAATTGATGCTTTTGAACTGTGGTGTTGGAGGAGAGTCTTGAGATTCCCTTGGACTGCAAGGAGATCAAACCAGTCCATCCTAAAGGAAATCAACCCTGAATATTCACTGGAAGGACTGATGCTGAAGCTGAAGCTCCAATACTTTGGCTACCTGATGCGAAGAACTGACTCATTGGAAAAGACCCTGAGTGTGGGAAAGATTGGAGAGAGGTGGAGAAGGGCACAACAGAGGATGAAATGGTTAGATGGCATCACTGACTCGATGGACATGAGTTTGAGCAAGCTCCGGGAGTTGGTGATGGACAAGGAAGCCTGGAGTGCTACAACCCATGAGGCTGCAGAGCGACTGTACTGAACTGAATTTAATTTACTTCAATTTTAAAATTAATTAACTAATAACAAAAGAAAAGTCAGAGTATTTTTTATCATTGACTTTGGAATTGTTTCTTGTCCTGAAGGATCCTCTATTTTTTAATATTTAAAGAAGTTTTTGTCAGATTTGGGTAATTGACATAGATTTAAAAGTGGCATTATCTTTATGCATGTTTCAGATATGTAATGCCAGCAGAGTTGAGAGAAATTTTTTAGAGCTTTAAGAGACAGGAACATTAAAGATTACAACTGTAAATAAGCAGTTCATGAGAAAATTGTCTTCTGTTAGTAGTGGACTGCCGTCTATGGGGGTCGCACAGAGTGCAGCACCAGCAGCTGCAGTAGTGAAATATAAACTGTCCTATTGTGTTCTTACCTTCTCCGTAGTATTTGGAGAGAGAAACAGCTATATCACTGTATTGCCCAGTGAAAAATCCCTTAAAGAGCTGAAGAAGAATGTATGAGATGTTTTAGACCTCCCAGGGGAAATGTGTAGCAGTTAAAAATCTAGATGAACAGTAAAATGTAAAGTAAATAATTTCAGGGCTAAATTATACTTTCTTAAAATTATTACAGTCTAAAAATATTTCCCAAATCATTTGGTCATTGTCTCTATGTCTCCAGTTTGATCTCTTTGGCTTATGTGTAGTATTTAGATAAAGTTAGAGACAAGCTCCAGAGAGCCCTAGGTACTTCCTATTTTGTTCTTTTCATTTAACTGCAGACACAGAATTTCAAACACAGGAAGTTCTGCTTCCTCGACAGCTGCATGCAAAAACCAATGCATTGCTTCTGTTTCTGACCTGTGCCGGTCCAATAGGCTACCTCTTGCAGTCGAGGCTTTATCTGCCTTTCTTACCATTCAAACACAGTGGTTAAGGCCTGTGTTAACTTTCACACACGTCATTCAGGAGTGAATTCTCCTTTCTTATTTGTACTCACTTCCCTTTTCTTATTGCCATTTTGAAAACTTCAGAATGCGGGCAAAGAAAGTCAAAGAGAAAGTGAAACTCAGCACAATGTTTTTAATTAGCAATTGTAGTTTTTAAAAGGAAAGTTGCTGAAAGAAAAACTAAGTGAATCTGCAGATTAGAACAAGATTAAAGGACAAGTATGGAGTTTCTTACATAGTTGCTAATGTTATTGTTCGTTGTTCATTCACTAAGTTGTGTTAGACTCTTTGTGACCCCATGGACTGCAACATGCCAGGCTTCCCTGTTCTTCACCATCTCCCGGAGTTTGCTCAAACTCACATCCTTTGAGTCAGTGATGTTATCCAACCATCTCATCCTTGTCACCCTCTTCTCTTCTTGCCTTTCCTCATAGCTCAGTTGGTAAAAAATCCACCTGCAATGCAGGTAGACCCTGGTTCAATTCCTGGGTTGGGAAGATCCGCTGGAGAAGGAATAGGCTACCCACTCCAGTATTTTTGGGCTTCCTCTGTGGTTCAGCTAGTAAAGAATCTGCCAGCAATGCTGGAGACCTGGGTTTGATCCCTGGGTTGGGAAGATCCCCTGGAGGAGGGAAAGGCTACCCACTCCAGGATTCTGGCCTGGAGAATTCCACGGACTGTATAGTCCATGGGGTTGCAAAGAGTCAGACACGACTGAGTGATTTTCACTTTCTCTTATTGCCCTCAATCTTTCCCAGCATCGGGGCCTTTCCCAATAGGTCACCTCTTTGCATAAGGTAGCCAAAGTATTGGAGCTTCAGCTATCAACATCAGTCCTTCCAGTGAATATTCAGAGTTGATTTCCTTTAGAATTGACTGGTTTGATCTCCTTGCTGTCCAAGGGACTCTCAAGAGTTTTCTCCAGCACCACAATTCAAAAGCATTAATTCTTCAGTGCTCGGACTTCTTTATGGTCCAACTCTCACATCCATACATGACTACTGGAAAAACAATAGCTTTGACTATATGGACCTTAGTTGGCAAAGTGATGTCTCTGCTTTTTAATATACTGTCTAGATTTATCACAGCTTTTCTTCCAAGGAGCAAGCGTCTTTTTGTTTCATGGCTGTAGTCACTGTCCACAGTGATTTTGGAGCCCAAGAAAATAAAATCTGTCACTGTTTCCACCTTTGCCCCATCTATGTTCAGTTCAGTTCAGTTCAGTCACTCAGTCGTGTCCTACTCTTTGCGACCCCATGAACTGCAGCACTCCAGTACTCCCTATCCATCACCAACTCCCAGAGTCCACCCAAACTCATGTCCATTGAGTCGGTGAAGCCATCCAGTCATCTCATCCTCTGTCATCCCCTTCTCCTCCTGCCCTCAATCCTTCCCAGCATCAGGGTCTTTTCAAATGAGTCAGTTCTTCGCATCAGGTGGCCAAAGTATTGGAGTTTCTGCTTTAACATCAGTCCTTCCAATGAACACCCAGGACTGATCTCCTTTAGGATAGACTGGTTGGATTGCCTTGCAGTCCAAGGGACTCTCAAGAATCTTCTCCAACACCACAGTTCAAAAGCATCAATTCTTCTGTGCTCAGCTTTCTTTATAGTCCAACTCTCACATTCATACATGACTACTGGAAAAACCATAGCCTTGACTAGACAGACCTTTGTTGGTAAAGTAATGTCTTTGCTTTTTAATATGCTCTCTAGGTTGGTCATCGCTTTCCTTCCAAGGAGTAAGCGTCTTTTAATTTCATGGCTGCAGTCACCATTTGCAGTGATTTTGGAGCCCAAAAAAGTAAAGTCAGCTACTGTTTCCATTGTTTCCCCATCTATTTGCCATGAAGTGATAGGACGGATACCATAATCTTAGTTTTCTTTTTTTTTTTTTTTTTTAATTTTTTCTGTCATTTTAATGTTTTTTTTTTTTCTGTCATTTTAATGTTTTTTTTTTTTTTTTTTTAGTTTTCTTAACGTTGAGCTTTAAGCCAACTTTTTCACTCTCTCTTTTTCACTTTCATCAAGAGGCTCTTTAGTTCTTCACTTTCTGCCATCAGGGTGGTGTCATCTGCATATCTGAGGTTATTGATATTTCTCCCAGCAATCTTGATTCCAGCTTGTGCTTCTTCCAGACCAGCATTTCTCATGATGTACTCAGCATATAAATTAAATAAGCAGGGTGACACTATACAGCCTGATGTACTCCTTTTCCTATTTGGAACCAATCTGTTGTTCCATGTCCAGTTCTAACTGTTGCTTCCTGACCTGCAGACAGGTTTCTCAAGAGGCAGGTCAGGTGGTCTGGTATTCCCATCTCTTTCAGAATTTTTCACAGTTTATTGTGATCCACACAGTCAAAGGCTTTGGCAAAGTCAATAAAGCAGAAATAGATATTTTTATGAAATTCTCTTGCTTTTTCAGTGATCCAGCAGATGTTGGCAATTTGATCTCTGGTTCCTCTGCCTTTTCTAAAACCAGCTTGAACATCTGGAAGTTCATGGTTCATGTATTGCTTAAGCCTGGCTTGGAGAATTTTGAGAATTACTTTACTAGCGTGTGAGATGAGTGCAAATGTGCAGTAGCTTGAGCATTCTTTGGCATTGTCTTCCTTTGAGATTGGAATGAAAACTGACCTTTCCAGTCCTGTGGCCACTGCTGAGTTTTCCAAATTTCCTGACATATTAAGTGCAGCACTTTCACAGCATTATCTTTTAGGATATGAAATAGCTCAACTGGAATTCCATCATCTCCACTAGCTTTGTTGGTAGTGATGTTTGCTAAGGCCCACTTGACTTCACATTCCAGGATGTCTGGCTCTATGTGAGTGATCACACCATCGTGATTATCTGGGTCATGAAGATCTTTTTTCTACTGAATGTTAATTATAAAACTGTCTAAGTGTATGTCTCCATTCTAGCTAAGCCTCTAACAGAAATAAAAATTTGCTGTTTTACATGCTTATGTATTTATTTCTACTTAATATTTAACCAAGAGTTTCTATTAGAGGTGTTTAGTTGTTCTGTGTTAAAAAACATTTTGGAATCCTTTATGTAAATGTGTTATATGTCAGCAAGTTCTCGTGAGTATGGGCACACACACACAATAGCAGCTTGACTAAATAAATTGTGATATATTCTTAGATATGTTTAATGTAACTCTTAAAGAAGTTGTTGATAAAGATATTAAGTAAAACCTATGATATTCATTGGAGAAAATGATCACAACCATATACAAATAAGTATTAATAGATAAAAACAAGAAAGATAGATGGTAAATTGCTAAATACATTCATCTCCACAAATAAAATTATATATAGTTTACTTTTTCTTTTTTCTATTTTTATTTTCTTGATCCTGTATTCATTTTGCAATCATAAAAAAAGTTGTTCCAAAATTTAAATAATTTTCTAGGTCAGAGGAATTGAATATTGACACTTTTATGTTGTTCACACGTATAGTATTGGTCTTCAGATTCCCTGAGTGGGATATTTTGAAAAATAAGAGGTAAACCATACTTAAGAGTGTTTTTAGGAAAATGGTTATCTAATAGAATAAGCTGGAGTTCAATTAGAATGAAGTGCTCTTGCACTTAGTTCTTTGCCCAGGGATTTTTTTTTCATTTATTTTTTATTAGTTGGAGGCTAATTACTTCACAACATTACAGTGGGTTTTGTCATACATTGACATGAATCAGCCATGGAGTTACATGTATTCCCCATCCCGATCCCCCCTCCCACCTCCCTCTCCACCCAATTCCTCTGGTTCTTCCCAGTGCACCAGGCCCAAGCACTTGTCTCATGCATCCCACCTGTTGCCCAGGGATTGAGCCTGAGCAGCTTGGATAAAAACTGGGAATGGTAGCCGCTAGTCTACCAGGGGCTATAGGCTAGAAGCAAAAGTCCTCTGGCCCTTGCCCCCATTGAAAAATGCATTTCTCAAGGAGAAAAAAAAAAAAACTGTGAAACCAGGTACAAAATTTATTATTAGAGACAAAGCACAACAAATGGGAGAGCAGGCAGAGAAACAGTTTGCTTATTTCAGACAGAAGCAGGGCAGAAATATACACAGGAGCGCAAGCCTGTGGGCAGTTCCCTAAGGAGGAGGAGCCCAGTAAAGAGGTGGTTAAATCATTTATATACAGCAGTTCTTCTGGGTCTTTGTTTACCTTTGGTTAGTTGTCTGGTTTCTTTTTCCACACCTGCCCTGCCCTGGATTCCTCCCCAACACGCATGTGCAGCTTCTTTCCAGGATGAATTCCAGTCCAAAGGCCTGCAGGATGGCCTTGGCATCACCTATCCTGGGGTGGTGGCCCCTTCTTTTTGACCCTCAAGGAGCCTTTCTGTGTATGCACAATGTTTCCCTTGCCCCAAGGATGGGAGATAAACCACCTATTGATCTTTCACCCCAAAACAGGGTCTAGCCCCTCTCTGTTTCTGCCATAACTGTTGTCTTAACGTGTCCTCAGGAGACAAAACCTGACTATTTACCCTTTTCTTGTTATTTCTATTTCAAAGTACAAACAGGAGGCTCCTAAGCTGGAGCACACATATCTCCTATCTCACCTTCAGCTTTTGCACTTGGCAGTCATTTCACACAAGATGCAATGATTACCAAAGAGAATTAGCAAGATTTTCTCTACCTAAACTATCTTTGTTAAATAATGTGTTTTAGAAGAAAATAAATGTTTATCTTGCATGTTGACAAAGTTGGATAAAGTTAAATTTCAAGTCCTTCATGTAAAAGTGATCACCATTAAAGAAGTGTTTAGCAGATCTGTTTAACCCTGGACATGAACTCAGTCATGGATTCGCCAACAGCTGAGGAATAAAATCTCTCTAAGTAATGATAGTTTTTCTCTCTCAGGGGGCACTACCTCCACATAGCTTAAAGAATTCCCTCTTTTGATCCCTGTGGGTCTTGGTTACGTGGGCTCTGATTGTAACCATTAAACAAACCTCCTTGTATACTCAGCCTTTATTTTTATGCCTGGCTGGAGGGAATAATGGCCCTATAGGCACTACAGCCTGCTGTGTGGTTGCTGGGAGAATGGATTAGCTATGCCTGTTTGGGTTTTGAATGACTGGCAAGCCATGCTGCCAAAATAGTTTCTTAGGTGGCACATTTATAGAACCAGTAGCTCAGCCATACAAACACCCTATATCCCTATGGGGTTAGGCTTACTGTTTCAAAAATGCACAGACATGGGAGCAGCACTCACAGCATAAGCCTCTTTCTCACTTCGTTTCCTCCTTCTGTCAGTTGAAAAAAGAGAAGCATGTGAGGACACGTCCCCAAGTCTCTATATCGTTTCATTCCTATCACATCTCCAACAGAATCAGAGCAACTAATTTATATGAATAACTTGAACCAGAAGATTAATAATCAGTCCCAGCATGACCTAGAAATGTGTTTATAAGGCATGGAAAGGGCAGGGAAACACACTACCCTGTTTCTGGAAGTTAGGTCCACTGGGTAAAACTGCAACTCTTACATCTTCAAAGCAAGACAGTTCCTGCTAGATAGAGGTTGGAAAACACACTCTCTGTTGATGCCTCTTCCTCCTCAAAGTAACACAGCTTTCCCAGCATTCTGTGTGCTGACAGTCACACACTGTTTGAAAACGCTTGCTTGAAGGTCATTTTTCAATAGCAATTTGCCCTGTTGGAGAGATCCAGGAAGCCCAGGTCTGTATGTAAAACTCTTGGATTCTGGCGTGGTCACATACTGAATGTGAACCTGGATACCGGACCTTGGTGGCAAAATTCGAAATATTCCCTCAGTTGGCCCTGAAAAGGTGCGGCCTGGCAACTGGTTGAAAATCCATCCAGTTGCTGTGTTCTTACTTCTGACAGTGATAGCTTTACTCCACACTTTGGGATTTCTGAAGCAAGGAGGCAGCTCGCAACTCGTAGCTGCTGGCCCATTTCCAGTGAATGCCATCTCATCTGGGTAACCACAGTAAGGCAACCATCTCTCCCAGGCACACTCCTACAGCCTGATTCCTCATGGACAGTCCCAGTATGCCGTAGGAATGTGTTTTCAAGGTGCAGAAAGTGCAGGGAAACACACTGTCCGGACTCTCTGGAAGTGAGGTCCTTGAAGCAAACCTGAAGGTCTCACATTTTAGAAGGTAGAGAGTTCCTGATAGATAGAGGCCTTAATACACTTTCTCTGTTGAAGTCTTTGCTTTTTCGAAGGAACATAGCTTTCTCAGCATTCTATGTGCTGAGAATCACACACTGCTCGAAAACACCTCCACGAAGGTCATTTTTTGGTAACAATTTACCCTGACAGTGTGGCCATAGGGAAGGTCTCCACACCCCCATGCAAATGCAAACCAACATCCAAACATTTGTTCCATCATGTTTTCTGTAGGACAGATCCCAAGAGCCTAGGTCTGTCTGGACAATTCTTTTATTTTATGGGGACACATCCTGAGTGTGAACCTGGATACCAAGGCTTGGTGGCAAAATTCGAATTTTTCTCTCTGATGGCCCTAAACTGGTGCAGCTTGGTGACTTCTTGAAAATCCACCCAACTGCTGTTTTCTTACTTCTGATAGCAATAGATTTGTTTCCCCCTTAGTGATTTCCGAACCAAGCAGCTGGCTTGCAATTCCTAGCCGCTGAGCCATATCTAGTGGAAAGTCACCTCATCTGGGTAACCATAGCATGGAACCCAGCACTCCCAGACACTCCCGCAGCCTGCTCCCTCATGGCTAGTCCCAGCATGACCTAGGAATGTTTACATGGCACGGAACGGGAAGGAAACACACTACCCTGTCTCTGGAAGTTAGGTCCTATGGGTAAACCTGCAGCTCTCACATCTTTGAAGCAACATGGTTCCTGCTAGATAGAGGCCAGAAAACACACTCTCTATTGATGTCTCTTCTTCCTTGAAGTAACACAGCTTTCCCAGCATTCTCTGTGTTGACAGTCACACACTGTTTGAAAACGCCTGCTTGGTGGTCATTTTTCAGAAGCAATTTCCCCTAACAATGTTGACGTAGGGAGGGCCAGCACACTCACAGGGAAAGGCAAATCAACATCCAAACATCCTCTCCATCACGTTTTCTCTCTATAAGAGATCCAGAGAGCCTAGGTCTTTCTATCAATTTCTTGGGTACTGCGGGGACACAACCTATGTTGAAACTTGGATATAGGACCTTGGTGGCAAAATTCACTTTCTTCTCTAGGTTGGCCCTAAAACTCTGCGGCCATAGCAACTGCTTGGAAATCCATCCAATTGCTGTTTTCTTCCTTCTGAGAGAGCTAGCTTTGGTCTTCCCTTTGGGATTTCTGATGCAAGCAGGCGGCGTGCAACTCCTAGCCACTGGCCCAATTCCAGTGGAATGTCACCTCGTCTGGGTAACCACAGTAAGGGACCTAGCAATCCCAGACACACTCCCACAGCCTGCTTCCTCATGGGCTGTCCCGGTATAATGAGGGATGTGTTTACAAGGCTCAGAAAGTGCAGGGAAACACACTTCCCTGTCCCTGGAATTCAGTTCTTCTGGGCAATGCTGGTATTCTCACATTGTAGAAGCTAGACAGTTCCTGATAGATAGTGGCCTGAATGCACACTCCCTGTTGATGTCTTCACTGCGTCGAAGGGTCATAGCTTTCCCAGCATTCTGTGTGCTGAGAATCACAAGCTGCTTGAAAACTCTTGCTTTCAGGTCATTTTATAGAAGCAATTTCCCCTGATGGTGCACCTGTAGTGAAGGCCCCCACACCCATAGGGAAAGGCAAACCAACATCCAAGCATCTATTCCATCATGTTTTCTCTGTAGTGAGATGCAGAGAACCAAGGTCTGTCTGACACATTCTTGGATCCTGTGGGGACACAGGATACTGGGCCTAGGGGGCAAAATTCATATTTTTCTCTCCAGGGGCCCTAACGCAGTACAGCCTAGCAACAGCTTGAAAATCCATCCAATTGCTATTTTCTTACCTCTGACAGAGCTAGGTTTGCTCTACCTTTTGGGATTTCTGAAGCAAGCGGGTGGCTCGCAACTCCTCGCCTTGGGCCCATTTGCAGTGGAATGTCACCTCGACAAGGTGACCACAGTATGGCACCCAACCCTCTCAGACACACTCCCGCAGCCTGCTTATTCATGGACACTACCCCTGTGACTGAGGAATGTGTTTGCAAGGCTCGGAAAATGCAGGGAGACACATGGCCCTGACTCTGGAATTTAGGTCCTCAGAGCAGGCCTGGAGGTCTCACGTCTTAGAAGCAGAACAGTTGCTGCAAGATAGAGGCCTGAAAACACACTCTCTGTGGATGCCTTTCCTTCCTCGAAGGAAGATAGCTTTCCCAGCCTCCTGCATGCTGAGAGTCACACACTGCTTGAAAGTGCTTGCTTGGAGGTCAGTTTTCAGTGGCAATATATCCTGAGACCCTGCCTGTAGGGAGGTGTCCCACACTCAGAGGGAAAGTCAAAGCAACATCCAAACGTCTGTTCCATCATGTTTCCTCTGCAGGAGAGATCTAGTGAGCCTAGGTCTGCCTGGAACATTCTTGGATCCTGCCTGTGTGTCAACCTGGATACTGGGCCTAAGGGGCACAATTGGCATTTTTCTCTAGGGGGGCGATAACGTGGTGCGGCCTAGCAGCTGCTTGAAAATCCAACCATTGCTGTTTTCTTCCTTCTGACAGTGCTAGCTTTGCTCCACCCTTTGGGATTTCTGAAGCAAGTAGGCAGCTCGAAACTCCTTGCCTGGGGCCCATTGTACTGGAATGTCACCTTGACAAGATGACCACAGTATGGCATCTAGCCCTCTCAGAGAGACTTCCACAACCTGCTTCCACATGGGCAGTACTGCTATGACCTAGGAATCTGTTTGCAAGGCTTGGAAAGTGCAGGGAGTCACACGGCCCTGATGCTGGAATTTAGGTCCTTGGAGCAGGCCTAGAGGTCTGACGTCTGAGAAGCGAAACAGTTGCTGCAAGATAGAGGCCTGAAAACACACTCTCTGTGGATGCCTTTCCTTCTCAAAGGAAGATAGCTTTCCCAGCCTCCTGCATGCTGACAGACACACAGTGCTGGAAAGCGCTTGCTTGAAGATCATTTTTTAGTGGCAAGGTCCCCTGAGGCCCTCTTCAGAAGGAGGAGTCCCACACTCACAGGGAACATCAAAGTAACATCCAAATGTCTGTTCCATCTCATTTCCTCTGCAGGAGAGATCTAGTAAGCCTAGGTCTGTCTGGAACATTCTTGGATCCTGTGGGGACACACCCTGTGTGTCAACCTGGATACTGGGCCTTGGGGGCAAAATTCACATTTTTTCTAGGGGGGAGTCCCCAAATGTGGTGTGGCCTAAAAACTGCTTGAAAATCCATCCAATTGCTGTTTTCTTCATTCTGACATAGCTAGCTTTGCTCCACCCTTTGGGATTTCAGAAGTAAGAAGGCAGCTCCCAACTCCTCACCTTGGGCTCATTTGCAGTGGAATGTCACCTCAATGAGGTGACCACAGTATGGCACCCAACCCTCTCAGACACGCTCCCGCAGTCTGCTTTCTCATGGCTAGTCCCAGCATGACCCAGGATTGTATTTACAAGGTGCCAAGTGGTCAGGGAAACACACTGCCCTGTCTCTGGAAGTTAGGTCCTTTGGGTAAACCTGCAGCTCTCACATCTTCGAAGCAAGACAGTTCCTGCTAAATAGAGGCCTGAAAACATGCTCTCTGTTGATGCCTCTTCCTGCTTGAAGTAACACTGCTTTCCCAGCATTGTGTGTCCTGACAATCACACACTGCTTGAAAATGCCTGCTTGGTGGTCATTTTTCAGAAGCAATTTCCCCTAACAATGTTGACGTAGGGAGGGCCAGCACACTCACAGGGAAAGGCAAACCAATATCCAAACATCCTTTCCACCACGTTTTCTCTCTATGAGAGATCCAGAGAGCCTAGGTCTTTCTGTCAATTTCTTGGGTGTTGAGCGGACACAGCCTGTGTTGGAACCTGGATACAGGACCTTGGTGGCAAAATTCACCTTCTTCTCTAGGTTGGCTCTAAAATTCTGTGCCATAGCAACTGCTTGAAAATCTATCCATTGCTGTTTTCTTCCTTCTGACAGAGATAGCTTTGGTCCTCCCTTTGGGATTTCTGATGCAAGCAGGCAGCGTGCAACTCCTAGCCACTGGCCCAATTCCAGTGGAATGTCACCTTGTCTGGGTAACCACAGTAAAGGACCTAGCAATCCCAGACACACTGCCGCAGCCTGCTTCCTCATGGGCAGTACCACTATGACATAGGAATGTGTTTGCAAGGCTCAGAAAGTGCAGGGAGACACACAGCCCTGACTCTTGAATTTAATTCCTCGGAGCAGGCCTGGAGGTTTCACGTTTTAGAAGTGAAACAGTTGTTGCAAGATAGAGTTCGAAAAATACACTCTTTGTTGATGCCTTTCCTTCCTGGAAGGAAGATTGCTTTCCCATCATACTGTGTGCTGAGTGACACTCACTGCTTGAAAGCACTTGCTTGCAGGTCTTTTTGCACTCGCTATTTCCTCTGAGCCTGAGACCGTAGCAAAGTTCCCCACACTCACAGGGAATGGCAAACCAACATCCAAACATCTTTTCCATCAAGTTTTCTCTGTAGGAGTGATTCAGAGAATGTAGGCCTGTCCCGAAATATCTGGGAAACTGTGGGGACACACCATGAGTGTCAACCTGGATATAGGACCTTGATGGGAAAATTTGCATTTATCTCTCAGTCAGTATTAAACTGGGGCAGCCTAGCAACTGCTTGAATATCCATCTAACTGCTGTTTTCTCACTTCTGACAGTGCTAGCTTTACTCAACCCTTTGGCATTTCTGAAGCAAGTGGGAGACTCACAAGTGCTTGTTGCAGGCCCATTTTCAGTGGAGTGTCACATCCAGTAGGTGGCCACAGTATGGCACCCAGCACTCTCAGACACACTCACACAAATTGCTTCCTCCTGAGCAGTTTTAGAATGGTTGAGGAATGTGTTTGTAAGGCTTGGAAAGTGCAGGGAGATACACTGCCCTGACTCTGGAAGTTCGGTTCTCTGGGAAGGCTGGAGGGCTCTCTTGTTAGAATCAAGACAGTTCTTCATAGATAGAGGCCTGAAAACACACTCTCTGTGTTGCCTCTCCCTCCATGAAGGAAGGTAGCTTTGCCAGCATTCTATGTGCTGAGTCTCTCACGCTGCTTGAAAGACTAGCTAGGAGGTCTTGTTTCAGTTACAATTTCCCCTGAGGCTGAGACTGTTGGGAAGGTCCCAACACTCGCAGGGAAAGGCAAACCAACACCCAAATGTCTGTTCCATCATGGTTTCTCTGTAGGAGAGGTACAGTGAGCATAGGTCTGTCTGGAAAATTCTTGGATCGTGAGGGGACACACCATGAGTGTTGACATTGATACCCACCTTGGTTTCAAGAGTCCCATTCATCTCTCGGTGGGGCTTAAAGGGGGTCAGCTTAGCAACTACTTGAAAATCCATCCAATTGCTGTTTTCTCACTTTTGACAGCACTAGCTTTGGTCCACCCTTTGGGATTTCTTAAGGAAGAGAGTGGCTCATAATTCCTCACCATGGGCTCATTTGCAGTGGAAAGTTTCCTCGCAGAGGTGACCACAGTATGGCACCCAGTCCTCTCAGACATACTCTCACAGCCTGCTTCCTCATGGGCAGTTGTGGTGTGGCCTAGGAATGTGTTTACAAGGCTCGGAAAGTGCAGGGAGACACATTGCCCTGACTCTGGAAGTTAGGTCCTCAGAGCAGGCCTGGAAGTCTCACATCTTAGAAGCTCATCCGTTCCTGCTAGTTAAGAGGCCTGAAAACACACTCTCTATAGATGCCTTTCCTTCCATGAAGGAAGATAGCTTTCCCAACATTCTGAGTGCTGAGAGACACACATTGCTCAAAAGTGCTTGCTTGGAGGTCATTTTTCAGTTGTAATATGCTCTGAGAGTGTGACCACAGGGAAGGGCCCCAAACTCACACAGAAAGGCAAACCAACATCCAAAAGTCTGTTACATCACGTATTCTCTCTAGGAGAGTTCTAGTGAGCCTAGGTCCATATGGAAAATTCTTGGATCCTGCAGGGACACACCCTGAGCGTGAACCTGGATACTGGACCTTGGTGGCAAAATTAGGATTTTTCTCTCGGTGGGCCCTCAAGTGGTGCGGCCTAGCAACTGCTTGAAAATCTATCCAACTGATGTTTTCTTACTTCTGCAGTGCTAGCTTTGCACCACCATTTTGGATTTCTGAAGCAAGCAGGCGGGTGACCATTCCTTGCCGCAGGCTCATTTGCAGGGGAATGTCACCTTGACTAGGTGACTACAGAATGGCACCCAGCACTCTCACACTCCTGCAGCATGCTTCCTCATGTGTAGTTGTAGAATGGCTTAGGAATGTGTTTGCAAGTGTTGGAAAGTGCAGGGAGATACCCTGAACCCACTCTGGAAGTTAGGTCCTCTGGGAAAGCCTGGAGGTCTCATGTCTAAAAACTAGACAGTCCATGCTAGATAGAACTCTGAAAACACTCTCTCTAGATGCCTTTCCTTCCTCAAAGAAATCTATCTTTCCCAGCATTCTGTATCCTGAGAGTCACACACTGCTTGAACATGCTTGCTTACTGGTCACTTTTCAGTGGCAATTTTCCCTGAGGCTCTGACCATAGTGAAGCACCCCACAATCATAGGGAAGGGCAAACCAACACCCAAAAGTTTGTTCAATCACGTTTTCTCTTTAGGAGAGATCCAGTGAGCCTAGGTCTGTCTGGAAATTTCTTGGAAAATGAGGGGACACACCCTGAGTGTGAATGTGGATACCAGATCTTGGTGGCAAAATTTGCATTTTTCTCTCAGTGAACCCTAAAGAAGGGCGGCCTAGCAACTGCCTGAGAATCCATCCTGTTGCTGTTTTCTTACTTCTGACAGCACTAGCTTCCACAAGGGCATTCACAGAATGGCCTGTGATTATTGTTACAAGGTTTGGAAAGTGCAGAGATACACACTGCCCTGACTCTGGAAGGTAGGGCTTCAGGGCAAGCCTGGAGCTCTCACATCTTAGAAACTAGAGAATTCCTTTTAGATAGAGGCCTAAAAACACACTCTCTGCTGATACCTTTTCTTCCATGAAGGAAGAAAGCATTCCCAGCATTCTGTGTGCTCAGAGTCTTCCACTGCTTGGAATCCCTTGTTTGGAGGTCTTTTTTTAGTCGCAATCTCCCTTGAGGCTGAGACCATATAGAAGGTACAGGAAAGGCAAAGCAACATCCAAATGGCTGTTCCAACAAGTTTTCTCTGTAGGAGAGATATAGTGAGCCTAGGTCTGTCTGGAAATTTCTTGGAAATTGTGGGGACACACCATGAGTGTCAACCAGGATTACTGGACCTTGATGGCAAAATGTGCATTTTTCTCTCGATGGGCCCTAAGTGGGACAGCCTAGCAGCTGCTTGAAAATTAATCCAATTGCTGTATTCTTACTTCCTACATGGCTAGCTTTGTCCCATCCTATGGCATTTCTGAAACAAGCAGGTGGCTTGCAACTCCTAGCCACCGGCCCATTTGCGGTGGAATGACACCTCAACTAGGTGACCACAGTATGGCAATAACCACTTTCAGACACTCTCCCACAGCCAGCTTCCTCATGGGCAGTCACCCATGTGGCCTGGGAATATGTTTGCAAGGTTCAGAACCTGGTATGAGACACCCTGCACTGACCCTGGAAGTTAGGTCCTCTGGGCAAGACTGGAGGTCTCGTGTCTTAGAAGTGAAACAGTTCCTGCAAGAAAGAGGCCTGAAAACACACTCTCTGTTGTAGCCTTTCCTTCCTTGAAGGAAGATAACTTTCCCAGAATACTGTGTGTTGAGTGACACACACTGGTGGAAAGTGCTTGCTGGAGGTTATTTATCAGTCACAAATTTTCCTGATCCTGAGTCTGTAGGGAAGGTCCCCACATTCACAGGGAAAGGTAAAACAAATCCAAATGTCTGTTCCATCATTTTCTCACTGTAGCAGAGAGAGCCTAGGTCTGTCTGGAAATTTCTTGGAAACTTCCCAGATACATCATGGGTGTCAACCTGGATATAAGAACTTGATGACAAAATTAGCATTTTTCTCTCGATGGGCCCTAAAGCAGGGTGGCCTGCTTGAAAACCCACCCAATAGCTGTTTTCTCACTTCTGACAGTGCTAGGTTAGATCCACCCTTTGGAATTTCTGAAGCAACGGGCAGCTTGAACTCCTTACCAGGGGCCCATTGCAGTGGAATGTCACCTCAGCTAGGTGACCACAGTATGGCACCCAGTCTCTCAGACACACTCCTGCAGCCTATTTCCTCAAGGGCTGTCATGGAATAACCTAGGAATGTGTTTTCAAGGCTTGGAAAGTGCAAGGAGACATACTGCCCTGACTCTGGAATTTAGGTTGTCAGGCAAAGCCTGGCGTTTTCATGTCTTAGAGACTAGGCACTTCCTCTTAGGTAGAGGCCTGAAAACGCGTTCTGTGATGATGTCTTTCCTCCAGAAGGGAAGAGAGCTTTCCCAGCATTCTGTGTGCTGAGAGTCTCAAACTGCTTATAAGCGCTTGCTTGGAGGTCATTTTCACTCACAATTTCCCCTGAGGCTGAGACCATAGGAAAGGTCCCCACCCTCACAGGGAATGGCAAACCAACATCCAAACGTCTGTTCCGTCAAGTTTTTTCTGTAGGAGAGATCCAGTGAACCTAGGTCTGTCTGAAATTTCGTAGAAATGCGGGATACACCATGAGTGTCAACCTGGATATCAGACCTTGGTGGCAAATTTTGCATTTTATTCTCGGTGTGCCTAAAAGTGGTGAGACATAGCAACTGCTTGAAAATCCATCCAACTGGTATTTTCTCACTTCTGACAGGCTCGTTTTCTGAAGCAAATGAGCACCTCGAAACTCCTTGCCTCAAGCCCTTTTGCAGTGGAATGTCACCTCAATTAGGTGAATACAGTATAGCAACCAGCACTCTCAAACACACTCCCACAGCCTGCGTCCTCATGGGCAGTTGCAGTGTGGCCTAAGAATGTGTTTATAAGGCTCAGAAAGTGCAGGGAGATGCACTGCCTTGACTTGAAAGTTAGGTCCTCTGGGAAAGTCTGAAGATCACCTGTGTTAAAAGCTAAACAGTTCCTGCTACATAGAGGCCTAAAAGCACACTCTCTTTTGATGCCTTTCCTTCCTCAAAGGAAGATATCTTTCCCAGCATACTGTGGGCTGAGTGACACACACTGCTGTAAAGTGCTTGCTTGGAGGTCTTTTTTCACTCACTCTTTTCCCTGAGGATGAGACTGTAGTGAAGGTCCCCACACTCACAGGAAAGGTAAACCAACATTCCAATGTCTGTTCAATCACGTTTCTCTGTAGGAGAGATCAAGTGAGCCTAGGTCTGTCTGGAAAATTCGTGGGTATTGTGGGGACACACCATGAGTGTGAACCAGGATACTGGACCTTGGTGGCAAAATTTGCATTTATCTCTCGGTGGGCCCTACTGTGGGATGGCCTTACAACTGTTTGAAAATCCATCCAATTGCTGTTTTCTCACTTCTGACAGCTCAAGGTTTGCTCCACCCTTTGGCATTTCTGAAGCAAGTGGGCGGCTTGCAACTCCTCACCGCAGGCCCATTTGCAGTAGAATGTCACCTCAACTAGGTAACCACAGTATGGCACCCAGTACTCTCAGACACACTCCTGTAGTTTGCTTCCTCATGCACAGGTGTGGTGTGGCCTAGGAATGTGTTTGCAAGGCTTGAAACATGCAGGGAGACCCTCAGCCCTGACTCTGGAAGTTAGATCCTCTGGGAAAGCCTGGAGGTTCACGTCTTAGATGCTAAACAGTTCCTGTTAGATAGAGGCCTGAAAACACACTCTCTGTTGATGCCTTAACTACCTTGAAGGAAGACAGCTTTCACAGCATACTGTGTGCTGAGTGATACACACTGCTGGAAAACACTTGCTTAGAGGTCATTTTTGTCTCTAAATTTCCCTGAGCTTGAGACCATAGGGGCGATCCCAACACTCACATGGAAAGATAAACCAACATCCAAATAAATGTCTTTTCCATCACGTTTGCTCTGTAGCAGAGATCCAGTGAGACTAGGTCTGTCTGGAAATTTCTTGGAAACTGGGGGGACACACCATGAATGTCAACCTGGATATCAGAGTTTTATGTCAAAATTTGCATTTTTCTCTTGGTGGTCCACAAAGTGGTGTGGCCAGGCAGCTGCTTGAAAATCCACACAATTACTGTATTCTCACTGCTGACAGGGCTAGGTTTGCTCCACCCTTTGGCATTTCTGAAGCAAGTGGGCAGATTGCAACTCCTTGCCACGGGGCCTTTTGCAGTGGAATGTCACCTTGACTACATGACCACAGTACGACACCCAGCATTCTCAGACTCACACGTGCAGCTTACTTCTGCTTGAGCAGTTGCAGTGTGGCCAAGAATGTATTTACAAGGCTCAGAAAGTGCAGGGAGACACACTGCCCTGACTCTGGAAGATAGGTCATCTGGGTAACATTGGAGGTCTCACGTTGTAGAAGCTAAATAGTTCCTGCTAGATAGAGCCTTTAAAAGACACTCTCTGTTGATGCCTTAACTTCCTCAAAAGATAACTTTCCCAGAATACTGTGTGCTGAGAGAAACACACTGCTGGAAAGCACTTGTTTGAAGGTCATTTTTCTCTCCCCATTTCCCCTGAGCCTGAGACCATAGAGAAGGTCCCCATACTCACAGGGAAAAGCAAAACAAAATCCAAAGATCTATTTTATCACATTTCTCTGTATGAGAAACCTAGTGAGCCTAGGTCTGTGTGGAAATTTCTTGGAAACTGCAGGGACACACCATGAGTGTTAACCTGGATATTGGACCTGGATGGCAAATATCCCATTTTTCTCTCAGCGCGCCTAAAAGTGATGTGGCCTAGCAACTGCTTGAAAATCCTTCCAATTGCTGTTTTCTCACTTCTGACAGCACTAGCTTTGTTCCATTCTTTCCATTTCTGAAGTGGACAGCTCACAACTCCTTGCTGCGGGCCCATTTGCAGTGGAATGTCACCTCCACTAGGTGACCACACTGAGGCACCCTGTACTCTCATACACATTCCCACAGCCTGCTTCCTCATAGGTAGTTGCAGTGTGGCCTCGGAATAGGTTTACAAGGCTCAGAAAATGCAGGGAGACACACTGCCTTGATTCTGGAAGTTAGCTCCTCTGGGCAAGACTAGAGGTCTCACGTCTTAGAAGCTAAACAGTTCCTGCAAAGAAAAAGGCCTGAAAACACACTCTCTGTTGATGCCTTTCCTTCCTCGAAGGAAGAGAGCTTCCCAAGCTTACTATGTGCTAAGTGACAAATACTGCTGAGAAGCGCTTGCTTGGAGGTTATTTTTCGCTCACAATTCCCCTGAGCCTGAGGTCATACTACGGTAAGGTTCCCCATACTATAGGGAAAGGAAAATCAACATCAAAACATCTGTTCCATCACGTTTTCTTTGTAGGAGACATTCAGTGACCCTAGGTCTCTCTGGAAATTTCTTGGAAAATGCAGGGTCACACCATGATTGCTAACCTATATAACGAACTTTGATGGCAAAATTTGCTTTTTACTCTTGGTGGGCCCTAATGTGGGGCAGCCGAGCAACTGCTTGAAAATCCATCCAACTGCTGTTTTCTCACATCTGAGAGCACTAGGTTTGCTCCACCCTTTGGCAATTCTGAAGCAAGTGGACGGCTTGCAATCCTTACTGTGTAGCCATTTGCAGTGGAATGTCATCTCAACTAGGTGACCACAGTGAGAACCCAGCAATTTCAGACACACTCCCACAGTCTATTTCCTCATGGGCAGTCATGGTGTGGCCTACAAATGTGTTTACAAGGCTCAGAAAATGCAGGGAGACACACTGCCTGACGGTGGAACTTAGGTCCTTTGGGCAATTGTGGAGTTCTCACATCTTAGAAGCTCAACAATCCCTACAAGATAGATGCCTGAAATACACTCTGCTGATGCATTTTCTTCAGTGAAGGAAAACAGCTCTCCAAGCATATTGTGTGCTGAAAGAAACACACTGCTTGAAGGGCTTGCTTGGAATTCATTTTTCTCTCCCAATTTCCCCTGAGCCTGAGACTATATGGAAGGTCCCCACACTCACAGAAAAAGGCAAACCAACATCCAAACATCTGTTACATCACATTTTCTCTGTAGGAGAGAGAGATCCAGTGGGCCTAGATCTGACTGGATAATACTTGAATCCTGTGGGAACACACCCTGAGTGTGAACCTGGATACTAGACCTTGGTGGTAAAATTCCCATTTTTTTCTCGGTGGGTCCTAAAGTGGTGCGTCCAAGCTACTGCTTGACAATCCATCCAACTGCTGTACTTTCAGTCATGACAGCCCTAGATTTGCTCCAGCCTTTTGCATTTGTGAAGGAAGCAAGCAGCACGCAACTCCTCACTGCAGGCCCATTTGAAGTGGATTGTGACCTCGACTAGGTGACCACAGTATGTCGCCCAGCATTCTCTGACACACTCCTGCAGCCTGCTTCCTCATGAACAGTCATGGTGTGGCCTAGGAATGTGTTTGCAAGGTTTGGAAAGTGCAGGGAGACACACTACCCTGACTCATGAAGTTAGGTCCTCTGGGCAAGCCTGGGTTCTCATGTTTTAGAAACTAGATAGCTCCTGCTATATAGAGCCCTGAAAACACACTCTTAGTTGATGCCTTTCCTTTCATGAAGGAAGATAGTTTTACCAGCAAATGTGTGCTGAGCGTCTCACACTGCTTGGAAGCACTTGCTTGGAGGTCATTTTTCACTCACAATTTCCCATGAGGCTGAGACCATAGGGAAGGGTCCCCACACTCACAAGGAAAGGCAAACCAACATCCAAACGTCTGTTCCATCACGTTCTTTCTGTAAAAGAGATCTAGTGAGCCTAGGTCCATCTGGAAAATTCTTGGATCCTGCGGGAACACACCCTGAGTGTAACCTGAATACCGGACCTTGGGGGCAAAACTAGTAATTTTATCTTGGTGAGTCCTCAAACAGTGCGGCCTAGCAATTGCTTGAAAATCCATTCAATTGCTGTTTTCTTACTTCTGACAGCACTAGCTTTGCTCCACACTTTAGGATTTCTGAAACAAGTAGGCGGCTTCCAAATCCCTGCTGTGGACCCACTTGCAGTGGAATTACACCTTGACTAAGTGACCACAGTATCGCATGCAGTGATCTCTGACACACTCCTGCAGCCTGCTTCCTCATAGGCAGTCAGAGAATGGCTTAGCAATATGTTTGCAGGGCTCAGAAAGTGTAGGGAGACACACTGCTCTGACTCTGGAAGTTAGGTCTTCTGGCCAAGCCTGGACATCTCATGTCTTAGAAACTAGACAATTCCTGCTAGATAGAGGCCTGAAAACACACTCTCTGTTGATACCCTTCCTTGAAGATAGCTTTATCAGTGTTCTGTATGCTGAGAGTCTCACACTGCTTGAAAGCGCTTATTATAGGGCATTTTTCAGTCACAATTTCCCCTGAGGCTGAGACTGTAGGGAAATTCCCCACACTCACAGGGAAAGGCAAACCAGCATCCAAACGCCTCTTCCATCACATTTTTTCTGTAGGAGGGATCCAGCAGGCCTAGGTATGACTGGATAATACTTGGATCCTGCAGGTACACACCCAGAGTGTGAACCTGGATACCAGACTTTGGTGGCAAAATTCCCATTTTTTTTCTCAGTGGGCCCTAAAGTGGTGTGTCCGAGCGACTGCTTGATAATCCATCCAATTGCTGTTATCTCATTTCTGACAGTGCTAGCTTTGGTCCACCCTTTGGGATATCTTAAGGAAGTGGTTGGCTCACAACTCCTCACTGTGGGCCCGTTTGCAGTGGAATGTCACCTTGACTAGGTGACCACACATGGCACCCAGCAATTTAAGACACACTCCCGGAGTTTCCTTCCTCATGGACAGTCATGATGCAGCCTAAGAATGTGTTTACAAGGCTCAGAAAGTGCAGGGATACACACTGCCCTGACTCATGAATTTAGGTCCTCTGGGCTAGCCTGGAGGTTTCACATCTTAGAAGCTCAACCATTCCTGCTAGATAGAGGCCTGAAAACACACTCTTTCTAGATGCTGTTCCTTCTTAGATGGTACATAGCTTACACAGCATTCTGCCTGTTGAGTGTCACACAGTGCTTGAAAGCACTTTTTGGAGGGCATTTTTCAGTTGTAATATCTTCTGAGGGTTTGACCATAGTGAAGGGCCCTGCAATCACAGGGAAATGCAACGAACATTGAAAGGTCTGATCATCACATTTGCCTTGTAGGAGACATATAGTGAGCCTAGGTCTGTCTAGAAAATTCTTGCATTCTGCGGGGACACACCCTGAGTGTGAACCAGGATACCGGACCTTGCTGGCAAAACTCGCACTTTCCTCTCTGTGAGCCTTTAAACAATGTGGCTTAGCAAATCCTTGAAAATCCATCCAATTGCTGTTTTCTTACTTTGACAGGAATAGATTTGTCCACCCTTTGGAATTTCTGAAGCAAGCAGGCGGCTCCCAAATTCCCACTGCAGGCCTATTTGAAGTGAAATGACACCTTGACTAGGTGACCACAGTATGGCACCCAGTGCTCTCAGACACACTCCCACAGCCTGCTTCCACATGGGCAGTCGTGGTATGGCCTAGAACTGTGTTTGTAAAGTTCGCAAAGTGCAGGGAGACACATTGCCCTGACTCTGGTATTTCGACCCTCTGGGCAGGCTTGGCTATCTCATGTCTTAGAAGCTAAACAGTTCCTGATAGATACAGGCCTGAAAACACACTCTTAGTTGATGATTTTCTTTGCTCGAATGAAGATAGATTTCCCACCATTCTGTGTGCTGAAGTCACACAGTGCTTGGAAGTGCTTGCTTGCAGGTCATTTCTCAGTCACAAATTCCCCTGAGGCTGTGACCATAGGGAAGAGCCCTACAATCACAGGAAAATGAAAACCAGCATCCAAACATCTGTTCCATCAGGTTTTCTCTGTAGGAGAGATCCAATGAGCATAGATCTCTGTGGAAATTTCTTGGAAACTGTGGGACACACCATGAGTGTCAACCTAGATATCGACCTTGATGGTAAAATTTGCATTTTACTCTCAGTGAGCAATAAAGCAGTGCAGCCTAGACACTGCTTGAAAAATCCATCCATAGCTGTTTTCTCACTTCTGACAGTGCTAGCTTTGCTTTGCCCTTTGGCATTTCTGAAGAAAGTGGGTGGCTCCCAACTCCTCTCCATGGGCCCATTTGCAGTGGAATGTCATCTCAACTAGGTGACCACAGTATGACACCCAGCACACTCAGACACACTCCTGCAGCCTGCTTCCTCATGGGAAGTACTGCTATGACCTAGGAATGTGTTTGCAAGGCTCGGAAAGTACAGGGAGACACATGGCCCTGACTCTGGAATTTAGGTCCTCAGAGCAGGCCTGGAGGTCTGATGTCTTAGAAGCGAAACAGTTGCTGCAAGATAGAGGCCTGAAAACACTCTCTGTGGATGCTTTTCCTTCCTTGAAAGACTAAACTTTCCCAGTCTCCTGCATGCTGAGAGTCACACACTGCTGGAAAGTGCTTGCTTGGAGGTCATTTTTCAGTGGCAATGTCCCCTGAGGCCCTGCCTGTAGGGAGGGGTCCCACTCACAAGGAAAGTCAAAGCAACATCCAAACATCTGTTCCGTCGCGTTTCCTCTTCAGGAAAGATACAGGGAACCTAAGTCTGTCTGGAAATTTCTTGGAAACTGCAGGGACACACCATGAGTGTGAACCTATATATTGAACCTTGATAGCAAAATTCGCATTTTTCTCTTGGTATGCCCTAAAGTGGGGCAGCCTGGACACTGCTTGAAAATCCATCCATAGCTGTTTTCTCACGACTGACAGCGCTAGGTTTCCTCCTCCCCTTGGCATTTCTGAAGTAAGCAGGTGGCTCTCAACTCTTCACCATGGACCCATCTGCAGTGGAATGTCAGCTCGACTAGGTGACCACAGTATGGCACCCAACATGCTCAGACACATTCCCGCAGTCTGCTTCCTCACGGGCAGTGCGCTGTTGCCTAGTAATATGTTGCAAGTCTTGGAGTATGAATGGAAACACATACTGCCCTGACCCAGGAAGTTAGGTCCTCTGGGCAAGCCTGGAGTTCTCATATCTTAGAAACTAGACAGTTTCTGCTAGATAAGAGGCCTGAAAACACTGTTGATGCCTTTCCTTCCACAAAAGAAGATAGCTTCCCAGCGTTGTGTGTGCTAAGAGTCTCACACTTCTTTAAAGAGCTTGTTTGGAGTCCATTTTCCAGGCGTAATTCCCCTGAGGCTGAGATAGTAGAGAACGTCATCACACTCACAGAGAAAGGCAAAGTATCATCCCAAAGTCTGTTCCATCACGTTTTCTCTGTCGGAGAGATCCAGTGAGTGTAGGTCTTTCTGGAAATTTCTTGGAATCTATGGGGTCACACCATGAGAGTCCACCTGGATATCGGATCTTGATGGCAAAATTTGCATTTTTGTCTCAGTGGGCCCTCAAGCTGGTGGCCTAGCAACTGCATGAAAATCCATCCAATTGCTGTTTTCTTACTTCTGACAGTGCTAGCTTTGGTCCACCCTTTGGGATTTCTTAAGGAAGCATGTGACACGCAACTTCTCGCCATGGGTCCATTTGCAGTGGAATGTCACCTCAACTAGGTGACCACAGTATGACACCCAGCGTTTTCAGACACACTCTCGCAGCTTGCTTCCTTATGGGAAGTCACAGTGTGGTCTATGACTGTGTTTACAAGGTTTGGAAAGTGCAGGGAGTCACACTGCAATGACTCTGGTAGTCAGGTCCCCTGTAGAAGCCTGGAGGTCTCATGTCTTAGAAGCTAAACAGTACCTGCAAGATAAGTTCAGTTCAGTCAGTTCAGTTGCTCAGTCGTGTCTGACTCTTTGTGACCCCATGAGTCGCAGCACGCCAGACCTCCCTGTCCATCACAAACTCCCGGAGTTTACTCAAACTCATGCCCATCGAGTTGGTGATGCCATCCAGCCATCTCATCCTCTGTCATCCCCCTCTCCTCCTGCCCCCAATCCCTCCCAGCATCAGGGTCTTTTCCAATGAGTCAACTCTTCCCATGAGGTGGCCAAAGTAGTGGAGTTTCAGCTTCAGCATCAGTCCTTCCAATGAACACCCAGGACTTATCTCCTTTAGGATGGACTGGTTGGATCTCCTTGCAATCCAAGGGACTCTCAAGAGTCTTCTCCAACACCATAGTTCAAAAGCATCAATTTTTCTGTGCTCAGCTTTCTTCACAGTCCAACTCTCACATCCATACAAGACCACTGGAGAAACCATAGCCTTGATCAGACAGACCTTTGTTGGCAAAGTAATATCTCTGCTTTTTAATATGCTCTCTAGGTTGGTCATAACTTTCCTTCCAAGGAGTGAGCATCTTTTAATTTCATGGCAGCAGTCACTATCTGCAGTGATTGTGGAGCCCAAAAAATAAAGTCTGACACTGTTTCCACTGTCTCCTCATCTATTTCCCATGAGGTGATGGGACCAAATGCCATGATCTTAGTTTTCTGAATATTAAGCTTTAAGCCAACTTTTTCACTCTCCTCTTTCACTTTAATCAAGAGGCTTTTTAGTTCCTCTTCACTTTCTGCCATCAGGGTGGTGTCATCTGTATATCTGAGGTTATTGATATTTCTCCCGGCAACCTTGATTCCAGCTTGTTCTTCTTCCAGACCAGCATTTTTCATGATGTATTTTGCATATAAGTTAAATAAGCAGGGTGACAATATACAGCCTTGACGTACTCCTTTTCCTATTTGGAACCAATCTGTTGTTCCATGTCCAGTTCTAACTGTTGCTTCCTGACCTGCAGACAAGTTTCTCAAGAGGCAGGTCAGGTGGTCTGGTATTCCCATCTCCTTCAGAATTTTCCATAGTTTATTGTGATCCACACAGTCGAAGGCTTTGGCATAGTCAATAAAGCAAAAATAGATGTTTTTCTGTAACGCTCTTGCTTTTTCGATGATCCAGCAGATATTCGCAATTTGATCTCTGGTTCCTCTGCCTTTTCTAAAACCAGCTTGAACATCTGGGAGTTCTCGGTTCATGTATTGCTGAAGCCTGGCTTGGAGACTTTGAGCATTACCTTACTAGTGTGTGAGATGAGTGCAATTGTGTGGTAGTTTGAGCATTCTTTGGGATTGCCTTTCTTAGGGATTGGAATGAAAACTGACCTTTTCCAGTCCTGTGGACACTGCTGAGTTTTCCAAATTTGCTGGCATATTGAGTGCAGCACTTTCACAGCATCATCTTTTAGGATTTGAAATAGCTCAACTGGAATTCCATCACATCCACTAGCTTTGTTCGTAATGGTGCTTTCTAAGGCCCACTTGACTTCACGTTCCAGGATGTCTGGCTCTAGGTGAGTGATCACATCATCGTGATTATCTGGGTCGTGAAGATCTTTTTTGTACAGTTTTTCTGTGTATTCTTGCCACCTCTTCTTAATATCTTCTGCTTCTGTTAGGTCCATACCATTTCTGTCCTTTATTGAGCCCATTTTTCATGAAACGTTCCCTTGGTATCTCTAATTTTCTTGAAGAGATCTCTGGTCTTTCCCATTCTGTTGTTTTCCTCTATTTCTTTGCATTGATTGCTGAGGAAGACTTTCTTATCTTTCCTGGCTATTCTTTGGAACTCAGCATCCAAAAGGGAATATCTTTCCTTTTCTCCTTTGCTTTTTGCTTCTCTTTATTTCACAGCTATTTGTAAGGCCTCCTCAGGCAACCATTTTGCCTTTTTTGCATTTCTTTTCCATGGGGATGGTCTTGATCCCTGTCTCCTGTACAATGTCATGAACCTCCGTCCATAGTTCATCAGGTTCTCTGTCTATCAGATCTAGTCCCTTAAATCTATTTCTCACTTCCACTGTATAGTCACAAGGGATTTGATTTAGGTCATACATGAATGGTCTAGTGGTTTTCCCTACTTTTCAGTTTAAGTCTGAATTTAGCAATAAGGAGTTCATGATCTGAGCCACAGTCAGCTCCCAGTCTTGTTTTTGCTGACTGTATAGAGCTTCTCCATCTTTGGCTGCAAAGAATATAATCAATCTGATTTCGGTGTTGACCATCTGGTGATGTCCATATGTAGAGTCTTCTCTGGTGTTGTTGGAAGAGGGTGTGACCTCTTGGCAAAACTCTATTAGCCTTTGCCCTGCTTCATTCCATACTCCAAGGCCAAATTTGCCTGTTACTCCAGGTGTTTCTTGACTTCCTACTTTTGCATTCCAGTCCCCTATAATGAAAAGGACATCTTTTTGGGTGTTAGTTCTAAAAGGTCTTGCAGGTCTTCATAGAACCTGTTCAACTTCAGCTTTTTCAGCGTTACTGGTTGGGGCATAGGCTTGAATTACCGTGATATTGAATGGTTTGCCTTGGAAATGAACAGAGATCATTCTGTCGTTTTTGAGATTGCATCCAAGTACTGCATTTCGGACTCTTTTGTTGACTATGATGGCTACTCCTTTCCTCTAGGGGATTCCTGCCCACAGTAGTAGATGTAATGGTCATCTGAGTTAAATTCACCCATTCCAGTCCATTTTAGTTTGCTGATTCCTAGAATGTCGACATTCACTCTTGCCATCTCGTGTTTGACCACTTCCAATTTGCCTTGATTCATGGACCTAACATTCCAGGTTCCTATGCAATATTGCTGTTTACAGCATGGGACCTTGCTTCTATCACCAGTCCCATCCACAACTGGGTATTGTTTTTGCTTTGGCTCCATCCCTTCATTCTTTCTAGAGTTATTTCTCCACTGATCTCCAGCCGCATATTGTGCACCTACCGACCTGGGGAGTTCCTCTTTCAGTATCCTATCATTTTGCCTTCTCATTCTGTTCATGGGGTTCTCAAGGCAAGAATACTGAAGTGTTTTGCCATTCCCTTCTCCAGTGAACCATATTCTGTCTGACCTCTCCACTATGACCCGACCGTCTTGGGTGGCCTCACATGGCATGGCTTAGTTTTATTGAGTTAGACAAGATTGTGGTAGAGTTCTAAAAATACACTCACTATTGATGCCTTTCCTTCTTCAAAGGAAGATAGCTCTCCCAGTATACTGTGTGCTGAGTTACACTCACTGCTAGAAAGTGCTTATTTTGTAGGTCTTTTTTCACTGACAATCTCCCGTGGCCCAAGACCACATGAAGAAATCCACCCTCACAGGGAAAGGCAAACCAATATCCAACATCTGTTCTATCACGTTTTCTCTGTGGAGAGATCCTGTGAGCCTAGGTCTGTCTGGAAAATTCTTGGATTCTGTGGGGACACACCCTGAGTGTGAACCTGGATATTGGATCTTGGTGGCAAAATTCCCAGTTTTCTCTTGGTGGGCCCTAAAGCAGTGTGGCTTAGCAACTGCTTGAAAAACCATCCAATTGCTGTTTTCTTACTTCTGACAGGACTAGATTTGGTCTACCCTTCAGAATTTCTTAATGACGTGGGCAGATCCCAACCTCTTGACATGGGCCCCTTTGCAGTGGAAAGTCATGGAAAGTCACTTCGGTCTGGTGACGACAGTATAGCACCCAGCACTTTCAGGACCACTCCTGCAGCCTGCTTCCTTATGGGCAGTCATGGTGTGGCCTAGGAATGTGTTTACAAGGCTCAGAAAGTGCTGGAGACTCACTGCCCTGACTCTGGCTGTTAGGTCCTCTGGGCAAACCTGGAGGTCTCACGTCTTAGAAACTAGACAGTTTTTGCTAGACAGAGGCCTGAAAGCACACTCTCTGTTGATTCCTTTCCTTCCACAAAGGAAGATAGCTTTCCCAACATTCTGTGTGCTGAGAGACTCACATTGCTTGAAAGCATTTGTTTGGAGGTCACTTTTTAGTCACAATTTCCCTTGAGACTAAGACCTTAGGGAAGGCTCCCCCCTCACAGGGAAAGGCAAACCAATATCCAAACGTGTTTTCCATCACATTTTGTCTTTAGGTGCGATCAAGTGAGCCTAGGTCTGTCTGGAAAATTTTCGGATCCTGCAGGGACACACCTTGAGTGTGAACCTGGATACTGGATCATGGCAAAATTCCTACTTTTCTCTCGGTGGACCCTAAAGTGGGGCAGCCTAGCTTCTTCTTGAAAGTCCATCCAATTGCTCTTTTCTTATTTCTGACAGCAATAGTTTTGGTTCACCCTGAAGTTTTTCTGAAAAAAGTAGATGGCTCCCAATTCCAAGCAGGTGACCCATATCCTTGGAATGTCACCTTGTCTGGGTAGCCACAGGATGTGCCTGAAAATCCATATAATTTCTGTTTTCTTAGTTCTCGCTGCAAGAGCTTTGATCCACTCTTATGGATTTCTGAACCTAGCAACTTGCTTGCGACACCTAGCCACTGGCCCACGTCCACTGGAATGTCACCTCATCTTGGAAACCACAGTATGGCACCCAGGAGTCCCAAACACACTCCTGCAGCCTGCTTCCTCATGGTCAGTCATGGTATGAACGAGAATCTATCTACAAGACATGGAAACTGCCAGGAAACACATTGCCTTGTTTCTGGAAGTTAGGTCCTTTGGGCCAACCCAGAGGTTAGTTCTCTCATCTTAGAAGTTGACAGTTCCTGATAGATAGAGGCCTGAAAACACACTCTCTGTTCAAAACTATCCCTCTTTGAAGGAATATACCTTTCCAAACATTCTGTGTGTTGAGAGTCCCACATTGCTTGAAAACGCTTCCTTGGAGGTCATTTTTTACTAACAATTCTGCTGTTGGTATGGACATAGGGAAGGCACCCACATTCACAGGGAAACATAAACCAACATCCAAACATCTGTTCCATTACGTTTTCTCTGTAGGAGAGATCTAGAGAGCCTAGGTCTGTCTATAATATTCTAGGATACTGCAGGGACACATCCTGAGTGTGAACCTGGATACCAGATGTGCTGGGAAAATTCACATTTTTCTCTTGGTTGGACCTAAAAAGGTACAGCCTAGCAACTCCTTGAAAATCCATCCAATTGCTGCTTTCTTACTTCTAAAAGTTTTAGCTTTGGACTTCCCTTTGGAATTTCTGAAGCAAGATAGTGACTCGCAATTCCTAACAACTGACCCAGTTGCAGTGGAATGTCACCTGTTCTGGGCAAGCATTGTATGGCACCCAACACTCCCAGACACACTCTTGCAGCCTGCTTCGTGAGCAGTTCCTGTATGCTACAGGAAAGTGTTTACAAGCCTCAAAAAGTGCAGGGAAACACACTGCCCTGACTCTGCAAGTTAGGTCCTCCACCCTTTAGGATTTCTGAAGCAAGCATTTGGCTCCTATCTCCTCGCAAGGGGCCAATTTACAGTGGAACCTCATCTTGACTAGGTGACCACAGAATGTCACCCAGCACTCTCAGACACACTCCCGCTTCCTGCTTCTTCATTCACAGTATGTACTAGGAACATCTTTGCAAGGCTCAGAAAGTGCAGGGAGGCACACTGCCCTGAGTCCTGAAGTTAGGGCCTCTAGGCACACCTAGCAGTCTCATGCCTTAGAAACTAGAAGCAATAAATGCTGGAGAGGGTGTGGAGAAAAGGGAACTCTCTTACACTGTTGGTGGGAATGGAAACTAGTACAGCCACTATGGAGAACAGTGTGGAGATTCCTTAAAAAACTGGAAATAGAACTGCCATATGACCCAGCAATCCCACTGCTGGGCATACACATCAAGGAAACCAGAATTGAAAGAGACACGTGTATCCCAGTGTTCATCACAGCACTGTTTGTAATAACCAGGACATGGAAGCAACCTAGATGTCCATCAGCAGACAAATGGATAAGAAAGCTGTGGTACATATACACAATGGAATATTACTCAGCCATTAAAAAGAATACATTTGAATCAGTTCTAATGAGGTTCTAATGAGGATGAAACTGGAGCCCATTATACAGAGTGAAGTAAGCCGGAAAGAAAAACACCAACACAGTATACTAATGCATATATATGGAATTTAGAAAGGTGGTAACAATAACCCTACAGGTGAGACAGCAAAAGAGACACAGATGTATAGAACAGTTTTTTCGACTCTGTGGGAGAGGGTAGGGGTGGGATGATTTGGGAGAATGGCATTGAAACATATATATTATCATATGTGAAATGTATCGCCAGTCCAGGTTCAATGCATGAGACAGGGTGCTCAGGGCTGGTGTGCTGGGATGACCCAGAGGGATGGGATGGGGAGGAAGGTGGGAGGCGGGTTCAGGATGAGGAACACATGTACAACTGTGGTGGATCCATGTCAACGTATGGCCAAACCACTATAATATTGTAAAGTAACTAGCCTCCAATTAAAATAAATTTATATTAAAAAAAGAAACTAGAGAGTTCCTGCTCAATAGAGGCCTTAAAACACACTCTCTTTTGATGCCTCTCCTTCCTCAAAGGAAGATAGCTTTCCCAGCATTCTGTGTGCCGAGAGTCACACACTGCTTGAAAGCACTTGCTTGGAGTCGTTTGTCAGCCTCAATTTCCCCTGAGGCTGTGAGTGAAAGGCAAACCAACATCCAAACATCTGTTCCATCATGCGTTTCTCTGTAGGAGATATCCAATGAGCATAGGTCTCTCCGGAAAATTGGATCCTGTGGGGATACACCCTGATTGTAAAACTGGATACTGGACCTTAGTGGCAAAATTCTCATTCTTCTCTAGGGGAACCCTAATGTGGTATAGCCTAGCAACTCCTTGAAAAATCCATCCAATTGCTGTTTTCTTACTACTGACAGTGCTAGTTTTGCTCCACCTTTTGGGACTTCTGAAGTAAGCGATGGCTCACAACTCCTTACCACAGGCCCATTTGCAGTGGAATGTCAGCTTGACTAGGTGACCACAGTAAGGAACACAACACTGCCAGACACACTCCCACAGCCTGCTTCCTCATGAGGTGTCCCTGTATGACCTAGGTATGTGTTTAAAATGCCCGGACAGTGCAGGGGAGCACAGTGCCCTCACTGTAGAAATCATGTCCTCTGGGAAAACCTGGAGATCTCACATCTTAGAATCAAGACAGTTCTTCATAGATAGAGGCCTGAAAACACACTCTCTGTTGATGCCTTTCCTTCCTCGAATGAACATAGCTTTCCAGCATTCTGTGTGCTGAGAGTCACATACTGCTTGAAAATGCTTGGCTGGAAGTCATTTTTCAGTAGCAATTTCAGCTGAGGGTTTGACCATAGGGAAGACCCCACACTCACAGGGAAAGGAAAACCAACATCCAAATGTCCGATCTATCACATTTTCTCTGTAGGAGAGATCCAGTGAATATAGGTCTGTCTGGATATTTCTTGGAAACTGTGGGCACACACCATGAGTGTCAACATGGATACTGGATTTTGGTGTTAAAATTTGCATTTTTCTTGGTGGGCCCTAAAGTAGTGAGGTCTAGCAACTGCTCGAAAATCCATCCAATTGCTATTTCCTTACTTCTGACAGCGCTAGCTTCGCTTCACCCTTTGGGATTTCTGAAGCCATCAGTCAGCTCACATTCCTCGCCAAGGGCCCAATTGCAGTGGATGTCACTTCAGCAAGGTGACCACAAAATGGCACCCAGAACTCTTAGCCACACTCCGGCAGCCTCCTTTCCTCATGAGCAGTCATGGTATGGCTTAGGAATGTGTTTGCAAGGCTCCAAACATGCAGGGAGACACACTGCCCTGACTCTGGAATTTAGGTCCTCTGTGCAATCCTGGACGTCTCACATCTTGGAAACTAGACAGTTCCTCCTCGATAGAGGCCTGAAAACACACTCTCTATTGATGCCTTTCCTTCCTCGAATGAACAGAGCTTTCCCAACATTCTGTGTGCTGAGAGTCACATACTGCTTGAAAATGCTTGCCTGGAAGTCATTTTTCAGTAGCAATTTCCCTTGATGATTTGACTGTAGGGAAGGGCCCCACACTCACAGGGAAAGGCAAACCAACATCCAAACATCTATTCCATCATGTTTTCTCTGTACGAGAGATCCAGTGAGCCTAGGTCTGTCTGGAAAGTTCTTAGATCCTGCGGGGACACACCCTGTATGGGAAGCTGGATACGGGAACTTGGTGGCAAAATTCGCAATTTTCTCTTGGTGGCCCTAAAGTGGTGGGGCCTAGCAACTCCTTGAAAATCCATCCAATTGCTGTGTTCATACTTCTGACAGTGATAACTTTACTCCACACTTCTGGATTTCTGAAGCAAGGAGGTGGCTCGCAACTCCTAGCCTCTGGCCCATTTCCAGTGAATTCCACATCATCTGGTAAACACAGTAAGGCACCCATCTCTCCCAGACACACTCCCACAGCCTAGTTCCTCATGGACAGTCCCAGTATGACCTAGGAATGTGTTTTCAAGGTGCAGAAAGTACAGGGAAACACACTGCCCTGACCCTGGAAGTTAAGTCCTTGAGGCAAGCCTAGAGGTCTCACATCTTAGAAACAAAAGAGTTCCTGAAAGATAGATGCCTGGAAACACACTCTCTATTGAAGCCTTTCCTTCCTTGAAGGAACATAGCTTTCCCAGAGTTCTGTGTGCTGAGAATCACACACTGCTTAAACACGCTTCCTTGGAGGTCATTTTTGGTAACAATTTACCCTGATGGTGTGGCCATAGGGATGGCCTCCACACTCCCATGGAAAAGCAAACCAACATCCAAACGTCCATTCCATCACATTTTCTCTGTGGGAGAGATCCCAGGAGCCGAGGTCTGTCTGGAAAATTCTTTATACTACGGGGACACATCCTGAGTGTGATCCTGGATCCAGGACCTTGGTGGCAAAATTCACATTTTCCTCTAGGTGGGCCCTAAAAGTGTGCGGCCTAGCAATTGCTTGAAAATCCATCCAATTGCTCTTTTCTTCCATCTGTCAGAGAGAGATTCGGTCTACCCTTTGAGAGTTCTGAAGCAAGCAGGTGGCTTGCAACTCCTAGCCACTGAGCCATATCCAGTGAAAAGTCTCCTAGTCTGGGTAACCACAGTATGGCACCCGGCACTCCCAGACACACTCCCGCAGCCTCCTCCCTCATGGGTAGTCCCAGAATGACCTAGGAATGTGTTTACAAGGCCCTGTAAGGGCAAGGAAACACACTGCCCTGTCTCTGGTAGTTAGGTCCTCTGGGTAAATCTGCAGCTCTCACATCTTTGAAGCAAGGCAGTTCCTGCTAGATAGAGGCCTGAAAACATACTCTCTATGGATGCCTTTTCCACCTCGAAGTAACACAGCTTTCCCGGCATTCTGTGTGCGGACAGTCACACACTGCTTGTAAAAGCCTGCTTGGAGGTCATTTTTCAGAAGCAATTTCCCCTAAAAATGTTGATGTAGAGGGCCACCACACTCACAGGGAAAGGGAAACTAACACCCAGACATCCTTTCCATCATGTTTTCTCTCTATGAGAGATCCAGAGAGCCTAGGTCTGTCTGTAAATTCCTTGGATATTGCGGAGACACAACTTGTGTTGGAACCTGGATACAGGACTGTGGTGGCAAAATTCGCCTTTTTCTCTAGATTGGGCCAAAAACTGTATGCCGTAGCATCTGCTTGAAAATCAGTCAAATTGCTGTTTTCTTCCTTCTTACAGAGATAGCTTTGACCCACCTTTTGGGATTTCTGACACAAGCAGGGGGCGTGCAACTCCTAACCACTCCCGGAGCAACTCCAGGCCCATTTCCAGTGTAATGTCACTTCGTCTGGGAAACCACAGTAAGGCGTCCAGCAACCCCAGACACAATCCTGATGCTCAGACCATAGGGAAGTTCCCCACACTCAAACGGAGAGGCAGACCAACATTCAAATGTCTGTTTCATCACGATTTCTCTGTAAGAGAGATCCAGTGAACCTAGGTCTGTCTGAAAATTTTTTGGATTTGTGGGGACACACTCTGAGTGTGAACCTGCATAATGGACCTTGGTGGCAAAATTCCCATTTTTCTCTCACTGGGCCCTAAAGCAGGGTGGCCTCACAACTGCTTGAAAATCTGTCCAATTGCTGTTTTCTGACTTCTGACAATGTTTGCTCCACCCTTTGGCATTTCTGAAGCAAGCAAGTGGCTCGCAACTCCTCTCCATGGGCCTGTTTGCAGTGAAAAGTCACCTTGATTAGGTGAAAACAGTATGGCACCCAGTATTCTCAGACACAGTCCTGCAGGCTACTTCCTCATGGGCATTCATGAAGTGGCCTAAGATTGTCCTAACAAGGCTCGGATAGTGAAGGGAGAGATACTAACCCGACTCTGGAAGTTAGGTTCTACGGGCAAGCCTGGAGGTCTCATGTCTTGGAAGCTAAACAGTTCCTGCTAGGTAGAGGCCTGAAATCACACTCTTTGTTGATGCCTTTCCTTCCTTGAAGGAAGATAGATGTCTCAGCATTCTGTGTGCTGTGTGACACACACTGCTGGAAAGTGCTAGCTTGGAGGTCATTTTTCAGTTGCAATTTCCCCTGAGACTGAGACCGTAAAGAAGGTCCCCACAATCACAGGGAAAGGCAAACCAACATCCAAACGTCTCGTGCATCAGAGTTTCTCTGTAGAAGTCCAGTGAGCCTAGGTCTGTCTGGAAAATTTTTGGATCCTGCCGGGACACAGCCCAAGTGTGAACCTGGATACTGGACCATAGTTGCAAAATTCCCATTTTTCTCTTGGTGGCCCCTAAAGCTGGGCAGCCTAGCAACTGCTTAAAAATCCATTCTTTTGCTGTTTTTTTTTTTTTTTCTGACAGAGTTAGCTTTGATCTTCCCTTTGGGATTTCTTAAGGAAGTGGGGGATCACTACTCCTTAGTGCAGGCCAGTTTGCAGTGGAATGTCACCTGGACCTGGTGACCACAGTATGGCAGCCAGCACTTTCAGACACACTCCCACATGCAGCTTCCTCAAAGGCAGTTGCAGTGTGGCCTAGGAATGTGTTTACAAACCTTGGAAAGTGCAGGGAAATATACTGCCCTATCTCTGGAACTTAGGTCTTTGGGCAAGCATGGAGTTTTCACATCTTAGGAGCTAAACAGTTCCTGCAAAATAGAGTTCTAAAAACACACTCTCTGTTGTTGCCTTTCCTTCCTTGAAAGAAGATAGCTTTCCCAGGATACCCTGTGCTGAGTGACACTCACTGCTTGAAAGCGCTTGCTTGCACTTTTCTTTTCACTCACAATTTCCCCTGAGCCTGAGACCGCAGGGAAGGTCCCCACACTAACAGGGAAAGACAAACCAAAATGAAAACATCTGTTCCATCACGTTTTCTCTGTAGAGAGATCCAGTGAGCCTAGGTCTGTCTGGAAAATTCTTGGATACTGCGGGGACACAAACTGAGTGTGAACTTGGAATGGGAACTTGGTGGAAAAATTCCCATTTTTCTCTTGGTGGGCCTTATAGCGGGGCGGCCTAGCAACTGCTTGAAAAATCCATCCAATTGCTCTTTTCTCACTTCTGACAGTGCTAGGTTTGGTCCACCCTTTGGGGTTTCTTAAGGAAGCGGGCGGCTTGCTGCTTGTCACCATGGGCCATGTGGAATGTCAGTGGAATGTCACCTTCACTAGGTGACCACGGTATGGCACCCATCACTTTCAGACACATTCCTGCAGCCGGCTTCCTCATGGGCAGTCATGGTGTGGCCTAGGAATGTGTTCACAAGGCTCAGAAAGTGCAGGCAGACAATCTGCCCTGCCTCTGGAATTTAGGTCTTCTTGACAAGCCTGGAGGTCTCACACCTTAGAAGCAGTTTATGCAAGATGGAGTTCTAAAAACACACTCTCTGTTGATGCCTTTCCTTACTCAAAGGAAGATAGCTCTCCCAGCATACCGTGTGCTGAGTGACACTAACTGCTTGAAAATGCCTGCTTGCAGGTCTTTTTCCACCTGCAATTTTTCCTGAGCCAGAGACCATAGGGAAGGTCCCCACACTGACAGGGAAAGGCAAACCAACATAAATGTCCATTCCATCACGTTTTTCTATAGGGGAGATCCAGTGAACCTAGGCTGTGTGGACAATTCTTGGATCCTGCAGTGTGAACCTGAATATTGGACCTTGGTGGCAAAATTCCCATTTTTCTCTTGGTGGGCTTTAAAGGGGTGTGGCCTAGCAACTGCTTGAAAATCCATCCAGTTGCTGCTTTCTTACTGTTGAGAGTGCTAGCTTTGCTCTGCCCTTTGGGATTTCTTAAGCAAGCTGGCAGCTCACAACACCTTGTGGCAGGCCCATTTGGAGTGGAATGTCACCTCGATTAGGTGACCATAGTATGACACTCAGAACTCTCAGACACTCCTGCAGTCTGCTTCCTCATGGGAAGTTGCAGTTTGGCCTATTAATGTGGTTACATGGCTGGGAAACTGCAGGGAGACACACTGCCCTGACTCTGGAAATTAGGTCCTCTAGGAAAGCCTGGAGGTCTCACATCCTAGAAGCTAAACAGTTCCTGCTCGATAGAGGCCTGAAAACACACTCTCTGCTGATGCCTTTCCTTCCTCGAAGGAAGAATGCTTTTCCAGAATTCTGTGTGCTGAGATTCACACACTGCTTGAAAGCCTTGCTTTGAGGTCATTTTTCAGTCCCAATTTCCCCTGAGGCTGTGACCTTAGGGTCGGGCCACACACTCACCGTGAAAAGCAAGCCAACATCCAAGCGTCTGTTCCGTCAGGTCTTCTCCATTGGAGAGATCCGGGAAGCCTACATGTCTGTAAAATTCTTGCATACTGGTGGGGAGACAAACTGAATGTGAACCTGGACACTGGACGTTGGTGGCACAATTTGAAATTTTATCTCAGTTGGCCTAAACAGGTGTGGCCTAGCAACTGATTGAAAATCCATTTCATTGCTGTTTTCTTACTTCTGACAGTGATAGCTTTGGTCTACTCTTTGGGATTTCTGAAGCAAGCATTTGTCTTAAAACTCCTAGCCACTAGCCTATTTCCAGTGGAATGTCACATCGTCTGAGTAACCACAGTATGTAACCCAGCACTCCCAGACACACTTCAGCAGCCCTTTCCTCATGGGTACTCCCTGTATGACCTGGGGATGTGTTTACAAGGCGCAGAAAGTGTAGGGAAACACACTGACCTGACTCTAGCCTGTTCATGACAGATAGAGGATTGAAAACACCCTCTCTTTTAGTGACTTTCCTTTCTCAAAGGAACATACCTTTACCAGCATTCTGTGTGCTGAGAGTCACACACTGCTCAAAAATGCTTCCTTGGAGGTCATTTTTTGGTATCAACTGACCCTGACAGTGTGGCCATAGGGGAGGCCTCCACACTCCCATGGAGATGCAAACCAACACTCAAAGGTTGTTTGATCAGGTTTTCTCTGTATGACAGGTCCTGAGAGCCTAGGTCTGTTTGGAACATGCTTGGATACTATGGGGAAACAACCTGAGTGTGAACGTGGATACCAGACCTTGGTGGTAAAATTTGCATTTTTCTCTCGGTTGATACTGAAAAGGTGCATCCTAGCAACTGTTTGAAAATCCATCCAATTGCTGCTTTCTTACTTCTGACAGTGATAGCTTTGGTCCATCCTTTGTGATTTCCGGAGCAAGCAGGCAGCTTGCAATGCCTAGCTGCTGGCACATTTCAAGTGCAATGTCTCCTCCTCTGGAGTTCGGCCCCCAGCACTCCCAAACCTACTCCTGCAGCCTACTTCCTCATTGGTCAGTCCTGGTAAGAACTAGGCTTGTGTTTACAAAGTTCAGAAAGTGCAGGGAGACACACTGCCCTGACTTTGGAATTTAGGTCCTCTGAGCAAACCCTGAGTTCTCACGTCTTAGAAGCTCAACCATTCCTTGCTAGATAGAGGCCTGAAAACATACTCTCTCTAGATGCCTTTCCTTCCCTGAAGGAAGAAAGCTTTCCCAGCATTCTGAGAGCTGAGAGTCACACACTGCTTGAAAGTGCTTGGAGGTCATTTTTCACTAGTAATATCCTTCTGAGTGACAGTACAGAAGTGCCCCAAACTCACACAGAAAGGCAAACCAACATCCAAACATCTGTCCCACAAGTATTCTCTGTAGGAGAGATCTGGTGTGTGTAGGTCCATTAAGTAAATTCTTGGATCCTTCATGGACATACCCTGAGTGTGATACTGGATACCTGACCATGGTGGCAAAATTAGTATTTTTCTCCTAAAGTGGTGTGGCCTAGAAACCGTTTGAAACTCAATCCAATTGCTGTGTTTTTGTTTTTTGTTTTTGTTTTTTTTTTTTACTTCTGACAGTGTTAGCTTTGCTCCACCCTTTGGGATTTCTGAAGCAAGTGGAGGGCTCCCAACTCCTTGCCGTGGGCCCATATGCAGTGGAATGTCACCTTGACAAGTGCAGGGAGACATCCTGCCGTGACTCAGGAAGTTAGGTCCTCTGGGCAAACCCGGAGATCTCATGTATTAGAAGCTAAACAATTCCTGCTAGATAGAGGCCTGAAAACACACTCTCTGTTGATACCCTTCCTTCCTCGAAGGAAGATAGCTTTCCCAGCATATTGTGTGCTGAGTGACACACACTGCTGGAAAGGGCTTGTTTGGAGGTAATTTTTGACTCGCAATTTCCCCTAAGCCTGAGACCATAAGGAAGGTCTCCACACTCACAGGGAAGGGCAAAACAACATCGAAACATCTGTTCCATCAACTTTTCTCTGTTGGAGAGATCCAGTGAGCCTAGGTCTGTCTAGATTTTTCTTGGAAAGTGTGCGGACACACCATGTGTGTCAACCTGTATATCTGACCTTGATGGCAAAACTCGCATTTTTCTCTTGGTTGGCCCTAAAGGGGTGGCCTAGCAACTGCTTGATCTTCCATCCAATTGCTGTTTTCTCAATTCTGGACACCCCAGCTTTGCTCCATCCTTTGGCATTTATGAAACAAGCAGGCGGCTTGCAACTCCTCACCGTGGACCCATTTGAAGTGTAATGTAACTTCGATTAGGTGACCACAGTATGGCACCCAGCACTCTCAGACATACTCCTGCAGCTGGCTTCCAAATGCACAGTCACGGCATGGCCTAGGAATTTGTTTACAAGTCTTGGAAAGTGCAGGAAGACACATGGCGCTGACTCTGGAATTTAGGTCCTCTGTGCAAGCCTGGAGGTCTCATGTCTTAGAAGCAAAACAGTTCCTGCTAGATCAGTTCAGTCCAGTTCAGTTCAGTCACTCAGTCATGTCCGACTCTTTGTGACCCCGTGAATCGCAGCACGCCAGGCCTCCCTGTCCATCACCAACTCCCGGAGATTACTCAAACTCACGTCCATGGGGTTGGTGATGCCATCCAGCCATCTCATCCTCTGTCATCCCCTTCTCCTCCTGCCCTCAATCCCGCCCAGCATCAGGGTCTTTTCCAATGAGTCAATTCTTCCCATGAGGTGGCCAAAGTATTGGAGTTTCAGCTTCAACATCAGTCCTTCCAACGAACACCTAGAACTGATCTCCTTTAGGATGGACTGGTTGGATCTCCTTACAGTCCAAGGGACTCTCAAGAATCTTCTCCAACACCACAGTTCAAAAGCATCAATTCTTCGGTCCTCAGCCTTCTTCACAGTCCAACTCTCACATCCATACAAGACTACTGGAAAAACCATAGCCTTGACTAGATGGACCTTTGTTGGCAAAGTAATGTCTCTGCTTTTTAATATGCTCTCTAGGTTGGTCATAACTTTCCTTCCAAGGAGTAAGCATCTTTTAATTTCATGGCAGCAGTCACCATCTGCAGTGATTGTGGAGCCCCCAAAATAAAGTCTGACACTGTTTCACTGTTTCCCCATTTATTTCCCATGAAGTGATGGGACCAAATGCCATGATCTTAGTTTTCTGAGTGTTGAACTTTAAGCTAACTTTTTCACTTTCCTCTTTCACTTTCATCAAGAGGCTTTTTAGTTCCTCTTCACTTTCTGCCATAAGGGTGGTGTCATCTATATATCTGATGTTATTGATATTTCTCCCAGCAATCTTGATTCCAGCTTGTGCTTCTTCCAGTCCAGCATTTCTTGCGATATACTCTGCACATAAGTTAAATAAGCAGTATGACAATATACAGCCTTGACGTACTCCTTTTCCTACTTGGAACCTGTCTGTTGTTCCATGTCCAGTTCTAACTGTTGCTTCCTGACCTGCAGACAGGTTTCTCAAGAGGCAGGTCAGGTGGTCTGGTATTCCCATCTCTTTCAGAATTTTCCACAGTTCATTGTGATCCACACAGTCAAAGGCTTTGACAAAGTCAATAAACCAAAAATAGATGTTTTTCTGTAACTCTCTTGCTTTTTCGATGATCCAGCGGATGTTGGCAATTTGATCTCTGGTTCCTCTGCCTTTTCTAAAACCAGCTTGAATATCTGGAAGTTCACGGTTCACATATTGTTGAAGCCTGGCTTGGAGAATTTTGAGCATTACTTTACTAGTGTGTGAGATGAGTGCAATTGTGCGGTAGTTTGAGCATTCTTTGGAATTGCCTTTCTTAGGGATTGGAATGAAAACTGACTTTTTCCAGTCCTGTGGCCACTGCTGAGTTTTCCAAATTTGCTGGCATATTGAGTGCAGCACTTTCACAGCATCATCTTTCAGGATTTGAAATAGCTCAACTGGAATTCCATCACCTTGGAGGCATGAAAACACACTCTCTGTTGATGCCTTTCTTTCCTCAAAGGAAGATAGCTTTCTCAACTTACTGGTTGCTGAGTGACACACAAAGCTGGAAAATGCTTGCTTGGAGGTCATTTTTCACTTACAATTTCCCCTGAGTCTAAGAACATAGTGAAGTTCCCCACATTCACAATGAAAGGTAAGCCAACATCCAAATGTCAGTTCCATCATGTTTTCTCTGTAGTGGAGATTCAGTGTGCCTAGGTCTGCTGGAAAATTCTTAGAAACCATGGGGACACACCATAAGTGTTAACCTGGATATCGAACCTTGAAGGAAAATTTCGCATTTTTCTCTTGGTGGGACCTAGAGTGGTGCAGCGTATGAACTACTTGAAAATCCCTCCAATTGCTGTTTTCTCACTGCTGACAGTACTAGCTTTGCTCCACCATTTGGGATATCTCAAGCAAGTAGGCAGCTCCCAACTACTCACCGCCAGCTCATTTGCAGTGGAATGTCACCTCAACTAGGTGACTACAGTATGGCACCCAAAACACTCATACTCCCGCAGCATGCTTCCTCATGTGTAGTTGTGGAATGGCTTAGCAATGTGTTTCCAAGGTTCAGAATGTGCAGGAAGACACCCTGCGCTGACTCTGGAAGTTAGATCCTCTAGACAAGTCTGGAGGTCTCACGTCTAAAAACTAGACAGTTTCTGATAGAGCTCTGAAAACTCTCTCTTTAGATGATATTCCTTCCTCGAGGAAACCTATTTTTCCCAGCATTCTATATCCTGAGAGTCACACTCTGCTTGAACATGCTTGCTTGCAGGTCATTTTTCAATGGAAATTTCCCCTGAGGCTCTGACTGTAGGAAAGGTCCCCACAACATAGGGAAATGCAAACCAACATCCAAACGTTTACTCCATCATGTTTTCTCTTAGGAGAAATCCAGTGAGACTAAGTCTGTCTGGAAGTTTCTTAGAAAATGTGGGGGAAAACCCTGAGTGTGAACCTGGATACCAGACCTTGGTTGCAAAATTCTCATTTTTCTCTCAGCAGGCCTTAAAGCGGGGTGGCCTAGCAACTGCTTCAAAATCCATCCTATTGAGGTTTTCTTACTTCTGAAATTGCTAGGCTTGCTCCACCCTTTTTGATTTCTGATGCAGCCGCCGGCTGGCAAGTCCTCACTGTGGGCCCATTAGCAGTGGAATGTCACCTCAACAGGTGGCCACAGTATGGCACCCAGCACTGTCAGACACACTTCCACAGCCTGATTCCTCAAGGGCAGTCACGGAATGGTCTAGGAATGTTTTGCAAGGGTTGGAAACTTCCATGGAGACACACTGCCCTAACTCTGGAAGTTAGGTCCTCTGGGCAAGCCTGGAGGTCTCATGTGTTAGAAGTTCAATAGTTACGGCAGGATAGAGTTCTAAAAACACACTCTTTGTTGACGCCTTACCTTCCTTGAAGGAAGATAGCTTTCCCATTATACTGTGGGCTGAGTGATACTCACTGCTTGAAAACACTTGCTTGCAGGTCTTCTTTCACTCACAAATTCTCCTGAGCCTGAGACCATAGCAAAGGTCCCCATACTCACAGGGAATGGCAAACCAAGATCCAAATGTCTGTTCCATTATGTATTCCCTGGAGGACAAATTCAGAGAGCCCAGGCCTGTCTAAAAATTTCTGGGAAACTGTGGGGACACACCATGGCTGTCAACCTGGATATAGGACCTTAATGACAAAATTTGCATTTTTCTCTCCATGAGGCCTATAGCGGGGTGGCCTAGCAACTGCTTGAAAATCCATCCAATTGCTGTCTTCTCACTTCTGACAGTGCTAGCTTTACTCAACCCTTTGGCATTTCTGAAGCAAGCAAGCAGCTCACATCTCCTTGGTATGGGCCCATTTGTAGTGGAATGTCACGTCAACTATGTGACCACAGTATGGCCCCCAGCACACTCAGAAACACTAATGCAAATTGCTTCCTCATGGGTAGTCACAGAGGGTCTAGGAATGTGTTTGCAAGGCTCAGAAAGTACAAGAAGACACAGTGCCGACTCTGTAAGTTAGGATCTCTGGTCAAGCCTGGAGGTCTCAAGTCAGAGAAACTAGACTGTTCCTGCTAGATAGAGGCCTGAAAACACACTCTCTGTTGATACCCTTCCTTCCTTGAAGAAAGATAGCTTTCTCAGCATTCTGTGTGTCGAGAGTCTCACACTGCTTGAAAGCATTTTCTTGGAGGTTATTTTCAGTCCTAATTTCCCTTGAGACTGAGACCGTAGGGAAGGTACCCCCACTCACAGGGAAAGGCAAACCAACATCCAAATGTCTGTTCCATCACGTTTTCCTGGAGGAGCGATCCACTGAGCCTAGGTCAGTCTGGAAAATTCTTGGATCCTGCAGGTACACAAACTGAGTGTGAACTTGAATACTGGACTTTGTGGCAAATTCCCATATTCCTCTCAGTGGGCCTTAAAGTGGTGTGGCCTTAGCAACTGCCTGAAAATCCATCCAATTGCTCTCTTCTTAATAATGACAGTGCTAGCTTTGGTGTACCCTTTGGGATTTCTTAAGGATGTGGGCAGATCCCAAGCCCTTGCTCTGGGCCCCTTTGCAATGGAATGTCACCTTGACCTGGTGACCACAGAATGGCACCCAGCACTTTCAGACACACTCCTACACCCATCTTCTTCATGGGCAGTCACCGTGTGGCCTAGGAATGGGGTTACGAGGCTCGGCAAGTGCAGGCAGACACTCTGCCCTGACTCTGGAAGTTATGGCAGGCCTGGAGGTCTTACGCCTTCGAAGCTAAACAGTTCCTGATAGATAGAGGCCTGAAAATGCACTCTCTATTGATGCCTTTCCTTCCTTGAAGGAAGATATCGTTCCCAGCATACTGTGTGCTGAGTGACACACACTGCTGGAAAGTGCTTGCTTCAAGTTCATTTTTACTCACAGTTTCCCATGAGCCTGAGACCATAGAGAAGGAATCCACACTCACAGGGAAAGGCAAACCAATATCTGTTGGAATACCTGTTCCATCATGGTTTCTCTGTAGCAGAGGTCCAGTGAGCATAGGTCTGTCTGGAAAATTCTTGGATTCTATCGGGACACACCATGAGTGTCAACCTGGATACTGGACCTGGATTTCAAGATTCCTGTTTTTCTCTCAGTAGGCCCTGAAGGGGGCCGTCTTAGCAATTGCTTTAAAATCCACCTAAATGCTGTTTTCTCACTTCTGACAGCAGTAGCTTTGGTCCACCCTTTGGGATTTCTTAAGGAAATGGGTGTATCGCAACTCCTTACCATCGGCCCATTTGCAGTGGAATGCAACCTCAGCTAGGTGACCACAGTATGGCACCCACCAGTTTCAGATACACTCCCAAAGCCTGCTTCCTCATGGGCAGTCATGGTGTAGCCTAGGAATGTGTTTACAAGGCTCAAAAAGTGCAGAGAGACAAATTGCCCTGAGTCTGGAAGTTAGGTCCTCTGGGCAAATCTGGAAGTCTTATGTCTTAGAAGCTCAACTGTTCCTCCTAGAGAGAGGACTGAAAACACACGCTCTCTAGATGCCTTTCCTTCCATGAAGGAAGATAGCTTTCTCAGCATTCTGAGTGCTGAGAATCACACAGTGCTTGAAAGTGCTTGGAGTTCATTTTTCAATCGTAATATGCTCTGAGGGTGTGACAGTAGGGAAGGGCCTGAAAGTCACACAGAAAGGCAAACCAACATTCAAAAGTCTGTTCCATCATGTATTCTCTGTAGGAGAGACCTAGTGAGCCTAGGTCCATCTGGAAAACTGTTGGATCCTGTGGGGACACATCCTGAGTGTGAACCTGGATAGCAGACCTTGGTGGCATAATTCGCATTTTTGGCTCGGTGACCCCTAAAGTGGGGCGGCCTAGCAACCTCTTGGAAATCCATCCTGCTGCTGTTATCTTACTTCTGACAGTGCTAGGTTTGCTCCACCCTTTTTGATTTCTGAAGCAAGCTGGCTGCTTGCAACTCCTCACTGCAGGCCAATTTGCAGTGGAATGTCACCTCAACTAGGTGACCACAGTAGGGCACCCAGCACTTTCAGACACCCTCCTGCAGCTTGTTTCCTCATGGGCAGTCGTGAAATGGCCTAGGAATGAGTTAGCAAGGCTCGGAAACTCTAGGGAGACACACTACCCTGACACTGGAAGTTAGGACCGCTGAGCCAGCTTGGGGGTCTCACGTCTTAGAAGCTAAACAGTCCCTGTAAGGTAGAGACCTGAAAACACACTCTCTGTTGATGTCTTTCCTTCCTCAAAGGAAGATAGCCTTCCCAGCATACTGTGTGCTGAGTGACACACACTGCTGGAAAGGTCTTTCTTGCAGGTCATTTGTTATTCTAAAGTCCCCCTGAGGCTGAGACCACAGGGAAGGTCTCCACACTCACAAGCAAAGGTAAACCAACCCCCAAACGTCTATTCCATCACTTTTTTTCTGTAGGAGAAATTCAGTGATCTGCCTGGAAAATTCTTGGATGCTGTGAGTTCACACCCTGAGTGTGAACCTGGACACTGGACCTTGGTAGCAAAATTCCCTTTTTTCTCTCAGTGCGCTCTAAAGCAGGGGTGGCCTAGTAACTGACTGAAAATCCATCCAGTAGTTGTTTTGTAACTTACGGCAACACTAGCTTTGATCCACCTTTTGTGATTTCTTAAGGAAGCAGGCAGCTCACAACTCCTTGCCGCAGGGCCATTTGCAGTGGAATGTCACCTCGAGTACGTGACCACAGTATGGCACCCAGCACTTTCAGACACATGCGCGCAGCCTGCTTCCTCATGGGCAGTCACAGAATGGCCTGTGAATATGGTTACGAGGTTCGGAAAGTTCAGATAAACATTGCCCTGACTCTGGAAGTTAGTGCCTCAGGGCAGACCTGAGCTTTCACATCTTAGAAACTAGAGAATTCCTTCTAGATAGAGGCTTGAAAACACTCTTTCTGTTGATGCCTTTCCTTCCACAAAGGAAGAAAGTGTTCCCAGCTCTCTGCGTGCTCAGTCTTCCATTGCTTTGAATCCCTTTCTTGGAGGTCTTTTTTCAGTTGCAATTTCCTGTGAGGCTGAGACCATAGAGAAGGTACACACACTCTCAGGGAAAGGTAAAGCAACATCCAAACAGCTGTTCCATCACATTTTCTCTGTAGGAGACATCAAGTGAGCTTAGGTCTGTCTGGAAATTTCTTGGAAATTGTGGGGACACACCATGAGTGTCAACCTGGATATCAGACCTTGATGACAAAGTGTGCATTTTTATCCTGATGGGCCCTAAGTGGGGCGGCCTAGCAACTGCTTGAAAATTAGTCCAATTGCTGAATTCTCACTTCCTATATGGCTAGTTTTGTGCCATCCTATGGCATTTCTGAAACAAGCAGGTGGCTTTCATTTCCTTGCCATGGGTCCATTTGTGGTGGAATGACACCTTGGCTAGGAGACCTCAGTATGGCACCCAGCACTTTCAGACACTATCCCACAGCCTGCTTCCTCATGGGCAGTTGTGGTGTGGCCTAGGAATGTTTTTGTAAGGTTTGGGACCAGCAGGGAGACACCCTGAGCTGACTCTGGAAGTTAGGTCCTCTGGGCAAGCCTGGAGGTCCCATGTCTTAGAAGTGAAACAGTTCATGCTAGATAGAGGCCTGAAAACACACTCTATGTTGATGCCTCTCCTTCCTTGAAGGAAGATAGCTTTCCCAGCATACTGTGTGTTGAATGACACAGACTGGTGGAAAGTGCTTGCTGGAGGTCATTTATCACTTTCAAATTCTCCTGAGCCTGAGCCGTAAGGAAGGTCCCCACACTCACAGGAAAAAGCAAACCAACATCCAAACATCTGTTACATCATGTTTTCTCTGGAGGAGAGAAGCAGTGAGCCTAGGTCTGTCTGGAAATTTATTGAAAACTGCATGGACACATCATGGGTGTCAACATGGATATCATACCTGGATGACAAAATTAGCATTTTTCTCTTGGGGCCCTAAAGGGGATGGCCTGCTTCAAAATCCACCCAACAGCTGTTTTCTCACTTCTGACAGTGTTAGGTTAGATCCACCCTTTGGAATTTCTGAAGCAAGCAGGTGACTTGCAACTCCTCACCAGAGACCCATTGCAGTGGAATGTCACCTCAATTAGGTGACCACAATATGGTACCTAGCACTCTGAGACACACTCCCGCAGCCTGCTTCCTCATGGGCAGTTGTGGAATGGCCTAAGAATGTGCTTGCAAGGCTCAGAAAGTGCAAGGAGACACACTGCCCTGTCTGGAATTTAGAATGTCTGGGAAAGCCTGGCGTTTTCATGTCTTAGAGACTAGGCTCTTCCTGCTAGGTAGAGGCCTTAAAACACACTCTATGATGATGTCTTTCCTCCATGAAGGAAGATAGCTTTCCTAGCATTCTGTGTTCTGAGAGTCTCAAACTGCTTAGAAGTGCTTGCTTGGAGGTCATTTTTAAGTCTCAATTTCCCCTGAGACTGAGACCATAGGAAAGGTCCCAACACTCACAGGGAATGGTAAAGCAACATCTCATCATCTCTTCTGTCAAGTTTTTTCTGTAGGAGAGATCCAGTGAGCCTAGCTCTGTCTGGAAATTTTGTAGAAATGCGGGACACACCATGAGTGTCAACCTGGATATCCAACCTCGATGGAAAAATTCTCATTTTTCACTCGGTGGACCATAAAGTGGGGAGGCCTAGCAACTGCTTGAAAATCCATCCAATTTGTATTTTCTCACTTCTGACTGGGCTAGTTCTCCTCCACCCATTGGCATTTCTGAAGGAAACAAGAGCCTTGAAACCCCTCGCCTCAGCCCCATTTGCAGTGGAATGTCGCCTCCACTAGGTGAACACAGTATGGCAACCAACACTCTCAAACACACTCCCGCAGCCTGCTTCCTCATGAGCAGTTGCAGTGTGGCCTAAAAATGTGTTTACAAGGCTCAGAATGTGCAGGGAGACACACTGCCTTGACTTGAAAGTTAGGTCCTCTGGAAAAGTCTGAAGTTCTCCTGTATTGGAAGCTAAACAGTTCCTGCTAGATAGAGGCCTAAAAACACACTCTCTTTTGATGCCTTTCCTTCCTCGAAGGAAGTTATCTTTTCCAGTATACTGTGAGCTGAGTGACACACACTGCTGGAAAGCGCTTGCTTGGAGGTCTTTTTTCACTTGCATCTCTCCCTGAGGATGAGACCGTAGTGAATGTCCCCACACTCACAGGGAAAGGTAAACCAACATTCCAACATCTGTTCCATTACGTTTTTTTCTGGAGGAGAGATCCAGTGACCCTATGTCTGTCTGGAAATTTCTTGGAAATGTGGGGACATACCATGAGTGTGAACCAGGATACTGGAACTTGGTGGCAAAATTAACATTTTTCTCTTTGTGTGCCCTAAAGCAGGGTGGCCTTACAACTGCTTGAAAATGCATCCAATTGCTCTGTTCTCAGTCGTGACAGCCCTAGATTTGCTCCACCCTTTGGCATTTCTGAAGCAATTGGGTGGCTCGCAACTCCTCGCCACAGGCTCATTTGCAGTAGAATGTCACCTCAACTATGTACCACAGTATGGCACCCAGTACTCTCAGACACACTCCTGCAGCTTGCCTCCTCATATGCAGTCATGGTGTGGCCTAGGAACATGTTTGCAAGGCTCGGAATGTGCTGAGAGATCCTCTTCCCTGACTCTGGAAGTTAGATCCTCTGGGCAAGCCTGGAGGTCTCACATCTTAGAAGCTAAACAGTTCCTATTAGATAGAGGCCTGAAAACACACTCTCTGTTGATGCCTTAACTGCCTTGAAGGAAGACAGCTTTCCCAGCATACTGTGTGCTGAGTGACACACATTCTGGAAAGTGCTTGCTTGGAGGTCATTTTTGTCTTGAAATTTCCCCTGAGCCTGAGACCATATGGAAGGTCCCAAAACTCACAGGGGAAGGCAAACCAACATCCAAATGTCTGTTTCCATCTCTGTAGGAGAAATCTAATGAGCCTTGGTCTGTGTGGAAATTTCCTGGAAAATGTGGGGATACACCATGAGTGTCAACCTGGATATTGAACCTTGATGGCAAAATTTGTGTTTTTCTGAGCGCAACACACTGCTGGAAAGTGCGTGCTTGGAGGTCAGTATTCACCCCCCGCCCCCACCTCGTTTCCCCTGAGCCTATGACAGTAGAGAAGGTCCCCACATTCACAGGCAAAGGCTAACCAATATCCTAACAACAATTCAGTCACATTTTCTCTGTGTGAGAGATCTAGTGAGCCTAGGTCTGTCTCAAAATTTCTTGGTAACTGTGGGGACACACCATGAATGTCAACCTGGATATCGGACCTTGATGGCAAATTTCGCATTTTTCTCTCAGTGGGCCTAAAAGCAGTGTGGCCTAGCAACTGCTTGAAAGTGCATCCAATTGCTGTTTTCTCACTTCTGACAGCACTTAATTTGCTCCAACCTTTGCTATTTCTGAAGCAAGCGGGTGGCTCTCAACTCCTTGCGGCAGGCCCATTTGCCATGGAATAGCACTTCAATTACATGATGATACTGAGGCACCGTGTACTCTTAGACACATTCCTGTAGCCTGCTTCCTCATAGGCAGTCGTGGTGTGACCTAGGAATAAGTTTACAAGTCTCTGAAAATGCAGGGAGACACACTGCCCTGACTCTGGAGGTTAACTCCTCTGGACAAGACTGGAGATCTCTTGTCTTAGAAGCTAAACAGTTCCTGCAAGATAGAGGCCTGAAAACACACTGTTGATGCCTTTCCTTCCTCGAAGGAAGATAGCATTCCCAGAATACTGTGTGCTGAGTAACATATACTGCTGGAAAGCACTTGCTTGGAGGTCATTTTTCACTTGCAATTTCCCCTGAGCCTGAGAGCATACGGAGGGTCCTCACACTCACGGGGTAAGGCAAACCGACATCCAAACATCTGTTCCATCATGTTTTCTCTGGAGGAGAGATCCAGTGAGCCTAAGTCTGTCTGGAAATTTGGAAACTGTGCTGACACACCATGCGTGTTAACCTGTATATTGGGCTTTGATGGCAAATGCAAACTTTGCATTTTGCTTTCTGTGGGCCCTAAATTGGGGTGGCCAAGCAACTGCTTGAAAATCCATCCAGTTGCTGTTTTCTCACTTTTGACAGCACCAGGTGTGCTCCACCGTTTGGCATTTCTGAAGCAAGTGGGCTGCTTACAACTCCTCGCTGCGGACCCATTTACAGTGGAATGTGACCTTGACTCGGAGACCAAAGTATGGCACCCAGCACTCTCAGACACACTCTCACAGCCTGCTTCCTCATGTGCAGTACTGGTATAACCTAGGAATGGCTTTGCAAGGCTTGGAAAGTGCAGGGAGACACACTGCCTTGACTATGAAAGTTCTGTCCCCTGGGCAAGCCTGGAGGTCTCACGTCTTAGAAGCTAAACAGTTCCTGCAATCTAGAGACCAGAAAACACACTCTCAGTTGATGCCTTTCTTTCCTCAAGGGAAGATATTTTCCCCCGCATACTGTAAACTTAGTGAGACACACTGCTGGAAAGTCCTTGCTTGGAGGTCATTTTTCACTAGCAGTTTCCCCTGAGTATGAGATGGTAGGTAAGATCCCCAAAATTACAGAAAAGGCAAACCAACATAAAATCGTCTGCTCCATCACCTTTTCTCTGCAGTAGAGATCCAGTGAGCCTACGTCTGTTTGGAAATTTCTAGGAAACTGCAGAGCACACCATGAGTGTCAACTTGGATATCGGACATTGATGGCAAAACTAGCACTTTTCCCTCCGAAGCCCCTAAACTGTGCAGCCTTGCTATTTTCTCACTTCAGATATCGGTAGCTTTCCCCACCATTTTGGATTTCTGAGGCAAGCAGGCAGATCGCAACTCCTTGCCGTAGGCCCATTTGTAGGGAAATGTCACCTCGATTAGGTGACCACAGTATGGCACTCAGCACTCTCAGACACAATACTGCAGCCTGCTTCCTCATGGGCAGTCACAGTGTGGACTAGGAATGTGTTTACAAGGGTCAGAAAGTGCAGGGAGATACACTGCCCGCACTCTAGTAGTTAGCTCCTCTGGGCAAGCTTGGAGGCCTCACGTTTTAGAAGTGAAACAGGTCCTGCTAGACAGATGCCTGAAAACACACTCTTTGTTGATGACTTTCCTTCCACAAAAGAAGATAGCTTTCCCAGAATTCTGTGTGTTGAGAGTCTCACACTGCTTGAAAGTGCTTTCTTGGAGGTCATTTTTCAGTCGCAAATTCCCCTGAGGCTGACACCATAGGGAAGTGCCCTACTCTCAAAGAAAGAAGCAAACCAACATCCAAACGTCTGTTCCATCACAATTTCCCTGTAGGAGAGATCCAGTGAGCCTAGGTCTGTCTGGAAAATTCTGGGATCCTGCGGATACACACCATGAGTTTGAACCTGCATAATAGACCTTGGTAGCAAAATTTCCATTTTTCTCTCACTGGGCCCTAAAGTGGTTTGGCCTTGCAACAGCTTGAAAATCCATCCAATTTCTGTTTTCTCACTTCTGACAATGTTATCTTTGCTCCACCCTTTGACATTTCTGAAGAAAGGGAGTGGCTCACAACTCCTCTTGCCACAGGCCTATTTGTTGTCAAAAGTCACCTTAATTAGGTGAACACAGTATGGCACCCAGCACGTTCAGACATGTTCCCGCAGATTGCTTCCACATAGGCATTCGCAAAATGGCCTAGGAATGTGTTTACAGGCTCAGAAAGTGCAGGGAAATACACTGACCTGACTCTGGAAGTGAGGTCCCATGGGCAAGCCTGGAGTCTCATGTCTTAGAAGCTAAATAGTTCCTGCTAGATAGAGAGCTGAAAACACACTTTTAGTTGATGCCTTTCCTTTCTTGAAGGAAGATATGTCTCCCAGCATACTGTGTGCTGAGTGACACTCACTGCATGAATCCACTTGTTTGCAGATCCTTTTTCACTCCCAATTTCTGCTGAGCCTGAGAGAGTAGTGAAGATTCCCACACTCATGGGGAAAGGCAAACCAACATCCAAACGTGTACTCCATCACATTTTGTCTTTAGGTGCGATCAAGTGAGCCTAGGTCTGTCTGGAAAATTGTAGTATCCTGCAGGGACACACCCTGAATGTGAACCTGGATACTGGAAATTCATGGCAAAATTCCCACTTTTCTCTTAGTGGGCCCTAAAGTGAGGTGGCCTAGAAACATATTGAAAATCCATCCAATTGCTGTTTCCTTATTTCTGACAGTGCTCATTTCGGTCTGTCCTTTCAGATTTCTTCAGGAAGCAGGCAAATCACAACTCTTTATCGCAGGCCCATTTGCAGGGGATGTCACCTCAACTAGGTGAGCACAGTATGACACCCAGCACTCTCAGACACACTCCTGCAATCTGCTTGCACATGCACAGTCAAGGAATGGCCTAGGAATGTGTTTCCAAGACTCAGAAAGTGCAGGGAGAGACACTGCCCTGACTCTGGAAGTTCGGTTCTCTGGGAAGGCTGGAGGGCTCTCTTGTTAGAATCAAGACAGTTCTTCATAGATAGAGGCCTGAAAACACACTCTCTGTTGATGCCTTTCCTTCCACGAAGGAAGATAGCTTTCCCAGCATTCTGGGTGCTGAGAGTCACACACTGCTTGAAATAATTTTCTTGGAGGTTATTTTTCAGTTACAATTTTCCTTGAGACTGATTCCATAGGGAAGGTCCCCCCACTCACAGGGAAAAAGAAACCAACATCCAAACGTCTGTTATATCACGTTTTACCTGTAGGAGAGATCCACTGAGCCTAGGTCAGTCTGGAAAATTATTGGATCCAGCGGGGACACACCCTGAGTGTGAACTTGGATACCAGACCTTGTTGGCAAAATTCCCATTTTTCTCTCAGTGGGCCCTAAAGCAGGGCGGCCTAGCAACTTCTTGAAAATCCATCCAATCACTGTTTTCTCACTTCTGACAGCACAAGGTTTGGTCCACCATTTGGGAGGAAGCTGGTAGCTGGCAACTCCTTGCAGCGGGCCATTTGTGGTAGAATATCACCTCCACAAGATGACCACAGTATTGCCCCAGCACTCTCAGACACACTCCTGCAGCCGGCTTCCCCATGGGCAGTCACGGTGTAACCTATGAATGCGGTCACAAGGCTGGGAAAATGCAGGCAGACATTCTGCTCTGACTCTGGAAGTTAGCTCCTCTTGGCAAGCCTGGAGGTCTCACACCTTTATCAGCTAAACAGTCCCTACTAGATAGAGGCCTGAAAACACACACTCTGATGATGCCTTTCCTTCCTTGAAGGAAGATAGCTTTCCCAGCATACTGTGTGCTGAGTGACACACTGCTGGAAAGTGCTAGCTTGGAGGTCATTTTTCAGAGCAATTTCCCCTGAGCCTGAGACCAAAGGAATGGAACTCACACTCACAGAGAAAGGCAAACCATCATCCAAATGCCTGTCCATCATGGTTTCTCTGTAGGAGAGGTCCAGTGAGCCTAGGTCTGTCTGGAAAACTTTTGGATCCTGTGGGGACACACCATGAGTGTCAACCTGGATACCGGTCTTGGTTTCAAGATTCCCATTTTTCTGTCAGTGGGCCCTGAAGGGGGCTGTCTCAGCAGTTGCTTGAAAATCCATCCAATTGATCTTTTTTCACTTCTGACAGTGCTAACTTTGTTCCAGCCTTTGGGATATTTTAAGGAAGCGGATGGATCACAACTCCTCACCGCAGGCCCATTCCATTTGCACTGGAATGTAACCTTGACTAGGTGCCACAGTACAGGACCCAGCACTTTCAGACACACAATCGCAGCCTGCTTCCTCATGGGTAGTCATGATGTGGCCTAGGAATGTGTTTACAAGACTTGGAAGGTGCAGCGAGACACACTGCCCTGACTCGGGTAGTTTTGTCCTCTGGCCAAGCTTGGAGGTCTCATGTCTTAGAAGCTAAACAGTTCTTGCAAGATAGATTCTAAAAACACACTGTCTATTCATGCTTTTCCTTCCTAGAAGGAAGATACCTCTCCCAGCACACTGTGCTGAGTGACACTCACTGATTCAAGGTGCTTGCTTGGTGGTCGTTTTCCACTCACAATTTTCCCTGAGCCTGAGACAGTAGAAATGATCCCCATAATCACAGGGAAAGGCAACCCAACATCCAAACGTCTGTTCCGTCATGTTTTCTCGTAGGTGAGGTCCAGACAGCCGAGGTCTGTCTATAAAAGTCTAGGATACTGCGGGGACACATCCTGAGTTGAACCTATATACTGGACTTTGTGGCAAAATTTGCATTTTTCTGTTGGTTGGGCCTTAAATGGTGTGGCGGAGCAACTACTTGAAAATCCTTCCAATTTCTGTTTCTTACATCTGACAGTGATACCTTTGGTCCACACTTTGGGATTTCTGAAGCAAGCAGGTGGGTTTCAACTCATAGCCGCTGGCCCATTTCCAGCGGAATGTTACCTCGTCTGGGAAACCACAGTATGGCACCCAGCACTCCCAGACACACTGCTGCAAACAGCTTCCTCATGGGTAGTCATGGTATGACTTAGAAATGTGTTTACAAGTCTCAGAAAGTGCAGGGAAACACACTGACCTGACTCTAGAAGTTAGGTCCTGTGGGCAAACCTGCAGGTCTCACATCCTAGAAGTTAAAAAATTCATGCTTGATAGAGACCTGAAAACACACTCTCTGTTGATGCCTTTCCTTCCTCAAAGGAACTTAGCTTCCCCAGCATTCACTGTGCTGAAAGTAACACCGTTTGAAAATGCTTGCATGGAGGTCATTTTTCAGTAGCAAATTCACCTGATGGTGTAACCATAGGGAAGGCCCCCATACTCACAGGGAATGGCAGACCAACTTCCAAACCACTGTTTCAACACGTTTTCTCTACAGGAGAGATCCAGAGAGCCTAGGTCTGTCTGTCAAATTCTTGAATACTGCAGGGACACATCTCGAGTGTGAACCTGCATACAGGACCTTGGTGGCAAAATTCACGATTTTCTCCTCATTGGCCCCAAAACAGTGCAGACTAGCAGCTACTTGAAAATCTATCTAATTACTGTTTTCTTACTTGTGATAGTGATAGCTTTGGTCAACCCTTTGGGATTTCTGAAGCAAGCAGGTGGCTTGCCATGCTTAGCTACTGTCCCATTTCCAGTGGAAGTTCAATGGATCTAGGCAACAAAATATAGTACTCAGCATTCTCAGACACACTCCCCTGCCTGTTTCCTCATGCACAGTCCCAGTATGAGCTAGGAATGTGTTTAAAAGTCTATAAAAAGGCAGGGAAACATACGGTACTGACCTGGAAATTAGGTCTTCTGTGCAAACCTGGAGTTCTAACATCTGAGAATCTTGACAGTTCCTGATAGAAGCCTGAAACCACATTCTCTTTTGATGCCTTTCATTCACTGAAGGAACATAGTTTTCCCAGCATTCTGTGTCCTGAGAGTAACACATTGCTTGAAAATTCTTGCTTGAAGGTCATTTTTCAGTAACAATTTCCCCTGACTTTGTTACCTTAGGGAAGGCCCCCACACTCTCAGGGAAAAGCAAACAAACACTCCAATCTGTTCCACCATGTTTTCTCTGTAGGAGAGATCTAATGATCCTCTGTCTGTCTGGAAAATTCTTGGATACTACAGGGCCACATACTGAGTGTGAACCTGGATACCAGACCTTGATGGCAAAATTCACATTTTTCTCTCAGCTGGCCCCAAAATGATGTGGCCTAGCAACTACTTGAAAGTCCATCCAATTGCTGTTTTCTTAATTGTGACAGTGATAACTTTGGTCAACCCTTTGGGATTTCTGAGGCAAGCAGGCGGGTTGCAACTCCTAGCCGCTGGCCCACTTCCAGTGGAATGTCAACGCATCTAGGTAACAACAGTATGGCACTCAGCACTCTCAGACACACTCCCGCAGCCTGTTTCCTCATGGACAGTCCCAGTATTACCTAGGAATGTGTTTACAAGGCTCAGAAAGTGCAGAGAAACATAGTGACTTAACTCTGGAAATTACATCCCATGTGCAAGCCTGGAGTTCTCACATCTTAGAATCTAGACAGTTCCTGATAGATAGATGCCTGAAAGCACACTCTCTGTTGATGCTTTTCCTTCATCAAAGGAGCATAGCTTTCTCAGCATTCTGTGCGCTAAGAGTAACACACTTCTTGAAAATGTTTGCTTGGAGGTCATTTTTCAGTAACAATTTCCCGACTGTGTTATCGTTCATTCACAGGGAAAAGCAAACAAACATTCCAACATCTGTTCCATCATGTTTTCTCTGTAGGAGAGATCCAGTGATCCTAGGATTGTCTGGAAATTTCTTGGATACTGCAGGAACACATCCTGAGTGTGAACCTGGATACTGGACCATGCTGGCAACTTCGCATCTTTCTCTCAGCTGGCCCTAAAACACTGGGGCCTACCAACTGCTGAAAATCCATCCAATTGTTGTTTTCTTACTTCTGACAATGATAGCTTTGGTCAATCCTTTGGGATTTCTGAAGCAAGCAGGCAGGTTGCAACTCCTAGCGCATTTCCAGTGGAATCTAGTGTAAATCTGGATACTGGACCTTGTTGGCAAAATTTTATTTTTCCCTCAGTTGGATATAAAATGCTGTGGCCTAGGTCCTTGGCTAAGAGGAGACTCTGCCTTGGGCCCACCGGTGTAATAAACTGCACTCCACTATCGGCATTGTCCTTCTGAGTGAGTTTGTTTCCCGGAAAGCGTGGCTATAACATTTGGTGCATGGGCCGGGAAACTTCTCACTTTGAGGAGACTGGTCTCATTTGAAGCCACCCCGAGGCTTTGTAGCGTGAATCTCCTAGAGGGGGGAAGGCGCCTCGCCCCTCTGAGAGGATTCTGCTTCTCAACGCCCGGACCTTTCATGTTAGCAGGTAGTGGATGGCAGCAGGGGAACTGAGCGCTTAGGTGAGGAGGAACCCACCCAGCAGGGTGGAAGAGGGGGCCTGATCACCCCCCTGGGAGGGACTAGAAGGAGCGGGGGCCCACAGGAGCCTGGAATAGGCAGGCGGCGATTACTTGGTACACAGGTTGACCAGCGTGTTAGGGCTTAGGAAGGAAATTTGTGAAGGTCATTTAGGAGATGTGTCCACGCCGTCTCGGGGAAAGTTATTACCAAGAGATCGCCAGGGGATTTTTAGGAGAAGAACCTTGGTCCGTGTATGCTCGTGTTCTGCCCTCCCCCAGGAGGTGTCCCATCTGCTGTGAAATTCTTGACCCCCTCGGAATTGTAAGAGTAGAAGGAGGGGGATACAGAAGTGAGTATGAATTGGCTTTTCCGGAGATGGCCTGGGACATGGGATATTTAACCCATCTGTGTTTTCATCTGCACTTGATCAAGCCCACCAAGGCAGAATGGACTTTAAGGGAGAAACAGTCTTGGACCATGTGATGTTCTGGTTTAGCTGTGCTGACTGGTGGGTGAAGACACGCCCATCCCCCTTCTCCATCTGGGATCTGGCAGGTAAGGCTCTTCTCACCCCAATTAGGAAGGAGGCAGAATGGCAATTTAAGTGTCACTGAGTGGAAATATCAGAGGTACATAGGGTACTGAGAACTTTGTAGACAGAACGAAAAGGAAAAGTAGAAGGTCCGAAAAGGTAAGCAAGATGGGGGGAAGTGAATCTAAGGCAACTGTATTGGAGTGCATGATTAAAAATTTAAAGAAGGGATTAGCAGGAGACTATGGGGTGAAGATGAAGCCTAACCACCTCCACAAACTCTGTGAGGTCAAATGGCCCCCTATGGGAATAGGATGGCCACCAGAGAACACCATGAACTCAAAAATAGTGGAAGCAGTCTATACAGTAGTCACAGGAAAGGCAGGACACCTGGATCAATATCCATCTATTGACTCACGGCTAGGGTTAGCTTGAGACCCTCCTACTTGGACAAGGTTCTGTATCCAGAAGGGAAAGGGGAAAATATTAATGGCACAAAAATTGACAGATGACAAAAAAAAAAAAAAAAAAGGAAATTCTTTAAAAAAAAAAAAAAAGGAAATTCTACAGGATTTGGATGGGGATGACCTGACCCTCCCCCATGCTGGATAATGACGCGCCTGCCTCCCAGTGCTTCACCAGGACCGGAGGCCGCCTTAATGCCCGACCCAGGGCCAGGTGAAGTTCCTGCAGCAGCCGCTGCTCCCCCGCCAGCTCTCCCGGAGTTGGTAGAGCCGCCGTTTGGGCAGGCTCCGATCCCGGTGACAGAAGCCTCTGGCCGACACTTCCAGGATCCGGCTCCAACCGAACCGCCCAAGCTATACGCACCTCTCCTGGTGAGTACTGACAAGAAGGGGAGGGAGACGTTGGAATTAAGCAGAGACTGTGCTCTGCCAGAGAGCCGGAGGGAACGAAAGAGAACAGACAAGAGACTTACAGTGCAAGCTGCTGCTCTGGGAAAGTCTATCTCGGGCCCTCCGGAAAACCTCATCTGCCCCAGGGACAGGACAGTCCTTCAACCGGTCCCAATGGAGGCCCCGGGCCAGTTACCGCCAAACCAGTGTGCCCAGTGCAAGCTTTTGGCCACTGGAAGAATGAATGCCCAAAGGCAAGGAAGGAAGAGGAAGCTCCCACGGTTGTGGGGCTTGCTGACTTGGAAATTAACTAGGGCTGCTGGGGCTCAGACATATCAGGTCCCCGAGAGCCCATGGTAACCTTAAAAGTGGGGGACCAAAACATTGACTTCATGGTGGATACAGGAGCAGAACTGTCGGTAGTAACAAAACCTGTGGCACCACTGTCCAAAAAGACTACCGCTGTAACTGGGGTATCGGGAGAAGAGATGATTAAATCATTTTGCCAGCCCAGAAAATGTCAGATGGGGGGCACCAAGTGATTCATGAATTCCTCTACATTCCTGAGTGCCCAGTACCCCTGTTGGGAAGAGACTTGCTCTCCAAACTAGGAGCACAAGTGAGTTTCTCCCCTGAAGAGAGGCCCACCTTCTAGATAGACTCTATGACTTATTTGCCCTCTCTCTCAATACCACCCCAAGATGAGTGGAGGTTGCATGAGCCTCCGAAGGAAGAACCAGGTGGGCTGGAAGAGCATGAGAGAGAGCTAACTCAATTATTCCCTGAGGTCTGGGTGGAAGACACACCCCCCTCCCCCCAGGCTGGCTAAACATCATGCCCCAGTGATAATAGAACCCAAACCGGGCACCATCCCGGTTAAAAAGTGCCAGTACCCGCTACAGATAGAGGCCTGAGCTGGCTTACTGCCCCACATCAATAGATTGAAACAAGCAGGCATTCTAGTAGAGTGCCAGTCGGCTTGGAATAAGCCAATCCTGCCAGTCCAAAAAAAAAAAAGGACAGGACTATAGGCCTGTACAAGATCTCAGGCTAGTCAACCAGGCTACTGTGACTTTACACCTCACTGTTCCAAACCCCTACACCTTACTTAGTCTCCTCCCACAGAGAACTAAAGTTTATACTTGCCTAGATCTCAAGGATGCCTTCTGCATATGCCTTGCCCCAGCGTCACAGCCCACCTTTGCCTTTGAATGAGAAGATCCAGTCGGGAGCACCAAACAAAAGCTCATCTGGACTCCCCCACAAGGGTTTAAAAACTCCCCAGCCATCTTTGGGGAAGCTTTGGCTTCTGACTTGGACTCATTCCATCCGGAAGAGTATGGATGTTGGCTCCTACAATATGGGGATGACCTGCTGCTGGCTGCCTGAGACCAAGGAAAAATGCTGGAATGGGACAAATGCACTGTTCCAACTGTTGATGGAAGCAGGTTACCCGGTGTCGAAGAAGAAGGCACAGATCTACAAAGAAGAGGTAAGGTATCTGGGTTTTGTTTTAAAGAAGGGCTCAAGGTTCCAGACCCTAATTGGGTCCTATATACTGATGGCACTAGCCTGATAAAACAAGGACAACGGCTGTAAGGTTAGCCAAAGCGGAAGGGGCCATCAAGACTGAAAAGAAGTGGTGGGAATTGTCAAGTGGCAAATTATTAGTACTGGAGGAGCTGGCACACACTCTGATAAGCCAAACACACCAAGCGACCCACCTAGGCCATGCTGCTTGCTCACAGGTTAATGCTGCCTCTCAGGTTTTCAGACAAAAACCTCCGGGTATTCAGCTGAAAGTCACGCTGCCCCTTGAACACCTGGGAGTGGACTTCACTGAAATGAAACCTCACCGACACTACCATTATCTTCTGGTCATGGTATGTATGTTCCCCAGATGGGTAAAAGCCTTTCCTACCTGGACTGAAAGAACATCAGAAGTAGCCCAGTGCCTGCTTAGGGAAATAGTTCCCAGATTTGGATTTCCTACCAGCATTGGATCAGGCAATAGCCCGGCTTTTGTAGCTGATTTAATACAACAAGTAAGCAAAACTTTAAACATCAAATGGAAACTGCACACTGCGTATAGGCCCAGAGTTCTGAGATGGTGAAATGAACCAGCCCGACACTTAAAGAGACTCTCCAAGTGGATCAGAGAGACTGACTCCTCCTGGATGGACTTGCTTCCGACGGCTCTGCTCAGACTCAGGATGACCCCACAGTCCCAAAGCTATTCTCCATACAAAACTGTATGGGAGGCCTCCTCTCATAATAAAACAGGTGTCAACAAATTTGCCTCAGGTAAGGGGGGATAGGATTTCACAGCAGATGGAACTGGGTAAGGTAATAAATCAGGTAACTAAGTTTGTACAAGAAACGGTGCTGTTCCCCCTTGGGGAATAGATTCATGAGTTTACACTTGGTGACCAAATATGGGTCAAAGATTGGAAACATGATTTGCTAGCCCTTTGGTGAAAGGGCCCTTATGTTATTCTAACTACCCCTACTGCAGTTAAAGTTGCAGGTATTGTCCCTTGATCCATCATACGAGGGTGAAGAGAGCATATCACGCAGACTCAGAAAACGCTGAGTGGACTGCACAGAGGGACCCCATTGATCCTCGAGAGACTAAGACCATCCTTAAGAAGGAGGAAAAGATCCCGGACGAGCCCCTTCAGGATGAAGCTGCACAATCAACTCCTGCCGCTTGGCCTCATCAACGTGATTTTGAACTTAACTTCCTGTCTCAACTCAAGACAACATTTTCACCTCATGGGCACATTCCTACGCAGACTTCCACAACACCTACAACTTCTGGGTATGTAGGACTATGCCTCTGTCTGTGATGGATGGACTTCCTTGGTGGGTGTCACCGCTCCACCAAGGAGATTTTAACCACTCTGCTCTTTTCTGGGATGACAAAGAGACTTTCCTCTCTCTTGTCAATCATAACCTCTCCTTGCTCTCTTGGTGTAAGACCTACAGTCAATAGACTCGGGTCATGGGGTTACATTTGATATAAATGCCAGTGTAACAAAAGCCTAACCTTCAAAAAAAAAATAAATAAATAAAATAAAATGCTGTGGCCTAGCAACTGCTTGTAAATTTATCCAATTGCTCTTTTCTTACTTCTGACAGTGATAGCTTTGGTCAACCCTTTCGGATTTCTGAAGCAAGCAGGCGGCTTGCAACACCTAGTCATTGGCCCAATTCCAGGGGAATGTCAGCTCATCTAGGCAACAATTGAATGGCACTCAGCAGTTTCAGACCCTCTTCCATATCCTGTTTCCTCATGGGCAGTCCCAGTATGACCTAAGAATGTGTTTACAAGGCTTCGAAAGTGCAGGGAAACATACTGCCTTTACTCTGGAAATTAGGTCCTCTGTGCAAACCTGGAGTTCTAACATCTGAGAATCTTGACAGTTCCTGATAGACAGAAGCCTGAAATCACATTCTCTTTTGATGCTTTTCATTCATTGAAGGAACATAGCTTTCCCAGCATTCTGTGTCCTGAGAGTAACACATTGCTTGAAAATGCTTGCTTGAAAGTCATTTTTCAGTAACAATTTCCCCTGACTTTGTTACCTTAGGGAAGACTCCCACACTCTCCAGGAAAAGTAAACATCCCAAAGTCTGTTCCATCATATTTTCTCTGTAGGAGAGATTCAGTGATCCTAGATCTGTCTGGAAAATTCTTGGATACTGTGGGGACACATCTTGAGTGTGAAACTGGATACTGGACTTTGTTGGCAAAATTTGCCTTTTCTTTTCTGCTGGTCCTAAAATGATGTGGCTTAACAACTGCTTGAAAGTCCATCCAATTGCTGTTTTCTTAATTGTGACAGTGATAGCTTTGGTCAACCCTTCAAGATTTCTGAGGCAAGCAGGCAGGTTGCAACTCCTAACCACTTGCCCTTTTCCAGTAGAAGATCAACTCATCTAGGTAACCACAGTATGGCACTTAGTACTCTCAGACACACTCCCGCAGCCTGTTTCCTCATGGACAGTCCCAGTATTACCTAGGAATGTGCTTACAAGGCTCGGAAAGTTCAGGGAAACATAGTGCCTTGACTCTGGAAATTAGGTCCTCTGTGCACTCCTGGAATTCTCACATCTTAGAATCTAGACAGTTTCTGATAGATAGATGCCTGAAAACACACTCTCTTTTGATCTGCTTCCATCATTGAAAGAACATAGCTTTCCCAGCATTCTGTTTGCTGAGAATAACACACTGCTTGAAAATGCTTGCTTGGAGGTCATTTTTCAGTAACAATTTCCCCTGACTGTGTTACCATAGGAAAGACCCCCACACTCACAGGGAAGAAGACAAACATCCAAACATCACTTTTTTTTTTTTTTCCTGTAGGAGAGATCCTGTGATCCTAGGTCTGTCTGGAAATTTCTTGGATACTGCAGGGACACATCCTGAGTGTGAACCTGCATACCGGACCTTGTTGGTAAAATTCGCATTTTTCTCTTGGCAGAGTAAGGTGATTCTGGTTGGCACACTTGGACTTTCCATTGAATTTTGCTCTGGGAGAGTCCTGTTGCTTTCTTTTAAAAGTGGAGTTTACTAGAATGGCCTTTGCAACTGGAGTATAGCAGACTGCCTCAGTCCCCGTCACTTTGACTTTAGATGTCAACTGTTAACACTCGGTTACCTTGTGGGAAATTGGATTTGCACAGACTGCCCCACTTGGAAGAAGTCCCCAGTCCCAGCTTGATTTTTAGAGTGACCTTTATGAAAGGGAGACTTTTCCAGGGTGAATGATCTTTTATTGGATAACATGCTTATATATCCACAGGACTCAAATGAAATAAGGCACTTGGAACCATTATAAAATATAGGGTGATAGACAAAGTCAAGGTCTGGATGACTTCAGTATTGGCATTTTTCTAATATGTGTGTGAGAATGTGTCTTTTAAAGTCTTTACTAACCCTAAGGTGTGAGTATTAAAGGGATTTTTATTTTCACACATGCTCAAAGCAAGGTCAGAAATCTGATAAATCACATTTTAATTGGAAAAGCAAACACTAACTATTCCAAATGTATTTGCATGTAAGATAATGGCATGACTGTTTTTAAAGATTAAGAATTTGAGCTTTGCAATAATAATAGTTACTCTTCTGCCAACTTAATAACTTTGCCTTTCATGTATTACTCAACTGATATGCAGTGATGCTTATTCTCTTCTAAATTTTCATACTTGTTACTACTTTTCTATGAACAGGTTGAGGTTAGCATCAGCTGACCAAATGTTAAAATTAAAACTTTTTATTCTAGGGTGTTTTACTTGAAAAGATTTTTTTTAAGTTTTAAATGTAAACTTTTCATTGAAGTTTGATATATATGCAGAAAGATGCATATGAGTATATCTCCATTTGTACAAAGTGAGTACACACATGCACCAGATGGGAAAAAAAAGAAAGATGTTGCATTCCAGAAGTCCCTTTTTGGGCATCCTCTCAATTACTATCCAGATCCCATTCCCACAAAGGTAACCACCACTCTCTAACACCATGGATTATTATTAGTTTTTCCTTTCTACTTAATGCTGTATTGTTGACCTCATGAACTTACAAATTGGTTGGTTAAAACAAGGGTGAGAGGGAGGGAAACACATGGCTATTTGGCAGCTCATAAGTCTTTGATTTGCTTATACATGGATCTCATCATCTATCACAAAGAACAAAAGATTTTCCTTGGACCCTCCTGGTGAAGAGAGTGGAAGAAGAGATGGGAACAAGGAAGGGAGTGGAGGTGCTAAGGGATTTTAGTGACAAGTTGACAGTTTCCTGCATCATGATGATGAGCATAAGGGAATGTGCTGGGATGGTGACTGATACATGAGTGAAGAAGGACTTTGACACTTCAAAACCAGGTGCAAGCCAGGGGCTGGAAATGAGGGTAGTGATTAGGAGTAGCTAAGAAGTGGAAGTCAATTCAGTGAAAGCAGTTAATCAATCTTAGGAGTAGATGCAAGGAAGATTGAGTATTCATAAACTCAGAAAAAAGAAGCAACACAAGAAATGTATGTAAGAAAAGTGAGCTGGACCTGGATCAAGGGCTTGGGTAGCTCTGTATACTGAAATCCCATATCAATGAAGGAGGAAACTGCAGCCTGGAGTATGAGTCATGAGTTTCAGACACACCCAACCTAACCCAATTTAGGGGTGGAGGGGAAGGGACCAATATTTTAGGGGAGTTCTTGTGGCTTCATCCTCTTAGAAGTGGAGGGATCAGAAACTAATTGATAAATTCCTCTTAGATTTTTAGACTTAAGAGAGAGCCTGCTGTTTTGATAAGAAAATCTTCACTGTTATTTTCATGTTATCTTTCGAAGATATCATGTCAAATAGGAACAGGACTTTTCAAACTAGTTAGCCTCAAATAATATCTTTTAACATTTTAGATCAACAACAATAATAGCAATTATAATGCTGGCTAAAATGTATTGAGGGGCCCCAGATGGTGGAGGAATAGGATGGGAGACCACTTTCTCCCCCACAAATTCATCAAAAGATCATTTGAATGTTGAGCAACTTCCACAAAACAACTTCTGAATGCTGGTGGAGGACACCAGGCACCCAGAAAGACAGCCCATTCTCTTCAAAAGGAGGGATGTGGTTACTGGCTTCATTGCTCTCCCCCGTTTTGGCTCTCCCTTTTCTCCCCCTGCTGCTGCTGCTAAGTCACTTCAGTCGTGTCCGACTTTGTGCGACCCCATAGACGGCAGCCCCTCAGGCTCCCCCATCCCTGGGATTCTCCAGGCAAGAACGCTGGAGTGGGTTACCATTTCCTTTTCCAATGCATGAAAGTGAAAAGTGAAAAGTGAAGTCGCTTAGTTGTGTCCGACTCTTAGCAACCCCATGGACCGCAGCCCACCAGGCTCTTCCGTCCATGGGATTTTCCAGGCAAGAGTGCTGGAGTAGGGTGCCATTGCCTTCTTTGTTTTCTCCCCCAGGTCACCTCTATCTCCTTCCTCCCCCTCCTCTTATCTACTTAACTCTGTGAATCCCTCTCGGTATTCCAGGCTGTGGAAAACACTTAGGGAACTGATTACTGGCAAGATTGCTCTCTCTCCTTTTGACTTCCCCTCATCTCCTCCTGGTTACCTCTATCTTCCTTCTCCCACTTCTGTTCTCTGTGTAACTCTGTGGATCTCTCAGTGTCCCTCACTGTGGAGGACTGTTTCACTATTAACCTAGATCTTTTAGCATCTGTGCTGTATGGATGGAGAAGTCTTGAGGCTACTGTAACAGAAGGACTGAAAGCCAAAGTCAGGAGGCTTAACTCCAAAACTTAAGAACATCAGAGAACTCCTGATTCCAGGGAAGATTAATAGACAAGAGCTCACCCCAAAGTCTCCATACCTACACTGAAACCAAGCTCCACCCAAGAGCCAACAAGTTCCAGTGAAAGACATACCACACTAGTTCTCCACCAAAGCAGGAATACAACCCTGAGCAATAAAAGACAGGCTGCCCAAAGCCATGCTAAGCCCATGGACACCCCAAAACTCTCTACTGGACACTTCACTGCACTCCAGAGAGAAGAGATCCAGCTCCACCCACCAGAACACAGACACAAGATCCCCCAACCAGGAAACCTTGACAAGCCACTAGTGCAACCCCACCCACAGGGAGCAGACTCCACAATAAACAGGAAACACTAACTTCCAGCCTACAGAGAGGGCAACCCAAACACAGCAATCTAAACATAATGAAAAGGCAGAGAAATATTCAACAGGTAAAGGAACATGATAAATACCCACCAAACCAAGCAAAAAAGGAGGAGATAGGGAATCTACCTGAAAAAGAATTCAGAATAATGATAGCAAAGATGATCCAAAATCTTGAAAACAAAATGGAGCTACAGTTAAACAGACTAGAGACAAGGATTGAGAAGATGCAAGAAATGTTTAACAAGGAGCTAGAAGAAATAAAGAAAAGTCAATTAATGATGAATAATGCAATAACTGAAATCAAAAGCACTCTGGAGGGAACTAACAGTAGAATAACTGAGGCAGAAGAGAGTTTAAGTGAGGTGGAAGATAGAATGGTGGAAATAAATGAAGCAGAGAGGAAAAAAGAATTAAAAGAAATAAGGACAACCTCAGAGACCTCTGGGTCAATGTTAAACACCCCAACATTCAAATAATAGGTGTCCCAGAAGAAGAAGACAAAAAGAAAGGGCATGAGAAAATACTTGAGGGAATAATAGTTGAAAACGTTCCTAAAATGGGGAAGGAACTATCCATCCAAGTTCAAGAAACCCAGAGATACCCAAACAGGATAAATCCAAAGCAAAACACCCCAAGACATATATTAATCAAACTAATGAATATCAAACATAAAGAGCAAATATTAAAAGCAGCAAGGGAAAAGCAGCAAATAACACACAAGGAGATCCCCATAAGGATAACAGCTGATCTTTCAATAGAAACTCTTCAAGGCAGAAGGGAATGACAGGTCATACCTATAGTGAGGAAAGAGAAATACCTACAACCAAGATTACTACACCCAGAAAGGATCTCGTTCAGATATCAAGGTGAAACCAAAAGCTTTACAGACAAGAAAATCTGAGAGAATTTAGCACCACAAAACCAGTTCTTTGACAAATGCTAAAGGACCTTCTCTAGACAGGAAACACAGAAAAGGTTTATAAAATCGAACCCCAAACAACAAAGTAAATGGCAATGGGATCATACTTATCAATGATTACCTTAAATGTAAATGGGTTGAATGTTCCAACCAAAGGCCAAAAGGATACAAAAACAAGACCCCTATATATGCTGTCTACATGAGATCCACCACACATACAGACTGAAAGTGAAGGGCTGGAAAAACATATTTCATGCAAATGGAGACTGAAAGAAAGCAGGAGTAGCAACACTTAAATCAGATAAAATGGACTTTGAAATAAAGACAGTGAAGAGAGACAAGAAAGGACACTACACAATGATCAAAGGATCAATCCAAGAAGAAGATATAACAACTATAAATATATTTGCACCCAACATAGGAGCACCTCAATACATAAGGCAAATGTTAACAAGTACAAAAGGGGAAATTAACAGTAACACAATAATAGTGGGAGACTTTAATACCCCACTCACACCTATGGATAGATCAACCAAACAGAAAATTAGCAAGGAAACACAAGCTTTAAATGATATAATGGACCAGTTAGACCTCATTGATATCTATTGGACATGTTACCCCAAAACAATGAATTTCACATTTTTCTCAAATGAACACGGAACATTCTCCCAGATAAATCACATTCTGGGCCATAAATCTAGTCTTGGTAAATTCAAAAAAATTGAAATCATTCCAAGCATCTTTTCTGATCAAAATGCAGTAAGATTAGATATCAACTACAGGAAAGAAAAAAAAAACTACTAAAAATACACACATATGGAGTTAAGCAACATGCTTCTGAATAACCAACAAATCACAGAAGAAATCAAAAAGGAAATCAAAATATGCATAGAAACAAATGAAAATGAAAACACAACAACCCAAAACCTATGGGATTCAGTAAAAGCAGTGCTAAGAGGAAGGTTCATAGCAATACAAGTTTACCTCAAGAAACAAGAGAAACATCAAATAAATAACCTAACTTTACACCTGCAGCAACTAGAAAAAGAAGAAATGAAGAGCCCCAAAGTTACTAGAAGAAATAGAAATCAGAGCAGAAATAACTGAAAAATAAACCAAGGAGACTGTAGCAAAAATCAACAAAACTAAAAGCTGGTTTTTTGAGAAGATAAATAAAATAGACAAACCATTACCCAGACTCATCAAGGAAAAAGGGAGAAGAATCAAATCAACAAAATTAGAAATGAAAATGGAGAAATCACAGCAGACAACACAGAAATACAAAGGATCATAAGAGACTACCATCAGCAACTATACCAATAAAGTGGACACTATGGAAGAAATGGATGAATTCTTAGAAAAGTATAACCTCCCAAAACTGAACCAGGAAGAAATAGAAAATCTTAACAGACCCATCACAAGCTCAGAAATTCAAACGGTAATCAAAAATTTCCCAACAAACAAAAGCTCAGGACCAGATGGCTTCACAGGTGAATTCTACCAAAAATTTAGAGAAGAGCTAACATTTGTCCATTTCAAACTCTTTCAGAAAATTGCACAGGAAGGTAAACTCCCAAACTCATTCTGTGATACCACCATCACTCTAATACCAAAACCAGAAAAAGATGCCACACACACACACACAAAATAAAACTACAGGCCAATATCACTGATGAACATAGATGCAAAAATCCTCAACAAAATTCTAACAAACAGAATCCAACAACATATTTAAAAGATCATACATCATGACCAAGTGGGCTTTATCTCAGGGATGCAAGGATTCTTCAATATTTGCAAAACAATCAATGTGATATACCACATTAACAAACTGAAACATAAAAACCATATGATTATCTCAATAGATGCAGAGAAAGCCTCTGACAAATTCAACACACATTTATAATAGAAACTCTCCAGAAAGCAAACATAGAAGGAACACACCTCAACATAATAAAAGCCATCTCTAATAAATCCACAGCAAACATTATCCTCAATAGTGAAAAATAGAAAGCATTTCCTCTAAAGTCAGGAAAAAGACTAGGGTGCCCACTCTCACCACTACTATTCAACACAGTTTTGAAAATCTTAGCCACAGAAATCAGAGAAGAAAAAGAAATAAAAGGAATCCATATTGGAAAAGAAGAAGTAAAACGCTCACTGATTGCAGATGACACGGTCCTCTACATAGAAAACGCTAAAGACACCACCAGAAAATTACTAGAGCTAATCAATGAATATAGTAAAGTTGCAGGATATAAAATTAATACACAGAAACCCCTTGCATTCCTATATACTAACAATGAGAAAACAGAAAGATAAATTAAGGAAACAATCCCGTTAACCATTGCAACAAAAAGAATAAAATACTTAGGAATAAATTTACCTAAAGAAACAAAAGACCTATATAGAAAACTATAAAACACTGATGAAAGAAATCAAAGATGACACAAATTGATGGATAAATATACCATGTTCATGGATTGGAAGAATCAATATAGTGAAATTGAGTATACTACCCAAAGCAATCTATAGATTCAATGCAACCCCCATAAAGCTACCAATGATGTTTTTCATAGAACTAGGACAAATAATTTCACGATTTTTATGGAAACACAAAAAACCTAAATAGCCAAAGCAATCTTGAGAAAGAGCAATGGAACTGGTAGAATCAACCTTCCTGACTTTAGACTATCCTACAAAGCTACAGTCATTAAGACAGTATGGTACTGGCACAAAGACAGAAATATAGATCAGTGGAACAAAATAGAAAGCCCAGAGATGAATACATGCACCTAAGGACACCTTATCTTATAGGAGGCTAAACTATATAATGGAGAAAAGACAATCTCTTTAACAAGTGGTGCTGGGAAAACTGTTCAACCACATGTAAAAGAATGAAACTAGAATACTTTCTAACACTATACACAGAAGTAAACTCAAAATGGATTAAAGATCTAAATTTAGGCCAGAAACTATAAAGTTCCTAGATGAAAACATAGGCAGAACACTCTCTGACATAAATCACAGTAAGATCCTCTATGACTCATCTCCCAGAGTAATGAAAATAAAAGCAAAAATTAAAAATGGGACCTAATTAAACTTAAAAGCTTTTGCACGAAGAAAACTATAAGCCAGGTGAAAAGACAGCCTTCAGAATGGGAAAAAATATAACATAATAATAGAGGAGACTTTAACACTCCACTCACACCAATGGACAGATCATCAAAACAGAAAATTACTAAGAATACACAAGTCTTAAATGATACATTAGATGTATCATTACATTACATTCAGGACATTCCATCCAAATGCAGAGAATACACCTTCTTCTCAAGTGCACATGGAACATTCTCCAGCATAGACCACATCTTGGGTCACAAATCAAACCTCAGTAAATTTGAGAAAATTGAAGTCATATCAAGCATCTTCTCTGACCACAATGCTATGAGACAATTACAAGAAAAAAAAACTGTAGGAAAACAAACACATGGAGATTAAACAACACATTTATAAATACCCAACAGGTTACTGAAGAAATCAAAAGGGAATTCAAAAAATTTCTAGAAACAAATGACAATGAAAACATGACAACTCAAAACCTATGGGATGCAGCAAGAGTAGTTCTAAGAGGGAAGTTTATAGCAATACAATCCTACCTCTAGAAACAAGAAAAACATTGAATAGACAACCTAACTTTACACCTAAACAACTGGAAAAAGAAGAACAGAAAAACCCCAAAATTAGTAGAAGGAAAGAAATCATAAAGATCTGAGCAGAAATAAATGAAAAAGAAATGAAAGAAATAATAGTAAAGACTAATAAAAGTAAAAACTGATCCTTTGAGAAGATAAACAAAATTGACAAGCCTTTAGCCAGACTGAACAAGAAAAAAAGAGAGAAGAAACAAATCAACAAAATTAGAAATGAAAAAGGAGAGGGTACAGCAGACAATGAAGAAATACAAAGGACTATTATGAACAACTATATGGCAATTAAATGGATAACCTGGAAGAAATGGACAGATTCTTAGAAAAGGTCAATCTTCCAAGACTGAACTAGGAAGAAATAGAAGTTATGAACAACCCAGTTACAAGCACTGAAATTGAAACTGTGATCAAAAATCTCCCAAAAAACAAAAGCCCAGGGCCAGATGGCTTCACAGGAGAATTCTATCAAACATTTAAAGAAGAGCTAATGCCTGTCCTTCTAAACTCTTTAAAAAGTTGCAGAGGAAGGAACACTTCCAAACTCATTCTATAAGGCCACCAGCACCCTGATACCAAAACTAGACAAAGACAACACAAATAAAGAAAACTACAGGTTAATATCACTGATGAACATAGATGCAAAAATCCTCAGCAAAATGTTAGCAAACAGAATTCAGCAACACATCAAAAAGCTCATACACCATGATCAAGTTGGGTTTATTCCAGGGATGCAAGGATTCTTCAATAAATGCAAATCAATAAATGTGATACACTATATTAACAAACTGAAAGATAAAATCCATATATCATCTCAATAGATGCAGAAAAAGTCTTTGAGAAAATTCAGCACCCATTTATGATGAAAACTCTTCAAAAAATGGGCATAGAAGGAACCTACCTCAACATAGTAAAGGCCATATATGATAAGCCTACAGCAAACATTATTCTCAATGGTGAAAAAAATGAAAGCATTCCCCTAAGATCAAGAACAAGACAAGGGTGTCCACTTTCACCACTATTATTCAACGTAGTTCTGAAAGTCCTAGATAGAGCAATCAGAGAAGAAAAAGAAATAAACAAAATCCAGATCAGAAAAGAAGAGGTAAAGCTCTCACTGTTTGCAGATGACATGATAATGTACATAGAAAACCCTAAAGATAGTATCAGAAAATTACTAGAGCTAATCAGTGAATTTAGCAAAATTGCAGGATACAAAATCAATACACAGAAATCACTTGCATTTTATATGCTAACAATGAAAAATTAGAAAGAGAAATTAAGGAATCAATCACATTCACCAATGCAAAAAATAGATCTAAATATCTAGGAATAAACTTACCTAAGGAGACAAAAGAACTGTACACAGAAAATGATAAGACACTAATGAAAGAAATCAAAGATGACATAAACAGATGGAGAGATATTCCATGTTCCTGGGTAGGAAGAATCTATAATGTGAAAATGACTATATTACTAAATGCAATTTACAGATTCAATGTGATCCCCACCAAACTACCAACAGCATTTTTCACAGAACTAGAACAAAAAATTTCACAATTCATATGGAAACACAAAAGGCCCTGAATAGCCGAAGCAGTCCTGAGAAAGAAGAATGGAGTTGGAGGAATCAACCTTCCTGACTTTAGATTATACTACAAAGCTACAGTCATCAAGACAGTATGGTACTGGCACAAAAACAGAAATATAGACAAATGGAACAAGACAGAAAGCCCAGAAATAAACCCATGTCACTATGGGTACCTTATTACTGACAAAGGAAGCAAGAATATACAATAGGACTGACAGCCTCTTCAATAAATGGTGCTGGGAAAACTGGACAGCTACATGTAAAAGAATGAAATTAGAATACTTCCTTACACCAACAGTTCAGTTCAGTTCAGTTGGTTAGTCATGCCAACTCTTTGCAACCCCATGAACTGCAGCATGCCAGGCTTCCCTGTCCTTCACCAACTCCTGGCACTTACTCAAACTCATGTCCATTGAGTCGGTGATGTCATCCAACCATCTCATCCTCTGTCATCCCCTTATCCTCTCACCTTCAATCGTTCCCAGCATCAGGGTCTTTTCCAATGTGGCAGTTCTTTGCATCAGGTGGCCAAAGTATTGGAGTTTCAGCTTCAGCATTAGTCCTTCCAATGAATATTCAGGACTGATTTCCTTTAGGATGGACTGGTTTGATCTTGCAGTCCAAATGACTCTCAAGAGTCTTCTCCAACACCACAGTTCAAAAGCATCAATCCTTCAGTGCTCGGCTTTCTTTATAGTCCAACCCTTACAACCATACATGACTACTGGAAAAACCATAACTTTGACTAGCTGGACCTTTATTGGCAAAGTAATGTCTCTGCTTTTTAATATGCTGTCTAGGTTGGTCATAACTTTTCTTCCAAGGAGTATGTGTCTTTAATTTCATTGCTGCAGTCACCATCTGCAATGATTTTGGAGCCCAAAAAATAAAGTCTGTCACTGTTCCCACTGTTTCACCATCTATTTGCCTTTAAGTGATGGGAACAGATGCCATGACCTTAGTTTCCTGAAAGTTGAGTTTTAAGTCAACTTTTTCACTCTCCTCTTTCACTTTCATCAAGAGGCTCTTCAGTTCTTCGCTTTCTGCCATAAGGATGGTGTCATCTGCATATCTGAGGTTATTGATATTTCTCCCGGAAAACTTGATTCCAGCTTGTGCTTTATCCAGTCAAGCATTTTTCATGATGCACTCTGCATATAAGTTAAATAAGCAGGGTGACAATATACAGCCTCAAGGTACTCCTTTCCTGATTTGGTACCAGTCTGTTGTTCCATGTCCAGTTCTAACTGTTGCTTCTTGACCTACATACAGATTTCTCAGGAGGCAGGACAGGTGAACTGGTATTCCCATCTCTTTAAGAATTCTCCACAGTTTGTTGTGATCCACACAGTCAAAGGCTTTCGCATAATCAATAAAGCAAAAATAGATGATTTTCTGGAATGCTTTTGCTTTTTCAATGATCCAGTGGGTGTTGGCAATTTGATCTCTGATTCCTGTGCCTTTTCTAAATCCAGCTTGAACATCTGGAAGTTCACAGTTCACGTACTGTTGAAGCCCGGCTTGGAGAATTTTGAGCATTACTTTACTAGCGTGTGAGATGAGTGCAATCATGCAGTGGTTTGAGCATTCTTTGGCATTGCCTTTCTTTGGGCTTGGAATGAAAACTGACTTTTTCCAGTCCTGTGGCCACTGCTGAGTTTTCTAAATTTGCTGTCATATTGAGTGCAGCACTTTCACAGCAGCATCTTTCAGGATTTGAAATAGCCCAACTGCAATTCCATCACCTCCATTAGCTTTGTTCGTAACGGTGCTTCCTAAGGCCCACTTGACTTCACATTCTAGGATGTCTGGTTCTAGGTGAGTGATCACACCATCATGGTTATCTGGGTCATGAAGTTCTTTTTTGCATAGTTCTTTTGTGTATTCTTGCCACCTCTTCTTAATATCTTCTGCTCCTGTTAGGTCCATAACATTTCTGTCCTTTATTGTGCCCATCTTTCATGAAATGTTCCCTTGGTATCTCTAATTTTCTTGAAGAGATCTCTAGTTCTTCCCATTCTATTGTCTCCAGGGTGACCACCCCCAGACCCTGTACCTGGGGTCATATATCCACAGTCTCCATGGTGATATCCCTTCCAGACCCTGAACTTGGGGTCGCACATCCATGGTCTCCAGGGTGACCCACCCTCTTGGGCCATGCACTGGGGTCACACATCCAGTCTCCAGGGTAACACCTCTCCCAGATCCTGTACCTGGATTCTCACATCCAGAGTTTCCAGTGTGACCCCATCCTCCAGACCCTGTACAAGGTTTCACATATCCACAGTCTCAAGGATGACACTTCTTCCCATACCGTGCACCTGGGGTCACACATCCGGACTCCAGGGTGAACCCCTCCCCATACCCTATATCTGGCATCAACATCCTCATATAGCAGCGTGACCAAACCCTCAACATCATGTACCTGGTGTCGAAACTCCACAGTCTCCAATGTCTCTGCACCTCACCAGACCTTGTACCTGGGGTCACATGTCCACAGTCTCTAGGGTGACAGCACCTCACCAGACCTTCGACCAGTGTTCACACATCCAGTCTCCAGGGTGACACCCACTTCCAGGCCCTGTACCTGGGGTACATGTTCACAGTCTCCAGGGTGACAGCCCCCCAGACACTGTACCTGGGTTAACAGACCCACCTTTCCAGGGTGACTACACCACTCCATCCCATGCACCTGGGGTCACACGTCCACAGTCTCTTGGGTGACCTCTACCAGACCCTGTACTAGGGGTTCCAAGGTGACCCCACTTCCCAGACTGTGTGACTGGTTTCACACGTCTACAGTTTCCAGGTGAATCCCCCTCCCCAAAGCCTGTACCTGGGGTCACACATCCACAGTCTCCAGAGTGACCCTAGCCTCCAGACCCTCTCCCTAGGGTCACATGTCCATGGTCTACAGGGAGATACCCCTCCCAGAACCTGCACCTGGGGTCACATGGCCATAGTCTCCAGGGTGAACCCCTCCCAGACCCTGTACCTGGGGTTATATGTTCAGAGTCTCTGGGTTACCTGCCTACCAGACCCTGCACCTTGGGTCCCATGTCCACAGTCTCCAGGGTGACCCCCCTCCCAGATCCTGCACCTGGGCTGACATTTCCACATCCTCCAATGTGACCCCCCCTTCTGCACCTGGGATCACACATAGACAGATTCCAGAGTGACACACATTCCAAATCCTGCATGCAGGCTCACAGGTCCATAGTCTCCAGGGTGAGCCCACCTCAACACACCTTGTACCTGGTGTCACATGTCCACAGTCTCCAGGGTGACCTCCTCCTGACCCTATACCTGGGGTCACATGTCCAAAGTCTCCAGGGTGACCATGCACAAATACTGTAACTGGGGTCACATATCCACAGTCTCCAGGGTAATCTCCCTCCCAGACTGTGTACCCGGGGTCACACATCCACAACCTCCAGGGTGACCCATCATGCAAGACCCTGTATTTGGTGTCACACATCCACAGTCTCTGTGTGACCCCATGTCCCATACCGTGCATCTGGGTTCACATTTCAACAGTCTCCAGGGTGACCCTGCCTCCCACTACCTTGTACCAGTGGTCACATGTCCACAGTCTCCATGGTGACACCCCTCTCCAGACCCTGTACCTGGGATCACATGGCATCTGTCTGTAGTATAAATTCCTCCCAGACCCTATATCTTGGATCATATGTCCATAGTATTCCGGCTGACCCCACCTCCCTGAACCTGTACCTGGGGTCACACTTTCACAGTATCCAGGGTGACTCCACCTCCAGAGCCTGCACCTGGTGTCACATGTCCTCAGTCTCCAGGGAGAACCCTCCTCCCAGACACTATCTGGGGTCAAACGTCCACAGTCTCCAGGGTGAACCCATCTCACTGACCCTGTACCTGGGATCATATGTCCATAGTATCCAGGGTGACCCCACCTCCCAAAGCCTGCACCTGGAGTCACATGTCCTCAGTCTCTAGGCAGGACCCTCCTCCCAGACACCGTATCTGGGTCAAACGTCCACAATCTCCAGGATGACCCCACCTCCTAGACCCTGTACCTGGGATCACACTTTCACAATATCCAAGGTGACTCCACTTCCAGAGCCTGCACCTGGGGATGAACATCCATGGTCTCCAGGGTGAGCCCCTCCAAAACCCTGCACCTGGGGTCACACATCCACAGTCTCCAGGGTGACCTCCTCACGACACTGCACTTGATGTCACATCTCCACAGATTTCAGGGTGACACCCCCTCCCCAGACTCTACATCTGGCATCACATGTCCACAATCTCCAGGGTGACACCCCTCCCAGACATTGTACCTGGGGTCACATTGAAACAGTCTCCAGGGTGGCCCCCCTCCCAGACCCTGCACCTAGGGTCACAAGTCCAGTCTCCAAAGTGACTCCTCTCCTGCACCGTGAGTCACACGTCCACAGATTCCAGGGTGAACCCACCTCACCATACCTCGTACCTAGGGTCACATATCCAGAGTATCTAGGGTGACCTCACCTCACCAGACCTTTTCCTGGGGTGGCCTGTCCAAAGTCTCCAGGGTGACTCCTCCTCCGAGACCTTGCCTCAGGGTACACATTCACAATCTTCAGGGTGAGAGCCCCCAGTCACTGTATCTGGGTTCACAGGTTCACAGTCTCCAGAGTGACTCCACCACGTCAGACAGCACACCTGTGGTCACACATCCACAGTTTCCAGGATGACACCCTCCCAAATCCTATACCTAGGGTCACGTATTTACAGTTCCCTGGGTTAACACTCCCAGACATTGTACCTGAGGTCACTTGTCCACACAGTCTCCAGGGTGATCATCCCCATACCCTGTACCTGGGGTCACATAACTACAGCTCCAGGGTGACCCTGTTCCCAGACACTGACTCTGGGGTCACACGTCCATGGTCTCCAGTGTGATGCCCACTCCCAGACCATGCATCTGGGGTCAAACTTCCACAGTCTCCAGGGTAGCACCCCTCTCATATCCTGCACCTGAGTTTACTCATCCAACATTTCCCCAGTGATGTTGACTCTGGGGTCACAGGTTGACAGTCTGTGTGACCCCACCCTCCAGATGCTGTACATGGGGTCACATATCCACAGGGTGGCCCCCCTTCTCAGACCCTGTACCTAGGGTCACACATCCACAGACTCCAGTGTGACACCACTCTCCAGACCCTGTACCTGGGGTCACACATCCACAATCTCAAGGGTAAACTCCCTTCCCTAACCCTGTCCCTGGGGTCTCACGTCCACAATCTCCAGGGTGACCCCACCCTCCAGAACCTTTACATGGGGTTACACGTCCACAGTATCTAGGATGACATCCCTCCACATACTCTGTACCTGGGGTCAAAGGTCTATAGTTTCCAGGGTGACCTCCTCCCAAACCCTGCACATGGCCCTATGTGTCCACAGTCTCCAGGGTGACACCCCTCCCCAGACCCTGTATGTGAGGTCACATGGCCACAGTCTCCAGTCTAAAACCCCTCCCAAACCCTGCAGCTTGGGCACATGTCCACACTCCAAGGTGACCCCACCTCCAAGACCCTACACTTTGGGTGGAACATCCACTGTCTCCAGGGTGATCCCTTCCCAAATCCTGCACCTGGGGTCACATGCCCACAGTCTCCAGGTTGACCTCCTTCCAAACCTGCACCTGCGGTCTCATGTCCACAGTCTCCAGTGTGAATTACCTCCCAAACCCTAAACCTGGGATCACATGTCCATGGTCTCCAGGGTGATGAACCCTCCTGGATCATGAACCTGTGGCCACATGTCTACAGTCTCCAGAGTGATCCCCTCCCAGAACCTGCACCAGGGATCACAAGTCCACATTCTCCATTGTGACCCTCCTCCTGCACCTAGGGTCACACGTCCACAGATTCCAGGGTGATTCTCCTCTCATACCCTGAGTGTAGGGTCACACATCCATAGTCTTCAGGGTGACTCCATCTCACCAGAACTTGTACCCGGGGTCACATGTCCACAGTCTCCAGGGTGACTCCACCATGTCAGACAGCACACCTGTGGTCACACATCCACAGTTTCAAGGATGACACCCTCCCAAATCCTGTACCTAGGGTCACGTATTTATAGTTCCCTGGGTTAACACTCCCAGACATTGTACCTGAGGTCACTTGTCCACAGTCTCCAGGGTGACCCCCCTTCCAAGACCCTGAAACTATGGTACATGTCCACAGTCTCCAGGGTTATACTACCCCTGACCCTGTACCTGCATTCACTCGTCCAGACTCCAGGGTGACCCCACCACACCAGTCCATGCACCTCGGCTCAAACATCCACAGTCTCCAAGGTGATACCCTCCCAGACCCTGTCCTGGGGTCTCACATCGACATTCTTCTGGGTGACCCCTCCCCAGACCCTGCACCTGGCATCATGTGTCCACCGTCTCCAGGGTGACACCTCTCCCCAGACCTTGTAACTGAGGTCACATTGAAACAGTCTCCAGATGGCCCCCTTCCCAGACTCTGCACCTAGGGTCACAAGTCCACAGTCTCCAATGTGACCCCTCTCTGGCCCCAGGGGTCACACGTCCACAGATTCCAGGGTGACACCTCTCCCAGACACTGCACCTGTATTCACACATCCAGTCTTCAGGGTGACTCCACCTCACCAGACCTCATACCTGGGGTCACATGTCCACAGTCTCCAAGGTGACCCCCCCTCCCAGACCCTGTCTCTGGGGTACATGTTCATAATCTGTACCTGGGTTCACAGGTCCAGTCTCCAGGGTGACTTCATCATATCAGACTGCACACCTGTGGTCACACATCCACAGTTTCCAGGGTGACACCCTCCCAGATCCTGTACCTAGAGTCATATTTACAGTCCCCTGGGTTAAAACTTCCAGACCCTGTACCTGGGGTCACTTGTCCACATTGTCCAGGGTGAACCCTTCCCAGACCCTACACTTGGGTTCATGTATCCACAGTCTCCAGGGTGACCTCCTCCCGACTCTGTACTTGGAGTCACACGTCCACAGTCTCCAGGGTGATCACCCCCATACCACCCCCTTACCTTGTACCTGGGGTCACAAAACTACAGTCTCCAGGGTGACCCTGTTCCCAGATCCTTGAGACACTATACCTGGGTTCACAGTTCCTCAATTTCCAGGGTGACCCTCCTTGGGTCACTTGGGTTCACATGTCCATAGTCTCCAGTGTGACCCCACCTCCCAGACCCTGCACCTGGGACATATGTCCACAGTCTCCAGGATGACCTCACCTCATCAGATCTTTTCCTGGGGTGGCACATCCAGTCTCCAGGGTGAATCCCTCTCCCAGATCATGACTGTGGGGAACACATTCACAATTTCCAGGGTGACAACCCCCAGACACTATACCTGGGTTCACAGGTCCACAGTCTCTAGGGTGACTCTACCATATCAGACTGGACAACTGTGATCACACATCCACAGTTTCCATGGTGACACCTTCCCAGATCCTGTACCTAGGGTCACATATTTACAGTTCCCTGGGTTAACACTCCCAGACCCTGTACCTGAGGTCATTTGTCCACGTTGTTCAGGGTGAACCCTTCCCAGACCCTACACCTTGGCTCACATGTCCATAGTCTCCAGGGTGACCTCCTCCCAACCATGCACTTAGAGTCACATGTCCAGTCTCTAGGGTGATCACTCCCAAACCATGCACCAGGGTCACATGTCCACAGTCTACAGGGTAACGACCCCTCCCAGACCACATACATGGGTTCACAGGTTCACAGTCTCCAGGATAACACCCTCCCAGACCCTGTACCTATGGACACCTATCTACAGTCCCCTTGGTGTCCCCTCCCAGACACTATGTCTGGGTTCAAATGTCCACAGTCTCCAGGGTGACCCCACCTTCCAGTCTCTGTACCTGGGTCACATATCCACAGTCTGAGGGTGACACCCCTCCCCCAGACCCTGAACCTGGGATCACATGTCCTCGGTCTACAGGGTAATGACTCCACCCAGACCCTGTACCAGGGTTACATGTCCACAGGCTCCAGAGTGACCCCCACTCCAGACTCTGTACCTGGGGTCACATGACCTCAGCCTTCAATGTGACCCCACCCCCAACATCCTGTACCTGGGGTCACATGTCCACAGTCTCCAGGGTGATCACATCTCCCAGACCCTGCAACTGGGGTTGAATGTCCACGGTCTCCAGGGTAACATCCTGCCAGTCCCCGCATCTTGTGTCACATGTCCACATCCTCCAGGGTGACCCCATCCCAGACCCTGCACCTGGGGTCACATGTTCACAGTCTCCTGGGTGACACCCCTCCAAGACCCTGACCCTGATGTCACATGTCATTGGTTGCCAGGGTGATGCCCCCTCTCAGACCAAACACCTGGAGTCACACGTCCACAGTCCAGCCTAACACCCATTCCAGACCCTGTACCTAGGTTCACACGCCCACAGTCTCCAGGGTAACCCCACCCTCCAGACCCTGTATGTGGGGTCACACCTCCACAATCTCCAGGGTGACCCCACTTTCCATACCACACATCTGGGCTCACACATCCAGTTTCCAGGGTGACTCCACCCTCCAGAACCTGTACTTGGGTCACACATCCACAGTCTTCAGGGTGATCCCTCTTCCCAAACCATGCACCTGGGGTCACACTTCCACAGTTTCCAGGGGAATCTCCCTCTCCAAATTCTGTGCCTGGAGTCACAGGTCAACAGTCTCAAGGGTGACCCTACCCTCAAGATGCTGTACATGGGGTCACATATCCACAGTCTCCAGGGTGATCCCCTTTCCCAGACCCTGTACCTGGGGTCACACATCCACAGTCTCCAGTGATGTCACACTCCAGACCTTGTACCTTGTGTCACACATCCACAGTTATGAGGGTGACCCTCTTCTCAGACCCTCTCTCTTGGGTCACACGTCCATAGTCTACAGGGTGACCCCACCCTCCAGATCCTTTACATGGGGTCACACATCCACAGTATCCAGTGTGACACCCCACCAGAGTCTCTGCACCTGGGGTCACACGTCCATAGTCTCCAGGTGACACCCCTCCCAATACCCTGTGCCTGGTGTCACACATCCACAGACTTCACAGTGACCCCACCTCCCAGACCCTGCACCTGAGGTCAAATGCCCATGGGCTCTAGTGTAAACTCACGTCCCACGCTGTTCCTGGGGTAAATGTCCACATTATCCAGGATGACCCCACCTCCCAGACGCTGTTCCTCGGGTCTCACTTACACAGTCTCCAGAGTGTCCCCACCTCTCAGACCCTCCACCTGGGATTGAATGTCGCCAGTATCCAGGGTGACTCCCTCCCAGACCCTCCACCTGAGGTCACATGTCCAGAGTTTCCAGGGTGACCGCCTCCTGAACCTGTAGCTGTGGTCACAGGTCCACAGTCTTCAGGGTGACACCTCTCTCCAGACAATGTACCTGGAGTCACACATTCACAGTCTGCTAGGCGAACCCAGCCCCCAGACCCGGCACGTGGGATCCTATATTCAGTGGGGAGTGTTCTAGGAGTATTGGCTACCAGCCTACAACAACCAGCTGGCTGTTGTTGCCAGCAGCCTAACTGGGTGAAAAATGGACTGGGTGATGACTTCCCAATAAGAAGTGGCAAGTAGCATGCTCCTTTCAGAAAACTCAGATAATGAACCAAAGTTGTTATCATAATGTACAGACAAATTGACCCAGTGTGTTTCTTCATGGCTGGTTGGAGGCTGCAACTATCCACCTTTCCCAGGAGGATTATACAGATTTTTCCATATTACTTTGATTCCAGCCTCAACATAACTTGTTTCCCTGCACATTTATAGCTGGGTAAAGACACTCCTAGTGTACAAACACTGTACACTTTGAGGACTATAGGTAGTAGTGGAGAGTGCTCTATGAATGTGGATGGCCAGGCCTGTTTTTACCCTGAGTAAGTGAAACGTACTGTCAGGTGACCCCACAGCAACAAGTGGCAAGCTGCCTATCTCATGAGAAGTGAAGTTGCTCATTCACGTGCAACTCTTTGCGATCCCATGAACTGTAGCCTATGGAGGTCTTCTGTCCATGAAATTTTCCAGGCAAGAGTACTAAAATTGGTTGCCAATTCTTTCTCCAGGGGATCTTCGCAACTCGGGTATCGAACCTGGGTCTCCCACATTGCGGGCAGACACTTTACCCTCTGAGCTACCAGGGAAGCCCGCCAGATTCATTGAAAACTCAACTATTTACTCCAAGTTGTTCTGGGATGGAAGAGTAGAATGAGCCTGTTGTGTTTTTCTGCGAGGTGGGATGCTGCAACTACACAGGTTTCACAAGGGGAAACGACTGCTTCGGAACGTCCGATTCCAATTCCAGGTTCACAAAAAGTTGTCTCCCTGCAGTTTTAAAGCTGTGTAAATGCTCTCCGTGAATGTTGACTTCTGTATGTGTTCTTACCCTATTCAGCGAAAACAGTACTGTCAGAGGACTTCCCATCAAGAAGTGGCAAGTAGAGTGTTTCTCTCAGGTAACAGAAGTACTTGATGAGACTTGCAGTCCTAAAGAAGGGAAAAATGACCCCCCGTGTGCTTTTCCATCAGGCTGGAGATTGCAAGTATTCCAGGTTCGTTAGGTGAAAATACTGCTTTCTCTTCAGGCCCTGAGTTCTATGTTCAGAGAAACGTTTCCACACAGGTTCAGAGCTGTGCCAAGATTCCAAGAACACACTGTACAATTTCTTAGAAAAGACTTCAGTGAAGAATGTCCTGTGAGTGGTTCTGCCATAATTGTTACCCTGAGTGGGTGGAATTACACAGTCAGGTGACTTTGTAGCATTAATAAGCAAGTGCCTGTGCTTTCAGAAAAGGCAGATACTAAAGCTATGGTCGTAAGGAACAGGCAAATGAACCTGTGTGCATTTCTTTCAGGATTTAGACTGCAACCACCCTGCAGTTACACAAAGAAGTGCTGCTTCTGCCATTGGGCTCCAAATCCTGTGTGAACAGAAAAACATCCCCTTGTCATTAGAAAGCTGTATAAGCGAGCCCAGGCCAGATTGCAGCGGGCAGTGTTCTGAGAGTTCAACAGGGAGTGTTCTGGAAGTGTTGACTGCCATACCTGTTATCAGCAGCATAATTCGGTGAAACTGGACTGGGTGATGACTTCCCAGTAAGAAAGGGCAAGCTGCAATTTCCTTTCAGAAGACTCATAATGGCCCAAAGCTGTTGTCATACTGCCCAGACAAATGAGTCACTGCATTTCTTCCTAGCTGGTTGGTGGCTGCAACTATCCAGCTTTAAGGGAAGAATATACTGACTTTGTCATATTACCTTATTAGCAGCTTCAGGTAACATATTTCCCTGCACATTTAGAGCTGGGTAAGACACCCTACTATACAAACTCTGTTTCATTTGTGGAGCAAAGATGGTGGTGGAGAGTGCTCTGTGAATGTGGATGGTCAGGTCTGTTTTCAGCCTGATGAGGTGAGAAGTAATATCAGGTGACCTCACAGCCAGAGTGGCAAGTTGCCTGATTCGTGAGAAGTGAAGTTGCCCAGTTGTATGCGACTCTTTGCACTCCCATGCAATGTAGCTTACCAGGCTCCTTTTTCGATGGAATTTTCCAGGCAAGATGTACTGGTATGGCTTGCCATTTCCTTTTCCAGGAGATATTCCTGACCCAGGGATCACACCCGGGTCTTCGATGTTGCAGGCAGATGCTTTACCCTCTGGGTCACCAGAATCCAGCTGGATTCATTGAAAATACACTGACTTAACAAAAGCTGTTCTGGAATGGAAGAGTAGAATGAGCCTATTGTATTTCTCCGGCAGGTGGTATGCTGTAACTACACAGGCTTCACAAGGGGAAACGAATGCTTTGGGACTTCAGTCTCCAATTCCATGTGCACAAAACAACATCTACCTATAGTTTCAAAGCTGTGTAAATTCATTCCTAGGACACAATGGGCTATCCGTGAATGTTGACTTTTGCATCTGTTTTTACACTGATCCGCTAAAACTGTACTGTCAGTGGACTTCCCATCAAGAAATGGTAAGCAGAATGTTTTTCTCAGAAAACACGAGTCCTTGATGAGACTTGCGGTCCTAAAGAAGGGAAAAATGCCCCCATGAGTTTTCCATCAGTCTGGAGATTGCAGTTATTCCTGGTTCCTTAGGTGCGAAAGTTGCTTTCATTTCAGACCCTGAGTTCTAAGTCCACAGAAACATTTTCCCACAGCTTCAGAGCTGTGCAAAACACTCCTAGAACACACTGTATCATTGCCTTAGACAAGAGACCAGGGAAGAGTGTTCTGTGAGTGCTTCTGGCATACCAGTTGTTACCCTGAGTGGGAAGAATTACACTGTCAGGTGACTTTGTAGCATTAATAAGCTAGAGTCTGTGCTTTCAGAAAAAAAGCAAACACTTTAGCAAAGCTGCCTTCATAAGGAAGTGGAAAATGAATCCGTGTGCATTTCTTTCAGGCTTAAGACTGCAATCACCCTGTGGTCAAACGAAATGCAGCTTCTGCCATTAGGCTAAAAATCCCACGAGAACCAAACAAATGTCCCTGTTGTTAGAAAGCTGTGTAAGAGACCCAAGGACAGACTGCACCGATTCATGAGTAGAGTTCTGTGAGGAGTCTTCTCAGAGTGTTGACTGCCATACCTGTAGTCAGTAGCCTAATTCGGTGAAACTGGACTGGGTGATGACTTCCCACTAAGAAGTGACAAGCTACATGTTCCTTTTGGAAGACTCAAATAACGGCCCAAAGCTGTTGTCATAATGCCCAGACAAATGAGCTAGTGCATTTCTTCCTGGCTTGTTGGAGGTTGCAACTATCCAGCTTTCAGCAGAGGAATATTCTGATTTTGCCATATTACCCGGATTTGCAGGTTCAAGATAACACATGTCCCTGCACAAGTACAGCTGTGTAAAGATACTCCTAGTGTACAAACTCTGTACCACTTGGGGAACAAAGATAGCAGTGGAGAGTACTCTGTGAATGTGGATGGCCAAGCCTGTTTTTACCCTGAAGAGGTGAAAATTACTGTCAGGTGACCTTGCAGCCAGAAGCGGCGAGCTGCCTGCTTCATGAGAAGTAAAGTTGTTCAGTCATTGCGACTCTTTGCAATCCCATGGACTGTAGCTTACCAGGCTCCTCCATCTGTGGAATTTTCCAGGCAAGACTACTGGAGTGGCTTGCCATTTAATTCTCAAGGGATCTTCCTGACCCAAGGATCAAACACAGGTCACCCATGTTGCAGGCAGATGCGTTACCCTCTGAGCCACCAGGGAAGCCTGCTGGATTCATTGAAAATTCAACTACTTAACCAAAGCTGTTCTGGAATGGAAGAGCAGAATGAGCCTGTTGTGTTTTTCTGGCAGATGGGTTGCTGCAACTACACAGTTTCCCAAGGGGAAATGACTGTTTTGGGTCGTCAGACCCCATTTCCAGGTGCACAACAAGACGTCTCCCTAAAGATTCAAAGCTGTGTAAACGCATTCCTAGGATACAACGTGCTCTCTGTGAATGTTGACATTTGCATCTGTTTTTCCACTGATTAGCTAAAACTGTACTGCCAAGGGACTTCCCACCAAAAAGTGGCAAAAGAAGAGAGTGTGGTCCTAAAGAAGAGAAAAATGACCCCATGAGCTTTTCCATCAGGCTAGAGATTGTAAGTATTCCAAGTTCATTAGTAACAAATGCTGCTTTCATTTCAGGCCACATTTCCCCACAGATTCAGAGCTGTGCAAAACACTCCTAGAATACACTGTATCATTCCCTTAGAAAAGAGTTCAGGGAAGAGTGTTCTGTAAGTACTTCTGCCATACCTGTTGTTACCCTGAGTGGGCTGAATTACACTGTCAAGTGACTACATAGCATTAATAAGCAAGGGTGTGTTCTTTCTGAAAACACAGATACTTACGCAAAACTGCCATCATAAGAAAGAGGCAAATGAACCCAAGTGCATCTCTTTCAGGCTTAGGACTGAAACCACACTGCAGTCACACGAAGAAGTGCTGCTTCTGCCATTAGTCTCCAAATTCTATGTGAGAATAAAAAAAAAAAATCCCTGTTGTAAGAAAGCCTGTGTAAGAGACCCCAAGGCCAGATTGCATCATTCCATGGGTGAAGAGTTCAGTGGGGAGTGTTCTGGGACTGTTGACTGCCATACCTGTTGTTAGCAGCCTAATTCGGTGAAACTGGACTGGGTGATGACCTCCCAGTAAGAAGTGGCAAGCTGCACGTTCCTTTTGGAAGATTCAAAGAATGACCGAACGCTGTTGTCATAATGCCCAGACAAATAAGCCAGTGTGTTTCTTCTTGGCTGCTTGCAGGGTGCAACTATACATCTTTCACAGGAGGAATATACTGACTTTGCCCTATTACCAGGATTCGCAGCTTCAAGATAACACATTTCCCTGCACATTTAGTGCTGTGTAAAGACACTCCTAGTATACAAATTCTGTGCTGTTTGTGGAGCAAAGATAGCAGTGGAGAGTGCTCTGTGAATGTGGATGGCCAGGCCTGCTTTAACCCTGATGAGGTGAAAAGTACTCTCAGGTGACCTTGCAGCCATAAGTGGCAAGCCGCCTGCTTCATGAGAAGTGAAGTTTCTCAGTCGTGTTTGACTCTTTGCAATCCCATGGACTGTACTTTAGCAGGCTCCTCCGTCCACAGAATTTTCCAGGTAACAGTACTAGAGTGGCTTGCCATTTCCTTCTCCAGGGCATCTTCCTGACCCAGGTTTCGAACGTGGGTGTCGCACTTGGCAGACAGTCGTTTTACTCTCTGAGCCACCAGGGAAGCCCGCTGGGTTTATAGAAAATTCAACTACTTAACCAAAGCCGTTCTGGAATGGAAGTGTAGAATGAGCCTGTTGTGTTTTTCTGGCAGTTGGGATGCTGAAACCACAGGTTACCCAAGGGGAAATTACTGCTTTGGGATGTCAGATGCCAATTCCGGGTGCATAGAAAGACGTCTCCCTGCAGATTCAAAGCTGTGTAAATGCATTCCTAGGACACAGTGTGCTCTTTGTGAATGGTGACTTTTGCATCCCTTTTTGAACTGATCCTCTAAAACTGTACTGTCAGAGGAATTCCCATCAAGAAATGGGAAGCAGATTTGCAGTGCTAAAGAAGAGAAAAATGCCCCCCCAAAGCTCTCCTTCAGGCTGGAGATTACAAGTATTCCAAGTTCATTAGTAACATATGCTGCTTTCATTTCAGACCCTGAGTTCTAAGGTTCAGAGAAATGTTTCCCCACAGCTTCAGAGCTGTGCAAAGAGACTCCTATCACACACTGTATCATTGCCTTAGAAAAGAGTTCAGAACACTTTCTAACACCACACACAAAAATAAACTCAAAATGGATTAAAGATCTAAATGTAAGACCAGAAACTATAAAACTCCTAGAGGAGAACATAGGCAAAACACTCTCTGACAAGAATCACAGCAGGATCCTCTATGACCCACCTCCCAGAATATTGGAAATAAAAGCAAAAATAAACAAATGGGACCTAATGAAACTTAAAAGCTTTTGCACAGCAAAGGAAACTATAAGTAAGGTGAAAAGACAGCCCTCAAATTGGGAGAAAATAATAGCAAATGAAGCAAAAGACAAAGGATTAATCTCAAAAATATACAAGCAACTCCTGAAGCTCAATTCCAGAAAAATAAATGACCCAATCAAAAAATGGGTCAAAGAACTCAACAGACATTTCTCCAAGGAAGACATACAGATGGCTAACAAACACATGAAAAGATGCTCAACATCACTCATCAAAACCACAATGAGGTACCATTACACGCCAGTCAGGTTGGCTGCTATCCAAAAGTCTACAAGCAATAAATGCTGGAGAGGGTATGGAGAAAAGGGAACCCTCTTACACTGTTGGTGGGAATGCAAACTAGTACAGCCGCTATGGAGAACAGTGTGATTTCTTAAAAAACTGGAAATAGAACTGCCATATGACCCAGCAATACCACTTCTGGGCATACACACTGAGGAAACCAGATCTGAAAGTGACATGTGCACCCCAATGTTCATCACAGCACTGTTTATAATAGCCAGGTCATGGAAGCAACCTAGATGCCCATCAGCAGACGAATGGATAAGGAAGCTGTGGTACATATACACCATGGAATATTACTCAGCCATTAAAAAGAATTCATTTGAATCAGTTCTAATGAGATGGATGAAACTGGAGCCCATTATACAGAGTGAAATAAGCCAGAAAGATGAACATTACAGCATACTAACACATATATATGGAATTTAGAAAGATGGTAATGATAACCCTATATGCAAAACAGAAAGACACAGATGTACAGAACAGACTTTTGGACTCTGTGGGAGAAGGCGAGGGTGGGATGTTTCAAAAGAACAGCATGTATATTATTTATAGTGAAAGAGCTCACCAGCCCAGGTGGGATGCATGAGACAAGTGCTCGGGCCTGGTGCACTGGGAAGACCCAGAGGAATCGGGTGGAGAGGGAGGTGGGAGGGAGGATCGGGATGGGGAATACATGTAACTCCATGGCTGATTCATGTCAATGTATGACAAAACCCACTGAAATGTTGTGAAGTAATTAGCCTCCAAATAATAAAAATAAATGAAAAAAAAATAATAAAACCAGCTTGAACATCTGGAAAAAAAAAAAGAAAAGAGTTCAGAGAAGAGTGTTATGTGAGTGCTTCTGGCATACCTGCTGTTACCCTGATGGGCAGAATTACACTGTCAAGTGACTATGTAGCATTAATCAGCAAGTGCCTGTTCTTTCCGACAATGCAGATATATAAGCTAAGCTGCGGTCATAAGGAAAAGGCAAGTGAAGCCATGTGTGTTTCTTTGAGGGTTAAAAGTGCAAACACCCTGCAGTCGCACGAAGAAATGCTGCCTCTGTCATTAGGCGAAAAAATCACAGGTGAACATAAACAAATATCCCTGTCCTTAGGAGGCAGTGTAAGAGAGCCCAGGGACACATTGCACCATTCCACGAGTAAAGAGTTCAGTGGGGAGTGTTCTGGGATGCCTGTTGTCAGCAGCCTAGTTTGGTGAAACTGGACTGGGTGACGACTTCCCAGTAAGAAGTGGCAAGCTGCAGGTTCCTTTTGGAAAACTCAAAGAATTTCCCAAAATTGTTATCATAGTGTCCAGGCAAATGAGCCAGTGCGTTTCTTCATGGCTGATTGCAGGCTGCAACTATCCAGCTTTCACAGTAAAAATATACTGATTTTGCCATATTACCTAGATTTGCAGCTTCAAGACAACACATTTCCTTGCACTTTTAGTGTTACGTAAAGACACTCCTAGTGTATAAATTCTGTACCATTTGCAGAGCAAAGAGCAGTAGAGAATGCTCTGTGAATGTGGATGGCCAGGCCTGTTTTTACCCTGATGAGGTGAAAAGTTCTGTCAGGTGACCTCGAATCAAGAAGTGGCAAGCCACCTGCTTCATGAGAAGTTAAGGTGCTCAGTCGTGTTGGCTTTTTGCAATCCCATGGACTGTAGCTGACCAGGCTCCTCTGTCCATGGAATTCTCTAAGCAAGAGTACTGGAGTGACTTGCCACTTCTTTCTCCAGGGAATCTTCCCGACACGGGATCGATCCCTGGTCTCCCTCATTGCAGGCAGAGGCTTTACCCTCTGAGCCACGAGAGGAACCCGCCGGATTCATTGAAAATTCAACCACTTACTCAAAGCTGCTCTAGAATGGAAGAGCAGAATGAGCCTGCTGTGTATTTCTGGTAGATGGGATGCTGCAACTACAAAAGTTTACCAGGGAAAACGACTGCTTTAGGAAGTTAGTCTCCATTTCCAGGTGGACAAGATGATGTCTCTCTGCACTTTCAAAGCTGTGTAAATGCATTCCTAGGACACAATGTGCTGTCCAAGAATGTTGACTTTTGCATCTGTTTTTGCACTGATCAGCTAAATCTGTACTGTCAGAGGACTTCCCATCAAGAAGCGACAAGCAGACTTTGGTCCTAAAGTATAGAAAAATGCCCCCATGAGCTTTTCTGGCAGGATGGATATTGCAAGTATTCCAGGTTCTTTAGGCACAAATGCTGCTTTCATTTCAGGCCTTGAGTTCTACGTTCAGAGAAATGGTTCACCACAGCTTCAGAGCTGTGCAAAGACACTCCTAGAACACACTGTATCATTCACTTGGAAAAGAGTATAGGGAATAGTGTTCTGTGATTCATCTGATATACCTGTTGTTACCCTGAGTGGGCCGAAATACACTGTCAGGTGTCTGTAACATTAATAGGCAAGCACCTGTGCTTTCAGAAAATGCACATACTTAAGCAAAGCTGTGGTTGTAAAGAAGAGGCAATGAACCCATGAACATTTTTTTCAGGGTTAAGATTGCAACCACCCTGCAGTGACACAAAGTGCTGCTTCTGCCATTAGGCTAAAAATCCCTGGTGAACCAAACAAACGTCCCTGTCATTAGAAAGCTATGCAACTGAGTCCAAGGATAGATTGCACCATTCCATGCATAGAGTTCACTGGGGAGTGTTCTGGGACTGTTGACTGCCATACCTGTTATCAGTAGCCTAATTCAGTGAAACTGGACTGGATGATGACTTCCCAGTAGGAAGTGGAAAGCTGCATGTTTCTTTCAGAAGACTCACATAATGGTACAAAGCTGTTGTCATCATGCCAGGCAAATGAGGCAGTGCATTTCTTCCTTGCTGGTTAGAGGCTACAACAATCCAGCTTTCACAGGAGGTATATACTAATTTTGGCATATTACCCGGATGTGCAGCTTCGAGATAATACATTTCCCAGCATTTAGAGCTGTGTAAGACACCCTACTATACAAACTCTGTTTCATTTGTGGAGCAAAGACGGTGGTGGAGAGTGTTCTGTGAATGTGGATGGCCAGGCCTGTTTTTACCCTGATGAGGTGAAAAGTACTGTTAGGTGACCTTGCAGCCAGAAGTGGTCAAGCCGCTTGCTTCATGAGAAGTGAAGTTGCTCTGTCGTGTGGGCTTTTTGCAATCCCACGGACTGTACCTTACCAGGCTCCTCCATCCACAGAATTCTCCAAGCAAGAGTACTGGAATGGCTTGCCATTTCCTTCTCCAGGGGATCTTCATGACCCAGGATAGAACCCAAGTCCCCCATGTGGCAGGCAGACGCTTTACCCTCTGAACCACCAAAGAAGTGAGCCAGATTCAGTGAAAATTCAACTACTTAAGCAAAGCTGTTCTGGAATGGAAGAGTAGAATGAGCCTGTTGTCTTTTTCTGGCAGGTGGGATGCTGCAACCACACAGGTTTCCCAAGGGGAAATGACTACTTTGGGACTTCAGACCCCAATTCCAAGTGCACAAGAAGACATCTCCCTGCAGTTTCAAAGCTGTGTAAATGCATTTCTAAGACACAGTGTGCTCTCTGAGAATGTTGGCTTTTGTATCCATTTTTGCACTGATCAGCTAAAACTGTTTTGTCAGAGGAATTCCCATCAAGTGGCAAGCAGACTTAGGGTCTTAAAGCATGGAAAAGAATCCCTGAGAGCTTTTCCAGCAGGCTGGAGATGCATGTATTCCAGGTTCATTTGGCACAAAGCTGCTTTTATTTTAGGCCCCGAGTTTTAGGTTCAGAGAAACATTTCCCCACAGATTCAGAGCTGTGCAAAGACACTCCTAGAACACTGTATCATTGCCTTAGAAAAGAGTTCAGGGAAGAGTGTTATGTGAGTGTTATGTGAGGGCTTCTGGCATACCTGCTCTCACCCTGATGGGCAGAATTACACTGTCAAGTGACTATGCAGCATTAATCAGCAAGTGCCTATTCTTTCAGAAAACACAGATACTTAAGCTAAGCTGTGGTCATAAGGAAATGGCAAATGAACCCATGTGTGTTTCTCTCAGGGTTAAAACTGCAAGCACCCTGCAGTCACACGAAGTGCTACTTCTGCCATTAGGCTCCGAATCATCCCACGTGAGCATAAAAAAAATGTCCCTGTGGTGAGAAAGCTATGTAAGAGACTCCAAGGACAAACTGCACCATTCCATGCATAAAGAGTTCATTGGGTGTGTTCTGGGACTGTTGACTGTCATACCTGTTGTCAGCACCTAATTTGGTGAAACTGGACTGGATGATGACTTCCCCTTAAGAAGTGGCAAGCTGCATGTTCCTTTCAGAAGACACAAATAATGGCCCAAAGCTGTTGTCATAATCTTCATAATGCCCACTTGAATGAGCCAGTGCATTTCTTCCTGTCTGGTTGGAGGCTGCAACTATGCAGCTTTCACAGGAAAAATATACTGATTTTGCTATATTACTTGGATTTGCACCTTCAAGATAACAAATTTCCCTGCACAAGTAGAGCTGTGTAAAAATACTCCTAGTGTACAAACTCTGTACCGTTTGAGGAACAAAGACAGTAGTGGAGAGTGCTCTGTGAATGTGGATGGCCAGGCCTGTTTTCACCCTGATGAGGTGAAGTACTGTCAGGTGACCTTGAATCAAGAAGTGGCAAGCCGCCTGCTTCATGAGAATTGAAGTTGCTCAGTTGTGTTGGCTTTTTGCAGTCCCATGGACTGTACCTTACCAGGCTCTTCAATCCAAGGAATTGTCAACGTAAGAGTACCGTAGTTTGCCATTTTTTTCTCCAGGGGATCTTCCTGACCCAGGGATCAAACCTGGGTCTCCCACGTTGCAGGCAGATGCTTTATCCTCTGAGCTACCAGGGAAGCGAGCTGAATTCACTGAAAATTCAACCACTTAACCGAAGCTGTTCTGGAATGGAAGAGTAGAATCAGCCTGTTGTGTTTTACTGGCAGGTGAGATGCTGCAACCACACAGGTTTCCCAAGGGGAAATGATTGCTTTGTGACGTCAGACCCTAATTCCAGGTGCACAAGAAGACATCGCCCTGCAGTTTCAAAGCTGTATAAATGCATTCCTGGGACACAACGTACTCTCCATGAATGTCGACTTTTGTATCTCTTTTTGCACTGATAAGCTAAAACTGTACTGTTAGAAACTTTCCATCATGAACTGGCAAGCCAACTTCTGGTCCTAAAGAAGGGAAATATGCCCCTGTGAGCTTTTCTGTTAGGCTGGAGATGCAAGTACTCCATGTTCATTAGCGCAAATGCTGCTTTCATTTCAGGTCCCAAGTTCTTGGTTCAGAGAAAGGTTTTCCCACAGCTTCAGATCTGTGCAAAGACACTCCTAGAACACACTGCATCATTCACTTAGAAAAGAGTTTATGGAAGAGTGTTCTGTGAGTGCTTCTGCCATACCTGTTGTTACCCTGAGTGGGTGGAATTACACTGTTAGGTGACTTTGTAACAGTAATAAGCAAGCACCTGTACTTTCTCAAAACGCACATAGCCAAGAAGATCTGCGGTTGTAAAGAAGAGGCAAATGAACCCGTGTACATTTCTTTCAGGGTTAAGATTGCAACTATCCTGCAGTCACACGAAGAAGTACTGCTTCTGCCATTAGGCTAAAAATCTGAGGTGAACCAAACAAATGTCCCAGTCATTAGAAAAGCTGTGTAAGAGAGCCCAAGGACAGACTGCACAATGCCATGAGTAAAGAGTTCAGTGGGGAGTGTCCTGGGAGTGTTGACTGCCATACCTGTTGTCAGCAGCCTAATTTGGTGAAACTGGACTGGGTGATGACTTCCCAGTAAGAAGTGGCACGCTGCATGTTCCTTTCAGAAGACTCAAATAATGGTACAAAGCTATTGTCATAATACCCAGACATATGAGCCAGTGTGTTTCTTCCTTGTTGGCTGGAGGCTGCAACTATTCAGCTTTTACAAGAGGAAGATACTGAGTTTTCCATATTATCCGGATTTGCAGCTTCAAGATAACATGTTTCCCTGCACATTTAGTGCTGTGTAAAGACACTCTTAGTGTACAAACTCTGTACCATTTGTGGAGCAAAGATAGCAGTGGAGAGTATTCTGTGAATGTGGGTTGTCAAACCTCTTTTTACCATGACGAGGTGAAAAGAACTACCAGGTGACCTCGCAGCCTGAAGTGGCAAGCCACCTGCTTCATGAAAAGTGAAGTTGCTCAGTGGTGTAGGCTTTTTGCAATCCCATGGACTGTAGCTTACCAGGCTCCTCCATCCATAGAATTTTCCAGGCAAGAGTACTGGGATGGCTTAGCCATTTCCTTCTGCAGGGGATCTTCCCGATCCGGGGATCAAACCCATGTCTCCCAAACTGCAGGCAGATGCTTTACCCTCTGAACCACCAGGGAAGCCCACTGGATTCATTGATAATTCGCATATTTAACCAAAGCTGTTGTGTAATGGAAGAGTAGAATGAGCCTGTTGTGTTTTTCTGTCAAGTGGAATGCTGCAACTACACAAGTTTCCCAAGGGGAAAGGACTGCTTTGGGATTTCAGACCCAATTCCAGGTGCACAAGAAGACGTCTCCTTGCCGTTTCAAAGCTGTGTAAAGGCATTCCTAGGGCACAATGCACTCTCTGTGAATGTTGACTTTTGTATCTGTTTTTTCACTGATCAGCTTAAACTGTACTCTCAGAGAACTTCCCCCATAAGGAACATGTTTCTCTCAGAAAACACAAGCACTTGATGAGACTTGCAATCTAAATAAGACAAAATGCCCCTGTGTGCTTTTCCATCAGGCTGGAGACTGCAAGAATTCCAGGTTCTTTAGGCATAAATGCTGTTTTCATTTCAGGCCCTGAGTTCTAGGTTCAGAGAAACGTTTCCCCACAGCTTCAGAGCTCTGCAAAGACACTCTTAGAACACACAGTATCATTCACTTAAACAAGAGACCAGGGAAGAGTGTTCTGTGAGTGCTTCTGCCATACCAGTTGTTTCCTTGAGTGGGCAGAATTACACTGTCAGTTGACTTTGTAGTAACAACAGGCAAGCACCTGTGCTTTCAGAAAAGGCAGACACAGTCTGCATTTTAGCAAAGCTGTGATCCTAAGGAAGAGGCAAATGAACCCATGTGCATTTCTTTCAGGCTTAAGGCTGCAAACATCCTGCAGTCACATGAAGAAGTGCTGCTTCTTTCATTACTCTGAACCCCATGTGAGCATTAAAAAAATGTCCCTATTGTGAGAAAGTGGTGTAAGAGACTCCAGGGACATATTGCACCACTCCATGGAAAAAGAGTTCAGTGAGATGTGTTCTCAGAGTTCAGTGGGGAGTGTTCTGGGACTGTTAACTGCCATACCTGCTGTCAGCAGCCTAATTCAGTAAAATTGGACTGGGTTATGACTTCCCAGAAAGAAGTGGCAAGCTGCATGTTCCTTTCGGAAGACTCAAATAATCGCCCAAACCTGTTGCCATAACGCCAAGACAAATGAGCCAGTGCATTTATTCCTGGCTGGTTGGAGGCTGCAACTATTCAGCTTTCACAAGACAAATATACTGATTTTTCCATTTTATCCAGATTTGCAGCTTCAAGATAACACATTTTCCAGCACATTTAGCGCTTTGTAAAGACACTCCTAATCTATAAACTCTGTACCGATGCGGAGCAAAGACATTAGCTGACTGTGCTCTGTTAAGGTGGATGGCCAACCTGTTTTTACCATGATGAGGTGAAAAGTACTATCTGATGACCTCACAGTCAGAAGTGGCAAGTCACCTGTTTCATGAGAAGTGAAGCTTCTCAGTTGTATGCAACTCTTTGCAATCCCATGGATTTTAACTTACGAGGCTCCTCCATCCATGGAATTTTCCAAGCAAGTAGACTGGAGTGGCTTGCCATTTCCTTCATCCAGGGGATCTTCATGACCCAGGGATCGAACCCAAGTCTCCCACAATGCAGACAGACGCTTTACCCTCTGAGCTACCAAGGAAGCCCACCAGGTCCATTGAAATTCAGCTACTTAACCAAAGCTGTTCTGGAATGGAGGAGTAGAATGAGCCTATTGTCTTTTTCTGGTAGGTGGGATGCTGCAACTACACAGGTTTCCCAGGGGGAAATGACTGCTTTGGGACATCAGATCCCAATTCCAGGTGCACAAGAAGACGTCTCCCTGCAGTTTCAAAGCTGTGCAGATGCATCCTAGGACACAATGTGCTCTCCGTGAATGTTGACTTTTTTATCTGTTTTTTCACTGATCAGCTAAAACTGTTCTGTCAGAGGACTTCCCATCAAGAAGTGGCAAGCAGCGTGTTTCTCTCAGAAAACGTAAGTACTTGATGAGACTTGCGGTCCTACAGCAGGGAAAATTGCTCCTGTGTGCTTTTCCATCAGGCTGGAGATTGCAAGTATTCCAGGTTCGTTAGGTGCAAATGCTGATTTCATTTCAGACCCCGAGATCTAGGTTCAGAGAAACGTTTCCCACAGCTTCAGAGCTGGGCAAAGACACCCCTAGAACACACTGTATCAGTCTCTTGGGAAAGAGACCAGGGAAGAGTGTTCTGTGAGTGCTTCTGCCATACCTGTTGTTACCCTGAGTGGGTGGAATTACACAGTCAGGTGGTTTGTAGCATTAATAAGCAAGTGCCTGTGTTTTCAGAAAATGCAGACACTTTAGCAAAGTTGCAGTCGTAAGGAAGGGGCAAATGAACCCATGTGCGTTTCTTTCAGGCTTAAGACTGCAACCACCCTGCAGTGACAGAAGTGCTACTTTTGCCATTATGCTCCAAATCCCATGTGAACACAAATAAATGTCCCTGTCGTTAGAAAGCTGTGTAAGAGAACTCAGGGACAGACTGCACCATTTCATGAGTAAAGAGTTCAGTAGGGAATGTTCTGGGAGTGTTGACTGCCATACCTGTTGTCAGCAGCCTAATTCAGTGAAACTGGACTGGGTGATGGCTTCCCAGTAAGACATGGCAAGCTGTATGTTCCTTTCGGAAGAATCAAGTAATGAACCAATGCTGTGGTCGTAATGCCCAGACAAATGAGCCAGTGCATTTCTTCCTATCTGGTTGGAGACTGCAACTATCCAGCTTTCACAGGAGGAATATACTGATTTTGCCATATTACCTGGATTTGTGGCTTCAAGATAACACATTTCCCTGCACATTTAGAGCTGTGTAAAGACACTCCTAGTGTACAAACTCTATACCATTTGTGGAGCAAAGGCAGCAGTGGAGAGTGCTCTATGAATGTGGATGGTTAGGTCTGTCTTTACTATGATGAGGTGAAAAGTCCTGTCAGGTGACCTCGCAGCCAGAAGTGGCAAGCTGACTGCTTCATGAGAATTAAAGTTGCTCAGTCATGTGCAACTCTTTGCAATCCCAAGGACTGTAGCTTACTGGCTCCTCCATCCATGGAATTTTCCTGGCAAGAGTACTGAAGTGGCTTTCCATTTCCTACTCCAGGGGATCTTCCTGACTCAGGGATCAAACCTCGGTCTCCAGTGTTGCAGGCAGATGCTTTCTTCCTCTGAGCCACCAAAGAAGCCAGCAGGAGTCATTGAAAAATTCAACTACTTAGCCAAAGCTGTTCTGGAATGGAAGTGTAGAATGAGCCTGTTGTCCTTTTCTGGCAGGTGGGATGCTGCAACTACACAGGTTTCCCATGGGGAAATTATTTCTTTGGGACATCAGACCCCAATTCCAGGTGCACAAAAAGATGTCTCCCTACAGTTTCAAAGCTGTGTAAATGCATCCTCGGACACAATGTGCTATCCTTGAATGCTGAATTTCGTTATCTGTTTTTGCACTGATCAGCTAAAACTGTAGTGTCAGAGGACTTCCCATCAAGAAGTGTTAAGCAGCATGTTTCTTCAGAAAACACAAGTACTTGAGGAGCCTTGTGGTCCTAATGAAGCAAAAAATGCCCCCATGTGCTTTTCTATCAGGCTGGAGATTGCAAGTATTTCAGGTTCGCTAGGTGCAAATGCTGCTTTCATTTCAGCCCCCAAGTTCTAGGTTCAGAGAATTGTTTCCCCACAGCTTCAGAGCTATGCAAAGACACTCCTAGGACAGACACACTGTATCATTCATTCCCTTAGAAGAGTTCAGGGAAGTGTGTTCTGTGAGTGTTTCTGCCATATCCTTTTTTTACCCTGAGTGGGCAGAATTACACTGTCTGGTGACTTGTTAGCATTAATAAGCAAGCACCTTGCCTTCAGAAAACGCAGATGCTTAAGCAGAACTGTGGTCGTAAGGAAGAGGCAAATGAACCCATGTGTCTTTCAGGCTTAAGACTGCAACCACCCTGCAGTGACACGAAGTACTGCTTCTGCCGCTAGACTCAGAATCCCAAGTAAACATAAACAAATGTCCCTGTCCTTAGAAAGCTAATGTTGGTCCAGTTGTTTGTGTAAGCTTTGTATAGGGTGAGATTTATGCTGAGTGTTTGTTTTTCCTCTGATGGGCAAGGCTGAGTGGAGGTGGTAATCCTATCTGCTGATGATTGGGTATGTATTTTTGTTTTGTTTGTTGGTTAGATGAGGAGTCCTGCACAGGGTGCTACTGGTGGTTGGGTAATGCCAGGTCTTATATTCACGTGGTTTCCTTTGTGTGAGTTCACACTATTTGATACTCCCTAGGGTTAGTTCTCTGGTTGTCTAGGGTCTTAGAGTTAGTGCTCCCATTCCAAACACTTAGGGATTGGATGTGAGGGCGATCTGGTTGTGACATCTGTCACCCCATTGATCGCCAGGGTTGATTCGGCTGATCTGGCTGGCTAGGTGGGTGTCCCCTTCCTCCCTCACCGCTCCATGTGCGTCCCTCCCGAAGCTGCGCGCTCGGTCGAAGAGGACGACCATCCCCGATAGAGGAGGACCGGTCTTCGGTCAAGGGTATATGAGTAGCTGCGCTCCCCTGCTAGAACCTCCAAACAAGCTCTCAAACACTTAGGGATTGATCTCTCTCCAAAGACCAGCCGAGGTCCAAACTACCAAGAGGAATTTCACTCGAAATGAAAGGGCCTTTACTTGAATTCCAAAAGCCAGTGCACAAGAACACAGTGGAGATCTCTGACTCGGCGGAAACGCTTCCGTGCTTTGGCTGCAGCAGATGTTGGTCCTCTTCTGCTTTGATCTGTCCCTGGTTTCTGGGCAGCTGCCCCGCAGAGGCCATCTGATGTCACTTTGTTCATTACCTGGATGAAAGCGTATCTCCTCAGAGGAACCTGAGACAAAGGGACAGTGCAGAGCCATTCCTGCATGGAAGCCCCCTTCCATTTAGAAATGTTTCTCTTAAGTTATGTTAATGAACTATGTATTTAGCCTAGACTCTGTGTTTCTGCACTTAGGTTCTGCCTAAGACTCAGAACTGATAATGGCTCAATAAACCAGTAAGTTTTTCTCATACAATTGTTCTCCTAATCTATGTTAATGAGACTATGTATCTGCTTGGACACCTGCCTTCTTCAAGATTCATGTCAATCGTTTTATGGCCTGGGATGACTCACCTTGTTCCAATGTTACCTCAAAATGCATGTTGTGGGTGAGGAGCCCTGGTGCAACTCTCTGAGTTTTGAGACGTTTCCTTTCTTTAATTAGTACCCTTCTGATAGGTGTATAAGTGACCATTAAAGTCTGGCAGGGGGGCACTCTTTCTGCCCCTTCTAGTGTCTATGTTAGAAGCTTAATCTCTCTCTTTTATACTTTAATAAAACTTTATTACACAAAAGCTTGGAGTGATCAAGTCTCATCACCGGCCCCAGATTAAATTCTTCTCTTCCAAAGGCCAGGAATCCCATCATCTTTCATGGCTCAGCAACAACCTTTCATCTTGGGAGCTCATCTGGGATCCTTCAGGACAAGTTAAGGACGCTTGGAGCTCTAGTTCTTTGTTCTCCTGGCAAACACATTTTCTGCTGTACTTTATTAACTCTGTGGTGTCCTTGTGTGTGTGATTGATTGAAAGAGGCACACATGTGTGAAGCAAGATCTGGGTCCAAATCTTTGGTTCTGAGGTGACCTCACACCACTTATGGCAGGAACCCTGTTGGGGGATTATACTGACCTGCTAATGCCAAGAGGCACCCAATGTCTCCTCCAGGGGAACAGACCAAGATGGATGAAACGTGTGGATGGAACTCTCCTTTCTTGGCCAAACTTTCTGGTCTCTTTGACCATTTCATAACTTCCTGGGAATTAGAACTACTAACATATTCAGTGGGATCATAGACTTTCAAGGGACTTGTTATCTATACTGTTACTGTGTACTGTCACTTAGGTCCCAAACTTTCTTTTTTTTTTTTTGTATTCAGGAAGTGCCTAGCCTCACTAGGAGTCGATAGTTTGGAAGCTAGATGGAGTTCTCTAATTCCAAGAGCATCTATCAGGTTAAAGATTACTCAGATAGGAAATACAGCAGGCTTCTTCCTTTGGTAACACTAGCTTTTAGTGGACAAGAGGAGGGTCTCCAGTCGCTTCTGTCCCAACTCCTTAGATATTCTACCTGTGGAATCTGTGGGAATGAACTAGAAGGACTGGCCATAATAACCTGAGGACAAAAATCACTTTTTTCTCGGTGGCCAGTCCTTCACCATCTCTTTTGCTATTGCTTATATTGGTGTGGTGACACTCAGAAGCAACATCTTGGTTTTATGTTTGGTCCTTTATGATTTACTGGTCTTACTGTGGTCAGGAATGTACTCAGGGTTGTGCATAGGCACTCAGCAGACAAATGTTTCCCTTAGTGCTCTTAGCCTGGGAGGCATTCTGGAAGGTTACTCTGACTGCACCTCGGGTGGCAGCAGAGGCAAACAAAAGTTTTAATGGTGAGGAATTGGATATTAGTCTGGGATGTCATCAGGTCTACCCCTGATGCATCTCCACCCCACCCCAGTGGTAGAACAGGGAGGGACAGTAGTGGAATACCTGTGGTAAGAGACAGGTTAACTCCAGCCAGGGAAGGAAGCTTAGGTGGAAGACCTGTCTCCACCCCCATCTAGAGCAGGGAGGGACTCCTCCAGTAGAAAGAAGGTGCTGGTCGCTGTTTTTCTCTCTTATAGATGGGAGCTAACCATTCCAGCCTCACTCCTTTGAAAAACTGAGATAGATTTGATCCCCAGAGCCTAGTGAAGACAGGCCTGATCTTCCTATGTGATACTACACGGCCACAGTATCCACTGGATAGCGAATGGTGGCTGATTAGAGGGTTTCTTAATTATAATATTGTTTTACAATTAAACTGGTTCTGTAGAGAACAAGGAAATGTGGAGCATATGTGTTGCCCTTTTTCTCTCTGTGAGGCATGTCAGATTTATGTCCTAAGGGTATATATTAGGGTATGAAATTTTCAGCTCCCTATTCTGCTTTATGACCTTATTTGGAAGGATGTGATGTATATCCTGGGACAGGATAACTCCTGAATCAGGAAGGAGTTATCCTGCCTAACTCCTGAATCAACAACTTGATTCAGGCGCTAACTCCTAAATCAACAACTTGAGTTTTATGGAAAGCTGTTGCCTGTGGAGATGAATGGCTTGGTAAGGAATCATTAGGGAAGAAGGAAGATGAGAGAGCTGCCCTCCCCACTGGGGATCAGGCAGTCCCAACTATAGTACTAGATTGGGACTAAAACATGGCTAAAGGATGATGGGATAAGAGTCATTTTTGTCAGATGTGTTCTTGAAGGACTCAGGCAAGCACATGCTAAGCCTTTAAATGATGCCAAATTGGCAAACATAGAACAAGAAGAGAAGGAAGCTCTTGGTAAATTCCTAGATAGACTGAGGGAAGCCCTTTGCAGATTCCCTGATATTGATCCTGAAAGTGAAGAGGGAAGGGTAACCTTAAAAGATAGATTTCTCATTCAGTCAGCTCCAGATATCTGCCATAAGCTACTAAAACACGTGTATGGACCAAATCAGTCTTTAAATAATCTGTTGCAACTGGCTCAGTCAGTCTATTATGGCAGGGAATATGAGGGAAGAAAGAAAGGCAGAGAAAGACCAAGGTACTGGCAGAAGCCCTTGTAATGGCTGTCAGGACTGTTCTTAAACAGCCTGAGAAAAGTTCCAGGAGAGACCTAGGTGAAAGAGGATGGGCTTGCTATTACTGTGGAAAGGAGGAGTGTCTCAAGTGGGATTGCCTCAGGCATCTAAGGGGGCCCCAGCTCCATGTCTTGTCTGCAAGGGGCCACACTGGAGGAGAGACTGCCGCCAGAGGTATAGGTCCCAGTGGTGGGACTCTCAAGACAACCAAGACTGAATGTGCCTGGGGATCCCCACACCAACTCCCGCCCTAATTACAGCTGAGGAACCCCAGGAATTAGTAACTGTAGGTGGTCAATCTGACAATTTCCTTGTGGAAACCAGGGCAAGTTACTCTGTGCTTACTGAAGCCCCTGGTCCACTTTCCCCCCAGTCCGCTTCTGTAATGGGACTGTCTAGATGAGCCAAACATTAATATTTCGGTTATCCTCTAAGCTGCAACTGGGACTCTGTGCTATTTTTACAGAGTGCCAGATTGTGCCATATCCCTCACCCCTTTTGGGGAGGGATATACTGAGAAAGGTCCATGCCTCTGTTTTCATGAATATGGAGCCTTTTCTTTCTCTCCCTTTAATTGAACAAAATGTAAATCCTAAAGTGTGAGCTGATGGAAAATCTGTGGGTCGAGGACAAAATGCTATTCCTATAGTTGTGAAGCTCAAAGACCCGCTCATATTTCCACATCAAAAGCTGTATCCACTGAAACCTGAGGTTAAAGAAGGGTTAAAACCCATCATCGAGATTTTAAAGGAGTAGGGGCTGTTAATTCCCTGTAACAGTCCATGCAACACTCCAATTTTGGGTATAAAGAAGTCAAACTATAAGTGGAAACTAGTCCAAGATTTACAAATAATAAATGAGGCTGTACGTCCTTTACACCCCACGGTGCCAAATCCTTATACTCTTATTGTATGAAATTACTGAACAAGCAAAATATTTTTCAGCATGCTTTCTAGAGTTAAGCCTATACTACGTCATCCCCTACCTATGACTTTCAGACAATTTAGAGGATTTTGGAGAATCATAGGCTACTGCCTCATTTGGATTCTGGGTTATGGGGAACTTGCCTGGCCTATGTATGAACTTACAACTGAAACTCAACAAGCCCAAACTGACAAACTGGTTCAGTCTCCAGATACTCAAAAGGCTTTTAAAGCTCTTCAGATTGCTCTCCTGCCATCTCCTGCTTTGAGCTTGCCCACAGGGTCAGAATTTAATTTATTTGTCACTGAAAGAAAAGGTATGGTCTTGGGAGTTTTGACACAACCCTGAGGGCCTTACCAGCTATACATAGGATACCTGAAAAACTTAAATCCTGCCACTTTCCTTCCTGACAAGGAAAATGAAACACCTGATAACAATTGTTCCCAATTTCTAACTTTAAACTATACGGCTTGGGAAGACCTGATGGATACCCCATTAGACAATCTTGACATGGAAATATATACAGATGGCAGTTCTTTTGTTCGGGATGGGAAACTTAAAGCAGGTTACACTATGATGCGGCTGGACAGGTTTTAAAAGCAAAGTCTCTCCCCCAGGGAAAGAGTGCTCAGGTAGCAGAGCCTGTGGCTCTGACCCGAGCTCTAGAGTTAATCAAAGGGCAGTGAGTCAATATCTACACTGATTCTAAGTATGCTTATTTGACTTTACATGTTCATGCTGCAATACAGAAAGAAAGTTTAAAACGGCAACAGGAGAACCTATTAAGCATTTCAAAAGATTGAGAGACTTTTAACTTCTATAAATTGTCTTACAGAAGTAGCTGTTGTGCACTGCAAAGGGCACAGCAGGGAGGGGAATAAGTAGCTGAGGGTAATCAGCTGGCTGACTGTCAAGCCAGAAAACCAGCACTTTAAGAAACCCCTTCACTGCAGACGCCTTTGATCTACACAGGTCCTGTGGAACAGGAAAAACATTACAATGAGGAAGAATTAGAAAGATATGAGAAAATAGGAGCAAAGATTACTGATAAAGGATGCTTCTAGTCCAAGGATGGATGATGAATAATTACTGAAAATTCTCAGTGGAAAATTCTTAAGGGTTTACACCAGAGTTTTCATTTAGGTGTTGAGAGCACTTACCAGATGGCTTTCATTTCTCTGAAGGAAAAATGTAATGAAAACTTTAGAGAACATTATCAAAAGATGTGAGATTTGTCAGAAAAATAACCCAAAGACTGGAAAGTTAGCAAAATCTGGGTTACAACAAAGTAGAAAATAGTCTGAAGAGGACTGGGAAATTGATTTTACTCATATGCCAAAGGCAAATGGATACTCTTGATTACAAGTTTGGGTGGATACATTTACTGGACAGATTGAGGCTTTTCCTTGTCATAGTGAACAGCCTAAGCAGGTTATAAGGATTGTAATCCATGAAATTACTCCCAGGTTTGGGCTGCCATGGAGCCTTCAGAGTGACAATGGCTTTGCCTTTAAAGCTGCTGTAACTCAGGGGGTGTCAAAAGCTCTAGGAATAGAATATCACTTACACTATTCCTGGAGACCCCAATCCTCAGGAAAGGTTGAAAAAGCTAATGAAATTATTAAGAGACATCTGTGCAAATTAACTCAAGAGAGGCATGACAATTGGTGTAAAGTTCTACCTGTAGCTTTAATGAGGGCTCGAATTGCCCCCGCAAATGAGGGACTGTCCCCCTTTGAGTGCATTTATGGAAGACCCTTCTTACCCACAAACATTGTTATAGACTCTGAAGCCTTGGAATTAACTAACTATGTAACTCAGCACTCAGCTTTTCAACAGGTATTAAAGGAACTCTGTGATGTGACTCATGATCCAGCCTCTAAGTCAAGAAAGCCACTGTCTGAGCCAGGAACTGAGGTCCTGATAAAAATATTGGGATCTAGGGGGCAATCCCTCTAGCCCCTCTGGGAAGGCCCTTACCAGATAATTCTTTCTTTTCCCATAGCTATCAAAGTGCCAGATATTGATCATTTTATGCCACACTTGAGTTAAGAGCTGGCATCCTGACCAGAACTAATGATGTCACTTTATGTCTCTATTCTCTATGCTCTTTGTACTTTTCAGATCGGACTGATAATCTATGTGAGCTTGCTTCTGTTGACTCCAAAAATCCAGTGTCTGCTGTTTGACCCTCAAGACAAGGCCTTCCTGTCCTGGGATCACTCCTATGCTGCATTTCACAATTGGTCTAATTACTGGGCCTCTGTGGAGCACTCTCTTCATCAGTGGAAGGCTTCCGTGGTGGGAATCTCCATTTGAAGGAAAAGATTTTCTCCAAGTCTGCAAATCTTTCTACAACGACAATCATATGTGATGCTTCTTCTTAATATGATGACATTTAACAATCCTAAAATGGACTGGTGCAACACTTTGTACCTTAACTATGGGCACTATGAGACTTTTAACTTTGCTGATTGTTGTTTTTGCTGTTTGCTCCCTGCATCTGTAAGTGTGTGGCTGGATTTCTTTCTAGCCACATGAAGGATTTTAAGTCACAAATGGTTGCTCAAACTCCTGCCACTGTGGCAGCTTCTTCCAACTACTACTTGGGGCCCAAGGATCAGAGACCCTCAATATGAGGGTTAGGAGAATATGGTGCCTCACCAATTTAGGGACAATGCCCCTTATCAGCTTGGAAGCAGTTACAGAATGAGAACAATGCCCCTTTCCCTAGGAAACATAATTCTCCTAAAAGAAAAGGGAGGGATAAGAGGGTAACAGGTAGGAAGGCTAGAGACCCCCAAATGGAGGAAATAGGCTGCATATGTCAGACATTTTTTATCTCTCTCTCAAGTGGCAGGAGGAAACAAACTACAAGTGTCAGATTTCTTTTCCCTTCTCTATACAAAATTAAAAGATGCTTTCTTTTAAAATTCTCTGTTGCCATGATGACACCTGGTTCCACCTGAACTTAACTTTTCTCAAATCTTGAACCAATCAATGCATTTTTCTCACGGAAATGTGTTTATTAAGCTATGTTAATGAACTATGTATTTAACCCCTAGACTCCCTGTTTCTTCAAGTCGGTTTCATCTAAGACAGAACCGATAATGACTCAACAAACCAGTTTATTTTACTCATACAATTGTTCTCTTAATCTATGTTAATGAGACTATGTATTTGATTGGAAACCTGCCTTTCTTCATGCCAATCATTTTTTGGCCCAGGAAGACTCACCTTGTGCCAATGTTATCTCAAAATGCATGTTGTGGGTGAGTGGCCGCATTTTGATACATTTCCTTTCTCTAATTAGTAGCCTGCTGATACGTATATAACTTACAGCTGAAGACTAGCAGGGGGGCACTCTTCCTGCCCCCTTCTCTTTTCCTCTGGAGGCCAAGAACCCTGGCGTCTTTCATTGCTCAGCAACAAGCTTTCAATAGGAGGATATTGATATTTCTCCAAGGAAAACTGTAGTTTTGACTATACAGACCTTTGTTGGCAAAGTGATGTCTCTGCTTTTTAATATGCTATCTAGGTTTGTCATAGCTTTTGTCTCAAGGAACATCTTTTTTTAAAAATTTAATGACTGCATTTTTAATGTTGTTATGCTTTGGCCTAGCTGTTGCATTCTTTCTGAAACTATTAATAATTGCCCTCTGCTCTTTGTCTGTAGCTTATTTGACACTTTCTGACCTGAGGGGATCATCTTCCAGTGTCATATATTTTTGCCTTTTCATAACATTTATGGGGTTTTGGCAGCAAGAACACTGGAGGAAATTCCCACTTCCTCCTTCAGAGGACCATGTTTTGCCAGAATACTTCAAATGACCTGTCCATTTTTGGTGGCCCTGCATGGCATGGCTAATAGCTTAATTGAGTTGTATAAGACCCACTGCCATGATAGTGCTGTGATCCATGAAGGGACAGGAAGCTCTTAGAATTACCTCCTTTTAATGCATTCTATTTATTCCCCTCATCTAGATTCTAAGTGTAATTTGTCTTTTTATTCATTGATATATTTCACAGATGTAGAAGAGTTCCTTTTATTTCTAAAAGATTTAAAATATTTCATATATATATAAAGGATTTTCATGACTGTAATAATTTCAACAAACTGACATAATAATTTTACTGTAGACTACTTTTAATTCAAAGAAATGTCCATCAATTATTTTCTTATGATCACCTCTACTTTGTAACCCCAGAAAAGTTCAAAACTTTACCTCAGCATTTTCTATTATATTTCTTCCTTGTGTATAAGTCAATATTATGTGAATCCAGCCAACTACACGAACTGTTCAGTCATCAAAGCACTTACCAGGTGCCTGATACTGCAGTAGGCATGATGGGAAACAACATATGCACATAGGGGCACATAGGAACACACTAAATATTTTTGATATACATTAGAGGAATAGTTAGGAAAAATAATGATATAAAGGGAATGGTAAATGTGATGAAGTTTATAGAAGATTATGCATTGTCAAATATAGATGTCAATTTATATAAGTTTAGCATATAAAAACGGAGAACAAAGGGCTACAGTGAGAAGAAAGATAAAAACATTAAAATCACCTAGCGAATGTTATCTCGCAATTAAAAGGTACCTTCTGTGCACTAAAGCACTAAACTTATTTTTCTTAAAGCCCTTGAAATTAAAGGCTACAAGCTGGTTCTTTCAAAGGGTAAACAAAATTGATAATCCTTAAGCCAGACTCATCAAGAAAAAAAAAGATGAAAGAGAGCCCAGTGAATAAAATTAGAATTGAAAAAGGAGAAGGTACAACAGATATGACAGAAACACAGTGGACTGTAATTAACTATACCCCAGTCAAATGAAAACCCTAGAAGAAATGGACAAATTCTTAGAAACACAAAATCTGCAAAGACTAAACCAGTCAGAAATAGAAAATATGAACAGATCAATTACCTGTAATGAAATTAATCAGTAATTTTAACACTCCCCCAAAAATAAAAGTCCAGGACAAGACAGTTTCACAGGTGAATTCTATCAATTTAAAAAACAATTAGCACCTATATTTCTGAAACTATTCCAAAAAATTGCAGTGGAAGGAACACTTCCAAACACAATCTAAATGCCACCATCACTTTGATATTAAAATCAGAAATACAGCACGAAAACAAATAAAATTACAGTCCAATAACACTGATGAACATAGACACAAAAACCACCACAAAATACTTGTAAACCAAATCCAACAATACATTAAAAACACCAGACGCCATCGTCAAGTGGGATTTATTTTAGGCATGCAAGGATTTTTCAATATCTACAAATCAATCATTGTGATATACTACATTAACAAATTTGAAAAATGAAAGCAACCTGATTATCTCAATAGGTGAGATAAAAAATATTTTTTAAAAATTCAATTCCCACTTATGATTAAAAAAAAAAAACCCAATAAGTGGACATAAGGGGAACCTACCTAAATACAATAAGGATCATATATAACAAACTCACAGCAAGCATCATTCTCAATGGTGAAAATTTAAAGGCATTTCCTCTAAGATCAGGAAAAAGACAATGATGTCCATTCCCACCATTTTTCTTTAGCATAATTTGGGAAATTCTAGTCATGGCAATCAGAGAAAAAAATAAATAAAAAGAATGCAAATTAAAAAAGAGTAAGTAAAACAATCACTGTTTGTAGATGACACAATACTATACAGGTGTGTGTACTAGGCCACTTCAGTTATGTCTTGATTCTTTTTGATCCTATGGACTGTATCCCAACAGTCTCCCCTGTTCATGGGATTCTCCAAGCAAGAACACTGGAGTGGGCTGCTGAAACCTTCTGTAAGGGATGGTCATGACCTAGGGACTGAACTCATCTTTCTTACATCTCCTGCATTGGCAGGCAGGTTCTTTACCACTAGCACCACCTGGAAAGACAAATGCTATACATACAAAATACTAAAGACAATTCCAGAAAACTAAATAGCTAATCAATGAATTCAGTAAAGTTTCAGGATATGGAATTAATACACAGAATTCTCTTGTATTCTGATACATGAAAAGTAAAAGATCCATAAAAAACTAAGGCAATAATTCTATTTACCATCATATCAAAAGGAATAAAACACCTAGGAATAAACTTACTTAATGAGACAAAAGACCTATACTCAGAAAACGATAAGATACTGATAAAAGAAATCAAAGATGATATAGACAGAGAAATATAACAAGTTTTTGAGTTGGAAGAATCAATACTGTTAAAATGACTGTACTACCCAAAGCAATCTACAGATTCAATGCAATCCCTGTCAAATCACCAGTGACATTTATCCCACAACTAGAACAAAATATTTTTTACACTTTGTATCAAAACACAAAAGAACCCAAAGAGCCACATCAATCTTGAGAGAGAAAAAAGGTGCTGAAGGAATCAAGCTTCCTAACTTCAAATTATGCTACAAAGGAAGAGTCATCAAAACTATATGATACTGGCACAAAAACAGACATATAGATCAATGACACAGGATGAGACCCCATAAATAAACCCACGTTCTTATGGCCAACTAACCTATGACAAAGAAGGCAAGAATATACAATGAAGAAAAGATAGTATTTTCAATAAGTTGTGCTGGGAAAACTTGACAACTATATGCAAAAGAATAAAATTAGAATATTCTCTAATAACATGTACAAAAATAAAGTCAAAATGGGCCAAATACCTAAGTATAAGGCTAGATACTTGAAAAATCTTAGAGTAAAACCCAGGTAGAACATAAATTTCAGCAATATCTGAATGTATGTATGTATCCCGGAGAAACGAAAATAAAAAGAAAAATAGGCAAACAGGACTAAATGAAACATAAAATCATTTGCAAAGCAAAGGTAGCCAAAAACAAAGTGAAAAGACAAACCAAAGAATGCTAGAAAATATTTGAAAATCAAATGATTGATAAGAGATTAATTTCCGAAATATACAAAGAGCACATGTAGCTCAATAGAAAACAAAACAACACAATCAAAAATGGACTATTCAATTCAGTTCAGTTCAGTTCAGTCGCTCAGTTGTGTCTGACCCTTTGCAACCCCATGAACCGCAGCACGCCAGACTTCTCTATCCATCATCAATTCCCGGAGTTTACCCAAACTCATGACCATTGAGTCAGTGATGCCATCCAGCCATCTCATCCTCTGTCATTCCCTTCTCCTCCTGCCCTCAATCTTTCCCAGCATCAGGGTCTTTTCAAATGAGTCAGCCCTTTGCATCAGGTAGCCAAAATATTGGAGTTTCAGCTTCAGCATCAGTCCTTCCAATGAACATCCAGAACTGATCTCCTTTAGGATGGACTGGTTGGATCTCCTTGCAGTCCAAGGGACTCTCAAGAGTCTTCTCCAACACCACAGTTCAAAAGCATCAATTCTTCGGTCCTCAGCCTTCTTCATAGTCCAACTCTCACATCCATACATGACTACTGGAAAAACCATAACCTTGACTAGATGGACATTTGTTGACAAAGTGATGTCTCTGATTTTTAATATGCTGTCTAGGTTGGTCATAACTTTCCTTCCAAGGAGTAAGCGTCTTTTAATTTCATGGCTGCAATCACCATCTGCAGTGATTTTGGAGCCCACAGAAATAAAGTCTCTCACTATTTCCACTGTTTCCCCATCTATTTGCCATGAAGTGATAGGACCAGATGCCATAATCTTAGTTTTATGAATGTTGAGCTTTAAGCCAACCTTTTCACTTTCCCCTTTCACTTTCATCAAGAGGCTCTTTAGTTCTTCTTCACTTTCTGCCATAAGGGTGGTGTCATCTGCATATCTGAGGTTACTGATATTTTTCCCAGCAATCTTGATTTCAGCTTGTGCTTCTTCCAGCCCAGTGAAGAATAGCAAGGAGAGATAAGAAAGCCTTACTCAGTGATCAATGCAAAGAAATAGAGGAAAACAATAGAATGGGAAAGACTAGAGATCTCTTCAAGAAAATCAGAGATACCAAGGGAACATTTCGTGCAAAGATGGGCTCAATAAAGGACAGAAATGGTATGGACCTAACAGAAGCAGAAGATATTAAGAAGAGGTGGCAAGAATACACAGAATAACTGTACAAAAAAGATCTTCATGACCCAGATAATCACGATGGTGTAATCACTCACCTAGAGCCAGACATCCTGGAATGTGAAGTCAAGTGGGCCTTAGGAAGCATCACTACCAACAAAGCTAGTGGAGGTGATGGAATCCCAGTTGAGCTGTTTCAAATCCTAAAAGATGATGCTGTGAAAGTGCTGGACTCAATATGTTGGCAAATTTCGAAAACTCAGCAGTGGCCACAGGACTGGAAAAGGTCAGTTTTCATTCCAATCCCAAAGAAAAGCAATGTCAAAAACAAGACTGATGATCTAAATAAACATTCCTCAAAAGAAGACATATAGATGGCCACTAAAGATATGTAAAGATGCTGAATAACACTAATTATTCAGTTCAGTTCAGTCACTCAGTTGTGGTCAACTCTTTGCAACCCCATGGATGGCAGCAAGCCAGGCTTCCCTGTCCATAACCAACTCTTGGAGCTTGCACAACCTCAAGTCCATCTAGTCGGTGATGCCATCCAGCCATCTCATCCTCTGTCATCCCCTTCTCCTCCTGCCTTCAATCTTTCCCAGCATCAGGGTCTTTTCCAATAAGTCAGTTCTTGGTATCAGGTTGCCAAAGTACTGGAGCTACATCTTCAGCATCAGACTTTCTAATGAATATTCAGGGTTGATTTCCTTTAGGATTGACTAGTTTGATCTTGCAGTCCAAGGGACTCTCAAGAGTCTTCTCCAACACCACAGTTCAAAAGCATCCATTCTTTGACCCTCGGCTTTTTTTTCTGCCCAACTCTCACATCCATACTTGACTACTGGAAAAAGCATAACTTTGACTACATGTAGCTTTATCAGCAAATTGCGCCTCTGCTTTTTAATATGTTGTCTATTTTGGTCATATATTTTCTTTCAAGGAGCAAGTGTCTTTTAATTTCATGGCTGCAGTTACAAAGTGCAGTGATTTCAGAGCCCAAGAAACTAAAGTCTGTCACTATTTCCATTGTTTCCTGATATATTTGCCATGAAGTGATGGGGCTGACTGCCATGACCTTTGTTTTTTGAATATTCAGTTTTTTCTCTCACCTCTTTTACCTTCATCAAGAGGCTCCTTAGTTCCTCTTTGATTTTGCCATAAGGGTGGTGTCACCTGTATATATGAGGTTATTGATATTTCTCCCAGCCAAACTATAGCTTTGGCTATACAGACCTGTGATGGCAAAGTGATGTCTCTGCTTTTTAACATGATATCTAGGTTCATAGTTTTCCGTCCATGGAATAACACTTTTTAATTTAGTGGTTGCATTTGTAATGCTGTTATCCCTTGGCACAGCTGTTTCGTTCTTTCTGGAGCTATTAGTTCTTGCCCTCTGCTCTTCTCCAGTATCATAACGGACCTTTCTGACCTGAGGGGCCCATCTTCCAGTCTCACATGTTTTTGCCTTTTCATAATGCTTATGGGGTTCTGGCAGCAAGAATATTGGAGTGGTTTGCCGTTTCCTCTGTCAGTGGGTCACATTTTGCCAAAACACTTCAAATGACCTGTCCATTATGGGTGGCCCTGCATGGCATGGCTAATAGCTTCATTGATTTATATAAGACCCATTGCCACGACAAGTCTGTGATCCATTAAGGGGCAGGAAGCACTTAGAATTACTTTCTTTCTAATGCATTCTATTTATTCCCCTCAGCTAGATTCTAGGTGTCATTTGTCTTTTTTACTCATTGATATATTTCACATAAAAGGAGTGCCTTGTATTTCTAAAATATTCATCTATGTTTCTTTATATTTAAAGGATATTGATGATTTTTAAAATAATTTTCACAATTCAGAAGGGGATACAATTATTTTACTGTAGAATAATTTTAGTTAAAAGAAATGCTGCCAACTTTTCTCTTTATGATCTCAACTTTCTGTGTATGGTAACACTGGAAAAGCTCAAAACTTTACCTTAGCATTTCCTATTATATTTCTTCCTTGTGTATAAGTCAATAATATGTGAACCCAACAAACTACACAAACTGTTCAGTCATCCAAGTACTTATCAGGTGCCTGATACCACAGTAGGCATGATGGGACACAACATATGTGCATCACACAGGGACATGCTAAATATTTCTGATACACATTAAAGGAATATATATGAAAAATATTTATATAAAGGAAATGGTAAATCTGACAAAGTTTATAGAAGGTTATGCACTATCAATTATTGATGTCAGTTTCTATAAGTTAAACATATAAAAATGTAGAACAGAGGGCTACAGTGAGAAGGAACACATAAACATTAAATCATCTAGTAAATGTTATGCGGCAAATAAAAAAATATCTTCTGTGCACTAAAGCACTAAACTTTTTTGCTTAAATCCCTAGAAATTAAAGGCTACAAGCTGGTTCTTTCATAGGGTAAACAAAATTGACAAACTATAAGCCAGACTCAACAAGAAAAAAAATTGGAGGAGGGACCAGTGAATAAAATCAGAAATGAAAAAGGAGAAGGTGCAACAAGTAAGACAGAAACACAGTGTAATATAAGAGACTAGTGCAATTAACTATATACCAATAAAATGGAAAGCCAAGAAGAAATGGACAAATTCTAAGAAATTTACAATCTCCCAACACTAAACCAGCAAGAAATAGAAAATATGAAGAGATCAGTGACCAGTAATAAAATAGAATCAGCAATTTAAAAACTTCCCCCAAAATAAAAGTCCATGACAAGACAGATTCACAGGTGAATTCAACCAATTTAGAGAAGAGTTAACACATATCTTTCTGAAACTATTCCAAAAAGTTGCAGTGGAAGGAATACTTCAAAACTGAATCTAAATGCCACCATCACCTTGATATCAAAATCAGAAAAGATACCACAAAATCAAATGTAATTACAGTCCAGTAACATTGATGAACATAGACACAGTAACCTCCACAAAATAGTAGCAAACCAAATCCAACAATAAAAAAATAAAAAAAGCACCAGACAACATGGTCAAGTGAGATTTATCTTAGGAATACAAGAATTTGTCAATATCTACAAATCAATCATTGTGATACACCACAGTAACAAATTTGAAAAATGAATGCAATGTGACTATCTCAATAGATGAGAAAAAACAGCTTTTTGTCAAAATTCAACCCTCACTTATCATAAAAAAAAAATGTTCCAATAAGTGGACATAGCAGAAACCTACCTTAACATGATAAGGATCATACACAACAAACTCACAGCAAGCATCACTCTCAATGGTGAAAATTTAAAGGCATTTCCTCCAAGATCGGGAACAAGACAATACTGTCCATTCTAACCATTTTTATTCAGCATAGTTTGGGAAGTTCTACTCATGGCAATCGAGAAGAAAAATAAATAAAAAGAATCCACATTGAAAAAGAGTAAGGAGAACTATCACTGTTAGTAGATGACATGATACCATACATGTGTGTGTACTAGGTCACTGCAGCCATGTCTGACTCCTGATGACCCTATGGACTATATCCCAGCAGTCATGGGATTCTCAAAACAAGAATACTGGAGTGGGTTGCAATTTATTGCTGCAGTTTATGTTCTATATTATGTTCTATATTTTACTCTAAGAGTTTTATAATATAAAAGTTTATACTTAGGTCTTTGGCCCATTTTGACTTTATTTTTATATATGTTATTAGAGAATATTCTAATTTTATTCCTTTACATATAGTTGTCCAGTTTTCCCAGCACCACATATTGAAGATACTGTCTTTCTCCATTGTATATTTTTGCCTTCTTTGTCATAGATTAATTGGCCATAAGTATGTGAGTATATTCCTGGGTTCCTACCCTGTGTCACTGAACTATATGTCTGGGGTTTTTTGCCAGTATCATATAGTTTTCATGACTCTAGCTTTGTAGCATAGTTTCAAGCCAGGAAGCATGATTCCTTCAGCTCCCTTTTTTTCTATCAAGATTGATTTGGCTATTTGGGGTCTTTTGTGTTTCAATACAAATTGTAAATAATTTTGTTCTAGTTTTGAGAAAAATGTTATTAGTCATTTGATAGAGATTTCATTGTATCTGTAGACTGCTTTGGGTAGAACAGTCATTTTGATGGCATTGATTCTTCCAATTAAAAAACATGTTATATTTCTCTGCCTGAATCATCTTCGATTTCTTTCATCAGTATCTTAGTTTTCTGAGTTTAAGTTTTTTGCCTCATTAGGTAATTTTATTCCTAGGTGGTTTGTTTTTTTGGGTTTTTTTTTTTTGATATGATGGTAAATAGAATTGCTACCTTAATTTTTTTCAGATGTTTCATTTTTAGTGTATAGGAATACAAGAGAAATCTGGGTATTAATTCTGTATTCTGAAACTTTACTAAATTCACTGATTAGCTCTTGTAGTTTTCTAGAAGTTTCTTTAGTATTTTCTGTGTTTAGTATTTTCTGTGTATAGTATTTTCCACGAACAGTTTGAAAAGGCAAAAAGATATGACACTGAAAGATGAACTCCCCAGGTTGGTAAGTGTCCAATATGACTGGAGAAGGGTAGAGAAGTAACTCCAGAAAGAATGAAGATACATAACCAAAGCAAAAACAACACTCAGGTGTTGATGTGACTGGTGATTGAAGTAAAGTCCAATGCTGTAAAGAACAATGTTGCCTAGGAACCTGGAATTTTAGGTCCATGAATCAAAGTAAATTGGAAGTGGTCAAAAAGAAGATAGCAAGAGTGAACATCAATATTTTAGGGATCAGTGAACTAAAATGGACTGGAATGGGTGAATTTAACTCAGATGACCATTATATCTACTACTGTGGGCAAGAATCCCTTAGAAGAAATGGAGTAGCCCTAATAGTCAACAAAAGAGTCCAAAATGCAGTTCTTGGGTGCAATCTCAAAAATGACAGAATGACCTCTGTTTGTTTCCAAGGCAAACATTATCACAGTAATCCAAGTCTAGGCCCCAACCAGTAATGCTGAAGAAGCTGAAGTTGCACGGCTCTATGAAGACCATTATGGAGAACTGCCCCAGGAGCCCTGACTCTCCACACTTTGTGGGTGCTCCTGTCAGGGACAGGGAAGTTGAGACATAGCCAGAGAAAGACCTGAGGCAGAGACAAGAGATACAGGCCTTGAGGTGGGAAGGTGTCAGTGTTCTGGAAGCCTGCAACAGGTGAAAGAACTCAAGTGGGCCAAGGAAATGTAGGACGAGGTGTCAACAGCATCTGGTCTAAGTCTATTGAGAGGTACACAAAACAATCTGAGTAAGCTGATTTATGTTATTTTCCTAGACATGCAAACAATGTCTTAGTCAGCTCAGGCTGCTATGACAAAGTACCACAGGCTGAGTGGCTTAAAGAACAGAAACTTATTTCGTAGTATTTATCATGCTTCGAATTCCATTTGTGCAATTTTTGAGGGGAATGCAGGGCTTATCTTTTTAATAGGTAAATTAACTGTGTCTTCATTCGGATGTACCAAAAGATGAGACAATGGGAGATGTGAGTTGGTGGATTGATGCCTCAGTTTCCCCTTCTTGCAGCTGGATGACCTGAGGTGTATTCTTGTTATTTCACAGATGGTCCCTGTGGGATCAAGCCCCACTCACCTACCATGGTAATTGGCCCACTTTTCCTGACTTTGCTCCCTTCCTTGTCTCATGTTTCCTACTTCCTCATTTTGCTTCTCTGGAGGCTGGGAAGAGTAAGATCAAGGCATTGGTCAATCCAGTTCCTGGTGAGGACTCTCTTCCTGGTTTGCAGACAGCTGCCTTCTTGCTGTGTTCTCATTTGGGCTCCAGTTTAGACATTTATAACTGGCCTCCTGTTTGCATTTTATGGGGCAGAAAAAAGTGGGCTTCAGGCTGGACAGTTACAGGCTAGTTAGGCTAGAAGGCTAGTTAGCCTTCTCGTTAGATTTCCTGGACAAGGATAGGTGGGCTCCAGGTAAGGCACTTACAACCAGCCTTCTGTTTGCTCTCCAAAATGGAAGTAACAATAGAAACAGAGTAAATAGCCAAGTTTTGTCTCTTGTAAATACCTTGAGACAATAGTTGTGGCAAGAACAAAGAGGGGCAAAATCCTATTTGAGTAAAGGATTGAAGGCTCTCTGCTCCCCTCCTTCCTGGGACGAGGGAGACACTACACACACACAGAAAGGCTACCTGGGAGTCAAAAGTCAGAGGAAATGTGAGACCGTAACGAGAGTTTCTCCTCCCAAGTGCTTGCAAGTCCGTTCACTTTGGCTGAGGGGTGCATGCACACCTAAGGGGAGGGTCCTGAGACAAATTAACCAGGGGGACAAAACAAGATGAATAGCCTGAAGGAAGAAAAAGACCTGGAAAACCGCCCCTTATAAAGGATTTAAACTTCCCCAAAGCACAACTCCTTCTCTGAGCTGCCCTGTGAATCTTTTTAAGTGTATTTTCCCAATAAAATTTTTACTTTTCTCTTTACGTTCTGCCTCCTCACCTGAATTCTTTCTTGACAAGAGAGGCATGGACTATGGATCCAGGCTCGAGCCAACTGGCCTTTGTGGTCTAATGGTTAGGACTCCTGATCTGGGAATTAAGATCTTGCTCCCTGCTACTGCTCTCTGCTGCTTGCTGCAAGGGGTTGCTTTACTGCTGCTTGCCTCTGAAATCAACACTAAGCCCATCCATGAGGGTTCTACCCTCATGATCTATCATTCCCAAAGGTCCCATCTTCATAGTGGGTATAAGGGTTCAATGTGTAAATTTAGGAGGGACACAAACATTCAGTCCACAGGACATAAAGATGTCAATCTTGCACATATTTATTTCTAAATACAATGCCATTCCAATAAAAATCCCAACTACAGGTTTCTTGGAATTCAACAAAATTATATAATTAACCTGGACAGAAAAACTAAGAATATTAGAGAGATTCTAAAGCAAAGAGAGGATAATGGTTGATATTAGTCCCATCAAATATTGAGGCATATGATAAAGCTTTTACCCACTCATGTATTAGTATTAATGTGGGTTTCCTAGAGCATGAGAGAACAAACCTCTTCCCATGTAGCATCCCTTCCTCCAGTCATACCAACTTGAATTACTCTGACTAATTGTGGAACTATGTAAAAAGAAGGTAGGTATATCCACCAAGTAGGGTGGCAGCTTACTGTTCACCACTGTGACACTGTGATTTACAACAATCATCCAGAAGATCACAATACATTTCTCATATATATTTTGTCATCCACTGCTCTTGATTCACAGCTCCCCAAATCTGCAGGATTTCCTGAGCAATAACAGCAAAGTGAGTATCTTTTGTCATAATACTGGGTCTCTTCCTTCAGTTCCTAAAATCACTTCAGAACCATAAAGGTATCTTATTATTAATGACAAGTCCCTTTCCACAACTACTGAATTTATGTTAGTGTAATGACTTTTCAGCTTCCCTGGAGGCTCAGTCGGCAAACAATCTGCTTGCAATGCAGGAGACCACCTGTAATGCAGGAGTCCTGGGTTTGCTCCCTGGGTCAGGAAGATCCCCTGGAGAAGGAAATGGAAACCCACTCCAGTATTCTTGCCTGGGAAATCCCACAGACAGAGAAGCCTGGCAGGCTACAGTCCATGGGGTCACAAAGAGTTGGACACTATTTAGCGACTAAACCACAACAACCACGATGACTTCTGGAAAGCACCTAAGGATGGGGGCTAATTGCCAGTTGCCAGGGGGAACAACCTGGCAGAACTGACAGACGGAACTTAAGTTCCAGCCCATGACTTTCCGGGAGGGGCGAGATACTAGAAGGTGAATCAATTACCAACCACCAATAATTTAATCAATCAACTTTGTGTAATGAATCCTATAAAACCCCCAAAGGATGGCTTTGGAGCATCCCAGTTGTGAGCATGTGGAGATGTAAAGACTCAGTCACATGGACACTCCACACCCTCCCTCATCCCTTGCTCCATGCACCTCCTCATCTGTTTCTGAATTACAACTTTTTATAATAAAACAGTGATCTAGTGAGCAAAATGTGTTTTTGTGAGTTCTATAGACAGCATATTAAAAAGCAGAATCATTTTGTCAACAAAGGTTCGTCTAGTTAAGGCTATGGTTTTTCCAGTAGTCATGTATGGATGTGAGAGTTGGACTATAAAGAAAGCTGAGCACCAAAGAATTGATGCTTTTGAACTGTGGCGTTGGAGAAGACTCTTGAGAGTCCCTTGGACTGCAAGGACATCCAACCAGTCCATCCTAAAGGAGATCAGTCCTGGGTGCGCGTTGGAAGGACTGATGTTGAAGCTGAAACTCCAATACTTTGGCCACCTGGAGAGCTGACTCATTTGAAAAGACCCTAATGCTGGAAAAGATTGTGGGCAAGAGGAGAGGGGACGACAGAACATGAGATAGTTGGATGGCATCACCGACTCAATGGACATGGGTTTGGGTAAACTCTGGGAGTTGGTGATGGAAAATGAGGCCTGGCGTGCTGCGGTTCACAGGGTCGCAAAGAGTCGGACACGACTGAGCGACTGAACTGAACTGAACTGATGAGCCACTCTAGCAAGTTAATCACAGGAAAGGAAGGAGTCATTGGAACCTCCAGTCTACATCTGATCAGTCAGAAGCACAGATGACAGCCTGGACTTACAATTGGCATCTGAGTCAGGAAGAGGGGCTATCTTATGAGACTAAACCCTTAACCTGTAGGATCTGATACTATCTCTGGGTAGATAGTGTCAGAATTGAATTGAATTGTAGGACATGTAGCAATGTTGGAAAATTGCTGGTGGCAGGGAAACCACCACCACTCCTACACACACACACACACACACACACATTGGGTTTGAGTGTTAGAATCATTTTAACCAGTGATAAGAAAGATTACCAGTAGTGCAGGAACTGCCAGTGAAAACACAGAAAGTCTCCTGAGTTCAGAACAGAGCAAATCAGAAGCCAAACCTGGGTTGAGAAACAAAGAAATGATGACAAAAATCAGACAGCTTGTTTCAAAAATCTGGTACCAGGAAGAAATTAAGCTAAGAACCCAAGTGTGGCAAAGGTTCTGGGTGACACTAAACATTCTTTTGCATAGCCGGGAACTTCACACATGGCTAGACAGAAAAGGAAAAATTCTGTGGGAACCAAGGAGAAAATAGGCACAAGAACAAGATGAGAACATGGGATAGGTAACACACTCAGGACATTGTTTAACTGATTTTTCTGGTAAACTCTCATTTGCTAGGTCCTGAGACTCTCCTCCCAAGCAATTTATGACCTAGTTAAATATGGACAGAGCAGCTTAAAATGGCACTGGATGATACAAGCCAGTTGCTGCTGGAGCAGGAGGGAGATGGTGGAGTTTTGTTGGGGAAATATGGACAGCTTCACAGAAGAGAAGGGTGTGAAGGAATTCAGGACTGAGGAAACTGCTTGAGCAGAGCCTCAGCCAAGGCAGTTAAAGAAGGAGCAACTAGCCTAGCAGAACTGAAGCCCAGGGGGGATTCAGGGAGAGAGGTTGTCAGAAAATCTGAACCCCAGACCCTGGAGTCTAGCCACTAAGGAATCATTTTATGTGTTTAAAGAGTGGAGAGATATAGCCGCCTGTAATACGTCTGCAGCATGATGGTTTCTCTTTAAATTCACAATCATTCATCCTTAGAAAAAATGTAATTTCTGATGCAATACCTTAAATTGCTGAACTGAGAAAGTCAGAGGGGAGAAAGGGGAGGAATGAGGTCTTTGAGGACATGAATACTCCCAATGAATGGGCCCATCCTAAAGATGACCCTCTTTATTAGAGAAAGTTAAAAATACTCTCCATTACACCCATACTCTCCTCCAGCTAATGCCTATTTCTCTGCTTCTTCCAGGACAAAACTTCTCAGAATTGTCTCTACTCCCTCACCTTCCATTTCTTCATCAATTTACTCTGTGTGTTCTTACTACTGTCTTGAAACTAATCCCATCAAGGCCCCAATAACAACCTCCATGTCACCAAATCCAGTGAGTTCTTTCCCACCTCCATTCTATTTGGTCTCTCTATAGCTGAGCCCTGCCTTCTTGAAAGGCACCTACTCTCTCACGCTCTTAATATCCTCCTACTTCATTGGCTGTCACTTTTCAGTCTCTCTTGCTATCTTCTCTTTTTCTAATTCAAAGTGTGGCTCAGCAGATCAGCAGCATCTAGGAACCCATAAGAAATGCAGATTCTTGGACTTCATCTCAGAATTACCAAATCAGAATCTCTAGGGTGGGCCCAACCAGTCCATCCTAAAGGAGATCAGTCCTGGGTGTTCATTGGAAGGACTGATGTTGAAGCTGAAACTCCAATACTTTGGCCACCTGATGCAAAGAGCTGACTCATTGAAAAAGACCCTGGTTCTGGGAAAGATTGAGGGCAGGAGGAGAAGGGGATGATGGAGGATGAGATGGTTGAATGGCATCACTGACTCAATGGGTAAACTCCGGGAGCTGGTGATGGACAGAGAGGTCTGGTGTGCTGCAGTCCACGTGGTTGCAAAGAGTCAGACACGACTGAGTGACTGAACTGAATTGAACTGAGAGTGGGCCCAGGAATCTGTGTTTTATCCAGACCCCAGGTGATGCACACTGAAAGCTAAGAACCATGATCTAAAACTGTCTGAGTCTCTTACCATTCAGTCCTGATTCCTCTTCTTTCCTCTGGCTACACTTTCTCCCTTGATGTTATCATCCAAGCTCACAACTTTGAAAATCATCTAAATACTGGTGGTGGTTTAGTCACCTCAGTCATGTCCAAATCTTTGCAACCCCATGGACTCTAGTCCACCAGGCTCCTCTGTCCATGGGATTTCCCAGGCAAGAATACTGGTTGCCATTTCCTTTTCCAGGGGATCTTCCCAACCAAGGGATCAAACCCAGGTCTCCTGTACTGCAGGCAGATTCTTACTGACAATTTCTAAATGCACATCTTCAGCACCAACCCTCCCAATCTGGAGGTTACACTAAAATTCTATATACCCAAAATGGAAGAAACTTCTCTAAAACTTGTTGCCTCTAAAACTTGGTCCTCCTCCATTTCTCACCATTTCAGAATACCTCCTCTACCACCAAGCCCCACCATTGCCCCTTAGGCCCCACACAACAATCAGAATGGTCTTTGAAATAAAGTCATGTCACCACCCTGCTTAAATCTTCAAGAGCTTCTTATCACATTTAATTAAAATCTTAAGACCTGGTCATTGGCTGTTAGGCCCTGCATGACCTGGTCACTTTCTATGTGGCTTCCTGTATTCCCTTTACTGTCTAACGTCAGAAACTATAACTATCTAATTCACACTAGGTTATAATTCTTCTTTTGAAAATAAGATAAACAGAGAGTTTGACTTCTTTAGCTTCTCCATGTTTGCTGAGGGGGATCTATGTGATGTTGACCGGTAACTTTGAGCCAGGACACGGGAGATGCAAAGGGAGACTTTCAAAGAATGTCTTCATGGTGCCATAACCTCAGCACAGCCAGGTCCCAGAGGACAAACCCTCGAACATGCTTGTCATTCAGTTCAGAAATGGCCTTCCTTATATATAATGGGATATAGTAGTTGTGGTGATGGTAGAGACTGAGATGAGGAATGATGTAGGGCCATTTGCAAAAGCTTTCTCCTCTGGCCTGACCAATGTGATGCTGTTCACGAGGCCAATGAAAGCCCCTAAGAAACTACAACCCCATAATGGCAGTTTTCAAAAATGGCCACAAATTCTTTGATACTCTTCCCATTGAGAGATGGGGTCCATGATCCCTGCCCTTGAATCTGGATGGGCATATGACTACTTTGGTCAATAGCATATAGTGAAAGTGATGTTATGTGACTTATGAGACTATGTGAGAAGTGGCAATGCAGCTTCCATGTTTAAAGTCTCACACTTGGGTCCTCTTGGGACTTCTTAAGACAGGTAAGAAGTTCATCAAACTTGAGACTACTATGCTGGGAGGAAGCCAGGCCACATGGGGAAGTCATGTGAAGGCACTTCAATCAGTACACCTGATTTTCAAGTCCTCCCAGCCCAGGTGCGAGCCATGCAAGTGACTGAACTGATTCCAACTCCCAGCTACCAAGTCAACCTCAGACACTGAGTCTTCCTAATAGCAGCCTCAGATGTCATGGGGCAGAGTCATGTCCTCATTGTGCATGTCCAACTCTTTGGCCTACACAGTTCATGGGCATAATAAAATGGTGGTTTCTTTAATCCATTAAGTTTTGGAGTAGTTGCTACATGGCAACAATAGCCAGAATAGGAACAAAAGGCAATGTCATTTGATTCCCTCAAACCCTCACGAACTATATTGCCTTTTGAGCATTTTCCGGGTTGGGGGAGGGAAGGGAAGCATTCAAGCCAGTTGACATCGGATTCTTTTGAGGAAAATGGCTGAGTTTTGGCATCTTCTAAACAAGCTTTACATTGCCCCTCCTGGCAGGGGAAAGTCAGTCCCTTGCCCAGCCTGATCTGGTCACTTACTCCCAGCTCCACCCAGCTCAGGACTTAAAGAGATGCTTCACTGCCCCCAATGTATCTCACAATAAACAATCTCTGAGGAAAGAAGGTAAGTTGTGTCAACTTAATCATTATGTAAGACTTGAAGAAAGAATTCATAGGGCCTGGACTCCACCTTAGGCCTGTTCATGCTGATCATGCTCGGCCACCTCTCCAATGGACTCTGTGTTTAGTGCCTAAGGAAAGGACAACAGAAGGATAAGACCCCCTCCGGACAGGGGAAACTTGCAGATCATATCCAGGTTACTCATCGCCTAAGAGAACACATACACTAATTACCCCTTCCTCCAGACAGGCCATAAATTTTCTGTACCTGTCGGAGTGTAACCTCGGGCTTATTGATTATTGGCTAATTGTTTAACTGTCTGAGCACATGGCACAAGAGTGATGGGGTTACTGGGATTGTATTTACCCTTTCTTTGTTTATGTAAGTCTCAAGGAATTTGGGGTGGTGGGTTTGGACACATACACATGGGGTATAAAAGATTTTCACAAATGCTGGTTGGGGTCCTTGGCTAAGAGGAGACTCTGCCTTGGGCCCACCGGTATAAAAAACTGCACTCCACTATCTGCATTGTCCTTCTGAGTGAGTTTGTTTCCCAGAATGCGTGGCTACAACAGACTGACTGGATAGAAAACAGCCCTGGCATTGCTGCCTAATACTCATTTATAACTGGCCACAATCCATTTCCATTACTGAATCATCTTCATCCCATCGTCATATTTTATAGACCTCTCATTTCTCCTTCCCAGCAGAACTTTCAGGTCCCCATTCACATTCATAAATATATCACTTCATTTTACACAGTTCTCTGGGCCTCTCGACTCCCTCACTTGTCCCCGTCCTATTTGAGAGATCCACCCTGAGATATTTAACCTAATGGGTGTCTCAATATTTTAAAACCTCTTTCCTTGCAAGCTTAGTGGAGCCTCCTGCCCATAACAACGGGACTAGATATCTCATTTTTCCCAGGTTTATACCCATTGACCCTGCATAATTAATATTTGTACTCAAATATTAAGTGCCCAAATTTGGGTTATGATGTATATGATCCCTCTAACCTTAACACCTGTCTTCTACCGCTTGCCATCCTTCACATGAGACAAACCCCTACATAAAATTTTGGCAGTAATAATGATCAAGAACACACTATGTTTTATACAAGAAACCTCAGATAATGTGCAGAATGGACTTGTTAAATGGAGTGCATTTCCCTCATTTATGAATATCATAATTTAATCATTTATTTTGTAGACGATGAGCAGGAACTGAGTAAATGACGGCAGGTGATAGCTAATATCCTTTCTAGGCCTCAAATTTTAATCTGAAAATCCACAAACATTGGGCTCAATCCAGGGTAGTAGAATTTTTGTCCTTTTTAGAAATTTCTGGTTACCAAAGTTCCAGAAATTGCTTTCTCATTCCCTAATCTTTCATTTTCTCTATTACGTAACGATAAGCTGGGGCTTTGGCCGATTTTTCCTTTAAAGATGATTTTTATCGTCAACAAGCAATTTCAGGGAGTGATGAGCCGGCGAGGCGATATTAGTTGATGCTAGCGTTTAAGCTAGTCTCAACTCGTTCTGCCCAGGGACTTAGATTCCTGGGTCTGCCAGTAAACCCCGGGCGTCGGCAGCGGGTGCGCCTGAGCGTGCGCGCGCCGTCGCCTCCCCGCCCCTGCACCTCCTCCTCCGCCTGACGACTCACCCGCCCTAGTTGCCAGTCGCTGACAGCCGCAGAGCAGAGAGCGTCTTCTTTTTCGCAGAGGCAGGTAAACAGCCACGTAGTCCTTTAAACTCCCAGCGGAGGCCGCCCAACCTCGGGGCTGGCGGCCGAGGCCCCCGGGCACCCAGCCGAATCGGATTGGGTGGGAGGCAGACCTTGACCCTGAGGAGGACTGGGGACGTTCCGGCGGGCGCGGGGAACGTCGGGCCTGTTTAGCGTGCTCGTTGGTTTTTGGCAGCCGCCGCTCGGTTTTGCCCTCCTGGTTAGGGGAGCTCCATTTACTCGGAATGTGGACGGGGGCCGCGGCTGGCTGGTCCCCCTCCCGAGGTATGTGGGTGGTGTGTAGGAATCTAGCCCCCTCCCACGCTCGTCCACTGCGGGAGTGGGATGGGCGAATCGCACCGGTAGAGGGGCCGCAGGTCCGAGGAACCGCTGGCGAGCTCAGAAGAACAAGGGAGAGGCCCCGGGATCTGGGCCCTCCCGATGCCCAGAGGAGACGCGGAATTGGGGGTGGGGGAAGCTGGCGCCCCACGGGGCCCGACCTCGGCGGTGAGGAGTGCCGGAGCGCCCGTGGGCCCCCAACCGCTGCTGCCGAACTCCTCCCGAGGGGCGGCCCTGCCTGCCATCACGCGGCTGGGAGGTACCTGGGTAGCCGCTGCGGGTGAGTCTCTGGCAACCGCGTGGGTATCGCTCGGGCGGGCGTGGCCTGGGCTTCGGCCTCGGCGAGGGGAGTCATGGGCGACCCGGCCCTCACTCCAGGCCAGAGAAATCCAGGTACCGGGAGCAGTGTTTCCTGGGAGTTCAGATGTGGTGAAGCCAAAAGCCTTTGCTTTTCGCTGCCTCGACTGACCCTCCGGAAGGAGGAATCTCGGCCCTAAGGAGACTGAGGGGAGGGGATCAGGCGCTTCTCGGAGAACCACCCTCATCTGCCAGTAGGGGTGGCACCTTCACGTTTGCCACAACGAGGAGAAGTCCGTTTTTTTCTGTCCTTTTTCGGTTTCCCCCCCCCCCTTTTCTTTTGGTACCATCTAAAATCATAAGCCCACCACCCTCACCATCTTGTTTTTCAGTTTCCTCGTCTCCAGATTCTTAACAACAAAGCAGTTTCACCTCCCTGATCATGATTATCCTCATCTCATGGCCGAGTTATTTTCTTGTACTTAAGAGCAATCACGGTTTATTAAGCAGTTTCCTGAATGCTGAACATTTGAAGTGTTACTTTTCCTTGCAAAAGATTCCACATAGAATAGGGTTAAAAATTTTCACAAGTTGTGAGAGAAAAATAGGAACAGAAAATTGAATAAAAATGTCAGACCTCTGGATAATGAACAAGTCTCTCAGATTTTAAAATTAACCTATGAAAAGGAACAGTTTTCCTATGGAAACACTGAGGCGCTCTAACAATGAAAAAGAACCAGAAAAGGAAAGAAAGCAGAGTTAGGATGTCATTTGTATATGATTTGTATCTGATGCAAATTTTTCATACTTGTGAAAGAAAAATATCAAGATTATAAAAAGATAAATGGTGAAATGAAGAATCATTTATGGAATAAAATACAAATTAAGGCAAGTCTGGATTATCATTTTACAACTACTAGTAAAAACAACAGTAACAGCAACCACTGCTGGAAGGTTACCTAGAAATTTGCATATTCAGTTATCATGGGAGGTGGCAGGCTTTGGAGTTAAAAATACGGCTCTGCAATTAATTTTACAATTCGGGACCTAATTTCCTCCTCCTCCTCTTGTCCATTCATAAAATAGAGGAAATTATACCTACTTCAGGAGTTTGCCAAGATTAACTGTGTAAAACTGACCTTTAGTATGTATACTTTTATTCTTTTCCTAGTCACATTGCATTGGGGGACATTGTGAATCTGTATGAAATTTGTGAAAAATGGTCTGGTGATCCTTTAAGCCATGACCTAGAAACCCCACTCCTGGGAACTTACCTGCAATGGAAGAAACAAGGAAAGAAGAAGAAAAGCTGCATGCACCCACAGAACTCAGAATGATCTAAAATTAGATCCAGTCCAGAGGCAACCTAAATGTATTAATAAAATAGCAGAGCAGCAGCTCAGAAAATCATAGCACTTTAACTGGTTAAACTTGTGTGTAACCATCACAAGTCATAATTTTAGAGCCTCTCTGTGATATATAGGAAAAAACTGACAGGTCAAAGTAAGATTACTCAGACATGGATGCATATGTGGAAAATCCGAGTGAGAAATGGACCCACAAACACAGTTTTCTGTGTATGGGAGAAGGAGAGTTCAGTGTCATGTTTGCTGCTGTTTTTTAGTCAGCGTCATCTCTTTTTTAAAAATACTATCGTATTTTTTCCTTGAGTAGATTCATTAGTGGTTTAATGATTTATATACTAAGTTATTCTGTTAAAGAATCAGTTCTCAGATTTATTTATCAATTATAGTTTTTTCTTTTCTTTTTTTTTTAAGGACTTCTGAATATATTTGAAAACCGAACAGTTTCAACCAAGTCGAAGCATCTGTCTTCACAGAGACACAAATCTGACTTAAGCTGAATCACAGCAGATGTAGGTACCCTGCGGAATCTCTTTGGTCTTGTGATGGTTGAAAGTGCGCAACTGTTGCACAGAAGATAAGGGACTGAAAAAGCTGGGATCACAAATCCTTGCTCTGGAGGCCACTGGGATCTATATATGTAACCCTCACCTATTATATCACTCTTTCTTGTAAAATCATCTTGATTTTGCAGGGAAAGGGACATAGCTTTCTCTAGAATCATTCTGAGTTATGTAAGAAGCAGCCATTTAAAAAATAGTATAATAAAAGCAATAACCTAACATTTCTGCACCAAATCAACACTGAAGGTGACTATCAACAGACAAAAGGTTTTATGAGGTAACAGTTTTTCTAAGCTGTAGTTTTAACTTACCTATTCCGTTCTCCCTTTTTAGATCTTATTTCCTTTTCCAAGGCAACCAGTTTATCAACTAAACTGCTGCATATGAAATGTTCAAAACCTGACTGTGTCTAAAGCTGTGGTGGCTACAGCAAAATAATCTTTGAGTGAATAGTGTGTTTAGCAGTTCTTACAGTTGGGAGAATTTTTTCTCAGTTTGTTCATCCTTTTACTCCTAACCATGTTCTGCTTATTGCTGTTCTAATATTGTGTGATCACATCAAGGGAGGTGTTCCCTTTTATGCAAAACATTATAAATGTTAAATGTTTTCTTCCCGAAACCAAGCTCCGAAGATTGGCTAAAGTGCAGCTCCCTGGGAAGCCTTATTATAGATTCCTAAATCCCATCACTAGATACTCCCAGGCTGTTGGCCTGGTGTAGACTTTAGCGATGTTGCTTTTCTTAAAGCTCTTCACATCACTCTGAGGATGGACCAGACTGGGGACCGTTTGCCCTATTCAGTCCAGGGCTAGGCCTCAGTGTCAGTGGAAAAACCTCCACCTCAAAATGGTTTGTAACTTTGTACAGCTTGCATTAGACTCTTTTTAAGGAGTAGTGACCTCAAAAGATGAAAATATGACAAATGAGTTCCACTTAGCTTACGAAAAATTGGAAATTTCCCCAGGGCAAGGATGGATAGAGGGACTGTTTGGTGCCAGTTTCCAATTTAACTAAATAAGTCTCAAGGGTGTAACATATTTTGAGTATCAAAAGTTTGGCCGCTGGCACACGACCACTGGACATAAGTTCCTACCAGCTCTGATTCTCAATCCCCATGTATAAAAGCGAATAAGATGAATGGGACAATATATGGATATTTTTGTTGTTGTTCCTTCTCTCTCGTTCCATCGCTCTGCCATTGTGCTTATGCACTAATGCCACATGATCATATTTATTATAGTTTTCCAATCCATCTGATACCTGACAGGCCAAGTGTACCCTAGATTTTCTTCCTGTTCAGTAATTTCTTCAGTCTTCTTAGTTTTGCTGCTGCTGCTAAGTCGCTTTATTCATGCCCGACTCTTAGCGACCCCATGGACTGCAGCCTACCAGGCTCCTCCATCCGTGGGATTTTCCAGGCAAGAGTACTGGAGTGAGTTGCCATTGCCTTCTCCATCTTAATTTTGAGTATCATTATATTCTTTAAAATCCTCTTTGAATTAGGACTGAAATTGTATTGACTTAATGATTAATTGGAGTTGAATTGGCATCTTTCAAAATCTTCAATCTTGATTTTCCCAGTCATAAACCTTGCCTATCTTTCTTTTTTTTTTTTCAGTCTTCCAGCTTTTTTCATCTAAGTTCTACTATTTATTAATAAGTTAAATCTTAGTTTGAATTTTTTGTTGCCATAATGGGTGGAATTTTTTTTTTCCACACTAAATCTTCTAAGTAATTACAACTAATTTGAGTATTCACTCTTCTATATGTTGAGTTTAAAAACTGCCACCCTAATAAATAAGCTCATTTATTTATTCAAGGGCATTTTTGGATGACTGTCCTGGATTTTCCAGATAGAAAATCATACCTGGCTTTCTCCATAGCAGTACAAAATAGCAGCAATCACTTACATTCTTGTCTTGTTAATCTCATTCATGAGATTGCTTTTCCTCTTTCTGTTAAGATAGGGTGTGGGCTGTGTATTACTTCTAGTTCTATAGAAATTTTTTCAACATCTTAAACTTAAAAAGTTAGGAAAGCACTGATTCCTGAATTTAAGTGAGAACTTTGATTGTAATTGAAAACTTTGCAATATCAGAGAATCATTTTTTTCTCCTTAACCTACTAATAGGTTAATTGATTTCATGACTTTGAGCCATTCTTGTATTCCTAAAATAATCCGTATTGGTCACAGTGTATTCTTTTACTAAAATACCAAAATCAATTTGGTGGTAATTTCTTTTGGATTTTGGCATCCATATTGCTGAAGGTTGGGTAGCTAGGAGTGTGAGCCCTTCACTCCTTGTAGCTCTTACTGCTACATCTCAGGTGAACTGCCCAAATGTTTATATCTCTACTGAGTAAGAATTCCAGATTCTTATAACAATTGCCTAAATTGATACTCTCACTTGAATGACTCATAGATGTAGCAAAGTTAATATATCCAAACTATAACTTTATTTTTCTCACAAGCCTGGCCCTCCATCAGTTTTCTCATTTTCATTAGGTGGCATCACCACCATCTACCTACTTCCAAAAGCCACAAACCTGGTCAACTCTCACATCCACTCTATCAGCTTAATTGTTTTTTTCTGAAAAATACATCCCATTTTTCATAGCTCCTTGCTGCTTTGTCACAGTCCCAGATTCCACCACCTTCTTCCTTTAATCATTTTCTAAATGGTCTCACCATTTCCTTTCTTATCCCTCAAAATTTTCTCTTTACACAACCATAAGGGTGAACTTTAAAAAAAAAGAAAAAAAAAATCTGTGATGTGATTCTCCTAAGCCACTTGATGGCTTCGCACTGTTTCAGGCTCCAGATACTTATCTCCCTGTAGTCCTCAAACCCACAAACTAAATATCTTACCACTGTGTTCTCAGCCACAGAACAGTAATATTAGAAGACATGTAATAAATATTTATTAATCAATAGTTATTGTGCAGTAACTTTTTTCTCCATTTCTTTTATGATAAATGGTCAAGTTTTCTATTTAAAAACTGGTACATACTAGCTGTTCCATAAATATTTATTTAATGATTGATTCAATGTCAGTTTTTATAGTTGAATAGAAAAGTAATCCTTCCCACACAGATTTTTTTTTTTTAATTTTTATGAGACTATTTGGAAAACTGGCTGCCTGAGAAAATGGCAGACTAATGTCTCAAAACGAGTATCAGTGTCTAGATGCCAGGTTCTTTTACAGAAAAGATGTCAGGAAGATGAGGAAATAAAGGCAGAATAGAGAGGGAGAGGCAGTGTGGAAGTAAAGTAAAAAAGGCCCATGTCTTGCAAGACATCTCCAGAAATGGGCAGCCTGTGGAAGGGATGTGTTAATCTCTTCTTTCCTGCAAACATTCAAGGTGGGAAGTGTCAGATTATCTCCCTGTGAGCTAAACAAAGGCACTTCAGTCCAACAGTTAGGCAGAGGGACTGGGTTTTCTGAGGCAGGCCATTATGTATGATTATAATAACAACAGCAACAAAGAGCAAGTCAAAGAAACAGTTCCAACATGGTGTCAGAATTGGTTCTTGTCTGCAACAGTTCCCCACTGTCAGGGTCCATTTGACAATCTTGTAGGAAAAGGGGACAAACAGATCTTTCTGTTTGTCAGATGAATCTTTCTGGGAGTGTCTGCCTTTGGTGCCAGTGTTCCAAATATTGAGATTTGTTTTCTTTTTGTTCCTCCTTGGAAAGTGCCTACTTTATACCTGTCAACTTAGAAATATTGGACTTCAAACCCAGGAGGCAGTATCTCAAGTTAAGAAATTTTGCACTTTTCTGTGTATGGGAAGATGCACGAGTCAGGGCTCATTAAAATTATTTCCTTGATATGTAATTCAGCTGTCTGGGGCCTGTGACCCTGTGTTCTCAAGAGTTTCCTCAAGGTTCACCACAGGGAATGGGTGCAATCTGATGACTGTTAGACGGCAGGTATTCTCCCTCCTGAGTTTTTTTTCCTGAGGTTTTTGTCCTTGAGTTGACTTGGGGTTCACCAGCTCACATTGGAGGGTTTCAATTGTTGATTCCATTTCTCAGGTCTTCCCTTCTTGGTCAGGAATTTGACCTAATATTTGGGAGGCATTTCATGATCAAACTTTGTTTCATGGTGCTGTGAGGTTCATCCCAGATCAGGCAAAACTTCTTGATGCACCACTCCAGGTGCTAAATTTTGGATTAGACCCCCATGAATAATTAAAGATTCTCTGGATTCTGTCTAATTATCATCCAGGAGACATTTTCCATTGTTGCTTCTTCCCATACCTAGAATCACACTATTATAATTATTTTATGTTATAAATGTGATCTATTTTCTCAAGATGTTCAGCCGTAGAAGTTTTGTTGGAGGCCTCATTACACATTGGTTACTGCAAGAGACAACCATATTATAAATTAGTCAGGATATAAGTAATGCAGCTAGTAACATTGATAATGACATAGTGCAACAGGGAGACACAAAACACAATTTAAAAACAAAGAATAAAGTAAAGCAATGATTAGTATAACTAGTTGTAGTCCAGTTACAATAATCTAGTGACCAAAGGAGCCATAACTGATTTAATGAGCTATCTTCAGTTTCATTGTACTGGCCATGCCATAGCTTAATCTCTGAGACAATCACATGCTACTGGCAGGATCAATCCAGATAGAGAGAGAAAGATTTAAGTTTTACTTTTGCTTACAAAAGATATAATTTACCAAGTTACTGTAAGTCAGAGGTTAAGGAAGTTTTCCTTACACCTGGAAAACACAGATTTAAACCAGTTATTTTTAGATAAAAGCCATAAAAATTATAGCAATTTATCAGTTCACTCAGTCCTATGCAACTAATTCTTTATGTTAGCAGCTTTATGAAGCCATCAGGTTTCCCATTAGAATTCTCCAATGTGTTACTAGTTCAGCATTATGGTCTAAAAGTCAGAAACTTGGATTTATCCAAAAGTCCTTTTTATAAATCTTCTTGAAGAGAAGGCGTTTTTACAGAGGCAAGAGTGAAACCATAACTGTCCATAATGACAAAAGACTTAAGATGGCCCTTTAAATCTGATTATGATGCAATTGATAAAGTAACCTGGTTACTGCTGTGACATACAATACTTTCAGGTAATAGAACTAGAGTTATGACTGATAATATTCTACCAGGACATATCACATTTTTAGGAACTCCATATAATCTCTAGAATATTGATATCATTTATCATATAATATAATTTAAGATTTATTATTCATTGGACAACACTTGCCATGTAGTTTAACATACCAAGTAAATCTAATTAGTTTAATATCTCCCTTTGGTGTGTCTCAGGGGCCCTTTGAAGCACCCCAAAGTTAGCTAAAGATCAAAGGGACTTTATTGTAATTTGATTTGGGAAGTCTTGTCAAAAGAGCATTAAGAAAAAATGTTTTAAAACACAGCAGGATCATAGGTCACTGTGAAACAATAGTTATTTACTTAACCAAAATGACAATAAAAGATTTCAAAGGCAAATATAGAACAGATTATTTAAAAGGTAGAAATACTTATTATCTATTATCAAAGGAGAGAGAAGCCAAATTTGCTTTGTACTAGGTTACTTTCAAGACTGATTTATTCAGTTAAATTTGTTTTAAACTTAGTCCTGATTATATACAAAACTACTTTTTCAGGGTCCATGTTTCACAAACTTTCCATCACTTAATTTATTTTAGCACAATTTTAACTTTGAAGTTGTTGAATATCTGGAGATATCCTAAAATAAAATTATTTCTTAAAGTTCACTCAAAGCTTTTATCTTCATTTGCATTTTCTTTCCTTAAAAGTTTCTTCACATCAAGTCCCTTTCCTTGCTGACAGATTGTATCAACAAACAACCGTTAATACCAAATATAATTTAATACTAAATATTTCCCAGTTCATGTGAACCTGGAGCTCATTTAGCTTAATTGTATTTAGAATTGTTTGGTTTGTAAGCACTTACTTTTATTTAAACCAATTAAATAGAGCTCTTTTACAAATCAACTGCAGCAATGTTATCCAAAGACAAAGATATATAAAAACATACAAACAGAGAGGCCTCAGTTCTTATTTCAAGATTGCAGTACTGAGTCAGGCAATGTAAAACCCATCATTTTACATACGAGGTTGAATTAAAATTGGGTTTCTCATAGATGGAATAAGTCAAGCTCACTTGGCTAGATAGCTAAATATTTGCAGAAAAAGCACTTGGGAATTCTAATTATCTTGGCCAAGCCAACTTCTAAATTACTTTAGCTTCTCTAAAATTTGCATTTTAAAAAGACAGCATAATGAGGGTTCCTGAGAAGACATTTGCATCTCAAAGACATTTGCATCTCAGAGATACAGCCAGGTTTTTCCTAAAATACTTTGTTTCCTCTGTTTAATACTTACAGGCCTCTTAAGATAACCAGGGAAGGTCTGGGGAGTAGTAAAATGATTGATGGGATTTGGATTAATTTTGGAACCACACTTCTGGTGCTGTAAAGACTACATTTGTAAAACACAGACAGTTTTGTTTTTCTTTTCTGAATGATACTGAAGGATTGACATACCCATTTACCTATGTTGGAAAGTTTTACCTTTCCTCATTTAGCTTAGCTCTTGGGAAGACACAGAGGCAACAATTTAGGCTCCTGTAAATCAGTCTGGACTGAGGAATTTGCCTCATAGTCCTACCAGGAAGGTCGTGGCCAGGAGGAATGGGTCAGTGTTTTGCTTGAACCAATGTGTGCTTCACAGTGCATAGAAGTTGTCTTGCTGGAGTTGTCGTAGCCACACATTCCGGGAAACAAACTCACTCAGAAGGACAATGCAGATAGTGGAGTGCAGTTTATTACATCGGCGGGCCCAAGGCAGAGTCTCCTCTCAGCCAAGGACCCCGACCAGTTTTTGTGAAAACCTTATATATCCTAAATGTATGTGCCCAAACCCACCTCCCCAGATTCCCTGAAACTAGTCTGAACAAAGGAAAGATACAATCAAAGTTAACCCATGATTCATATGCCTTAAGCCGAGGTGGTTAACAGTGGACAATTATCAATAGGCCTGTGGTCATACCCCAATAAGCACAATATAATTTATGATTCTATTCAGTTACACAGATAATTAAGGTATTCTTTTAGGCTACTGAGAGTCTAAGTATGAGGACTGGTGCTCTTCCATCTGGGGGGTCTGGTTTTCCAGTTGGTATGTCATTTCCATCGATCCTGGGCATATAAGCTCAAAGTCCACAGTCTGGCCCAACATGGAGTCCTGCTTTCAAGATAGAGCCTGTTCTGTCTGTTTCCTCCTTCAGAGTCAGATGCTGTAATAGTCTGGTCCATTCTGTTACCCACTTATCCTGTCACAAGAGACTTCAAGCGATAGGCACCTTAATGACTTTTGAGTGCCTGACCCATGCCCTCACAATATTAATTGGCCTGCTACTCAGCCTAAGGGAGAAGGAGGAAAGGAGAGCCCTGACCTGCTTGGGTGGCAGCTACTAGGGCACAGTGGGCTATGAGGCCTTCAGAACACCCCAGAGAATAACCCTAACTAGAATTCCATAGGTATTAGTCTTTGCAGAGGGTTTGAGGGGAAAGGAATGAGGGAGTGTGAGGAGTTTGGAGACCTTAAAGGAAGTACTTCTACTTTTAGCTCAAACAATTAGTATCAGATGTCTGTATGTTACCAAATTAACCAGAATAAACCAAAGTCTAGCCAGCTAGAGAGTCACATGAACATGACTTCCCAGTTTGATTAGACCTGTGACCTTTGTCCAAAATGCTTTGTAAACGGAGTTTTCCTTCACAGGTGGTGCTCCCCAAGCTGAAGCTGAAGCTGAAGCTCTCCTCTGTCAAAGTTACCCAGGGCTCCTGTAGGGAAATTAGAATCAGATGCCTCAAGTTCAAGGGAGTCCCCAAGCCTCTTCATTTATTATCAGAGTGTTCTTCTCCTTTGCAAAACACTTCTAGTTGCAAGAGTGTATAATTGTGAGCCATTCAGGGCCCATTGCTCTTCTGATCTTAACATATCTAATATATGTCCCCAAAAAACTTTTCTTCAGGATAGATGAAATATTTCCCATTTTTATAAGTTTGATAGCACCAAAACACAAAAAATTAGGCAAATTCCAACATAAATGACACAAATTCCAGCACCAATACATAGATGAACCAGTTCCCAGCTCAGGTAAATAAATTTACCCTACAAAACAAATTAACTAATTTCAACTGTGTGCTTGTTTTGTGCCCTCCCTCTGGAGGCATGCATGCTAAGCTGCTTCAGTTGTGTCTGACTCTTTACAACTCTTTGGACTGTGTCCCACAAGGCTCCTCTGTCCACGGGATTCTCCAGGCAAGAATACTGCCATGCCCTTGGATATACTCCAGTATTCTTATACTCCAATATACTCTATTATTCTTTCCTGAAGAATCTCATGGTCAGAGGAGACTGACAGGCTACAGTTCATAGGTCGCAAAGAGTAGGACACGACTGAAATGACACAGCACAAAACAAGCACACAACTAGGGTAGGCTTACCCCCACAAGAACTAGTTCCCCAATAAACTGGTTCCAACTCAGGTAGAGTCCAACAACAATTCCCATCTCCAACAGGGTACCCCAACCAAATTGGCTTGTCCTATAAAGGAAAAGCCCAAATTTAGAGGGGAATATGCTCCCAGTGTGCACACCAGAGCAACTTACCTATAAAATCAAGTTTGTCAACTCCTAATAGAGAAGGGCACACAAAACTGCAAACAAATGAGCCAGCTATCGAATGAAGAAAACTTAATGCTATGAAATTGAGTCTGTTGACTTGTAGAAGTTTGTTGATTCTTTGCTTCAACTGCCAGGCCCTGGGGCCACTGATGCCACTTCAGGGAATCTTGAAGGAGAGATCGTCAGCACAAATGGTCCCAGCAGCTGCTAGAGCCTTGCCCTAGTATTCCCTAATGGAGCTGGCTAAACACAAGCAGCAGTCAAATTTGTTACCGAATCCAGGCTTGCTCCACCCAGTGAACAACAGGCCAGTGAATCAGAGATGAGATGTTGAGGGAAAGAATGTGACTTTATTCGGTAAGCTGGCTGACTGAGAAGATGGCAGACTAACATCTCAAAATAACCTTCTTGGGTTCTGGATGCCAGGTTCTTTATAGAACAGAAATGAAGGGAAGTGAGGAAATAAAGTAAAAAGGCAGAATAGAGAGGGAGAGGCAATGAGTCTTGGGACATCAGTCTTGCAAAACGTCTCTGGGAATCCCCATACAGTTTTTTAATTCATAAATTTTGCCTTTTACAGTTAGGTCTCTAATCCATTTAGAGCCTGCTTTTGCATGTGGCATTAAGGTCCTAGTTTTATTTTCCTTCAGTTTCCCAGAAGTCTCTGCTAAATAAACCTTCCTTTCTCATTGATTTGTTTTGTCAATTTATCATTTATCCAGTTTGTACTAAAGTCAGTGTATCTGGGTTTATCTCTGAACTTGTTATTCTGCTTCCTTTGATCTATATGTTCTTTTCTAGATTGGTACCATATTTATTACTATGACTTTATACTAGGATTTAATGTTTGATAACAGTAGGTTCTCACCTCTTTTCCTTTTTAAGGTTGAGTTTTATTTGTGGACATTTCTTCATCCTTTATTGAATTCCTCAAAAAAATTCAGCTAGAATTTTGATTGTCATTATTATTCATATTATAAGTTCATTTATAGGAAATTGACATCTTTATAATACTAAGTGGTTCCAACCGAGACCTTTCCATTTTTACAGATCATCTTCTTTGTTCTTTAGTAGTGTTCAATTTCTTTTTCCCCTAGTCTTACTTTCTCTTGAGTTAAGTCAATCCTAGATACTTTACAGTATGAAAGTGAAAGTGAAAGTTGTATCTGACTCTTTGTGCCCCCATGGACTATACAGCCCATGGAATTCTCTAGGCCAGAATACTGGAGTGGGTAGCCTTTCCTTCCTCCAAGGGATCTTCCCAACCCAGGGATCAAACCCAGGTCTCTCACATTGCAAGCAGATTCTTTACCAGGTGAGCCCAAGAATACTGGAGTGGATAGCCTATCCCTTCTCTGGTGGATCTTCCCGACCCAGGAATCAAACTGGGTCTCCTGCATTGCAGGTGGTTTCTTTACCAACTGAGCTATCAGGAAAGCCCACTTTACAGTATGGGTTGAAATTATTACTATCTTATTTATTAATTCTTTTCTAGTCAATTATTGCTGGTGTAGAGAAATGCTGTTGATTTTTATAAGCCAATCCATAGCCTTGCTGAACTCTAGTTGAGTCTCCTGTTACCTCTGCCAAGTGTGCTGAATTTTCTATGTATATAATCACATTAATTCCAAATAATGACAGCTGGAGCTCTTTTCTTACAGTTATTGCACCAGTCTTTGTCCTTGCATATGGCATTGGAAGAAGGATTCCCAAGTGGCTCAGTGTTAAGGAATCCACCTATCAATGAGGAGATGCAGGTTTGATTCCTGGGTCAGGAAGATCCCTTGGAGAAGGAAATGGCCACCCACTCCAGTGTTCTTGCCTAGGAAATCTCATGGACAGAGGAGCCTGGAGAGCTACAGTCAATGGGATCACAAAAGAGTCGGACACAACTTAGTGACTAAAATAACAGTAATGGCACTGGAAGGATCTCCAGTCCTGTGACAGGGGACGTCCTTATTTTGTTTCTGATCATAAAGGGACTGCATTCAAAAATTATCTATTAATTATGTTTACCATTTCTGTTATATAGTCTTTATTAAGTTAAGCAGGTTTCCTCCTATTCGTAGACTGCTAAGAGTAGTTTTCTTAGTGATAGGTATTCAGTTCAGTTCAGTCGCTCTGTTGTGTCCAGCTCTTTGCAACCCCATGGACTGCAGCACGCCAGGCTTTCCTGTCCATCACCAACTCCCAGAGCTTACTCAAACTCATATCCATTGAATTGGTGATGCCATCCAGCCATCTCATCCTCTGTCATCCCCTTCTCCTCCTGCCCTCAGTCTTTCCCAGCATCAGGGTCTTTTCCAGTGAGTCAGCTCTTTGCATCAGGTGGCCAAAATATTGGAGTTTCAGCTTCAGCATCAGTCCTTCCAATGAACACCCAGGACTGATATCCTTTAAGATGGACTGGTTGGATCTCCTTACAGTCCAAGGGACTCTCAAGAGTCTTCTCCAACACCACAGTTCAAAATCATCAATTCTTCAGCACTCAGCTTTCTTTATAGTCCAACTCTCACATCCATACATGACCACCGGGAAAACCATAGCCTTGACTAGATGGACCTTTGTTGACAAAGTAATGTCTCTGCTTTTTAATATGCTGTCTAGGTTGGTCATAACTTTCCTTCCAAGGAGTAAGCGTCTTTTAATTTCATGGCTTCAGTCACCATCTGCAGTGATTTTGGAGCCCAAAAATTAAAGATAGGTATTGACTGTTATCAAATACTTAATATCTAGATGTGTTAGAGGATTAGGCTGCAACCTGACTATTCTCTGAGAACATCTTATATGAAGTGTCATAACACAGCCAGGCATTCAGGAACCTAGTGTGCATTCCTAGCAATTTTACTGTAATCACAGATATGTTTCTTGAATTTGCTAATCTTTGTAGCATAATTTGTACAGTGAGAGATTTTTGATTAAATAATACAAGATCTTCCTTATTTTATCACAAACAGAAAATTCTCCAAGGTCTCATTAAGTTTTGAGTTGTTCTTATTCTTAGAAATCATTCTCTACTTCAAAATTTTTTTAATGATTTTCATAATTAAATGTTGCTTTTGTGATCTCAACTGATTTTAAAATGATTTTGTCTTAATATAGTTTATGATTATCCAAATTTATTCTAATATTCAATTTTAAAGTAGTGATCAGCAACATATGCCCATGACCTTATGTCCTATTGCCTGTATCTCCAGTCCGTGGTCATTCCTCAGCTCCAGACTCACCAAGCTTACCAGACTCACTGGTATCTCTTGTCCCACGTGTAGCTTGATAATGGCATTGTCAAAGCGACATCCTCATTTGTCTTCCTATGGTCTTGCTCCACCTTCCGTCTTCTGTCCACAGAATTGTACAATCTAGAAACCTGGGTTCCACCTCAATTCTTCTAGTCTTTCATGTTCCATGTCAAACACCAAGCCTTCCAGAAAGTTCTCAAGTTCAATTCCCTGAGGTGTTTGAGCAGAATTGTGAGCAGCATGGAAGCCAAGAGCTGAGCCCCATGAGCAAATGGAGAGTAGATCAGGGAAGCGGGCCTGCAAAAGACCAGGTACAAGAATGAGGCCATTTGGCATATCCCAGGACCCTGTCCCTCTGGCCCTTACCCAAAACAGGCTCCAAAAATCCTAGTAGACATATTCTGAGCAGTTTAACTGGCCTTTTAACTTCCAAATGGATTTTTATTTATACCCAGGCATTTCAATAATGGTAGTAGAAACATAAATGGGATGTTAGTTCATTTGTTTAGTCATTCTTCCTCTGAATATTATCCAAGTTAGTCTTTAGTTCTGAAGGTCGTGAAAAATAATTTTATAATATTTGGTGCCACTTTTATTTGTTGATGTCCTAGTGCTGGGGATGACTAATATCAGCATTACAGCGTATGCCATTTTTGGTTTTATGGCACATGGTATTTTGATGTGGGGTACAGTAGAAAGTGTTTAATGATCATTCTACTGTGCATCTTTAATCTCTGCCCTTGGAACCACCCATGGTAAGTGAGATCTTCATTCTGAAAGATCTGAATCTTCGATTCATTCATCTGTAATTTGATGAATGTACATTCACAAATGTTCATAGGTTATCGTGCAGAATACTTTGTTCCCAAACTGTGCTTGCCCTTATGTGTAAGATATGTGTCTTTTGTACCGAAAATAAAGAGAAAATCAATCACTCATGAACCATTAAATGCTGAACTAAGACTCATTCAGTGAGTGAGTGACTGCAAATATTATGAACACAGCCTTTCTTACCCCATTTTGAATAGCCCCATTTGTCTGTCTATAGAAAGAAAAATTACTTTGTAGATGCGTTTGCAAAATCTTGCCTGTTTCCTATTTCCAAAATTTATTGTATTCAGAATTCCTTTGATAAAATTCTTGTTGGCATTTATATGTCAGAAGATGTTAATTCCTTCATTTAACAGATATCTATTGTGTACCTTCTCTGTGCCAGGCTCTGCCCTGGCCCGCTAAGAAGATAGCAGCAAACAAGAGACTCATTCCCTGCTTACATTCCCGCATGAGGAAAGAGGACATGAGCCAGCTATTCAGAAAATTATTTAATGATCTCAGCACCAGTTGGGGTCTACCCAACTGGACATTAGAATCAATTCCATAGGGTCCATGCCAGGGTTTGGAAGGTTCCAGAAACTAATATCCCTTATAACAACCCAATAGGCAGAGCTTCCAGTGTCCCCACAAGAATAAGTCCAGTTGCAAGAATCACTATTTTAAAGAAGTTCAGAGCTATGGTAAACCTACCAGATATTTATAGTTTCTTCCAGTTTATGATATAGTGTACCAATCAGAGGTTATTTTTATCATAAGCAATGTTGCTGGCATTCTACATTTATCAAGTTACTAGGAAACAGATCCAGGAATTATTTTAAGGTCAACTTTGTCCTTAGAGGAGAAAGAGTTGTGTTAACACTTTACCTACAATTACTTTCGTGAGATGTATGGAATGTGAAGAACATTTATGACCTAGAATGTTTATAGCTGATGCCACTGCTATGCAGTCATTCATTATGCTGCAGACTTTAAGTGATTTTTACATGGGCATATGATGCTGACACCCTCTTTATTTTGCAGATAAGTCATCATGGTGAAAAGCCACATAGGCAGCTGGATCCTAGTTCTCTTTGTGGCCATGTGGAGTGACGTGGGCCTCTGCAAGAAGCGACCAAAACCTGGAGGAGGATGGAACACTGGGGGGAGCCGATACCCGGGACAGGGAAGTCCTGGAGGCAACCGCTATCCACCTCAGGGAGGGGGTGGCTGGGGTCAGCCCCATGGAGGTGGCTGGGGCCAACCTCATGGAGGTGGCTGGGGTCAGCCCCATGGTGGTGGCTGGGGGCAGCCACATGGTGGTGGAGGCTGGGGTCAAGGTGGTACCCACAGTCAGTGGAACAAGCCCAGTAAACCAAAAACCAACATGAAGCATGTGGCAGGAGCTGCTGCCGCTGGAGCAGTGGTAGGGGGCCTTGGTGGCTACATGCTGGGAAGTGCCATGAGCAGACCTCTTATACATTTTGGCAACGACTATGAGGACCGTTACTATCGTGAAAACATGTACCGTTACCCCAACCAAGTGTACTACAGGCCAGTGGATCAGTATAATAACCAGAACACCTTTGTGCATGACTGTGTCAACATCACAGTCAAGCAACACACAGTCACCACCACCACCAAGGGGGAGAACTTCACCGAAACTGACATTAAGATGATGGAGCGAGTTGTGGAGCAAATGTGCATCACCCAGTACCAGAGAGAATCCCAGGCTTATTACCAAAGAGGGGCAAGTGTGATCCTCTTCTCCTCCCCTCCTGTGATCCTCCTCATCTCTTTCCTCATTTTTCTCATAGTAGGATAGGGGCAACCTTCCTGTTTTCATTATCTTCTTAATCTTTGCCAGGTTGGGGGAGGGAGTATCTACCTGCAGCCCTGTAGTGGTGGTGTCTCATTTCTTGCTTCTCTCTTTGTTACCTGTATGCTAATACCCCTGGCACTTACAGCACTGGGAAATGAAGAGCAGACATGAGATGCTGTTTATTCAAGTCCTATTAGTTCAGTATGCTAATGCCCCATCTTAGCAGTGATTTTGTAGCAATTTTCTCATCTGTTTCAAGAACACCTGACTATATTTCCCTTTTGGAATAGCGTTTCTGCCAAGTCTGGAAGGAGGCCACATAATATTCATTCAAAAAAACAAAACTGGAAATCCTTAGTTCATAGACCCAGGCTCCACCCGGCTGAGAGCATGTGTCCTGTGTCTGCAGAGAACTGTAAAGGATATTCTGCATTTTGCAGGTTACATTTGCAGGTAACACAGCCAGCTATTGCATCAAGAATGGATATTCATGCAACCTTTGACTTATGTGCAGAGGACATTTTCACAAGGAATGAACATAACAATACAAAAGGCTTCTGAGACTAGAAAATTCCAACATATGGGAGAGGTACCCTTGGTGGCAGCCTTCTATTTTGTATGTTTAAAGCACCTTCAAGTGGTATTCCTTTCTTTAGTAACATAAAGTATAGATAATTAAGGTACCTTATTAAACTACCTTCTAGACACTGAGAGCAAATCTGTTGTTTATATGGAACTCAGGATGATTTTGACATTGCTTAGGGATGTGAGTGTTGAACCGTAAAGAAAGCTGAGTGCTGAAGAATTGATGCTTTTGAACTGTAGTGTTGGAGAAAACTCTTGAGAGTCCCTTGGACTGCAAGGAGATCAAATTAGTCCATCCTAAAGGAGATCAGTCCTGAATATTCATCGGAAGGACTGATGCTGAAGCTGAAACTCCAATACTTTGACCACCTGATAGGAAGAACTGAAGGCAGGAAGGATTCTTGGAAAGACTGAAGGCAGGAGGAGAAGGGGATGACAGAGGATGGATGACATCACTGACTCAATGGACACGAGCTTGAGTAAACTGCAGGAGTTGGCCATGGACAGGGAGACCTGGCATGCTGCAGTCCATGGGGTCGCAAAGATTCAGACACGACTGAGTAACTGAATTGAGGTGAACCCAGATTTTAACATAGAGAATGCAGATATAAAAACTCCATGTTCATTTGATCGAATCTTTCCTGAACCAGTGCTAGTGTTGGGTGGTAAGAGTATAACAGCAAGTATAGGTTATGTGATGAAGAGAGTAGTGTACAAAGAAAAGAAATATGTGCATTTCTTTATTGCTGTCTCACAATTGTCAAAAAACAAAATTAGGTCCTTAGTTTCTGTAATTGACTTTTGAATCAAAAAACAGGGAGGCATTTAAAGAAATACCTTAAATTAGAGATCTGATCCATTCAGAGTGGAAAAAGAAATTCTATTACTATTATTTAAGAAGATAAAATTATTCCCTGGATTGTTCAATATTGTCACCTAGCAGATAGACACTATTATTCTGCACTGTTATTACTGGCTTGCACTTTGTGGCATCCTATGTAAAAATATGTATATTGCATATGACAAACTTAAGAATTTCTGTTAGAGCAATTAACATCTGAACTATCTAATGCATTACCTGTTTTTATAAGGTACTTTTTGTAAGGTACTAAGGAGACATGGGTTTAATCCCTAGGTCAGATAAATCCCCTGGAGGAGGAAATGGCAACCCATTCCAGTATTCTTGCCAGGCAAATCCCATGGACAGAGGAGCCTGGCAGGGTGTAGTCCATGCATAGCGTTGCAAAGAGTCAGACAAGACTTGAGCTACTAAACAATAACAACAATAAATGCTGGGTCGGCTAAAAGGTTCATTAGGTTTTTTTTTCTGTAAGATGGCTCTGGTAGTACTTGTCTTTAACTTCATTTGAAACAATTTTGTTAGATTGTATGTGACAGCTGTTGTATCAGCATGCATTTGAAAAAAAACCTTACCAAAATTGGTGAATTTTTGTATAGCCATTTTACTATTGAAGATGGAAGAAAAGAAGCAAAATTTTCAGCATATCATGCTGTATTATTTCAAGAAAGGTAACACAACCAAAATGCAAAAATATATTTGTGCAGTGTATGGAGAAGATGCTACAACTGATCAAGCATGTCAAAGTAGCTTGGGAAGTTTTGTGCTGGAGACTTCTTACTGGACGATGCTCCACAGTTGGATATACCAGTTGAAGTTGATAGTGATCAAATCAAGATATCAAAAACAATCAATGTTATACCACGCGGGAGATAGCTGACATACTCAAAATATCTGAATAGAACCTTGAAAACCATTTGCACCATCTCAGTTATGTTAATCACTTTGATGTTTGAGTTCCACATAAGTTAAGCAAAAAAAAAAAAAACTTGACCATACTTGCACATGCAGTTCTCTACTGAAATGTAATGAAAACACTGTTTTTAAAAACAGATTTTGATGAACTGTGGATGCTATACAATAATGTAGAATGGAAGAGATTGTGGGGTGAGCAAAATGAACCACCACCACCAAAGGCCAGTCTTCATCCAAAGATGTGTGTATGGTGGGATTGGAAAGTAATCCTCTATTATGAGATTCTTCTGGAAAACCAAAAAATCAATTCCAACAAGTACTGCTCCTAATTAGACCAACTGAAAGCAGCACTCAATGAAAAGCATCCAGAATTAGTTGATAGAAAACATATAATCTTCCATCAGGATAATGCAAAGCTATATATTTCTTTGGTGACCCAGCATGGCTGGGAGGTTCTGATTCATCTGTTGTATTCAGATATCACATCTTTGGATTTCCATTTATTTCAGTCTACAAAGTTATCAGAATAGAAAAAATTTCCATTCCTTGGAAGATTGTAAAGTGCATCTGGAAAAGTTCTTTGCTCAAAAAGATAAAAAGTTTTGTGAACACGGAATTATGAAATTGCCTGAAAAATGGCAGAAGGTAGTGGAACAAAAGAGTGAATATGTTGTTCGGTAAAGTTCTTGGTGAAAATGAAAAATATGTCTTTTATTTTTATTTGAACACAAAAGGCACGCTTTGGCCAACCCAATACTGCATACTTAAAGGAAACTCTTCTGTGTTGTCCTTAGCCTTACAGTGTGCACTGAATAGTTTTGTATAAGAATCCAGAGTGATATTTGAAATACGCATGTGCTTATATTTTCTATATTTGTAACTTTGCATGTACTTGTTTTGTGTTAAAAGTTTATAAATATTTAATATCTGACTAAAATTAAACAGGAGCTAAAAGGAGTATCTTCCACGGAGTGTCTGGTTATGTTCACCAGTGTGCACAGCATGTTGGCAGCTTCATTTTGGGGGCTAATATGAGAAAAGTGGCACATTTAGTCCTTACACTGCCAGTTGAGGCAGGAGGGCCACTCCTGATCCTGCCTCAGCCTTACTCCCAGTCACATGCCAGCTGTTCTTTGCTGCCTTTTCATGTTTTTCCATGAATACCTGTCAAAGTCACTACTATAGCAGAGGAAAACAGTCCTTGCATTCTGGAAGATTTTTTTCTGTCCAGGATTTTGAAATAGAAGATTTTCTTGAGTAAGATGAGACTTAAAGTATCTACCTTATGCCTGTACCCACCCTTGACACTATTTCAGGTTACAAACTGTGAGGCCTGGTGACAATCACCCATTGGATTGAAATTCAACACTGTACAGTCAATATGGCTACTTCCCTTTGTTACAGGCTTTCAAATGGTTCTTCATATGTTTCCTCCTTCCCAAGTATGAGGTGCCAGCTCTCAGTTTTCCTTCACAGAGGTTTTCTTCTGCACCTATAATTCACTAACAGCTGGAAGTAATAATAAAAAAAATGATAGTGGTTGAAATCATAGTATTTATTAATACTTTAGCAAATGCCAGTGTCCTTCAGTATCTGAACAGAGGATCAACTTCGCGTTAAAAATGAAAAGATTAAAAATCAACATCTTGATATCCCATGATTCACAAAACTAATTAAAAAATGACATAAAATCCTCAAAAGCATTACTCAAAGTTAATCTTTAACGTAAGAAGTTCTAAGACTATTTTCATGCTGTCCTTTTGGCCATATTTATGATTATTTAAAGATAAACTATTCATTATCTGCCAATCATAATCTCCCAAGAATACCCCACTGAAAATATATCAGTTATACAAAGCAAGGTATTTACAAGGCCGAAGTGAATGATACACATCTGTATCTTTCTCGGGCTACCATGTTTTCTTCCTGTTACTTCCAATTCCTGTGAGTTGTGCTACAGAAATTTTTTTATATTTTATATATATTTTTTAATTAGAGGATAATTACTTTACAATATTGTGATGGTTTCTGTCATATATCAACATGAATCAGTGTAGGGCTTCCCAAGTGGCGGTAGTGGTAAAGAACTCACCTGCCAATGCAGGAGACATAAGAGATGTGGGTTCAATCCCTGAGTCAGGAAGATCCCCTGGAGGAGGGCATGGCAACCCACACCAGTATTATCGCCTAGAGAATCTCCATGGACAGAGGAGCCTGGCAGGCCACAGTCCTTAAAGTTGAAAAGAGACACGACTGAAGCGACTTCGCATGCATGCATACTTATGGCCCCTCCCCTCTTGAACCCTCTGTACCACCTCCCTCCCCACCCCACCCCTCTAGGTTGTCACATAGCATTAGCTTTTGTTTCCCTGCATCATACCCGCTGGCTCTCTGTTTTACATATGGTATATGTTTCAATGTTATTCTCTCATATCATCTCACACTCTCCTTCCCTTACTGTGTCCAAAATGTCTGTGTCTCCTTTGCTGCCCTGCAAGTAGGGTCATGAGTACTATCTTTTGAGATTCCATCAGTTCAGTTCCGTTGCTCAGTCATGTCCAACTCTTTGCGACCCCATGAATCACAGCACGCCAGGCCTCCCTGTCCATCACAAACTCCCAGAGTTTACTCAAACTCATGCCCATCGAGTCGATGGTGCCATCCAGCCATCTCATCCTCTGTTGGCCCCTTCTCCTCCTGCCCCCAATCCCTCCCAGCATCAGGGTCTTTTCCAATGAGTCAGCTCTTCATATGAGGTGGCCAAAGTATTGGAGTTTAACTTCAGCATCAGTCCTTCCAGTGAACACCCAGGACTTATCTCCTTTAGGATGGACTGGTTGGATCTTCTTGCAGTCCAAGGGACTCTCAAGAGTCTTCTCCAACACCACAGTTCAAAAGCATCAGTTTTTCGGCACTCAGCTTTCTTCACAGTCCAACTCTCACATGCATACATGACCACTGGAAAAACCATAGCCTTGACTAGACGGACCTTTGTTGGCGAAGTAATGTCTCTGCTTTTTTTTTTTTAATTTTTTAATTGGAGGATAATTGCACTTTACCATTTTGGGTTTCTTCCGTACAACAGTGTGAATCAACTATAAGTACATGTATTTTGCCTCTCTCCTGAGCCTCCCTCCCACTCCCCACCTCCATCCCACCCCTCTAGGTCATCACAGAACATCAGGCTGTGTATAGGCTCCCTGTTACATAGCTCTTCCTACTATATATTTTATACATATAAGATGTGTAACTACAATATGTAAAAATATAGTTAATATAAACAATGCAGTGCCATTAAAATCCAGCTAGACAATGTCTCTGCTTTTTAATATGCTATCTAGGTTGGTCATAACTTTCCTTCCAAGGAGTAAGCATCTTTTAATTTCATGGCTGCAGTCACCATCTACAGTGATTTTGGAGCCCCAAAAAATAAAGTCTGACACTGTTTCCACTGTCTCCCCATCTATTTCCCATGAAGTGATGGTACCAAATGCCATGATCTTAGTTTTCTGAATGTTGAGCTTTAAGCCAACTTTTTCACTCTCCTCTTTCACTTTCATCAAGAGGCTTTTTAGTTCCTCTTCACTTTCTGCTATAAGGGTGGTGTCATCTGCATATCTGAGGTTATTGATATTTCTCCCAGAAATCTTAATTCCAGCTTATATATGTGTTAATGTATGATATTTGTCTTTCTCTTTCTAACTTATTTCACTCTGTATAATAGGCTCTATGTTCATCCACCTCATTAGAACAGACTCAAATGTGTTCCTTTTTATAGCTGAGTAATATTCCATTGTGTATATGTACCACAACTTCATTATCCATTCATCTATCTATGGTTGGACATCTAGGTTGTTTCCATGTCCTAGGTATTGTAAATTGTGCTGCAATGAACACTGAGGTCTATATGTTTTTTTCAGTTCTGGTTTCCTCAGGGTATATGCCCAGAAGTGAGATTGCTGGGTCATATGGTAACTTTGGGTTTCCCTTGTGGCTTCGCTGGTAAAGAATCCGCCTGCAATGTGGGAGACCTGGGTTTGATCCCTGGGCTGGGAAGACCCCCTGGAGAAGGGAATGGCTACCCATTCCAGTATTCTGGCCTGCAGAATTGCATGGACTGTATAGTCCATGGGGTTGCAAAGAGTTGTACATGACTGAGCAACTTCCACTCACTCATGGTAACTTTATTTCTAGTTTTTTAAGGAAGCTCCATACTGTTCTCCATGGTGGCTGTATCAGTTTGCATTCTGACCAACAGTGTCAGAGGGTTTGCTTTTCTCCACATCCTCTCCAGCATTTACTTTTTGTAAACTTTCTGATGATGGCCATTCTGACCAGTATGAGATGATATCTCATTGTTGTTTTGTTTACATTTCTCTAATAATGAGTGATGTTGAGTATCTTTTCATGTGATTGTTAGTCATCTGTCTTCTTTGGAGAAAGGTCTGTTTGGGTCTTCTGCCCATTTTTTTTTTATTTGGTTGGTTTTTGTTATTGAGCTGCATGAGCTGCTTATATATTTTGGAGATTAATTCCTTTCAGTTGTTTCATTTGCTATTAATTTCTCCCATTCTGAGGGTTGTCTTTTCACCTTGCTTATGGTTTCCTTCATTGTGAAAAAGCTTTTAAGTTTAATTAGGTCCCACTTGTTTATTTTTCTTTTTACTTCCATTATTCTAGGAAGTGGGTCAAAGAGGATCTTGCTGTGGCTTATGTCAGATACTGTTCTGCCTATGTTCTCCTCTAAGAGTCTTATAGTTTCTGATCTTACATTTAGGTATTTCATCCATTTTGAGTTTATCTTTGTGTATGGTGTTAGGAAGTGTTCTAATTTCATTCTTTTACATGTAGCTGACCAGTTTTCCCAGTATCAATTATTGAAGAGACTATCTTTTCTCCATTGTATATTTTTGCCTCCTTTGTCAAAGACAAGGTCCCCATAAGTGTGTGGATTTATCTCCAGGCTTTCTATATTGTTCCATTGGTCTATATTTCCATTTCTGTGCCAGTACCATACTGTCTTGATGACCGTAGCTTTGTAGTATAGTCTGAAGTCAGGAAGGTTGATTCCTCCAGTTCCATTCTTCTTTCTCAAGATTGCTTTGGCTATTTGGGGTCTTTTGTGTTTCCATACAAATTGTGAAATTATTTGTTCTAGTTCTGTGAAAAATACCATTATTAGTTTGATAGGGATTGCATTGAATCTATAGATTGCTTTGGGTAATATACTCATTTTCACTGTATTGATTCTTCCAATCCAAGAACATGGTATATCTCTGCATCTGTTTGTGTTGTCTTTGATTTCTTTCTCAAATGTCTTATCGTTTTCTGCATACAGGGTTTTTTTTTTTGTTTTTTTTTTTTTTTTTTTTTTTTTTGGTCTCTCTTGGTAAATTTATTCCTAGGTATTTTATTTTTTTGTTGTTGCAATGGTAAATGGGATTGTTTCCTTAATTTCTCTTTCTGATTTTTCCTTGTTAGTGTATAGGAACGCAAGGGATTTCTGTGTATTAATTTTATATCCTGTGACTTTACTATATTCATTGATTAGCTCTAGTAATTTTCTGGTGGCCTCTTTAGAGTTTCCTGTGTAGAGGATCAGATCATCTGTAAACAGTGAGAGTTTTACTTCTTCTTTTCCAATCTGGATTCCTTGTGCTAAAGGATTTTTACTAAAAAATTAAAATATCAAGTTTAAATATCTGAGTCTAACTCTCACAGAAGGTTTTTCTGGAGAAGTGTCAGATGTCAAACTTTCTTTCCCTTCCTCTCTCTCTGGAATTAAAGCCAAAGAAGTGTCCTCTGCCTTTGGAAGGAATTTTAGGTCTGTATTGCTTCTCACTCTAGTGGGAGCCTTAATATGGCCAGAACCTGAGCTTCCCCAGGCTCAGGACCTGACCTTCCATTGGTCTAAGCAACTGACCTACATAGTTCATTTCCACTTGAGAATGGTCAGTTCCTCTCTGGCTCTTTGAAACTCCTAGAGGATTTAGCTTCTCCTGCATTAATTGGAAAAGCTAAACCCATCCTTTGCCCCACTCCTGTGAGGCCTACCCCTGTTCTCCCAGAAGCCACACCTTCTGCTACACACACCCAGCCTATGAGCGTCAAATCTGCCTTGCTACAATTTTCCTTTCCTGGAGAGCTGGTGTTCTGTTCTTTCCCTGGAGCAGTGCTCCTCAAACTTGAATGTGCGCCTGACTGGGGCCCAAGATTCTGCATTTCTCACAGGTTCCCAGATGGTGCCATGCTGGTTCTGTGAAACCTCACTGGAACAACTCCCTCCGGATTTTCACACTGGAGCCTCCATCAGCACCACCTGAAGGCTTGTTCAACACAAGTTGCTGCATCCCACCCCAGAGTTTCTGATTCCAGAGTGCAGGGTAGGACCAGAGAATTTACATTTCTAACACACTCCCTGGCAATGCTGCTGTTGATATGGAGATTGCAAATGGAGCTCCACTGCTCTATAGGAAGATGTATATGAAATAGAAGGCAGCCTGGCCCTGTAAAATAGAGCAGTTGGGAGACTAAAAACCTGACTGGAATGCTCCCTGAGGAGGAGAGAGCTGAGAGCTCTAGGGATGAGAAGCAAAGGAGATTTAAGGAAGTAGTTAATACCTGCTGCCTGAAAAGCTGGAAGCACTGGTGAGTCCTGAGGCCCACCACTAGTGAGAGATTCAGCTACACTTGGAATAGTACCAAGCCACAAGTGCAGCACTTCTCAAATTCAGATGTGCACACAAATCACCTGAGAACGCTGTCAAAATGCAGTTCTGAGGCCATATGTTTGATGTGAGCTTGGAGATTTGTCATTTCTACTCCCAGCTAATGTGTGGTCCCAGTGGTCCCAGGACCACACCAAGAAACAAAGACCTAGAAACCTAAGTCATCTCTTCTAACCCTGGCCAAGACTTCGAAGAAGCATTGAAGTCTCAGGAGCTGGGGGGAGGTGGGGAGTAGCCAATAGAGAGTCTTTACCTCTCTTGATATAGCCCTAAGTGCTGCCTCTCCTGCTTTGAGAACACATTCCTCTTACCTGGCCTGAGTTAAAAGAATCAACCTCCTGCTGGCAGCAGTGAAGTCAGCTTGTGTATTATCTCAGAAACAAGCCGAATTAGTTAGCTGCCCATCAGTTCAGTTCAGTTCAGTTCAGTCGCTCAGTTGTGTCCGACTCTTTGCGACCCCATGAGTCGCAGCACGCCAGGCCTCCCTGTCCATCACCAACTCCCGGAGTTTACTCAAACTCATGTCCATCGAGTCGGTGATGCCATCCAGCCATCTCATCCTCTGTTGTCCCCCTATCCTCCTGCCCCCAATCCCTCCCAGCATCAGGGTCTTTTCCAGTGAGTCAACTCTTCACATGAGGTGGCCAAAGTATAGGAGTTTCAGCTTCAGCATCAGTCCTTCCAATGAACACCCAGGACTGATTTCCTTCAGGATGGACTAGTTGGATCTCCTTGCAGTCCAAGGGACTCTCAAGAGTCTTCTCCAACACCACAGTTCAAAAGCATCAATTTTTCAGTGCTCAGCTTTCTTCACAGTCCAACTCTCACATCCATACATGACTACTGGAAAAACCATAGCCTTGACCAGATAGACCTTTGTTGACAAAGTAATGTCTCTGCTTTTTAATATGCTATCTAGGTTGGTCATAACTTTCCTTCCAAGGAGTAAGTGTCTTTTAATTTCATGGCTGCAATCACCATCTACAGTGATTTTGGAGCCCAAAAAAATAAAGTCTGACACTGTTTCCACTGTCTCCCCATCTAGTTGCCATGAAGTGATGGGACCAAATGCCATGATCTTAGTTTTCTGAATGTTGAGCTTTAAGCCAACTTTTTCACTCTCCTCTTTCACTTTCATCAAGAGGCTTTTTAGTTCCTCTTCACTTTCTGCCATAAGGGTGGTGTCATCTATATATCTGAGGTTATTGATATTTCTCCCGGCAATCTTGATTCCAGCTTGTGCTTCTTCCAGCCCAGCATTTCTCATGATGTACTCTGCATATAAGTTAAATAAGCAGGGTGACAATATACAGCCTTGATGTACTCCTTTTCCTATTTGGAACCAGTCTGTTGTTCCATGTCCAGTTCTAACTGCTGTTTCCTGACCTGCAGACAGGTTTCTCAAGAGGCAGGTCAGGTGGTCTGGTATTCCCATCTCTTTCAGAATTTTCCACAGTTTATTGTGATCCACACAGTCGAAGGCTTTGGCATAGTCAATAAAAAGAAATAGATGTTTTTCTGGAACTCTCTGGCTGCCCATGGGAAGTCTGAAATCCAGAAACACTCTGTCAGTTTTTCAAGGTCATACAAATAGCGAGTGAAAATGTTAGTTGCTCTGTCATGTCTGACTCTTTGCAAACTTATGGACTGTAGCTGCCAGGCTCCTCTGTCCATGGAATTCTCCAGGCAAGAATACTGGAGTGGGTTGCCATACCCTCCTCCAGGGGATCTTCTGGACCGGGGATCAAACCCTGCTCTCCCGTGTTGCAGGCAGATTCTTTACTGTCTGAACCACCAGGGAAGCCCACACAAATAGTATGTTCACCGAAGCACACTGTGGAAACTCTTTGCCTTGGTTTGTGTTTATATTTAAGGGTTTGGCGCAAAGGTCCCAAGCCTCAGGCACTGTGCACAACTCATGGCCTCTGTGAAGGGTGCCCCTTGGTCTTCTGCAGGGCTCCAGCTTGAGGGGCCTCAGTTGAACCCAAAGGGAACCTGAAGGAAGGGTCAGAAATCCTAAAAGCAAATTCAGTCTAAAATGCCTCCTACCCTATTTTATTCCTCCATCACTCACTGTCCCATACACACTTCCCTCATATTATTTCAGAAGTGACCTGTAGCCAGGGCCCATAGATTAGTAGCCCTCTCTAATCAAAACATAGTTCCCTAAGCCCTAGAACACATACATGTCACCTTGTGCCAGAGCCCCAGGCTGGAGGCCACCAGGGTGATTGGGACTGGGGGCTTTTTTCTGCCTAACTGTCCTGGCAAATCTGCTGCTTTCCTCCTTCCTTCTCTAAAAACAAACAATAAACAAATAAAAGCAAGATCATTATCTTAATCTTTATATCGAGTAAAGATAAAAGTTTTCAGTAACTCTATTCTTTAGCACCCTTACTCAACCTAGTCATTTAATAAAACCTTACAGGACCTTTTTTTCATGCCTTTCTTGTTGAATATACCATCTTGACTAGTTTGCTGGAGTTGCCATTAAAAAAAAAAAGTACCACAGATTGAGTGGCTTAAACAATAGATATTTACTTTCTCACTCTTCTGGAGACTGGAAGTCTGAGATTAAGGTATCATCAGGGTTGGTTTCTTCTCTGGCTTGTAGATGGCCTCCCTATGTCTTCCCACAGTCTTCCCTCTGTGTGTCTCTGTGTCCTAATCTCTTTTTATAAGGACCAGTTCATTCTCAATCATGTACAACTCTTTGAGATCCTATGGACTATGGCCCTCCAGGCTCCTCTGCCCATGGGGATTTCCAGGCAAGAATACTGTAGGTTGCTATTTCCTCCTCTAGGGAATCTTCCTGACCCAGGGATCGAGCCCATGTGTCCTGTATCTCCTGCATTGCAGATGGATTCTTTACCGCTGAGCCACTGGGGAAGCCTTTTATAAGGACTGGGCTTCCCTTGTGGCTCAGATGGTAAAGAATAGGCGTGCAATGCAGGAGACCGGGGTTTGATCCCTGGGTCAGGAAGATCCCCTGGAGAAGGGAATGGTAACCCACCCCTCAAATTGGATTTGAGGTGAGGACACCACTCCTCAAATTGGATTTGAGGTAAGGACACCACTCCTCAAATTGAATTAGAGCTCACCCTAATGGCTTCATTTTAACCTAACTTTAACTCTTTAAAGGCCCTAACTCCAAATACAGTCATTTTGAGGTATTAAGGACTATGACTTCAACACCTATCAAGAAATGTCCTAGCAGTATGTTAGTGTCACTCTCAAGAGAGCTCAAAGGCAGTCCCAGGACTAAGACAACCTTAGTGGTGGCCTCACAGTCACATCCTATTCCCTTATCATGATCACACTATTCCTTCAATAGAGTGAGCCACTGCCCACCAACCCACTTAGGATCGCTAAGGGTACCTATCTCATAGTGCCCACTACAGAGCAAACAGAAATGCTTCCATTCTGGATACAGACCCTGAAACCCGCCACCATGCCCCCATGGCTCACACAAAGTGAAGAGCTTCATAACCAAACAAATTTGTTTAGTTTGGCTGGTATTAATGAAGAGCTAAAACTCTAAGCCAGATAATGTTCCTCCCACACACAAATACACTGCAAACACACCTGGCTTAGAGTTATGCTGATTATGAGTTAATTGACATAAAACTGAGTGTTAGCTATAATTTAAGGGGTACTATAGAAAGTTGGCAAGATTCTATCCCTTCATGCTGCCAAATTCTGAATGCTAGTCTCGCCTACCACCCTGCTCATGGTATCTGCCCACATGTGGAATGCTCCTACTCAGGTTTCATTTAGCCCCAGCTCATCTTCCCAAGGCCCCAGCTTCAATGTGCAGGGAGAACCCCACAGATTCCGGGACCACCCAGGTGGTCTTCCCATTGTCTAGACCAGGAACTCAGTAAGAAAGGAGACTGTCTCTTTGTCCAGTCATGTTTCCCCCATCCCCCTGCATGTCTTGGAATCTGCTTTTACTCCAGCCCTCTGAGGAGGCCTTTTCTCTCCAACCATGTCTTTTCTCTCCAACCAATCTGAAGAATCTTTTCTCTATACTGCCTTCCAGGAGGTGACAAAACATCGTGCATTTGCTATTTCCATGGCATCAGGCAAACACTGAGGCTATTGTTGTGGACCAGACTAGCCCAAGAGCGTTGTTGTTGTTATCATTTAGTCGCTAAGCTGTGTCTGACTCTTTGCGGCCCCAAGGATTATAGCCCGCCAGGGTACTCTGTCCATGGGATTTCCCAGGCAAGAATACTGGAGTGGCTGCCATTTCCTTCTCCAGGGGATCATCCCGATCCACGGATCAAAACTGTATCTCCAGTATTGGCAGGCAAATTCTTTATTGCTGAGCCATCTGGAAAGCCCAAAGGAAAGGTCTCCCACCTCCAATTAAAGTCATCAGGCAGGGCTAATGTTTCCTCAAGAAACATCTCTGGGCCTTTGATGAATGAGGATATACTCAGTCAAGCCCAGATTCCCCTGGTTAATCTATTAGAGACCACTCTCAGCTTTGAGAATTTTAGGAGAATGATTTTTCACTGCCACCAATGGAGGAGGCCCACTCTGGCTCTGCTGCACATCTGACTCCCACAGTTAGGGTAGCCACATTCCTCAGAACCTGCCAGAAGATGAACTTAATAAATAAGCCAGGTTGGGTTGTTTGGCTCTGTCCAGCCAAGTTATGGAAAATGCCCTGTGAAAGCTACAACCTTGCTTTTGACAAAGTCACCTGAAGGGTACTTGAACAACAGAGACATTGTCTTATTCAGTATCTCCTAGCTTGCAATAATCAAACCACAACATCAAATTGACGAGCATTTATACTCTCCAGAGTGACAAGTATAAACCACAAAAAACTGAATGAAGTTCTGATCTATGCTATAATATAAATGGACTTTGAAAAACGTGATGCTGAAGTGAAAAAAGTCAGACACGAAAGGGTAAATATTGCATGATTCCATTTATATGAAATATCCAGAGTAGTCACATCCATAGAGACAGAAAGCAGATTATTCATTGCCAGCAATTGGAAAGAAGGGGTAATGAGAAGTGACTTTGAATGAATGTGAGGTTTTCTTCTGGTATGACACAATATTCTGGAAAAAGATAGTGACAATGAACAACTTTGTGAGTAGACTAAATATCACTGAATTGTACAGTGTGAAATGGTGAATTTCATGGTATTTGAATTATCTTTAAATGAAAAAATTTAAAAATAAATAAATAAATGAAAAAATTTTAAACATAGAATTACCTACCTAAGAATAGAAGTGATGAATGGGTAGAGGGAGATTTGAGCATTTGTTTGAAATTTAATCTGTTATAAGAATATTTCAGCCCACTTGTTTTTCCCTAAAAACCTTGAGTCCAAAGCCTTTTCTAGCCATAGAATCAAAGTCTATTCAATGAAAGCTGAAGAATGTTATACAAAATTCTCTGCCTCTAAAAAGGTGAGCACCACAATATTTAACCACAAAGTGGTTGAATTTAAAACCTGCTTGCCCCTCCTGCAATATTTTATATTAGAGGACATGTTGGTATCAAGAGGTGACAGAATTGTTACCAGGTAAAATAAACCTGTTACCAGGTAAATAATGTGGCAAAAGCTCAACCCCCTTTACTCAACATTAAATACTAAAATTTCCTCAAGAAAACCTATGATCTTTGATAAACGACTGGGGGACCTGGAAGTTGTTTCATGTACCAGTTTTTGTGATGACTGCCTTTTCTATTAGATTACAAGTTACTCCTCCTGCAAACTATTTCAACAACTTTCATCCACCTGGTAGAAACTTTACTCTTTTCCCCAAAGATGGCATTTCTTTGGACTTCTCAATCTGCCCAGCAGAGGTAGCCCAGTTGTTTCTTTTCTACCTAGTAGAGAAGTTACACAGATGACTAAGGACCCATCCTTCTGTACCTCCATGTTTTATTTACTTTGACCTGCTTTCCTTGTTCAGGAGCCTTGCTATATCATTTAAGAACCCATCTGAGTAAAGCATGTGATGTTTTGACTTTTCCTCTATTTGCACTCATTTCATTTGGTTTTTCCTCCCAAGTTTATATCTGATTTTCCTTCTATGTGTGTCATTTCATACCTACATGTCACTTCCACTTGAGGTCAGTTCAGTTCAGTTAGTCGCTCAATCGTGTCCAACTCTTTGCGACCCCGTGGACTACAGCTCGCCAGGCTTCCCTGTCCATCACCAACTCCTGGCGCTTGTTCAAACTCATGTCCATCAAGTTGGTAATGCCATCCAACCATCTCATCCTCTGTCATCCCCTTCTCCTCCTGCCTTCAATCTTTCCCAGAACCAGGGTCTTTTCCAAGGAGTTGGTTCTTTGCATCAGGTGGCCAAGGTATTGGAGTTTCAGCTTCAGCATCAGTCCTTCCAATAAATATTCAGGACTGATTTCCTTTAGGAATGACTGGTTGAATATCCTTGCAGTTCAGGGGACTCTCAAGAGTCTTCTCCAACACCACAGTTCAAAAACATCAATTCTTTGGTTCTTCAATTCTCCTGACCACTTGAGGTCAGGAGATCAGAAAAGATAGAAGAAGGGCATTGGTTCATGTAGCTGAAAATTTTTAAATGTTTCCATATGGCAGCTAAAGTGAATGGCTGAGAAGATCTTTTCCAACCCTTGAAAAACCCTTGAAATCAAGGACATCTATGGTAGAGGTGGATGTAGTCTGTGAACTGCTAGTAGAGACATATCTGCAGGATGGATCATTCCCCTGACAATGACCATCATACAGGGCTAGAAAAGAGAATGCATTGTTCAGTGTTAGCCTTTCCTACAGACCACAAAACTGAGTCACATGGAAAAATTTGCAGCACAGAAACAATTGTGAAAGAAATCCAGCAGAACACTAAAGATGTCAATTATCCCTCTCTGTTTGTTCCTCCCTATAGCCGTCTCAGTGGCAATCTGGTCCTCCATTAGCACACCTAAAATAAGACACTATCTTGCCCATCCTCACTTCCTTCCCAAAACTAGTCTCATTGTTTTCCTTCTAAGCAGTTACCTCTGCAGACCTCCACCAAAATGATCACCACTTCCTCTATACTCTGATAACCCTTGCCTGGTACCTAGCATCATGTAAACTGAACCAAGAGGCTGTTTTGTGGATTACAAATATTACCGATCACAACCAACTACCATCACTTCCCTAAGCCTAATTTTAAAAGCTGTATTCAAATACATCATGAATTCTTACCTTATTGTACCTTAGAGGCACTCCTAAGATGCTTCCCTTCCTTTTGCTTTTAAAAATCTTTTATTTTAATTTATTTTTGACTGTACAGGCTTTTCTCTATAATTGTGGAGAGCAGAAGGATACTCTCTGGTTGCAGTGCATGGGCTTCATCTTGCAGTGGCTTCTCTTGTTGCAGAGCACAGGTTCTAGGGCCCAGCAGGGTTCAGCAGTTGAGGCACATGGGCTCAGCAGTTGCAGCTCCCGGGCTTTAGAGCACAGGCTCAGTAGTTGTGGCACATGGGCCTAAGTGCTCCACAGCATGTAGGACCCTCCAGATCAGGGATTGACCCCGTGTCTCCTATACTGGCTGGTGGACTCTTTAACACTGAGCCACCAGGGAAGCCTTCTGTTTCTTTTCTTAAGTTGTTCCCTCCACCTGGAATGTCTTCCTTGCCCCCTCTCCATCTGACAAACTCCTGTTTATACATCAAGACCCAGCTGAAATGTCTTTCCCTGCCAGACTTCTTTGTGAGTCTGATGAAGCCTATAGACTTTACTCAGAATAATGTTTTTTTTGTTTTGTTTTGTTTTGTTTTGTTTTGTTTATTTATTTATTTATTTTTACTCAGAATAATGTTTTTAAATTCATAAAATGTAGAAGTTACACAGGAAACCAATTATACTGAAATAGAGTTATCAAAACATTTTTACACTGATTAAATGTAAATATCTATAAAGTCACTAAATAAGATCTACTAGCAGGCCTAGTGACCTCAAGTGATAAGTGTAAGTATAGACGATATTTTGAGATTTGCTAAACCTGGAATCAGGGTGATCAACTTGTTCTGGTTGGCCTCATACTTCTCATTTTAGCACTGAAAAATCCCATGTCCTAGGAGCCTCCTCATTCCCTAGCAAACTGGGACAGTTGGTCACCCTTCTTGTAATGTGACCTGAAAACATCTGTGATTCTAGTTGGTTATGGTCACAGGTATAGCTAATGATACTGTGTCTGCTACCTGCATTTTTCATGGAGGAAAGTCTGCATTTCAGGTAGAGGTTAGTGGAAATAAAGATGTGATGGTTTTCTTAAGTTCATGTATCTTCCAAATTCTATCCATGGACTGCCCCTTGCCAGTTTAAGAACCCCTGCAACTAGCAGGACAAAGCTAGGCCTAATCTCCCCTAACCTTTATACTTTGCTCTTAACTCTGCTATAACTTACCAAGCTGTTGTTACTGTTTGTTTAAACAACACAGCAAAACTTCTCCATTGAGCACCATTCCCACAATGGTGGGAAGAATTAAAAGAAGTTTCCTGTACAGTGGGACCAGCATGAAGCAGACACACGAGGAAACTTGGAGACCTCTCATGCAGATGTATCTAAATTTGTTGAACAACTTTGGAAAACTGCTTGGCTGCAGTTTTAGAAAAACTAAAGCTGAAAAATGTATCTGATGACCAAGACTCTCTGCCCCTGAGGGTTTTGCCCAACAGGAATGAGAGCTATGTTCACCAAGAGATGTACATAAGAATTTTCAAAGCACCTGCATTTATAATAGATCCAAGTGAGAATCAACCCAAATATCCATCAAGAGGTGAAGAGATAAACTGTGATCTACTCATATAACCATTCACCATGCAGGAATGAGAACTGAAAAATAACACTTCTAGGCAACAACACTGATTAATCTCACAAACATAATGATGAGCAAAAAAGCCAGCAACAAAAGAGCACTTATTGCATGATTCCATTTGTGCAAAATACAAAAGCAGGTGAAACTAGCTTAAGCATTAGAAGTCAGGACAGCATACTGTTGGATGGGTGGGTGGTGTGGGTGTAAGGGTTTAGAATATTCTGCAGGCTACATAAGGTTGTTCACTTTGTGAAAATTTATTGAACCCTACACTATGGAATGTACATTTTTCCATATGCATGTTGTGCTTCAATAAAAGCATTTGTTTACAACATTGGAAAAGCATTCCCACCTGCTGGTGAATCTTATCCTGATAAAGCCACTAACATCAAGTGCCTTCTCCCAACTTGGTCAATTTGCTTGGCTCTGTAGCATGACCACCAATTTTCCCACCGAATATGAATTGTCCTGATGGTGCTTCGATTTTCTCCTGGCTGAAGGCCATCAGAGACCCAGCCTCTGGAACCAACCTCTTCAGCCTTTGTTAGTTGCCTTCATATTAGTAAATCCTTCATTAGTATTTCTAACAGGCCAGTAAAGAACATGTTAACACATGCCCATGCACTCAAAGCTGCATTTAGAGCTTAACTTGTTTTGTTGTTTAGTAGCTAAATCATATCTGACCCTTTTGGGACCCCAAGGACTACAACATTGCTTGACACTGTTGGAATCATAGAATTAAACACAAATCTTTTTGTATTTCAGATGAGAGATTTGTAAGATTTGTATTGAACTCTGTGATTCCAACAGCACCAAGCAATGTTTGATAAGTCCTAGTTGGTGGGGAGCAATGAGTGTATACCTCTTACACAGTTGTGAAAGCTGACTCTCAGGGTGAACTTCCATCTGCCCCAAGGATGCTCAGTAAATATATCACCTGTTTTCTGAGACAAAAAAGCTACTTACATGACAAAGAGGGCTAAGCTCTCCTCTGATGATAACTGAAGTCACTAAAGGCAGAGAATGACACAGTGGAATAAAAACCCAGGTCTTGAATTCACACTAGCTGTCTTGGCAGCATCCCTAAGGCTTCCCCTGAAAATGAGGGGCACTGTGGATAAATGAAAGTTTCATTACCCTGATACAATGCTTGGTTCCTCTCATCTATTCCAGGTAACATTGGTGAAAGAAATCCAGGGGAAGTGAAGGGCTGGATTTCTGGGGAAGACTTTCTCTTTTTGGACATTTTCCTGCATATTAAGGAGAGAAGAAAACCACAGATCAAATTATGCTTTAATTATTATGCATTACAAAAACATAAGAGACATTAGAAAAGTGGTGGGAGACTAAATGAGGAACTTCAACATGGTATCCTCTTCTGGCATTCTCTGCCCTTCTTTGAATCTTCGGTTAGAAGTTTCCCACTCCGGTATTTTCTGTTGCTGTTGTTGGTCAATCACTAAGCCATATCCAATTCTTTGTGACCCATAGACTGTAGCATGCCATGCTTCCCTGTCTTTCACTATCTCCCAGAGTTTGCTCAGATTCATGTCCCTTGAGTCAATGATGCCATCTAACCATCTCATCCTCTGTCGTCCCCTTCTCCTTTTGCCTCCAATCTTTCCTAGCATCAGAGTCTTTCCCAATAAATTAATTCTTCACATAGGGTAATCAATGTATTGGAGCTTCAGCATCAGTCCTTCCAATGACTATTCAGGGTTGATTTCCTTTAGGATCAATGGGTTTGATCTCCTTGCTGTCCAAGGGACTCTCAAGAGTCTTCTCCAGCACCACAATTCAAAAGCATCAATTCTTATTTATGGTCAAACGCTCACATCCATACATGACTACTGAAAAAACCACAGATTTGACTATACAGACCTTTGTCAGTAAATTGATGTCTCTGCTTTTTACTATGCTCTCTAGGTGTGTCACAGCTTTTCTTCCAAAGAACAAGTGTTTTTTAATTTCATGTCTGCTGTCACTATCTGCAGTAATTTTTGGAAGCCAAGAAAATAAAATCTGTCACTTCTTCCACATTTTCCCCTTCTATTTGCCGTGAAGTGATGGGACCAGGTGCCATGATCTTAGTTTTTTGAATATTGAGTTTCAAGCCAGCTTTTTCACTCTCCTCTTCCTCATCAAGAGGCTCTTCACTTTCTTCCATTAGAGTGGTATCATCAACATATCTGGGGTTGTAGATATTTCTCCTGGCAATCTTGATTCTAGCTTGTGCTTTATCCAGCCTGGCATTTCACATGACGTACTCTGCGTAGAAGATAAATAAGCAAGGTGACAATATATAGCCTTGTTGTACTCCTTTCCCAATTTGGAACCAGTCAGTTGTTCCATGTCTGGTTCTAACTGTTGCTTCTTGACCTGCATACAGGTTTATCAGAAGACAGGTAAGGTAATCTAGTACTCCTATCTCTTTAAGAATTGTCCACAGTTTGTTGTGGCCCACACAGTCAAAGACTTTAGTGTGGTCAATGAAGCAGAAGTAGATATTTTTCTGGAATTCCCTTGCTTTCTCTATGATCCAGTGAATGTCCTCAATTTGATCTCTGGTTCCTCTGTCTTTTCTAAGCCCAGCTTGTACATCTTGAAGTTCTCGGTTCATGTACTATTGAAGCCTAGCTTGAAGGTTTTTGAGCATAACCTTCCTAGCATGTGAAATGAGTGCAGCTGTAAGGTAGTTTGAACATTCTTTAGCACTGCCATTCTTTGGCTTTGGAATGAAAATTGACCTTTTCCAGTCCTGTGGCCTGCTGAGCTTTCCAAATTTGCTGACATATTGAGTGCAGCACTTTCATAGCATCGTCTTTTAGGATTTGAAATAGCTCGGCTGGAATTCCATCACCTCCACCAGCTTTGTTTGTAGCAATGCTTCCTAAAGCCCATCTGCCTTCACACTCCAGTCATTTCTGAATCAACTTAAAAAAAAAGAGTTCATGCTGTTACCCCTGTTCTAAATCTTCAGTAGTTCCCTATTTTCTTACTTATGAGCATGTTTTTCACACTTATGTGTGCTCAGTCATGTCCAGCTCTTTGCAATCTCATGGACTGTAGCCCCCCAGGCTCCTCTGTCCATGGAATTTTCCAGGTAAGAATACTGGAATGGGTTGCTATTTCCTTCTCCAGGGGATCTTCCTGACCCAGGCATTGAACCTGTGTATCCTGTCTCCTTCATTGCAGGTGGATTCTTTATAACACTGAACCACCTGTCAAAGCCATAATTCTACTTATGCGAAGTACAAAAGCAGGCAAAACTAATTTTTGGTATAAGGAGTCAGCACAGTGGTCAGTATAGGGAAGGAGCAGTGACCAGATGGGAAGATAAAAGACTTTGGACTTTGTCATGTTCATCTCATTAATCTTAGTACTCATTATGTGGGTGTATTCAGTTTGTAAGAATACACAATGCTGTATTGTTAGGATATGTTCAGCTTTCTGTGTGTATGAAACTGAAAGTGAAAGTTGCTCAGATGTGTCTGACTCTTTGCCACCCCATGGACTGTATAATCCATGGAATACTCCAGGCCAGAATACTGGAGTGGGTAGCTGTTCCCTTCTCCAGGAGATCATCCCAACCCAGGGAATCAAACCTAGGTCTCCCGCATTGCAGGTGGATTCTTTACCAGCTGAGTCACCAGAGAAGCCCAAGAATACTGGAGGGGGTAGCCTATCCCTTCTCAAGTGGATCTTCCTGACCCAGGAATCAAACCAGAGTCTCCTGCATTGCAGGTGGATTCTTTACCAGCTGAGCTACCAGGGAAGCCCCCTGTGTGTTTAGTAGACTTCCATAAAAAGAAAAAAATAAGTATGGCTGTTTAGACAACTACACAGCTATCTAATAAGTATTTTTTTCCAAAACACATTTCAATTCTTTATCATTAAGTCATGAGCTACTTTAGCTGCCTTATTCATTGCTATGCTCTCCCACATAACAGACACTTGATAAATTTCAAGAAGCCAAGATATGGTGGGTAATCTTTCCACACACTAACCTTTCTGTATACAGTGATTTTGCCATGGCATCTTCTATCTTAATGATCACTTTTTTATTTCTAAATGTTTTCAAAAATTCCAAGATCTAACAAACATAGAATTGATATAATAATGATCCATTCATGCATTCTAAAACTCAGTCTTTCCCTGTTGTTTTTTTTAAAAATTCACATAATTTTTTATTATTCATATTGTTTCAGTGAAAAGGAAACAGAGGAGAGAGTTTTTTCTTTCCCTTTCCTGAGAACAAAAAAGATAAACAGAACAGTGAGCAGGCCTGAACATTCCAAGTTTCTTTTTAATTTTAACTGCTCCTAACTCTGCATGTCTGCAACTAAGTTTGCTTTTCGCCTCCCTAATTCTGCAGGAATTACATTTTGCGCCTATTATCCTTTGCTTACCCTTATAACACTCCTTTCCCCATGTAGTTACATGTGAGAAGGAAGGCCACAGAGCCACAGAGCTGCCAGACTCAATTACTGCGTTACTGCTGCCAGCCTATGACTATTTTTGGCAAGATCCTAACACCTTAGTTTCTCATCATTGACTCCTGACTGCAATCCCTCATCTTATATAAGCCCCTAGACTCCTCATATAGTGGGGAGCATAGTCTTGAGGCATGAGCCTACTGTGTTCCACTCGCCACCACCTGAGAATTAAAGTCAACTTTCTATTACCTTCAAACTCTGTCTCCACATTTTTTATTCAGCTTTGGTGGGCAGAGAAAGCCCAGATTTGGGCTGACAACAATGTTGGAGAGAAATATATCACAGTCTTTGTGTCATGGAGCACCCAATTCGGTGGAATCAGTCTCATTCTCCCAGTTTTCTCAAAGATGATCAAAATTCTATTATTGTCTTAATATAATTTTCAAGGATGACACAATTCACCCAGCCCTGGCCTTTCAGCTCATTTGAAGAAACTAATGTTCTGTCACTAATTCCTTGGCTGTTTGTACATCTGCTGGGTGTCGGGCAGGATCAGAGCAGTTCTGCACTCTCGGCATCTGGTTAACAGTTTTCTTGCTTCATTTGCAGCTTCCAGGGCTCCTCCAATCTTCTCAAACGTTTCACAGCCCTCCGCACTCCTCTGTGCCTCTAAGAACAGCCTTTTGTTCGCTGACAAGAGGAATCTGCAGCCTCATCAGCTCTAAACCAACCTCCCACTACCCTCTGGGCAAAGTCCTCCCCAAAAGGGAAAAAAAAGAAGGGGAATGGAGAAGACCTGGAAGGGGAGGGGGCCTGGAGGTGGTTGTGCCAGATGGGGACAGGCAGGCTGGACAGAACACAGAGTTCAGAACAGGACAATGGGCCCACAGGGGCAACACAGCCTCCTGGGTGTGTGACCTTGGGACTATCTGGGCCCCATGACCTTATAGTGTGAAGGAGCTGGACTAGAGAATTCTGAGTCCTTTCCATCTCTGAACATCCCAAACCTAATTATTACCCTAAGCATCTATTATGTTGAAAAAACATGTACTGACATTTGTCTCTGGGTAGTGAAATATTAAGTCTTTTTCTTCCTCTCTTCTGCATTTCACAAATAGTTTATGCTAATTTTCCACTACTGATAATGTGTGTGTGTGCATATGTCCACAAAACCAAAATATCTATGATTCTAGAAAGAAAATGAAAAAGTTTCTTTTTTAAGAGAGGAAAATTGAATAACATTTAAAGGCAGAGGCAGAAAAGAAAGAAAGGCCCATGTGGAGGCCAAAAATCCACCCAGCACAGAAGCCCTGCAGGGACCGCATTTGATTTGGGATTTCCCACCTCCGGGGTGAAATGTCTTTGTAAACTCTTCTGGCATCATCTGCTGGTCATTCCAGAAGAAACCCTTAATATGGTTCAAAAAAAGGGCTTTGAAGTGAATTTTGGGGACCACTGATTGGGTCATATTCAGGGTGAAAATGGTATTCTATTTACAGGTAAATCTCATTTCACCTCCAGAAGTCACTTTTGATTTGGTGTTGCAGTAATGATTGTAACAGGAACACTTAAGTAAGTCCCTTCTGTGTGTTCACCTGATAACCATGCACAACCCCTTGTGCCACACAAGGCAGATCTTCCAAGTCTCTCCCCACTAGTCTTGGGCACCACTAGAGAGAGGCACTCTGAGGAAACCCACACTCAAACCACCCTCTTTGAACAGTGTGGGTTTCATCTTCCTTGTCTCTGTCCCTTGGGTTTCTATAAATATTCAACTCACTGGCCTTTGGAATATTTCATTGGTTTAACCATTCCTAGCAACCCAAAGTTCTGGCAAGTGCTCTCTCATTTGTCTTCCATCCAACATTAGCCCTGCTTTCCAAGGAAGCTACTCTGAAGAAGCTCCCTCATTCCCTGTAGGTTCAGGCTGTGGGTCGTGAGGTTCAATGGATTTCTCTCCCACTTCCCAAACTGATCCTTCCCACAGAGGCTGCCTAGCAAAGGCCCCTTAGCTTCTGAAACTGATTTTTAGGTGAAGGACAGTATGCATAACCAACAAGGCTTGTTTAAAGCACCCTCTTATAGACTCACAGACTTAGAAACTTACGGTTGCTGGGGGGAAGGGACAGTTAGAGACTTTGGGAAGGTCATGTACACACTGTTATATTTAAAATAGATAAGCAACAAAGGCCTATTGTATAGCACATGGAACTCTGCTCAAAGTTACAGAACATTGTTAATAACATAACTAGTAATTACAGAACATATGTTAATAACATAATGAATACCCCAATATAAAATGTTTTTGGTGTTAAAAAATAAAATAAATAAAATTAAAATTAAATAAATAAAATACCTTCTTATAAATATTGAAGGAAAAGCATTTTCCTTCTAACATTTTTTCTTTTCAATCTAAAAGTCACCTCTCCAAATATCAGTCTTAAAATAGCCCTAACCAGACTCCTTGAACAGATACAGCCACTTATCTGTACAGCTGTGACATTTTGACAGATATCAAAATATCAAAATATTTGATCTTCATCCCCAGTTCCTGGCACAGAGCTTCTAAAACCCTGTAACTTCCTGAGTGATAGGGGTGAGAGGAACATCTTTCATTATAATATTTGGTTTGCCACCAGATTCTGGCATGGGTTTCAAAGAGCTTCCAGGTTGGTGAATTCACATTCAGGAAGAATGATATACCCCACACTCCACAGGAACTCTTGTGCTTGGAAACCTTCCAGACATGCCCTGTGTACCTCTTCATCTAGCTGTTCATTTATATCCTCCTTAACCAAACAGAAATAGCAAGTTTAAAATATTTTTAATAAATAAATAAAAGGTACCTCTCAAGTCTTTCTGGACTTCACCAAGTTCTTCACCTGGTGTTTATTGGTGTTTATTAGTAAAGAATAATGAAAGGGACCATCCGTCTCAAGGCAAAGAAGTACTTGGGAACCCCTGATTGGTCCTGCCAGGAGGGAAGGGCTCCCATATTTGGTAAGCAGCAGGAATGCACCTCCCCCTTCAGCTCCTACATAGCTAGGCAGGTCCAAGAGTATGTGCAGAAGGTGCACAAGAGGACAGTGTGCCCGTGGCTCCAGAGGTGCATCAGAGAGATCCTAAGGTATGTGGGGAGCAGAGTTTATGTGTGATAACCATTTCTGTGGCCAGGGCTGTTCATTTTTAATAGCACTACACACCATGCAGTGATTTCTTGGCTCTCACCTCCTGGGATGAGTCCCAAGTCTGGGGACACTTGAGAGAAGATTGCACTGGGGTTCCTGTCTATGTTTTGGTGCTATAATAAAATGCTAGCTTAAGGGTTGGCTGGCTAGGATTTTCTTTTGTTTTTAAGCCCTTGCCTCTGAAGACTAATTTATTTCTCAAGGTCTCTATGCTTTTATTTTTTAATTTGATGCACGCGTAATTTATGCTATTATTCTTATTTAAGTCTTCTCCTACCAAGGGGTATGGGCTGATGAAATAGGTTTAGAAGATTAATGAATGTTTTCTTCACACTTGGATCTCTTTGGAGAAAGCTTGTCTGAGATCATTGTGATTAGTGGGCAATGATGAGTGGGATGCTGGAAGGCTGGGTGCTCAGACTGCTGTCTGGCACACTCATGCCCACCCTGGGACAGTGACTAGGTGATGTCTGCATGTAAACAGAGGTCAGCAGAGGCCTCTTTGCAGGAGTTGAGAGAAGCCTGGATATGCATACAGTTAGGTTGCATTTTGCCTATTTTTCTGCATAAGAATCTGTGTCACACTAGAGTTGAACATTTTGAACGAAGAAGTACTAATCATTTTAAGGAATACTGCAGGGAGGGTATATTAGGGCCTAAGCAAGATAAACTTTTCAACCTCCTTCAGCTCTGGCACTGGTGAACTCAGGAAATCTTCTAGAAGATGGTCTAAGCAGGCTCTGCCATTGTAACTCTCTGTGTATTCCTGATCCACATGGACAAAGGTCCAGGTGCTGAATGCCCTGAATATTTGACCCAAAGAGAGGGAGTTCCACAATAGCTATTGTAGTTTCAGGAACCAGTTGTGACTAATTACCAGACTGGGGGCTTTAAGGGGGAGGGATATTTCCTGAGGTCATCGGCAGTCTTTCAGATATCCTGGGGCCAGCCTGGCTCTTGGTGCTTCCCCAAGCCCTCTTATTTCATTTCCTCTGAAATTCTTCACAAGCTCTGCTGTTCACTTAACTGAGGGGCCATCAGAGCTGCTATTCACTTAACCTCACACCCAGTGAATCAAAAGTACCATCCCCTTCAGCAGCTCAAAAGGGTAATGGGACATGGCCCTTGGGTTCCTGGGAAAAGCATCACAGAGCTGGATTCAAATCTGCCCCCCATTCCCTGCTGTTGTGTGGCATCAGGCAAATTACTTAACTTCTGAAACCCAATACAATTTTATAAAGTGAGGATAATAACATACCTTCCCCATTTGAGAATTAAGTTAGGCAATGTAAGCAGCTGGTATGGTACATGCAATAAGAAGCTGGTTGAGGGAGGAGGGTGGGACCCCACTCTCCCCAGGATGTGATTAGAAAAGATATCCATGAATAATCAAATTGCCTCTTGCAACTTCTGAACTGTCTGATAAAACCAAGATCACCATCTTGAACGGTGTAATTCCAGGCCAGAGCAAGAAACTTGGTTTTGACTTAACCCTATGCAGACCAAGCCTGGGAAAACAGTTATGTTTCAGGAAAAATGTAAAGGGTACAAGAATGACATTCCTGTTAAAGAATCTCCTACACACAGGAGGGGACATGGGAGACTCAGAACTCCAACTGAGGAAGTTAACTGCTCCAACCTTTTCTGTTGCAGATTCTGACACAATGAGGAAACATCTAGGTGGATATTGGTTGGCCATTGTCTGTGTCCTGCTCTTTAGCCAGCTCTCCTCAGTCAAGGCAAGAGGCATAAAGCACAGAATCAAGTGGAACCGGAAGGCCTTACCAAGTACCTCCCAGGTCACCGAGGCCCACACTGCAGAAATCCGCCCAGGGGCGTTCATCAAGCAAGGCCGGAAACTGGATATCAACTTTGGAGTGGAGGGCAACAGGTACTATGAGGCCAACTATTGGCAGTTTCCTGACGGCATCCATTACAACGGCTGCTCCGAGGCCAACGTCACCAAGGAAAAGTTTGTCACCAACTGCATTAATGCCACCCAGGCGGCAAATCAAGAGGAACTGTCCCGTGAGAAACAAGACAACAAGCTTTACCAGCGGGTCCTGTGGCAGCTGATCAGGGAGCTCTGCTCCATCAAGCACTGTGACTTTTGGTTGGAAAGGGGAGCAGGACTTCGGGTCACTCTGGACCAGCCCATGATGCTCTGCTTGCTGGTTTTCATTTGGTTTATTGTGAAATAAGCTTGCAGGCAGGTTGGCAGCCACAGAGATCAATAGGCAAGCAAACTATAAGCAAGTTATTCCAGTTCTTCTCCTCTAATCCCAAATCCCAGGTGTTCTGAAGGTACCAAAGAGCAGTGATTGTTTCTTCAGTGCTTTAAATAGTACTCCCAAGTATTCACTCAGGTGCTTGATTATATTAGTTAAATGTATGAGTATCAATCCTCTCCAGGCTCTACCTAAAGTTGGCTTGTTCATCATTGCATTCTCAACTCTGGTGTAGCATCTGGCCCACCATATTATGCAATAGATGTTTGGTAAGCAGATAAAAGAATGTGCCAGGGACTATACCAAGCACTTCATAATGCTTCCCAACAACTCTCAGAGGTAGGTGTAATAGGTATTATTCTCTTGGTATAGATAAGAAAATTGAGGCTCCAAAAAGTAAAATAGTGAAGTAGTCAGAAAGTGTTGGCCATAATCCAACCCTGGCTTATCTAACCTAGATTTCCTGCTCTGTACAGTTCTACTTTTGGAAATACAAAATGACTGATGCTGATGGCCACGTTTTTGAAAACTTATTACATTTAAGTTAATTAATTAGTTTAATTAAAGTAATATATAATAAAGGAATTAAACTAAAATATAAATAAAATCTAGACAAATGTCCATATTGCCTAGTAAGGAAGTATTACCAACTTCATTCCTGGAGTAATCTAGATCTATGGTACAAAGATGTTTTTTCACAAGAAGTATAAGTATTTGCTACTCGCATCTCTGAAGTAGTTAATGTATTTAAGAAACTATTTCTAAATGATAAATTTCCTTTCTAATGTTCCTCTAATCCTGTGTGCATGTTTTTAGGTATACAGGCATACAAGCATCTTTAAATATATTCCCTTTATACAGGTGCTCCATACAATCTCTGGTCATTCTTTTACTGCCACTTTGGTGAGGGACCATCATTTCCATGAACCACTTACAGCTTCAAAAACACAATTCCTCAGTACAAAGGTTAAAAATAAATTATATCTTTAAGAAGATCAAGTAATGAATTAATACATGCCATAATTAAGAATTATCATTAGTTAAACTACATTTATATTACAAAATATCAATACAGTTTAAATAAAAATAATGAATCTAATACTCTAAAAGATGCCCCCAGAGGCTCTCTGAGGATATGCTCAGAGTACCCACCCCCCACCCTCAGGAGTTGTTGAACCATATTTGGTGATAAAAGTTGCTGAATATTATCAGTTGTCTGTATGGGTGAAAAAATGTGCATTGTCAGACAATTTTATCCAAAGTATTTTAAAATGTGAGTGTTGATAATGGTACCTCTTGTTCTGAACCTCCACTGCTAATCAGTGTTCTTCTCAAGGATACAGTTGGAAGGTTTTTACATAGAAAGCCAGTGGAGGACTTGGGGGCCAGACAGCCCGGGGGAGCACCTTCCCCTGGGTGTGAGGGATACTGCCACCCTGCCCTGACAGCGCGGGGAGCTCCTGCGCAAGCATTCCTGAGGAACTCCTCTGTGGCTTTCATGCCGTTGGCACTATGCTCGTCTTCCGCGGTCCTGGTGAGTTCTAGATCAGAAACTAAGACTAAAGTCCAGAACACATACAGGTTATTTCCCACAAGTCAATATTTTAATAATAACAATAGCAATAGTGACAAAGTACTTACAGGCTGATGTTGAAATTTCAAGTCCCAGCTCTCCTGAGTTTAATTATAAGGGCACACACAGCCTTGTAAGTAAAATGACTTCATTTCTTATGTGATAACACTCAGCCATGATGTAGTACATTTTCTATTATTCCTGTCTTTCCTCATTTCATTAATAGTTCCAGAAACCAGATTTAAGTGGGTGTGGAGTGAATTGGTATATAGTGATTTAAATGCCAAATTTATTATTGGAACTTAAAATTGATTCCATATGTATTTGAACATCCTTGCTCATGTTTATGAATTTTGAGATCCAGTCAAGGCTTTGTGAGTCTAGTTTTTCACTTTAGCAAAGGTTGGTCAAGTGCCTACTATGTGTAAGACATTGTGAAGGATTTCTGAATTATTCTTGATGGAGTCATTTTAAAAGTGAATAATTTCACCAACCATTGATTCCTTGTCCCTTCTAAGCATTCATTTTTAAGATATGTTTATTGTAAAAATGACACTAAAATTGCAACAGAAATCCAAAACCAAACATTGCCCACAGTTTTAGCATCTGATTGTCAGTGTTCTAATTTTGCCCTATAGCCTCCTAGTCCTTACTATTTGCATATACAAATGTACATATTTGCAATAATAATTTAAGTGACCATTTATATTCTAAATTTTTGCTTAACTTTGTTCTATGCTTTTTTCATTTTTCTATGATTTGGGGGTTCTTGCCTCCTACTGCCTTCCCCAAACCACTCTCCTTCCTGCCTGAGATGTAGCCTCCATGCTTTCATTGTGCTCAGATAGAGAGTTTTTTGTTTGATTGCTTTTTAAAAATACTGTAATCATACAATTCACATTTATTCTTCTGCAATTTGTCTCACTGTGTTATCACCTTCTCCCTAGTGCAACAGCCGCCTAGTTAGTTAACTTGTCCTTTAGGATGTGGCATGATATTCTATACCATGGACTAGACCCTGATTGAGTTAATCATTTCTTTGTTGATGGACCTTCAGGTTGTTTCCAGTTTTTTTGCCACTGCAAACAATAAACATCAATGTACAGACAACTTTGCAATCTGTTACTTTTATTTCTGTGGAGTAGATTTATACATGCAACATTTCCAGAACAAAGCTATGTGTAATTTAAATTTTTCTAGACATGACTAGATTATGTTCCTAAATAGCTGGAGCAATTTTCATTCTACCCCCTGCAGTATACTGTGCTAACTTTAAGAGTCTCTAAGTCATTTAAGTTATAGCAACTGCCTTTTCTCCAAATGGTGCTTGAGCATCTTTTCTACTTGGCATACAATACACCTAAAGCTTTCCAACTAATTTCTGAGCATAAAGACTATTTGAAAATTGTAAAACTGTTAGCAGTTTCCATTTTACACCTAGTCTGTGGCCCAAAACATCTGGAAAGCCGGAGTGTGTGAGGGCTTCTGCTCAGAGAGTGGTTTGTTTGCACAACTCCATACTCCCTAACTGGCAGAAGAAGCACAGTGTGATGTTTGGTCTTGGCCTTTTTATTGATCTTCAGTAAAATAGGAAATAAAAGTATCTGCATCCCAGCAAGAATGCTCTCCAGGTTGTAAAAATCAAAAGAAGTAGAAGTCAAGCACACAGTGTAAATAGCCCATGCTTCTCCTTTCCTCTGAGCTGTCTGGGCAGACGATCAGCATCTTCCTGGAGCCCTCACACCCCACCTGGCTTAGGATATGACTGGCAATGTTGAGAAAGCCCACCCTCTGGTCCTAACGAGGTATGTCCCAGGTAGGGGCCATGAGTTTGTCTTGATTGCCCCTACTCTCTACCTCAAGCTTTCTGATAACGAGTGACTCACTTTGGGAAGTGGACCCCTGGCCTTAACTTTGCACTTTCAGTTTGGTCACATCTTTCTTTTTTTTTTGCAGTGTGCACATGTCAATTCCACGCTCCTTAACTAACCCATTCTCTGACCTTTCCCCCTGGTAGCCATAAGTTCATTCTCTAAGTCTGTGAGTCTGTTTCTGTTCTGTGAGTGAGTGCATTTGTATCGTTTCTTTAAAAATTCCACATAGAAGGGATTCTCTTTCTCTGGCTTACATCAGTCAGTACGACAATCTCTAGGTCCGTCCATGTTGCTGAAAATGGCATTATGTAACCCTCTTTTAATGGCTGAGTAACAGTCCATTGTATATATGTACCACATCTTTGTCTATTCCTCTGTCTATGGACATTTATGTTGCTTCTGTATCTTGGCTATTGTAAGCTGGGGTGCATGTATCTTTTTTTTTTTTTTTTTTTATTTTTTTAATTTTTATTAGTTGGAGGCTAACCACTTTACATCATTACAGTAGTTCTTGCCATACACTGATATGAATTAGCCATGGATCTACATGCACTCCCCATCCCAGTCCCCCCTCCCACCTCCCCCTCCACCCGATCCCTCCGGGTCCTCCCAGTGCACCAGGCCCGAGCACCTGCCTCATGCACCCAACCTGAGCTGGTTATCCGCCTCACCCTAGATAATATACATGTTTCAACGCTGTTCTCCTGAAACATCCCACCCTCTCCTTCTCCCAGAGTCCACAAGTCTGTTCCATACATCTGAGTCTCTTTTTCTGTTATGGATATAGGGTTATCGTTACCATCTTTCTAAAGTCCATATATATGTGTTAGTATACTGTAATGGTCTTTATCTTTCTGGCTTACTTCGCTCTGTATAATGGGCTCCAGTTTCATCCATCTCATTAGAACTGATTCAAATGAATTCTTTTTAATGGCTGAGTAGTATTCCATGGTGTATATGTACCACAGCTTCCTCATCCATTCGTCTGCTGATGGGCATCTGGGTTGCTTCCATGTCCTGGCTATTATAAACAGTGCTGCGATGAACATTGGGGTGCATGTGGCTCTTTCAGATCTGGTTTCCTTGGTGTGTATGCCCAGAAGTGGGATTGCTGGGTCATATGGCAGTTCTATTTCCAGCTTTTTAAGAAATCTCCACACTGTTTTCCATAGTGGCTGTACTAATTTGCATTCCCACCAACAGTGTAAGAGGGTTCCCTTTTCTCCACACCCTCTCCAGCATTTATTGCTTGTAGACTTTTGGATAGCAGCCATCCTGACTGGCGTGTAATGGTACCTCATTGTGGTTTTGATTTGCATTTCTCTGATAATGAGTGATGTTGAGCATCTTTTCATGTGTTTGTTAGCCATCTGTATGTCTTCCTTGGAGAAATGTCTGTTGAGTTCTTTGGCCCATTTTTTGATTGGGTCATTTATTTTTCTGGAGTTGAGCTGGAGGAGTTGCTTGTATATTTTTGAGATTAATCCTTTGTCTGTTGCTTCATTTGCTATTATTTTCTCCCAATCTGAGGGCTGTCTTTTCACCTTGCTTATAGTTTCCTTTGTTGTGCAAAAGCTTTTAAGTTTCATTAGGTCCCATTTGTTTATTTTTGCTTATATTTCTGAAATTCTGGGATGTGGGTCATAGAGGATCCTGCTGTGATTTATGTCGGAGAGTGTTTTGCCTATGTTCTCCTCTAGGAGTCTTATAGTTTCTGGTCTTACATTTAGATCTTTAATCCATTTTGAGTTTATTTTTGTGTATGGTGTTAGAAAGTGTTCTAGTTTCATTCTTTTACAGGTGGTTGACCAGTTTTCCCAGCACCACTTGTTAAAGAGGTTATCTTTTTTCCATTGTATATCCTTGCCTCCTTTGTCGAAGATAAGGTGGTCACATCTTTCATCTCTACCTTTTCTTCATGTGCTGTATATGGCTGGACAAGGATGCCCTAAGATATTAATACCCACATGTTGCTATGTGGCACACTCTGGAGTCTGCCAGGGTCTCAACTTGAAATGCTGACAGTGGGGCCCACATGCCTATATGCAGGTAGTGATAACACATGGGCAGACTACATATGCCAGGTGAGTAGTCAAGAAAACTTACATAGATGTGGCATGATGACTTTTCCATTTCCCCAACTAAAAGCTCAGGTGCTGCTCAGTTGAAGAGCAGACCTCTGATAATCCTAGCTCAGGTCAGTGGCTACATGTTCACTTTTTCTGCCCGAAGGTCATACAGTCAGGCACAGCAGAGGGCTTGTCCTTATCTTATCCTCATTGCCCATAGAAGTCCCTGTTTCAATTGGGCACCCAGCCTCACAAGTAGAAGAGAAGGGAGCCAAACTCCTATGCTACTGGGAAAAACAGACACCTGCAAAATGTAAATAAGATGCTATATCTTTGACATCTCTTAGCCAATCCCATCAAAAACCTGCTCCAGAAAAACAGACTCAGCTGTTTCCCTTGGCAAATGGGAGCCTTCACCTGGACCCACAAGAGGCCTCAAACTGACCACCCTACTCCCAAAAGGATCTTCCTGGCAGCTGTATCCAGGCCAAAGCTGACCACCCAGGAGAAGGTTATCCTCCAATACCTAAGTGTCCCTGAATCCCCAAGATGCTTCCATCTGTGAATTTCTTATCTTCATTCATCCACTCAACCCCCACCCACCCCTCCCTGATCTTCCCTTGGAATTTCCACATCTTTTTGTAGGAAAGCATTGCCTTCTTAAACAATACGAATTGTTTTAACTCCAATAGGCTTGGCTTTAAATTGTACAGGGAAGTTGGCAGAAGGCCAGAAAGGAAGCTGGAAACAAATCAGGACCAGAGGACCTAACACAGCTGGTGTCCCTGAATAAATGGAGGTGCGAGGGCGAAAGATTTGGGGCGGGGGTAGGGGAACTGCTGTTAGCTAAAAATTGTCACTTGCCACCTGCCTCTACAAGTATAAACTCTCTAGCCACTGCAGTCGCTGACCTTCAACACACACTGAAAGGAGCTCAGGGCGGAGATCAGGAATGAGGTAATCTATGCTCTGGGAGAAACTGGCAGAACAGGCCTTCAGATAGTTAGATATTTTCAGAAGATTTTATGAGCTCCAATTCTTCCATCTCCTCATATGTAGAAAAGCTCTAAAATCACTAAGGGTGACATCTGCTCCTCATGACTAGCAGCAAGCTTCTGCCAAGACATGTGCTTGATGGCAGGCATTCACCAGTTCACATATATACCAACCTCCCCCACTATGTCTTTGGAGCAGTTCCTCAGAGCTCTCTGAGATGCTGTCCTCTGGGTTGTAGTCCTCATTTTGCCCTAAATAAAACTTAACTCACAACTTTCATGTTATACATTTTTTTTTTTCAGTCGACACTATTCACAGGAAGACTTACCAGCTTAAGGCTCGTCAGAGGTGACATCAGCATCCAACCATGCTCTAGGCTCAATAAACAAGGTCCAACACCAAGGAAAGAAATGTTCAAGGACTAAGCAGAAGGAAGGGACCCAGGGAAGGGTCCTGGTTAGGTAGTACCTATAGTTGTGTTCTCCTTGAATACTTGAATTTCTCCTTGAATTTCCAAATCCATAATCCAGGTTTCTAATTTTTTTAACTGGCTGTTTTGACTCAAGTTTATTTGCCACTGAAGAACAAAATGATAGAGCTTTGTAGCATCTGCAGTGCTGTGATTTATAAGAAACATATTGTTAAGAGATAAACTGAAGTATTTTTAAAATTTTGAGTTTATTTGAGCAAAAATAAATTTGAATCAGGTAGTATCCAAGCTAGCAGACAGAAAGGAGCTCCAAAGACCCGTACAAAATGGAAGACTTTTACATTTTTTTATTTTTTAATATATAAAATTTTTATACAGTGACTTGTTTAGTCGTTAGGTTGTGTCCAACTCTGCAACCCTGTGGACTGTAGCCTGTCAGGCTCCTCGGTCCATAGGATTTCCCAGGCTGGAATACTGGAGTGGGTTGCCATTTCCTTCTCCATGGAAGACTTCTATAGACAGAAGGGGGTGGAAAAAGGAAGTAACCAGCAAAGAATGGACTGTCTGTGGCAAGGTTGCCTTCCTTTAAGGGACAGCAGGGGCCTAACAGGGAGATTATATTACTAGTGCTTACCAGGTAATTCCTGGTGCTTCCCTGATAGCTCAGTTGGTAAAGAAACCGCATGCAATGCAGGAGAACCTGGTTTAATTCCTGGGTAAGGAAGATCCGCTGGAGAAGGGATAGGCTACCCACTCCAGTATTCTTGGGCTTCCCTGGTGGCTCAGCTGGTAAAGAATCAACCTGCAATGCGGGAGACCTGGGTTTGATCCCTGGGGTGGGAAGATCCCCTGGAGAAGGGAAAAGCTATCCACTCCAGTATTCTGACCTGGAGAATTCCACGGACTCTATAGTCCATGGGGTCACAAAGAGTCGGACATGAGTGAGCGGGTATTTTCAGATTGACTGGCTTAAGATTCCACTCTGGGGAGAGGTTGTGATTGTAATTAATTTAGGTATTAAATCTCAATTTAGTGACACACGCTTAGTACATTTGGGACCTGTTGCCTCTTTTATTATCAATATATTTGGTAATTTTCTGGTCATTCAGATGACCAAATATATTTCTCATATATATTTGGTCTTTATCCACGGTTACTCATTCACAGATCCCCAAAACATTGGAACTTCCTAAGTGGCGAGAAAAATTTTCAATGGGATTAGAACAATTTTGTCATAATACTTGGTCCTTTCGCTTAGTTCCTAAAATCACTTGAGAACCATAAAGGTGTCTTAATATTAATGACAAATCCCTTTCCACAACTACTGGATTTATATTAATGTAGTGACTTTTTGAGAGCACCCAAGGATGGGGACTGGTTGCCAGGGAGAACAACCATGAATTAAGGTTTGGAGCTTTCAGTCCCAACCCCTAATTCTGGGGAAATGAGGGTGCTAGAGATTGAATTAATGACCAAATGCCAGTGATTTAATCAACATTTCCTGTGTAATGGATCCTCCATAAAAACCCCAAAGGATGGGTTTGGAGCTTCCCAGTAGTGAGCACGTGGAGATGTAAGGATTGTGATGCACTTAGAGGGGCATGAACACTCCACACCCTTCCCCATCCCTTATCTTACACATCTCTTCCATCTGGCTGTTTTTGAGTCATATTGTTTTGTAATAAACTGTTAATCTAGCAAGTAAAATGTTTTTCTGAGTTCTGTGAGCCATTTTGTTGTTTTTCAGTTGCTAAGACATGTCTAACTCTTTGCAACCCCATGGACTGCAGCACACCAGGTTTCCCTGTACTTCACTATCTCCTGGAGTTTGTTCGAATTCATGTCCATTGAGTCGGTAATGCTATCTCATCCTCTGCTGCCCATGCTCTTCTGCCCTCAGTCTTTCCCAGCACAGGGTCTTTTCCAATGAGTTGGCTCTTCGCATCAGGTGGCCAAAGTATTGGAACTTCAGCTTCAGCATTAGTCCTTCCAATTAATATTCAGAGTTGATTTCCTTTAGGATTGACTTATTTGATCTCCCTGCTGTCCAAGAGACTCTCAGAGTCTTCTCCAGCACAATTAAAAGCATCAATTCTTCAGCACTCAGCGTTTATGATCCAACTGTCACATCCATACATAACTACTGGAAAAACCATAACTTTGACTATACAGACCTTTGTTGGCAAAGTGATGTATTTGCTTTTTAATATCGTGAGCCACTTAGGTAAATTAATTGAGTTCAAGGAGTAGGTCTTTGGAAACTCAGATCTATTGTTGGTCAGTCAGAAGCACAGATGACACTCTGGACTTGGGACTGGTATCTGAAATGGGGGTGGAGAGCAGGCAGTCTTATAGGATGAACCCTTAACCTGTGGAATCTGACACTATATCCAGGCAGATACTGTCAAAATTCAGCTGAATTATGTCCAAAACACCCAGTTGGTATTGGAGAATTGCTCAGATGTGTGGGGATATCCACCCTATGCCTCAGCACACACACACACTGGATTTGGTTCCAGAACCCTTTTAGCATCTTATAAAACTCATTTTATCTACCCTTCTTTGTGCCTAAGCCAAACATCATCATCACCTCTGCACCCCTGAAGAAAAATAAAATAGAGATGAGCAAGAGGCAAAGAGTCAGTGGGTTTCCCTCAGATTTTGGCCTACATAGCACAGTCAAGGTAGAGAGAGCACCTACCCACCCACACTTAACAGGCTTTTCTGGGCTTATTGTCACAAAAGCAGGTTCTAAAATGTCCCATCTGGAATTTCAAACTTAGTGTGGTCAGTGAACCGCTCCCTCCCAGCTAAGAGACTGACCTGTGCAGATGGAAGTCTCCATAAGTCCAGCTGCCAGACTTTCTCTCTGGACAGGACCTGAACCTGTCTGTGGAGTTCCCACATCTCTATTTCGAGGCCGTTGGCCCTCTGCCTTAGCAGATGGCTTTTACTTAGAATTACAGATAATTTTCCTCTGGGCACTAGCTCAGGTCCTAAATTATATTCACCATGTTAGCTGATGTCCTTTCATGCCTTATCTCAGGCATTTGTTATCAAACACTTGTTGAGTTATTATTATGTGTCAGTCTACTCTGTGCTGGAGCTATAATGGTGGGCAAGTAAGGCAATATCCCTGCTATTGGGTCTTTACTTTCTGGTGGCACAAGCACATACACATATAACCACAGATAAACTCCTAGGGCAGCTCTCTGGGAGTTGGGGGACCCCTGGTTTGTACCATTTACCAATAGTGATCTGGTGTTCTGTGCCCAGGTCTTAATATATGAAGATGACTGAGTGACAAGAGCAAGAGTCAATGTCATGGATCACAGTTTCCCTAGAAATGAGAGACGCACCTTGCCAGCACCAAAGGATCACAGAACGAACACCAGACCGGTTAGGAAGCAGAAGCAAGAGCAAAGGGAGAACCCAAGTCAGAAACTTGGATTGGAGTTTCTTCAGGAAGGGCAAAGCAGGATACAGTAAGCAGTTTAGGACTGGCTGGCCTGGATGATTTCAGCGGACTTTGGGCTTCTATTGCTGCGCTCTAATTTTCTGGTTCCCAACTTTTTAAAGTAGGAATGCACAGGTCTGATAGAGAGCAGGCTCCACTTCTCTCAGCTAAACCTTTGCTATCTTTAAAAATTGGCTGGTCCTGAGAGGGCAGTCTTTCCCCAGCCAGAAAAGTATTGTTAGGATATTAAAACAACAAAATATGCAGAATTTTTCAAAAACGTGATTAGTATACCTGGCTAGTCTCAAATTAGCAGCTGACTGTGGAGGGAGAAGAGATGTGCATAGTCATTTGTGACTGGTTCCAGGACAACTAATTTAAATTTATAAACTTTACACATATTAATTCATTCCATAGGCAATTTTGTAGCCCTCTCAAGTCAGAGATGAAGTCATTTCAAGTTGAGGGCTGTCGATGATTGAAGATTGCCTTCTAGATCTCTCTCCTCACATGCAGATGGACACCCAGTGGTACGTGGGCTCGGGAAGTGCAAGTCCAGAGCAGAAGAGAGATGGCATCTGGGCCTCCACTGGAGTTTAGGATCAGTTAGCAATAAATCTTTACTGACTCTCTATCACATGCCTGACCATCCCCAGGGCTCTGCAGATACCACCGTGAAAGAATTGCCACTGCTGCCTTCCAGGTCTCAGTCAGTTGAGGAAGTGGTTAATGACTGAGCAGTATGGGAAAGTTCTGTCTACCCACGGGCACTAGCAAGAAAGGTTTCCAGAGAGGGCCAGTCTGAAAAGATGAATGGGTATACCTAGGTGAAGAAGATAGGGAAGTGCAATATTATTGCAAAAAACAAAATCAAAACCACCAAGGTACATTCAAGGAGTTGCAAAGTTGTTCAGTTCAATAGAGATGTGGAGGCATGTGGTGAAAAGTGATGCCATAAGACTAGAAAACGAGAAGGACAAGACCGACAATGTTCCTTCATTCTGTTGGTCCTACAGGGCAGCAGTTTCTTAAGCTTTACTGGGAATTTTGGTAAAATGTAGGCTCTGCTCCAGTAGGTTTGGGTGGGTGGGCTCGAAATTCTGCAGCTCTAGCAGATCCCAGGGATGCAACACCACTGGGCCACGGACTATGCTTTGAGAAGAGTGTAGGTAAGGGCAAGCAGTGAAGAGTATTAGGAATACTGTATCAAGCTTGAATACTACCTCAGGCTTCCATTTAGAAATATGACTCTAGTTGCTGGGCAGGGAATGGGCTGCAGCCAACCAGAACTGCAAAAGCAAAAAGGTTAAGTACGGTACATGGTGAGTTTGAGGTGTTCCACCTTGAACCTGCCTGTCCTCCCCTGCCTGATTCCCTTGTCCTCACCACCTGCCTTACCTCCTGCCTGTTTCTCCTCCCAGGGGAAATGCTGGAACCCCCCCCCCCACCCCCCAGGAATGTTCTCACTCTAGTACATCTTCTTAGGTGTCTGGATGCCAATCTAAACAAGATTCAGGCAAATTTATGCCTTCTGTCACCCAGTCTTATTATACTACAGAGTCATTTCATTTAGGGGTAGAACTTATTTCACTAGTTTTAAAAATAGCTATCCCCAGAGGGTGGTCATTTATTCTTTCTAATTAAACTTTACTGAATTCTATGGGGGAAACCTGTGCTATAATGAGATTCCCCCAAATCTTAGGATACATTGCTTTGAAATGTTCACAGTCACAGTGATGGAGAAACATCATAGGCTCAAACGGGCTTGGGAGGCTGCTATGGAGGCTTAAAGTAGAGCAGATTAGCTGCTCCTGGGGAGATTAGAGATGAGATTTAGGTACAGGTCATTAGAAAGTAAGACAATGCAGCACAGAGGGTGCTCCTATAAGAAGAAATAGCATGCGCAGTGACTTAAAGGGCTAGAAGGTGGTGACAAGGGCACCACAGACAGCTTGGTATAAGTCTAAAATGGACTGTGACTAGGGGAGTGGCTAGAAATGAAAGAGGATGATCACTAGAAAACAGGACATAACAACCTTATGTGCAGACCAAAAGGAGAGCAGCTAAGCTGCCAGACAATTGGACTCTACCCACTGGCCAATCTGTTAGGAAACAAACATTTACTGAGCTACTCCTGTGTGCTTGGCCTTGGGGATACAGTGATAGAGACCACAGTTAGTTTAGAATAGGTCAATATTGGAGACAGATTTAAACAATGAATATGACTAATCAATTTCACATGAGTAAAGGGGAACTGGGTATTAAAATTGAGGGTTAATATCTGTGCTGAGAGCTGACGGATTTTTTTTTAAATATATTTTTATTCAATTATTTGGCTATGTCAGGTCTTCATTGTGGCACACGGGATTTTTTTAGTTGCGGCACTCAAACTCTTAGCTGTAGCATGAGGAATCTAGTTCTCTGACCAGGAATCAAACTTGTGCCACCCTGGCATTAGGAGTGCAGAGTCCTAGCCACTGGACCACCAGGGAAGTTCTGAGACCTAAGATAAAGTGGGAGTACGTGCGTGCTAAATTGCTTCAGTTGTGTCTGATTCTTTGTGACCCTATGAACTGCAGCTTGCCAGGCTTCTCTGCCCATGGAGTTCACCAGGCAAGAATACTAGAGTGGGTTGACATACCCTCCTTCAGGGGATCTTCCTAACACAGAGATTGAACCTGCTTCTCTTACATCTCCTGCATTGGCCTGTGGGTTCTTTACCACTAGCACCACCTGGGAGGCACATCAAAACCCATTCCTAGCTTTCTTACCCTGCTGCTGAGAGTGAAAAATTGTTCAATCACTTTGATAAACTGTTGGGCAGTTTCTAATAGTTCAACATATTGACCCAGCAATTCCACTCCTAGGTATATACAAGAGAAATGAAAACATATGTCCTCAAAAAAAACTTGCATATTTTAAATGTCGATAGCAGCTCTCTTCAGAATAGCCTGTAGCCCAAACCTGGAGGAAACTTAAATGTCCATCAACAAGTGAGTGTACAATCACATAAAAACTAGGGCAAATGTCTGAGGGGGAAGATACTCTTGTTTAGCAAAAGAATATGCATCTATCTAAGCACTGAAAAATATAAGAGTAGCTTCAACTTCTAATTATGGAGATCCTTCAGGAAAAAGGTGATTTATCACCTCATCTTGAGTGGGTGTTAAAGGTAATGAAGACACAGCTATTAGTTCCAGAGTCTACTGTCTCATTTGGCCCAAATTTGCAGGGTCCAAGTGCTTGGAGGTGGGGAATGAGATGTGCAATAGACTGAATGCGTGTGTCTCCCCAAACTTCATATGTCAAAATCCTACCCTCCCTAATGTGATAATATTAGGAAGTGGAGCCTTGGAGAGATGATTGGGTTATAAAGGCTTCACCCTAACAAAGGAGTGAGTGAGTGAGTGAGTGAATGAGTAAGTGAAAGTCACTCAGTCGTGTCCAACTCTTGCAACCCCATAGACTTATACAGTCCATGGAATTCTCCAGGCCAAAATACTGGAGTGGGTAACCTTTCCCTTCTCCAGGGGATCTTCCCAACCCAGGGATCAAACCCAGGTCTCCTGCATTGCAGGTGGATTCTTTACCAACTGAGCTATCAGGGAAGGGAGGGAAGGGAGTGGAAGGGAGAGGGCTTCCCTTACAAAGGAGGCCCGTGAGAACTCCTTCCTTCCTCCTCTGTGTGAGGACACAGAGGGAAGACAGCTGCCTAAAAACCAGGAATTGTCTCTGACGCCAGCAGACACCAAATCTCCCAATGCCTCTATCCTGGGTTTCTCAAACTCTAGAACTCTGAGAAGTAAAGTTGTGTTGTTTATAAACCACCTAGTCTATGGTACTTTGTTTTAGCTGCACAAACTAAGACAAGAAGCAATAGGATCTCTGGGCATGTGTGGGAGTGTTGGTCTGCTGGGCAATTCCTACATATGCCAGCAAAGATTCTCTGTTTATGGCCTCAGGTTCCTGGATTGGGGGTGCTTATCCTGATGGCTTCCAACATGAGATCATCCATGTGTACATGGCCCTACCTCAAGCATGGAATTCTCCCTGGTTGTACTACCCCATTTATGTCTATCACTTCAAAACTAGCAACAGTGTGAATCCACAAAGACTTCCTGTATCCCACTAAAATGTCTTTAACACATCTCTACAGATCAGACCTCACTGTCTTATTTTACTGACATTGCCTTCTTCTTCCATGTATTCCCAAGTCAAATATGGATTCCTCAGGTTTAAGAGTTGACGTTTCTGTTTCTTTTGTATCCTACACAGCACCTAGCACAGAACTGAGTGCATCACTTGAATGAGTGAATGAATGAATTATTCTGTCTTGCCCCTGGAAACCGAGTTTCCTACTTCCTACTACTTCCACACCCACTTAGGAGATTCTATCATGTTTCAAAAGAACTCCGTATATCTCTGTCAGTGTCATAGCAACAATATATGTAAGTGGCTCAAAGATACACGGGATGAATTTCTTTGCTTTCCCACTCACACAAAAGTTCAGGTACTCAAGAGTTTACCTGCACCACACACACACAAAAAGAAGACAAAGTAAAAAATTGTTGAAAAAAGATATGGCAGGTTTTTAAGAACATTCTTCAGGTGTATCAGAAACAATCCCTGTTGTTAACATCTCAGATTCCTCAAGGAAAGCAGAATGAAGTGATATCTACAATCTATTTTGGATCTACCATTCTTTGTTTTTAAAGGTCCTTCAAATCTATTCCAATCCTTTTAAGAGCATTCTGCCTTGCACAGAAGAAGGTCATGGTACCTCAACAAAGTGCATAAGGTCCTTCACAACATGGTCCTTTTTTGTTCTAAGCTCACCTTCCGTAACCCATGCTTTACAACACAACCATATTACCCAGCTCTCTCAAGCCCTCTATTATCCTCTGCAAAAATCCTACTCACATCTCAGAACCACCTCAGATAAGATCTATCTTAAGATTCTGGGTAAGAAAACCAATCTCCTTGTGGTTTTGTGGTGTAATTATTTATTGATGTGTATCTCTAATAGCAGACTGTGAGTGTCTCCAAATCCAATGATAAGTTTTGATCACCTTGCATTCCTCTACACAGCTGCTGACCCAGTCTTGTCAGATATCTGCAGGGACTAGAACCCTCACAGTGGGGTCCTAAATGCCTCTCTACATGTCTGTCTCAGAAATTTCACCTCCCCTGAATCTCTTTCCTTCCACCATCCCTTTGTCTTGAAAGCACCAGAATTTTTGTTGTTGTTTAGTCCCTCAGTTGTGTCTGACTCTTTGTGACCCCATGAACTGCAGGACGCCATGCTTCCTATCCTTCTCTATCTCCTGGAGTTTGCACAAGGTCATGTCCATTGAGTCACTGATGCCATCCAACCATTTCATTGTCTATCATCCTGTTCTACTTCTGCCCTCAATCTTTCCCAGCATCAGGGTCTTTTCAGATGAGTCAGTTTTTCACATCAGGTGGCCAAAGTATCAGAGTTTCAGCTTCAGTATCAGTCCTTCCAATGAACATTCAGGACTGATTTCCTTTAGTATTGACTGATTTGATCTTGCTGTCCAAGGGACTCTCAAGAGTCTTCTCCAGCACCAGAATTTGAAAGCAACAATTCTTCAGTGCTCAACCTTCTTTATGGTCCAACTCTCACATGCATACCTGATTACTGGAAAAACCATAGCTTTGACTATACAGACCTTTGATGGCAATTGATGTCTCTGCTTTTTAATAGTCTGTCTAGGTCTGTCATAGCTTTCCTTCCAAGGAGCAAGTGTCTTTTAATTTCATGGCTGTAGTCACCATCTGTAGTGATTTTGGGGCCCAAGAAAATAAAGTCTGTCATTGTTGCCATTTTCTCCCCACCTATTTGCCATGAAGTGATTGGATCAGATTCTATGATCTTAGTTTTTTGAATATTGAGTTTTAAACCAGCTTTTTCACTCTCCTCTTTCACCTTCATCAAGAGATTCTTTAGTTCCTCTACACTTTCTGCCTTTAGGATGGTATTATCTGCATAACTGAGGTTATCGATATTTCTCCCAGAAATCTTGGTTCCAGCTTGTGATTCATCAAGCCCATCATTTTGCATGATCTATTCTGCATAGAAGTTGAATAAGCAGGTTGACAATACACAGTCTTGACATACTCCTTTCCCAAACTTGATCCAGTCCATTGTTCCATGTCTGGTTCTAACTATTGCTTCTTTACCTGCATACAGGATTCTCAGGAGGCAGGTTAAGGTAGTCTGATATTCCCACCACTTTAAGAATTTTCTGTAGTTTCTTGTGATCCACACAGTCAAAGGATTTAGTGTAAGTCAGTGAAGCAGACTGAAACATAGATGTTTCTATGGGATTCCCTTGCTTTCTCAACAATCCAATGGATGTTGGCAATTTGACCTCTGGTTCCTCTGCCTTTTCTAATCCAGCATGTACATCTGGAAGTTCTCGGTTCGTGTACTGTTGAAACCTAGCTTGATGGATTTTGAAAATTACCTTGCTAGCGAATGAGATGAGAGCAGTTGTGTTGCAGTTGGAACCTTTGTTGGCATTGTCCTTCTTTGGGATTGGAATGAAAACTGACTGTTTCCAGTCCTATGGCCACTGCTGAGTTTTCCAAGTTTGCTGGCATATTGAGTGCAGCACTTTTACAGCATCATCTTTTAGGATTTGAAAAAACCCAGCTGGAAGTCCATCACCTCCACCTCCTTAGTAATGGTTCCTAAAGCCCACTGTACTTCACATGCCAGAATGTCTGGCTCTAGGTGACTGACAACACTATCGTGGCTATCCAGGTCATTAAAACCTTTTTTGTACAGTACTTCCATGTGTTCTTGCGACCTCTTCTTAATATCTTCTGTTTCTCTTAGGTCCTTACCATTTCTGTCCTTTATGGTGCCCATCTTTGCATGATATGCTCCCTTGTATCTCTAATTTTCTTCAAGAGATCTCTAGTCTTTCCCATTCTATTGTTTTCCTCTATTTCTTGCAGTGTTCACTAATGAAGGCTTTCTTATCTCTCCTTTCTATTCTTTGGAACACTACATTCAGTTCTCCTTCCTCCTATGACTTTCACTTCTCTCCTTTTCTCAGCTATTTGTAAGGCCTCCTCCAACAACTATTTTGCCTTGTTTCATTTCTTTTTCTTAGGGATGGTTTTGGTCACCACCTCCTGTACAACATTACGAACCTCCATCCATAGTTCTTCAGGCACTCTGACTATCATATCTAATCCATTGACTCTATTTGTCACTTCTACTATATAATTATAAGGGATTTAATTTAGATAATACCTGAATGGCCTAATGGTTTTCCCTACTTTCTTCAATTTAAGTCTGAATTTTGCAAAAAGGAGCTGATGATCTGAACCACAGTCAGCTCCCTGTCTTGTTTATGCTGACTGTATAGAGCTTCTCCATCTTTGGCTGCAAAGAACATCATCAATCTGATTTCGGTATTGACCATCTGGGGATGTCCATGTGTAGAGTTGTCTCTTGCGTTGTTAGAAAAGGGTGTTTGCAAAGACAGAAATATAGATCAATGGAACAGAATAGAAAGCCCAGAGATAAATCCACGAACCTATGGTCACCTTATCTTCGACAAAGGAGGCAAAGATATACAATGGAAAAAAGATAACCTCTTTAACAAGTGGTGCTGGGAAAACTGGTCAACCACCTGTAAAAGAATGAAACTAGAACACTTTCTAACACCATACACAAAAATAAACTCAAAATGGATTAAAGATCTAAATGTAAGACCAGAAACTATCAAACTCCTAGAGAACATAGGCAAAACACTCTCCGACATAAATCACAGCAGGATCCTCTATGACCCACATCCCAGAATTTCAGAAATAAAAGCAAAAATAAACAAATGGGACCTAATGAAACTTAAAAGCTTTTGTACAACAAAGGAAACTATAAGCAAGGTGAAAAGACAGCCCTCAGATTGGGAGAAAATAATAGCAAACGAAGCAACAGACAAAGGATTAATCTCAAAAATATACAAGCAACTCCTGAAGCTCAACTCCAGAAAAATAAATGACCCAATCAAAAAATGGGCCAAAGAACTCAACAGACATTTCTCCAAGGAAGACATACAGATGGCTAACAAACACATGAAAAGATGCTCAACATCACTCATTATCAGAGAAATGCAAATCAAAACCACAATGAGGTACCATTATACGCCAGTCAGGATGGCTGCTATCCAAAAGTCTACAAGCAATAAATGCTGGAGAGGGTGTGGAGAAAAGGGAACCCTCTTACACTGTTGGTGGGAATGCAAATTAGTACAGCCACTATGGAAAACAGTGTGGAGATTTCTTAAAAAGCTGGAAATAGAACTGCCATATGACCCAGCAATCCCACTTCTGGGCATACACACCAAGGAAACCAGATCTGAAAGAGACACATGCACCCCAATGTTCATCGCAGCACTGTTTATAATAGCCAGGACATGGAAGCAACCCAGATGCCCATCAGCAGACGAATGGATGAGGAAGCTGTGGTACATATACACCATGGAATATTACTCAGCCATTAAAAAGAATTCATTTGAATCAGTTCTAATGAGATGGATGAAACTGGAGCCCATTATACAGAGCGAAGTAAGCCAGAAAGATAAAGACCATTACAGTATACTAACACATATATATGGACTTTAGAAAGATGGTAACGATAACCCTATATGCAAAACAGAAAAAGAGACTCAGATGTATGGAACAGACTTGTGGACTCTGGGAGAAGGCGAGGGTGGGATGTTTCAGGAGAACAGCATTGAAACATGTATATTATCTAGGGTGAAACAGATCACCAGCCTTGGTTGGGTGCATGAGACAAGTGCTCGGGCCTGGTGCACTGGGAAGACCCAGAGGGATCGGGTGGAGAGGGAGGTGGGAGGGGGGACTGGGATGGGGAGTACATGTAAATCCATGGCTAATTCATATCAATGTATAACAAAAACTACTGTAATGATGTAAAGTAATTAGCCTCCAACTAATAAAAATTAAAAAAAAAAAAAAATAGAAAAGGGTGTTTGTTATGACCAGTGCATTCTCTTAGCAAAACTCTGTTAGCCTTTGCCCTGGTTCATTTTGTACTCCAAGGCCAAACTTGCCTGTTATTCCAGGTATCTCTTGACTTCCTAGTTTTGGATTTCAGTCCTCTATGATGAAAAGCACATCTTTTTTGAGTGTTAGTTCTAGAAGGTCTTGTAGGTCTTCATAGAACTGGTCGACTTCAGCTTATTTGGCATTAGTGGTTGGGGTGTAGATTGGGATTACTGTGATGCTGAATGGTTTGCCTTGGAAACAAAATGAGATCATTCTGTTGTTTTTGATATTGCACCCAAGTACTACATTTCAGATTCTGTTTGACTGTGAGGGCTACTCCATTTATTCTGAGGGATTCTTGCCCACACTAGTAGATAGAGTGGTCATCTGAATTAAATTTGCCCACTCCCATCCATTTTAGTTCACTGATTCCTAGAATGTTGATATTCACTCTTGCCATCTCCTGTCTGACCACTTCCAATTTGCCTTGATTCATGGACCTAACATTCCAGGTTCCTATGCAATATTGCTCTTTACAGAATTGGACTTTACCTTCACCACCAGACACATCCATGACTGGGCATCATTTCCACTTTGGCTCAGCCTCTTCATTCAATCTGGAGCTATTTCTCCAACTTTCCCCAGTAGCATATTGGGCACCTACCATCCTGGGGAGGGGGGAGTCATCTTTCAGTTTCATATCTTTTTGCCTTTTCATACTGCTCATGGGACTCTCAAGGCAAGAACGCTGAAGTGGTTTGCCATTCCCTTCTCCTCTGTCACATCCTCTGTCTTCTACTATCCCCAGCAGTTTGCTCAGATTCATATCCATTGAGTCAGTGATGCTATCTAACCATCTCATTCTCTGTGGCTCCCTTCTCCTTTTGCCTTCAGTCTTTCCCAGCATCAAGGTCTTTTCCAGTGAGTTGGCTCTTCACATTAGATGGCCAAACTATTGGAGCTTCAGCTTCAGCATCGGTCCTTCCAATGAATATTCAGAGTTGATTTCATTTAGAATTGACAAGTTTGGTTTCCTTGCAGTCCAAGGGACTCTCAAGAGTCTTCTCCAACACCACAATTAGAAAGCATCAATTCTTTGGCACTCAGCCTTCTTTATGGTACAACTCTGACATCTGTACGTGGCTACAGGACAAACCATAGCTTTGACTATATGGACCTTTGTTGGCAAAGTGATGTCTCTGCTTTTAGCTTTCCTTCCAAGGAGCAAATTTCTTTTAATCTCATGGTTGCACTTACCATCCACAGTGATTTTTGGAGCCCAAGAAAATTAAGTCTGTCACTGCTTCCACCCTTTTCCCCTTCTATCTGCCGTGAAGTTAGGGCTTCCCTGGTGACTCAGACAGTAAAGAATCTGCTGGTAATGCAGGAGACCTGGGTTGGATCCTCGGGTAGGAAAGATCCCCTGGAGAAGAAAATGGCTACCCACTCCAGTATTCTTGACTGGAGAATTCCATGGATAGAGGAGTCTGGTGGGCAATAGTCCATGCGGTCACAAAGAGTTGAACACAAATGAGTGACTAACACTTTCAATGCTATGGGACCAGATGCCATGATCTTAGTTTTTTTTCTTAATATTGAGTTTCAAGCCGGCTTTTTCACTGTCTTCTTTAACCTTAACCAAGAGGTTCTTTAGTACCTCATCACTTTCTGCCATTAGAATGGTATCATCAGCATATCTGAGGTTGTTGATATTTCTCCAAGAAATCTTGATTCCAGCTTGTTATTCATCCAATCTGGCATTTCGCCTGATGTACTCTGCATAGAAGTTACATAAGCATGGTGATAATATACAGATTTGTCTGATACAGGAGAGCTGAAAGAGCTCCCAGGGGGCCAACGTTAAGACAATTTGAGCAACAACAAAAAAATTATATTGGATTATAATGTGAATAAAATAAATGCCCTTGAATCTATACTAATATAAATGATTGAATACATAATATATAGCAGTGAAGAGACAGATATCCTAGGTAGAATAATTCCAAATAATTTATACATATACTCTGCCCTCAAGAGTGTGGAGCATAATCTTCACTCCTTAAGTGTGAGTTGCATTAGTGATATCTTTCCAAAAATGACAGTATGGAAAAATGGGAAATGTAACTTCATAGGGAGAAACCTGATAAATGTCACCTCAGCCAGGTGATTACCATCAACATCAACAATGATAAATCATGTTGATAGTATGTACTACTGACATGATGTGAAGGAAACTGCATTTTACCTCTGTGGTCTTCCTCCCCAAAATTCATAACTCGAGTCTAATTATGACAGAAACACAAAGACAAACTCAATAGAGGTACATTCTACAAAATATCTGACCAGTACTCTTCAAAACCATCAAGATGGTTAAAAACAAGAAAATTCTGAGAAACTGTCACAGCCAAGAGAAGCCTAAAAAAGCAAACAACTAAATAATGCTTCAATATTGGCTCATTAGTTGTAATAAAAGTACCACATTAATGTAAGATGTTAATAATAGAGGACATTGGGTATGCGTTAGATGGAAACTGTCTTCTCAACTTTTCTGTAAATGTAAAACTTTTCTAAACAATCAAGTCTTGAAAAAATACAAGCAGCAAAAAAAGTATTTGCAATAGATAAAAGAAAACAGATTTCTATATGGATTACAGAAACAACTTCCGTAATCAATGAGGAAAAGATAGACAAGCCGATAGGAAAATTGACGAAGGATATGAAAAGGCATAAAAAAAACATACAAGTGGCTAATAAACATAGGAATAAATGCTTAATTTCATAACAATCACAGAAATGCACATTGCTTTAAACTATTGATAAGATAGTTTTTCCCTCATCAATTTAGAGGACTGATGATAGACACTCTTAGCAAGGCTGTGAGGAAACCATGAAAATACATTCACATAAACTTGTGTAATTAAATATGAATTAACATGAATGAATTTTTAAGAAAACTCAGAGGAAATAAAGGCATTAGCCCGGACTTCCCTGGTGGCACAGTGGATAAGAATCCACTTGCCAATACAACCAAATGTCCATGGATAGTATTGCTAAATGGAACAGCTAAATGGTACAGCAACCAAAAAGAACTATTGCCACATATAATGTGAATGAATCTCACTGACTGATTGCTGAGCAAAAGAAGTCAGATGCAAAAAAATACTTATCGTACGGTTCCACGTCTATGAAGTTCAAGGATAGGAAAAATTAAGATGATAGAAATTGGCATAGCAGCTTTGTGGGTGGGGGAGGTCCCTTGGAGCGTGTTTGAAACAGCCTAATGGGAGGGAGAGATGCTCTATATCTGCATCTGGATGGTGGTTACTCAGGGTCTTTTCAAATGAGTCAACTCTTCACATGAGGTGGCCAAAGTATTGGAGTTTCAGCTTCAGCATCAGTCCTTCCCATGAATATTCAGGACTGATCTCCTTTAGGATGGACTGGTTGGATCTCCTTGCAGTCCAAGGGACTCTCAAGAGTCTTCTCCAACACCACAGTTCAGAAGCACCAATTTTTTGGCGCTCAGCTTTCTTCACAGTCCAACTCTCACATCCATACATGACCACTGGAAAAACCATAGCCTTCACTAGACGGATCTTTGTTGGCAAAGTAATGTGTCTGCTATAGATACAGGTAAAAACTAATCAAGTGCACACTTAAGATGCATGAATTTTAATTGTAAGTTAATGGTTTTTCCAATGGTCATGTATGGATGTGAGAGTTGGACTATAAAGAAAGATAAGCACTGAAGAATTGATGCTTTTGAACTGTGGTGTTGGAGAAGACTCTTGAGAGTCCCTTGGACTGCAAGGAGATCCAACCAGTCCATCCTAAAGGAGATCAGTCCTGGGTGTTCATTGGAAGGACTGATACTGAAGCTGAAACTCCAATACTTTGGCTACCTGATGCGAAGAGCTGACTCATTTGAAAAGACCCTGATGCTGGGAAAGATTGAGGGCAGGAGGAGAAGGGGACCACACAGAATGAGATGGTCGGATGGCAACACCGACTCAATGGACATGGGTTTCGGTGGACTCCGGGAGTTGGTGATGGACAGGGCGGACTGGCATGCTGCAGTTCATGGGGTCGCAAAGAGTAGGACACAACTGAGTGACTGAACTGAACTGAAAAAGGAGGAAGTATGTGAATCTTTGACTATGGGATAATTATTTGTACTCACTGCATCATGTAGAGATCAAATTTCAAAAAGAAATATTAAAACAAAGGAATGATACATAAAGTGTGATCTATCCTTATAACAGAATATTATTCAGCCATAAAAGGGAATGAAAATGAATGAATCTTAAAAATATTATACTAAATGAAAGAAACCAGACACAAAAGTCCACCTAACTGTATGATTCCATTTATACGAAATGTCCAGAATATGGGAATCCATAGAGGCAGAAAGTATATTGATGATATCCAGGAACTGTGGGAGGGAAGAATGGGGAGTGACTGTTAGTAGGCATGGGGTTTCTTTTCAAGGTGATGAAAATGTTCTGGAATTAGATAGTGGTGATGGTTGCATAGCTTTACAAATATACTGTAAATCACTGAACTATGTGTACACTTTGAAGGAATGAATTTTAGACTATGTGGATTATACCTCCAAGGAAAAACAAAAACAGAGAGAAATGGCTTCAGAAGTCCCAGGAAAACGCAATAAGCAGAGCACACCTCTGTCATTAGGGTCAGCTTCATGGGCATATGGACTGTGCAGCCATCAGAAGGGCCCTAGGCTTGATTCAACACTCTGCTATCACTGCTTTGAAATTCTTTTTTTTTAATTTGAGATATAAAAGTCAGTTATATTGTTTTCAGGAGTATAACAATGATTTGATATTTGTGTATGTTGTAAAATGATCCCCACAATAAGTCTAGTTAACATCCATCACCACACATATCTACACTTTTGGGGGAGGATGAGAACATCTAAGATCTTCACTCTTAGTGTTCATCCACAAAAATGAATTAAATCTTGCCATTTGAGATAACATGGATGGACCTTGAGGACATTATGCTAAGTGAAATAGGCAGAGAAAGACAAATACATTATGATCTCACTTACACGTGGAATTAAAAAATAAAAAACAAGGGACTTCCCTGGTGGTCCATTGGTTAAGAATCTACCTGCCAATGCAGGAGACACGGGTCCAGGAAGATCCCACATGTCAAGAGACAAATAAACTCACGTACCACAACTCCTGAGTCCGCATGCAGCAACAAGAGAAGTCACCACAATGAGAAGCCTGTGCACAGAAACGAAGAGTAGCCCCCTTTGCTGCAACTAGAGAAAGCCCATGTGCAGCAATGAAGACTCAGCATAGCCACAAGTAAATAAGTAAAATTTAAAACTTACATTAAAAAAAAAGAGACAAGCTCACCGATCAGAGAACAGATTGGTTGTTATCAGAGGAAGGGGGAGCGGGTGTAAAATGTGTGAAGAGGATCAAAAGGTTCAAATGTCCAGTTATAAAATAAACCCTGAGGGGAATTTCATTCTTATCAACTTTCAAATGTACAATACAGTATTTTTAGCTATAGTCACTATGCATTCCTAGTCACATCACATTCCTAGGACTTATGTCATAATTGGAAGTTTGTACATTAGAAAATTTCAATAATTTTTAACAAGGGCCCATGTCGTCATTTTACACTGGGCCCTGGCAAAGTAAGTGGCTGGTCCTCTGTGTCAAGAAGATTTCATCTTTAAGGGGCTGAGGCTGGTGCCTGCCTTCGGAGGTAGGGGTTGAGGAGGGGGAAGACATACATAGAAAGTGTAGGACCACTTTTCCTTCCTCAGTTTGGGCCTGAGAACTTGGAAGCCTGAACCCTGGCTCCAAGGGCTGCCTTTCCATTCCCAGGGAAGCCTGAGGATAAGACTAAGGATCCAGAGGAGCTACCAGGGCCCTGGGCAGCCCAGAGGGCACAGCTGGGAACTGATAGGTGCAGGAAAGAGGTTGCATAGGAGGCAGAGAAGGGGCTCTAGTGAAAGGGGAGGGCCAGGGCAGTGGTGGGGAGTCATCCTCAAACCTGGGTCTCCCATTGCAGAGCATCCTGCCTCCCTCAGGGACCCACCAGTTGAGCCCCAAGCCCCTCCAACTCCAGATTCTATAAGGATGAAATTACTGGGGGACCAAGATTGAGGCATCGATTGATTTCGTCTAGAGAGTTTAAAGCTAGCAACCCAACACTGAGGAGGCTACCCAAAGAGAGGGCCTGAAAGGCTTCAAGCCACTCCTCGGCAATTAGTGTCTCCTTGTTGGGCGGTGCTGTGGATGCTGATGAGGGTAAAGCCCTGGAATGCAGAAGGGAAAGCCCCAAAAGAACACTTGATTGGAAATTTCCTGGCAGTCCAGTGGTTAGGACTCCATGCTTTCACTGCCGAGGGCCAGGGTTCAATCCCTGTTTGGTGTACAAAGATCTCAAGAGGTGAGGCAAAAAGCAACAACAACAGCAACAACCCTAGATGTCTGCCGTTTCTCCAGGGAAATCACAGGGCCTGGGGCATGTGGCTACTGCCTTCTCCACTTGGGAGCTTAAGCAGTAGATATATGGAAAACTGATTTTGTTTATTTTAGGTCAAAATTAAATTACACAATTTCTCTTATATCCACCCATCTTATTATGCATTTTACTTGTTTCTACTAATCCATGACAACTTGAATAAAAAGCTTTAACATGTAAAATGAAGACATACAAATCAAATTATGGTTAGGGTTAGTATGCACCAAGCTCTGTTCCTGTGGCTTGTTTAACCCTCACAACCATATCAGATAGGCTCTATAATTATCCCCATTTTACAGAAGGGGAGACTGAAGCTTAGGGATTAGGCTTGACTGGTAGTGAGCAAGGGACCTACTTGATCAGTCTAGGTTCAAAGGTCATACTTTAACCTCCATATCTCTTTGCTTCCTTTATTTATTTATTTGGCTGCTCTGGGTCTTAGCTGCAGCACATGGGACCTTTAGTTTGAGTATGCTCTTAGTTGTAGCATGCAGGATCCCTGATCAGGCATCAAACCTGGGCCCCCTGCCTTGGGAGTATGGAGTCTTTGTCACTGGACCGCCAGGGAAGTCCCCTCATTGCCTCCTTTTAATAAATTTTAGGGGCTTCCCAGGTGGCCCAGTGGTTAAGAATCTGCCTTGCAATGCAAGTGACATCAATTCCATCCCTGGTCCAGGAAGATCCCACATGCCATGGGGCAACGAAGTCTGTTGGCCACAACTAATGAAGCCTGTGCGCCTAGAGCTCATGCTCCGGAACAAGAGAAGCCACTGTAATGAGAAGCCCGAGCACCACAACTAGAGAGCAGTCCCCACTCTGAAACTAGAGAAAAGCCCATATACAACAACGAGGACACAGCACAGCCAAAAATAAATAAATTTTTGCATTTTAACATTTTTCATCAACAAGGTTGGAAAATCATCTCTTGCTGCTGGAGTCTTCAAGTGAAGGTTATGGTCCTGGTGTGTGGGCAGGAGACTCCACTTGGCTCTGCACTGACACAGTCTCCACCAAAAGCACAACCAGGTGCAGATAGCATTTCTGGTCCCAGGTGCCCTGTGAAGAGGTTTGGAAAGCCTGGTGTCAACAATCTTGTGTTCAGCTTATAGGTCATAGAATCAATCCCTGTAACCACTCCCTGCTCGGTCCCCTGGCTTCCTCTCTTTTTCCATTTATCAAATCCTCTCAGAGAAGAGAGCAATGTTCAAGGCACATTCTTCCCCTAATTTAGGCATTTCCAGTTCACATGAGTCCTCGACCAGACTTGGCTGAGAGGTAGATTGGGCTCTTTCACTGAGAAGGGCTTGCAGTCACTTTGAAGGAGTTTCCTGCCTCATCGGGGGGCTTCTTCCCAACCTTCAGGTCTCAGCCTAAGTATTAGCTCCATTCCAAAATTTTTCATACCATCCTGCCTAAGTATGTTCCTTTGGGTGTTTCTTTATCTCAGCTTCTTTTTCCCTTCAGAGCACCTGTATCAGTCAGCTATTGCTGTGTAACAAACTATCTCAAAACTCCATGGCTTAAAATCACAATCCTATATTATCACTCACATCTGCAGGTTAGCTGGGCTCAGCTAGGCACACCTGTGATCCTCAGGGCAGGGCTATGGGTTGCTTGGGGGAGCATTTCAGCTCCACATGTCTCTCATCATCCTGCTAGAACCAGACACGTATGTTTTTCTCACAGCAATGGTGGAGGAGCAATAGAATAAGCAGAAATGTGTAAGATCTCCTAAGACCTACACTCAAAATTGACACAAAATCACTTTAGTCAGAAAACAGAGATTTAGAATAAAATCCCGTGAGCTGAGAAGGAACTTTGAGACAGCAAAACAAAGCAGGCAAATTCATAAAGTGAAATTATGAAGTTTATTTTTGGTAACTTACCTACAGGCAGGATTGGGCAGATGATCCAGAGGCATTTGCTGCTGCACTCCAATACGCCAAAAAGGGTATGTTGTTGTTCATTGCTGAGTTGTCTGACTCTTTGTGACCCCATGGACTGCAGCACATAGGTCTTCCCTGTCCTTTACTGTCTCCTGGAGTTTACTCAAATTCTTGTCCACTGAATCAATAATGCTCTATAACCATCTCATCTTCTGCTGCCCTCTTCTCCTTTTGCCGTCAATCTTTCCCAGCATCAGGGTCTTTTCCAGTGAGTTGGCTCTTTGCATCTGGGGGCTAAGGTATTGGACCTTCAGCTTCAGAATAAGTCCTTCCAATGAATATTCAGAGTTGATTTCCTTTAGATTGACTGGTTTGATCTCCTTGCTGTCCAGGGGACTCTCAAAAGTCTTCTCCAGCACCACAATTCAAAAGCATCAATCCTTTAGCACTCAATCTTCTTTATGGTCAAACTCTCACATCCATACATGATTACTGGAAAAACCACAGCTTTGACTATCAGACCTTTGATGGCAATTGATGTCTCTGCTTTTTAATATGCTGTCTAGTTTGTCATAGCTTTCCTTCAGCAAGCATCTTTAAATTTCATGCCTGCAGTTACCATCTGCAGTGATTTTGGAACCCAAGAAAATAAAGTCTGTCACTGTTTCCACATTTTCACCTACTATTTGACTGTTTCCACCTTTTCACCTACCATTTGCCGTGAAGTGATGGGACCAGAGGCCATGACCTTAGTTTTCTGAAACCTGAGTTTCAAGCCAGTTTTTTCACGCTCTTCTTTCACCCTCATCAAGAGGTTCTTTAGTTCTTCTTCACTTTCTGCCATTAGAGCAGTATCATCTGCATGTCTGAGGTTATTGATATTTCTCTCAGCAACCTTGATTCCAGCTTGTAATTCATCCAGTCCAGCATTTCGCATGATATACTCTGCATAGAAGTTAAATAAACACGGTGACAATATACAGCCTTGTGATACTCTTTTCCCAATTTTGAACTAGTCCGTTGTTCTGCGTCTGGTTCTAATGGTTGCTTCTTAACCTGCATACAGGTTTCTCAGGAGACAGGTAAGTGGTCTGGTACTACCATCCCTTTAAGAATTTTCCACAGTTCTTTGTGATCCACAGAGTCAAAGGTTTTAGTGTAGTCAGTGAAGCAGAAGCAGATGCCTTTCTGGAATTCCCTTGCTTTCTCTAAGATCCAACGAATGTTGGCAATTTTATCTCTGGTTTCTCTGCCTTTTCTAAATCTTTCTTGTATATCTGGAAGTTCTTGGTTCAGGTACTGCTGGAGCCTAGCTTAAAGGATTTTGAGCATAATCTTGCTAGCATGTGAAATAAGCACAATCGTACGGTAGTGTGAACCTGACAAAATGGCATTGCCCTTCTTTGGAACTGGAATGAAAACTTACTTTTTCCAGTCCTCTGGCAACTGCTGAGCTTTCCAAATTTGCTGGCATTTGAGTGCAGCATTTTAACAGCATCATATTTTAGGATGAAATAGCTCAGCTGGAATCCCATTACTTCTACTAGCTTTGTTCATAGTAATGCTTCCTAAGGCCCACTTTACCTCACATTCCAGGATGTCTGGCTCTCAGTAAGTGACCACACCATCATGATTTCCAGACTTTTTCTGTATAGTTCTGTATATTCTTGCCACCTCTTCTTAATCTCTTCTGCTTCTGTTAAGTCCTTATCACTTTTGCCCTTTATTGTGCCCATCCTTACATGAAATGTTCCCTTTTATCTCCAATTTTCCTGAAGAGATCTTTAGTCTTTCCCATTCTATTGTTTTCCTCTATTTCTTTGCATTGTTCATTGAATAAGACTTCTTATCTCTCCTTGCTATTCTCTGGAACTCTGCATTCAGCTGGGTATACCTTTCCCTGTCTCCATTGCTTTTTGCATGTCTTCTTTCCTCAGCTATTTGTAAAGCCTCCTCAGACAATCACTTTATCTTGAATTTCTTTCTCTTTGGGATGGTTTTGGTCACTGACTCCTGTACAATATTACAAATTACTTTGTGAGTCACAGCCTTGTCATGGTGAAGGGGCTTGCATAACTCAATTAAGTTATGAATGCCGTGTAGGGCTACCCAAGACAGACGGATCACAGTGGAGAGTTCTAACATAACATGGTCCACGGGAGGAAGGAATGGCAAATTGCTCCAGTATTCTTGCTTGGAGAACCCCATGAACAGTATGAAAGGCAAAAAGATATGACACAGGAAGATGAGCCCCCCAAGTCAGAAAGTGTTCAATATGCTACTGGGGAAGAGCAGAGGGCAATCACTAATAACTTCAGAAAGAATGGCATTGCTGGGCTGAAGTGGAAATGATGCTCAGTTGTGGACATGTCTGGTGGTGAAAGCAAAGTCTGATGCTGTGAAGAACAATATTGTATAGGAACCTGGAATGTTAGGTCCTTGAATCAAGCTAATTTGGATGTAGTCAAGCAGGAGATGGCAAGAGTGAAAATAGATATCTTAGGAATCCGTGAAGTAAAATGAACTGGAATGGGTGAATGTAATTCAGATGGCCATTATATCTACTACTGTGGGTAAGAATCCCTTAGAATAAATGGAGTAGCCCTCATAGTCAACAAGAGTCCAAAATGCAATACCTGGGTGCAATCTCAAAAACAGCAAAATGATCTCTGTTATTTCCAAGGCAAACCATTCAATATCCAAGTCTATGTCCCAACCACTGATGCTGAAGAAGCTGAAGTTACCAGTTCTATGAAGACTTACAAGACCTTCTAGAACTAACACCCCAAAACGATGTCCTTTTCATCAAAGGGGATTGGAATGCAAAAGTAGGAAGTCAAGAGATACCTGGAATAACAGGCAAGTTTGGCCTTGGAGTACAAAATGAAGCAGGGCAAAGGCTAACAGAGTTTTGTTAAGAGAACACACTGGTCATAGCAAACACCCTTTGCCAACAACACAAGAGAAACTCTACACATGGACATCACAAATGGTCAATACTGAAATCAGACTGATGATATTTTTTTGCAGCTGAAGATGTAGAAGCTCTATATAGTCAGCATAAACAAGACAGGGAGCTGACTATAGCTCAGATCATGAGCTCCTTACTGCAAAGTGTTAGTCACTCAGTAGTGTCCGACTCTTTGCGATCCCATGGTCTGGAGTGGGTTGCCACTTCCTCCTCCAGGGGATCTTCCCCACCCAGGGTTCAAACTCACATCTCCTAAGGCTCCTGCATTGCAGGAGACTTTTTTTTTTTTTCACTGCTGAGCCACCTGGGAAGCTCTTACTGCAAAATACAGGCTTAAATTAAAGAAAGTAGGGAAAACCACTTGGGCATTCAGGTACAATCTAAATTAAATCCCTTATGATTCATACAGTGGAGGTGACGAAAAGATTCAAGGAATTAGATCTGGTAGACAGAGTGCCTAAAGAACTATGTGAACTATGGAGGTTTGTAACATTATACAGGAGTCATTGGCCAAAACCAAAATGGGTATATAGGGATTTAGAGAGCCTGAATCTAAAAACAGAATCTGACTACCAAGCAAGAAGCAAGTCATCAATGACAGTAATTGGGACTGTTTCTTCTCCCTGGGGGTCTTAAGACCATTCACCATCTGCATCAGCAAAAGGCATTCTCCCAGTTTTCATACCAGATGAAGGCAAGGTTAAAAGATGATAGGCAACTTATTTGGCTTGGGCACATTCCTTGAGAGTAGGCTGAAGCTCAATCACACAGAAAACGGTGGGGGTTATGATGTGGGCCTAAGATGGGACTGACAAAATAGAGTCAGCGTGGTTCAACCACATATTCATTCCGTTGGCCAAAGCAAGTCTCATGTTTAAGCCCAAAGTCATGTTTTTGTTCCTCCCTTCTCCACTAGAACATAAGCTCTGAGCAAGCAAGGCCTTCATCTTTCTTATGTATCTTCACCTAGAACAGTGTCAGGCATGTGACAGATGTTCAACCAGTCCTTTATACTTGTGAATGAACTCCTGAACCAGAAATGTATGCTGAAGTCCAAACAACATCCTATAAAATCATCATGACTGTTGGCTTTCAGAAATACCTCTGGTTGGAGATGGCCTTGGATACAAATTTTTGCTTATGATGGAGTTCTTTATTAGTCATGTACAACTAAACACTACTTGTCAGCAGCTCTGTACATGGCCTGAGAACCACAAGAGCCACGTCGTGGTCCAAAATGGCAGAGAAAGCCCATGAAAGTGGCCCTGACCAGGACAAAGACCATGCAAGGTATTTTCACCCCGGACATGGCAGAACCAATAAAGTTCAGAGCAGAGCCCAGCCCCAAACTCCTGGTCTCAAACTTGATTATTCTTCAGAGAAGGAAGTGGGAGTGGGCAGAGGTAGAGAGTGAGTTGCAAAGACTGATGGGCTTCCCTTTGCACCTCTTGTGAAGAATGAGGTCCACAAGAGGTGAAAAGTCATGAAGAGCATCTAGGCATGTGTGAAAACCAGCAGTCCTTGGAGTGAAGAGGCTTAGCTCAGCTGGTGACCACACCAAGCAACATGGGATAGGGTCACTGAGCTCTCTGTGCTTCAGTATCGTCATATGAAACATGACACTAAAGCCTTTGCCACCCCAAAGGGCAAAATTGAGAAATATACATTGAGTGAAGCCAACATTTCCACTGGAATCATGTGTTTCCACCCAGGCTCAGAACCAGTGGATTCTAAAATTTTTCTGATTAGACATACACTCAGTGAGCATTCTTAATATATGCTAATTCTTATTTATAAATTACATAAATGTATTTTTGAATATTGTTAGTGGCCTCTTGCACTTTCATTATTCATATTATCTTAGATCTATGTGTTTTTTGCAGTAATTTTTAAGCCTTTTAGGTTTTTTGTGCTTTTAAATACTTTAAAAATATCTTTAAATACTAATGTTAGTGACCTCTTGCACCTGCATTATTCATACTATCTGATTTATTTATTTATTTACTTTTTGCGGTGACTTTTTTTTAAAGCTTTTTAGGTTTTTTGGTGAGGGCTTCAGTAAAACTAGAAGAGGGCATCAGCAATCCACTCCGGTATTCTTACCTGAAGAATCCCACGAAAAGAGGAGCATGGGGAGCTACAGTCCACAGCGTTACAAAGAGTTGGACATGACTAAAGTGACTTAGCAAGCACATGTTCTCGGTAAAACTAAAAGTAATACTTCCTGTCACTTACATCATCCTTACCAAGGCACTTTTCTAAATGTTCTAAAGGTGTTTAATTCCCATAGTATCATCATGAGATGGGCCTTAATATTATTCCCATTCAAATGATGGAGAAATGAAAGTAGACAGTGAGTAAGCCAGGGCTCAAAATAGCAGAGTGAGGATTCGAACCAGAGCAGTCTGGCTCAGAAAGCATCAAAACCCACCAGGACGTGTCAAAAGCTTTGATGTCCCAAACACAGCCCAGGGAGGATGTCACCAGCAGCCTCTTCAAGGTATGAAGCTCTCACGTACTCTGAGTGTCCCTCTGCTTTACTTGTGCAACAAGCTACGGAGCTGACATACAAACCAAGAAAGGGCACAAAGATCAAAGTGTCACTATTTTAAGAATTTTAAAAATTCAATTATTTCAATTTAAATGGAGGTTATAGTCTTGTCCTACCTCACTTCGGAAGCCACTACTCAGAAGAGGTGTGGAAGTAGATGTAACACAGCGTCGGGACCACCAAGGGGCGCCATAAACCAACCAGCCCTGATCAGCAAGGGCCAAACCTGTTGAGGGCACTTCACGACATGAACACCTTTCGGCCGAGTTTGCTTCGCTCCTTAGCCATCAGACTCATCCAGTTTGAAAGAAGGGCCTGTCTTAATTCCAAATCCTTCTCAGCACTAGGCCTCGGAGGACGAAAAGCCTGGGTGTTAATCTCTGCTAATACCTGGATGGGGCAATGACCATGCAATTCTCGGGGAGTCCCAGAGCTAGAAGGTAACACAAGGGGGCACTGCCCTCACCTGCTGCCTCCACATCTACCACCACCTGGAGATAGATTTTTAAAAGACCTTTTTTAATGATTTCAGGGGCTTCCCTGGTGGCTTAGACAGTAAAGAATCTGCTGGCAATGCGGGAAACCTCAGTTTGATGCCAAGGGTGGGGAAGATCCCTGGAGAAGGAAATAGTTACCCACTCCAGAGAACATTCAAACTACCATATGACTCCACTCATTTCACATGTTAGCAAGGTAATGCTCAAAATCCTTCAAACTACACTTCAATAGTACATGAACCAAGAACTTCCACGTGTACAAGCTGGGTTTAGAAAAGGCGGAGAACCAGATATCAAATTGCCAACATCCATTGGATAGTAGAAAAACCAAGAGAATTCCAGAAAAGCATCTGCTTCACTGACTACATTGAAGTCTTTGACTGTGTTCAGTTCAGACTCAGTTGAGTCTAACTCTTTGCAGTCCTATGGACTGCAGTACACCAGGCTTCAAGAGATGGGAATACCAGACCACCCTACTTGGCTCCTGAGAAACCTGTATGCAGGAGAAGAAGCAATAGTCAGAACCAGATATGGAACAATGGGCAGGCTCAAAATTGGGAAAAGACTCTGACAAGGCTGTATATTGTCACCCTGCTTATTTAACTTCTGGGCAGGGTACATCATGCTAAATACAAGGTTGGGTGACTCACAAGCTGAAATCAGGATTCCCAGGAGAAATAACAACTTCAGATATGCAGATGATATCACCCTAATGGCCAAAAGCAAAGAAGAACTAAAGAGCTTCTTGATGAAGGTGAAAGAGGAGAGTGAAATAGCTGGCTTAAAACTCAACATTCAAAAAACGAACATGATGGCATCCAGTCCCATCCCTTCATGCTAATAGATGGGGAAAAAATGGAAACTGTGACAAATTTTATCTTCTTGGGCTCCAAAATCACTACAGGTGGTGACTACAGCCATACAATTAAAAGACACTTGCTCCTTGGAAGAAAAACTATGACAAACCTAGGCAGCATATTAAAAAGCAGAAATGTCACTTTGCCAGCAAAGGTCTGTATAGTCAAAGCTATGGTTTTTCCAGTAGTCATATACAGATGTAACAGTTAAACTATAAAGAAAGCTGAGCACCAAAGAAATGATGCTTTTGAACTGTGGTGTTGGAGAAGACTCTTGAGAGTCCCTTAGACAGCAAAGAGATCAAACCAGTCAATGCTAAAGGAAATGAACCCTGAGGTTCATTGGAAGGACTGATGCTAAAGCTCCAATACTTTGGCCACCTGATGCAAAGAGCCAACTCATTGGGAAGGACCCTGATGCTGGGAAAGATTGAGGGCAGGAGAAGAAGGGAGCGACAGAGGAGGAGGTGGTCGGATGGCATCATCAACTCAATGGACACGAGTTTGAGCAAACTCCAAGAGATAGTGAAGGGGAAGCCTGGCGTTCTGCAGTCCATGGGGTAGCAAAGAGTAGGACACGACTGAGTGACTGAACAACAACAACAACTCACTTTAGTATTCTTGCCTCGAGAATTCCATGAACAGAGGAGCCTGGCCTGGGAAACGCCTATTAGGACATTCTGCTTAAAAAACAAAAACAAAAACCTCTAACTCACACACTCAGGCATCATCCAAACTTCTGAGGTTAACATGAATGACTTTTGGCTTTGGGACTGCATGTGATGAGAGGGTAACAGGCAGGAAGGCCAGGGGTCTCCAAACCGAGGAAATAGGCTGCAAGTGTCAGACACTTTTATCTCTCTTAAGCAGCAGGAGGAAACAAACTAGCGATAATTTTTTCCTTCTCTATACAAATTTAAAAGGAAGTTTCTCTTAAAATACTGTGTTGTCATGACACCTGGTTTCACCTGAAGCTAACTATTCTCAAACCTTGAGTTAACCAATACATTTTTCTTATGGAAATGTTTGTCTTAAGCTATGTTAATGTGCTATGCATTTACCCCAGACTGTCTTCAAGTCAGTTCCTCCAAAATGGCTCAGAACCTACTTGACAAACCAGTATGTTATACTCAGATATTGTTCCCCTAATCTATGTAAACGAAACTATTTGTATGGTAATCTGCCCTTCTACAAGATTCAAGTCAATCATTTTATGGCCTGGGATGAATCAACTGCTACCAAGATTATCACAAAATGCAACTTATGGATGAGGGGCCTGGTGCCATTCTGAGTTTTAGGACATTCCCTTCTTTTCATTAACAGACTGCTAGTGACTATATAACATCCAGCTGAAGACTAGCAGGGGGTATTCTTTCTGCCCCCTTCTGATGCCTGTGTCAGAGGCTTTCTATATCTCCTTTATACTTTAATAAAACTTTATTACACAAAAGCTCTGAGCAATCCAGCCTCATCTCTGGCCCTGGATTGAATTCGTCTCCTCTGGAGGCCAAGAATCCCAGCGTCTTTATCGTTCAGCAGCAACCTTTCAGTGAGGACCCTAACCTTGACTCTCCAAGGTGGCCTCTGAGGCTGGGCAGATGCAGGATGTGACAGCGCTGAAGCAGAGTGTGAGTTAGAGGAAAGAGCTCTGACAGGTTCACTCTGGCAAAGGCCCAGGGACTAAGAGTGTTACTCACTCCAGCAGTACCTGCACCTTTTTTTTCTTTTGGTACCAGCATCTTATATTCCTTTACACCAAAGAAAGGGCAATGCCAAATCCCACAGAATACCTTGGGGGAGTTTGCAGCATTAGAAGGCGGGACTCTATGCTCATACCAATAGAAAACATCATTCATTAATTCCATTCTGTGCCACAGAGAATAATTGACCATTAGGAATACAACAGTGAAGGTAACAGAGATCTCTGGTTTCCAGGAGCTTCCATTTTATAGGGAGAGACAAACAACAAACAAGTAAGAAAAGTCCTACAGAGTGAAGTTGACGAAACAGGCAGTATGATAACAAATCACTGAGGAAAGGTTGTATCCTGATTGGAGATGTTGTTGTTCAGTTGTTAATTCATGTCCAACTCTTTGCAACCCCATGGGCTGCAGCACACCAGGCTTCCCCATCTTTCCCTATCTCCCAAAGTTTGCTCAAACTCATGTGCATTGATTTTGATCTTGATTGGGGTATTGCTACCCCCAAATGGATGTATACCTTTGTCAAAATTCTCTGTGCTCTACATTTAAGATAGGTACATTTTATCTTAATAAGTAGACTTTATCTTAATAAAAAACTTTCTTAAATAATGACTGGAGAAGGAAGACATTACTTGGGTGATCAGGATGGCCTCTTTGCAGAGGGGACATCTGAGTTGAGACTTGAGAAATGAGAATGAGCTAGAATAAGAATGAACTAGTTAGCCATGGTAACCATGCAGCCAAGATGCTTCAGGAGAAGAAACCTGTGTGTTCAAATAGCCCAAGTTGAGAATGTGTTTGGTGGCATGAGGGGGAAAGCATGAGCAAAGGGAGCAGAAGAGCAGGTGTGTGAGATGAGGCTGAGGACGTAGCCAGGGGCTGCTGAGGAGGCCTTGAAGGTCTGTGTAGGAGTTCATTCTAAGTGCAGTTGGAAGTCTCTGGGAGGAATGAGAGGAAATGGAGGAAAGAGAGCTCCTGAGCCTGGTAAGCCCCAGGCCCTCTCCAGGCAGAGTCTACAGAAGAGGGAGGATGAAGCTGCAAAGTCAAGAAACTACCTGAGAACTACATTAGTGGCCTGGACAGCAGATAAGCATCAGGGGTCCAAGTTGTCCAGGGAGGCATTGTGCCCACAAATGGAAAGTACAGCAGGGAATGGCCAGGACCTAGAGGAGTCAGAAAGAGCCAGGTTCACCTGGAGGGCTCCTAGGCCTGGAGTATTCCACAAGTGGGCACCAATATATGCCTCCTGAAATGAGTCCCCGGAACACAGTTGAAAAGTGAGTCAGAAGAAAATGGACAAGGCTGAATGCCATTAGCGGGAAGGGCACTGCCCAACCACTGACCTGAGCTCCCTGTATGCCCACTCCTAGGAGTCCAGCAGCCGTCTTGTCGACACAACCTAGGAAGTCCAGTGTTCCAGGAAACAGGTGCCTGGTTGGTCCATATGGTGCATAAATTAATCCACAAGTCTGCAAGGCAAAGGGTTTCTCTCATATGGTCAGGTGACTGAAATTATCAGCAGTGTGTCCCCCAAATGCCTGCACTCCTCATTGTTTGTCTGGTAGATACCTTTGGGTTGTCAGCTGTGCGCTCTCAGAAAGAATGAAGAAAACCAACTGAAAGCTGCTACCCCAAACATCTAAATGACCTGGAGAAAGAAAAGCTAAGCTGGATATCTGAGATGGGGCCATCTGTTGTTATCTGAGAATGGAAGCGATCTCACCAAAGTGAAATAAGTTGGAACTAACTGCCGGGCAAGAGCAAGAAAATAGAGGGGCAATTTCAGCATGTCATTCAGGCTTACAAAGAGAAAGGCTCCTCCCCTAAGACACACTGTCTTTCCAAAAAACACCCTCTTTCTCATCTTTCTTTGTCTGGGATCTTAATTGATTCCAGCCTCAAATGAATGACAGAGCAAAAGAGCCAAAGCTTCCTCAGTTCACTAACTGCTTTTACTCACAATTATATGGTGGCTTTGAGATGGCCTAGAAGAAGGGAATGAGCTTCAAGAAGTGTGGATCCTAGGAGCTGGAGGTCTGGGGTCAGCCCTGCCTTGGCCTTGTTTCTCTCAGACTTTGTTTCTCATGACTGGGCATTATTCCCAGCTTCAAAGTTATACATTTTCTAATCTGCTAAACAGGATCATGCAACCAACTATGGGCAACATTTTTGTCTAACTTCACTGTTTCCAAAGTAGCTGAGGCTTTCCATAGTTCTGTAGATTAAAAAATGATGCCCAAAATATAAGGTCCTCATCCCTGGAACCTATAAATGTTATCTGGAAAAGAGATCCTTGCAAATGTGCTTAAAGATTTTGAAAGGAAGAAATTATGGTGGAATATGGACCCTAGATAAATTCCTAGAGTGAAGGAGAAAAGCCTTTCTTTTTAGGACATCAGGAAATCGAAAGATGAAGAACGAAGAAACAAGTTTACAAACCTGTGCTGTGGAATAACTTTAATATTTACATCGAACAAATTATTGCTTTTAACATATACAGATACAATGACTTCATGTAGGAGATACTGTTCCTATCACTTGTTGTTTCTGTGTACACACACCTGATCATTAACAGCCAGCACATGTGCTCTTTGGCCACCAGAGTCTGTGCTGCCTGTGTACACTGCAAGCTGATGTGCTTAGGGAATTAATGGCTCCCTCCTCCCCCAAGAGCAGTCCTCTACCATTGCCTGATGAAGGTTGGTGTTTAAATACCCCAGCTGCCTCGCCCTGCAGTGGGAGAACTCTGAGGTGCACTCTACCATGTTCCCAAAGTTCTTCAGTAGGATTGAGCTGTAGTTGCCCAAGTCTAAGTTAATTAATAACAAGCCCTATATTGGCTTCCTCCCTTTCCTTCCCTTTCCTATCACACTTTCCTATTCCACCTTGTCTGTGGAATCAACTCCCAAACTAAAACACAATTGTGTGTCATCTAGTGATAATGTCAAAAGCATACATTTAAGGCACTTCATTAATTTGAACCTGAGCAAAATGACCTTGCTGGTCCTAACAGAAGCTCCAAATGGGCCAGAGCATTAGCTCTTGGCAAGGCATGTCAAAGCTGACCAAGTCATTGGTTTGAAGATGCTAGAATGTGTAGCCAGTCTGGAGAGAGTCACTGATGTGAAAAGGACCACTTGGGCCTCTGGCCAGCCATGCAGCCAGATGCCTATAAGACCTTCCTTGTAGAGAAGAGGCACTCCCCTGCTCAGGAGAGAGGGATATTCTGTAGCCTCCCCACCTTTTAGGGCCCTGGGGCATCCAGGTTCCTAGATGAGGAGGATGGGTTGTATCCTACCAGCAAGCACTTACAAAGGGGCTTCCCTGGTAGCTCAGTGGTAAAGAATCCACCTGCAAGGCAGGAAACACAGGAGACAGGGGTTTGATCCCTGGGTCGGGAAGATACTCTGGAGGAGGGCATGGCAACCCACTCCAGTATTACCTGGAAAATCCCATGGACAGAGGAGCCTGCCAGGCTATAGTACTATGGACTCGCTAAGAGTCGGACATGACTGAAGTGACTTAACAAGCACAGGATAATTTTGGATCAATTAGAATTGTTTAGGGAATCTGGAATTTAAGTGTATTTAGGATTTCTTGGGGTTTTTTATGGCCTTTTGGACTGAAAGGGTTTAGATCTATTAAAATAGATTGAAATTCATTAAAATAGACTTAAAGCAAATGTGAATTTTTAAGGCGCTTTAGGGAGGTATGACGCTTAAGATCTTTTAGTCTATTGTGATCCTTAGGTCATGTAGAGTTGTTTGAGTTAGTTTAGGTAATTTGGGGCTTAAGATTTTAAGCATCATTTAAGAAACTTGAGGGTGTTTTGTGTTGTTTAGGATTTAGGGTTTAGTTTTGTTTAGGATCTTTGAGGGTATCTTATAATGTAGGGAAGTTTTAGTTTTCTTAAGATCCTGTGGGTTTATGTGGCTTCTAGCCTTGTTCAGAGTGTGATTTGTGAACCAGCCAGGGGCTCAGTTGCCCTGTGGCATGTGTAATCTTTGTGGACCGAGGATAGAAGCCATGTCCCCTGCACTGGTAGCTGGACTCTTAATCACTGGGCCACCAGAGAAGTCCTATTATGATCATTTTAAGTTCAGCTTCTACTTGTTTTCTTTCAGTGGATCATGGGTGTTGTAGTTGTTCTTTCTGCTGAGTTAACTGAGGGGCTTCCCTGGTGGCTCAGATGGTAAAGAATCTGCCTGCAATTTAGGAGACCCAGGTTGGATCCCTGGGTTGCGAAGATCCCCTGGAGAAAGGAAAGGCTACACACTCTAGTATTCTTGCCTGGAGAATTCCATGAAAAGGGGAGCCTGGCAGGCTGCAGTCCATGGGGTCACAAAGAGTTGGAAGTGACTCAGTTTAGTTAACTAAAGGATTCTGGCCAGACTACTAATATTAATTTTTGTGATGACTCGTGCTATTGCCAAAATTTGGTAAAGGAACTTTAACAATTTAATTAATTACATTTCTGTAAATATGTCCCTAGCCTTTAAAAATCTTTCCTTGGGGTCATTTTGGATTCCAGGCTTTTCACAGTCCAGCCATTCAATATGTGTGGGAGTTCTCATCAACTTGTTCCTGAAATTACACTTCAGACATCTCTAAGACATAATTATTCCCATTAATAAGACAACCCATGCTTGTCCTGATCCTTTGATCCAAACTTTGGTACAAACTACACTCTGGGTAGGGCTTCCCAGGTGGCGTTAGTGGTAAAGGATCCACCTGCCAGTGCAGAAGACATAAGAAACATGGGCTTGGTCCCTGGGTCAGGAAGATCCCCCTCATGAGGGTATGGCAACCCACTCCAGTATTCTTGCCTGGAGAACCCCATGGACAGAGAAACCTGGAGGGCTACAGTCCATGAGGTCACGCTACTGAAGTGACTTCACATGCACATGCACTCTGGGAGCCCAGGTTTCTCTCAGTAGTGTTCCTGATCCCTTAAATGGTTCTGCAGACACAGTTAGGGTGACATTGAAAGTCACGAGTTTGAATTTGAATGGTGTTCAATTTTACAACTTAACATTTAAATCAGCATTATCAAAATAGTGATAAATAAAACATCCATGTTGTAGTCTGCCTTCCATCAAAACATGGGTTTAGATTTTAGCACTAAAGTTTAAATTTAACATTTAAACTCTAATTTATGACTTTTCTTAAACATCTTACATATTAAAATTGTGATAAGCTGCTTTTTGGCCAATGCACACAGTGACCATATTTATCACTCACACTGGGACATTTTGAGAACAAAAGGGGATGCTATTGATAATTACACTAGAGTAACAGACGTAAGTTGGAGTTGTCCTGAGCAACCAGGACTTACAGCCCCTACCAATGAGCCCATGATTTTAAAACTGCTAAACTTATGTATTTATAAAATATATATTTATAAGTTACTATTACCATAAAGTTAATTTACATAGTTATATAACTACATACTTAAATAATAAGTAAAAAATTTTACTCTGTTTGGTTGCCTCTTTTCTCCCCTGCATTCCCTCCACCCCCTATTTTGTTTGGTTTTAAGACAAAAACAGCACTGTCAGTTTTTACCCATGTTCAATTTTCAGTAGGTTTGCTTGCATCTAAGTGTTCCAGAAAAACCTACTTGAATGTATTCAGAATTTTACAGTAAAGTCTTGTTCTCATAGCAAACTCCAGTTAGTAATAGCTTAATTACATAGAATAGATACCAACAAATTATTTCATAAAATCTGTTTTCATAAAGCAAGACAAAAACTGCCAACTCCTTTGGTAGAAGCTATTAGTATTTGTTGGGCAACTTCAGGCACTCTACTTCTATAAAGTTTACTGTCTGACTTGAGGTCTTAGTAGGACCCCAAAAAGACCATTTATCTTTTGTTTATGTTGTCTACATCCACATACTGTACAGTACAAACACCTCACTGCTTTATATGTGTTGCCTGTCTGCTCATCTATTTCACTCAGTTTAATTAATTCAGCACCTAAAAAGCTGCTGCTTGCAGTGAAAACTCTAAATATACAAGCATTGTTCGGTGGCACTGATAAAAATACAGTCTTGGTTGTTATCTTTTTCTAGAGGCCAAACTATACTGGTCATTCTTTGTGCTCCGTGGCCAGATCTCCTAGTAGGACAATTGTCAATCATATATTTAAATGTTGTAAACCAACTGCACAACCTCTCTCTGTGTAGAGTTCTGCAGAGAAACAGAACCAGCAGGATGAAGATATACATATAGATAGATAGGTAGATATGTGTGTGTGTGTGTGTGTGTGTGTGTGTGTGTATATACACATAAAGAGAGAGAGAGCTAATTTAAAGAATTGACTCATGCAGTTTTGGGAGATGAGGAATCCAAAATCTCAAGGGTAGGCTGGCAGTCTGGAGTTCAGGGAATTGAGCCAGTGTTGCAGCTGTAGTCCAGAGGCAGACTGGAGGCAGAACTCCCTCTCCCTCAGTGTTTTTCTGTTAAGGCCTTCAGTTGATTGGATGAGGCCTACTCACATTATAGATGGTGGTTTGCTTTACTCAAAGTCTATTGATTTCAATGTTGCTTGCATGCTAAGTCACTTCTGTCATGTCCAACTCTTTGCGACCGTATGGACTGTAGCCAGCCAGGCTCCTCTGTCCATGGGATTTTCCAGACAAGAATACTGGGGTGGGTTGCTGTGTCCTCCTCCAGGGGATCTTCCCAACCCAGCGATCAAACCTGCTTCTCTTATGGCTCCTGCGTTGGCAGTTGGGTTCTTTACCATTTGTGCCACCTGGCTAATCCCATCTAAAAATATCATCACAGCAATACCCAGACTAGTGTTTGGCCAAATATCTGGGTGCCATGACCTAGCCAAGTTGTGCATAAATTAACCATCACCCTTCCCCCATACCATCTGATGGAACTTGGGCCCTAATCTGTAGGTCTTAGGTTTGGCAACCCCTGGGGGGCTGCCATCAACAGAGATAAACCCAGGTTCCCAACACTAGACAGTGGTTTGACCATTTTACAGATGAGGAAACAAGTCCTAGAAAAAGGTTCAATGAATTGGCCCCAACAAACCCAGGGTAGAGTTAGGACAAAAATCCAGCCTCACTGAACAGCTGTCCCCAGCTATTCCTACAATTCTTGTTTCCACTGGGGCCTGAACTCAAGATCCCTAAGGAATATCCTAATTTCACTTTCTATTTGGAAAACTGGAAACAAATCCGAACACATTCAAACCATGAACTCTGAAGGGAGAAAATCAAAGCCTCTCCCAGATGCACCTTCACATTCCCATCCCCAACCCTCCTAGAATGCAGCAGACACACACTCGTCCACCAGAAAATTCTTTTTGAGAGTGCTTTATTCAACAAGATCTAAGTCAGGTGTTTTAAAACATATCAAAATGTTACAGAAATTCACAGCTCCCTACTGAGGACTTGTCAAGTTACATTAAGATATCTAAACACATCAGTTTATAAATTCAGAACCCAAACATTGAACCAGGTCATGTACCATTGCTTGAAAAGCAAGTTAAGATTAAGATAAAAGATACTTTACAAAGCTAAATCAAACGGGGAAACCCTTAAGAAACAGTAGCAATTATACACCCGAAACCAGCAGCTTGGAAAATAGGTCTGCGATCTGCTGGGGAGGCTCTACAGGTAAACTGAGGTTCTCCCTTTTCAGCTGTCCATGTCTAGTGCTTGGCTATAACACAAGGGGAGCTGTAACCTCCCATGACAGGGTAAATGCTGTCAATTCCCTCAGAAAGAAAGGGTGCCACGTGTGTCTATTTTTACCTCTCTAGATCATTTCTCGTCTCACCTGCCCCCAACAAGAAGACTTTGTGTAAAACAATTTAAGTAGAGACTTGACTAGAGAATCTGTACTGCTGCATCGGTGCTCCAGGACATCTCTGCCTCCTACCTAAGCCTTCACATCATGGTTTGGGTGCTATGCTGGTGTGCTAAGTTGCTTCAGTCCTATCCGACTCTGTGCGACCCTTATGAACTATAGCCTGCCAGGCTGCTCTATCCATAAGATTCTCCAGGCAACAATACTGGAGTGGGTTGCCATGCCTTTCTGCAGGGGATCAGGAAGCTGATCTAGGGATTGAATCTGTGTCTCTTAGATCTGCATTGGCAGGCAGGTTCATTACTACTAGGGCCACCTGTGGAACTCCTTTGTTCATACAGAAATTTCCCTTGGAGATGTACCTATGGCACCATGTTCTCTGTGCTACAGAGCTTTGAAACAGTTTTGTTTTTTAAAGAGAGCATCTCTTTTCTTAAGAGAGCTTCTTCCCCTTCTGTGATCCATCTCTCTTTCCAATCTCCTAACCCTGAAATAACTGCCCAAACTCCAGAGAAAGAATTCTTGCCAAGACATTTTTGCATCAGAGAACAAGGTTTGTGTTTTGAGTGACTTTTTTATTTTTTGGTCTTTATGTCCTAAAGTCTTATCTACACTGATGACAAAATATCATTATCTAGAGGTCTCTAGGAGAGTGTCTTGTTTTCTTTCTGGTAGAAAGGAGGGAAAGGTGAATATATTATTCCTTGAAGTCTCAGGCCAAAACCTCAACCTCAGGGCTCAGCATTTGTCACAGGGATGGCTAATCTCAGATTCTCCCACCTCAGCCTCAACTCAGAGTTAAAGTCCAAAAACCTGGAGGTCAGTATGCACACTCCTTACCAGTTTGCACAGTCAAGCCTATTTGTGCTTTTCAGTTCCTCCTCAAGGTAACCAGCCCCCCCTTCTCCTACAATTTAACTCCTCACATTCTCACTAATGTGATTACTAAGAATGTTACCTTGTGCTTAATTCCAACATCACCAGGGGGACTGGATCCCCTTATCACCAATCAGATAAACTCAAGTTTTTCCTTCACTTGATCACCTTATAACATAAGCTCCGGGAAAAAGATTAAGTCGGATGAGGCTATGTCACTTTTCACAAGTGAGGGAAAAAAACCCTATAAATTGGCCCTTTGTTCATCACATGATTTCAGGTTCATTGCACACAGTTACATAAATGCACACAAATCTGTCCAGGAGTTCAAAGCTGGAAGGCCATGTGATACCAGTGAGAAAATACAGCTTTACATTACAGCAGTGTCTCTATTTCAAAGAATCTTTCCAAAATTCCTGACTGGGTTATTAGTACATGAGAAATGATTTCTAAACAGGGTGAGTCAAAATGGAAGAGTGGGGCCTGCATTAAGTGGAATGTATCATGTAAGAGATTTCCCTTAATTCCACCCCAATCCCCAGTCTTTAAAAAAACCAAGTCTACCCCAGTATCACTTTCTCAGAAAGTGATCTGGCAAACTGACATTTCGCAACATTTCCATGTTTAACACTATCATAATGTTAGTGCAAATTAAAGAGAACATTGATAAACCAAAACAGCTGTCCAATAAAAGTTAGTCATTAGTAATTTACGTCGTGGAAACACTTTTCCCAAGCCATTTAAGGAAGATTATTGGGGCCAACAAAGGCTTTGAACATTCAAAATAAAAATAACCAGAAGAAAAGTTTTCCAAGTCATTTCTCAAATGCAAAATTCAGGAAGTATGTTTGCATTCACAAAACTGTTCTTTCCCATCTGTAACAAAGGAAGCCTCTCCCTGGGCCCCTATTATTTTCTGTGCATTTTGCAGAAGCCCACTGAAGAGGCTAAGGCCCTCCTGATTTCCAGTCCACCCTGCACAAGGCTGGTGGATATCCCCACAGAGGCAGTAAGCTTGCTAAGGGACCCTTGGCAAAATGACAAGTGGCAGCATACCAACTTCTCGAAAGTCAACAATGAAACCACAGCTGTAAGCCATCTAAAGAGGTCTTTCTTGGAAGCCACAGGGGCAGATGGGGGCAAGGGTGCCCCTGGCAGGAAGAGCTCTGTTGGCAAGGGTCCACTTTCCTTGCAGGCACAGATCAATGTTCTTCTTTCCTCAACTGCCCAGCTCTCCAAATCTTCAGAGAGGAGGTAGAGAAGAGATGGGGAGTTCTACCCCAACAAGGCTCAGACTCCTGCTGTTAGGAGCTTCTGGCCCTGCTTGGTTGACCTCCACAGCCAGCACCCTGTTCCAACCATCCATCTAACCCTCTTCAAACAGTATCAGCTGTACTGGGGCTGAGCTACTTGCCAATCTTCCCAATGGGGGGCTCCAAGGGACAGACTCTTCTTGCCCTTTCCCCTCCATTGGAGTCTCTCTAAAGATCTCACAGGTAGCTTCTCAGAGAAGCTGATAGAGAAGCTCCGTCCTAATTATGCACCATCAGAGGGCAGCCCAAAAGGCATCCCTGAACCCCATACTTGGTAAATAGCAGAAGTCTTCATTCCTAAGAGTCCATCTCCACATACAATGTGACAGCAACTTGCAAGAATATAGTGGTTGGAAAGTTTAAAGCCTTGACTTCAAACATAGGACTTCAGCTCCAAGTGCAGGAAGACTCCTTGATTATGGGCAAATGGACTGAGCTTACAGGCACCTGTCATTCTACAAGAAGTCTTCACATTTCCCTAAGGAGGGGAAATTTCCCAGCCACCCAAGACCAGGCCCTGGCCTCGTCAGCCAGTCAGCACCTTGTACAAATGAGTGAGACCTGTTTCATAAGACATTTCTTTCAACTCAGGAGGCACCAAAGAGTTGGGGTCAACAGCTTGGCATGCTGAGAGAAACATCAGGCTCCCCCTATTTCCAAGAGGTAGCCAGGGAGGCAAGGGTCAAGGCAGAGTCCATTCTTTACTGGCATCCACACAGATATGTCCTTGTTACTTAGAACAATCAAAGTTTCCAGTGTAAAAACCTGTGGGCTTATTGCATCTACCCCACTGATAGTTTCTTTTTCTTTCCATCAGACCTGCCTTGAGGGCACGGTTTGTTAATTAACTTATTTCCAAGGATCTCAGACTCACAGATCCTTCTAGGCATACAGAGAGAATATCTATTAACACAGTGAAAGTGAAAGTTGCTCAGTCTTGTCCGACTCTTTGCAACTCCATGGACTGTAGCCCACCAGGCTCCTCTGTCCATGGAATTCTCCAGGCAGGAATACTGGAGTGGGTAGCCATTCCCTTCTCCAGGGATCTTCCCAACCCAGGGAACAAACCCCGGTTTCCTGTATTGCAGGCGGATTCTTTATCATCTGAGCCACCAGGGAAGCCCAAGAATACTAGAGTGGGTAGCCTGTCCCTTCTCCAGGAGATCGTCCCAACCCAGAAATTGAATCGGGGTCTCCTGCATTGCAGGTGGATTCTTTACCAGCTGAGCTACCAGGGAAGCGCCTATTAACACATAAATACCCCAGATGGTGAGTGTGCTAGACCTTCTTTTCCCTCTAAAGTTGAACAGATATGTATGGTTGCTCCCTGGCACTTGAGAGAAGAAATTTTTTTCTTCAGTCTAAAACCCCTCAGATTGGCGGTGACTCCTCTGATTTTCCTGCCTACAAGCACATATTTGCCAGCCTTAAGCACTAGTGCTGGTTGCTTGGAATTGAATTGCATGTGAATATATCATGTAGGCATGTGGATGTGTACCATATGAGCACACACATGTGCACACACATTCTGGGTCCTCCTTATAATAAAAACTGAAAGTCCTCGTGAGTGAAGGAAAGGAGCAGGGAAACAAAGGACAGGGAGTTGCTGGCATCTCCATTGTGGTTTGAAAGCTGGAAAGATTTGCTTTTAAATGTTTCCATGGAAGGCATCCAGCTTCCTGCGAGTCTTCTCTGGGCAGCAACAGCCTCTGCAGCATCTGGATCCCCTCCTAGTGGCTCAGATTGTTGCTGGGGTCTCAGCTATCTCCTCCAGCCTCTGCCGAATCATTAGGCGGAGCACAGTGTACCTGGGGAGAGAAGAGCTGCAGTGGAGAGCAAAAAGCAACAGAGTCCCTCTTGTGACCCTCCCCCACCACCCGGGTCACAGTGGGGCCAAATGTGTCAACCCTTTGCTTCTCTTACTGGCCCACTCTTGAACCACTTCATTACTTGTGTTCATTACCACAACGGGATGAAAGGGCTGAAGAGGCTCACTCCAAACTATTATAATTATAAAATAATTATTAGAAAATCTGACAAAGAATGAGAAGGTGAAATAACATGAACAGTAATAAGGTTCCCTTCACTGAGTACTTAATATGCTTAAGGCACTATGCATAGAGGATCATCTAATCCTCAACTAGGCTGGACCATAGGAAATTGCCATTATTTTTACCATTTGGAGGAGCCTACAAAAATGGCAACTTCATATTTTTGCCAAAGAGAATATAGTAACTACCAGGCATGGAAGTCCATGGCTTATTGATATGTACTGTTTTTTATGCCTTTCCTGAATTATGGCAATTCAGATACTGGAATGGACACTGTTATACAGAGTGAACATGGCTTTGCACTACACAGCAAAAACCATTTTTAAAGTTTGGCACATAGTAAGTGGTCAATAAATGTTCCTTGCTATCATACTAGTTATCACCAACACAATAAATGTAGCATTGACTTTATTCTCTAGTGGCAAGAAAATCTCAATCGTTCTGCCATCTCTGTGAAATGCAATCTACTTTGTGACTAAATATGACAAAAAAATAACAAAATCCTTCCTAGAACAAAGTTTTAGTGCTGGAATTTTCAACCCAAATGCAATTTCCAGAAGAGATGTTTAAAAAAAAAAAAGAAACAGAAAAAGAGACTCAGATGTATAGAACAGACTTGTGGACTCTGTGGGAGAAGGCGAGGGTGGGATGTTTCAAGAGAACAGCATCGAAACATGTATATTATCTATGGTGAAACAGATCACCAGCCCAGGTTGGATGCATGAGACAAGTGCTCGGGCCTGGTGCACTGGGAAGACCCAGAGGGATCGGGTGGAGAGGGAGGTCGGAGGGGGGATCGGGATGGGGAATACATGTAAATCCATGGCTAATTCATGTCAATGTATGACAAAAACCACTGCAATGTTGTAAAGTGATTAGCCTCCAACTAATAAAAATAAATGGGAAAAAAAAAAAAAGGAGGAAAGATACAAGGAAGGAATTTTAGAGGTACTCTGCTCAGATGAATTTCCACTACCGAGACAACCTTCCTAAAATCCTTGGAATATTTTTATGTCCCATATCAAAATGAGAAGTTGAACAAGAAGCAGAAAGACAAACACATCAACACAACTTTCATGTCCCCACCTGACATATGGCATTGTCAACAGGAAGTCCCCTGAACAAAGTCCATAAGACCCAGATCCCGGCAGCAGCTCACATAGCCCCTGCAAGGCTCCAGAGCAAAGCCTGCTCTCATTGAGGCCTCAGGAGAACCCAACCAGCCACCCCAGGGGCCATGCTTACTTGCGCATCAGCTTCTTGACTTCCCTATCTTCTTCCTCTTGGAGCTTCTGAATGAAGCTTTTAAGGACAGGCATCTCGAACTTTATATACTGAGCCACCTGAGGAGGAAAAAGTAAGTCTGGGGTATAAGACCCCTATCAGCACTATTCCAACTTTTTTGGGCATCTCTCTCATGTTAGGCACAAAGACTTGGGAAATCTGTTTCTGTGCTAATTCAGGATTTCCTCAAAGACAGGAACCAAGTTTTATTCTTCTCAAGGTGGGCAGAGAGTCCAGGATAAAGATTGCTTTATCTACATGATATTTAATACATTATCTCATAACTTCTCATTTTTATCTCATGTATTCAATACCACGAGAGGTAATGTCAAACACAGAAAAGCACTTTCTCTCGATTCAGTCATGCAGAGAAGACTGGAACTCATAACATCCAATAAACCCTTCTGATCTCCCCTAAAAGAATTTAAGGAACCATGCTCAGAATGATGATTTGTGCCTCAAGTCTCAAACAGGTATCCAAATGTGAACTTCCTCCTGAAAAGCTATAAGTGAGAGAGTGGCCCCCACCAGCCACTCTTCCCCCCTCACCAGCATCCTCACCCTGCTCCATCAACTCTTCTCCATGCGAGAAGTATATTTCTCCATCCTGTTAATGTTGGGCTCAGCTACGCAACGTGCTTTGGCCAATGGAACATGTATGTGGATGTGACATATGTCAAATCCAAGTGGGGGCTTTAAATGAGCTTACATGGTTTCTTGCACTCCAGCCATCTGCCATAAGAAGCATACCTAAGCAGCCACTGCCTCTGAACCCTTGGTCTCTGAATAAGACACGCAATGTAGTGAAAGTGAAAGTCACTAAGTCGTGTCCTATTCTTTGTGACCCTGTGAACTGTAGCCCACCAGGCTCTTCTGTCCATGGAATTCTCCAGGCAAGAGTATTGGAATGGGTTGCCATTTCCTTCTCCAGGGGATCTCCCCAACCTAAATATTGAGCCTGGGTCTCCTGCATTGCAGGCAAATCTTTACCATTTGAGCCACCTGAAGTCAAACCACATCTAGAGCAGAACAACTGCTACCAGCCTGCAGAATCCTGATCAAGAGAGTAAATGTTTGCTGTTGTAAGTGACTAAGATTTGGGAATGTTTGTTACTATAACAAAAGCAAACTAGTGTGTAAGGTAAAATCTCAGCTAACTTCTTGAAACTGCTTAGAAAAGGTTTGCAGAAACTTTTCAGCCCTTAAGTATACCAAAAAGCCTCAATAAATTTATTCCTTCTATGGAAATCATTTTGTGCCTCAGCATTCTTCCAATTAATTCCCACAGGACACAGCCTCAACCTAGCCTCTACATTAATTTTCCTTGGCCCCATGATCATTACCATTCAAGAAAACCTAGTATTGAGAAATAGCAACAAAGTTGGGCAAAAAAACCAAGCTATAACCCAGTTATCGTTTATCCAACCCACCCCCCACCCTCCTGGGACAGATATCAGACTGAAAAGGGACTCACATCATAGGTAACTTCCTCCACCTGGTCCTTCTCCATAAGGAACACTTTGGAGACCTGCTCACATGGGCCCTGGAGGATCCGGGCAATCAGAGGATAGTCCGTGTTCTTCAGCTTCTGTTTCTCTGGAACCACACACAGCCAAGAGCAGCTCTGAGTTGCCTGCGGTCTTTCTCACTGTAAGTAGCTGTCAACTCAGGGGCTCAAATGGACCAGGCACCTTAGGAGATGCGGCCATACAAGTCAGGAAACTGATTTGTAAATGACAGATTCAACAGGTATTGTTCAAAGCAACTGCTGCCGCTCCCCAGCAATATTTCCATACCTCAAGCCTTTTGGAAGATGCTGCGCTGGAGAAAATAGTTTTCTCTGTGCTTTGAGAAAATCCAGTTCCTTTTTTTTTTTACAGGCAGTTGGGTTTTAGGGTTTGTTTACTGACCACATATGGCATTCCCCAGTGAACTTACCCAGGGAGCCCACCCGCCTTGAAGGCAAACAACATTTGGAGGTTTCCAAAACCAACAACTAAGCAAATGAGGGAGAGATTCTGTTTTTAACTTGCTATTTTGAGTTAATTAAAAGTTTTAAGTGCCTTGTGCTCTTTATACTTACCACCGCTGGTATGGACCACATACAATGCAAACTCCTCTGCCGAGTTCTCAATCTGAATCGGGAAGGAACAAAAGATACTCACTAAACGCATATATTTACACATCTAAACTTTGGCCATTTCTTCTTCTTGAACACTGCAAAGCTAAATAAATGATAGGCTCTTTTGAGGGGAGGACTATTTATCTACAGCATTAAAAGTGATGAGGAGATGGAGCAGGTAAGTAACTTTATTAATAATAATAGGTAATAAGACCTAATATTTATTGCACCATGCCAGACACAGTTCTAACAAACTCCACATGTTTTAATTCATCTAATACTCATGAAAATCCAGTGAGAAGAAAAATACTGCCTGCCATATCAGTAAACAAAAGACGTTACAGTCATCAGTGATTGTAGGCACTTCCAATGGTGAGCCAGTGAGTCCTGAGAAGGACTCAGAAAGGAAAAAGAAAATACTTGCCAACTAGCAGTCATTGGACTATAACGACTCCACACATGACCATAGAGGAAACTTAGGATGTGAAAAGACTGAACACTGGCCCAATAGCTGGGGTGCATATCAAAAGAATGACTTCAGTGAGCCCATACACTTGCATCTTCCCATACCTAGAAAAAGACTAAATTCCTTAACTTGAGATATCTGGTTTTCCTTTAATTCACAATAATCTTTTGACATTCAGACTACTTGCCCTTTATTGAAAAACTATGTATTCTAGCTCCCTCCTTGTCTTCTCGGAGCAATTTTCTCAGGAAAATTGAGATGCTGCCTCCAGGGCTTGAAGTCCTAAGAATATACGCCAAATAACACATAGCTCTCACTCACAGATTTAGAGAATGAACTTACGGTTGCCTGGGGGAAGGGATAGTTAGGGAGTTTGGGATGGACATGTACACATTGCTGCATGTAAAATGGATAACCAACAAGGACCTACTGTATAGCACACGGTACGCTGCTCAATGTTATGTGGCAGCCTCGAGGGGAGGAGGGTTTGAGGGAGAATGGATACATGTATATGCATGACTGAGTCCCTTCGCTGTTCACCTGAAACTATTAACAACATTGTTAATCGGCTATACTCCAATACAAACTTCAAGATTATGTTTAAATAGAAAAAATACATAGCTCTCAACTTTTAGGTTGTGCAATTTTTTTTCTGTTGACACCAGCAATGGGTGCTCTCAACCTCATTTTACAGATGGGGAGGCAGAAGCACAGGGATTTTAAGTCACTTGTCCAATTCATCCAACCAGCAGATGATGGATGGAGATTCAAACCCAGAGCCCATGCCTTAAACCACTAGGAGACACTGGCTTCTATAAAAATAAGAATACCTGGCTTCCAAAAGACTTAGAAGGTGATTGTGGAAAACATACAGAGTAATAAGCCTTTAAAAACATCAGGCACTATAACTTTCACATCTATTGAAGAATGACTTTTTAAAGTAGCTTCCCCAATATACTAACACATATATATGGAATTTAGAAAGATGGTAACGATAACCCTATATGCAAAACAGAAAAAGAGACACAGATGTATAGAACAGACTTTTGGACTCTGTGGGAGAAGGCGAGGGTGGGATGTTTCAAGAGAACAGCATCGAAACATGTATATTATCTAGGGTGAAACAGATCACCAGCCCAGGTTGGATGCATGAGACAAGTGCTCGGACCTGGTGCACTGGGAAGACCCTGAGGGATCGGGTGGAGAGGGAGGTGGGAGGGGGGATCGGGATGGGGAATACATGTAAATCCATGGCTGATTCATGTCAATGTATGACAAAAACCACTGCAATATTGTAAAGTAATTAGCCTCCAACTAAGAAAAATAAATGAAAAAAAAATAAAGTAGCTTCCCTAAATGCACAGAAGTCAATATGTACATGGAGCCCTGATCCAGTCATCAGGTCTGGGGTCCTTCTCTGGTGGAGAAGGACCTGAGGGCTGGTGCTTCCCAGGCTCCAGTGGTATCAGAATCCCTGTAAGCCTTGTTGAACAGGTTCCCTGGCCTCCTCTCTGAGTTCCCATTCCGGTGGGCCTGATTCAGGGGAGAGAGAGACCTGAAAACCTGCTTTTCCAACAAGCTCCCAGGTGATGCTGATTTCATGGGATCTAAAGAACCTAAACCTTCTCTGCCCAGAGCCGTCCTACTCTGGCAACACACACTCTCCATAGCTCCCACCTCTACACCTCTGGGGGCCCTGAGGCACACACGTCACTGTCTGAGACAGCCAGCAGAGAGAACTTGCCTTAAATTTGTTGAGCAGCAACTTCAGGACCTGTGGAGTCGTCATGGTGCTGTTGATGCGGACATTGGTGATGGAGCCATAGGCTGGCGTGAACACTGATGTCTGTCAACAGAAGAGTCTGACTCAGAGCAGGTGTACAGACAAGAATGGAGCACTAAAACCCAAGGGACAAGGACAACGGCACTCAATCTGGGCTTCCTGAGAGTCCCCTGCCCCTGACAACCTAGAAGTATCAGGCTTTGAGGTCAACAAAGAGCCCTGGGTTTTGCCTAGCTCAGGAACTTGTACCCATCCCACTACAGGAGGCTGGAGGGATCTGAGCTTGCCAATTGGCAGGCCTGGGGAGGGAAAGAGGAACAGATAAGGGAGGCCCTCCATCCAAACAAAACACACACAAAGCACCCTCCACTACAACTTCAACATGAGGAAGTCTGTGACCATTCTTCCATGATGCAATTGTTTCCAGGGCCAGATCAAAGCCAAGCAGCAAGACTGAAGGAGGGTCAGCTAGCTTGGGGTCTTGAGGCAGGAGACAGATGGGCCCCAGGCTGAACAGTTTCTCCCCATGAGTAGAAATGCCTAATAGTAGAAACTCCATAAAAGCAAGATGATGGAGGAGGCTGGGCCCTGCCCAGATAAGAGATAAAAGACCATGTATTTCTCAATCTTGAAGTTACGGAAAGAAAAAAGAAAGTCAACTCGCTCAGTTGTGTCCAACTCTTTGTGACCCCACAGACTGTAGCACACCAGGCTCCTCTGTCCATGAGATTCTCCAAGCAAGAATCCTGGAGTGGGTTGCCATTTCCTTCTCCAGGTGATCTTGCCAACCCAGAGATCGAATCTATGCCTCTCGCATTGCAGGCAGACGCTTTACCATCTGAGCCACCAAGGATGTTAAGGAGACTTCCTCAATTGCACATGTGCAAAAAGGCTCCTTGGAGGTCAAAAAGGGAGGGGTTATGATGTCAACTACCCACAAGGTCTTTTCACTAGAATCTGAGGCAGGAGCTAGATGGGTCGCAGGCTAGTCATTTACAACTGGTCTCATGTTTGCATTTCACGGGCAGGAAAAACTGGGCTTCAGGCCCGACACTTACAATTAGCCTCCTGTTAGTATTTCCTGAGACGGGAGATAGGTGGGCTCCAGGTTAGATATGTTTGCTCTCCAAAATGGAGTAACAGAAACAGAGTAAATAGATAGGCTTTGTCTCCTATCTATTTACCTTAAGATAATAATCATGACAGGAACAGAGATGGGCTGAATCTTGTCTGAATAAATGATCAGGAGGCCATATATTTCCCATCTTTGGGGCAAAGGAGACACTGCACATGTGCATAAAGGCTCCTTGGGGGTAAAAAGTCAGGGGACAATGCCAGGCCATGATGAGTCTTGCTTCTCCCAGGATGCTTTCCATCAAAATCCATCTTGTCTGAAAGGTGCATATGCACGTAGGGGAAATGTCTTGGGACAAATTAGCCAGGGTGGCAAAACAAGATGATTGGCCAGGTGGAAGACAAAGACCCCAAAAGAACTGCCCTATATTAAACACCTCTTTACTATGCTCCTCCTCATTAGGAAGGTCATCCACACCTTTTCTCCCCAGGTGTGCATCTTTGCCTTGTTTCTTTCTCATCTAAACAAACTGTTTCTCTGTGTGCTCTCCCACGTGTTGTTGTGCTATGTCTCTAATAATAAACTCTGTACTTGCATTTACAGTTTTTGCCTCCATGATAAATGCATTTTTCACTAGGAGCAAGAGCCAGGGAAAAATAGCTTCCAGCCTCTAGCCCTCACTGGTCTGGTGGCTAGGATTCCTGGTTTTCATCCAGGCTATCCAGGTTCAGTTCCTGGGCAGGGAATCAAGATCTCACTTCATGCTACTGCTCACTGGTGCCTCTCCTAGATCAAATCCATCTTGGCTAAGAGATGTGCATGCACACAGGGGAGGACCCTGAGATATATCAAATACCGACTCAGAACTAGGCAAGCCAAGATGATTGATCAAAGGAAATCTAGAAGAAATGCCCCATAAAAGTGATCCAAACTACTGTGAGAGTGTGAACTTCTCTCTCTGAGCCCTCCAGGGTGTCTATCCACACATACTGTACTCTTTCTTCCTAATAACCACTTTACTTGTTTCACTCCTTTCTGCCTGTAGGTGGAAATTCATTTCTACACAGTTGATGGGCCAAGGCTTTGTCACAGGCCACTGGTCCCTGGTGGTCTAGTGGCTAGGATTCAGCAATTATCTTGCTGCTGCCCAATCTCAATCTCTAGCCAGAAACCAAAACCCTGCTTCAAGATGCTACAGGCTCAGGCCATGTGAGATCAACCTGAATCCTGCAGCTCTATTTTCAGGGCAGCCCTTAAACTCACAGAGAAGTCAGGCCACATAGCAGCTGGAGGCACATGGTGCAGAAAGAGAGTAACATGTGGACTGGGGGTAAAGTGGGTGATTCTGATGAGGGTTGTCTATGGCTCATCTCACATCTCACTCACTGAGATAGGAACAAAGTGGGCAGGGCACAACTATTAAAAGAATGGCACAGTCATTGCAAACAGGATACCACAAAAACTGGTTGGAACCTACTAGGCCCAAGATGTCAGCAGATTTGACTTCCAGTAGACCTTAACCTTCATATGCACTCATTGTAATGCATTAATATCTAAATGACCCACTCACAGGTGCCATGACAGTTCTACGGTCAACCATAAGAGGCCAAAAAGTGGGTGGTACCCCAATTCATGGAAATCTCCATCCCTTCTTCAAGATAGTTAGAATATTCCCCCCACTCATTAGCCTAGGAAATTATCAATCCCATAAAGACTAACCACCCCCATAGCCCAGGGCTGCTCTCACATTCCCAGATGACCCACTGCCCCGGGACCACCACTCTCCTTTTGAGATGGCCTGCATTCTGTCTGTGGAATGTGTATCTCCCAGGGCTACACTCTCTGTGGAGTGTGTTTCTCCCAGCACTGCTCTCACTTTCCCAGATGACCCCATGCCCTAGGTCCACCTCTTCCCTTCTGAGACAGCCCACGTTCTGTCTATGGAAGAATGTGTAGCTCCCTGAATAAACCTGCTTTCACTCTACTGTGGCTCACTCTTGAATTCCTTCCTGTGCAAAGCCACGGACCCTCATTTGGTGGCCCATCCCAAAGAACTCACCCAAGACCTAGGACACAAGCATCTTCTCACAGTTTTTCCTACACCACCACCATCTAGGGGGGGGCTCCTGATCTGGAGGCCTTCATCTCTAACAGGGCCAGCAGCCCACCCACAAGGCAAAGACTGAATGGCTTCCCAGGTGTCTGTAGCCCTGATGTGGCACTTGCCCAGGAAGGGGTCTTGCTCCCACTAGGGTTGCCCCTTGCCCCGTGCTACCCTGCCTCCCTTACCTTGTGGTTGTAGAAATGGCCGTTGATAGAGAAGCGGTGGCGTCTGATTCGCCGCTGGTCACTGGGTGTCCTCACATTGCCACGACGACGTACCCCAACATCACTGCGTGTGCGCATCAACTGTGGGGTGTCTTCCTGTAGGGACTTCAGGCCCCTGGAGTCTGAGATGGAAAGAGGAAATGAGCTCTGTCTGACGGGACCTGGGATGTGGCAGTTACAGTAACTTCTTCTTGTCCAATGCTACAGTACCTACGGCTTCCCCCAAAAATATATTTTATAAAAACAGTATTTTTTGCTGGGGAAAAAAACATGATACATAATTTACCAAAAAGCAATACAGTGACAAAGTTTAGAGCACAGACTTCAGAGCCAGACTCTCAGGTTCAAACCCCAGCTCTACCACTGCCATTGTAGGGGAGCAAAATTTGCCACCCCAAAATGTTGCTGGCGTGCTGAAAATAAAGACCCAAAAGACTGATAAATGGAACAATACCTGCCATATCAGTAAACAAAGGCTATGACCATCACCAGCGATTGCAGTCATAGCTGATGATGAGAGAACTCAGGAAGGAAAGAATGCCTGCCAGTTAGCAGCCATCAGACTGCAGCCACTCCCTATGGTGACCCCTGAAGAAATTCAGGAAGTGAAAACACAGGATATTTGCCTCAGATAGCTGAGGTGCATATTAAAAGAATGATTTCACTGAGCCCAGACTCTTGCATTTTCCTAGAAAAGCACTAGATTCCTTAACTTGAAATATCTGGGTTTTTTTAATTAACAATTATTTTCTGATTACCTGTCCTTTGTTGCAAAACTCCTATATATCTTAGCTGCCCGCCACTGGACTCTTTGGAGCAGCTCTCTCAGTCTGGATTCCTTGAGATGCAGCCTCCCAGCCTTGAAGTCCTAAAAATTCCCTAAAATTCTTAATTTTTAGGTTGTAAGTAAGTTTTTAGCCAAAAAGACTCAGGAAGAAACTGACTTTCCCCCTAACTGTCTGAAGGATGAAGATAGCAGGCCTATTACAGGACTAGAGCTATAATCAGAGGTATCTGCAAAGAATATGGGCCAAATGTGGTAAAGGAAACAGAGATCAAAGTTCACCCTGCATTACACAGTCTTTTCAGGGCCAAGCAAACAGCAGTTTACCAACCACTACTTTTCCATCTCCATGTGAATTGCCTTCCTCTCCTCTGAAATCCCAAAATACTATGTTTATCTTAAGAGGCTGGCAAGTATTAAACAAAGGGGAAACAAAGTCATCTTAGGAGAAATTTGCCTGTATCTTTGGGATGCAAATGTCCTATCTGGTCTCCTCATCTCTGCCATCTCTTTAAAATGCAAATTTTGAAAAAAGGGTAAAGTAATTTAGAACTTGACTTGTTTTCCATAAATATTAGTAAAAAAGGAAGAAGCCTTTAAAAATTTTTCTTATTCTAAGAAAAATTAGTTATTTACAAACTAGTGAGTTCTGTATTGTGATATCTGATTCATAACTAAGTTTGGAAAATAAAGTATAATATTTCTTATTATGTCTGTGTGCATATGTGTATATCTTAGCAAGTGTCTTTGGATATTATTGTTAAGGTTAATTCACAAAAGAGGCCTGTTTAAGTTGCCTTAAAGAAAAGTACGTGCTTACAAACCAAACAATTCTAAATGCAAAAGAAATTAAGCTAAATGAGTTTTAGGTTCAGTGAACAGGAAAGTATTTAGTATTAACTTAATATCTTATATTAATGTTTGTTGATCTAATTAATATAGATGTCTTTGGAGCCATCAATATTAAGTAACACTCTTTCACTGCACCTAGTTTTAATAGAGGTTAAAGGAAATTTTGTTATATCTGTCGCACATTTGTCAGCAAGAAAAAATAACTTGATGACTTTAGCTAAAAATCATCTAAAATAGTTTCTTCAGATTGTGGTAACTATTATTGGTCTCTTGCTTTTCACTAGAAATTAAGAGTTTTAGGAGTTGGGAATTCTAATTTAAATATATAATTAAAGCTACTGAAGACAATAAAACATCTCAGTATGGTAGAATGTGTGAGGAGGTTAAGAAGGCATGAGGAGGGACTTCCCTGGTGGTCCATGTCCCTGCCAAGGCAAGGGACATGGGTTTGATCCCTGGTCCCAGAAGATCCCATGTGCTGCAGACCAACTAAGCCTGTGCCCCACAACTACTGAGCCTGCACGCCTAGAGCCTGGCTCTGCAACAAGAGAAGTTACCACATTCAGAAGCCCACACACCACAACAGGGAGTAGCCACCACCACCCCCTACCATCCCACACTGCAATGAGAGAAAGCCTGCATGCAGCAATGAAGATCCAGTTAATAATGTTAAAAAAGACCGAGTTAATAAATGCTAGAAAGAAAAAAAGAAGACGGTATGAGGCATGAAATTACATTTTATTGAGAAAGTTTTATACAAGGTCAGGATTAACTAAATTGAGACTGAAGTTAACTAGGTAAATGGATTTTGTTAAGTAAACTAATATAAGGCTAGAATTTGATTTATCTCTTTCTGTTAGAAGTGCTCCTTTTTGATTACAGGTTGTATGAGTTTCTGGGCCCTTGCTGCTGCTGTTGTGTCACTTCAGTCGTGTCCGACTCTGTGCGACCCCACAGATGGCAGCCCATCAGGCTCTGCCATCCCTGGGATTCTCCAGGCAAGAACACTGGAATGGGTTGCCATTTCCTTCTCCAACGCATGAAAGTGAAAAGTGAAAGTGAAGTCGCTCAGTCATGTCCGACTCTCCGTGACCCCATGGACCGCAGCCTACCAGGCTCCTCCGTCCATGGGCTTTTCCAGGCAAGAAAACCTGGAGTGGGTTGCCATTGCCTTCTCTATCTGGGCCCTTAGGTGATCCATATTTGCTTTCTTTTAATCATTTTGAGACTTTGGTTAAATGAATAAATATTGTTTCACAGTGACCTATGATCCTCTTGTGTTTTAAAACCTTTTTGATATTTTTAACAAATTTTCCCAAATATCAAAATCTGAGTAAAGCTTTTTCAGCCTCCAGCTGACTCTGGGATACTTCAAAAGAACATCTTTGAGACATTTCAAAGAGGAAGGTCAAACTAAGTTTATTTGATATGTTAATTATCTCAAAATCCTTGTCAAATGGTTGGAGAAGAACCTTAGGTTATAGAATATGGATAAATGCCACTAATGTAGATTTTCCAAAATTTATGTGGAATCCCTAACATCTGATATGTCCTGATATATTATCTAAAATGTTATATGTCATAGAAATAATCAAGTTTCCTGATAACTGCATTGTACTCAAACCTTTAACTAGGCTATTTTAAGTTTTGTATATGGATTCATGAATATGGTTTATAATTTTATGACTTTGAGAAATATACTAGCTTTAATTTTTTTTTTTTTTCACAAAAAAACTTTTATGGTATGACCTATAACAAGTTGATAAAGTATACCTTTGAAAACAAAGCTGAACTATTTATCATTTTCTCTATGATCCTGCCACAATTTGGAGGCCCCAGATGGCTCTCCCGTGGACTTGATATTTTATTGCAATTGGACTCCCTGGTGGCTCAGATGATAAAGAATCTGCCTGGAGTGCAGGAGACCCAGGTTAGATCCCTGGGTTGGGAAGATCCCCTGGAAAAAGGAATCACTACCCACTCCAGAATTCTTGCCTGGAGAATTCCCTGGACAGAGGAGACTGGCGAGCTACAATCCATGGGGTCACAAAGAGTCGGACATGACTGAGCGACCAACACTACAACTAGTTATGCTAATCATCATTTTAATTTATTCTTTGTTTCCAAGTTGTTTTTGCTTTGTGTCTCCCTGCGGCACTATGTCTTTGTCAATATTACCAGCTGCATTACTTGTATCCTGTCTTTTTCACAAGATTATTGTCTCTTACAGTACTGAGTGTAACCAGGCCTCCAACAAAACTTCTATGGCTAAACATCTTGAGGAACAGATCACATTTATTACATAAAGTAATTGTAACAGTGTGATTCTAGGTATGGGACGAAGTAAAAAGGGAGAATGTCTCTTGGATCATAATTAGAAAGAAGATCTAGATAATCTTTAATTATTGACAGGGCCTAATCCAAAAATTTAGCACCTGGAGTGGCATATCAAGAATTCTCACCTGATCTTGAATGAGCCTCTCAGCCAGCACCATGGGACAAAGTTTGATTATGAAATGTTTCCCAGATGTTGGCCAAATTCCTGACCAAGAGGAGATCAGTCATCAGCAATTGCAGCTCTCCAGTGTGAGCTGATGAGCTCTGAGTTCTACTTGCCATTTGCAGCCATCAGATTGTGGCTACTCCCTATGCTGAGCACTGAGGAAACTCAGGATGTAAGAAGAGAGGATACAGGTCCTTAGTGAACTGAGAAGTGTATCAAAAGAATGATTTCAGTGAGCCCAGACTCTTGTATCTTCCCATATGTAGCACGGAATTCCTCGAGATGCTGCCTCCTGGGTTTGAAGTCCTAAAAAATTCTTGCTGAATAAAACATAACTGTCAGCTTTTAGATTGTGAATATTTTTAAGTCTACAAGTGCAAAGAAGACACTTTCCAAAAGGGAACAAAAGAAGACAAATCTCAACATTTGGAACACTGGCACCAATGGTGAACACTCCCAGAAAGGTCCATCTGATGAAGTAGTTAGAAGGGTCATTACCCCCTTTCCACAAGATTGTGGAACAGACATTGACAGTGGGGGATTATAATAGGGAAAAGCCAATTTTGACTCCATGTTGGATCTGTTTCTTTGACTTTACCTTTGTTTGTGTTATTATAATAATACATAATGGCCTGCCTCAAGGAACTCTGTCCCTCTGTCTAAATGTTAAGCTAAAGTGGCTTTGTTCAGTTCACAGGGAGACAATCTGACCCTGCCCACCAGTGAATGGTTGCAGAAAAGATGAATTTAACACATCCTCTCCTATGTTACAAGATAAATGGCCTTTTTACTTTATGTCCTCACCTTCTCTCCTCTGTTCTACAAAAGAAACTGGAATCCAGATCCTGATAATATGGGTTTTTTTGGAGACACTAGTTTGCCATCTTCTCAGTCTATGGCTTTTCGACTCATATTATTTGCCTCAACACCTCATCTTTCAGTTTATTGGCCTGTTGTGTGGTGGAGCAGAATGAGCTTGGACTCGGTAACAGGCAGAGAAAAATGTCTTCCTTCCCGACACCATATATCACTAACCTCTCTGTGCCTCAGCTACATCATCTATAGAAGGGGTTAATAATAGCATCCACCTCACAAGATTACTGTATGGGTTTAAATAAGTTGATTAATTGAAAGCACTTAGAACAGTATCAGGTACAGGATAAGCATGATATAAGGACTTGCAAGATATTATGAACTGATAATATCTATCAAAATTAAAAATGCACACAGCCTCATACCTAGAAACTTAATTTGAAAGAATTCTACAGACACAAATGTGTGAAATGAGACAAGCACAAGGACATTTTCTACACCTTTGTTTGTCTAAAGGCTAGAAGTGACTTAAATGTTTATCAATAGGAAGTGATTAAATTATTTATTCATACAATGAAATACTGCAGACCTGTAAAGAATGCAGAAGTTCTTTCTGGGTTTGTATGGAACAATCCTCAAGACAAACTAACAGGAATGGGATGAGCAAAATGCTGCCACTTATATAAGAAAGGGAAAGAAAAAAATGGCATCCAACCATTAAGCTTTGTTGGTGTGTATTTCCTTGTGTTTGCAAAGAATATCTTCGGAAGAAAGCCTTCAGATTGCTTCTAGGGAGGGAAAATCAGTGGGTGGATGAGATGTGAAACTTTCAATTCTTTTTTCTTAATAAGTTTTGAATCTCAAACCATGTGAATTTCGTATTTCCAAAAAATAAGTAACAGTATACAACATTCATCACATCAGTCTTCACACAGCTGGTCCGACACTGGAGGATCCTCCCACCATGCATGTACCTGTGGGGCTCAATGTCTGATCACTCTCAGGCAGGGCATCCACCTCTGAGATCGTAATGTTGGGCATGGTGAGGGGCTTCAGGATGGTACTGGAAAGCAAAAACAAACAAAAGGTTCAGCCCCTGCAGAGGAACTCCCTCAGTCCCACCCATCCCACTCATGCAAAGGGAATACTTCTGGGGATCACCATGCAGTAGGTGATGAAGGACACGGTAGGCTGTGCTGAGGGCCTCATGAGGCTGGCCCAGCTCCTGAGCCAAGCACTGGGCAAGGAAGGTGAATTCTGGAGGGAGAAAGTGCTTGTTCCCAGCATTTGTAGCAACATCAAGCCCAGGACAGAGAACAGCAAAGAATACCTGTGTGGTACCTGTGCTGAGTTTCTAAGCACCTACAAAGTCTATGCCTTATTTAGAAAACCCTAATAATGGTCATTTATTTTTAGGGACAAGATTCTAGTACAGGCCCATTTATGTTGAAGGAATTACTGAGAAATTTCTTCTGGAATCTAACAGGAATGGAAAGTAATAGGTTGGTTGCTACGAGAGTCAGAATAACTATAGAAGTGGCACTGATGGCAGTGTGCTCAGGGTTGCTGAAGACAGGGTCACATGCAGGCAATCTGAGTTGAGACCTGGTATTGCCCTGATAACTGGGAAATAACTTGCCAAAGCTCAGAAGGACAATGGAAGCAGCTCAGAGAAACACACCCAAAATCAACAGAGGATTTGGCTAGAAAGGAGAATCATATTTGACCAATTAAGGCCATCCCATGGTGAGACGAAAAAAAAAAAAAAGACCATCCCATGGTGAGACGAACGTAGGTGTCCTGGTGAAACCAAGCCAGACCCTATGGGGGTTTCCCAGGAACAGACCCCTGCATCCTCCTCTTCCTGTTTGTTCAAAAGCTTTAGCCTTCTAGGCCTTCCCTGAGTTCCAAAAAAACAAACATAATCAGAGAAGTGAGAAAATGCAGAAACAAAGGAAAACAGCCAAGCAAGACAAAAAAAATTAGTTTAGCTGTAAAACAATTCAAGAACCTTTAGTTCCTCCTCAGGGGCTATAGATAATATCCTGAGCCATATCCAGGAGTTGTTTTGCAGATATCTAATCCTCCACCAGGTATAAGAAGTTAACTGCATTCTGACCACAAGCAGGTAAACCCCAAACCAGTTGGAACCAGATGATGTTGACTTCTGAAGTACCACCTAATTACCTCACCACCAAATTAATGAGAAAGCATCTATCACCCTGCAACAGTCTCCCTCACCTTGCCTTTAAAAACTCTTCCCTCTAAACCATCAAAGAGTTCAGGTCTTTTGCGCATGAGCTGCCTATACTCCTTGCTTGGATGTGCAATAAATGCAGCACCTTCCTTCACCATAACCTGGTGTCAGTAAATTGGCTTTACTGCATGTAGGTGAGCAGACCCAAATTTGGTTTGGTAATACTATGACTCAGCAGAGATAGGACTTACAGTCCAGGGATGATATTTTTTTGCTTGTTTTTTGGCCATACCAAGTGGCTTGTGGGATCTTAGTTCCCTGACCAGGGACTGAATCTGTCTGCAGTCAGAATGTGGAGCCTAATCACTGGACCACCAGGGATGATAATTTTTAAGGAAAGACAATTGAAAATTGAAAATCTGAAAGAACAACCTGTTGTATAGTTATAACTTGTGGGCATCTGAGCCCCAGAATGAAATCAGAGCCTCTCAGGAATGGTGTACACTTGGCACCCACAGCAGCCACTGCCCACTCCCTAGTCTGAAACCCTCTTTATTGCCCAAGCAGAAACTGGTCTCAGCACGTTTCTTTAAAAAAAAACCAAAAACAACTCTTTACTTTGTATTGGGGTATAGCCAATTAATAATGTTGTGATAGTTTCAGGTAAACAGCGAAGGGACTCAATCATATATATACATGTATCCATTCTCCTCCAAACTCAGCATCCTTCTTAAAACAGTGGTCCAGGCATTCACTTTACTATAGCAGGCACTGGAATAACATCATTTATCATTCCTGAAAACTCTGTCAAAGTATTTGCAGGTTTCAAGAAGCAACCAAGACCAGCTTGATGCCATAAGGAAGGGAAAAGAAACAAGAGTACAGCCTGAAAGACTCTGGAGTAGGCCAGCCAAAGGCTACATGGTCAAACGGAATTTTAAAAACCATCTCACTTAGGGAACGAAATGTAATACTCCACGGGCTCGGCTGGTGCTATGGAATGGGTTTGGCCCACTTGAAATCAAATACAGTGAAAATGCTGAAAGCAAAGCAGAGTATGAAACTGCGAAGTTAGATGAAACCAAAGAACCGTGACTGGACCTCTCCGCGGCTCCCCCCGCACCCCCCGCCCCCAGTACTGACGGTACAAGCAAAGACTCTCCTCCTTAAATTCCCTTGGAAATAAACCAGATCAGCTACAGGCTTTTGGCAACGTTGAAGGTTTCTCTTAAATTCAGCGAAGAATAGATTTGGCTGTGGAGTTTAACAAAATGTTCAATGGGGCCAACAGAGAGGGCTTGGTTCTCATTTAAAACAGAAAAAACATCACTGTGGTTTTGGCTGAGATCTTGGTGCATTCCACCATGCTCTGGCCCCAAGGCAGTCAGCATTAGCAAATTTTACGATGGAACAAAGAGTTGTCACTTTATCCTAAAAACTGAAATACCAGATAGTAGGGATTTCCCTGGTGGTCCAATGGTTAAGAATCTGCCCGCCAGCGTAGAGGACATGGATTCAATCCCTGGTTTGGGAACTAAGATTCCTCATGCCGCGGGACAACTAAGCCCATGCATCACACTACTGAAGCCCACACACCCTAGAGCCTGTGCTCTGCCAAGAGAAGCCACCTCAGTGAGAAGCCTGTGCACCTTAGCTAGAGAAAGCCTGCATGCAGCAATGAAGAGCTCATGAACCACAAGGAAGACCCAGCACAGCCACACACACACACAAAAACAGTAAAGAGGGTGTGCCTTACTAGATGTACAGAGCTACTCGTTTGGCTATAGGAAGGAACAGACTTAGTCTTCACAGACCTTCTAGTGGGAACACAGGAGAGGGGACCTCCCAAACCATTACACCACCACCCAACTCCAGGTGTAACCTAAAGGAAGCAGAGCTTGCTTGACTGGCGTGGTCAGGGCCTGACATTCTTTCCCCACTTCCAGGTTCCTCTAAGACACAGAGAGCTTTGGACAGAAGTTTTGAGCCCTAAATGACTCTGGAGTGGGGTCATTCTATGAGATGTGGTCCCAGTGGGGAGGATGCTGGGGCATTGGGTGTCCTGTCAGAAATCTGCAGACTGAGCCTGGCTAGCCACTACAATACCTCTCAGAGAGGTAGGGCCTCCAAGAGCGATGGCACGCTGCTCACTCAAGCCTTGGTGCTTCTCCTCTTGGACTCAGCATCTCCCTTCCTCACTCTTTCATTCATTGATTGTGGTGACAGGCCTGGAAGCCCGGTAACACCAACATATGCCCTTTTCTCCTCATTCCAAGTCTACAGCAGGGGGGAGTGGGAATGGGAGCTTGGATCAAGGCTTGCTGGAAGAAGGTAGCATTTACCAGCTTGAGAACACATGCAACCCCCAGATACCTCTGGTCAATCCCCAGTCCTATCTCTCTTTACTCACCCCTGAGCCCCCAAGTTACAGCCAGAGTGCCAAGAGGAAGAGGATGGAGGGGGGCGAATGCGTTCATTGTCATCCTGCATCTGTAGACGAATGGGCCGGCGCAGTCCCCAGGAGATGTTCAGCAGCCCTTCCACGATAAACTCATCTTCCTCCTGCCACAAAGCAATTGGATAAGTCCAGAAAAATTCCAAAGAAGCCAGCACCATGTTGTCTGTGGTAAATGACAGCATTCTTGATGTACCCAGGTAGGTGCACCCAAGTTACAGTCACACCTCAACTCCAAGCCACTCTCCAGGCTCTGAAGCTGAGCTCAGAAGTCGGCACATAGTTGCCTCAAAATTCATAGACATGTGCAAGTTGTAACAATGGTTTCTTTGTTGTTTTTTATGCTAATGACTTTAAAGAACAATAAATATATTTCTTAAAGTATGTGAGAAAATAGCCTGTTATTCTTAAATTATGCTAACAGAAGCAAGAGCTAAAACCTTGAATTAGCTATTTTCTCCCTCCCCTACTATAGAAAGTGATGTGTGTTTCATTATAACATGTTTAGCAATCTGACCCACTGGTTGGTGATTTAAAGTAACATTTCCTCAAGTTTGCTCACCAGAACACTAGCTCATCTGGCAGATGAACTGTTACCTTAAAAAGAGTATCAAGTGATCCTGAGTTGGGAGATGATGTGTTATCAGATTTCTTAACAGCAGAACTTCCCAGAGCCAATAATTAGCTAATGTGCTACATAATAACTCTCTAAGAGATGAATAGATTCTGCAAGAATTCCAAATTTATACTCGAGGGTTGTTGATTGATAAGAATTTAAATGTGAAGGCCTAAAAATATCTGGATGTTTTATCCCAAAGAAATGGATCTCAGAAATCACCATACCCTTGAGTCATCTATAGGACACACCTCAGAATAGCTGCTTAAGGACCAAAATCTTGCTACCGATCCAGCCACTAATTTTTAGAAAGTTTGAGGACAGTGCCTAAAGACTCTTTGTTCAAAAGCAAAACCTTTTGAAGCCATGTTTTATAAGCAGGGTCAAGACCTCAGATCTAGCCTATGGCCACATCTTCAGGACAAGCCCCATGAAAGAAGATGATGCATGTTCAGTGAACAACTAATCTGGGTCCCAGGATCATCCTTAGAGAGGGAGGGGGTAGTAAAAGAAGGCAGGAGAGGGGTGGAACAACTTTAGGGATGTTTGGTAATCTTAAGGAGAAAAGCGTTATTTAAGCACAGGTTACATGTATGGTCTTCTAAGTGGTCAAGGCTGGCATCAATACTTTATACCACATGATTAGAGGGCAGAATTTAACCCAAAGTAGGACTTTGCCTAAGTGGTGTAGTTTGAGGAACATACAAAAAGCCACTACATACTATCCCCAACCAGCCTGCCTTAGTAGCTGAAATTCTACCATCTGATATCTGTTTCTACAGATTAAATCAATATGGCTTGATAACCTGAAAATGTGTTTAGAAGGGTATTACATGTACCTTATCAGCCAAGAACACTTGAGTATAAATTACTCTCCTAGGCTCCCATATAATTCACCATCTACCTGAAACAGGCTTTACAGAAATGGATACAGGATGAATAAACTTATATTCAGGAAGGGGGCTGGGGAATGATATATGGATAACAAAAGACATTCTAAGAAGGCATTCTTTTTTTTTTTTTCCCATTTATCCCCGTTAGTTGGAGGCTAATTACTCTACAACATTGCAGTGGTTTTTGTCATACATTGAGATGAATTAGCCATGGATTTACATGTATTCCCCATCCCGGTCCCCCCTCCCACCTCTCTCTCCACCCCATCCCTCTGGGTCTTGGAAGGCTGCTGCAGTTGTGGGGAAAAGCCAAGAGTTATCACCCAGAGCTTATGTAACTTGTCCAGATTGCTGCAACAGCACATGGGCCAGATGTCTCAACACAGAGGACAGGGTGAGGTTCCTGAATTGCCCAAGAGGAAAACGGTTGCTTGAGTACCATCTGAAATAGTCATTTCATGAAAGCATCCTTTTGGAGGGTCCTCTTTCTGAGGCTAGTATTAGTCTAGTCACAGGAATATCTCCAGAACAGAAAACTCATTCTTTTTAGAAAAAATCTGGGCTCAGAGTGTACTTCCAAAGAACTCCAGGGACTCCCAATAACATCACTAACATTGAGAGGCTACTCACTGTGGCAAGAGAGGCAGAGACCCTCTTGGGGAGGGTGACATGGAGACCTGGAGACCCAGAAGACATGGAGATGAAGACTGGGCTGGCCACTAGGGGAGGAGCCCCACAGACTTTCCCTGTGACTCCTTACCTCACGATGTCGGAGTTGCAAATTTTGGCCTTCATAGTACAAGTTGTAGGTCTTCAAATGCAGGAGAAGTTCATTCCTTAAGAGAAAAATACAAGAAGTGTCACAATCTCAGCTAAAGTCACTTATAATGCAATTGCTCCCTCTTTTTCTCACCTCTAATCTGGCCTTCAGTCACTCCAGTCGGGGTGTTTGTCTATACGTGTACATACACACAAATACACACAGCCATAGAGTGTAGAACCACCCATCTTCCATCACAAACTTTCCCAGGATCAAGATCAAGAGTAAATACTACCTAGAACAGACTTAATGTAAGGAGCAACTCCAGAAAATCAAGGCAGGTCTGGTCTGCTGACAAAGGTTAGCAGCTCTCACTACATTTCTCAAACCGAAGCTAAATATGCAGGCCTTGTTAAACCACAGATTCATAGAAGAAAATGCACTTCAAAGCACGTACACAAGGTTTCTTCAGCCTCTCCACAGCCTTTCCTCTCTCACAAATGCTGTGAGAAGAAGACATATACTACAGACCTTCATGAGACTCAGAAACTCCTAGGATTTCAGGAAGTTAAAAGGGAGAGTCCTGGGCCCCGTTGACTTAAACTTCATTGACATACCTTTGTTGTTTAGTCATTAAGTTGTGTCCAATTCTTTACAACCCCATGGACTATAGCCCATCAGGCTCCTCTGTTCATGGGATTTTCCCAGGCAAGAATACTGAAATGGGGTGCTATTCCTTTCTCCAGGGGATTTTCCCAATCCAGGTATTGAACCCATGTCTCCTGCATTGCAGGCAGATTATTTACTGCTGAATCACACAAGAAGCCCCTAATGTAATATTCTGTGTTACTCTTCTAATTTTCTCTTCTACTCTCCTTTGAGAGGTGCTTTTGTCTGTTTATTCTACGTGATTTTGGTTTATAAAAACATTTTTTAAAAACCTTACAAGGCCTCTAAATACTGGTTTCCAAGTTGCTCCCCCAGGGAGCATAGTTCTCTTAATACTAAACATGGAAGAGACAGCATGTGACACCCTTTGTGATCAGAGTGAGAGTTTTCAAACCTGAAAATGCTCTGATCAAGTTTTATCCGAAAGTGAATGAAGGGAGGCCTGGGAGGAGGGAGGAGCTTGAGGAGACCAAGGTATGCTTTTGCCTCTTCTCAGGCAAGAGGCAAGGGCGTTCTGTCACTTTAAGTCCAGTCATTCAATGTAAAGATTTGGGGCTGTCACAACCAACTCCTCCTCCTAGAAACTCTCCAGGACATCAACTCTTTCGAGCCTCTAAAGATACTGTGTCTTGAAGACACCCTTAACTTCACTCTCTATGGCCAGGCTCTAGGGGCATGTTCTTCAAATATAGCAGCAAACTTGCTTGATGCTCTCACTAGTCCACACTCAGTTGCTTTCTCCTTCTCACACACATGAGCTCCTCTCACGTAAGGAGTTTCCTCTGCCAGTGGCTTCCATCCACATGGGACCGGCCACTGCAAAGACAACCCCGTAGCAAAAAATCTTACTTGGAAATGTATTTATCTTGTCCACATGGGACTAGGGAAGTTTGGTGATGGTAGTCCATTCTTCCTTTCTCTTTTCATCAGAAGAAGAGGCCTATATTTGAAAGAAGACAGCAGTTAAAGTCCAGTTGTGTCTTTAAGAAGTCAGCAGAACATGGGCTGGGGGCTGGGAGCACATCGTTCTTTGTCCCTGCCCCAGATACATAGCTTGAGCAGCCCAACACTGACAAAGGGCCAGGAAGAAGGGCCAGGAAGATGCCACGCTGCTTGCCAGAGCTTCTGAGAAAAAAACCCAAACAAAAATGACAGTCTTTGCACAGCCCCAAAACAAATGCCCAAGCCACAGACACAGAGGATGCTGGCACCCAAGCTGGTTTGAAGGAATGAATCTTCCTGAAGAGAACTTCACTACACAGAATAGAGATTTGTCTGGAAAGCAAAGTTGATATTACTGAGATATACTAAAGATGGGTAAACAACCTAAAAAAAAATGCCCGAAGAGAAATGGGCACATACATTATCATTAAAATATGACAATATGAAAGGCAATTTAATTACCTGAGAAAATGACAATACATTATGAAAACAAAGTTATAAAACTATGAGTCCAATTTTGTTTAATGTACATGTAAGGCTTCCCTTGTGGCTCAGATGGTAAAGAATCTGCCTGCAATGTTGGAGACCCAGGTTTGATCCCTGGGTTGGGAAGATCACTTGGAGAAGGAAATGGCAATCCACTCCAGTATTCTTGCCTAGAGAATTCCATAGACATAGACGCCTGGCAGGCTACAGTCCAAGAAGTCTCAAAGAGCTGGACAAAACTGAGCAATTACACTTTCAAGGGTAGTTACCTTAGTGATAAAGAATCCACCTGCCAATGCAGGAGACACAAGAGGAGATGTGGGTTGGATCCCTGGGTCAGGAAGATCCCCTGAAGGAGGAAATGGCAACCCAATCCAGTATTCTTGCCTGGGAAATCCCATGGACAGTGGAGCCTGGCAGGCTACAGTCCATGGGGCTGCAAAGCTCCATGATGTGACTGAGCAGGCATGCATACAAGCATAAAATATGCATATAGATACATATTACTTTGTTGTGTGCTAGCAAAGTAACACTCAAAATTCTCCATGCCAGGCTTCAACAGTATGTGAACCAAGAACTTCCAGATGTACAAGCTGGATTTAGAAAAGGAAGAGGAACCAGAGATCAAATTGCCAACATCTGCTGGAACATAGAAAAAGCAAGAGAACTCCAGAAAAACATCTACTTCTGCTTCAAAGACTACACTAAAGCCTATGACTGTGTGGTTCACAACAAACTGTGGAAAATTCTTAAAGAGATGGGAATACCAGACCACCTTATCAACCTCCTGAGAAACCTGTATGCAGGTCAAGAAGGAACAGGTAGAACCAGACATGGAACAATGGACTGGCTCAAAATTGGGAAAGGAGTACATCAAGGCTATATATTGTTACCCTGCTTATTTAACTTCTATGCAGAGTACATCATGCAAAATGCTGGGCTGGATAAAGCACAAGTTGAAATGAAGATTGCCAGGAGAAATATCAATAACCTCAGATATGCAAATGACACCATCTTTATGACAGAAAGCAAAGAAGAACTAAAGAGCTTCTTGATGAAAGTGAAAGAGGAGAGTAAAAAAGCTGGCTGAAAAATACAAGATTCAGAAAACTAAGATCATGGCATCTGGTCCCATCACTTCATGGCAAATAGATGGGGAAACAATGGAAACAGAGACTTTATTTCTTGGGGCTCCAAAATCACTGCAGATGGTGACTGCAGCCAGGAAATTAAAAGACGCTTGCTGCTTGGAAGAAAACCTATGACAAACCTAGAGAGCGTATTAAAAAGCAGAAACATTAATTTGCCAGCAAAGGTCCATCTAGTCAAAGATATGGTTTTTCCGGTAGTCGTGTGTGGATGTGAGAGGTGGACCATAAAGAAGGCTGAATGCTGAAGAATTGATGTTTTTGAGCTGTGATGTTGAAGAAGACTCTTGAGACTCCCTTGGATTGCAAGATCAAACCAGTCAATCAAAAAGGAAATCAGTCTTGAATATTCACTGGAAGGACTGATCTGAAGCTCCAATACTTTGGCTACAAGATGCAAAAGCCAACTCATTAGAAAAGACCCTGAGGCTAGGAAAGATTGAAGGCAGGAGGTGAAGGGGACAACAGAGTATGAGACGGCTGGATGGCATCACTGACTCAATAGACATGAGTATGAGCAAGTTCCAGGGGTTGGTGAAGGACAGGGAAGCCTGGCGTGCTATGATCCATGGGGTTGCAAAAAGTCAGACACGACTGAGCAGCTGAACAAGAACAACAACATACATTCATCTGAATGGATATATATATATATATACACACACACACATTAGGGTTTTTCAACCTCAGCACTACTGACTTTTGGGGCTAGGTCATTCTTTGTTGTGAGGGCTGTCCTGTGCATTGAAACATGATTATGCAGTATCCTTCACTCTTACCCACTAGATGTCAGCAGCCATGGCCCCCAGTCAAGACAATCAAAAATGTCTCGGGACATTACCACCATCCCCGGGGAGCTAAACTGCCCCCAGTTGAGAACTTTTGGCAGATGTACATGTAAGTGAATGAAAGGCCAACTCTCTCAGGTAACAGTATTATTAGAATTTTTCTCAAGTATTTTATTCTGAAAATTTTCAAAAACAAAATTTAAGAAGTAAGACAAGGAATAGCAATATACTTTTGGCTAGTCTATACTTAACGTTTACTATCCTTACATTATAACACATCTGTGCATCCTTTTATCCATTCAATAATTCATCTTATTTTTCACAAAAAAAAAAAAAAGATGTCCTTTCCATCATAGGGACTGGAATGCAAAAATACAAAATCAAGAGATTCCTGGAGTAACAGGCAAGTTTGGCCTTCAAGTACAAAATGAAGCTGCGCAAAGGATAACAGAGTTTTGCCAAGGGAATACACTGGTCATAGCAAACACCCTCTTCCAACAACACAAGAGAAGACTCTACACATGGATATCACCAGATGGTCAATACCGAAATTAAATTGATTACATTCTTTGCAGCTGAAGATGGAGAAGCTCTTTACAGTCAGCATAAACAAGACCGGGAACTGACTGTGGCTCAGATTATGAACTCCTTATTGCCAAATTCAGATTTAAGTTGAAAAAATTAGGGAAAACCACTAGACCATTCAGGTATGACCTAAATCAAATCACTTATGATCATACAGTGGAAGTGACAAATAGATTGAAGGGATTAGATCTGATAGACAGAGAGCCTGAAGAACTATGGATGGAGGTTCCTGACATTGTACAGGAGGCAGTGATCAAAACGATCCCCAAGAAAAAGGAAATGCAAAAAGGCAATATGGTTGTCTGAGGAGGCCTTACAAATAGCTGAGAAAAGAAGAGAAGTGAAAGGCACAGAGTAAAGGAGAGACATACCCATTTGAATGCAGAGTTCCAAAGAATACCAAGAAGAGATAAGAAAACCTTCCTCAGTGATCAATGCAAAGAAAGAGAGGAAAGCAATGGAATGGAAAAGACCAGAGATCTCTTCAAGAAAATTAGAGATATCAAGGGAAAATTTCATGCAAAGATGGGCACAATAAAGGACAGAAATGGTATGGACCTAACAGAAGAGAAGATATTAAGAAGACGTGGCAAGAATACACAAAAGAACTATACAAAAAAGATCTTCATGACACAGATAACTAGGGTAGTATGATCACTCACCTAGAGCCAGACATCCTGGAATGCAAACTCAAGTGGGCCTTAGGAAGCACTAGCAAGAACAAAGCTAGTGGGGAGGGGTGGAATTCCAGTTGAGCTATTTCAAATCCTGAAAGATGATGCTGTTGAAGTTCTGCACTCAATATGCCAGCAAATTTGGAAGACTCAGCAGTGGCCACAGGACTGGAAGGTCAGTTTTCATTCCAATCCCAAAGAATGTTCCATCTACTGCACAATTGCACTCATTTCACATGCTAGCAAAGCAATGCTCAAAATTCTCCAAGCCAGGCTTCAACAGTACATGAACCATGAACATCAGATGTTCAAGCTGTATTTAGAAAAGGCAGAGGAGCCAGAGATCAAATTGCCAACATCCATTGGATCACAGAAAAAGCAAGAGAGTTCCAGAAAATATCTACTTCTGCTTTATTGATTACACCAAAGCCTTTGACTGCATAGATCACAACAAACTGTGGAAAATTCTTTAAGTGATGAGAATACAAAGATCATCTTACCTGTTTCCTGAGAAACCTGTCTGCAGGTCAAGAACCAACAGTTAGAACTGGACATGGAACAACAGACTGGTTCCAAAATGGGGAAGGAGTACGTCAAGGCTGTATATTGTCACCCTGCTTATTTAACTTATATGCAGAGTACATCATACGAAATGCGGGGCTGGATGAAGCACAAGCTGGAATGCGGATTGCCGGGAGAAATATCAGTAACCTCAGATATGCAAATGACACCATCCTTATGGCAGAAAGCAAAGAAAACTAGAGAGCCTCTTGATGAAAATGAAAGAGGAGAGTGAAAAAGTTGGCTTAAAAACACAAGATTCAGAAAACTAAGATCATGGCATCTGGTCCCATCACTTCATGGCAAATAGATGGGGAAACAATGGAAACAGTGAGAGACTTTATTTCTTGGGGCTCCAAAATCACTGCAGATGGTGACTGCAGCCAGGAACTTAAAAGACGTTTGCTCCTTGGAAGAAAACCTATGACAAACCTAGAGAGCATATTAAAAAGCAGAAACATTAATTTGCCAGCAAAGGTCCATCTAGTCAAAGATATGGTTTTTCCAGTAGTCATGTATGGATGTAAGGGCTGGACTATAAAGAAAGCTGAGTGCTGACGAATTGATGCTTTTGAACTGTGGTGTTGGGAAGACTCTTGAAAGTCCTTTGTACTGCAAGGAGATCCAACCAGTTCATCCTAAAGGAAATCAGTCCTGAATATTCATTGGAAGGACTGATGCTAAAGTTGAAACTCCAATACTTTGGCCACCTGATGTGAAGAACTGACTCACTGGAAAAGACCCTGAGGCTGGGAAAGATTGAAGGCAGGAGGAGAAGGGGATGACAGAGGATGAGATGGTTGGATGGCATCACCAACTCGACAGACATGAGTTTGAGCAAGCTCCAGGAGTTGGTGATGGACAGGGAAGCCTGGCATGCTGCAGTCCATGGGGTCACAAAGAGTTGGACACAATTGAGTGATTAAACTGAACTGAACCCTTAACATTTACTATCCTTACACTATTAAACATCTGTCCATCCCTTTATCCATTCAATAATTCATCTTGTTTTTCACACATTTCAAAGTAAACTACACACAAAACATGTCTTAGCAATTTAAGTATCTTTTCCAACCACAGTAGTATTAAATTAAAAATCAATAGTAGAAAAAAACTGAAAAATTCACAAATATGTGGAAATTAAACAACACACTCCTGAACAGCCAAAGAGACAAAGAAGAAACAAAAAAGAAATTTAAAAACATCTTAAATAGAAACAGAAGCAAATACACACGAACAGTTATGAGATACACCAAAAGCACCTCTAAGAGGGAACTTTATAACAATATATACCTACATTAAGAAAAAACAAAAGATCGCAAATGAACAATCTAATTTTACACCTCAAGGAACTAGAAAAAGAAAAAACGAAACCTACAACTAGCAAAAAGAAGGAAACAGCAAATATCAGCAGAAATAAATGAAATGGAAACCAGAGAAATGATAGAAAAGGTCAAATAAAACTAAGAGCTGTTTTTTTCAACAAGATAAATAAGTAGAAATGTATAGGTTGAATCAATAATTACATTTATTGTATATATTGAACCATACTTGTATTCCAAGGGAAAATCTCACTTGATCACAGTGCATGATCCTTTTAATGCACTGTCGAAATTCATTTTGCCAATATTTTGTTGAGAATTTTTAAATTTATATTTATCTAGTACTTTGACCTGTTGTTGTTCAGCCACTCAGTTGTGTTGGACTTTTTGTGACCCTATGGACTGCAGCATGCCAGGCTTCCCTGTTCTTCACTGTCTCCCAAAGTTTGCTCAAACTCACGTCCAATGAGTCAGTGATCCCATCCAACCGTCTCATTCTCTGTCACCCCCTTCTCCTCTCACCCTCAATCTTTCCCAGCATCAGGGTCTTTTCCATTTAGTTGGCTTGTAGTTTTTTTTACTGTAATGTCTTTATCTGGCTTTGGTATCTGGTCTTGTAAAATAAGTTTGACAGTGTTCCATCCTCTTCAATTTTTTGTAAGAGTTTGAGAAGGATCAACATTAACACTTCTTTAGACATTTGGTAGAATTCACCAGTGAAACCATCTGATCTTGGGCTTTCCTTTGTTGGGAGGTTTCTAATTGTGGATGCTCAATATCACTAATAATCAGGGAAATGCAAATCATGTAAACTATTAAATACAGGATGGATAAATAATAAAGTCCTACTGTACAGCAGAGGGAAATATATTCATCATTCTGTGATAAACTATGATGGAAAAAATATGAAAAAGAATATGTGTATAACTGAGTCATTTTACTATACAGCAGTAATTAAATATGACATAAATCAACTATACCTCAATAATTTTTTTTTAAACACAATGAGATATCTTTTCACACCTGTTAGAATGGCTGTCATTACAAATACATGAGACAACAAGCGTTGGTGAGGATGCAGGAAAATTGAAACCCTTATGAACTACAAGTGAGAATGTAAAATGGTGCAGCCACTATAGAAAACAGTATGGCAGTTTCTGAAAACACAATGACCCCAAGAGCTATGGGAAGAGGTGAAAGCAGTTCTAAGAGGGAAGTTTATAGCAATACAAATTTACCTCAAGAAATGAGAAAAACATCAAATAAACAACCTTACCTTACACCTAAGCAAACAAAAAAGCTCAAAACCCACCAAAGTTGGTAGAAGGAAAGAAACTATAAAGAGTAGAAATAAATGAAATAGAAACGAAGGAAACAATAGCAAAGATCAATAAAACTAAAAGCTGGTTCTTTGAGAAGATAAACAAAATTGGCAAATCATTAGCCAGACTTATCAAGAGAAAAAGGAAGACTCAAATCAATAAAATTAAAAGTGAAAAAGAAGTTACAATTGACAATGCAGAAATAGAAAGGGTCATAAGAGACTACTACAAGCAACTCTATGCCAGTAATAGACAAATTCTTAGAAAAGTACAACCTTCCAAAACTGAACCAGGAAGAAAGAGAAATCACAAACAAACCAATCACAAGCACTGAAATCGAAACTGTGATCAAAAATCTTCCAACAAACAACAGCCCAGGGTCAAATGGCTTCACAGCTCAATTCTATCAAACATTTAAAGAAGAGCTAACACCTATCCTTCTCATTCTTCCAAAAAAATTGCAGAGGGAGGAAAACTCGAAACTCATTCTATGAGGCCACAATCACCCTGACACCAAAACCAGATAAAGATATCACATAAAAAGAAAGTTACAGGCTAATATCACTGATGAACATAGATGCAAAAATCCTGAACAAAATACTAGCAAACAAATCTGACAACACATTAAAAGGATCATACACCATGATCAAGTGGGATTTATCCCAGGGGTACAAGACTTCTTCAGTATATGCAAATCAATCAAAGCGATACACCATATTAGTACTATCTAATTATTAAAGTATAATTAATATTAATATATCTAATATCTAATATATCTTAAATATAATCACATATATCCTTAAAAGAAAGTCAAAGGGAGATTTTGCTACAGACAACCTCAACAGAGAAAGATATTTGAAGATGCTACTCTATGGATGAAAGATGGAGAAAGGGACCATTAGCCAAGGAACACAGTGAGAAAAGGCAAGCAATTAACCCTCTCCCTCACCCCCCAAAGGCTCTAGAGGGAGCGCAGCCCTACTAACACCTTGGTTTCAGCCCACTGAAACCAATGTCAGGCTTCTGGCCTCCAGAACGGAAGAGAGTACATTTTTGTTGTTTTAAGCCACCAAGTCTGTGATCAGTTTTTACAGCAGCAACAGGAAAACAAGGGGAGTTATAAGGGAAGGGTGTGATCTGACTTGAATTTTGGAATGATTGCCTCACTCTACTCTCTACTTTGAGAAAGGATTAGGGAAGGAAACAGAGACAAAGGGATCAATTGAGAGGCCTGTCCCAGGGAAGCAGGCAGAGGGGATGGAGTAACAGGGTCCAATGAGTTTAAAGAGAAAAAAGTCACGCTCCATCAGTAAAAAGATTTGGAAAGGGCCAGCTTCCCACATTACACCAGGCTGCTGGGTAGCCAGGCACAGTCATAAACACGGCTGTGAGGAATATGCGCCGAGTTTGAGGCAGGTCATGGAACCCTATGATGCTGATGACAGGAAGTCCTGCCAGGCCTGTGCCCCAGGAAGGAGACAGTGTGGAGCTCCCAGGGAGGGGATCCTGGCTCTGCTGAGGGGAGGGAGGTCAGGAGAGTGGCAAGGTCACCAAGGAGAGAGTAGGGAGGATTAAAGGGGCAGGGCCAAGGGCAGGGATCCAATGAACCCGGTAGGTTAGGCATAGGCAGGAAAAAAAGAGTCCCTAGAAGAGGAGGAAAAAGAGGAGACACAGTATCTTGGAAACCAAGAGGAGTCCATGATCAGCAGAGCCAGGAGCTGGTGGTGGGAACCCAAGGAATAGAAACCAAGAGCAGTCTCTGATTTACCTCATAAGGTCATGAGGGACCTCAGCCAGAGCCAGTTGCAAAGTTTAGATAGAGTGGAAATCAGATTAGTGGTGCCTGTCCATTGACAGACCTCATCCTGAACATTCAAGTCTTTCTCCAGCCAGGGAAATCTTATCCTATACTAGCTTTGATTGCTGCTTCTCTTACTTCCACTCTTGGTTTATCTTCTGCAAGGTCTTTCTTCTCTCTCCAGCATTATTCAGCTCAGTTCAGTTGCTCAGTCATGTCTGACTCTTGCAACCCCATGGACTGCAGCACATCAGGCTTCCCTGTCCATCACCAGCTCCCAGAGCTTGCTCAAACTCATGTAGCTGATGTCATCCAACCATCTCATCCTCGATCGTTCCCTTCTCCTCCTGCCTTCAATCCTTCCCAGCACCAGTGTCTTTTCCAGTGAGTCAGTTTTTTGCATCAGGTAGCCAAAGTATTGGAACTTCAGCATCAGTCTTTCCAATGAACACTCAGGATTGATTTCCTTTAGGGTTGACTGGTTTGATCTTGCAGTCCAAGGGACTCTCAAGAGTCTTCTCCAACACCACAGCTCAAAAGCATTAATTCTTTGATGTTCAGCTTTCTTTATGGTCCAGCTCTCACATCCATACATACTTTTTTACTTACCAGGTTGATAAAAATCATCAAGTAGTCTGAAGGCCCAAATGTGGGAACTCTATTTAAAGTTCAGTCACTCTCTCCCTAGTAAGTGATTTCACCAAGGCCATCACTATAAATCTGACCTAGGCTTCTGATGTGGCACAGTGATAAAGAATTCGCCTGGTATATCAATGCAGGAGATGCAAGAGATGTGGGTTAGATCCCTGAGTAGGAAATGTCAACCTGCTGCAATATTCTTGTCTGGAAAATTCCATGGAAAGAGGAGCCTGGCTGGCTACAGTCCATGGGGTCACAACTGAGCACACACATAGATTCGTTTGGCCCAATCTTTGCCTCCAGCCTGACTTCTCCCCACCTGTTTTTTTTTAATTTTGTGTTTTTTTTTTACTTTTACATTTCTTGGATTAGGAATGTTAGGAAAATACTTACACAGTCTACCATATTGTTGAGCTGTAATTACAGATAACTGATTCTGGGACCCAAGCCCTCCTTTGTCTGTCTCAAGGATAACATCTGCATCTGTCTTCATAAACTTTCCAACCATCACCACAAATCACTGGCTACCTCCAGCCAGCAGAAGAGGGAAGAAAAAGCTAGCTAAATTTACCTACACTTTAAGGCAAATACAGTAACAGAGCAAACAAAAGGCCGGAATTTAGAGTTCAGTCCAATCTTCCTTAAACAGAATATTGCTTCTCACACAAGGAAGAGTCAGAGGAAGATGGTTGATGGGGCTGGGATATGGATTCAACTGGACACTTTTGCCAAGGATGCCCACCAGTATCTACAGTCTTGAAGAGAGAAATCTGCTCAGCTAGCTAGTTACAATTCTTCTGCCTTCTCTGTTAACAAGAATTTATGAAGTCCTTCTGGACTCCAAAATGCCTTGTAAGGATCATTTCCATGCATCACTTCCACATTGCCTTGAGAATACAGAACAACCCTTCACCACCTCTTGGAAGAGGGGAAAGTAAGAGAGAGGGGGGGAAGGGGGCTTCCCACATCAGCCAACATCTAAGGCACAGAAGTGAAACAGCTCACTGAGTCCCATACAGAGAAAGGAGAAGAGAGAAAGCATGTGACAGGAATGAAAGGGCAGATTTGACACAAATAATCTTTGAAGTTTAAAACACATTTAAACCTACTGAACCCCCCTGTGAACATGACCACTTAGCCCTCAAGAATTCTAAATCAGTACAACTTCTCTTTAGAAAAATGTTAAAAGCTGGAATGCATGCATGTGTGTGTACTAATTGGTAAGCGACTCTTTGCAACTCTATGAACTGTAGCCTGCCAGGCTCCTCTGTCCATAATATTCTACAGGCAAGAACACTGAAGTGGGTTGCAGTGCCCTCCTTCAGAAGATATTTCCAACCCAGGGATCAAACCCACATCTCTTATGTCTCCTGCATTGGCAGGCAGGTTCTTTACCACTAGCACCACCTGGGAAGCTCCATTAACTATAAAGCACATCTGCTAAAATGTCTAGAGACGTGAATACTGTTGGGCTTGCCGAGTCAGGACATGAGCCTCCTAGTCACCTAGACACACTGGAGACTTGTTGAGGCCACTAACCAATCAGTCCTCTCTTCTGGCACCACTTCATGCCCTAGCAGAATGTTCTGGGTTCTACTCAGTTCCATTAAATGCCTGCATGATGCCATGCAGCTTGTCAGCAGAATCTAGTACTTCTCACATGAAGACCCTTCCTGCCTGCTCCCAGGACAACTTGAGGACACAATCTTCCCTAAGATCCAAGAAAATGTCTTGACAAAGCAAAGGTTCCTAAGCTATTAAAGATGAGAGTGAAGTAAGCCAGAAAGATAAAGAACATTACAGCATACTAACACATATATATGGAATTTAGAAAGATGGTAATGATAACCCTATATGCAAAACAGAAAAAGAGACACAGATGTACAGAACAGACTTTTGGACTCTGTGGGAGAAGGCGAGGGTGGGATGTTTCGAGAGAACAGCGAAACATTATCTATATTATCTATAGTGAAACAGATCACCAGCCCAGGTTGGATGCATGAGACAAGTGCTCGGGCCTGGTGTACTGGGAAGACCTAGAGGGACTGGGTAGAGAGGGAGGTCAGAGGGGGGATCGGGATGGGGAATACATGTAAATCCATGGCTGATTCATGTCAATGTATGACAAGACCCACTGCGGTATTGTAAAGTGATTAGCCTCCAACTAATAAAAATAAATGAAAAAATAAATAAAGATGATGACATCCCAGCTACAGAGAAGTTTTGGTGCCTGCTTTTCATGCTCTGTGAGGGTACTCTTTCTTCTCAGACCCAAGGAAACTCACACATTCCCTAAACCCTGCCAAAACTTACCTCCCCCTACAAATTTCTCCCACTATCCCTGGGTAGTGTTGAGGGGACGGCACCCACACCTCAGCCTGTCCTTCATCACAGCACTTACCACCACAAAAAACCACTAACTTAGTGTTTCTTTCTTCTCCTGGGCCTAGAAGTTTCTCTCTTTGGGCCCCAGATCCCACACTGTGTCTCTCTCCTGAAAATATTCTCATTCTCATTATTAATTATTTAGAAACAATGGATTCAACAGTCAGCCCTAGGAAAGCTAACCTGCTATTTTATGTCAGGGAATTCCTAGAGGCAGAGGATTCTTGTGCACATGAGTTATTGAGGAAGTGACTTCAGGAGAAGCCTGTAAGGAAGTGAGGGAAGCAAGACTGGGCTTGGGAAGGAACTGGAGCCCAGCCACAGCCTGATCCCGTGGGAGCTCTAGGGTGTGAACAACTTCATGGAACTGTCCCACCCTAAGAGAGGCAGACCAGGCCTTTGTATCAGGCACGAGTCAGTCATTGGCTGAGAGTCATCCCTGGGAGCGGGGGGTGAGCGCCAAGGCATTTCTCTGAAGAGCAGTTCTCAAGACTAGGCAGCAACTGAGACCTGTCAACAGTCCACACTTACAACATGAGGTAGATAAAGGGGATTCGGTGGATACCAGCAGCGACCACCACACATGCCCCATGTGAGGGCTTGAAACAGCTCCTGGCTCTGTCACTTTCTTCCACCCACTCTCAAGCTGGGAGGAAACAGCTGCCCACCCAGCAACACTGGGTGCAATGCAAGGCTGAGCTGTAGAAATGGGGACCGATGCCTGAGCTCTGGACCGGTAAAAACCCTGTAGTTACCCTGTAGCTGTTGCACAAAGGACTTTTTCCTTTCTCTTTTCACAGACTCCCCACTCACAGGTGTTTCCAGACTCCCCAAGAATAAACGAGGGGCTATCCAGGCCCTTGAAATTAACTAGCTCAGCTTCCTATAAGAAGAGAAAGCATTAAATCCTTAGGAAGTTTGAGGAGGTAGAAAAGGCATTCAAAGCTGTCTTAAAAGAAGAGCTTTAAAGAACAGCTGTCTGTTCTTGGTTCTTGGTTCCTCCAGATTCCTGTGCCCTCATTCCCTTTCTGTCAGGGAGCTCAGAGGATACACTGAAGTTAATCTGGTTTCAGAGCATTGCCAGGAGGTTGGCTAATCCCTACAAAGCTTCTGATTAAGCCTAGAAACTAAGTGTCTCTCATCTTATTGATCAACTGGAAAGTCCCAGCAGGCAAATAAAGAACAGAAACAGGGGAAACCCCTGGCAGGAAAGCCCAGAGTGAGATGAAGAACCTCTTCAGTGGTTTCTTTGCTTCTTTGTTTTCTGTCTTCCTGTTTGCACAACCAGAGTCAGGCCCCACATCCTGACTCCCACCTCAGCTCCCAGGGTAGGATGGGGCGTGAGGGAACAACAGCCAATTTATAGGACCCAGGCAGTCCCAGTCTCTAAGAAGACATAATGAGAAGAAAGAGACAGGCTGGGAAAGGTGAGGGCTCATTCCACAAAACATTCCCAGTGGGGCAAACCCCATAGTGCTATGCCCTGATCAGTGAGAAGGATATGCACTTGGCAAGGCCTCAACTGAAACCAAGGTGGAAAGGGGTAACAGTTGACCTCAAGACACACAACATCTCAGAGGTTCTAACTCTGGGTGCTCATTAGACTCTCTTGGAGTGGGAGTGGGGTACGTTGGTGTGTGCTGTTGTGTCCAACTCTTGGAGACTCCCTTGACTATAGCCCACCAGACTCCTCTGCCCATGGAATTTTCCAGGCAAGAATACTAGAGTGGGTTGCCATTTCCTACTCCAAGGGATCTTCCTGATCTAGGTATCAATCGCATCTCCTGCGTTTCCTGCCTTCGCAGGCAGATTCCTTACTACTGCACCACCTGCGAAGCCAAGGGAGTCGGGCAGGAGGGTTGATTTGAAATTCCTGATGTTGAGGCTGCAACTCTGACCAATTTCTTCAGACCCTCCAGGAAGAGGTGCAGGCATGAGCATTTTTAAAACCTCCCCACGTCGTGCCAATGTACAACCACGGCTGAGAGCCACCATGAAATATGAAGGAGATAGAGCTATGTAAACTGAGGACACCCCGAAACGCATCTCAAAGTAGTCTTTCAAGAATGGAAGGAACAGAATTTTCTAAAAACCAATGAGTTGTCTTTTGCACCCCCCTCCGATTACTAAACTTCAAAGGGGAGAGAGGACAGCATAGAGTATCCCCAAGAATGAGAACAGATGCACAGAGCAGATGCAAGGGGCCCCATCCAGCAAACCAGGGCACCACACCACAGAAACCAGGAAGTCAGCTACAGGCACCAGATGCAAATGAAACACTAACTGGAGGCCTGCAGCTTCCCCTTTTGAGGCCTCTCTCTACCTCTTTTCTGAACCCTGCTCTGCCCTGCCCTCTGGGGACAATCTGGAGCACCAGGGTTGGAGGAGAAAGCTCTCTGACATGGTGCTTTATATTAGAGCGTTGAACACAGCTTCATCAGGTCTCCAGAGGGACTCCACTTTATAACCAAGCAGTGAAAGAGGAAATAATGCTGTCCCCTCTGCACTTCAGCTCGCTAGGATGGGAGCGGGAAGAAGTATCAATGGCAAACAGGAAACCCCAGTCCTGTAGCACCACACGAGGAAGGAGACTTGAGCTATGGCCTGGGGCCCTGCCAAGATCTAGAGATTACAAGAGATGCCGCTTGAGCCTGTCCTAGACAATGGTAAAATCTGGGCTGCCTAGGAAGGAACAGCATACTTTCCCTTCCACTGCTTTTCTCAATAAAAGGTCCACTTTCTGGCCAAACCCACTGGCCCCCTCCATTCCTTTCCCACCCCTGGTGTCCAGGCCCCCAGGGAACCACCTACTGGGCTCCCAGTCACTCTGCTCAGGAAAAGAGCACTAAACAGCACAAAAGGGAGAGATAAGGTCAAGTGTACTGGGTATATGTACTCCATTTCCTCAGCTTTATTGTGCCTGCGAACACAAAGCTTTGCCTCTCTGCACCCCAAAAAGATGTTCTAGGTTAGAGAAAAGTGAGAGGGGAAGGTATAAAGTTAGTGCAAAATTAACTGCAGTTTTTGCATTGTTGAAATTTGCTGTTTGATCCTGGAATTCGTTCTTAAATAAATGTGGTTATGCGGCATCATTTTAAGGCATATTTCTCGTTGTTGTTGTTTGCAAATGACTTACTACTTGCTGTTTATTTTATATTTATTTTAGATCATGGAAATGACATTAGACAAAAAGCAAATTTGAGCAATTTTCTTATTAACTTGTGACATCAACAACACATTTGGCCTGGGAACTCCTAACAAACAGTGTGGTGCTGGTTCAGTAAGTTTTGTAAAGGAGATGAGAGCCTTGAAGATGAGGAATGTAGTGGCTGGCCATCAGAAGTTGTCAACGACCAACTGAGAGCCATCATTGAAACTTAAAACCACATGAGAAGTTGCTGAAGAACTCAGCATTGACTATTCTATGGTCATTCGACATTTGAAGCAAACTGGAAAGGTGAAAAAGCCTAATAAGTGGGTGCCTCATAAGCTGACTGCAAATAAAAAAGTTGTCTCTTTAAAGTGTCATCTTCTCTTATTCTATGCAACAACAAATCATTTCTCAATCGGATTGTGGCGTGTGACGAAAAGGTGATGACTAGCTCAGTGGCTGGACTGAGAAGATGCTCCAAACCACTTCCCAAAGCCAACCTTGCACCAAAAAAAGGTCATGATCACTGTTTGGTGGTCTGTTGCCAGTCTGATCCACTCTAGCTTTCTGAATCCCGGCAAAACTGCAACATCTGAGAAGTACGCTCAGCAAATCAATGATATACACCAAAAATTGCAGTGCCTGCAGCTGGCATTGGTCAACAGAAAGGGCCCAATTCCTCTCCACCACAACATCCGAATTCATGTCGCACAACCAACGCTTCAAAGGTTGAACAAATCGGGCTGTGAAGTTTTGCCTCATCTGCCATATTCACGTGACTTCTTGCCAACTCATGGACAGAGGAGCCTGGCAGACTACAGTCCATGGGGTCACAAAGAGACACATGACTGAGGGACTTTCACTTCACTTCAGTTCACTCACCAACAAACTACCACTTCTTCAAGCATCTCGACCACTTTTTTGCAGGGAAAATACTTCCACAACCAGCAGAATACAGAAAATGATTTCCAAGAGTTTGTGGAATCCCGAAGCAGGGATTTTTAAGCTACAGGAATAAACAAACTTATTTCTCATTGGCAAAAATGTGACTGCAATGGTACCTATTTTGGTTAATAAAGATGTGTTTGAACCTAGTTATAATGATTTAAATTTAAAAATTTATAGTCCAAAACCACAAAAACATTTCCACCAACCTAAATAACCGGGAAGAGGTTGGTGTGTTCTGCTTGAGGAGGGATGGCACTTTTATGCAGAGGCAGGCAGCAAAAAAGAAGACTAGCAAAGGAAGCCCTGATCACCTATTTTCCTCACAAACAGTGAACAGAACAATCACAACAATATTACTATGCTAATAATAAAACAACAAATGTGAATAATAGATGACTAACAGAAATGCAAGCTTACTACAGGCTAGCTATTATCTGTTTTGACTCATTTAATCTCCATAACAACCCCATGTAGAAAGAAATCTTAATAGTCTCGCTTTGCAGATGAAGCAATTGAAGCACAAAGAAGTTAAGTATTAATAACTTGTCCAAAGACACACAGTCAGGAAGAGAGAGAGCTGGAGTTCAAACTCAAGACTGTCTGATGCAAAACAGAACTTATATTTGCTACACAAATATTGGCTACACAGCTGCCTTGCGGTGAAGAAGTTTTCAGCTAAAAATCACCCAAACTGGCCATATTCTAGAGAAATAGATATCAGAATCCTCCAGAGGGCTCATTAAATACAGATTCCTTTTCTCCCATCATCCCAATTTCTGATTCAACACTTCTGGAGTGGAGTCTGAGAAGGTGCATCCCTAACAAGCTTCCAAGTGTTGCTGGTGCTGCTGGTAATAAGACTCTAAAAGCTTTCTCCTATTCCTTAAAAGAACTCTTGATTTTTATCACTTTAAAGATGAGGAAACAGAAGGTTAGGTGACTTGTCCCAGGTCACAGAGCTGACATGAAAACAGTGCCGCTTCTCCGGTGCCTTAGCTAAGCAGTGGGCATGAGGGTCTCCAAGTAGGACAGGCAGCTGGAGGCTGGCTTCAGCTGCTGGCCACAGAATGCCCCAGAGTCCTGGGGAAGACAGGTGAGTCAGTGACTGGCCTGGCAGACAACCTGCAGGAAAAGCAGACCCTACAGGGGATAGAGATCCCACCCAGAGACCTGGGTACTTGCAATGTCACAGGGCCATGAATGCCCAGACATATCTCACCCTCTGTCTACAGAAGAAGCTATTCCTCACACTCATGGGCCCCACAAACTGCCTGCTCCTCCTTCTGGAAAAAGCCTGGGGGGTCTAACAACAGGTCCAAGGCCCCTGCTGACAGGCAACCTCACTCCTATCCCCGGAGAAGCCTCTGTCTGGTACACCTGCCAGATGAGTACATGAGATTCAGCAGGTGGTCAAGTGGGCTCCCTTATGCCAGCAGCATGGTCTGCAAAAAACCCAGCTCCTTCCGCTGACAGCTTGGGCATTGATCCTTCTTGCTCAGGCCTTTTGCACACTGGTCTGAATACTTCAGTGTGCCTTTGGAAGCTCTGAGGAAATGGTCTGTTTTCTGCTCAGAAGACCTGTCTCCTACTCCCATGCTAGTAGGCAGGTGGCCAGGTGAGTGACCTGTAAACAAACAATCACCCCCCTAAACAATCATCTCATGGGCCCAGATGAGCAACTACTTGTTTATAGGGAAGTCTCATCTACATCCACAAGTTTTTTACTTTCTGTATGGATATTTAGAAGGAAACCCAAAGACCCTTAGCCTCACGTCAAATGGAGTGGGAATTGGAGTGGGACCAAAAAGACATAAAGAAAGCAAAAACTCCATACAGAAAAGACTATATGTGTGTGAATGTGTAGGTGTAGATGTGTGAGGAAATGTATAGGTGTAAATGTGTAAGAGAGTATGCATGTGTAAATGTGAAAGTATCAGTGTGAGGGAGAGTGTAAGTAAGTGTGCAAATGAATGTGTGTAGGTAGGGGTGTATGAGAGAGTGTGTGGAGAGAGAGGGAGTGTATGTGTGTGCGCCCGTGTGTGTGTGTGTGTAAAGAACTTTGACTATAACTCAGAGAACCCACAAGACCTAGAAAGAAAACTTCCAATATCTACAGGCCCCCAGGGAAGGGCCTAGTCACCTCTTCCTCCCTAAAGCAGCACCTCCACCACCTTCACCCAAAGGGATCCTGCTAAGATGTGTCCCCTCACAGGATAAAACTCAACAAAGTGCAAAATTCCATATAACTGACTTGGCATGAGGAAAGAATGGGAAGTTGGTGGAGGCAAATAAGACTAAACATTCCTTGACCTGCATTTCTCAAAACCAAGGGTTATTTTATGGGGTATTTAAAGTCCTACCTTCCGAAGGGCAAATTAAGCTCTCCTCCAGCCCAATGATTACAAGATTTAATTGGAGCCCTGTCTCACAGGGAGGGCCCAAGACCTGTGTCATTCCTCGTGCTCCAAGCCTCCACTTGCCATCAGATCGGCAGGGACTGCTGGCTTATCCAGGCCAAGCTGGGAGGCTGCCGCCAATGCCCCACTTCCTACAAGCACAGGTTTCTCTCTGGCCACACTTCCTGTTTACTGAGTGCTTCTCTGAGACTCATCTCTGACCTCATATCCCCTTCCTAAGGATACCCCAGCGGTCCTTCCCTTTTTTGGTGCTACTGACTGAGACTCTGAGCTTTGTGTGCAGAGATCTTAGGGTTTCCCCTCCTTGCGTTCGCAGAGTCAGGATAGGAAATGCAAAAGTCTAAAGTGCTGGCTTCCTTTACCCCCAGGTATGGGCGGGTTCCATGCCCTTGGAAGGGCAAGCAAGGAAGGGTCCAGCACGTACTGAGCCTCCCCCTGGGGGCAGCCGTGGTGCAGCATCTTATATCCACCCTTTCTTAACCTTGTTAACACCCTGCAATATGTACAGGCAGGGAAATTCAGCCTCACACAGCAGATCTTGGACCCAGAAGAGACAGCTCATTCAGGGGTTTCCAGAACATTTCCAGGAGGCTCAGGGGGAAGTTTTCCACAAAACCACACTCACACTCTCCTCCTCCTGTCCTTCAACCAGCTGACTAACCCTAAAGAAAAATCAGCACCATGAAAAACAGAACTTCTCAAAATGGTCTTCAAAGGCCATTTCTGTAAAGTCTTTTCACTTCCCCCTCACTGTCTGGGATTCAAAGAGCAGCTGAGCAGAGAAAAAACAGGCAGAGCCAGGTAAAATAATTTCCAGAGAGCACAGTACGTACATCTGTCCCTCCCAGACCTACATTTTCTCAGCAACTTGCTGGAGGGCGGGCAGTTTCCTCTGAGAGCTTGATTAATGAGGAACTTAAAGCATTTTCCATAGAACAAGGCATCCCACAGCAAAGCCACTTGACCTACTCCCTTGACCCCTGAATACAGCCACGCAACTTAGTATCCAGGTTCTGGCTACTGAAGCTTCCTGATCTCTTCTCACCTCAGAACAGACTGAAACATACATACATACCACCTCCTCTGCCTCCACTCCTCTGCACCATGTCCCTGATTATCCTGTCAAATACACAACCCACCATACACACAAGAGAGCAATCCTTGGCCCAGATGTCTATAAAAGCTTGCACGGAGCTTTAGGAAGAGGGCACTGATTATCTGAGGCCACTACCCATCTCCCAGAGTACTTAGGATCTCATGGACTCCACCAGTTAAGGTCTCTGCATCCCAGGCAGGCCGACCCTGCCTGCGGACAAAGCATTCAGCAGCCGCCACAGGTGCCATGGTGGGTATTTAGTAAGTTGAGTTGAGCTACAGGATCTGGAATACACAAAGGATGCTTCGAATAGAAAGGCTGAGGCTCTCATTCTCACTGTTTAAGGAAGATGGTCTCAACAATCCAACTTCCATCTGGTGTGGACCTTACTCACTATAGGATAGCTGTTAGGTTTAAGGCACAGTAAACCCCATGCACACTCTCAATCCCACCACCACACACAAAAAACCCTGGGATGTGATGACTCAGCAGTAGAGGCCTAGGGCCCAAGGCCCAGCTGCTAGCAACCCAAGTCCCAAATGTGATGAGTTCTGATGCCCACTGGCTGTCCACCTTTGTTCTGCTCGGCTGAGATGGAGGTCAGACCCTGACCCCCATCCCAGGTGATGGCAGCGGAAGCAACAAGGATGGCCAGGTCCTTGTGGCCCAGTCTGAAATGAAAATGTGAGAGACCAAATACCATAATTCTCTCCAGGGCTTCCTTGTTCCTTTTTTTCTTTTATACAAGTAAAATGGATTTTTTTTAAATTTTAAAGATATAGAAAAGCAAAAAGATTAAGATCAACAAAAGGACAATTATGGTACAGTTGCACTTTTATAGAAAACCTAGAGTAGGCAAACTCATGAAGATGTTAATAGAAGATACGAGCAGCTGGAGTGAGGGGAATGAATGGAGAGTTAGTGTTCAATGGGTACAGAGTCTCTGTTTGGAAAAGTTCTGGAAATGAATAGTGGCTGTGGTCATAAAACACAGTGAATGCAATCAATGCTACTGCTATGGTCTGAATGTTTGTGTCCTCTCCCAATTCATATGCTGAAATCCTATGATGGCATTAGGAGTGGGGTGGGGGGGAATAAATGAAAAAAAAGGGAGTGGGGGTGGGGGGGGGGGGCTTTGGGAGGTAAATTAGGTCACAAAGGTAGAGCCATGAATGGGATTAAAGGAGACCCACAGCTGCTTCTGCCACAGGAGGGTACAATGATAAGTCTGTGATCTGGAAGAGGACCCTCACCTGACCATGTTCACAGTCTGATCTGACTCCCAGCTTCCAGAACTGTGAGCAGTAAGTTTCTGTTGTTTATAAGTCACTCAGTCTGTGGCATTTGTTATACAGTATAGCTCAAATGGACTAAGACCGAATTGTACAATCTTCCAAAAGTCCACCACTCAGTGGAATCATTATCACTATTAACATTTTTCCATATACCCTTTCAGAGGCAAATATAAATGGACCTTACAAAACCAGCACATTGCTTGGAAATGGCAATTGAAGGAAATGGCAACCCACTTCAGTATTATTGCCTGAGGAATCCCATGGACAGAGGAGCCTGGTGGGCTACAGTCCATGGAGTCGTTGAGGAGTTGGACACAACTGAATGACTGAACAATAACAACAGCACAATGTTTGGTAACCTACTCTTTACAAATGTATATTTTCCCATGGTAACAGATACATATCTGTATCCTAAATATTTTATAATCACATCGTATTTTAATGTAGAGATACACCATGATTAACAAATTTACTATTTGGGGGCATTTAGTCTCCATTTTTTGTTTTATTATTGTAAACAATGTTTCACAGGACATTGCACATGCACATATTTTTCTGCATGTGTCCAATTATATCCTTAGGATAAGAATTTCTCTGGGTGGAATTGCTGAGTCAGGGGCTCCCTCAGGAGGATTATCAAACAGAGCATTATGAGTAAAACCCAACCAGGAATGCTGAATTCTGTCATATAGAAGTCTCTTCCTCCACATGGGCTTTTCCTGGATTTCATGTGGGTGTCTACAACTTTGCAAGTGGTTCAGGAAAGGACATATCATTTCCATATCCTCTTTACTCACTCCCCAGTCCTCCTGTGGGGAAACATCATGCCTAGGTCATTAAGTGAAACTAGCACACAAGGAAGGCAAAATTTACTGAGATAGTTCTACTGAAACCTCTTGTGCCAGCAGGAAAGACTATAGTAAAATTCTAGGATGGCCCAATCCTGGGTGCCCCATGGTGGATAACCTATGTGTAGACACATGAAAGGTTTTCTTTCGTTAAAGGTTTTTTTTGTATGGACAGAGGAAAATGCAATGGACTCTTGTTGAGGAGACCAAGGATTAGAAGGGACCTGTGGAATCATCTAATCTCTAGCCTCGGAGGTGAGGAAATCAAGGCCCCCCCAAAACTCATAGCATAAACACTTCAATAATCTTTAACTGAACCCTATAAGTGTCTCATACACAGTGATTCAGCCAGTTTAGGGCACAGTTGAACATACCCTAAATTTTGACACCTAGAACAATTCTTTTTTAAAAAATATTTTTGGCCATGCTGCACGGCTAGTGGGATCTTAGTTCCCCAAACAAGGATCCAAGCCACAACCCCTGCAGTGGAAGCACTAGAAATGTGAAGTCTTAACCACTGGACTGCCACGGAAGTTCTGACACCTACTGTAATTCTTATCCTCCTCACTTGTGTACAAAATCGGAAATTAAGACACTGATCACATCCCAGTCCAGTCAAGGCCAGGCGTGTGCTGGAGCTGGCTCCTACTGGCTCACAAACCTCTCGCTCCAAGGCATAATTCTTCATGGTCCACCTCCACCACAATAACCATTCCAAAATCCATCATAGCCTCACCTGTACTATTCAAAGAGCCAGCAAACATTTGCCTGGATGCTCGCTGTGTCAGAGCATGTATCACAGTGAGACAGTTATCATTTCCATCATTCAGTTGGGGAAACTGAGACTCAGAGACTTTTTTTTTCTTCTCACTTTTTATTAACTCAACCATATTTAAAAGGAATCCAAGATGTCAAAAGCATTTTGCAGGATGCTACTGAAGCATCAATCAAGGACTCAGCTCTCAAACTGCACAAGGTGAGAGAGAGACAACAATGAAACAAGGAAGAAAGGGATGGGCAAAATGTGAATGAGAATGCAAAAGATGGGGCTATACTCCTGTGGGACACAGTCAGGGAACAATTCCTGGATGGAGTGACATTGGAAGTAGCTTGAAATGTGGCCCCAAGCTTTTCAGGTCCTATTGGGTGGGAGGAGTCTTCCACTTTTTATCAGAACCAAGGTTTATCTTTATTTTTTCCATTATGGTTTATTACAGGATATTGAATATAGTTCCCTGTGTTGTACAATGTGACCTTGTTGTTTATCCATTCTACATATAATAGTTTTCATCTGCTGGTCCCAAACTCCTAATCCAGCCCTCTCCTGCACTCCTCCCCTTTGGCGAGATCTATTCTCTATGAGGATGCAAAGACTTAAAATGACTTTTAACTACAAACTAAAGACTTAGGTTGGTTCCCCCAGAGGTTGACCATAGGACAAGGATCCAAATGCAAGTGGAAAGGGAGTGGGAAAGTGAAAGGGGGAAGGGAAGGCAGCCAGTGACGGGAGTCAGTTATTCCTATAAGCAACTGTGAAATGGTCTTACTAAGCAACTCTGAAAGACAGCATAACCATTCTCCCATTCTTGTTTCTACTTGAGCTTAGTCTCTGGTACTGAAAGACAGCATAATATATGCCCCAAAGCTGCCCCAACAGAGAGGTGAGGGAGCTGGAGCATTTATACACTTGCTCCCAACAGTAATAGTTGAGGTTAAGGGAACACAGAATGGATGCTGACAGCATCTATTCCATTACCCAATATTATGCAGCTAGAAAATCTGAAAGCCATTCAAACTCCAAATCCATTTCATTATAGAAAGGAGTAGTTAAACTAACACTATGGGCAAATTGCCATGCTGGTAGAAGTAAATGTAATTGCCAAATGACTTTGGTTTAACATATCCAAGGAAATAAAATGTATCTTTTTGCTAATTTTTATCAATATAAGGATTAGGAAAAGGCATTCTAAGTCACTTTGCTCATCCCACAAGAATTAACCAAATGCCCGTTCCCTGCCTCTTCTTCAGTGAGAGGTTGCCTTCTCTAGCTCAGTCACAGCCGCCTTGGGTAGGAATTCTATATCCTTGAGCAGCTGCATCAACCTCTGATTACAGGCTCCAGAGTCTACCATCCAAGGGATGATTAAAAATGACCTCCTGGCCACCTAGCCAATGGAATCTGGAGGATGTTCCTGTTTACAGTGCTCTGCTTCCCCTCTGCCTCCTGCTCCATCCCCTCCCCCACCACATCCTCCATAGGAACCCACAAATAGTCAAACAAATGAAGCCAGCAATCATGGGCCTGTGGTAGCTAACCCAGCCTTAAGGATTTATTTAAAATTCTTCTGGAGAGGCAGGGAGTGTTTAAATAGCACGGTGTGTCACTGGGATAAATAATTGGACCATATTGTGATGAGCAGTGGGATGAGCGAGGAGGTGCAGAAAAGGACCACTGCCCTAGTTTTATAAACGCTATAAACTGCAACTATGGCTTGAAGACAGACTGGATGTCTTATTCCATCCCCCAAAACACTGCTGAGACTTTCCCAGTTTCTCACTCTGGGCAGAGGAAAAGGAACATGGACAAATCCTGAGACTGCTCTTGGGATCATCCAGTTTCCCCAAGCTCTCCAAGGGATTCTCTGATAATCTCGTCCCACCTCTGCATGAACCCCAGAGAAGTGGACTCTGGAGCAGAGTGAAACCACTCTCAGGGAGGTGGGGATGGTGCCAGCTACAAATATTAGCAGGGGCAGATACTGCGCAGGCCCTGGCCTGCTTGCCCAGGTGCAGAGGGCATATTACCTTCCCCTGGACAAGGATGTGACTAGGGGCTCCAGGTCCCCCGGCCTTCTCTCAACCAGGTCTCCCAAAGGTGTCCTCATCATTCTAAACAGATTTCACCAGCATAAAAACAGGGACAGAGGAACATGGGGTATGTTTAGGTTGCATGTCAAAGATCCACTCAGTACTCCACTTCTGCTCTCCCTTCTTCTGGAGGAGCAGGATTCACCTTCCAGCTTTCCTAGCACAGGGAATCCTGAATTGAACCAGCGTACACTCCCAGGTGTCTCCAACTCCTTGCCCCAGGGCAAGAACTACCCTCTTTCCAAAGCTACCCTGCCTCTCTGAGCTCAGCCATCCTTTGAGGCCCTCTTCCATCCCCGAGGCCCACTGCATTGCTGCAGCTCCCAGGCATCGGGCTGACCTGTTCAGAGGAGAAAGCTCAGTGGCTGCCCACACTCACGGCCTTACTCCAGAGTCTCTGATCCCAAACAGGCACCTCGCAGGCTGACTTCAATTTTAGCCCCTGAAACACTGAATTTGGACACAAGTTTAAAACAAAACAACAAAAACAAACAAAAAACCCAAACAAAACCTCTTCTCAAACAACGTAATATAGTTTAGCCACAAGAGGTTTAATTCTTCAGACCACCTGAAGAAAAAGTTTCCAGTAAGTAAATGTAGACTGATGAATAAAATAAATCCAACCCCAGATTCTTCAACCAGATGCTCTGGAAAGAAGGCCCCTGGTTCTGTTTCACAGCTGTTCAAAAGAATCATTGTTTCTAATTCTTTCTTCCCATTGTACCAAGATCAGTTGTGACAGGAATTGTTATTTGTCAGCTCATTGGTGCCTACATTCATTCATTACATGTAACCTACATACTATGAACTTGGCCAGCTCTAGACAAACTCTGTTCTCTGGGAGAACAAGCTCTAGGGATCCAGACTCCACACACCTGGGAATAAAGTGCATGGCAGTGCTCAGAAGCCTGGCCCTCAGCTTCTTCTGTCACTGAGGGGCAGAGGTGCAGTGAACAACTCAGGACCCAAGGAGCGCCCCAGGATAAAACGGAGCCTCATGTCTCCCTGTCAGGCCACTGTGAGTCTCTCGGTCCCGAGGGCTCTCCCAGCTTAGGGACTGAGGGCAATGCAGGCACTCAAAATGCAGAGGCGGCCAGAGTCGGCCCAAGGCACTTGCCTCTTCAGTGAGAGAGGACGCAGAGCCGAGGTTCTCAACGACCTCAGGCTCTGGAGGCAGGCCAAGAGCCGGCAAAGGGGAAGTGCAAGGAGGACCCAGGGCCCCAGCGCGTCCAACGCCCTTCTGAAGGCCAAGGGAGGCTCAGGCGCTGTTGGTTGGAACTCGCCTCCAGGGAACCCTCGGTTCAGTCGGGAAGAAGAGAACCGGGTTAGGATCGGACACCACCACCCACCCAACGCCCAGGGGCTTTCGGGGCCTGACATCCCTGCACCTGCCCGCCCGGCAACTTCTCGCCAGGGAGTCCCGGGGGAACCCCGGAATAAGGTGGGGTTCGGGGGGAGGGCTTCCTGCCGCCGCCCTTGGCGCGGAGAGAAGGAAGAACCCCCCGGAGAATCGAAGGGGAAGGACGAGCCTGGACCACAACTTTGTTCCTCAGAATGCAGACTGGCCGGGGTTCCACGCCTACGCGGCCCCAGCGGAGTCTGCACGCCCTGGAACCCCCAGCGTCTGGGAAAGGAGGGAGGAGAACAGGCGCTGAGGGACTGAGGGGTTGACACGGAAGAAGCAGGGGACACTACGAGAAAACTTTCAGCGAGGGGAGAGAGGACCGCCCCGTGCACCACACCTCGCGCCCCGCAACTTGCTCCGGGAGCCTTGCTCCCAGCCGCCCGCGCCCCGCGCCTTGCCTGCGTCCGGAACCGGCTGCATCTCGCGCGCGCTGCGGGGACCGTGGAATTGGAAAGTAGGGGGGCGGGGTGGCCACGGAGCTCGTTCAGCAGTCGGCGGGCCAGGCTCCCTAGCAGCTCGGCAGAGCTTGCAGCAGCCGCGCAGTTGGGGGTCGGGCGCCCCGCCCCCCTCGCTCCCCCTCCGCCCTTCCTCGTCCTTTCTCCCGCCCCTCTGTCTTTATCTGCCTCTATCGGATCTGACCGCCCTCCCTTACTCTTTTCTCTAGCTCTCCAGCTCTCCCTCCACCCTGCTTCCCTAGCCTTTCTTCTTCCCCCTCCTCTCGCGGCCCCCCGCCCCCTGGGGGCGGGGCTTCTCCCCTCCCTCCCAGACAAAGCTGTGGCTGCGCGTCGCCTGCTTCCCTCCTGCGAGTCGGGGCTCAGGCTGCCGGCGCCTCTTCCGGCCTGGGGTGGAGGGGTAGAAGTAAGAGGGTGGGGAGAACGAGCTGGCTCACTTACCGCATTCTCCAAAACCCCCGAAAGGGATGTCGTCTTAGCCCTTGGCTCGCTCTGGACGGTGATAGCCACTCCCAGAGATCAGTCACTCTGCCCCGCGAAGCCCACGTCGAGCGCCCTGGATTCCCCAAGTAGAGAATATGGGTTGTTTTTTCTAACACCTGCTTATTCCAGAAGGGGTTTGAGCTGAGCAAGGCCCCTTGGACTTCGCGGGCTTTCGCGGGCTGGCAGACATGACAGCAATATGGAGGCCAAGTTTCTTTGTCCTCCTCTCACCTCCTCCTCTTAGCCATCCCTGAGCCTCCATGGCCTCACTGTGTACAAGGATCCCTAGGGCACCCCAGATGAGGGGCACCTTATCTGTTCCCTCCTTCTTATCGCAGTTCTCCCCCAGCCCCACATACATACCATGGGCTTCCTGCAATGCAGGAGACCTAGGTTCTATCCCTGGGTCTAGAAGATCCCCTGGAGAAGGGAATGGCAACCCACTCCAGTATTCTCGCCTGGAGAATTCCGTGGACAAAGGAACCTGACAGGCTACAGTCCATAGGGTCGCAGAGTCAGAGACGATTGAGCGACTAACATACATACTCCAGCCCTGTAGAGTTGATCTACAGGCCTTTCGGTGTCAGAGACTAAGGGTTAAACTATACCTCGGGGTACAGCTGGGTCAGCTCATCCCTCCTGGAAGACAGACACTCTTTATAAATTCATTGTTTGGTGCATGGAATGTGTTTCCCTTAGAAACAATGTTATAAATGGTGATCTGCTTCCCAGGCTGGCCACAAAAGTCTTTTGAATTCAAAATGCAGCAGAAGGTTAGTGGTGAAAACTCTGTCAGCTACCCTAGAACAAGGAGACCACTGATCAACTTTTTATATAGGAAAAAAATCTTCTGATTCCTTCCCAGTGAGCTGTAAAACACAAAGCTCAATCATTAATCCCCCCTCCCACCACAAACTTTGGAGTTAATTCTCAGTAAGCTTCTTTGCTTTGCAGGTAATAGGAGCACCTTCAGGGAAATGTATTATGAGGACATGAGGATTTCCCTCCAACATTAAGGTCAGAATTACAGGGAGAGCTCCGTACGAAGCAAATATAGAACTTGAAGGGCTTCCAGTAACCCAGAAAGTCTTCTCTGAGGAGCCAACTCTTCTCTTTCATCGTAGACTGGCCTTCCCTGCACCCCAGACATATGCCAAAGAGTGGCCATCACTTCCATCACTGGGGCTTAATGCTCCTGTTGAAGAAAGCAGCCAGATAGTTTTTCATGTTTTCTTGCAAACTTCTACCCCCAGGAAGCACATGACCTCAAAGAAGCAGCAGAAAAGTATTTCTAGAACCATCCTTCAGTAGAAATACAATGCATGCCCACAGATGCAATTTAAAACTTTATAGTCACATTAAAAATAGTAAAAAAACAAAAAAGTGAAATAAAAAAATAGTAAAAAAAAGTAAAAAAAATTTTAATAATATATTTTATATAACCGAACATAACCAAAATATTACTATTTAAATATGTAGACAATATAAAGGCAGTTATTCATAAAATATTTTACATTCTATTTTTGTACTAAGGTTGAAATCAGGTGTGTATTTACACTTCAGTTCAGTCGCTCAGTCGTATCCGACTCTTTGCGACCCCTTGAACTGCAGCACTCCAGGCCTCCCTGTCCATGACCAACTCCCAGAGTTCACCCAAACTCATGTCCATTGAGTTGGTGATGCCATCCAACCATCTCATCCTCTGTCATCCCCTTCTCCTCCTGTCCTCAATCTTTCCCAGCATCAGGGTCTTTTCAGAAACTCTCAATTTGAGCATTAAATTTTGAAATAAAAATTTAAAAATACTTGATCTGTATTAAGGTTTTATGAAACTTTCACTTGAAAAAAGTATATTCACATGTACCCAAGTTGTTCCAACATGCTTAAAATTTCCCATAATTGAATTATCAGTTTTTAAATTTGTTTTAATTAATTAAGCTTACATAAACTTAATATTCAGTTCCACTAGTTACATTTCAAGTGCATAATAGTGACATGTGGTTAGTAGCTACCATATTGGGACTGCACAAGTTTAAAGAGCAAGGAGGTCACTGAGGAGCTTGGAGTCTCAAAGCTGGTTTCCCTTTTCTCTTTAGCGAAACAGTGACAGAAGTATCAAGCATGGTCAGAGAAAATGATTTTCACCATTGTTCTATGGTCCCCTGTAACATCTCAAGAGGCAGACTTTGTCTACCAAGATCAGAGTTCTACTTTGTGCCTGGGAAGAAAAGCAGGAGATGCAGAGAAGTCAGGAGGCCCAAAGCCTACTCTTCAATTGCAGTGTTTTCTGGGGAAGGAAAGAAGAAGTAGGGGATATAGACACTAGGAAATGCTACAACTTCTTTGTGATTTCAACCAGAGTGAGAAGATATGTTGATGGACCAAAGGGAGTTCTGGGGATAAAATAGAGGAGATCACTGCACTGGCTGCCTCCTTCTTTCTCCAAGGTTCTCAGACACTGTCCTGGGGGTGGAGGGGAGCCTTATTAAAGTCAACTTGGTGGATTGTTTATGTTACCCAAAGGGAGGGCCTTGGTTTAGCTTTCTGGGGTCACCCACAGTTCCTGCATGGCATGGACCTGATGTAGAGTTCTCACCTGCCCCCAAGGACCAGGGGCCTTAGAAGAAAGCTAAATGGTGAACCATGCTCTTCTGTAGCATCTATCTTAGTTTGAGCTTCCTCAAGCAGAATGTGAGGGAAGAACTTGGGTGCAAGTCATATACTTAGGAGTAGATCTCAGAAAGCAGTAGTGTGAGGCAAAAAAGGAGAAAAAGTTAATACTGTATACACAACTGGTCCTCCATTCCTTTGGGGCCTCTAAGCAACTCTGTAAAACGCACCTCAGCATTGTTCTCTCTGAAGGTCAGGGAGCTGGAAATTTATCCACTGACTCTTATTCCACAACAGTTGAGGATTATTCCCAAGAAAGTTTACTTCTTCTTACTTCCTGGTTGTGTGAATATCTTTGACCTCAAGGAAACATCTGCTCTAAGACCTAACTTGGAGAGGGCAAGTTGACCCTGGAGCTGATGGGGACTCAGAGGGACCATTGGTGAGGGCTGAGTTAAGGTTAGAGAAGACAGGGAGCACTGTACCATGAGGTATACAAGCTGCAGATATTAGCGGTATCCGCCAACCAAACACTGATGAATGGGGACACCACCCCTCAGCATTCTGCTTTCAAGGGATGGTGCAAAGCAGTCCCTCTGCAGGGCAGTCAAGGGAGCTCCTCAAATGCCTCCATAGGAGAAGGGAAGAGACTATCCCCTAAAGATCCATCTTGGAGAGAGCTGGAAAGAGAAGAAGAACTCAGTATTTTTAACCTAAGGAGACCAGGAGGACTGTTTATCACATCAGACTCCATTTTTTCCATCTGCTATGTAGGAGGTGAGAATCTGCAAAGGAAGATCCAGTGAATTAATAAAGAAATAGGGAAGCCTAAGTGAGGTCTGCCCCTGGCACCTGAATACATCTGGACATGTCTGGCACACTAGCATAGTGGGCTAGCTAGAAATCTGTTTGAGAGGTGAAAAAAAGGCCCTCTCGGGAGATAATTTTCACTCTAGTGAAAGAAGAAACCAAGTTTGGCCCAATAACAAAGCTTTAGTTGAAAGGAGGTGAGGTTGTCATTGAGCTTTGCCTCCAACCTGATTCCCTGGACAAATAGTGAGGGGAGGGGTTGAGAAGATAGAAGAGGCTCTAAGTCACAACTTAAAGGAACAGATTAGTTCATAAACTTCAGGGGTACTCTGGGGCTCAACCAGACATGCTTGGGGATTCTGCTGCTAAGTAAGGGACCAACACTCCAACACTCAGCTTCTCAATTTCAAGGTCTCGGTATGTTGACATTACTCAGAAAGTGGTAGATGGATTTCCAGAATGATTACAAGTATCTCCTTTCTGCATACACTTTGCAGTTCCTCTCACAAAGAGGTGGAGTCTCCTTATCCACCTTGAATCTGGGTTGACATTGCAGCTTGCTTTGGCCAATACAGTAGAATGTGGCAGAAGTCATACTGTATGTTTTCAGAACCTGGACCTCAAGAAACCTTGCATTCTTCTGTTCTATTGGAACATTGCTCTGCCATGTGAATAAACCTGCATTAGCTGGCTGGGGAATGTCCCAGAGAAAAGGCAGCCCAGCTAGTCCTCCAAGGCCCCAGATGTGTGGGAGAGTACAAACAAGATCAGTAAAGACCCTTACCCAACCCAGAACTGACCACTGATGCATGGGGGAGCCCAGCTGAGTCTAGCCCAAATAGCCAACCAATAAAAGCATAAGGTAAATAGATGATTGTTATTCTAAGTCACTAAATTTGAGGTAGTTTTGATCTTGGATGGCCTCAGCCTACAGTAACTCAAAACAGAACTTCAGTTTCTGGCCAGGGATTGAGGTCAGGTCGCAGTGCTGAGAGTGCCGAATCCTAGCCACTGGACCAGTGATCAGCAGAAAAAAATTCCTACAAAGATGGAAAATGGTGAAACAAGGAGGAAAAAGAGTACAGTATGTGTGAGAAGGGTACGACAGAGGATGAGATGGCTGGATGGCATCACCGACTCGACGGATATGAGTTTGAGTAAACTCAAGGAGTTGGTGATGGACAGGGAGGCCTGGCGTGCTGCGATTCATGGGGTCGCAAAGAGTCGGACACAACTGAGCGACTGAACTGAACTGAACTGAAGTGTAAATACACACCTGATTCCAACCTTAGTACAAAAATAGAATGCAAAATATTTTATGAATAACTTTCTTTATATTTTCTACAGATTTAAATAGTAATATTTTGGTTATGTTGGGTTATATGAAATATATTATTAAAGTTAATTTCACTTTTTTTTTTTTTACTATTTTTAATGTGATTATAAAGTTTTAAATTGCATTTGTGGGCATGCATTATATTTCTACTGGAGGATGGCTCTAGAAATACTTTTCTGCTGCTTCTTTGAGGTCATGTGCTTCCTGGGTGTAGACGTTTGCTTCGTATTTAAGTAAGCTCAGGAATATGCATCTCAAGCCCCAGACAGGAGCCATATCTTGTAAGATATTCCCCCCTCCAGTGGGAGTGCAGACAGGGACTGGTAAGAGGAGAAAAGAGTTCAAAATACATGGACCTGGACTTCCCTGGTTAAGAGTCTGGCTTCTAATGCAGGGGATGCAAGGTCCGATCTCTGACCGGGGAAGTAAGATCCCACTTGCTGCTGGGTAACTAAGCATGTGTGGCACAACCGAGAGCCTGTGCAGAGCCACCAGTGAGCCTGCACCTGTGCTCTGCCACAAGAGAAGCACCACAGCGAGAAGCCCACTCACAGCTTCTAGAGAAAGCCTGTGTACCACAATGAAGACCTTGTGCGTGGCAACAAAGACCCAGCACCGCCAAGAAAACAACAACAACAGCAACAGAAAAAGGTACATGGACTTGACTAGTTTATTTCCAGGAAATGTGTCTTTTTTCACACAAAGTATTTAGTGAAGCACCTTAAGGCTAAACTCTCTGGGCAGGTATTCCTCTAAACAAAGTACTTATAAATAGAGTTTGGTAATTGAACTATGTTTCAAATTAGATAGGAGATTGTATATGATTTTTCTAGGAATCCATCTGAGTTTCCTTAACCCCAAGGTTACGTTCTATCAAAGCTCCCTTCCCACTTTTGGTTGTATTGAAATACTAATTAGTTGGTGTGGAAATGTTACCCTGTCATAAGACAAATTAAATACACTTTCAAAATTATATTCATATAAGAGATATTTGCTAGACATCAACTGTATGCAAGGTGCCATGTTAGTCATGATAAGAAATAAGAATAGTGGAGCCCAGAAAAATATTAGGCAGCATCTGCTCAAATCACGTCATTTGGCAGGCTCAGAAATTGAGACTTAGATAAATCAACTCACCACATCATTTGGTTACAAGAAAGAGAAACCATTTGAACCAGCCTAGGAAAAGTGAGACTGATTTTATTTATTTATTTTAATTGGAGGTTAGTTACTTTACAATATTGCAATGGTTTTTGCCATACATTGACATGAATCAGCCATGGGTGTACATGTGTTCCCCACCCTGAACCCCAGTCCCACCTCTCTCCCCATCCCATCCCTCAGGGTCATCCCAGTGCACCAGCCCTGAGCACCCTGTCTCATGCATTGAACCTGGTCTGGCGATCTGTTTCACATATGTTAATATACGTGTTTCAGTGCTATTCTCTCAAATCATCCCACCCTCGCCTTCTCCCACAGAGTCCAAAAAACTCTTCTTTACATCTGTCCCTTTTGCTGTCAGTGAGACTGATTTTAAAGAAACAAGAGTTTCTTGCAGAACTCATGGGAAGGAAGTGAGCCAGGCCCAGGATGAACTAGAATATGACCTACAGGATTCAATCTGTGTGTGTGTGTGTGTGTGTGTGTGTGTGCTCACGCGCACCTGTCAATCTGTCTCTTTCTACCTGCTCCCTCCCTCTCTTCCTCCTTGCTTCTTGTATTGCCATCTCTCCACATCTGCCCAGAAGAACATCTTTATCTTTAAATTTACAAGCATGTAAATCCTGCACCCAGCATCAGCACACTCAGTCTCTGTGGACAGCAGCAGTATAGGGCCAGGACTTCTCAAAATGGGGACGGGTGCACAGAGGGGAAAATATTTAGTCTCTACTGAGTGGTCACACCATCTGTTCATCTCACATCTGTTGGCTTTTACACCTCTGGCAGCCCAGGTTCATGTTTAGGCAGTGCCCCTCTCCATGAGGGCCCCACTCACCCCATGAATTCCTCAGTGTTCTCATAGCACTGTTTCAAAATGCATCTACAAGGACCACTTTCTTGGGTCAACCAGCCCAAGAACCAAGTTGGTGTCTTGTTTATCAGTTCATCTCCTTCTCCATCTGCAGTGTACTTCCAGTACACTGTAAGTACTCAACACATATTTGATGAATGAAAAAATGAATCGTATTTCCTTGTTTGCCAATTTACAAGCATTAACTCATTTAATGCTCATACAACCCTAGGAGGAGGGGGTATTTTTATTTTAATTTTATAGATGAGGAAACTGAGGGACAGAGTGGCTAGGTACCTTCCTCATGACCACAGCCAGCAGGTGCTAGAACAGGAATATGAACCTGGGAAATGAATCTCAAGTCCCTCTCTGGACCCTTATGTTTTCTGTCTCCTCAGCCAGGCATAGGAGAGATACCCACTAATCGTCACTCAGACTGCTAGCCTTGATTGTGTCATAGCAGGTACAAGATTTTCTTCTCACTTTGAATGTTGCTGTGCTGAAGTTTGTAGCTAGCCTGATTTTAGGGGCACTGAGGATCGGTTGACCTTTTTGCTAGGTAAGCAGAGGAATCTTCATCTCTGAATTATAATGACATTAATAGGATATGTTTGTATTAGCTGGTCTATTTCTTTAGCAGTTAATTCAGTGAATGTTTATAGGCAGCTCCCAGGTACCATGCATTATTTTAAGCATTGGGGACATAGCAGTAAATGAAAAGGACAAAAATTCCTGTCTCTATACCTCATGGAATTTCCATTCTAGTGAAATACTTGTCAGGAGACCCAAATTCTGCCCCAACAATATATACCTCTTGATAAGGTTGCTTGAGAGCCCTCACAGCATGGTGGCTAGCTTCTCCCAGAGAGAATGATCCAAGAGAATGATCCAATTTAAGTCTTTCATGACCTAGCCTCAAAAACACACATTGTCTTTGCTATTGCATTCTTTAGAAATAAGTTATGAAATTCACCCACACTCGGGGAGGGAAATTAAGTCTACCTTTAAGGAAGGAGTGTTCAAGAATTCCGAAATCACTACACTCTGAGACAAGAATTTTGATGCAGGTGGATTCTTTGGGAGGTAATCCTAGAAAGCACCAGTGAGGGAGTGGATAAGTGGATCAAGGGGAAGAGTAAGGCCAATTAAAGTTGTGATAATAAGCAGGCTACCCCTGTGGGCAAGGGAGCTCAATTGTATAAGTTCTCTGAGAAACTGTGTGGAATGTGCCTTAGACTTGTCTCATTGGAGGGTGGAAGACTAGGGCATTTGCCAACTGTAGCAGTCCTGCATTGGTTGAGGTTAAACCCCTGAATCGACTTCTGTGTACAGCTGCCTACAGTTGAGCAAATGCTCATAATTTCCAAGTTTTAAGCAGAGAAAAAGCAAGATACACAGATGCTTATAGTGGCAGAAACTATCAATGTGCTGGAAACTATCTTCCTTTGCAGCTGTAGGTGAACTCAAGTGGGCTAGGGGACAGAGATGATATTGGGGGCATCAACATCATCTCTTAACAGCCTGAAAGGCTGCCCGTTTATTGGTCCTTGCCCAAGGCTTCTCAGGTGGCTCAATGGTAAAGAATCAGCCTCCAATGCAGGAAGATGCAGGAGATGCGAGTTCAATTTCTGGGTTGGGAAGATACCCTGGAGGAGGAAATAGGATCCTCTCCAATATTCTTGCTGGGAAGATCCCATGGACATCGGAGCTTGGTAGGTTACACTCCATAGAGTTGTAAAGAGTCAGACTATAAAGGGATGGACAAGAGAAACCAAGTAGACACAAATACCCCTCTTCTTCATCCTACTACTAATAAAGTGGTGATTTTGATATTGAACAACATGAAATTAAAATTCAAAGCACTAAGTAGAATAAAGGAGATTATCATGATCGAAATCACACTTTATAAAGAAGATATGTCTTCTTTAGAAAGCTATAAACATCTAAACACCAAATAACATGGAAACTAAAGATATAAATCAAAAATTACTAGAAATGTGAAGAGAATTCCACTTAAAATGATTGCTAGAGGACTTCTGGTTCAAGATGATGGAGTAGAAAGACATGCACTCATCTCTTCCTATGAGAACAAAACCTACAACTAGCTATAGAACAACCATCAACAGGAGGATGCCAGAACCAATGAAAAAGAGATACCCCACATCTAAAGACAAACAAGAAGCCACAGAGATATGGGGGGGGGGGCATCATGATAAAATCAAATCCCATACCCACTGGGTAGGTGACCCACAAACTAGAAAACAATAATACCAAAGAAGTTCTCCCACTGTTGTGAAGGTTCTGAGCCCTATTTCAGGCTTCCTAACCTGGAGATCTGAGAAAGGGAGTGGGAATCCCCGGGGAATCTGGTCTTGAAAGCCAGTGGGATTTGAATATAGGACTGCCACAGGACTGGGGAAAATGGAGACTCCCTCAGTCTTGGAGGGCACAAACAAAATCTTGCAGAAGACCCAGAAGAAAGGAGCAGTGACCCCACAGGCAACTGAACCAAAACTACCTGCTAGTACTGGAAAGTTTCCTGTGGAGTTATGTGTCAGCAGGGGCTTACCACAGGGATGGGAGGGCTGGCAGCATCAGGTCAGGAAGACACCCCTATGCATAAACCCTCTTGGAGTTCACCATTAACCCTACCAATAGAGCCAGTTGACACCAGGGCTGGGTCACCTCAGGATAAACAATTTATTTATTATACTTTTCATACTGTTCATGGGGTTCTCAAGGCAAGAATACTCAAGTGGTTTGCCATTCTCTTCTCAGTGGACCATGTTTTGTTAGAACTCTCCACCATGACCTGTCCGTCTTGGGTGGCCCTACACAACATGGCTCATAGCTTCATTGAGTTAGACAAGGCTGTGGTCCATGTGATCAGATTGGTTAGTTTTCTGTGATTGTGGTTTTCAGTCTGTCTACCCTCTGATGGAGGATACGAGGCTTATGGAATCTTCCTGATGGGAGAGACTGACTGAGGGAGAAACTGGGTCTTGTTCTGATGGGTGGGGCCATGCTTGGTAAATCTTTAATCCAACTTTCTGTTGATGGGTGGGGCTGTGTTCCCTCCATGTTGTTTGACCTAAGGCCAAACTTTGGTGGAGGTGATGAAGATAAGGAGGTAATGAAGATAAGGGCACTCTTTGTGCCCTCCAAGAGTCTGTTTCCCCAGTCCTGTGTAAGTTCTCTATGGTGGGGTTAATGGCGACCTCCTGTAAGACAGCTTATGCCATATCCAGGTCTACTGCACCCTGGCCCTGCAGCAGTCCACTGCTGATCCGTACCTCTGCAGGAGACACTGAAACACAGTTCTACTTCAGTCTCTGTGGGGCCTCTGGGTCGTGGTGTGCACAAGGCTTCTTTGAGTCCTCCAAGAATCTCTGGCAGGTATGAGGTTTGATTCTAAATGCAGTTTTGCTCCTCCTACCATCTTGCTGGGGCTTTTCCATTGCCCTTGGATGTGGAGTATCTTTTTTTGGTGGGATGCAACATTCTCCTGTTGATGATTGTTCAGCAGTGAGTTGTCCAGATATTTAAGCAAGTTTTTCATGGTTCTATATATTCTTTTCCTCTGATTAGGTACTCCTATCCACTCTCAGCTGGTGTTCTGCATGCACTTCTGTGTCTGAAGGTGTATTCCTGATGTATCTGTGGAGAGAGATGTACTCCACATCCACCCACTCCTCCACCATCTTGTTTCCCCAATAGATAGGGAAACAATGGAAACAGTGAGAGACTTTATTTTTGGGGGCTCCAAAATCACTGCGGATGGTGACTGCAGCCACGAAATTAAAAGATGCTTGCTCCTTGGAAGAAAAGTTATGACAAGCCTAGAGTACATATTAAAAAGCAGAGACATTACTTTGCCAACAAAGGTCTGTCTAGTCAAAACTATGGTTTTTCCAGTAGTCATGTATGGATGTAAGAGTTGGACTATAAAGAAAGCTGAGCACCGAAGAATTGATGCTTTTGAACTGTGGTGTTGGAGAGGACTCTCGAGAGCCCCTTGGGCTGCAAGGAACTCCAACCAGTCCACCCTAAAAGAAATCAGCCTAAATATTCATTGGAACAACTGATGCTGAAGCTGAAACTCCAATACTTTGGCCACCTGATGCAAAGAACTGACTCATTTGAAAAGACCCTGAGGCTGGGCAAGATTGAAGGCAGGAGGAGAAGGGGATGACAGAGGATGAGATGGTTGGATGGCATCACTGACTCAATGGACATGAGTTTGAGTAAGCTCTGGGAGTTGGTGATGGACAGGGAAGCCTGGCATGCTGTAGTCCATGGGGTTGCAAAGACAACTGAGTGACTGAACTGAACTGAACTGGAGTGCAACCCCACCCATCAAGAGATAATTAGATTAAAGTTTTACTGAGCAAGGCCCTGCCCACCAAACAAAGACTGAGTTTTTTCTATCACCAGTTCCTCCCATCAAGAAGTGTATACAAGCCTCTTAGCCTCATCCATCAGAGGGCAGACAGAAGAAGCAAGAAGCACAGTTCCACAGCTGTTAGAACAAAAACCATATTACAGAAAGTTAATCACAATGAAAAAGAAGAAAGTTATGTCCCAGATGAAGGGACAAGACAAAAACCAAGAAAAATAACTAAATGAAGTGGAAATAGGCAATCTTACAGAAAAATAATTCAGAATAATGATAGTAAAGATGATCCAGGATCTAAGGAAAAGAATGGAGATGCAAGAAATGTTTACCAAAGCCCTACAAGAATTCCAGCTGAGCTATTTCAAATCTTGATGATGCTATTTAAGTGCTGCACTCAATATGCCAGCAAATTTGGAAAACTCAGAAGTGCCCACAGGACTGGACAAGATCAGTTTTCATTCCAATCCCAAAGAAAAGCAATGCAAAGGAATGTTCAAACTATCACACAATTTAGCTCTTTTCACATGCTAGCAAGGTAATACTCAAAATTCTTCAAGCTAGGCTTCAATGGTACATGAACTAAGAATTTCCAGATGTACAGTTCAATTCAGTTCAGTCGATCATTTGTGTCCAACTCTTTGTGGCCTAATGGACTGCAGCACACTAGGGTTCCCTGTCCATCACCAACTCCTGGAGTTTGCTCACACTCATGACCATCGAGTCTGTGATGTTATCCAATCATCTCAACCTCTGTCATCCCCTTCTTCTCTTGCCTTCAATCTTGCCCAGCCTCAGGATCTTTTCCAATGAGGCAGTTCTTCCCATCAGGTGGCCAAAGTATTGGAGTTTCAGCTTCAGCATCAGTTCTTCCAATGAATATTCAGGACTAATTTCCTTTAGGATTGACTTGTTGGATCCCCTTGCAGTTCAAGGGACTCTCAATAGTCTTCTCCAAACCACAGCTCAAAAACATCAATTCTTTGGTGCTCAGCTTTCGTTATGGTCCAACTCTCACAACCATAGACAACTACTGGAAAAACCATAGCTTTGACTAGATGGACCTTTGCTGGTGAAGTAATTTCTCTGCTTTTTAATATGCTGTCTAGGTTGGTCATAGCTTTCCTTCCAAAGAGCTAGTGTTTTTTAGTTTCATGGCTGCAGTTATCAACTGCAGTGGTTTCGGAGCCCCACAAAATAAAGTCTCTTACTGTTTCTATTGTTTCCCCATCTATTTGCCATGAAGAAATCGGACCAGATGCCATGATCTTAGTTTTTTGAATGTTGAGTTTTAAGCCAGCTTTTTCAGTCTCCTCCTTCACCTTCATCAATAAGCACTTTAACTTTTCTTCTCTTTCTGCCATAAGGGTGGTATCATCTGCATATATGAGGTTATGTATATTTCTCCAGACAATCTTGATTCTAGCTTGTGCTTCATCCAGCCCGGCATTTTGCATGATGTCCTCTGCATAGAAGTTAAACAAGCAGGGTGAAAATATATAGCCTTGACATACATCTTTCCCAATTTGAAACCAGTCCATTGTTGCATGTCAGGTTCTAACTGTTGCTTCTTGTCTTCCATACAGATTTCTCAGGAGACAGATAAAATGGTCAGGTATTCCCATTTCATTAAGAATTTCCCCCCCGCAAAAAAAAAATTTCCCATAGTTTGTTGTGATCTACACAGTCAAGGCTTTAGCATAGTCAATGAAGCAGAAGTAGAAGTTTTTCTGGAATTCTCTTATTTATCTATGATTCAGTGGATGTTGGCAATTTGATCTCTGGTTCCTCTGCCTTTTCTAAATCCAGTTTAAACATCTGGAAGTTCTCAGTTCAAGTACTGTTGAAGCCTAGCTTGGAGAATTTTCAGCATTACTTTGCTAGCGGGTGAGATGAGTGCAGTTGTGTGGTAGTTTGAACATTCTTTGGCGTTGTCTTTCTTTGGGATTGGAGTAAAAACTGACCTTTTCCAGTCCTGTGGCCACTGCTGAGTTTTCCAAATTTGCTGGCATATTGAGTACAGCACTTTCACAGCATCATCTTTTAGAGTTTGAAATAGCTCAGCTGGAATTCCATCACCTCCACTAGCTTTGTTCATGATACTGCTTCCTAAGGCCCACTTGACTTTGCACTCTAGGATGTCTGGCTCTAGGTAAATGATCACACCATTGTGGTTATCTGTTTCATGAAGATCTTTTTTGTATAGTTCTTTTGTGTATTTTTGCCACCTCCTCTTAATATCTTCTCTTTTGTTAGGTCCACATTGTTTCTGTCCTTTATTGTGCCCATCTTTGCATAAAATATTGCCTTGGTATCTCTAATTTTCTTGTAGAGATCTCTGGTCTTTTCCATTCTATTGTTTTCCTCTATTTCTTTGTATTGACCACTTAAGAAGGCTCTCTTATCTCTCCTTGGTATTCTGTGGAACTCTGCATTCAGATGTATGTATCTTTCCTTTTCTCCATGGCCTTTCACTTCTCTTCTTTTCTCAGCTATTTGTAAAGCCTCCTTAGACAACCATTTTGGCTTTTTGAATTTCTTTTTCTTGGGGATGGTTTTGCTCATAGCCTCCTGTACAATGTTACAAACTTCCATCCATAGTTTTTCAGGCACTCTGTCTATCAGATCTAATCTTTTGAATCTATTTGTCACTTCCACTGTATAATCGTAAGGGATTTGATTTAGGTCATACCTGAATGGTCTAGTGGTTTCCCCTACTTTCTTCAATTTAAGTCTGAATTTGACAATAAGGAGTTCATGATCTGAGCCCGGACTTGTTTATGCTGACTGTATAGAGCTTCTCTATCTTCAGTTGCAAAGAATATAATCAATCTGATTTCAGTATTGACCATCTGGTTGTGTTCATGTGTACAGTCATCTCTTGTGTTATTGGAAGTGTGTGCTATACCAGTGCAATCTCTTGGCACAACTCTGTTAGTCTTTGCCCTGCTTCATTTTGTACTCCAAGGCCAAATTTGCCTGGTATTCCAGGTATCTCTTGACTTCCTACTTTTGCATTCCAATCTATGATGAAAAGGACAACTTTTTTGGGTGTTAGTTTTTGAAGGTCTTGTAGGTCTTCATAGAACCATTCAACTTCAGCTTCTTTAGCGTTAGTGCTTGGGGCATAGACTTGAAGTACTGTGATATTGAATGGTTTGTCTTGGAAATGAACAGAGATCATTCTGTCATTTTTGAGATTGCTCCCAAGTGCTACATTTCAAACTCTTGTTGACTATGAGAGCTACACCATTTCTTCTAAGGGATTCTTGCCCTCAGTAGTAGATATAATGGTCATCTGAATTAAATTTGCCCATTCCGGTCCATTTTAGTTCACTGATTCCTAAAATGTCAATGTTTACTCTTGCCATCTCCTGTTTGATCACTTCCAATTTACCTTGATTCAATGGCTAACATTCCAGGTTCCTATGCAATATTATTCTTTACAGCATTGAACTTTACTTCCATCACCAATCATATCCACAACTGGTGATTGTTTTTGCTTTGGCTCAGCCTCTTCATTCTTTCTGGAGCTATTTCTCCACTTTTGTCCAGTAGCATATTGGGCACCTACCGACCTGTAGAGTTCATCTTTCAGTGTCATATCTTTTTGCCTTTTCATACTGTTCATGGGGTTCTCAAGGCAAGAATACTCAAGTGGTTTGCCGTTCTTTTCTCCAGTGGACCAGGTTTTGTCAGAACTCTCCACTATGACCCATCTGTCTTGGGTGGCCCTAGGTGGCATGGCTCATAGTTAGAGGAACCAGAGATCAAAATGTAGAAGAACCAGAGATCAAATTGCCAATATCCGTTGAAACACAGAAAAAGCAAGGGAACTCCTGAAAAAATCTACTACTGCTTCATTAACTACACAAAAGCTTTTGACTGTGTGAATCACAACAGACTGTTGAAAATTCTTCAAGAGATGGGAATATTAGACCACCTTACCTGCTTCCTGTGAAAACTGTATGCAGGTCAAGAAGCAACAGTTAGAACCAAATATGGAACAATGGATTAGTTCAAAATTGGGAAAGGACTACCACAAGGCTGTGTATTGTCACTTTGCTTATTTAACTTCGATGCAGAGTACATCATGAGAAATGCCTGGCTGGATGAAGCTCAAGCTGGAGTCAAGATTGCTAGGAGAAATATCCCATCTCATCACTTCATGGTAAACAGATGGGGAAACAATAGAAACAGTGAGAGACTTTATTTTCTTGGTTCCAAAATCACTGCAGATGGTGACTGCAGCCATGAAATGAAAAGACACTTGCTCCTTGGAAGAAAAGCTATTACAAATCTAGACAGCGTATGAAAAAGCAGAGACATCAGTTTACTGATAACGGTCCATATAGTCAAAGCAATGATTTTTCCAGTAGTCATGTATGGATGTGATGGTTGGATCATAAGGAAGGCTGAGTGTCAAAGAATTGATGTTTTTGAATTGTAATTCTAGAGAAGACTCTTGAGAGCCCTTTGGACCACAAGGAGAGAAAACCAGTCAATCCTAAAGGAAATCAACCCTGAATTTTCATTAGAAGGATTGATGCTGAATCTCCAATACTTGGCCACCTGGTGTGAAGAACTGACTCACTGGAAAAGACCCTGATGCTAGGAAAGATTGAATGCAGAATGAGAAGGGGGTGACAGAGGATGAGATGGTTGGATGACATCATAAACTCAATGGACATGAGTTTGAGCAAACTTCAGGAGAGAGTGAAGGAGAGGGAAGCCTGGCATGCTGCAGTACATGGGGTCACAAAGAGTTGGACATGACTGAGCCCCTGAACCACAATAACAAGAAGTAATAAAGAACAGACAAACAGAGATGAATCATACACTAAAAGGAATCAATAGCAGAAGAACAGATAAATGACCTGAAGCACAGAATGGTGGAAGTCACTGCCACATAACAGAATACAGAAAAAAGAGTGAAAAGAAATGAAGACAGCTGAAGACAGCCTAAGAGACCTCTGGGATGACACAACATTCACATCATAGGTATCCCACAAGGAGAAGAGAGACAGAAAGGGCCTCAGAAAATATTTGGAGATAATAGTTGAAAACTTCCCTTACATGGAAAGGAAATAGTCAACGCAAGTCCAGGAAGCACAGAGAGTCCCAGGAAGGATGAACCCAAGGAGGAACACACCAGTTTGATAATGGTCATCAAACTGACAAAAATTAAAGACAAAGATAAAATATTAAAAGCAACAAGGGAAAAATGACAAATAACATACAAGGCAAATCCCATCAGGCTATCAGCTGATTTCTCAACAAAACTCAACAAGCCAGAAGGGAATGGCACTATATTTTTAAAGTAATGAAAGGGAAGAAGCTATAACCAAGAATACTCTACCCAGTAAGACTCTTATTCAGATATGATGGAGAAATCAAAGTTTTCTAGACAAGCAAAAGTTAAGAGAATTCAGCACCACCCAAACAGCTTTACAAAAACACTAAAACGATTTCTCTAGACAGGAAACACAAAAGAAGGAAAAGACCTAACAGAAAATAAACCCAAAACAAGAAAATGGTAATAGGATCATACATAATTACCATAAATGTAAATAGATTAAATGTACCAACCAAAAGACATAGACTGAAAACTTGTGCATGTATGTACTTCCACTTACCACATCACTCTGCTTGACCCCCCAAATTGTATGCAATTATTTTATATTGTTAAGTTAATCATGTTCCCATTATGGCTTGCGATTGTACTTATCTTTTATTTTTTGTCTGGCTATTGATTGTGAAAACTGATAAAAATCTTTCACTATTGTGATTATGTAATTACTGCTCACTTAATACCATTGTATCATGATTGGTCAACAAAAATAATAATAAAACTCTGTATCACCAAAACTAGGATTTAATAGAAAAACTTTTTAATTACTTTTTAAAATCCAGTTGTGTATCAGAATTATCTTGAAATTTTTTTGAAAAATACAAATGTCCAGATATTGCTTTTTGTTTCTCCAGAGCTCCAGATATGTTTCTAATGAGCAATCATGTGTAAAAACAGCTGGACTATATGAGATTCTTTTACTTTTATTTAGTTTGTTTCACGTTTTCTTTTTCACTATCAGTGCTTCCATTTCATTTAGTTTATGTTTACCAATTTTCCATCTTTTCTTTAATATTCTTTCTCAAGACTTTATCAAGCATAGTAGAAAAGTTTTTGCATACATATGTATAAATAATATGTAAAATATGTATATTTTAGAAAACTTATGAACTTTTGCCTAAAACTGAAAAATTTATGACATTTTGATTCTACTAGTTTGACTTAGTATGAATGGAATGCTAGGTTTCTAATTAAAAAAAATTTATATGCAACAAGCAATAAATGTTAATTGTATAGCACAGGGAACTATAGTCAATATCTTGTAATAACCTGCAATGAAAATAATTTCAAAAATAATATATGTGTATAGGTAACTGAGTCACCTTGCTGTGTACCTGAAACACTGTGAGTCAACTATATTTCAATAAAATACATATCAAGAAAAAATAAAATTGTTAGAGATTTAAATGACTCTTTTTATTTTGACCTAACAAAAGTAAATTGAAGGTGACAGACTAACTGTATAATACAATCAACATACCTAAATCTTTTGAATAAAGAATAGATTACATATCCATGGATCATTTCTAAAAACTGATCATGTATTTGACTACATTTTCTAGTAATAATTCAATAAAATTGTAAATAATTAAGTAACCAAAATTTTACTACTTGGAAATTAAGAAATAGATTCTAGATATCCAAGGATATCTAGATAATAGAGCAATTAGAAACTATCTAGAAATCAATAAAGAGGATAATAATTCATATCAAAACCTATTAGTAAAAAACTATCCAAAGGAAAATATAGACTGTGTAGACTTAAATTTTCATTATTAACTTAGAAAGATAAAGGAATATAGTGATCAGTTTTTAAAACTAAGAAAAGAGCAAAAAATTTAAAGCAGAAGAAAATAGGAAGAAGAAATTAATAAAAGAAAAGTTGATTAATGAAGGAAGGGGATACAGAAAAGTGTAAAATAAAAATTATCAAAGAATGTTTACCTAATTTTATATATTTGAGGTTTAGAGAAAACCTCAAATTGACCCCCAAAGTGGAACTTTTTGAATAGACAAATTAATTATAATAAAAGACAAATTATTATAATAATTATAATAAAAGTAGTAATTAAAGTCTACCACTGGGGGTGGGGGGAAGGCATCAGAACTAGATGGATTCACAGCCATGTTTATTTAACCCTAAAGAAAGAAAATCTTTAATGTTATTTAAATTATTTCAGATCATGGACAAGTGATTTAAAGTTTCCTGCTGCTGCTGCTAAGTCACTTCAGTCATGTGCGACTCTGTGTGACCCCCATAGACGGCAGCCCACCAGGCTCCGCCATCCCTGGAATTCTCCAGGCAAGAACACTGGAGTGGGTTGCCATTTCCTTCTCCTCAAAGCTTCCTAATTTCTTTTATTAGGAAGGGTATACTGTCACCCTGCTTATTTAACTCATATGCAGAGTACATCATGCAAAATGCCAGGCTGGATGAAGCACAAGATGGAATCAAAAATGCCTGGAGAAATATAAATAACCTCAGATATGCAGATGATACCACCTTTGTGGAAGAAAACAAAGAAGAACTAAAGAGCCTCTTGATGAAAGTTAAAGAGGAGAGTGAAAAAGTTGGCTTAAAACTCAACATTCAGAAAACTAAGATCATGAGATCTGGTCCCATTACTTCACGGCAAATAGATGGGGAAACAGTGGAAACTGTGAGAGACTTTATTTTGGGGGGCTCCAAAATCACTGCAGATGGTGACTGCAGCCATGAAATTAAAAGACTCTTATTCCTTGGAAGAAAAGTTATGACCAACCTAGACAGCATATTAAAAAGCAAAGACATTGCCAACAAAGATCTGTCTAGTCAAACCTGTGTTTTTTCCAGTAGTCCTGTATAGATGTGAGAGTTGGACTATAAAGCAAGCTGAGCACTGAAGAATTGATGCTTTTGAACTGTGGTGTTGCAGAAGACTCTTGAGAGCCCCTTGGACTGCAAGGAGATCCAACCAGTCCATCCTAAAGGAAATCAGTCCTGAATGTTCATTGGAAGGACTGATGCTGAAGCTGAAACTCTAATACTTTAGCCAACTGATATGAAGAACTAACACATCTGAAAAGATCCCTGATGCTAGGAAAGATTGAAGGCGGGAGGTGAAGGGGATGACAGAGGATGAGATGGTTGGATGGCATCACTGACTCAATGGATATGAGTTTGAGTCAACTCTGGGAGTTGGTGATGGACAGGGAGGCCTAGCGTGCTGCAGTCCATGGGGTTGCAAAGAGTTGGACATGACTGAGCAACTGAACTGAACTGAACTGAATATTTTATATTAGCATTAGAGGAGTACAAGGACTTTTCCATTTCTTAAACTGAGATGTTGCTGAATATAATTATATTTTTCACTACTCATACATAAAAAAAGAATGGAATTTTGCCATTTGGAACAACATGGATAGACTTGGAGAGTATTATGCTAAGCAAATAAGTCAGACAGAAGGACAAATACTGTATAATTTATATGTGGAATCTGAAAACTACAACAAACTAGTGAATATAACAAAAAAATATGATTCACAGAGAACAAGCTAGTGGTTACTGGTAGACAGAGGGAAGGGGGGAGGGGCAAAATAGGAGTAGGGGGTTAAGAGATACAAACTATTAGGTATAAACTAAGGTACAAGGATATGTTGTATAATTCAGAGAATATAGGCAATATTTTATAATAACTATAAATGGAGTATATCCTTTAAAAATTGTGATTCACTATACTGTATACCTGTAACATAATATTGTACATGAATTACACTTCAGTAAGAAACAATTGTAAAACAATCTTCATGTCCTTTGGAAAAAGTATTTATGTGAGTAATTAGTATTTCAAATAGAGAAAAATGAAAAATGAATAAATGTAACCTGTAACCCCACTTCCCAAAGATGATGGTCAAAGGTTTTGGAGCACATTTTCATTACTTTCTTTTAAGCACACATCTACATAAATATAAATGTATTGTAACAAAACTGAATTGCAAGAATATCTAATGAATATCTATTGCTGAATAAACAAGAATCTGGTAAATGGATGCAGGTGGAGCCAAACTTTGAAGAAAATCCAAGAAGAGGCCAATTCAAAACACACAAAGGATTTTAATTTCAACTTTGGGGGGGGAAGTAACCAAATCCTAAAGTAAATTCTATTGCTGAAAAAGACACAAATTTTCTTTAGTATGAACAGTCAGAAAAAAAAAAAAAAAAAGAAAATCACCAAATTTACATGAAAAGATTCAATAGTCCAAAAAAGGGGTCTATTCTCAGGAACTGAAAGAAACATTTCCCAAAGAAACAATCAGATGACATGGGAGAAAACTTTCATGCAAAGTCCCTAAGATACATTTTCAGGGGACTTCAGAGGTTACTGCATCTATGAAAAGATTGCATCATGGAAGATTGTGTTTTACTTTGAAATACAATTATAAAGCCAAAGTTAAAAAGGCAATGCCCCCTAATAAACTGCTGCATCTTGCAACTGAGACTTCCTGGCTGTTAACATCAGGAAACGAGAGACCACATGTTTTTGTTTTTTTTAAAGATTTATCTGTAGGTATTTATTTATTTTTTTAGGAAATATTGCCTCTTTATTTTTTCCATTTATTTTTATTAGTTGGAGGCTAATTACTTTACAACATTGCAGTGGTTTTTGTCATACATTGAAATGAATTAGCCATGGATTTACATGTATTCCCCATCCCGGTCCCCCCTCCCACCTCTCTCTCCTCCCGATCCCTCTGGGTCTTCCCAGTGCACCAGGCCCGAGCACTTGTCTCATGCATCCAACCTGGGCTGGTGATCTGTTTCACCCTAGATAATATACATGTTTCGATGCTGTTCTCTTGAAACATCCCATCCTCGCCTTCTCCCACAGAGTACACAAGTCTGTTCTGTACATCTGAGTCTCTTTTTCTGTTTTGCATATAGGGTTATCGTTACCATCTTTCTAAATTCCATATATATGTGTGAGTATACTGTAATGGTCTTTATCTTTCTGGCTTACTTCACTCTGTATAATGGGCTCCAGTTTCATCCATCTCATTAGAACTGATTCAAATGAATTCTTTTTAATGGCTGAGTAATATTCCATAGTGTATATGTACCACAGCTTCCTTATCCATTCCTCTGCTGATGGGCATCTAGGTTGCTTCCATGTCCTGGCTATTATAAACAGTGCTGCGATGAACATTGGGGTGCACGTGTCTCTTTCAGATCTGGTTTCCTCAGTGTGTATGCCCAGAAGTGGGATTGCTGGGTCATATGGCAGTTCCATTTCCAGCTTTTTAAGAAATCTCCACACTGTTTTCCATAGTGGCTGTACTAATTTGCATTCCCACCAACAGTGTAAGAGGGTTCCCTTTTCTCCACACCCTCTCCAGCAGAGAGACCACATGTTACCTGATGGAAGCACACACAGTTACTTGTAAATTAGTGTTACCCCACCCTAGGCAAAGGAATATGCTTGAGGGGAATGCACTCAGCACCTCCTGTAGGGAAACTACAGGACAAATAAATTGCTCAACAAGTAAACTTCAAGGAGGGACTTCTCTGATGATACAGTGGTTAAGAATCCATCTACCAAGGCAGGGGACACGGGTTCAAGCTGCAGTTGAGGAAGACTCCATATGCTTAAGAGCAACAAAGCCAGTGAGCCACGATTACTGAGCCCATGCTCTAGAGTCCATGTGCTGCAGCTACTGAAGCCTCTATTCCTAGTCGGGGCTCTGAAACAAGAAAAGCCACCACAATGAGAAGCCCATGCACTGCAACAAGGAGTAGCCCCCACTTGCAGCAACTAGAGAAAACCTACGCAACCAAAATTTATGCAATATAAATGCAACCAAAGACACAGTGCAACCAAAAATAAATAAATAAACAATTTTTAAAAATAAAAGGAAAGAGAAAAAAAGTGAGAGAACAAGAGAGGTGTATCAGTCAACATCAACGGCAATGCGTGGACATTCAGGACATGATGTGGCTCCTGTTTCTAATATTTATGAGACAACTGGAAACTTGAACACTAAAAATTTGTCATATTAAACTTAATTTTTAAGATAATTGTTTGGTTTTTTAAAAACTATCTTTTAGAGGTTAACTACTGAGTTCTTTATAGATGAAGTGAAACACTTAGGACTTGATCAAAACAATGGGGAACAGGAAATTAAGGGGTAGACATAACAAGAGTGGCTAGCAGTTGACACCCGTTAAGCCAGATGATGGGCACAACAGGGGCTCTTATGCAATTCTCTCTACTTTTGTGTATGTTTGAAAATTACTAAAAACAAATGGTTCCAAAATTGCACTAGAAACATGAGCATGAAGTTGAGTATTCCAGAAAATCCTGTCAGTGACCTAGATCATTGTTATAGGACATGGTCCCAGAACTTAGAGAAAATGGGAAAGGATAGTATAGTATGAGTGAAACTATGAAACTTAAGACAAAGGAGATGCAGTGTGAATGCAACATCAGAATTCCAGAAGAATGCATGAACAGAGAAAACAAGCAATAAGCTTCACTAAACATTTCCATTATTGGTTTCTTCTCTACCAACAAGTTATTTAGCAGTATTTTATACATCCAAATACATAGAAACTCTTAATTATTTTATTAACTTCTAATTGTGTATATATTTAGAGAACATGTTTCCTACGATATTTATTTTGGAAAAAAAAAATTGAGGCTTGCTTTAGGGCCTAGAACATAAATCGCTTTTAGAAACATCTCTGAGTGCTTGTGAGGAATGGCTACTCTCTGATTGTGTACTCTCTGATTCTAAACATGCTCTTTGGTCACTTAACCTTGCTTAGTTTTTGTCTGCCTGACATATCAAAAGGGAAATACTAGACTCTCCCACTGGCTGGTGGACCTATCAATTTCTTCCTCTAGTTCCATCCATTTATACTGCATAAATTTTGAGGTTATCTGATTAGGTGCATATGTTTAAAATACTCCTCTTTATCAATTGAACTTTCCCATCCTTTTATTCGGTGGCACCACAAAGCTTGTGGGGTCTTATTTCCCCAACCAGGGTTTGAACCCAGGCCCATCGCTGTGAAAGCTCTAGTACTAACACTGGACCACCAAGGAACTCCCAGAACCTCCCTATCCTTAGCAACTTTTGTCTAGGATTTATTTTGTCTGCAAATAATATAATAGATGGTTAGTATTTGCCCCATGAGATTCTTTCACCCATGCTTTTACTTTGAATTTTGTACACTCTTATGTAAGTTCAGTTCAGTCGCTCAGTCGTGTCCGACTCTTTGCGACCCCATGAATCGCAGCACGCCAGGCCTCCCTGTCCATCACAAACTCCCGGAGTTTACTCAAACTCCTGCCCATCGAGTTGGTGATGCCATCCAGCCATCTCATCCTCTGTCGTCCCCTTCTCCTCCTGCCCCCAATCTCTCCCAGCATCAGGGTCTTTTCCAACAAGTCAACTCTTTGCATGAGGTGGCCAAAGTATTGGAGTTTCAGTGTAAACCAGTCTGTAAATAGTACTTCTTGAAGGATGGTTTTTTTGTTTTTCCCAATCCATTATAGGTTAAGACTTTCGTAAAATATACCAAAAAATCAATTTCTAGAATTAAAGACATGCAAACTACAGAGCAGATATAAAAATGACTGTCAAATAGTTTTATCAACTTCTGGACATAAGTTGTTGCAACCTTCAACAATCACAGCCAAACACTTATGAACTCAGTGTTGCAAACAGTATATGATCAGGATTTTATTCTGCAACCTGGTCTAACAATCTACTTTTTAACTGGCAAGTTTAGTCCATTTATTGTTATTGGTATATTGGGCTTGTTTCTCTCATCTCTGTAAGTCTCTCTTCTTCTATCACCAAGTTGATATGGCCTGAAATTATCATTTGAGCATATTATTGGTATTCTTTTCTTTCCTTTGGCCCTCACTACATTTTTTTTGGCCTTCACTACATTTTAACAACCAAGTGCTATACTGCGTCCACCCAAATTCATATATTGAAACCCAAACCCCAGTGTGTTGGTACTAAGAGGTGGGGCTTTTGAGGGGTAGTTAGGTCAGGAAAAGAAGGGGATGATACAGAATGATGGTTGGATGGCATCACTGACTCTATGGATGTGAGTTTGAGTAAGCTCTGGGAGTCGGTGATGGACAGGGAAGCCTGGCATGCTGCACGGGGTTGCAAGAGTCGGACATGACTGAGCAACTGAACTGATCCTAGGTCATGAGGCTGAAGCCCTCATGAATGGGAGCTGTGCCCTCATAAGAGCTCGATCTTTTGCCCTTTCCACCATGTAAAGACACAGTAAGAAGATAGCTATTTCTGAACCAGGAAGCAGAAGATACCTCACCAGATACTGAATCTGCCATGCCATGATTTCTAGCCTCCAAAACTGTAAGAAATGTTTTTGTTTCTGAGTCACCCACTCTATGGTTTTCTCAGTCATAACGAACCAAGACACCAAGTTGACCCAGATCCTTACGGCTTACCTTTCCTTCATTTATCTTCTACAGTATTTCCTAGATTTTTTATCTCTTGTATTTAAGTACTTCACCCAAAGTATTTAAATGGGGGTTTTTGAGTGGCTAGAAATAAAATTCCAAGTTCAGTGTTTTTTATCTTCCAGTCCTTAAAAGTGCAAGATCACACTGCCAACATCCATTGGATCATCGAAAAAGCAAGAGTTCCGGAAAAACATACTTCTGCTTTACTGACTATGCCAAAGCCTTTGTGTGGATCACAACAAACTGTGGAATGTTCTTAAAGAGATGGGAGTATCAGACCACCTTACCTGCCCTGAGAAATTTGTAGGTCAAGAAGCAATAGTTAGAATCAGACATGGAACTACAGACTGGTTCCAAATTGGGAAAGGAGTACATCAAGGCTGTATATTGTCACCCTGCTTATTTAACTTATATGCAGAGTACATCATGTGAAATGCCAGGCTGGATGAAGCACAAGCTGGAACCAAGATTGCCAGGAGAAATATCAATAACCTCAGATACACAGATGACATCACCCTGATGGCAGAAAGAGAAGAACTAAAGAGCCTCTTGATGAAAGTGAAAGAGGAGAGTGAAAAAGTCGGCTTAAAACAACATTCAAGAAACTATGATCATGACATCCGGTCCTATCACTTCATGGCAAACAGATGGGGAAACAATGGAAAATAGTTAGGACTTTATATTTTTGGGCTCCAAAATCACTGCAGATGGTGACTGAAGTCATGAAATTAAAAGACACTTGCTCCTTGGAAGAAAAGCTATGAACAAGCTAGACAGCATATTAAAAACTAGAGACATTACTTTGCTGACAAGCTCCATCTAGTCAAAGCTATGGTTTTTCTAGGAATGGTGTATGGATGTGAGAGTTGAACTATAAAGAAAGCTGAGTGCCGAATAATAAATGATTTTGAACTATGGTGTTGGTGAAGACTCTTGAGAGTCCCCTGGACTCCAAGGAGATAAAACCAGTTAATCCCAAAGGAAATCAGTCCTGAATATTCTTTGGAATATTGGAATTTGGAATAGTGGACTGATGTTGAAGCTCAAACTCCAAAACTTTAGCCACCTAATGTGAAGAATTGACTCATTGGTAAAGACCCTGATGCTGGAAAAGATTGAAGGCAGGAGAAGGGGATGAAAGAGAATGAGATGGTTGGATGGCATCACTGACCTGATGGACAGGAGTCTGAGCAAGCTCCGGGAGTTGGTGATGGGCAGGGAAGCCTGGAGTGCTGCAATCCATGGGGTCGCAGAGTCGGACACAACTGAGTGACTGAACTGAAAAATGTAACTCCTCTAACAGGATTGATGGAAAATCTGGCATTCATGGGATGACCCTAGCTCTAAAGGGCTTCGTTTTTGCTCATTCTCTCTGGAAGTTTATGTACCAACATGAAATAATCTCACAGTAGTAAAATATGACAGCACATACACCTTTTAAATGTCTGAGCTAAACAGTAAGTGGTATAGGAATGCATATATATGCAAGATTGTGAAGAAAAGGAAAGGATAAACCCCAAATCCAGGTAGTGGGTCTCTCTTGGGGAGGAATGGGGGTGTACCAGGTGAGAGGTCCATGGGGTGGGGAGTGGGGCTTTACCACTGGAATATGCTGTTGTTTTGTCCTAAGTGGGGGTGAGAACATGGGTATGAAATACCTCACATGCATTTTCCTCACGTATATAATGGTGTAAGGTCAAACAGTTCATCTTGTAGCTGGATGCTTACCAGTGACTCATAGGTCAGGATATTGGGAACTGGAAGCAGCAGGTTGAATTCCTATGGAAGTAGCTGTGGTGTTCACTATGGCTCAAACTGCCAGAGACAAACGAGGGATACAGATGTAGATTTACTGTTGTTGTTCAGTCACTAAGTTGTGTCTGACTCTGCGACCCCATGGACTACAGGACATCAGGTCTCCCTGTCTTTCATCACCTCCTGGAGTTTGCCCAAGTTCATGTCCATTGAATCAGTGATGCCATCTAACCATCTCTTCCTCTGCCACCCTCTTCCCCTTTTGCCTCACTGAAAAAGTCGACTCATTGGAAAAGACCTTGATGCTTGGAAAGACTGAAGGCAGTTGGAGAAAAGATGGAGATGGAGGAGTTCTAAGTCCGCTCTAAATTAAGAAATACGCCCAACAAGCACCTTTGGATTTGTCTTCATATTCCTCTGGGAACCATGCCTCTGACTGAATGAGCTGCTCTCAAGCGTGGCTTTGAGCTTTTTCTGGCACCGACACCTCAGCATTTCCTGTACTAGCCTCAACCCTAAAGGGGCCCAGATTGCTCTGGGAACCCTAGATTCCACTGTGTGGACATGACAGTCTTTCTGGTCACCAATGCCTAAAAGGTCTCCACCTTCCAGATGTCACTAATTTACTAAGAGACTTATAATTTCACCCCAAAGCCCAGCATGAGTGCATCCTCCAACCAAGGTCTCCTTTCGCCGTTAGGCATTCTCCCAAGGAGAAAAATGTTCTCTAGCCATAGGGGCCAATGATTCTTCAGCAACTGCTATCCTCCTTTGAGTTTTTAATGTATCTGAACCTGTTGAACTGAAATTTTTATTAGTTGATTTCCCTCCCCTAGGTGATGACTTTAACGACAAGTTTCTTAAAGACCAGCCAAATTACAGGAACAGCAGAATTGCGTCCAGCAGAGCTTTTATTTGTACGGAACAGTTTTAAAAATACAGAATAAAATAGCTTTATCTCTACTATTATTCACAACATCTGGTCCAAATATTACATATTAAAATACTTAAACGTTTAATGAAGGTATGTTAGAAAAACAATATGAAAATTCTTTTTAAAAACGCCATAAAAGAATTAGACATAGAAAACAACCCCACCCCAAATACCCTCAATATGCAAAATAAAAATAAAAACCAAACAAAATCCCAGAAAGGTATATAGCCAAAGTCAGTCACAAAAACTTAAGGAAAATATAGGCATCCCTACTGTTTTAAGAACAGTCAGAAATTGACTAACATGACAAAGGTTGCTATGAATGAACAAAAAGGGTTTTAACTTGACTGTCAGTAAGATGGCACCACTGGGGAGGGTGTCCTAAGTGCCAGGAAACACACAGAGCAATTATAAGGAGTCTGGATGTCACCAGTATAGGGTGAGGACAAGGAGGTCAAGAATAGCCTAAAAGGATAGGAATGTGTGAGAGGTTGCTGAAAAGGGATCTTCAGCGTTAACATGCTTCAAGGGTCCAAGGGCAGAAGCTGAATGCTGGCAAAAAATGGGCAACCGTCTTGCACTACTCCACTTGTGACTGCAGGAGGAATGGAGGGTAGAGGAGGTCCTATTCTCTGTGCCAAAATCGTAAGGGGACAGAGCACAATACAAGTAACATGTGAGGGCCCAAGTGTTTCCCTAAGACCAAGGGGTGGCTCCCTGAAGTGCCAGGGCATTCAGGGGGCACAGCCAGGTGAGCAAACCAGGAGGCAGCAACAGCCATGCCAGGCATGCTGCCTGCAGCTGTGTGTCCACCCCAAGCTGTGGGGGTGAGTATGCAGGATGCTGCCTCTCTGTGCACCAGACAGCTTCTGGGATGAGGTTTCTGCCACAGTTCCTTATTCATCTCCTATCTGGCCTGAACACTCTTGTGGCATTGATTATTATGGAAAATTATAGTTGTCAACTTCAAGTCTAAGTTGCTTGCTAATATTTCAGCAGGGACATGAATTAAAGAAATAACAACTTAGCTCATGGTCATAAAATATATGCGTGGGTAAATAAAGTATAAACAAATACTAGAGATTCATCAATGGAGAAATTCTATCATCACATGACATTGTCATGAAAATTATCATTCCCTCCCTGGAAAACTGTGACTATTATCCTGGGTAGAAATATTATTTTACTATATGGAAATACTGTAATATTCATGCATAAACCAGGTTATCATCATGAAAGTCAGTATTCTACAGTATGAAGCAAATTCTGTGTATGAATCTGTTACCATGAAAACAGGAAACCGTCAGGACCCATGGATATACCATTCCCTTGCCTTGATCAATCACAAGAAACTACAATCTAACACTGAAGCCCTCTTAAGAAAGATTCTGTATATCTATGTGAAATTCGCTAGTGAGAGTGAGAACGAAAATTGCCTACAAAGACTGGAGGCATTTTCCATTTTTCTATGATCCACGTTAGACATTTTATCAAAACCAGTGTGGGTTCTCCCTTGCCCCCCACCAGTGATACTGTAGCGTCTTTTGTCCTATTTCTAAGTTTCTACTTTTCACATCATTATCACCAATATAAATGTGAAAATGGAGGGGGGGGGAGGTGTTTAAGTGGGAATTGGAGAATGAATGCTCTGTCCAAGGACATTCACATTCAAAACATCCTACAACGTTTAACTGGCCAAAGTGTTGGGTGTATGTGACCCCAATAATGCACATGGCAGGTGCACAGGCACAGTTTCCCCCAAAATCTCCTTTTCAGGTATGTGCTCAAACACAAGAAGCAAATGAATATAGTTTTTTTTTCAACTACAGACTCATTCTGCAGTGTATCTGCAAGCAAGAGGACACTTCCTAACCTCCTGTCCCCTTCCCCCGCCATGGACAGAGAATCGAAGTTGGCCCCAATGGAACGAGAAGGGGGAAAAGCCTCCTTTTCCAATAGGAGGTGTGGGCACAGGACATCTTTGCACATTTTGAGGACTTGCACACGTCCTGAGTGTTACCCATTGGGAGGGAAGATGCCTGGGTCAAGTTAAACTGAAGGGAACTTGTTCCTTAATCACCAATGGTTCCGAGGCTTTCATTTGGGTATTTGGTCATTCTGCTCATCTAGAGAGCAAGAGTACTGCAAATCTCTGGGCTATTTAACTGTTTTCCCCACTGTTCAGAGGAGAGAAATTGGAGATGCTAAGCAAAATACAAACAGAATAAACTAGGCAATTAAGGTGACAACTAGGGCTGTCAGTCTTCAGGGCTTACCAAGTCAACAGGATGGAAATCATTAACCAGTGTGCTTCTAAATATGCTCCCCCCCCAAAAAAAACCCATACAAACTTAAATTTAGAGTCTTTCTTTACTTAATGTGCAGTAAGGTTTTGGCAAAACATTGCAGTAGCTCTGGAGTGTTCTTGCCAGAATAGGTCTTAAAGCCCCAAACTTTACAGGAGTCAAGGAGGCCAGTTGTAGGGGCCAGAAATTCACCATGTGGATTCAAGGCTGCCAAGAACCATGTGCCCACTGCCTGTAAACAATCAGGTAAATAAACACTTAAGAAGCACTATCTCATGAAACAAGGTCACTCAGGCTTTTCCTTTGAAAATTTCAAACCAAATTCAGTAAGTCATTTTTGTCAGAAATAATTTAATGTTACTAATAAGAATTTAACAGAGGGGGACTGCTAGCTGCTTTTCTTACCTCTTCAACAAGAAAGGCAGCATTTGGTCAGGGAATCTAGTCTTCCCCTCTGGAAAATAAAAATTCAGCGGACATTCAACATGACAACCCACAGAAAGTTTCCTTAAGCCTTAACTGCCAGATGTGAATGGCAACTTAACTGCAGTGATTAATTTACCAGGATGCCAAACCATTCAATATGGCAGCTGTTTTGTCACCTGCCCTGGCTTCCCTTCTTCAGAAAACAAATCAACATATAATTAACTCATGGTTTCTGGGCTCTGGTCCAGCAGTCAGTTTGATAAACAGATTAAGCATTATGTATTTACACTTTCATGGTATCAAGCAATACACAATAATGGTTACTGGCCTTCTAGAGCCATGACAACAAACGTCCCTGTTGGTGTCCACAGCTTTAACAAATGCTGGTTCCTTTCTTAACGGGGGATAGGAGATGAGGGACAAGTAATAGGGATGTAAGGTAAGAGGGTCACATGGAAAAACACTGATTTAAAAAATCCATAATCAGTAACATTAAATAGGAATAAAATCTTGTAATTACAAATACACACAACAATAACTGACATCCACGTCAGCAGAGCCAAGATCCTCATAAACATCTGCTTGGTGCCTTTGCGTGGCACTGTATACCCGTCACACCAGCCAGGAGTGATAAATACCAAATAGAGTGTCTCAGCTACTAGTAAAAAGGAGACCAATAAGAGATAGGTTGGCCTAGCTTGGGCCAAGGTGGCACCAAGAAAGTGTAATTGAGAATCAGATACTGATTTCAAGGTAATTTCCCTTCTTGTCCAGTCCCCTAATTTCCATTCTATCTGTGGACAGACTTTACCCATGCACAGATTTGGGCAGAGTGTAAAGCATGTCACTGTTTTCAATTGGCCAGTAGCCACCTACACACAGTATCAGGGATCATAAAATCACACTTGACCAGTCAGTTGTGACAGTGCAAGGATATTGGTACCCCTTGACCAGAGGAGGTCTCTGTAGGTGCAGGTCCTGGTGCTTCCAAGGACAGAAAGCCCCTGAACCCTGGAGGTGGCCTATAAGAAAGCTAGCACAGGGTGTTAGAAGGGGACTGAAAACAAGGAGTCACTGTAGACTTCAAGCATCCACTCCTGCAGGAGAGCAGGAACTTCAAACTCAGTGACCATGACCATCAACGGATGTTCTCAAGGGCTTAAATAAAAAGATAGATGAGACATCGTTATTAGACATGATCACAACCCACAAGAAAAAAGCTACCTGTAATCTGTCTTAGCTCTGGGGTGGATAATATAAATGCAGATCTACAAACATATATGTTACTGCTTGTTACTCAGCAAGGAACTACAGGTTCATGCCTCACTGTGGCCAGGCCACAGGATGAGCTACAGCTATACTGTGGCCTGTGAGTCTTCGTCTGAACTCCGGCTACTAGTGCTCTTCCCGAGGCCTTTCCACGTGTAGCCTGCGAAGGTTGGGCTGATGGGTAAGTAGCTGAAACATCTGTATTTTTTAATAACGTTCATGCCAAATGGCAAATCATAGGATTCCATGCCATCGAGAGACTTGCTCCCTTTGCCCACACCCTTCTTCCATTTTCTGATTCCTCTTTCCTCTGGAGTACCTGTGGAACACAAACAGCAAAACAAAAACAGAACAATGGAATGTTTAGTTAAACAGTTTTACCAAGAATTGAGATTCTCTGCTTCTGTTGTCCCATAGATTGAATGGACAGGATGACAGAAAAGAGCACTTGAAGAAGCAGTTGATGCTCAAACCAGAAATCTAAGAATCACTAACCCGGCAAAACAAATATGTCTAAAACACAGATATGATCTTGCAAAATAGGGTCAGAATTCTTATTACATCTCACAATGACCTCACTACTTGGTCACTGCACACCCACTACCCTCCTCATCTAGACATCAGTTCAGTTCAGTTGCTCAATTATGTCCGACTCTTTGCTACCCCACGGACTGCGGCACACCAGGCCTCCCTGTCCATCACCAACTCGTGGAGTTGACTCAAACTCATGTCCATTGAGTCGGTGATGCCATCCAACCATCTCATCCTCTGTCATCCCCTTCTCCTCCTGCTTTCAATCTTTCCCAGCATCAGGGTCTTTTCAAATGAGTCAATTCTTCACATCAGGTGGCCAAAGTATTGGAGTTTCAGCTTCAGCATGAGTCCTTCCAAAGAACATTCAGGACTGATTTCCTTTATGATGGACTGGCTGGATCTCCTTGCTGTCCAAGGGACTCTCAAGAGTCTTCTCCAACACCACAGTTCAAAAGCATTAATTCTTCGGCACTCAGCTTTCTTTATCTAGACGTACCACTTTTTATACTGCTTTGCTCCATTTTACTGGGGGGTAGGGTGCATTTGTCACAAATTCCCCACTTGTGGTCCTATGAGGATGAACTTCCACTGGTGAAACACTCCTGGCAATTCTGCACCCTGACAGATCAATCAGTGAGACAGATCTGGATCTTCATGGTTCAGTACTCCTGGACTCCTTTTCAAAAGTCTTTACAGTGCAGATGGCACTGGTACCTGCTTTTAGCTCCATGGGAGCCCTAACAATATATTTCTCTGCCTGAGCTTGGGTGATGATGTCTATCCTATCGTGCAGGACTTAAGAACTTCTCATTATTTTCACACATATAAGCTATGCCCTCCCATGGGCACTTCAGTAATGAAACTGACCATTCCCATCTGCCTGACTCCGTTGTCTCTCTATTAAGTGCTGACTTAGGAAAGAAAGAGGATATTACTGACCTCCCACAAATATAACACCTTCCACCTACTCATGTGTGTGATTCCTTCTGCCTGATGTGTTCATCTCTCATTTCCCCAGTAACCTCTTTTTGACTGAGGCTTTTGGAGGTAGATTAAGGGCAAAATCTCAACAGAACCTTTAAGCTCAAAAATAAACATAACCCTTCCCTGACAAACGATGAATCAACCAGTGTGTCCATGACAGCATTTTACAATACAAAGTAACCTTCTCTAGGAAGCCACAAGGCAGGCCCCACATCACATCTTAAGTCTGTCACCCAGCACTTGTCATAGAAGGAGAAGGAGTGCTGTCCACTGGTAGCAGCTGGCTCAGAAGTATGTGAACAAGTCAATGAAAGCCAAACTGCAGGGCTCCAGGCAAGGCTGAGCAGGAGGGCAGGTAGCTGGAGCATGCTTAAGGCATCCTGCTGCAATACCACCATATACAAGGAATTCACCTGTTTTCTCTTAGAAATAATTCAGCAAGAAGGAAAAAACTAAGTTTACTAGCAAAAAAGTGATTCATGAAAGGTGGCTCAAGGTAACAACCACTTTAGAAAAATTTAATCACTGATGGCTTTGAACTGACTCATGCTTCCTGCTTCCCATGTTTATTTGGCAAAAAAGTAAGTCACACGTGTAATAAGCATGTTTGATATATGCCACATACCTGGGATGGTGTTATCCAAAATAAAAGCCACACAGCCTCCTACAAACATAGCAGTTGTGAGAAGAACATTCAACACTTGATCGATTCCTGTTATCCCTAAAAACAACATAGCAACAGGTCACAGTCAGTCAGAATAGACTTGTCCTTGACTTAGAAAGGAACACTGGGGTGGACCGTAATTGCCAGTCAATGCAGTGCATCAAAGTGTAAATTTCTATTTTGCATGTATAAATTTTTGCCAGTAATGCCTTAAACTATTATGACAATAATAGTAAATAAACTATTTAAACTACCTTCGACAGTAATCAAGTTATCTCCGTAAGAAAAATTTCTAACAATGATTCATAGAAAGTAAATCTAACAGAGTGGACTTCCTGGGTGGTCCAGTGGTTAAGAATTCCAATGCAGGGGACGAGGGTTCGGTCCCTAGTTAGGGAACTAAGACCCCAAATGCCTCCGAGCAACTAAGCCTGTGTACTGCAACTAGAGAACCTGCGCACTGCTCAATGAAAGATCCTGTGTACCACAACTAAGACCCAGAACAGTCCCTACCCAAAATCTAATAGAGTGAAGTTCACTCTATAATGAACTATGAAGCCTTCAGGGGTGTGGGGGAGTGTTGCTTGCAGATTAAAAAAAAACAATATAAAAGATGGCTGCTGTAAGGTTGAAAAATTTACAAAGTGAATAACAAGATGACAAAAATATTTGTGAGATCAATCAAATGAAGGGCTTCAGAACTCTGGGTTACTAATTAGTGCTTAGCTGCTTTTAATTTAGAGCAAATTTATTTCTAAAGATGTCATTATATGAATGAGATACATTAAAATAGAAATTTACACACTTTTTGTATTTAAAAATATAATGATCTCCAACAGAAAAACAACATGTTTGGTGAGAATGTGGAGAAAGAGAAATTACTGTGTTCAACATACCTGAGGGGAATGTTGTGAGCAATGTTCCATAGCTCACCTGCATGGAAAACAGGTGTTCCTCAAAAAGTTAAACAGAATGGCCCAACAATTCTATTCCTAGGCATATACCCAAAAGAATTAAAAACAGGTACTCAAATAGTCCTCATTACCAGGTGGATTCTGTTACATGTGAATTGCCTATACACTGAAATTTATTTGTAAACCCAAAAAGAATACTGTGGTGCTTTTAGTCATTCACGGATGTGTACGAAGAAGTGAAAATTTTGAGTCACCCAACACATGTTCCCAGCCGAGGTTAAACAAGGTCTGCCTTCTGGTTTTAGCTTTCAGACTGTAAACAACATTCTTTTAGCAGCCTGCATAATACCACATTTTTTTTTTTTTTGCATTTTTGTGCTTCTTCATTGGTGATCTCGCTATTTAAAACAGCCCCATTGTAAGATGGCTATGATGCGTCTAATGGAGAAAATACGTGAGATGAATGTCATTCAGGCATGAGATCTAGTGCTATTGACTGTGTTCTCCCAAGAGCAATGGTTCAGGATTTGCTAGGTCCATATTCATGGGGATTTTACAGACCATAACTACCATGAGTGAGAACTGCCTGTTCTTGCACATTAATGTCCATGACAGTACTATTTACACTAGTCAAAAAGTAGAAACAACCCAAATGTGCATCAGTGGAAAAATGCATTAACAGATTATGGTATACACATACAATGGAATATTATCTAGCCATAAAAAGAAATAAAATACTTATATATGGATAAATCTTGAAAACATTCTGACAAATGAAAGAAGCCAGACATAAAAGGTTCATAATGTAGGATTCCATTTATGAAACATCCAGAATAGGTAAATTCAGAGAAATAGAAAGCAGACTGGTGGTTGCCAGGAGCTGAGAGGAAGGGAAATGACGGGAGTTAACTATTTAATGGGTATGAAATTTTATTTTGGGCTGATGAGAATGTTTTGGAAACAAGATAGAGGTGGTGATTATACAACATTGTAAATGTACTAAAATACCACTGATCTGTTCACTTTAACATGATTAATTTTACGTTATGTGAACATCAGCTAAAAAAAAAAATACATGCATACATATATAAAATGATCCCCAATTCTGCATAAAATGTCAGCAACGAAATTTGTTTCTTAAGATGTTCTTCCTTTGTTCATTTTTACAACATATGGGTATTAACATAAAAAGGAATTGGGGACTTCCCTGGTGGTCCAGTGGTTAAGACTTTGTCCTCCAGTGCAGGGGTTGCAGGTTTAAACCCTGGTCAGGGAGCTAAGATCCAACATGCCTTGTGGCCAAAAAGTCAAAACATTAAACAGAAGTAATGTTGTCACCAAGTTCAATAAGGACTTTAAAAATAGTCCATATCACAAAGAACTTTTAAAAAAAGGAATTAAACATACACACACTACTATATATAAAATAGGTAACTAATGAGCACCTATTGCAGAGCACAGAGAATTCTGCTCAGTGCTCTGTGGTGACCTAAATGGGAAGGAAATCCACAAAAGACGGGGCATGTATATTTGTATAATGATTCACTTTGCTGTACAACAGAAATGTACGCAACACTGTAAAGCAACTATATTCCAAAAAAATTTTTTTTAAATGGTTGATCTTGAACTCAAAATATTTGTAATCCCAATAGAAAAACGTGTATAGCAAAGTGTATGCTGAGTTTCAAGAAATTTTAAATTTTAATATAGCCTTAGTCTGAAAAATCAAAAGGTTTTACAGAGGCATTCTCCCAAAGGGTAGGATCCTGATTTGTTGGCTTTTTTTTTTTTTTTCCAAAAAAAAAGAACAGATGGAAGCAGGGAGAAGATGAAAGAGAAAAGGAAAGAAGGGAGACTGTGCCATGCACATCAGTTATATGCATGTGCCAACTCAAGTTGGGAGTGCAAAGGGATTCAAGTTAAACTTCGGCCAAGTGGGACTACAATGAAATACATAGGTGAACATTCATTGAAATGATTCCTGAAGTTCCGTGAACTGGTAGCTGTGGTTCCAATTTTGCCACAAGATCCATGGCCTGTTTCTCCTACCTGTGACAAGAGGGTTCTGTCTGAGGTAACTTGGAAGGACGAGTCCAAAGAAGATTGAAAATCCAAGCACAAAGAGGTTCCGGGAAGAATTTAAATCAATGAACTGCAAGTTAGAGAGTCCAACAGCTGTGATCATTCCTAGAGAGAAAACATCACACCACAAGTTCCATTATCTCACCTATGGCATGGATGACAAATACGCTGTCTAGGGCAGACTCCCTACAATGGCCTTTCTCTGTCCCATCAGAAACAAGTTGGGAGACCTGTGTAGTGTCAGGATGGAACCAGAATGTGACCATCTGACTCAGACACTATCTGGGTTTATTCAGGGGCATAAACATTACACTTTCTTTAGACCAGGCAAAAAACTAAAGACAATGGTTCCCCTTAAAAGCTCAATTCAAATATTTCAATTACATTAGGATATGGGCCTGAATAGCAGGTCCCTGATTACTACACTGAATGGCACAGAGATCAAATTGACTCCCTTCTATAAAAACCGACAGTTTTAAATGGCCCACAGGGAAAAGATATCTGAGCTTAAATCAATTAGAAATGGCAACTAGGGAATTCCTTGGTGGTCCAGTGGTTAAGACTGTGCTTACAGTGCAGGGGGTGTGGGTTCGATTCCTGGTCAGAGAACTGGGAACTAAGGTCCCACATGCTTGTCTATGGCCATATCACCCTGAACATGCCCCATTTCATCTGAGCTCAGAAACTTAAGCAGGGTCGGGCCTGGTTAGTACTTGCACGGGAGATCCCACATGCTGTACGGTATGGACAAATGAAAGAGAAAAGAAAAGAACATTGCTCCTGAAGGTCTTATCTGCAATTAAATCTGTAATGGAATAATTCAGATACAAGAAAAGAAACAGCTTCTATACCACATTAAAAAATGTGATATCCAAAGATATCTGCAGAGGATATTCAAGGCAGCATGGTTTCAATAAAGCATGATAAGAACCTTAAAAAAATGGCAACTAGAGACTAAAATTTAATCTGATTTTTCCTAGCTCAGTTATTCTACCTTTAATATCAATTCAACTCAGAAAGTGATATGCATTTATATGTTTATAAGGTACATCCTTTTGTATTTTAAAATAAATATTTATCATTACCTTCAGTCTCACTGAAGGAATTCCTTACCAATGTGAAGAAAGAAAAGGAGCTTGAGGAGAAAGCCAACTATCAAGGAAATGGAATTTTACCAAAGAGAGTACAGAAGAGGGCGCCAAGTACAGGATCTGGAAGGGAGGCGAAGAGGGCGCTGAACTTTCCGATCATGCCCAGCGCCAGCATGAGGGCTGCGCCGTACTGTATCACCCGACGACTGCCGACCTGCAGGACACACAGAAGGCAGAGACAGGCGTTCACCGTGAGGGCCTCCAAGAGCAAACACAACCACTCAGGTCCCAGCAGGCAAACGTGATCAAAACCCATAGACAAAATCTAGATTACTCTTAAAACTTTTAGTTAAGAGGGTCTAACTTTACAGAGTCTTTAGTCTAACTTTACAATGAGGATTGATATCAACACATAACTGCTAAAAACACATCCAGGGTAAAAAGATTCTCACCACCTTTCCTTGTTCCCATCCCATCTGGTTCCTGCTGGAAGGTGAATCCTCTGCTTCATTTGACTATGGGGACCCCAGGGCTTGACCTATGGTCTCTGAACCCTGGGCAATGTCACCTCACTCTGCACTCACTCCTGAGCTGTGGTCTTGGGTTTCTTAATGCCCACAGCCACCAGCCAGGGTGATCTTGTAGTGTCTCAAATCCAAAATGCAAAAAGTACACTTGGCCCCTGCTTTTCTTCTGGGTTCTGGCAGATCAGACAAAACAGTTCTGGAACTTCTCCTCCTGGCATATTAATCATGAGAGGTGGCACAGCCTAGAGACCACCATGTTCAGGATTCTAGAGCCCAGCTGCCTGACTCCTACCTCTGCTCCATCTCTAACCATATGATGGGCATTAGCCTCTCTGGGTGGCAGGATCCTCATCTCTGTAACAATGAACAGTGTGCTTCTGCTTTGAAGATTAAATAAGCTGCATGTAAAATAGTCTGAACAACACCGGGCAAGCATTACGTTATTTGATAGCCTCCCATGTGAGCTTGCTTCCTCTGGCCTTTCTTCTGCCCACCTGTCCGCTCCACTGTAATGGAGTAACTTCTTTAACATCATGATTTTGGAGGTCAGGTCCCTGACTAAGTCTTCTGGTGCTCATCCCCCTCCTGGCCACTTCTTAGACACACATCAAAGTACTGATACTACCCTAAAGCTACCTTCTCTGCAAAGCTTTCTTTCATTCCAAGGCTCGACTCTCCCAACACTGGACTTCTGCAGCATCACACACAGCATTTCTGATGTGGTCCCAACTTTATTGGTTAAGTTTGATTTCTGCCTTCTAGAAGCTTCCATCTAGTCCATGGTCACCCAGGTAGCAAGAGACAGAGCTGGCACTGGGCTCAAGAATCCTGTACTATTGGTCTCTACTCTGTGCTGCCTCTCCCAAGAGAACATCCTGAGGACATAAACTGAATAAAAGAGCTTCCAGAAATGGAACAGTGTCCACAATGGTTTATGTGTGAGTTACAATGAATAGGAAATGGCTATTTAAATAATTAAAATGAAATGAAATGTAAAAACGGACTCAGTTGTACTAGCTACATTTCAAGTGTTCAGTAGGAATAAGTGGCTGGGGGCTCCCTCAGGGGATAGTGCAAGTACAGAACATTTCTACTACTGCACCATTCTCCTGGATGATGCTGGGCTAGACCTTCCAAGAGCTTCTCAATGAGCCCAAGGGTCAAGTTCAGAGTAAGAAGCAAATCTTTTACTAAGCTACACAGCTAGAATCAGTCACAACTGATGCTGGAGCCTAGCTTCCATTATTCCAATTTACAGCTCATCCCATTATACCACCACTAAGTGCAGGGATGCAGTAAAAAGGGTCACGCAAATAGGAAATGGAGCAAAAATGCTTATGCCTGACTGTATTACATGATAAGGAAGCCTTTCATTTACAAAAAGCAAGCACTTTCAGCAAACATTTTCAAGGACCAGCACTTTGGAGGGGGAGGTGATGGATACAAATATAAGTAAGTCATAAGCTTATGGTCAAATAATGGTACTGCTGCAATTATTAGGCTGTGTGGGAGTCCAGTGGGAAGAAAAAACTCTGAAAATTTGGGGAGGATTCCCTGGAGATGGTCTTGAGGCCTGAGTAAGACAAAGAGCAACCAGACAGAGGGATCCATCTCCCAGCAGAGTCAGCCCTGTTAGATGTGCAGTGGGGAGGATTGGGCTGGCCCCAAGGATGCCTGAAACAATAAATCTTGTATGAAAACCATGCATGGAGGGCTGATCTCCCTTAGACGCTATCCAAAAAAAGCAGCAAGTTAGTCACTCTTTTGTTCAACAAACATTAACCGAGTGCCTACTATACATTTCTACTCTAAACACCAGAGACACAGCCCTAAAATCCCTGCCCTCCTGGTGCTTATGTGAAGCCTTCACATCTTTCTCACCACACACTTGCTGGAATCGCTTCCTAGGCTCCCTTCTGATCTCCTTCTTGAACTGCAGCTCTGCCTCCAGGGCCACTAAAAAACTGACACTGCATTTCTGACTTTCCAAAAGTGTTCATTAGGATGGTATGCTGCAGGGGAGAAATGATCTTCTGGATACCATCAAAAAAGATAGTATGGCCGAGAAGATGGTGTTTACTCTTCCTAGAAATAAACTTAGGTCTACATATTGTATAACAATATCTCTAGTTTGCTTATCTAACCATGTGCTAAATGTTTTACATGAAGTAATTTCAAAATTTTGCAAGCTATTGTTATTAAGACAAGGGCACAGAAATTCAGAGAGGTGATATAACTTGCCTGTGGTCATGTTAGGAGAATATGATGGAGCCAGGGCTGAATCTAAAGCAACCACCTCCCTACCGTGTCAAGCTGCCCTCTTCTGTGGGACAGACAGTGGAACACTCTCAATGTAGCAGTACTGCACATGGAATCCAACCCATTCAACCCGAAAACTTCAGAACACACAGCAAGGTAGGCAGCCTCACCTCTAATCAAGTAGTCAGAATGTCCATGTCTGTACATGGAATGCCATAACTGGATAAAGAACAGCAAATAGTAGAGTTGCCAGGAAATGGGAACAGATCCTCAGAAAGAGCCACAAATCACCCTCTTTCTGTATGTTCTGGAAGACTGATACAATGGTCCAGACTAACGTTATCTGAAGGAATTTCACACGATGATGGAAATGTTCTGTATCTGTGCTTTCCTTTGGCATCCACCAGCCACATATGGCTATTGACTACCATACTGGACAACACAGATCTAGATCTAGAATTGCTAGATTTCACATATGAGTTCTTATCAGAAAAGCAACTGTTCCAAGCCCTTCAGCTGGATAAAAGGCAGGAGACAGCCTTGAAACTTCTGCTTCCTTTTTCCTGGGCAGGGATCTTCCATTAGCCACATGGTTTAGGCCACAGAGAAGCTTCTGGCGCTAGTTCTACTTCCCCACCCCAAGGTATCTGTGTAGATGGCTCAATTATAGCCCCTTGTGAGTCAGGGTAATGGAGCTAACTCCAGGGTTGATATTGCCCCTCAAATCGATAAGGCTAGGCAATGTGGCTCCAAAGGAACTCAGAAGGAAGATCAATTGGCTCAATTTAAAAATGCTGGCAGGGTGCCTTTTCAGAATAAGCCAGCACCATCTAAATTATAATAAAGGTAATTATTCCTCAAACCATCTCAGTCATGTTTTAGAAGGAACCCTGATGACAGCACTACTTACTTCCTACAGTGACTCTAGTTAAATTATCTGTGATGTATTTTAAAGAGGTGCACAAAGAGAGCTGGCTTGTTAAACTGTTTCCCCAAGAGTCCCTCCATCTATAATAATTTTACCAGTATGTTATTTTGGATTAGTTGTGGGTCTACAGCTTCACGGCAGCAAACTGGCTGAGTCAATGGCTTACACCTCATCTGGTGCCCATCTGACCCTTCCCTTAGCTCTGCATGCCCAGTATCTGCAGCAATAGGACCCAGGCATCCTGGAAGGGAATGCCCATCAGGCAGCCCACACATGTCACATGCAAGGAGAGACAGGCAGCAGGTGTGGCCATTGGCACACCCAAGGTTGAGCTCTGGGATGGCCTGGCCAACTTACAGAAAAACAAACCAGCAAGTCAGGCTTGTACAATGTATGCTCTACTCCCTCTCACCTGTATTTGCAGTTAAAGTTAACCAAACTAAGTATCTGGTTTCTTTTTCCTGGTTATAGAATTGTGCAAAGAGCTAGAGGAAGATTTCTAATTTTAAAGAGGTCAAATGATTCTAGAATGCTCCAACTCACCCCCAAGTTCTCAAGATACAAGGTTGAGGAGAGGGAGACCTCTGACTCGTGCAGTCCACTCTGGATGATGGTGAACCAGTTCTAACCATATCTAGCTGCACAGCATACAATGGCCAGGGCTGAGCTGCATTCCTCAACACCCTGGGCAAACAGCAAGCACTGGCCCAAAGCAACTGGGATATAAAATTTATTTCCTAGTAAATCTGAAAGGCCGAGAAGCAGCCTCCTTGTTCCTGAAGCTAGATGATGGTATGCATGCTTGGAGTGGGGTTGGGGGGAGAGACAAGTGGGAAGGACTTCAGATCAGGTACTGCCTCAACCTGAGTGACTTGCTATGGCTTGTTTTGTTCACTAACTCTATAACAGATTTCATCTGAAAGAGAAGAATGATGCTGCTACAGTTTGAAACTGCATTAATTCTTTACTGTAAGATTGACTTTTTTGTATGAGTAATGTAATTTCTGGAGCTTCCCTGGGAGCTCAGCTGGTGAAGAATCTGCCTGCAATGCAGAAGACCCTGGTTCGATTCCTGGGTCAGCAAGTTCCCCTGGAGAAGGGATATGCTACCCACTCCAGTATTCTTGGGCTTCCCTGGTGGCTCAGACAGTAAAGAATCTGCCTGCAATCTGCCTGGGTTCGATCCCTAGGTTTGGAATATCCCCTGGAGGAGGGCATGGAAACCCACTCCAGTATTTTTGCCTGGAGTATTCCCATGGACAGAGGAGACTGGTGGGCTGCGATCTATGGGGTCGCAAAGAGTCAGACATGACTGAGCAACTAAGCACACAGACAGAGTGCAATCTCTAATCTAGAATTAGTGCCATCTCCTAACTGGTCTCCTGTTTCCACCCTCTTCCCAGACGCCAGTTGTCTACTTTCATCATAGCTGTCATAGTAATTCTTAAAAAAAAAAAAAAAAAAAAAACAGATGGACCCACACCCTGCAGGACCCTCCCCCTGACCACTTCCACTTAGCCTCTGGCAGCCTTTAAGGCCTGCATGACGTGGTCCTCAGTTACCTTAAGAACCTCATCTGCTCTTACCCAACCACCCCCACTCCCATCTCTGCTCCTGTCCCACTGGCCTCCTTGCTGATCTGCAGCATGCCAGGGTGGTTCTGTGATAGCACTCTGCACTGGCAGTGCCCCCTGCCTGAATGCCCCTTCCCTAGGTACCTGCCCGGTTCCCTCCCTCAGCTCCGTCAGGTCTTTGCTCAAAGTCACCTTCTCAATGAGGCTCAGCCTGACCACCCTAACTTACCCTCCTGATCCCCCCATTTTGCCCCATATTTCTGTCATACTTATTAGGCTTACTATTTATTGCTTGTCTTCCTCTGATAAACTCCATAAACGATGGAAATATTTTTCTTTTTCATTCACTGATGTATCCAAGTGCCTAGAACAGTGGCATGGCAAAGGGTCAATGCTTAATAAAAATTCGTAGAATGCATGAAGGAATAGCACCTGAATGCCTGCCTACCCAGGCCAGTCAAGGGGAAAGAGGCCTCTACAGGCATTCCAAAAATCCATCAATGAATCAAAAAGAGATGGGGAAGAAGACAATCTCAGAATTGGAGGCCATCCTTTCGGAACTCACAGTGGCCAGACCAATCAACAAAATGGATCAACATTTAGAGGCCGAACCATTTAATTATAAATATATCTGTACCTTAGTAATTCCCAAAACTCCAATGTTGGGACTGGACGAAGTAGAGCCATTCCCAGTACCAAAAATGCCATCGAGAACACAGGAGAGACCCTCCACGAAAATCCCCCTAAAATGTAAAGGAATAGAGTAAAGAAAAACATTAATTCAATGGGAGAAATACTTTGAAACAGTCTAAATGGTTGTGACCCAAAGGCAGGGTCCACACCTGTAGCCTCTACTCTCCCCAGGAGGGGTTAGCAATGCAGAATCTCAGGCTACACCCCAGATCTGAAGATGTGCATTTTAACAGGGTTCTCCATGCTCATTCAACCTTTAGAAGCACATCTCTGAATCATACATTAGAGACATGTGTTTAAAAATTATTCCAAATTACAATATTTTTGCCAGAAAATAATCATTTATGGTAATCTAAGACAACAAAGGTCATCCATAGATTTGATTCCTTTCCTATTAATACAGTTTTATCAGAAAGAAAATGCTTTATAATTTTATAAATGTTGGAACTTTCAAAAGAACCAATATATAAATAATTTACTCATATGCAGTAGCTTCATTAGAGAAAAATGGAAAAACTAGGGCTCTAAGCACCAACAGAAGCAATGCAAAGGATGCAGAGATATCAGCCGTTTCGTCCTCATCACACACAATTCCTTCTGGAAGGGTGGCAGCTGGCTGGGAAAGGTGGGATGATCTGGGCTACTTTATTTTCCTTACAGCTTCTATAGGGCCCTATTTAACTCCAGCATTGAGAAACTGAAGACTACATCTACTGAGAATATAAACTTTACAGCTCATAAACCTCTAGATTTTATAGACTTCATTTATTCCTGTTCTTCTCTCTATATATATGAATCCTAACTGTGAAATGAACAGTAGGGAAAACAAGAAATCAAAGGGGACAATACATCCATGACCTCAAACCAAGCAAAGAACAATGGCAGTGTCTGGCACTTGTTTTGGTGAGTTTAAGGTCTGGAGAGATCTCACAGAGAATGTCTTATACGATTGTCACCATGAGAAAGAAGGGTGGGAATTCTGCTCTATATTATTTGGATGTGGAAAATGAGAGCAAAACAGAGGCAGTTACTTATTTGAAACAAACAGCCAATAAAGAGCCCTGATGCTTGGCTACTTCATGTTGAAACTCTTGACTGTCCAAACCAAAGAGCAAAGTGAGGCACTGGGCCCAGTGAAGAGTTCATTTTCTCAGGAACCCACCTGTTTATTGCATGAATGGGAGGTGACGGGGCACAGGACAACCTTGCACAGGCATAGTAGTCCCCGATAGACTCAATAATACTGGCAACGACCGCACTGAGCATTCCGATGACACCAGCTGCAGAGACGGTGGGCAGTCCCCACTGAACTAAGGAAGAAAACAAGCATGAAAGCCTCATAAACTTTCTTAGAGGGGAAGCCAAAAGTTATCAGGATTGAGTCATTCAGTATGTCAGAGAACTCTACAAGAACTACTCAGATTTTTAAAGCTCATGGTAACTATTTTTACACATAAGTCATCAGTGCAAGATGCCTGGGAATAGTTCCTGAGTTGAATGAAAACAGTCATAGTCAGGATTGGTCTGCTTTATTTAAAAGAAGAAATTGTTTGACTGGAAGAGGTGGGTGCTCCTCTTTCTTGCTTCAAAGCCACACTCAGTGTCTGCTAAATTAGAATTTAACACAGCCTTCTATGTTGGGATGGGTATTTGTATGCAGAGAATGTTTAGCCCTGCTGTGCAAAGCATGGTACAAGACAGTGCTCTTGTCCAGAGGGAGGCATCGAATGAAAAAGCAGTGAAAAGTCAGCACATAAATTTAAATTCCAACAGTAGAGCATGGCACAAAGTGTAGACAACCCTTTTCCGGTATAATACCAGCACTTATTTTTTTTAAGTACACCATGTAACAGAAAATTAAAGAGTTTCCTTTAAGAAAGCAAAGCAAAGACCCAAGGTAGATTGATTTTGAGTATCTGGACTTAAAAGTATATCTATTTGGACATTGAAAACCACTGATCTTATTTAATAAAAACAGCATGAGGAACCTTCACTGTTAAAATGAATAGGCTTCTTTGTAAAGTACCTAGACTTTCCTTCCCTGAACCATTAGTTATCACAGAGCTACTAAGTAGAAAGTACATGAAGAGAAATGTATAAAATGTCTTGGGCAGGGGCCAACAATATACTGAGGGATCAGGACACTAAAAGATTTTGAACAGTGCAATGGATGTCAAATGAATGTGATCCAAACCAGATCACGATCAGTACCAGTTAGGAAGTCAGGAAGTGCCATAGTACCTGTTCAAGAAGTCTGGAAAGCAGGAAACAGAGTGGAGAAGGCGTTCTGGATGGGCAATCAGTGGATGGACAGAGCTGGGAAGAAATAGGCTACTGCTCACCAGAGGAGGCCTGGGGCAGGGAGGTTTGGAAGGCCTTGACCAACCCCCTGGAGAGGCTTGGCCTCTGTCTCCTGGGTCATGTGAGCAACCCCAAGTTTGGTAGGAGAAAGATAACACATAAAGTAAGATGTACAGAATATCCCTTGGGTGTGTGTATGGACAGAACTTTTCCTTCCTGGAGCTCACTTTACCCCATGGGAGCTGGCCAGGGGATGTTGAGGCAGTCTGTATTCAGGGGTTCAAGGTGCAGACCCATCAGCAATTGGCTTGGTCAACATCTCGTCCCTGGATTGGTTTGGAATGGATTCTTCTCATGCAGATGATTTCTTTATCAAGCAGCATTTTGTGTTTTCTAAATAACCTTTGATACAGTTATCTTTATTGAGGCAGTGATATGGTTTCATTTATCTAGATTTTGGGGTGGGAGTCTTATTTTGCCATTTATTATTTTTCAGAAATTGCCTTTTCTCAGTCTTTTTACTTTAACTGCTTTCTTATCCCCCACACTTTTCCTGAAATCCTCAGCAAGATTTTTAAAATGTTTATCCCATTTATTTTTTATCCCATTTAAAATTTATAATCTTAATTTTTGACCCCTTCTCCTTCAGATTATTTATTTAAAATTTAAACCTGTTGGCTTTCAGCCTTCTATTTAAGCCTGTTATTTCATCTTTCTTTTTATCTAGAACTTTTAGTTTGTTACTTGATAGCAGGGTTTCTCAGCCTGGCACTTTTTTGACATTTTGGACACGAAATGCTAGTCCAAGTAATTTGTAGCATACTAAAGACTAAGAACCACTGGTCTAGATTTATAAAAGCTTGTCTCTGGATTAAGATACATGAAAACTTATCTCTGGATTAGAAAGCATGGAAGACTATGCCCTTCTGGCTCAGGGAGCAGCTCTTTATTTAGGGACGCTCTGGCCATAGAGGAGCTGGTAGCACTCAAGGGCTGTTGTGAACAGAAACCAGAACACAGCACCCTCTGCAATCATGATATTAAGGACCTGTCCACTCAGTGATGTGTCCCTGTGCACAGGCCCCATGGTCCCTGAGCGAAGTCTCTCATCTCTCAACACACACACACACACCGCTGCTTCTCCAGGACAGCCCGCTCCATGTTTCTGTTAGTGTCTGTGCTCATCTTGGGGGCCACATGTATAGATACAGAGGACCACCCATACGTGCTGTGGGGGCTTCCTCCTACCTGCTCTCCCATGCCTTCTCCTGACTCCCTCATCAACTGACTTTTAATTTCATTTTATCTCAGATTACATGTATGTTTATGAACCTTGTATGGAGGGGACAGGTATACATAAATACATACTTGTACCATACAATTTGATGAGATTAAAAATGCTTTAGAAAGACTAAACTTTTTACAGTGTTTGTAAATGTGTTAAGACCAGGAGGAAGAACTGCCAGAATCACTATCATTTAACATGCTTAGAACATTTATCTTTGACCCAATCTTTATAGTTTTGGCTTTTCCTCACTGTCAGAAAATATGAAAATGTGACTACTGGATAGGGGTGTAAACTGGCACAGTCTGACTAAGTTCAGGATTTATTCTAATAAAAACCTTAAATACTGGGAACAGAGTCTTCACATTATAACAAGCATGTAATAATCACTGGGTTCACACAAAACACTTCTGGGGCTGGGGTCCAGAAAACGCTACACATGAATCCAAGTGATACCTCACAGCTGGGGATCATACACCCCTGCCACCTGGCCAAGAGTTACCCAACAATGAAATTATAACTTAAGATCCATTATCTGTTTGTGAATATTAGTTTACCTGACAGGTGTGACCAAATTTTAAAAAAAATGATTATAGCTACCTATTGAAAGATTACACAAATTCCACCAGGTTTGAGCAGTCTACTAATCTTCAGCCCCCTCCTACTCAAGTCTGTTCATTTCGGTGGTTTGGTTATTGTGCAGCTCTATACTTGCCTTTCTAAGCAGCTGACCTCAAATCCTGGCCTTTAGAGCTCAAATCTGCCAAGAGGCTCCTTGAGCCGGGGATTTTGTTCTAAGGGAACCAAAAGAATCAACTGGTACAACTGAGAAGAGAGCTGGTTAGTCTCTACAATCCTCTGAAGACAGAGCCTCCTGCCTCCCTTCTCTGCTATCTACTCCTCTGAAGTCCAGAATGGTATGACTTTCAGGGCATGCTCTACAACAAAGAAGGCCTTTGGTGTTGCAGAGCTTCCTGCCAATTCCCAACTCCTCTAGGTTGGACCCCTGTGGGCTTCTGACCACTCCTGGCCACCAGAATACTTACATGGGTATGGGACCTTAAACCACGGGGCTACCAGAAGCACACCCTGCCTGGCATCAGTTCGAGCATAGAAGCCATACTTCGTGCTGTCAGGAGGGAAGACATCTGTCACTGTGAAGATGAAGCAGAGTAGCCAGGACACAAGGATGGCCAGGATGATCTGAAGTGGTCAAAGGAAAAAGCTCTGTCAGGCCAACAGAAGTGGTGGTTGCTAGCAAAACATGCCTTCCTGCAGTGGGATTATTATATCTCAGAGCCCATCAGTACTTTGCAGAAAAAAAACACATAAAGGATCTGCATAAAACCTATTCCTTGAATGGAATCACATTTAGAGAGAGTAGTTTCATACAGTAAAGTTATTTAGTTTGAAACTGGCTAGTAAAATAAGAATAATGGACGATGGGCCTGAAAAGGCCGTGGAGTCCGATCTCCCTCAGTTCTAAGGAGAATCAATGTCCTCTTACGTACTGTTAAAAAGACTCCATGGACTTTTGGATGCCATCACTGACTTGATGGACGTGAGTTTGAGCAAGCTCTGGAAGTTGGTGATGGGACAGGGAAGCCTGGTGTGCTGCAGTCCATGTGGTTGCAAATGGTCAGACACAACTGAGCGACTGAACTGAAAAGGACTCCAGGACTGGAAACTTCAACCACTTCTAAAACTTATGTCCATGATGATTTGGGTGGTCAATAGTACTCTGATATCATCACACAGACATGGTCCCTCAGGACAACCTGCTTAAACCCCTCTTCTCATTATAAACATTTTATATATGAACCAAATGCAAGGCTGTCTCAAAAAAACAAAGGTAATTACTCACAGGGAACATTTTGAAAAGTTGTAACTTATATGCAGTCCATCCTTTCTTGGATTTGTAAATTGGGAGAGGAAATTTAACATTTCTGGCATATTGAGAAAACAGTAATACTAGGAAAATAGTCCTGAGGAGAGAAAGAAAATGAACTAAGTTAAAGGCTATTACATCTATGTTAAAAATAATACTCAAAATTTCAAAGACAAAATTGACCACATGTGTTCATTTCTCTAGAAAGCTGCTATTCCTCTATTATTTGGGAAATGTCTTTTGGAAATGCCATTTTTAGATCTTAACATTTCCAGATATGGTAATGAGATTGTCATGTAAATGCTTCAGCTAAATATTCCTTAATAGGTGAAGAAAAACCAAAGAATGTATATACTTATAGGAAAAGTTGACGCTATGTGAGGAAAAGGACAAGATGCCAGATACAACATACTACATAATAAAATTACAACTACGAATTAACTAAAAAACAAGCAATTACCACACAAGAGTGCATGTGTACACATATGCATGAATGCAAACAGGTAAGAAGGACAGGATCCAAATGCTCACAAGGATTGGCTTATTCCCCATTTTTCTGTATGTTCTGATTTACTTGGAAGGAACATAAATTACTTTAAAAAGCAAAAACTAAACTTCAATAATTAAGAAAGCTATATACAATAGCATTCAATATTAATAATAATATTCCTGGGCTTCCCTAGTGTGGCTCAGTGGTAAAGACTCTGCCTGCCAATGAGGGAAGACATGGGTTTGACCCCCGATCCAGGAAGATCCCACATGCAACAAAGCAACTAAACCCATGTGCCTAGAGCCTAGGAGCCTCAACTACTGAAGCCTGTGCTCTGCGACAAGAGAAACCACCTCAATAAGAAGCCTGTTTCATCCATCTCATTAGAACTGATTCAAATTAATTCTTTTTAATGGCTGAATTCATGTCAAAGTATGCCACAAACAACTACAATATTGTAAAGTAATTAGCCTCCGACTAATAAAAATAAATGAAAAAAAAAAGAAAAAAAACAGGAAACAAAAATAAAGAGTACTACGTTTCTATTAAAAAAAAAAAAAGCTTGTGCATTGCAACTAGAGTAGCCCATGCTCGCAACAACTAGAGAAAAGCCCAAGCAGCAACAAAGACCCACCACAGCCAAAAATACATTTTAAAAAATTATATATATACACAAATATATGTGCATGTGTGCTTAGTCGCTCAGTTGTGTCTGACTCTTTGCGACTCCATGGACTGTAGCCTGCCATGTTCCTGTTCCTCCCTCCACAAGGATTCTCCAGGCACAAATACTGGAGTGGGTTGCCAAGCCCTCCTCCAGGGGATCTTCCCAATCCAGGGATCAAACCCATGTCTCCTGCAATGCAGGCGGATTCTTTACCATCTGAGCCACCAGGGAAGCCCAAGAATACTGGAGTGGGTAACTAGCTATCCCTTCTCCAGGGGAATTTCCCGACCCAGGAACTGAACTGGGGTCTCCTGCATTGCAGGTGGATTCTTTACCAGCTGAGTTACCCGGGAAGCCCCATACAATATATTCATATATAAATAATATTCTTGAGAGATTTCTGTCTCAAGATGTTATGCATTCCCACCCATTAGCCTACCCTTCCACAGTAGCTTCTATAATCATTCACTTTACAAAAAAGAGACAAAGCCAGCAGTCCAAGATCATGTCTAGCTCTACAGCCTGGGCTCTGAACTGTGCTGCCACATCGTGAGGGCAGGGATGTCTGGGCTGACTCAGAAGTTTCTCTATAATAAGTCCTGCACTCTTGATCCCACTATGCTGATTGCTACAGGAAGCAGGTGGTTCCTGGAGCAGAACCCAACACATCCTCGTGTGTCTGCTGCCCCATGTGTGGTAGGTGTGGGATAACTTCCCATATTGAAACAATGAACGTATACCACAATATGTCTCATCACCTGTAGGGACTCATTCTTTCTCTTATAACCTAAGGTAGAGTTGACAGGAAGAGAGGATTCTCAAAGTTAAGCTTAACTGTTCCTGGGAACAGTTCTAATTGCCGCAATGGAATTATCAGTTCCATTGACAGCCAGTCAAGTGCCGCTTCACAGTCACACTCCAAATGAGGTATGGATTGCAGCTGGCTGCCACTCTACCATTTCCTCACCTATGCAGGCACTTCACTGACCTGCTGCCCCCACAAAGTCATTAGATCAGTATCAGTTCAAGGATGAAAACATACATGGTGCCCAAGTTATTCCAACTCCCCCATGAATGGTGATGTTTAGCAAAAACCAGTATGACAATGAAGGACACTAAAAGAGATATATTTTAAACTTAGATCAACATAAACTTTTCACGTCTTAAAAAATGTTACTGATTTACTCCCAATTATATACTAAGATCCAAAAAGCCTGGTATCTGTTTTTACTGTTATCATTAGCGCAGGTGACATCTCACCTGACAGTTACGGTGTTCACTTTTCAAAGCACGTTTAAAAAGGGGAAGGGGACACTTAACAGAGTCCAAGGAAGGACACCCAGATTTCAGGTTCAAATCTGGCAACTGAAATTGAGTAAGTGAACTGGGCATATGAACACTATTCTTCTCTTTTAATTTTACCCCTCAAACACACCTGTGGGACAGGTAGGGCAGGCAGCCCCATTGCAGAGAGGCAAGAGCAAAGGCTCAGCACTAGCTGCTGTGTCAGAGTTCACAAGACTTGGCCCAGCATAGAAGAAGCAGGATCTGAGCCTTGATGCTCAGGCCACAGTTCTGTCCACCATACCAGGAATTCCATCTCATGTGACATTTTGCTTATTTGTCTACCTTTGTTTTAACTTTGCCTATATTATGCAAGCAATACATACTAAAATGGAGAAAAACTATAAACGGCAGCAAGCAAAAAGAAAGACACAAAATCTTGAAGACTGCTCATCATCTCTCGTTGGATGACAAGCATGCAGCACTCTGGTCTACTGAATCCCAGGGCTTTTAGAGCATGTTATTGGGTCCCAGGCACTGGGATTAGAAAGGGAAACAGGACTCTCTGATGTCATCCTTGCTCTTGGAGCACAAACAGGTCATCAACTGGCCCAAAGAGGAATCAATCCTATTTTACATGCTGCTTCCCAACTAGCCTGCAGCCCCAGTTAACAGCCTGACCTCAAGAGATGGCAACCTCCATCAGCACCTTAGAGGCTGCTTAGCATTCCATCTAGTGGCTGTATCATACCACATCTTATTTAAACACGTCCCCTAAAGTGTGACATTGGGAGCAACATAAACAACTGCAATGGATCATCTTTCCCTGGCACCAGTGTGAATATCTGCTTATGACAAGTTCCCAGGACTAGAACAGATCTGTCTAACAGTGAATAACTTACTGAAAAGTGTTTTGATACAAACTGCTAAATATTAAATACATACAGAAAGGTTGGGTGAATTTATAATCACATCCAGAGACCAAGAATATCCATTTGCTAATGTGACCAACAAATGTTTAATTTCCAAAACATACAAACAGCTCATGTATCTCAACAACGAAAAAACAACCCAACTGGAAAATGAGCAAAAGGTCTAAACAGACATTTCTCCAAAGAACATATACAGATGACCAACAGGTGCATGAAAAGATACTCAACATCACTAGTTATTAGAGCAATGCAAATCAAAACTACAATGAGGTATTACCTCACACTGGTCAGAACGGCCATCATTAAGAAGTCCACAAATAATATATCTGAAGATCAGACCAAAAAAGGTCTACAAATGCTGGAGAGAGTGTGGAGAGTCCTCTACACTATTGGTGAGAATGTAAATTGGCACAGTCACTATGGAAAACAGTATAGAGGTTCCCCAAGAAACTAAAAATAGAGTTGCTATATGATTCTGCAATCCCACTCATGAGTATATATCTGGAGAAATTTAAAAAGATACATGCACCTCAATGTTCACTGCAGCACTATTTACAATAGTCAAGAAACGGAAAAAACTTAAATGTCCATTAACAGGTGAATGGACAAAGAAGATATGGTACAGAAACTAATCAACTAGACTTCAATTAAAATTAAAATCGAGTGAAAGTCGCTCAGTTGTGACCGACTCTTTGCGACCCCATGGACTGTAGCCTGTCAGGCTCCTCTGTCAATGGGATTCTCCAGCCAATAATACTGGAGTGGTTTGCCATTTCCTTCTCCAGGTGATCTTCCTGACCCAGGGATCGAACCCAAGTCTCCTGTGTTGCAGGCAGACTCTTTACCAAGTAAGCTGCAAGAGAAGCCCAAAATTAAAATAACCTATACTAAAAAAAAATGATGTGACACACACACACACACACACACACACACACACACACTGGCATAATAGTCAGCCATAAAAAAGAATGAAATGATGCCATTTACAGCAACATGGATGGATCCAGAGATTATCATACTAAGTAAAATAAGTCAGGAGAAAGACAAATACCATTATCATTTACATCTGGAATCTAAAATATGACACAAATGAACTTATCTATAAAACAGCTTCACAGACATAGAGAATAGATCTGTAGTTGTCAAGGTGATGTAAGGGAGGGATGGATTGGGGTTTGGGGATTAGCAAATGCAAAATATTATATATAGAATGGATAAACAACAAAGTCCTGGGACTTCCTTAGCAGTCTAATGGTTAAGATTCCATGCTTCTACTGCAGGGGACATGTGTTCAATCCCTGGCTGGGGAACTAAGATCCCATGTGCTGAGTGGTCTGGCCAGAAAAAACCAAAACCAAACGACAAAACAAGGTCCTACTGTATAGCACAGGAAACTATATTCAATATCCTGTGATAAACCATAATGAAAAAGAATGTGTGTGTGTATATATATATATACACACACATATATGTATAACTGAATCACTGTTATACATTAGAAATTAACACAAAACTGTAAATAAACTACGCTTCTGTGAAATAAATTTTTAAAAATGTCCATTTGCTACTCACTGTAGCAGGGGATTTTATACTTTTAAGTGAAAGTGAAAACTGCTCAGTCATGTCTGACTCTTTGCAACCTCATGAATTATACAGTCCATGGAATTTTCCAGGCCAGAATACTGGAGTGGGTAGCCATTCCCTTCTCCAGGGGTTCTTCCCAACCCAGGGATCAAACCCAGGTCTCCTGCATTGTAGGCAGATTCTTTACCACCTGAGCCACAGGGGAAGCCCAAGAATACTGGAGTGGGTAGCCTATCCATTCTCCAGGAGATCTTCCTAACCCAGGAATTCAACTGGCGTCTCCTGCATTGCAGGTGGATTCTTTGCCAACTGAGCTATCAGGGAAACCCTTTATACTTTTAAATCCCTACCAATTTCATCAATATAAAAACACTATCATCATTTATTTTAATATTCATTATTTAACATGAAAATAGGTATTTCAGCATTGTTTGCAACAGAAAATATTTTAAATAACATGCTTGTGTATCAACTGGGAAATGGTTTGTGTGCGTGTGTGCATGTGTGCGCTCAGTCGTGTCTGACTCTTTGTGACCCCATGGACTATAGCCTGCCAGGTTCCTCTGTCCATGGGATTTCCCAGGCAGGAATACTGGAGCGGGTTGCCATCTCTTCCTCCAGGGGATCTTCCTGACCCAGGGATCAAACCTGCATCTCCTACATTGGCAGGTGGATTCTTTACTGTTGCATCACCTGGGAGTAGTTTAATATAGACTATTTCATTCTACTTATCATTGTGCAGTTGTACAAAGAATGAAATAGATCTAAACAGATTGTCTTGGGAAGGTGACCCCAACAAATTATTGAGGTGAAAAATTATAAAATAATGATAAAGTTGTATATGTGCATGCTTGTATTTCTGCAGCAATAATGCAAAATATGGAAGGATAAACACTACATTATTGTTAGTTATTCAAGAGAATATTTCTCTGAGGGATGGAGTGTGTGGGACTATTATTTTCCTTTAGATTTCTCTGTTTAATTATTATTAAACTTCAAATGCCAAGAATCTCAATGAATTTGGGGATATAGGCAAAATGAGACTTTTCTGGAATGTCTGGTGATGGTACATGGCAATTTATTAAACTATTCTACTTTTGAATAGGTTTTAAGTTATCCATAAGAAAAGTAAACGGAAAAATATTTTCAGGAAACACACAGTTCCCACTCAGAATTTATGTACAGTGTTAGAAATGGCAGGTACTGGTTCACCACACTGACTCTTCCTTTAGAGACCGTTTGTCTCTAAAGGCCACATCTATTGGTTGACTTAGGAGACCACAATGACCCACCACCAATACTCCTACTGCTACAGGGTCCCCTTCCATGTGAATACGCATAATGATAACAAGTGAAGGTAGCCCTTTTTAAACACTAATTGGTTATCTGTATTACTATTTTTTTGTTAAGCGGTTCTTCATTCATTACTCTACCAGGACTCTCTCTACTTTGAATTAACTGGTGAAATTCTATGAATTGGGAACATTAGCCTTTCTTATGGAGTTTGCTGTATTTTCTCAGGTACACTTAAAATTTAGTTTCAATGGTTTTTGACATGAGCTTTAAATTAATCAGGGGTAAAATCAATCTTTCTCTTTTCCTATCTGCCTTGTCTAGCCTATTTAATATAGGTTTCCTTATGGCCCTTTCATGGTTTTATTTTCTACATTTGAGTCTTTAACTCAACTGAAATGTAATTTGATATAAATCAGAAATCTAACTTTTTTCCAAATAATTATTTTCTACACAGTTCACTTCTGCTGATTTCAAACATCATATACTAAGCATTAATTTTTTTTATTGGTTATGTTTCTATCCTTTCTGTTCTACTCTATCAATGTCTACCCTGTCCCACATCACAGTATTAAGTCCTAGAATGTGTTTTAATTATTGTTAAAGGCAAGTCATCAAGCCCTTCTCCCTATTCCTGCATTGATCCATATTGTTTTATTTTGTCTTATTTATTGGTTAGCACATTCAGAACTTTAAATGATTCTGATAATAAACATTCTTATCTCAGTTTCTGATTTCAACAGCCAGTCTAATTTAAGTCTTTCACCATTAATGTATATTGTCGTTCAGTCACTAAGTCGTGTCCAACTCTCTGCAAACCCATGGACTGCAGCACGCAAGGTTTCCCTGTCCTTCGGTATTCTGCCAGAGTTTGCTCAAACTCATGTCCACTGAGTTGATGATGCCATCCAACCATCTCATCCTCTATCACTCCCTTCTTCTCCTGCCCTCCATCTTTCCCAGCATGAGTCTTTTCCAATGAGTCACTTCTTCACATCAGGTGACCAAAGTATTGGAGCTTCAGCTTCAGCCCTTCCAATGAATATTCAGGGTTGATTTCCTTTAGGATTGACTGGTTTGATCTCCTCGCTGTTCAAGAGGCTCTCAAAAGTCTTCTCCAGCACCACAGTTCAAAAGCATCAATTCTTCAGCACTCAGCCTTCTTTATGGTCCAACTCTCACAGCAGTATATGACCACTGGAAAAACCATAGATTTGACTATACAGACATCTATCGGCAAAGTGATGTCTCTGCTTTTTAATCTGCCATCTAAGTTTGTTAGAACTTTTCTTCCACAGAGCAAGTGTCTTTTAATTTCATGGCTGCAGTCATCATACACAGTGATACTGGAGCCCAAGAAAATAAAATCTGTCACTGCTGCCACTTTCCCCCTCATCTATTTGCCATGAAGTGATGGCATCAGATGCCATGATCTTAATTTTTTGAATGTTGAGTTTTAAGACTGCCTTTTCACTCTCTTTCACTCTCATCAAGAGGCTCTTTAGTTTCTTCTTCACTTTCTGCCAGTAGAGTGGTATCATCTGCATATCTGAGGTTGCTGATATTTCTCTGGCAACCTTGATTACAACTTGTGAGTCACCCAGCCCAGCATTTTGAATGACGTACTCTGCATATAAGTTAAATAAGCAGAGTGACAATTTACAGCCTTGATGTATTTCTTTCCCAATTTTGAACCAATCCATTGTTCCATATCTGGTTTTAAATGTTGCTTCTTGACCTGCATACAGGTTTCTCAGGAGGCAAGTAAGGTGTATGGGGCATTTAAAAATTATATTTATCACTGCTAACAGTTTTCAGCTGGAACATAGATTGATCAATTTTAAAAAATCATCACCATGATTTTTAAATAAAAAACCATAGCGGATTTTAATAAAATAAAATTTCTAATATTTAATCATCCTTGAGTTCCTGAAATGATAAATACGTTGCCCTTTTACTGTATTATCTGTAGCAGCATTTTCCCAAATCATGTCCCAAGGAACATTCTTTTCAGATATGTTTATAGATGCAGCACTTAAAAAAATTAAGTATGTGCAGAGCTGTACAGTAAGGCCCTTTTCTGAAAGTTTTCTACACACTTCCATCTTAGAGACTGTATTGAGCCTTTTAAGACACTGAGCTTTAGATGCTACTGCTGCTGCTGCTGCTAAGTCGCTTCAGTCGTGTCCAACTCTGTGCGACCCCATAGATGGCAGCCTACCAGGCTCCTTCGTCCCTGGGATTCTCCAGCCAAGAACACTGGAGTGGGTTGCCATTTCCTTCTCCAGTGCACGAAAGTGAAAAGTGAAAGTGAAGTCACTCAATCATGTCTGACTCTTCGTGACCCCATGGACTGCAGCCTACCAGGCTCCTCTGTCCATGGGAGTTTCCATGCAAGAGTACTGGAGTGGGTTGCTACCTGAATGTATTTCCTTAGGGTTTTATACAACCCTGGGAAGGAAAAAGTTGGTCCAGGATCTCCCTTCTGCATTAGCTCTGTCAAGATTTGCCATTAAGATAAAACTATGAAGTTTCCTTTCTTTTTCAAAGCTCCAGTACAGTTTAAACAATACAGGAATTTTCTCTTCCTTGAAGATGTAATATACTCAATGCCTAACCAGTAGAGCACATCCTTCAGGAATGAAAGTCTTTCCAAAACATCCTTGACTTTCCTTCCCACTGTCAAGGGTGTGGTCACACCTCCCGCCCCTCCCCTAACTTATTCACAATGCTCTTAGTGAACATGCCTGCTCTGGGACAGACAGTGAGCCAGGTACTGGAGGTGCCAGGGTGATTAGTATAGAGCTGAGGTCCTGCCTTCACAGAGCTGAGATCCAAGTACAAAAGAAGAGCTCTGGAAAATAAAAAACAGGACAGCAGAAATAAAAAAAACTCAAGAGAAGTCACAGATAAAGCTGAGGAAAATTCCTAGGAACAGAGGGAAAAAACAAAGAGATGAAAGACAGAAGAGGAAAGTAAGAGGACAACTTTGGGAGGACCAACATCCGAGAAGTTCCAGAAAGAGAGAGACAAGCAGGGATGGAAGGGGTCGGGGCGGGGGTGGTAGGCATCTGTGAAATAATTCAAGATCATTTCCCATGAACACCCAAGATTACAAAGTAAAACAGCCCGGAGTGCCAAGCCTGAGATGTAAACAGACCACCAAAGAGCAGCAGGCAAGGTTTCAGACATCGTGATGACAAGAAGACCTAAAAGATTCTAGAATCCAGCAAGAATTGGGGACAGAAGAGAAAGTCTTGAAGAGATAATGACCAAGCATTTTATAGGACTGACAATGCACAGGAAGGGAGAAAAAAACTAAACCGGAGACCAGTTTGGAAGTGATGGCTGAGTGTTGTATCAATGACCAAGGATAGAATTGGGATTTTTTTCTGGAGGTAGGAGAGGATGACAGGTTCTGCATGGTGAGTGAGGGAGTGAAGAACAAAGGATCACTTCAGGGCTTCTGGCTTAAACACCTGTGTTACTACTGCGCCTGTGGCTGTGCTATTGTGAGGAAGACCACAGAAGGAACCGGTTTATGGGCAAGGAGGGAGTCAAAAGTCTGGAGTTTTCTTCCTTTAAAGTTTGAGGTGTCTTGTGTAACAGCAAATGGACAGGGCAAGTCAGAGGTTCGATCTGAAAGTCTGAGTTTAGAGGTCCACGTTACAGGTTCATGTGGAGCCCACCAGCATAATGCCTGTCTACTGATGCCATAAACTCAATGAGATACCCCAGAGGAAGAGAATGGAGACAGAGGAGGCCCAGGACCAAGTTCTGAGGAGCCCCAACATCCAGAGGTCTGGGGGAGAAGGGGTCAGTTTTGATTATTTACCAAAAATACAGCTGGAAAACCACCTATTCTATTTATGCATTTATATATACATATATATATATGTGTATATATATTTAAACTTAGGGGCAGGAACACAGACCTACCTCATCCTCCCTGGAGCTAAGTTTTACCACTGCTTTGTTGTGTGCATTCCCTCTCACCTTAATTAGCCCTGCCAGCAGTCTGTCTATATGTATGCCACTCTCTCCAAAAAACCAGCTTTGGCATGCATCACTTCTATTTGTTTCCTATTTTTTATTTTGTTGTTCAGTTGCTCAGTTGTGTCTGACTCTTTGCGATCCCATGGATTGCAGCATGCCAGGCCTCTTTGTCCCTCACTCTTGTCCCCAGAGTTTGCTCAAACTCATGTCCACTGAGTCGATGATGCCATCCAACCATCTCATCCTCTGTCATCCCCTTCGCCTCCTGCCTTCAATCTTTCCCAGCATCAGGGCCTTTTCCAACGAGTCAGCTCTTCTTATCAGGTGACCAAAGTATTGGACCTTCAGCTTCAGCATCAGTCCTTCCAAATAATATTCAGGGTTGATTTCCTTTAGGATTGGCTGGTTTTATCTCCTTGCAGTCCAAGGGACTCTCAAGAGTCTTCTCCAGCACCACAGTTCAAAAGCATCAATTCTCCAGCACTCAGCCTTTTTTTATGTCCAGCTCCCACATCCGTACACGACTACTGGAAAAACCATAGTTTTGACTATACAGACTTTTGTCGGCAAAGTAACATCTCTGCTTTTTAAAAAGCAGGGTGCTTTTAAATAAGCCTTGACGTATTCCTTTCCCAATTTTGAACCAGTCCGTTTTTCCATGTCCAGTTCTAACTGTTGCTTCTTGATCTGCATACAGGTTTCGCAGGAGGCAGGTAGCAGGTAAGGAGGTCTGGTATTTCTGTCTCTTTAAGAATTTTCTACAGTTTGTTGTGATCTACATAGTCAAAGACTTTAACGTAGTCAATGAAGCAGATATTTTCCAGAATTCTCTAGCTTTTCCTATGATCCAATGGATGTTGGCAATTTGATCTCCGGTTCCTCTGCCATTTCTAAATCCAGCTTGTACATCTGGAAGCTCTCAGTTCACATACCATTAAAGACTAGGTTGAAGGATCTTAAGCATTACTTTGCTAGCATATTTTTTGTATCTCTACCAATGTTTTCCCCTGCTTTCACTGTGCTCATTTTTCATCCTGTTTTTCTCATTTCTGAAGATAAGCTCTTCAAGTACTTTATTTTCATTTGACTCTTTTTGAGAACTGACTGTTCAATAAGTGTGATTAGTGCTGTTATCATCATTTTCTAAATTGTCAGCAATTGTAAAGTTTGGAGTTCTTTTCTGAGTTATTTATAATGGTGTTCTCTTGCTTCTGAGTGGTTTGGGGGTTTTATTCATTCTTTTGTTATTGGTTCCTAAAGTTTACGGCAAGACAGCAAACACAATTTCTCCTTTTTGGAACTTACTGCATTTCACTGAGTGAATATTCTCACATGCCTTCAACACACCCATCCTGATATGGAAATATTGACAACCTTTGGTGAAATGAGAAAACTAAGAACAACACTGGATATTTTCTTATACTTTAACTTATAATGATATATGGATTACAATTATGTAAGGATTCACTTTATCTGTAAACCACATTCTAACACAGAGAGGCAGAATTAAGTGTTATGGGTTAAGTTTGAGTCAGACTATTTGGGTTTTGAAAAGCATCCTGGCTAACTGTGTGAACCTGAAAAACTAACATTGCATCTTTGTCCCTGGATTTCTTTACTTGTTACACAGGGATAACACTGGTACCTACCTTAATTTATAATATATTTAACCAGCATTATGTAAAGCATGATATGTAGGCTCAATAAATACTGTTTCTCATTGAACTACAGAAGTTTTCACAAAACAAAAACAATTAGAAATCCTCTTGTGTTACTTAATTTTTTAAGAACTCTGACTGATTGCTAAAATTCTTGAGTCTTAGAATCATTTCCTATGATGTGTTCAACTCTTACATATGCTCTACAGAAATATGCGCTACAGAGATATGCTCTATAGAGATATGCAGAAACTGTGGGTTCTATCTGTGGTACGCAGAAAGCTGTGGCTCTAATAATCAATCTTATAAAGTTCTGAATGTCTTTATTGACATTAGTGAAAAAAGGGGCAAGTGACATATTTAATTCACGTCAAGTACTGTGTGAAAGGACTGGCACTGACCAGCAGGACTCTGGCAGAAATGACAGCTTTGTGACAGGTGTGCAGAGCTGTCTGACCTGAGAGCCACATCACCCTTGATGCCAACACATTGCAGGCTGCAGCTCTGTCTCCTGCCCGTCTGGAAGTATTTTTGAGTCTCATTTAAAGGATTCAGCTTCCTGGTATTTCAATTTCCATGTATGAGACTTGGCATGACCCCAAAAGTCAAGAGTTAATGGCGCCACCATCTTACTCCTTTCTCAAAGTTTAAAATCTTACAGCCCCCCCAATTTTTAGAATACCCTGACTGCATGGCACTTTAATAATTCCCTGGCATGAAACAAATAAAGTTTAAACTATCAGACTAATCTTACATATCTCCTAAAGTCTGTATAAATGTTCAAAACATTCAAAGAAGCTGCCCCTCAGTGTTAGGAAGAAGGGAGATTTTTTACTGTCCACTCCTGAGTGGCCTGGGAACACTTACAGCATGGCGATGCCCCAGTGCTTCCCTGCTCTCTCTCCTGCTGCCTGGAAACCGGAGAGGCCAATGAGGGCCACCGTGGGTGTGATGGTCAGGGGCCCGATGTATTTCAGCAGAGCCCCAGGCAGGCCTAGGAGACCGATGACCACTTCTATCAATGAGGACATGATGATGGCTCCCTGGATCTGGAGCAGGAGAGGACACAGACATAAGAGAAAGCTGCTTATAAATCACACACTCTAAATGTCACCTGCAACCACAACTGATAATTTTGTAAGGCATCAAGCAATTATAAAATAGGCAGGACATAGCTGAGAAATGCCTGAGAAACCCTAAAGATACCAGTGGGTGTGATTAGGATCTAGCAAACCTAAGTATGACCCGACTACTGTAAGAGTATTACCGAAAGGGGCGCTGGACACAAAATCAGCTTGCCTATCCCACTGACTGAGACAGATGGAATTTATCATTCTCATTTAAGACACAATGTTCAAAACAAGCCCCAAAGGTACAATGCAGTACAAAGACTCTTGACTTTAAGAAGTGAGCTCCTGTAGGACATTTAAAAGGTATTGTTACTGACAAAAATCCTAAAGGAATATTTATGTTGTACAGAATGGTGATATCTGTGTTAATTCTGAACTAATGGTGAATGGTCTTACAGGTTTGGAAGATCTGGATAAAATGTCAGTCATTCTTTGTATCTAAGGACTCCCACCCACACCCTATTCTATTCAAGTGCACTGAAGCAGACAAATGGGTTTATTTCCTTCAACCAACACAAGCAAACACTGAAGCCAGAATAAATAGTTTTGCAAACTATCAACTCTGTGGTTCCCTCCAAAGGGAGCCAGGTCCCTCAGCTGGTTACACTGGAGGGTGTAAGCAGACAGGTCTGTGGCAGCACAGGACAGGAGGAAGAGAAAGAAGGACAGAAAAGAGGGCAAGAAACAATACTGTCTGCTGGCACAAAGCATTTCTACATGCTTTATTTTATAGCGATGTCATCTAAATTGAATTTCACAACACAAATGAACATATCAGTAGCTGAAAAAAAAAAGAGCTTAGGGTAAGCAACTGCAATATACTGGGCATGACCAACAGTGAAAATGAGAAGAAACACAAAGAAGCCGTAAGTAGACAATGCTCATCATTTACCTCGCGTATTCGGGGATACCAGATGTGTTCTGTGTGTAACAGCTCTGTCGTTCCATTGGCAACCAAAACATCTTGAAAACAAAAACAAAGAAAATTTTTCTTGGAGTGACACTGATGTTTGATGGGACATATTCATTTTACTCCTTTTAAGAAGAATTTCCTCCCTGTTCTCAGTATATCTGTATAAATACCCAACCCTAAAATTCAAGTTACAACAGTACAGCATATCATACTGAAAGGTGGATTCCCTATTGCTAATATAACCAAATTTATTCACCAACGAGAGCTCTTGGCTTCTCAGAAGCTGACTGAACTGCTGATACACACTGCTAGTCCCAGTCTCATACAAAGACCAACCTTTGCAAGCAGCTCATTGAAATGACCAATAGAAAGGTTGCTTGATTGAGGTTTTAAAAACCTAGATAAAACTGAGGCCCTTTTTCTGTTCCTAAATCAAATCAGTGGTCACAAAGTAACTCCTAGGAGCAAGGAAGGAAATAAAAGCTAGAAAATTCTGCTCCTAGAACCTAAAAATCTAACAGTATTTTGAGAGTACAACAGGTCTGTCTGCTTTCCTCAAATCCCCTATCTGATCTCTTCCTGACCTTACTGGGTTATTTAAGGATCTTTGCAATCACTATGAGGAGGATAGGAGGGGGAATGAAAGTCATTTGCAGAAAACCAAAGCAGCCAGATCCTTAAAAAGCAGAGATGTTTCAGAGAAAGGATGCTGATGCAGCAAAGAGAGTGACTACTGGTGGTTCATAAAATCCACTGAAAGAAAGAGGCAGAAAAACAGCACAAATATTTTTCTATTCTGTTTCTATATTTATCAATTTTCATTAGCACAGACAAACGAGGTCCTTCACTGGTCCTTACTTGCTCTGGGGGGTAGGGATGAATGAGTGGATAGAGAGAGACAGAAACACGGTCCACAGATTGGAGTGTTCTAAGCTGTTTTGCTGGGTGTGTGTTCTGTGCCTGATTCCAGAAAGGATTTAACACTGCTGGGGGCAGCACATCCAGGCCTCCCTTCTATCACCTGCATTAAAGGACCCCAATGACATATGTGGAAATAACTGCAATTACCTGTGGTGTTACATTTCCATTTATCTAAAGACAGGATGGCTCGAGCAGGGGCCAGAAATGCAAAAGCACTGGCCTGAAACAGGGGTAACCTAAAAGAAACGAGACCAAAACCATGATCACGGCATCAGGAACTACCGAGGTAGTTCACTATTTGACAGCTTAACAGTCTTTTCCATAGACAAACAGCACATGAGTAAATGCAGGCACACCTGGAAAAAAAGCCCCAGTCTGCAAAGACATCCCCGGCCATGCAGCCAGGGACGCTGGCTTCTCCGTTCTCCCCTCCTAATACTCTCTCCCCAGAGAGCCCCAGGGTAGATTCTGGGAGAGCTCTGTAATCAGTGCCAGCACCCCAACACCAGCCCCTGACATTACCACCTTTCCCCTTGGTGGGGGGAATGCAGGCATTTGGGTGTCTCTGTCCTGCTGAGCTTGTGAGCTCCTTATTAAACATCAATGTACCTCTTCTATTTACCATCCTCCTCCCTGTCTAATTCTTATTGGTTATCATGGGAGAAAAACCTATCTCCCCCTGTCATTCCATTTTGTAAGTCAAAACTGCCGTAAATCACTGGGGATAAGCAATAAGATTACGTTAGTTATCTATCTATTGAGAAAAAAGAAAACTGTAAGTTACAAATCAACAGTAGATAAAATATTCTGCTTAATAAAAAAAAAATACTCAAAAAAACACTTGTACTCTTATTTCTAAAGATCCCAGAAAACTTGTAGATTCTGTTAAATTTCCTGCCTACACTGTCAAACTAAACGCAGAGATCCTCGATACCATCATTCAATTACATTCTAGATAATTCATATTGATTTTATGAGTACTGGTGCTACTCAAATTCAAAAGATTTTGTTATTTATTATTAGAGTATAATAGAGTATTTTCCACTGGAGTTGTATTAAGGTGGCTCTAATGGGCTAACATAGGAAGTCAATCACTATCTTTAACATTATTTTGAGGGTAAAATATGAAACTAGCCCTTTGGTTTGCAGGATTTGGAACTTTCAGATATCCAGATCATTCTTAAAACACTTCTAAGCAGCCTTGAATCAGTGTCCTGGCCAGTAGGATAGGAATCCAGCCAGGCTCTCCTCTGAACTGACAGTACATCCTGCCCTGAGTCACATAGTAACTGGGTTGAGAAACACTGGCTCTGGCTGAAGGACATAGAGCCGCTTTACAAATACAGAGCTGGTACACACTATTTTGAGGTAGATGAGGCTCTTCCCCCATACAATCATCTAAACTTCAGATCCCTGAGCTCTCCAAACAGACAGGACTGTCTGCTCTTTTATTCTGCACTGATGACTGGAAAGGAAACAAATTAAACTATGCTTTTCTCTACACAAGGAGTTGGAAAACCACCTGGTTTTATGAGTAAAGCTTCACTGGGACACAGTCACCACCCTCACTCACTCATGAGCTGTCTGCACCTACTTTTATGCTTCAGTGGTAGAGCTGAATAGTTACAACAGGGAACACAAAGCCTAAAATATTCACTGGTTAACACACTACAGAAAAAATTGTAACCTTGACTACAGGGAAAGTATATCTTAAATATGTGAAAATACCCCAAAAATGTAGAATTTTTTTTTAGTAGACATTTTTAAAGTTAATAAATAGTGTTAACTAGATGTCATTAAGGAAAAAATATGAGCAGATTTTGTAGCCCCAGGAGAGGAAAAGACCCTAACAAGCCCCACACGAGTTTTTACTTTGCTCAAAACTCTGCTGGAGGTGCCTCATTTCCTCTTGAGCATCTAGGTGACCCGAATCCATTTCCCAGTCTAGTCTCTCAGCCATCATGTCACACACTTGCACTCCAGGCAAGTAGTCTATGTTCTTGCCTCTGAGCCTCTGCTTATCTCTTCAGTCATCAATTCATTTCTAAAGCTCCATTTCAACATTTAAAGGGCACCAAAAATACCATCTCCTCCAGGAATTATTCTTGGCTCTCCTAAGGATCTATAATGTGTTCTCCTACTCAGGACATTCTGGCCATGATTTCTACAAGTTACTCCCCAAGTTGCCGGGAAACTGCTTCATGATTCCCTGGGGTGGGGGTGGTGGGCGCTGGTTAAAAAGGAACATTTCTCCTCACTCAGTCTATGTTAATCAGAGTCTCAGGTGGAGTCTCTGAATCTGCATTTTGAAGAATTACTTCTGGGTAAGGCTGAGGCACTAGGCAACAAAGACAACCCCTATGCCAGATGAAGGGATTTACCATTTTGGTCTCTTGATGGACATTTCCTGGGTGTCTGCTTGACACAGGCACACTTATAAACAGATGAAACAATGGGAAAAACCACCCTTGGGCCCTTGAGGGGTTTCTGTTGTGTGAAAGAGATTATCTATCATGGCTATACATGAAGGGTAGTGAGGGAGATGGTACAAGATGCCATGGGAGTCTGTAATCACTTAAAGGACAACAAGTACTTCAGCCCATAAGCAAGAGGTTAGTTAATCCAGGCAGAGGAGAGCAGATGCAAATGAGAGCCACAAAGCAGACCCAGAAATCCTCAAAGAATTGCATGTACTTTACTGTGGGTGGGAGTTGGTGTGGTGAAGGTCAGAGGGGGCCAAACAGCAAATGCCTTGCAATCTTCTTGTAGATAAGAGGAAAACCAGTGAAGAACCTTGCTCTGAAAAAATCACTTCTGGGGGGGAAACGCAAAAGTTGACTTTAACTATTCTCAAGGCATTCCAAGAGGCTGTGACATAACTCTGGTTAGTGGTCCTTGTTTCATTGACTCCACCCATCCTGTGGTGGCAGTTCAGATGACCAGCCTGCCCAAGTCAGGTTTTGGCCTCTACAACTCCCTTCACAGCACTGAAGCCTCTGTATTGAAGAGCTCCCTGATGCTAACCTGCTCATCTCCCCAAGGGGGTGGTATCGCCCTGACAGTAGGAACTGAGCCTGTTTACCCATCACTGGACCCCCAGCACTAACTTTCACTTAGTAATTAATGAATTGAAGGTGCTATTGACAAATATCCTTCCAGAGGAATTTTATTAGACTAGAAATAAGAGGTTATGTCTTTCTGCCATGTTGCTTTTAATTGCAAATTTGGGGGAGAACTTTTTTAAGATTAAAGGCACTGGGAAGAGACAGTAGAGAGTTCAATGTGCACGGATATTCAAGATAAAATCAGGTAACTCCCCCATGCCCCAGAGGCTGGCAGTCCTCCATGGTGCCATCAAGGAAAAGGTATCAAAAAGTTTAAAAGAAAACAGTCCCACAAGCAGCACCAAGAAGGGGTGAAATGCATCTGCCCAGAACTAAACTATTTAATGAAAATGAATAAAGCAAACACATAATTCAACAGCACAGAGAACACACTGTGCCTGGCTTCCTCCATCTACCAAGAAAGTAATCAAGTTGGTACAAAAACTTTCATCACCAAATAAACATTTACTTGAATCTAAACTGCAGCACAATTGCAAGCTTGGCCTTAAGAAAAGCAAAATACAATGTGTCAAAGAATATTCTTTTCTTAACTGGAAATATTTCCGTACTGTTCACTACACCTATATGTATGTATGCATCTGCTGAACTGCTGAAAAGGAGCTTGTGGGCATGGAGTCCTCTACCCAAACACTTTAGCAGGCATCTCTTAAGAATAAATAAATCCTTCCACATCATTGCCCCCTGCCCCGTAATCACACCCAAGGAAGGTGACATGAATTTTAATAACATGGCCTAATAGTTAGGCCATACTTAAATTCCCCAAATTCTTTTAAGATTTTTTTTTTTAATGTGGACCATTTTTTGAAGTCTTTACTGAATTTGTTACAATATTGCTTCTGTTTTACATTTTTTGGATTTTTTTTTTTTTTTTTGGCCAAAGGCATGTGGGATCTTGGTTTCCCAATCAGGTATCAAACTTGCATCCCTTGTATTAGAAGGTGAAATCTGTCACTAGACCACCACAGAAGTCCCTAATTGTTTATAAAAGTGCTTATATCCAATCACAGTTTCTACACTGCAGCTGGTTATCGTGCATCATATTTAGAGTCAGGTTAAACATTTTTGGCAAAGACTGCTCAGGTGTCATACCTTCTCTGGTAGCTTGGCTGGTAAAGAATCACCTGCAATGCAGGAGACCCCGGTTAGATTCCTGGGTGGTGAAGATCATCTGGAGAAGGGATAGGCTCCCAGTTCAATTCCTGGGTGGGGAAGATCCACTGGAGAAATGGATAGGCTATCCACTCCAGTATTCCAGCCTGGAGAATTCCATGGACTGTATAGTCCATGGGGTCACAAAGAGTCGGACATGACTGAGTAACTTTCACTGTCAAACACTTTGGGCAAAGACTGCTCAGGTGTCGTACCTTTCTTAAAGCATCACATCAGGAGGCCTGTCAGGCTGTCCCATGAGGTAAGAAAACTCGGTCAGGGTAGTGACTACTGGAACTCTCCATTTTCAAAGTACCTCTTCCTTTTGTAATGAATAAATTATCTATAAGGTGATTCTTAAATTGTACAAATATTATATTCTCACTAGCTTATTAACATTCTTACCGTGTGGCTTTAAAACTATAGTTTTTAATTTTATCATTCCGTTGATACTAATTAGTGTCCTTTTGTAAAGAGCTTTTCTTTTTGTCCAAAAAGAAAACATCATCATAAACACATGGATTCATTTTTTATTCAGTTTAATAATACTCTTCCATGACTATTCCTTTTAATATAAACTATCCCAAATTTGCCCAAAGCACCACAGTTCCAGAATTATACCAATGTCACTACTAATAAGACTACTAAGTTAAAGGTTGAAGCTGAAACTCCCAATACTTTGGCCACCTGATGCGAAGAGCTGACTCATTTGTAAAGATCCTGATGCTGGGAAAGATTGGGGGCAGGAGGAGAAGGCGACGACAGAGGATGAGATGGTTGGATGGCATCACAGACTCAACGGACATGGGTTTGGGTAGACTCCGGGAATTGGTGATGGACAGGGAGGCCTGGTGTGCCTGTGTTCATGGGGTTGCAAAGAGTCGGATACGACTGAGTGACTGAACTGAAAGTTAAAGGTTTCTCTTTTTTTCCCCTTGGATTATATTTCATTCAGAGTGTGCAAAGTACTATGTTCTAAAGTCTATGAATTAATTCTTTTCTCCACGTGGCCAGCAATTTGTCATAGGTTCACTTGTTTCTGTTTGTATTCAATTTTAGGATTTGCGTTTCTTCATCCTTTTAGAGTTTATGTTTTGAACATATATTTTCAAAACATATTTGACTATTTTATAGTTTTAAAATTAAACCATAAAATATATGGTCACTCCCATTCCTATCACCTCCACCCTCCAAATCTCACTTATTAACCATTTTTATTAATTTCTAACTTCTCCTTATTTCTTCAAACATACACACTGTTTTACAATTTGCTTTTTCCAATATATCCTTAGAACTTACTCTACACCAGTTCAAGAAGATCTTCCTTATTCTTTCTCAGAGCTGCATTCACTGTGATGTATGATAGTCTCCTACATATGGGCATTTAAGTTGTATTAACTATTTTGTCTGATCTCCTAAACAAGATCAGTCCTGGTATTCACTGGAAGGACTGATGCTGAAGCTGAAACTCCAATACTTTGGACACCTCATGAGAAGAGCTGACTCATTGGAAAAGACCCTGATGGTGGGAGGGATTGGTGGCAGGAGGAGAAGGGGATGACAGAGGATGAGATGGCTGGATGGCATCACCAACTAGATGGACATGAGTTTGAGCAAACTCTGGGAGTTGGTGGTGGACAGGGAGGCCTGGTGTGCTGCGACTCATGGGGTTGCAAAGATTCAGACACGACTAAGCGACTGAACCGAACAGAACTAACTATTTTGTCATTACAAATTACACAGCAATAAAAAAACTTTCTGCACTTATTTTACATTTGTGAGAGCACATCTGCAGGGTAAATTTCTAGAAGTAGGACTGTTAAATTAAATGGTAAATGCATATGTGTTCTCAATGCTGTAACACCCCTCCTCACAGGGACTGAACTATTTTCACTCCTGACAGCAAGGTGTAACAATGCCTGTTCTCCTACAGTTTTTCCATCAGAGGGGCTTGTCAAAATTATTTTTGTTAATCCGACAAAGAAGACAAATTGTGTCTCAGGGTAGATTTGGTTTCTGAAAAAGTGAAAGTGTCAGTCAGTCTGTCATGTCCAACTCTTCGCAACCTCATGGACTATAGCCTGCCAGACTCCTCTGTTCATGGAATTCTCCAGGGAAGAATACTGGAGTGGGTAGCCATTCCCTTCTCCAAGCAATCTTCCCAACCCAGGGATCGAATTCAGGTCGCCTGCATTGCAGGCTGATTCTTTACTGTCTGAGCCACACACTCCTGAGAGCAATGTGTAACAATGCCTGTTCTCTCAGTTTTGCCATCAGAGTGGCTTGTCAAAATTATTTTTTGTCAACTGACAAAAGAGACAAATGGTGTCTCAGAGTAGATTTAGTTCGTACTTCTCTTATTATAAAGTCAACTTGATCCTTTCTTACGATGAAGGGCCATTATATAGCTTTTTTGAGAATTGTCTATTTGTGTCTTTTGCTTTTTCTATATATTTTTTGGTATTTTTTTAAACTTTGATTGTAAGAGTTCTTTCTATATTAGGCACATTGTTGTTTAGTTGCTAAATTGTGTCCAACTCTTTTGTGACCCCATGGACTGTAGCCTGCCAGGCTCCTCTGTCCGTGGGATTTACCAGGTAAGAATACTGCATTGGGTTGCCATTTCTTTCTCCATGGGGATCTTCTTGACTCAGGGATCGAACCTGAGTCTCCTGCATTGGCAGGCGGATTCTTTGCCACTGAGCAATCTGGGAAGCCCCAGTTAGAGATATTAGAACTTACCTGTATTACAGATATTTTCTCCAGTTTGCCATTTTTTTATATTTTTTACAATGAAAAGCTTAAAATTTTAAAACACTTAATGGCATTATATTTTCATCCTTTTATTGATTCTAGAGTTTGAGTCCTATTTTAAAACTCTTTCCCTACTCAAGTTATAAAGGAATTCACCCTGGTTTTATTCTAATAGCTATATGGTTTCACATTTCTTGCATTTGGATTTCTAATCCATTTTGAGTTGATTCAGAGAAAACTCTTAACTAAAGGCAAGTCTAACATTTCTCTTCATGTCCATGATATTCTGGTCTTATATGTAAATATCAAAATTATATGAATTAGCTCAGTTAACACTTTCAGTTAGACACACTCCTGGGGGACCTCAGTAGAAAGCAGCCAAATGGCTACTCTCCCAGCAGGAGGCTTTGTCAAGACAGAGCACAGGAATTTAGGGGGCCTGGCTGGATTCAATTTTGATAACCTCTATGATAGTATTAACTATTTCAAGTCAAAAGTTTATTACATTACTTAAATATCTAGTCAGTCACAGAGAAGCATGAGGGAATTCTTTGATGTGGACAATGCTCTATCTATTAGTGTGGTGGTGATTAAGTGACTGTACACATGAGTAAAAATTCATCTAACTATGCACAGGAAAAAAGGCAAATTTTACTCTATGTCAATTACCCTTCAATAGACTGACTTAAAAAACATTTTGCCTATCAAGTGTCTTTCTTGAAGGAGAAATGGGGGGGATGATTTCTTAAAATACTAGAGTTATATCAAATAGTTACAAAAACCACAAAACTAAAAAAGAAAAAGAAAAGAGCTTCACTCTGGGTATTTGAGGAGAAGCTCTTTCTGTGGCTCATGCATAGTGCTGCTCCATCCCGGTGCAGCTTTTGTCAGGCAGTCCACCTGCCTGAAAAGGAAGGATACAAGGGAGAGTCAGTGGGCCGTGAGGAAGAAGATGTGCATTTTAGAACACGTGGAAACATATGGGGCAAGTGAGATGTGACAGTCAAGGAAAAAAGACTGTGGGGAACTAGATTCATTAACCTCACATATGAGAGGACTTAGTCTCTTAGTCATCTGAAGCATCAGAAATAACAGCAAACAGAGAAACAACATGTTAACTGAAGGGGGAGCCCACTCAGAAAAGCTTGAGTTGAAGGAGTCCACCAGTGGTCGTGTGGCCAAGGAGCACACTCAACCCCTGCCATGTCATCAAGGATGAGCTGCTCCATGTGGTGTCCCAGACTTGCCCACTGCATCCTCATCTGCCTCACCTACACACCCTTCTGGAGGCCCGACTAAAATAATAAGCACCAACAGGCAAGTGTGGTCAGGTGCCAGGACACTATCTCATTTGACGCTTACTAACAACTTTATTTGGAGAAGGCAATGGCACCCCACTCCAGTGTTCTTGCCTGGAAAATCCCACGGACGGGGGAGCCTGGTGGGCTGCCGTCTATGGGGTCGCACAGAGTTGGACACAACTGAAGCGACTTAGCAGCAGCAGCAGCAGCAACTTTATTACTATTACATTTTAGAGAGGCGAGAAAGGGCTTTGAGACCAGTCAACTAGCCAAAGCCACACAGCTGACGACTTCCCTGGTGACCCAGTGGTTAAGAATCTACCTTCCACTGCAGAGGATGTGGGTTTGAATCCTGGTTGGGTAACTAAGATCCCACATGCCACAGAGCAACTAAGCCCACTTGCTGTAACTACAGAAGCCCACCTGCCACAACAAAATATCCTGTATTCCTAAATGAAGAGCCCACATGCCACAACAAAGCCCCGATGCAGCCAAATAAATAAATGTTTTTAAAAAAGCCAGACAGCTGGTAAATGGTAGAATGGGAGTGATGTCACCTCTGAAGTCAAAGCCCCACAATACAGCTGGTGAGGGGAGCCAGGCAAAGCTCCCCTCTTTCTCCAAGATCACTACCTCCAGTTTTTCACTGATACCCATGTTTTTAATATACTAACTAAAATTCATTGAGTTAAATAGTATATACATATATATATATATTTTTTTTTTACATGGAGGCAGGAAAAACCTAAAACTTGCTATTAAGAACCTACTTAACATGATACACTCACTATCATCTGTACAGTAACGCTGGCAAAAATGTTCATTCTGAATCAACCATGCCTTTGGCCCCATCTCCCAGTTTACAAGTAGCAGAATTGTGGAACTAATCAAATATCACCCCCAAGAACACAACTAGACATATTCAGACTATGGGATGTTCAACAAGACAGCTGCCCTGGACTCTTTAAAAAGAGGATCATGTATTTTGATTTTTAAATTCTATCTGTAAGTAGAAACATATGATATTCGTCTTCCTCTATCTGACTTATTTACTTAGTATAACATCCTCTAGGATCATGCATGATGTCACAAATAGCAAGGTTTCATTCTTTTTTATAGATGAGTAGTATTCCATTGTGCATATATATATGTGTGTGTGTGTGTGTATGTGTATATACATAAATCATGCCTTCTTCATCCATTCATCTATCAATGAACACATAAAAATCAAAATAAATAAACAAACATAACAGAAATAGATTCATAGATACAGAAAAAAACTGGTGATCGTTAGAGGTAGAGGGTGGAGGGGATGAGTAAAACATGTGCGGGAGTTAAAGAAGTACAAACTTCCAGTTACAAAATAAATGTCACTAGGATGAACTATACCGCAAGAGTCAATAAATAAAATAATCACAATTTTATAGTCAATAAAAATTGTAATAATTTTGTATGGTGACAAATGGTAACTAGACTTATTGTGGCAATCATTTTTTCATGTATAGAAGCATCAACTCGGAACTGACACAGTGTTATAGGTCAAATAAACTTCAATTTAAAACAAAAAGGTTGGCATCTTCCACTATGATAGTGTCTTTCTCTATTTCTTTTTATAGTTCTATTAGTGTTTGGTTTCTACATCTTGAGCATTGTTGTTATGTTTATGTATGGTTAGAATTATTATGTATCTTCCTGCCAAATAAAGCCTTTAATCATTATGTAAAAAAAAAAAAGTGGATTATGTGGAAGAAAAATGTATCACACCACAGAAACACAACAAATGCACCATACAAACTTAAATGGATCCTGGTTCAGAAAGGTGGACAGAACAGCTATAACAGATATTTTAGGGACAACTAGGGAAATTAGACATAGATTTTGTATTAGATGATATGACTCAAATTTCTCAGGTGTGGTAAACAGTTACACAAGAGATCCTCATTTCTAGGAGAGTATTTAGGAGTGAGTCATCACCATACTGCCTGCAACTCTCAATTAATTCAAAAAGTTGCATATATACCCAGCACAAATACATATACAGAGAAAGAATATGAGGGAAATCCCAGTCTCCCTACCCCAATCTAAGCACTGCATCTCTCCATTCCTCTAAATATTATCAAGAGTTCAAAGCCTGAGACTTGAGATCTTGAAGTACCCTGGAGTCACCACCCATAGTTAGTAAGCACACAATATGTACCAGCCCCGGAACCCAAGGAGGTGAAAAACAGAGGAGCTCTCTCCTCAGGACAGTCAGCTCTGCTAGAGGTCAGGCTGCTGTGCTAGCTACTGTCTTAGCCAAAACCCTACCTTTTCTCAGCAAAGGAAGGTTCTGTGAGTCTCCAGCAGGCCTGTTATAGCCAGGAGAGGCTCTCAAGGAAAGGGCCTCTCAGCCTGCAATTTTTTCTTTTTCTGGAGAGCTGACAGAAAGGACTCCAAGAGGAACCTAGAACAAAAGACTGGATGTGGTCCCCAAATACAGCACCTGCACACCTCAGGGAAGGTTGGAAAAGGTCAGCATGGTGCACAAAGGGCAGGGTCCATCCCAGATGGCCTTCCTTCATCCCCAGTTATGCACTAACACCTGAAGTTAAGGGCAGGGACTCTGGGAAGCTCAGAGCTGCTACCCAGACTTGGTCTTTGATGGAAAAGACAATAGCAGCCAAATGATGCATTAACTGAGTCCTCCCCAAAGCCAGGGAGGCATGGCTGCTGCGGGCTGGTTAACACCTGGGTTGGGGGACTCTGACCCTTGACTCAGCTCATGGGATTTTAAAGGCTTTGTACTAACTCCTAGAAAGACCCCAAGGGGTAAGGTGGATTGAAATCAACCAGAATGAGAACTTTTGAAACCTCACTCAAGGGTACTCAAGAGCCATAAAGACCTTGTTAAAAGCCAAGTGCAGAGGACCAAAGTCAAAGGAAAGAAGGAAGAAGGAAAAGGCTGGATGGAGGGAAGGGGATGAAAGAAGCAGTTGTCACAGAAACACTCCATCCCCAAGAGGCAGAGGCTCTGGAAAGCACTGAAGCCACAGAAGTTACACAATTGGGGCTGAGATACATGATCTCCATTCCAAAACAAGTCATGATCTCTGGAAGAAAGGAAACCACGTTCATGCCAGGGGAGACATTTAGGGAAGGAAGAAGGGTCTGCAGCACGTGCTGCATCAGACACATTTTCTGTGGCCTTAGCCAGCCCAGCTCATGGAAAACACATCCCCAAAGGAGTATTTTTGACATAGTATCCTAAAGCTGGCACTGCAAGCTCATGGTTCAGGTTTGCAAAGGCACACCTCTGTTTCACTCTCACTTTTTCCATATCACTTTTGGTTATTTTTATGCAATGAAACAGCTTTCCCAAAACAGCATGCCACTCTTTAGCGCACCCATGTGAAACGTGGAGCAGGGATGACCTGGCCAGAGCCCAGAGAATGGAAATGGTTACACTTCCTTCCCCTGCTCTAGACCTGCAATTATGGTCTTAGCTTCCTCACAATAAAGGCCCCATCCCTCAGAGGCTGGGCCATCACTGGTCTCAAGGTCCCACAGATCCACGACATTCAGTGCAGGGGAGTTCTGGGTACTACACGGAAGTTAGGCAAACACACAAAGAAATAGAAGTCAGACACACATGGCAAACCACTCAGAGTTAGAAAAGTCTGAAAATCTTCCCTAGAAATCATGACAGCTGAACATGAAAACCTTTTTCTTCTGCAGCTCTCCATCTAAGGAAATGAGTGTGAACTGCAAACACCAACAAACATGCAGAGGCCATCTGCAATCCTTACGGCTGTGATATTGGGAATAAATTCCACTCTTGGCCATGTCAGCCTTTCTTTCACACTGTATTTCACCCTTGTATTTCCACAGCCCCAACTGCTTTATCCATTTGTTTGATTCTCTTGTGATCAGAAAGTAAATGCACAAGTCTGTAAACATGACAATTTAAAATCGACGATGAGGGTCTATGTCAGTAAGCAGCAGAATTAGAAGGCTTTTCATATTATTCATACTCTTGGAACCTTTCAAATGTATTTTACAAAGAAGCTTATAATATAATAATCTGCAAATACACAATGATGGCAAATATCATCCATAGGACACCTTAGGAAGAGCCTCCTATCATTTTCGCAAAAGCAAACTGGGAGCTGGAGAGGTCTTCTGTCCACAGTTATAACACTGCATAGGCCTCTCTAACTCCTCACACTCACTCATTTCACTCCCCCATGTGCAAACGGCAAAGAAACCATCGTTTGCCACGTGGCATAAGCTAATACTTTATTGGGAACTGTAGATTCTGACTGCCCATAGGATTACAGTTTATCATTACATTGGTCAACAACTTGATTTGAACCAACAATGGCAATGCTGCTGCTCTGACTTTGCTGAATAGACATCCCTGGAATAGACTCAGGGATGCCCAACTCTGACCCGTTCTGAGTAAGTCCTGGGTGTTTGAGTACCAGGGGTGGGTCCCCACTCTACCGAGGTCTGAGTGTCAACCTTGCTCTACTGGAAATACAAGGGGGTGTGCTATTTGGCCATTCTTGAGATCTCTGCTCTTCTTTTACAAAAGCCACAGGAGACCTGGGGGCAAGAATCTGAGAGGTGATTCAGCTGGAAGGGGTGGCCCTGCCTCTTCAGGCACAGTGAAACAAGGGGAAACTGGGAAAAGAGGAGAGTTTTAACAGAAAATGGTGAAGGACAGGCAGATGCAGGGGATGGGGGAGATGGGATACTGCAAACAAACAGGGGACATGGGATACAGAAAACAACCTCAGAGGTGGTGATCAATCAGGTAGGGAGGGAAATGCCTCCCATACACCTCATCATCTGGATTCGCCTTCACACAGCAGGCCCTCAAATATATGCTAGACAAAACTTAAAAGAATGTATCAACAACAGCTTGTGGCTTTGAGGAGTTGAAAACCAAGCCACTGAGTGCCTTTTCATTTTTTCCCTACTAGATGGGAGCTGAGAGGCAAGGATCCCAGGCAAGAAAAAGGTGCTGTTGTGTTAGCACAAAAAGGGGAGTAGAGTCAGGAGTAGCCTTCCTGATATAAGACCAGGGCAGAGCTGTACCTGGTACCTGCCATACCACAGCAAACATGTTTTTCATTCCCTCTTCAAGTCAACCAACAATTCTCAACTAGAGGCACTGCCTAAATTTATAGATAATTTGTGCTACAAGTTCTCTGATGAGCTAGCTGTTTAGAGAACAAGTATTTCCCCAGAGAACCAGTTCCCCATGTACAAGATAAGGCCCTTGAGTCAGCCAATAAAAACTTTCTAAACCACCCTGGCTTTAAAACACAAAATCTTGAATGCTGTAACAAAAGAATGAAAGATGCTGTCAGCCAAGTTTAACTACCTGAGCACTAAGAAAATGAATCAAGTCTTCTCTGGAGTGTCCAAATACATCTCCTTCCCCTAATAGGTCAGTAACATGCTGCCTTTCCCTCAGGGGTCCCCTAAGGCGACCCTCCTTTCTGAGGTAAGGGATCTGCTCAGCATGGCAGCTTCAGGCAGTCCTGCAGGGACTGGGGATTTGAGAACCCCAGGAGCTGGCCAGCCCTTACAGCCTTCCTTCCATCAGGCCTGCTAAAGAACTGTCATATTCCTTATGAGGACATTGCTTAAGCTGACAACCAAAATGCCCTAACATTGTCCTTCCCATATTCTCCTGTCCTCTGTAAGTGAAGCTTGTTCTGAGGACTCTGACTCACTGAATACAGTCCGTGATTAGCAGACTGCCTTCTTTGCCCTCTGAGTTTGCTCCCACTTCCCTAGCAGGGAGAGACAACTTATATGTTTACTCTGCTGTCCTTGCCCTGAGCATAGTCCTGTCGCCACAGGCTCCAGCCCTTGAGCAACATCCTGGGGTAAAGGAAAAGGCTGAATGTGAAGAGGGTGGAAGAAGGGGACAGGAGGGGACAAAGCAAGACTGCAGGAGAAGGTAAAAGAAGACAGTTCTTTTCCTTCCTATGTCAGCTCCACATCCACGTAAGCTGGGGCCTGGGGATGCAAAGCGCACTTTGCACTTTGAGGGAACACAAATCAGCAAGAAAAGACACAAACGAAAAAGGATAAAGTGGAATAAGAGTCACATTAGAAGAACATACACAAGATGCATGTGTGGGAATTCAGAGAGGACAACGGAGGCGTTGGGAAGTCAAGGGTGCTTCACAGAAGTGGAACAAGCCAGGACTGGAAGGCTGCAGGCGGGCACAAGCACAGGATGGTAAGACAGCACAGTGGGCTTGAGGAAGAGGAGCTCATTTCTTGGTGAGTGCAAGGAAGGAGACTGCAGGGCTCAGGGACATACCTGGAAGGGCGGTGGGACAGAGAACAAATGTGCCTGTGGGGTGGGCACATCCCAGTTTTTAAACAGGGAGTAGGGCTGTAGCCTCCTAGCACCTAGGAAGATGCAAACTTTGGAAAAATGACACCAGGGTGGCACACAGGGCAGGGCAGAGGAGAGGAGCCTTGGAGGCAGGGAAACCAACGGGAAACCTAGTAGAACACAGTACAGTTCTGAACTTCAGGAACTGGGGGCAGTGACAGAGTACTAGAGAGAAAACTTGCCCTGCCAGCTGGTGGGATGGAAGGAGCTGAGTTCCAGCCTGCACAACTGGTCAGGAAGTGGTGCCACCCACCTAGAGAAGAAACACAACAGGGCTGGGGAGAGGCAAGGCAAATGCCACTAGGCCACACGTCCCCATACTCCAGTCAGTCCTTCCAAGCAGCCCTACGTGAATGTGCACAATGCCTCGTGGGCACGTCAGCATTCCCAATTCAGTGCCCCAATCTCACCTGCATCCAAAAGTAGTCTGCAGCAAAGTTGTGATTCCCACGCAGAAGAAAATGGTCCCAATGAGCTGGCTGGTGGCCCACTGGTCATATCCCACACACATGGCATCGGCCAGCAGAAAGGGCACTGCAATGGTGCCGCTAAAACATGTCAGGTAATGCTGTGGGGATAGTGAGACAGAGGGGGAAAATTAATCTTTTTTTTTTTTTTCTGATTTTATCCTAATTTTGCCCACTCCCCTGTTATTTTTAAAAAGTAGCACGCATGAATTTGTTTTTTTAGGTACACTCATCATATGCCAAATTGTTTTTTTTCCCCCCCAGCATTTCTCCTATTACATTTTCTTGTCTTCTAACTCACCTGTATTATTACTTATTACTTGCATGAATCCGGGCCAGCACAAAGGAAACGCAATACAAACACCAGTAATGTTTTATCTATAGAATTTTTACTGAGAATATTTGTTTTTTTAACTGCTTTTCAGCACCAGTTGCTAAAGGCCATAGATCTTTCCCCTCTAATCTGTTAACAGGAACTGTGTGGCACTGAACCATTCTTGAAACAAATCCTAGTTAGTCATGTTAGATTTTTCTTCTGGAATTTGATTTGCCAATATTTTATGTGGAATTTTACAACTATGTTTTGAGATAATTCATTCTTTTTAAAAAATTCTTTTAGGTCTGGGGATTAAAGTTACAGGCTTCACTGCACAAGGCATTTTCCATCTTTTCCTACGACCTGGCATTATTTAACAGTAATCAGGGAAGCACTAGGCTCACACAGCAGCTGTGGGAAGCATCCAGAAAGAGCTGGTCCCACTCCTCCTTTAGGACCGCTCCCCCATTCCCTACAGCCCAGGCGGGACATTCCAGCTCTCACTGCTCACATCCCTTCCTCCCAGAGGCCTGCCTGTTCAGTTTTTTCTTCTGTTCTGCAAATTTCCTCTTTTCTTCCGAACAGTTCCCCATCTCTGCTCATTTTTGCCAAAATGCGCTGCTTGCAGCCCAAAAAGATCAACTGTGTAACACTAACAGGTGTTTGGTAAAGGGAACAGAACATTCCCATCCAGAACTTCCCAGAGCTGCTCATAAGACTGCACTGGCAAGAAGGGAATGATGCATACAGGGTTTCCCAATCTTATCTGAAAAGGGAAGACTACTTCTAGACACATCTATAAACACTTCAAAAAACGAGTTTCCTGAATCTCATTTCAGACATTCAGCCCTAGGGGACTTATTTGCCCAACCAGTCAGGTCCTTTGGTTATGTCTTCTGTATTAGAATGCCTTTCTGTAAAGGTTACCAATTGTTTTAATACCTAAGATGGGGGAAGGACCTGGAAATTGAACCAAAGTATTAGCTGTCAGCAGGTACAGTCCACATCCAAGTGAATAAACTTGTCTGGGTAATGAGACTGATTTCCTTAGCATGAACTGATCAGTGTAACTTGAGAAAGTAAGAATGGAAAGTGAGGCCTCAAAACTAAGGCAAACAGACCAGAGCTGTGTGTCTGGAACAAAGAGCCTTCCACGTCATCCCCTTTCTCCTAAAGCCCCACTTCGATCATAAGTGGGAAAGGGGAGTGGTGGCTGGGGGGAGAGGGGGAAGTGGATACCAAAGATGCAGAAGTCCTGCACCAGCTTGGGTCACTTCTCGCCCCATCCCTCCTACCTGTTCCTTGGCAGCTTCCCTGCTCTGCTCCCACTGGAAACTGCAAGCAGACAATACCAAGGCAAGCCTGCCTTCCTTTAAAAATAAGACTGAAGCCTCCACATTTATGGCCTGACCAACATAGCACTTTTTTTAAAATTTATTTTCTTATTGAAGGATAATTGCTTTAAAGAATTCTTTGTTCTCTGTCAAACCCCAACATGAAACAGCCATACGTATACATGTATCCCCTCCCTTTTGAACCTCCCTCCCATCTCCCGCCCCATCCCACTCCTCTAAATTGATACAGAGTCCCTGTTTTAGTTTCCTGAGCCATACAGCAAATTCCCATTGGCTGGCTATCTATTTTACATATGGTAATGTAAGTTTCCATGTTACTCTTTTCATACATCTCACCCTCTCCTTCCTTCTCCCTATGTCTCTAAGTCTATTCACTATGTCTGTTTCTTCACTGCTGCCCTGTAAATAAATTCTTCAGTACCATTTTCTAGATTCCATATATATGCGTTAGAATACGATGTTTATCTTTCTCTTTCTGGAAACTCACTTCACTCTGTATAATAGGTTCTAGGTTCATCCACCTCATCAGAACTGACTCAAATGCATTCCTTTTTATGGCAACACAGCACTTCTTAATGTCACCCATATTTCATGGCAGTTGACAGTGACTATGGATTGGTTAACTAGGAATGAGAGATGAACACTAATCCTTCTTATCTCTATTTCTCTATGTTCCCTTCCCTCTATTCTCCCCCTTTCCATACATCTATGATCTTTTTTCCTTCCTTCCTTGTCATTTCTCTTGCTGAGTCCCTGAATATTTTCCTTCTTTCTTACCATGGTTACCCTACTCCTCCTGTTTTCTTCCTTTCACTGCTTTGAAATTCAAATTAACAATTACCATTCATCATCCTTAAAAGAGTAATTTAAAGCTGTCAATAAGTAGAAAATAAAAATTGAATTTTAAATAATCTAGACAGACAATTCAAGAATCTACTGGTGGTTACATTCCAAAGGAATCATCTTACCTGCAACCCCAGAAAAATGCACAGGTACCAGGGTGGAACATCTTCTATGGTATAAATCATATCTGATCTCTGGGGGTCTAGACTGCCAGTGCTATCCAAGGTCTCAGCAAGGGAGCTCTGTGAGCAAGGGAGAAAAGTAGTTGTTTAATAAAAGCAAGGTCTAAAGTTAACTCAGCACAGGCTGTTACTGAAAAACAATTTTATAAAGTGGCTGTCACTCTAATGTAAAATTAAGCCTTTATTACCTTTGACACAATGTCAAGCACACTCAGTGGGATAGTCTGTTCCCAGGATTTAGGGGCTCAGTATCGCTTGCCATCAACTCATCCCCAAGAGCAACCAGCTTGCTCACAGCTTCTCCCCAAACCTGGGCACCTCCCGCATAGAGAGAGATGCTCCCAAGGTTGAGACCACAAAGTAATACCATGGCATGAGTGATACCATTCTTGGGTGGTAACCTGAATGAAGAAATATTATAAAATGCTAACTAGTTTCAACAGCAGTACTCTGTCCCTCCTATCCCATCCCATCCCTGCAAGGAAAAAGATTTTTGTACCTAAACACCCTTCTTTTATTCATTTTTAAATCTTATTTTTGGCTGTGCTAGGTCTCCGTTGCTGTAAGTGGGCTTTCTCTCATTGCAGCAAGTGGGGGCTACTCTCGAGTTGCATTGCATAGGCTTCTCATTGCAGTGGCTTCTCTTTTCAGAGCGTGGGGTCTGGAGCATGCGGGTTTCAGTAACTGCAGTGCATGGGCTCAGCAGTTGTGGCACATGGGCTTAGCTGCTCCATGGCATGTGGGATCTTCCTGGACCAGGGATCAAACCCATGTCCTCTACACTGGCTGGCAGATTCTTAACCACTGGACCACTAAGGAAGTCCCAGGAAACATGCTTCTTTTAAAACACTTCTGCTCAGACACAAATGTGAGTGAAGACAGCAAAGGTATACAGATACTATGATTCAAAGGAACTGATAAAATTCTGTAAAACAATTATCCTTCAATTAAAAACTAAATTTTTAGAAAGAAAAAAAATTAAAGATGCTAAAAAAAAAGACTAAAAATGTATTTATAGTTGAGGATAACCCCACCAACCCCCATTACTGAAGATTTTTTTAAATGTTGTGTTGTATGCTTTATAAACCAGAACCTTTAGAGACCACAGGTTATACTCCAGACATTTCCAATCAGCTTCAGTGTCACTTCTGAACTCATCCAGTATCTGAGCCAAACTGAAAACTCAGGGGGGATCCCGTATATACCCACAATGTTACCCTGTTTCTCAAGCCATACAAACAATTTCTTGGAATCCAAGATGTGCCTTTCTTTTTTAAAGTTTTTAAATAATAAAGCGCCTAAGAGGAAACAAAATTACAAGATGTGCCACAAAAAGGATAAAGATGACAATATTCTAAACCTTGGTCACATCTAGCCCAATTTGTTCCACTTTCCAATGGATCTGATCCACAGAAATATTCTGAGAAAGATGCTGACTCCTTGTTTATCACTCCATTTTTCATATACTGGAATTTGAACATACACTGGCCAAATACTCTTGAACAAAGAATGTTGTATTAGTGACACAATTCAGTATCACGTTTGAAAGCCTAAAGGTAAATATCAAAAGTAAACGGACATTTGATCTAATCCAAATGTGAAATGAATATGACCTTTCTGAACCATTCAAACAATGGATATCGGCAGATTTAAACATATTATATGTGTCATTCAAAACTTGTTCATAGGGGTGGCAGAGAAGGTACACATGGTGAGGAACTTGATATGCAGTTGTGTGTGTGCTTAGCTGCTCAGTCATGTCCATGTGACCATGTCTTTGTGACCCCATGGACTATATAGCCCGCTAAGATCCTCTGTTCGTGGGGATTCTCCAGGCAAGAATACTGGAGTGGGTTGCCATTACCTTCTCCAGAGGATCTGCCCAACCCAGGGATTGAACACAGGTCTCTTGCATTGCAAGCAGATTCTTTACTACTGAGCCACCAGCGAAGCCATGATATGCAGTGATATGCAGTAAAGGATTAACTCAGCAGGTCTGGGCTGTACAAACCCTGCATATTTGAAAGAAAAGTTTGGTCCTTACCTGACACCTGGAAGATACTTCAGTGTTTTTGGAATATCCTTCCTCTTAAGAGTATATTTGTCTACCTGAATCCCTGAGCTGCCCTTCATAGATTATTCTAACAGTGCAATTGACAATGGGGGCCTTGGGCCACATGGTATCAATTTGACTCCAGTGGGTCTGGCAACACTTCTTGAGTGTCCTCATACATTGTTTTGGGGGAAATTAAGCACTGCCCACATGATTCCATTAGGAAGTGGACAAATGAAAGTTTGCTCAGTGTCTCCTATACCCTGCCCTACATGGTTTTTTTCCCACTGATTTTAATCTGAACCCTTCTCAAATAAGCTATAACCAGAAGCTTTTCTGAATTCTATGAGTCGGCCTTGTTGTTCAGTCATGTCCAACTCTTGTGACCCCATGGACACAGCATGCCAGGCTTCCCTGTCCTTCACTATCTCCCTGAGTTTGCTCAAATTTATGTCCACTGAGTCAGTATTAGTCATCCAAGCCAATCACTGAACCTGATTCGGGACTCCTAAATGACTCTTGGATATCTCTGAATGAAGGTGACCATTTGCTGATATGATGCAACTATGGACACTGGACTCACTACACAAAGGACAACTCAACACCATCACAGTGCCTACACGTGGGAGTGTTACTGCTCACAAAGTAACAAAAAGAAATGTCTGAAAACAGAGTACCATAGCACTACAATTACTAGATTAGTATAATCTGTTAGAATAATATTGTAAGCATTATTACTCTAATGATTCCCAAATGGCTAGTTTTACCTATAAAACACATGAACAGAACTGAAGACTGAATCTGTCCTCTTTATAACCTGGAAGGCTAAGATTATGATGTGTACACAAACGTGTATATATATATATACTGTATACACACAATTTTTCTTAGTAATAAGGGTGGCTCTACAACTCAGTAATGGAACTAATGTAAATGTCCACTGATGATATCAAGAAAAAGCAGGAAATTGTGTGGTCAAGGGGATCAGTGAACCCTGTCAGACAAATGCTACACTGCTCCTCCCTGAGACAGAAGGAGAATGGTCACTGTAGACCATGGTACCACTTTCTGTTATCACAGCATGAACAATATGAACCATTTTAAAACTTCAAAAACAAAAACCTACAACAGAGAAGTCTCTTTGAAAGATGATTACATTAAGTCAGACAGAGTAGGAGAAATATTGGATGACATCCCTTCTATGTGGAATCTAGAAAGAAATAAAAGAAATGAACTCACTTACAAAACAGAAAAGAGACTCACAGACTTACGGTGAGGGTGAGGGGGTGAGGACTGGGGGAAGCTGGAAGGAGGGAGTTAGGGAGCTTGGGGTGGACATATACAAACTGTATATGTAAAGTGGATAACCAATAAGGCCTACTGTACTGCACATGGAACTCTGCTCAGTGTTATACGGCAGCCTGAAAGGGAGGGGAGTTAGGGGAGAATGGACACATGTATATGTACAGCTGAGTCCCTTCACTGTTCACCCTATCCTAACACTGTTAACTGGCTATACCCCATTATTTCTGGAATATGTAGAGCATCTGTATGAGCTGTGACCCATCTGGGACAGGGAAAGACTCTACAACATAGGTGCTGGAGGGGAAAGGTAAAAAGAAGTGAGCTGGTTGACCAACAGAAGCTGAGAAATGTTCTATGCTTGAAGGCACAAGACAGAATAGGGATGGGAAAAAGATGGGCTTTAACTCTGCAAACCAATCAGACACCCTGCTGCCTGCCAACTGCTATCCTCGCCCTTCAAGACACAAAAATGTATTATTTGAAGAATACACATCAGAAATACCTCAGACTGAGGAATACTATGTGTGGTTTTAACCCACAAGCATGAACAGTGATATCCTTATCTGTTTCCAGAATGCCAGAAGCTACCGGAAGACACTAGAGTACTCCTTTCCAGATCAGCCTCAGAGACAAAACACTACCATCTACAGACCCTACAGTGATAAGATAGCTTTCCCTTATTCAGTGGAAAGGCTGAACAGAAAACTTTATCCACACACAATGATTCTACAATCATATTTTTTATTGCCTCACATTCCTCCAAAAATAAGAGCCAAATAGAAGAAATAGGTCCATGTAGTAGAAAGAAAACACATTGGCAGGGGGAGAAACCTCTTCACAAAAGTATTTTGAACTTGGGAGGAAAGAAATGTCATTTTCAAAGCTCCAATCAGTAAATAAAAACACAAACAAAGAGTAAAAAAGACCTTAGGAACTAAAAACGGGATAGGAAAAAAAATTCAACAAACGGGTTGAGAGTCCCAAATAACATGTGCCACAAATAACAAAAAGACAAATGTGGGTTAAGAACAATTTTTATGGAAGAAAACAGAATATAGGAACCAAAGAAGTAAGAAAATTTCTAAGAACTAAAGGATATGCTTGCAAATTAGAAAAATACACTAAGTTCTCAAAAAATTAAAAAAGATTCAGCTATCTTTGAAAACAACAAAAGAATCTAATATGTCAAGAAATTTAAGAACAAAGGGGAAATAAAACATGAGTTTTAACAATTTGGACAGAAGGGGAAAAAAAAGAAAAATCAAAATGGTAGGAGCACAAGAGGGAAAGACAACATGAAAAAAGTATAAGAGAAAAAAAGATTAGAGAGAAGTGATGGAGAGGGCAAAGTAGATTCAGAACAGACATAAATGCAGCCCCCAAATAAGAAAACCAAAAGAAGAAACTAGAACAAAAAATAAAGATGTAATTCAAGACCACATTGCTGAAGTAACAGGAGACTTGAAGCTAAATATTGAAAGTGCCAAGAAAAGCTGAACCAGAAGGTCAGCTTCAAAACTTATTATTATTATATGATAGTCAGTAAAGTTACTGAATATAAAAGATAAATAATCCACAGAAAAGGCAAAAAGATCAAGATATTGATTTACAAGGGGAAAAAAACAAGACCAGCCTGAGTTCTTCAAAGCCATATTCAATACTAGAAAATGAGAAAAGAGCAAACAATAAGGTATGATTCAATTATTTCTTTAATTTTGTATTACATAATTTTTCAAAACTATACAGTGGTAGAAGGAACTTGAAATGCCTGTCCTATATCTATTCCCAGCTCCAGCTTCAAAATTTATTATCCCTGGATTCTTATTTAATCTATTCCCCATCTCATTCTAACTTTACTGGAGTAAAGGGATGGATTATTTTTAACTGAATCCTCAAAATACATACATTTGCTCAGAAACACATATATGTCTCTTCAGCAGATAAAGACCCTTAAAAACAACGGAGATACCATTACATACTAATCAAATTAACAATTTCTTCATATCAGCTAATACCCAATGCTTATTAAAATTTTTCCATCCTATGTCAAAATTTTGATAACAGCTGATTTATTTGAGTCAGGATCTAAACAGTGTCCTAAAGATTTTACATCCAGGCAAACTTTCCTTCAAGCCTAAATGCTATAGATAAATTGTCATCCGAAACTATTCCCATGATCCAGTTCTTCAGTGTTATTTCTCTAACTTCAATGAACATATCAAATCACATAGGAATCATATGAAAATGCAAATTCTGATTCAGCAGGTTTTGGTTGGGGCAGAGATTCTACATTTCTAACAAGCTTGTAGGTAATGATGTCAACAAAGCTGGTGAATGGACTGCACTTTAATATCAAGGGCCTGGAGGATGAACTTCAGTCAACCAAGAAATTACTGGTGAAAATCAGCAGAAGGTTTGACTCAAATTAGCTGTAGAAATAAAACTAAAAGTAGGAAGTAGGTAGCCAGAATGTATAAAAGTCATGAGCACCAAAAAGATACAAACATTACAATTAACAAAATGTGAGAGGGGAAAAAGAAAAAGGCAAGCAGTAAATTGTAATTTAATATAGTTGGAAGTCAAAGGATGATACTTAAAGCTGACAAATCAATTATAATGGAAAGTGTAAGAAGTATTTCTGACCAAAATCAGACAATAGAAGAAAGAAAAGGGAAGGAAGAAAAATTACCAATTTTGTTACTGTTCATGGTAGATAAATGAAAATTATTAAGCTTTATTTTAAAATTAAAATTAATGAGATTTATTATCAATAATATTTTTATCAATGTGAATATTCTAATGTTCTTGTTTTTAGAAATACACACTGAAATATTTAGGGAAAAAGGAGTATTATGTCTATAACTTACTTTCAAACAGTTCAGAAATAATAGGTGTATATAGAGTACATGATTTTTTAAATCATGAGATTATCTATTCAAAATATTAAAATTAATTTTTAAAAACAAAAAATTCCACATACATTTAGTAATCTAGTGAAGTATATACATTATGTAGGTGGGGTAGAGACTAGTAGCTCACTGTCTATAGTACAACACTCTCAGATATGTGTGTTCATGAGTGAAAAAGCATGTGGAATATACACATCAGACTGCCAGGTGTCAATTATGCTCAGCAGACCAAGAATGGAGGCAGCACATTTTAAACTTTTTAATACAATTTTGGGCTGCTTATGTTAAAACAAGTATGCTCAAGAACAAATGGTACTAAAAGGTAATGAAAATCTGGAAATGAGGAGGAGGAGCCTATGTAATGGCGCCCACCCACAATGGCACCCACCCTCACTGGCTTCACAAGGTAGAAGGCACTCCCCAGCATGCAACGCAGCCATCTCCACCTCTCTAGGAGACTGTCCAAGACCAGCAGTAAATTCCCACTCATTTTACATATGAGCACCAAAATCACAACTAGCTATTGAACAACCATCGACTGAAGACACTGGAACCCACTAAAAAAAGGTACCCAGCATCCAAGGACAAAGGAGAAGCCATAACAAAATGGTGAAGTGAAGTGAAGTCACTCAGTCATGTCCGACTCTTTGTGACCCCATGGACTGTAGCCTACCAGGATTCTCAGTCCATGGGATTTTCCAGGCAAGAATACTGGAATGGGTTGCCATTTCCTTCTCCAGGGAATCTTCCTGACCCAGGGATTGAACCCGGGTCTCCAACATTGTAGGCAGACGCTTTACCATCTGAGTGGAGGGGAATAATTAAGATAAAATCAAATCCTATACCCGCCAGGTGGGTGACTCACAGATTGGAGAACAATTATACCAAAGAAGTTCCCCACTGTTGTGAAGGTTCTAGGCCCCACATCAGGCTCCCCAGCCTGGGGATCTGGTCAAGGGACTAGGAATCCCTAGGGAATCTGACTTTGAAGGCCAGTGGGATTTGATTACAGAGCTTCCATAGGGCTGGGGGAAATGAGATTCTTGGAGGGCACAAACAAAACCTTGTGCACACCAGGTCCCAAAGGAAAGGAGGAGTGACCCCACAGAAGACTGAGTCAGACCTACCTGTGGGTGTCTGAGGGTCTCCTGTAGAGGCATGGGCTGGAAGAGGCCTGCCAGGGATACAGGGACAATCTAAGCCCTCTTGGAGATCCCCAGTAGTCCTACTACAGAAACCTATAGGCTCCAGGACTGGGTTACCTCAGGCCAAACAACTAACAGGGAGGGGAGCACAGCCCCATCCATCAGCAGACAATTGTATTCAAGTTTTACCGAGCACAGCCCTGCCCACCAGACCAAGACCCAATTTCCCCCACAGCCAGTCCCTCCCATCAGGAAGCTTATACAAGCCTCTTATTCTCAGCCACCAGAAGGCAGACAGAAGAAATAACTACAATCCCATCAGCCTCTACAGACAGAAGAAATAAGAACTACAATCCCATCAGCCTCTAGAACTAATACCACAATCACAGAAAACTGCCCAAAATGAAAAGAAATAGGATTATGTACTAGATGAAGAAATAAGATAAATACCCAGAAACACAGCTAAATGAAATGGAGATAGGCAAACTCCCAGAAAAAGAATTCAGAATAATGACAGTGATGATGATTCAGGACCTCTGAAAAAGATTGGAGGCGAAGATTGAGGTGATACAAGAAATGTTTACCAAGGATCTAGAAGAACTAAAGAACAAACAAACAGAGATGAACAATACACTAGACAGAATCAAGCACAGAATAACTGAAGCAGAAGAATGGATAAGTGACCTGGAAGATAGAATGGTAGAAATCAATGCTGCAAAATGGAATATAGAAAAAAGAATGAAAAGAAATGAAGACAGCCTAAAAGACCTCTGGGACAATATTAAATGCACCAATATTCACATTATATGGGTCCCAGAAGGAGAAAAGAGAAAGGACCCAAGAAAATATCTGAAGAGATAACAGGTGAAAACATCCCCCACACGGGAAAGGAAACAGCCAATCATGTCCAGGAAGCACAAAGTTCCAGGCAGGATAAACCCAAGGGGGAACACACCAAAACACATGGTAATCAAACTGACAAAAATTAAAGATAAATCATTAAAAACAACAAGGGAAAAAAGACAAATAACATACAAGGGAAAACCTATAAGGTTATCAGCTGATTTTTCAACAGAAACTCTACAAGCCAGAAGGGACTTATATTTCAAATGATAAAAAGGAAGAACTTACAACCAGGAATACCCTACCCAACTAGACTTTTTCAGATTTGATATTGAAATCAAAAGCTCTCCAGACAAGCAAAATTAAGAGAATTCAGCACCACTAAATCAGTTTTACAACAAATGCAAAAGGAACTTCTCTAGACAGGAAACACAAGAGAAGGAACGAATCTATAAAAAATAAATCCCAAACAACAAAATAGGAGTAGGATCATACATATCAATAATTACCTTAAATGTAAATGAATTAAATCCACCAACCAAAACATAAACTGGCAGAGTGGACACAAAAACAAGACCCAAATATATATTGTCTATAAGAGACCCACTTCATACCTAGGGACACTTACAGACTGAAAATAAGGGGATGGGAGAAGGTATTTCATGCAAATGGAAATCATAAGAAAGCTGGAGTAGCAATACTCATATCAGACAAAAAACTTTAATTAACAAACACTGTTATAAGAGACAAAGAAAGACACTACATAATGATCAACAGTTCAACCCAAGAAGAAGATAGAGCAATTATAAATATATATGCACCCAACACAGAAGCACCTCAATATGTAAGACAAATACAAACAAACATAAAGGGAGAAATTGACAGTAACAAAATTAACAGTGGAAGACTTTCATATCCCACTTTCAACAATGGACAGATCATCCAGACAGAAAATCAGTAAGGAAATGCAGGCCTTTGTTGTTGCTGTTCAGTTGCTCAGTCATGTCTGACTCTTTCAACCCCATGGACTGCAGCACACCAGTTTTCCCTGTCCTTCACTATCTCTGGAGCTTGCTCAAACTCACGTCCACTGAGTCGATGAGGCCATACAACCATCTCATCCTTTGTCATCCCCTTCTTCTCCTGCCTTCAATCTTCCCCAGCATAAGGGTCTTATTTCTAATGAGTCAGCTCTTCGCATCAGGTGGCCAAAGCACTGGAGCTTCAGCTTCAGCATCAGTCCTTCCAATGAATATTCAGGACTAATTTCCTTTACAACTGACTGGTTTGATCTCCTTGCAGTCCAAGGGACTCTCAAGAGTCTTCTCCAACACCACAGTTGAAAAACATCAACTTTTGGTGCTCAGCCTTTCTTATGGTCCAGCTCTCACATCCATACATGACTGCTTGAAAAACCATAGCCTTGACTATATGGATCTTTGGTGGCAAAGTGATATCTCTGCTTTTTAATATGCTGTCTAGCTCTGTCATGGCTTTCCTTCCAAGGAGCAAGCGTCTTTTCATTTCATGGCTGCAGTCACCATCAGCAGTGATTTTTGGAGCCCAAGAAAATAAAGTCTGTCACTGTTTCCATTGTTTCCCTATATATTTGCCATGAAGTGATGGGACCAGATGCCATGATCTTCGTTTTTTCAATGTTGAGTTTTAAGCCAGCTTTTTACTCTCCTCTTTCACTTTCATCAAGAGGCTCTTCAGCTCCTCTTTACTTTCTGCCATAAGGGTGGTGTCATCTGCATATCTGAGGTTATTGATATTTCTCCCTGCAATCTTGATTCCGGCCTGTGCTTCATCCAGCCCAGCATCTCACATGATGCACGCTGCACAGAAGTTAAATAAGCAAGGTGACAATATATGGCCTTGATATACTCCTTTCCCAATTTTGAACCAGTCCATTGTTACATGTCTGGTTCTAACTGTTGCTTCTTGACCTGCATACAGGTTTCTCAGGAGACAGGTAAGGTGGTCTGGTATTCCCATCTCTTTAAGAATTTTCCACAGGTTGTTGTGATCCACACAAAGGCTTTAGTGTAGTCAATGAAGAAGTAGATGTTTTGCTAGAATTCTCTTGCTTTTTCTATGATCCAACAGATGTTGGCAATTTGATCTCTGGTTCCTCTGCCTTTTCTAAATCCAGTTTGAACATCTGGAAGTTTTCAGTTCACATACTGCTGAAGTCAAGCCTGGAGAATTTTCAGCATTACTTTGCTAGCCTGTGAAATGAGTGAATTGTGTGGTAGTCTGAACATTCTTTGGCATTGCCTTTAATTGAGATTGGAATGAAAACTGACCTTTTCCAATCCTGTGGCTACTGCTGAGTTTTCCAAATTTGCTGGCATATTGAGTACAGCACTTTGACAGCATCATCTTTTAGGATTTGAAATAGCTCAACTGGAACTCCATCACCTCCACTAGCTTTCTTTGTAGTGATGTTCCCTAAGGCCCACTTGACTTCACACTCCAGGATGTCTGGCTCTAGGTGAGTCATCACATCATTGTGATTATCTGAGTCATTAAAATTTTTTTTCTATACTTCTGTGTATTCTTGCCACCTAGAATATTTTAGACGACTTACACTTAATTGTTATTTATAAAGAATCCCATCCAAAAGCAGCAGACTTCACATTTTTCTCAAGTGCACACAGAACGTTCTCCAGAATTGACCACATGTTGGGCCACAAGGCAAGCCTTGGCAAATTTAGGGACATTGAAATCATATCAAGCTTCTTTTCTGATCACAGTGCTATGAGAGAGAAATAAACTACACAGAAAAAACCTCTAAGAAACACAAACACATGGCAGCTAAACAATATGCTACTAAACAACCACTGGTTCACTGAAGAAATCAAAAGAAAAAAAAAAAAAATACCTAGAGACAAATGAAAATGAAAGCACAACAGTTCAAAACCTACTGGATGCAGCAAAACTAGTTACAATTACCTCAAGAAACAAGAAAAATCTCAAATAAACAACCTAACCTTACACCTAAAACACTAGATAAAGAAAAACAAACAAAACCTAAAGTTAGTAGAAGGAAGGAAATAAAAAATCAGAGTAGAAATAATTGAAATAGAAACAAAGAAAATAATCACAAAGATCAATGAAACTAAAAGCTGGTTCTTTGAAAAGATAAACAAGATTGATAAACCTTTAGTCAGATTCATTAAAAAAAAACACACACACACAACAAATGGTGAGAACTTAAATTAGTAAAATTAGAAATGAAGAGACTACTATGAACAACTGTATGCCAATAAAATGGACAAACTGGAAGAAATGAACAAATTCTTGGAAAGGTACAGTTCCCCTAGACTGAACCAGGAAGAAACAGAAAGAAAATATGAACGGACCAGTCACAAGCATTGAAATTGAAACCATGATTAAAAACCTCCCAAAAAACATAAATCCAGGACCTGACAGCTTCCCAGGCTAATTTTATCAAACATTTAAGAGAACAGTTAACATCTATCCTTCTGAAACTGTTTCAAAAAGCCAAAGAGGAAGGAAGACTTCCCAACTCATTTTAAAGCAGACAAAGATATGACCAAAAAAATAAAAAAAAGAAAACTAGAGACCAGTATCACTGATGAACACAGGTGCAAAACAAATACTAGCAATCCATATCCAACAATACATTAAAAAGATCATACACCATGATTAAGTGGGATTCATCCCAGGGATGCAAGAATTTTCAACATCTGTAAATCAATTAAATTGAAGAATAAAAACCATATGATCATCTCAATAGATGCAGAAAAGGCTTTAGACAAAATCCAGTACCCATTTATAATAAAAACTCTCCAGAAAGTGGGCATAGAGGATACATACCTCAACATAATAAAGGCCATATACAACAAACCTACAGCTAACATCATACTTAATGGTGAAAGGCTGAAAGCATTCCCTCTAAGATCAGAACAAGACAAGGATGTCCACTCTCCCCACTTTTAATCAATATAGTTTTGGAAGTCCTAGCTACAGCAATCAGAGAAAAAGAAGTAAAGGGAATCCAAACTGGAAAATAAAACATTAAACTGTCACTGTTTACAGATGATATATTATACATAGAAGATCCTAAAGATGCTACCAGAAAATTATTAGAACTCATCAGTGAATTTGGTAAACTTGCAGGTTACAAAATTAATACACAAAAGTCTGTTGCACTTTTATATACTAACAATGGAAGATTAGAAAGAGAATTACAAGAAGTAATTCCATTTACTATTGCATCAAAAAGAATAAAACACCTAACAATAAACCTCCCTAAGGGACAAAAGAGTTGTACTCCCAAAACCATAAGACACGGATGAAAGAAATCAGACAACAAACAGATGGAAAGATATACCATGTTCATGGATTGAAAGAACTAATATTGTCAAAATGACTATACTACCCAAGGCAATCTATAGATTCAATGCAATCCCTATAAAATTACCAATAGCATTTTTCATAGCACTATAACAAAAAATTTCAAGATTTGCATGGAGATACAAAAGACCATGAATACCCAAAGCAATCTTGAAAAAGAAAAACAGAGCTGGAGGAATCAGGCTCCCTGACTTTAGACTATACTACAAAGCTACAATCAACCAGACAGTATGGTACTGGCACAAAAATAGGAATATAGAGCAACAGAACAGGATAAAAAAAATCAGAAATAAGCACCTATAGTCAATTAATCTATGACAAAAGAAGCAAGACTACACAATGTGGGAATGACAGTCTCTTCATTAAATGATGCTAATAAAATTGGACAGCCACATGTAAAAAATATTAGCTGATTCTTTGACTCCATACACAAAAATAAGCTTAAAGTGGATTAAAGACCTAAATGTTAGGCTGGACACTATAAACTCTTAGAGGAAAACATAGGCAGAACACACTCTGACATAAATCACAGCAAAATCTTTTTTAACCCATCTCCCAGAATAATGGAAACAAAAGCAAAAATAAACAAACTGGACCTACTTAAACTCAAAAGCTTTTACACAGCAAAGGAAACAATAAGCAAAACAAAAAGACAACCCACAGATTGGGAGAAAATATTTGCAAATAATGGGACTAATAAGGGATTAGTTTCCAAAATTTACAAACAGCTTGTGACATTTAATGGCAACCCACTCCAGTATTCTTACCTGGAAAATCCTGTGGATGGAGGAGCCTGGTAGGCTACAGTCCATGGGGTTACAAAGAGTCCGACACGACTGAGCGACTTCACTTTCTTTCTTTCTTTCTTTATGACATTTAATAGCATCAAAACAAACAACCCACTCAAAAATGGGCAGAAGATCTGAATAGACATTTCTCTAAAGATGACACACAGATGGCCAACAGGCACATGAAAAGATGTTCAAAACTGCCAATTATTATAGAATGCAAATCAAAACTACAATGAGATATCACTTCACACCGGCCAGAATGGCTATCATCAAAAAATCCAAACAACAAATGCTGGAGAGAGTGTGGAGAGAAGGGGCCCTCCTGTGCTGTTGGTGGGAATATAAAATGCAGCCACTGCAGAGAACAGTATGGAGGTTCCTTAAAAAACTAAAACTATGAGCTACCATGTGACCCTGCAGTTCCACTTCTGGACATACACCCAGAGAAAAACATGGTCTGAAAAGACACATGCACGCCAATGTTCATTGCAGCACTGTTTACAATGGTCAAGACATGGAAGCAACCTAAATGCCAACTGACAGAGGAATGGATAAAGAAGATGTAGTACATGTATACAATGGAATATTACTTGGCCATTAAAAAGAACGAAATAAGGCCATTTCCAGCAACATAGATGAACCTAGAGAGTGTATACTGAGTGAAGTCACACAGAGAAGGAGAAATATCATATGATGTCCTTTATGTATGGAATCTAAATGATACAAATGAACTTACTCACAAAACAGAAGGAGACTCACAGACTTAGAAAACAAACTCATGGTTGCCAGGGGGAAGGGATAGTTAAGGACTTTGGGAAGGTCATGTACACACTGCTATATTTAAAACAGATAACCAACAAAAACTTATTGTATAGCACATGGAACTCTGCTCAATGTTATGTGCCAGTCTGGACAGAAGGGGGATTGGGGGAGAATGGATATATGTATACATATGGCTGAGTTCATTCACTGTTCACCTGAAACTATCACAACATTGTTAATTGGCTATATTCCAATACAAAATGTTTTTGGTGTTAAAAAGAAAAAGAGAGAGAGAGAATCGGCATGGTTCATAAATCAAAAAAGGTTAAAACTTAAAAAAGAAATACCCTCATTATGAAGTTCAAGTCCCTTAGCCTCCCTAATTGAAGAATCCTAATGATACTGAAGTCCATACTGAGAAAGTCCTGGACATGAGTTTCAACATCATCCTATGGACTTATGATTATGATCTGGGGCACTAATCTTCTGGTCTTTTCAACAAAAAAATCCCTTTGAGCAAATTCCAAAATGAGTCTCTTGTAGCTAATATCACATTAGCCAGAATTTACTTCAAGAAATTCAAGAGTTAAATGGACACCAGAAAAGCAAAGTTTTTAATAAAATAAGTAAGTACATTAAAATGAATAGCTAAGAAACCCTACAGATATGGAGAACACATAGGACAGAATCTCTTGCTTCCAGTTCTTTTGTCTTTCCTTGAATGGTTCATTCTTATTTCATAGTCAAGTGTTCAGAGAGCCTTTCAATGCCATCTGAAAAGCAAGATCCCAAAGAGTAAAATCCTCTGGTGTCAAGCTTTCTTTACACAAATTCAAGACAACAGAAGACCTAATATTTCATTTTCTTCACCTTTAAAACAAGGACAGTGATGGTACCTTTCTAACAGGGTTGCTAAGAGGACTAAATGTGACAGGCTGCTGAAGCTAAGGGTCTGGACCTTTGGCACTATTCAACATACAATAATTCTTAGTATCCTTGCCATTTCATAGGAAAAGAAAAAGGACCAGGAAGATCTATTTCACTAGTGTTTAAGAAAATACACACCTATTAAAGTTCAGATAATAAAAAAAATGTTCACCCGAACAATAAATGTCTAGCATAAATGTGCTAACATTACCATACTACACATTTTTCCTGCCAGCAGATCAGTAAAAGGTACACCTACAGATATTTTACAACCTGAAAAATTAATACTCTATCAATCATTTCAACAGAGAGCCATCAATTCCTGGATAATGAACATCCAAAATCATGACAGCCTACAGCCTGGAAATTCTGGTGACTCTCTGATTAAGGATCAAATATCTGAGGTTTGAATGGAGTTCAACAAGTCTGTAAAAGACAGAAGCACTTTGCTTAAAAAAAAAAAAAAAGGAAGCACTTTGCTACAAGATGTGTCTCTTGGATGTTGAAACTCAAGCTAGATAAGAAGTAAGCACTACCCAGATCCTGCCCTATGGACAGTCTCTGCTGCAGACCAAAGCCTCAACAATGGCTGCTCCCATCGCTGTGCTCGGAGGAGTAACTTGGAAATCAGTACTATAGAAATTACAACATCTTGGCATGAATCTATACTTAAGATTCACGTAACTTATAATAGCTTGACCAAACAACAGCAATATTGGTCAAGACAGCCAAAAATGAAATTTTCATCTCCCAAACTAGAAAAGAAAGAAAAAGAGAGAAAGAGGAAAAGAAATCACAGACACAAAAATTTGATTATTTAAGAATTTCAATATAATTTATTTTGTTCTTTACCATTTTGTGATTATACTGTATACTTACTGCACTAGTACCCGAGCTAGGAATTATATTTGTATATATCAACTTTCCAGTGGTCTGTTATTAGAATACACAGTATACACTGTCTATAGTACAATATAGTGGTTCTAGACTATAACACATCATTATATAAGTTGATGATAAAAAATAAAATCTGTCTTAAAAATCACTGTCAAATGAAACTCAAATGAAATCTAGAAGTCTAAGGACTGCAAAGCAGTCTGGAAATTCCATGTTATTATACTTTTCATATATATCAGACACAGTAGCAGATACAAAGAGAAAAAGAAATTAAGGCATGCGGACCCTCTCTGGGCAGCTTTCTCCAGGCCCCTGTGAATATGGTCATACATTCTATGGTCACACAGACTGACCTGTCAAGCAGATGGGATGAGGGATCACCCACTTCAGTGTGTGATTCTCAAATATCTTTGTTCAAGGCGTTTTCACAGTCCACATAACTTATCTACTGGTGTCTTTTATTTACTGTACACAGTATATGTATATACTGTGTGCTGCAGTCCATGGGGTTGCAAAAAGTCAGACACAACTGAGCGACTGAACTGAATTGAACAGTATGTACCAGGCACAATTCTAATAACTTTATATATATTATTTCAATACTCACAACTTTAAGGCAGATGCTGATATTTTTATACCCATTTTAGAGGTGAGGAAACTAATGCCCAGAAAGCTTAAGTAATTCCCTTAGGATCAGAGTCATATTAGTACCCAGACCTAACGACAGACCTCAAACTCCTAACCACTTCACTCTGGGATCCTGGCTGAGGTTTTAAAAATATCTAGTTAAAGACCTCTACATGGTTCTCACTGAAATATTGCCATTAAAACAATAAAAATTTCTAAGTACTATTCCTTATCACTCCTTCTATTTCCATTATGAAGAACACAAACACATACACACTCAAAAAGGAAGAGACAAAAATTCCAGATGGATACCCACTTCCTTATATAGGAACTTCCTTGTATAGTGGTGGGTGAATGGATGGGGCTGACGAAAGAGGTACCTTTTCTGCGATGCCATTTTCTGTCGTATATATTGCCATGAGCTCGGTGTCTTCATTGTCCTGTTCACCACTGGATGTGGCCCCTCCATTGATCACCACCTGAAGAGAAACAATTAGTTTAGAGGTTTGTTTCAGCCTATACCACTCTGCTGTATAAAAATCTTTTCCCTCAAAGAAAATAACTGCATGAATTTCCCCTATCAGACTAGCCAAGTTTTAAGTTTTCTTAAATGAAACTCCTGACAAGTACATATGCACCAGTGACCACATATGTGTTTCTGATGGGGAAACGTATCATGTGTCCTATAGAATAAGGATCCAAGAACGGGAGTCAGCTGAAGGACACCAGAAATGTAACACTCCAAGGAACTACAAGGGGAAGGACCCCCAGAAGCCTCTAGACAAGGGAGGCCTGGCTGTGAGGACAATGCTATAGTTTCTCAGCAGGTGAGAAGCATCCTGAGCTGCCTTGGTGAAGATCCTTTCCCAATGCCAGATTAACAACAATCTGTGTCCCTACAAGGAAGAAATGTGTGCCGGTTGGAGCAATTCATGCACTGCTGTTATCCTAATTTACTAATTTATATTTCTCACAGCAATTATATTTATTTTATATAAATATAAATATATAAATATATAAATATATATATATATTTATATTAAAAATAAACTAGCCCACTGGTGTGTCCACTTCTTTGTGGCACTGAGGGGATGTGGATGGGTAGTGGCTGTCTATGACAACAAAATTGAGTTTCTAGACCCTCAAGATAAGGACTAGAAATTATCCTGAGATTCAAAGAAAACTTGGGCACCTGGCAGGTCATGACCCTCTTCATGCCTACCCCCTCGTGAGGTGCAACTTATGTCCTGGCTGACTGCAGCAAATACCTGAAAATATTTTTAGTCTTTAGCTTAGTGATTCCATTTTTTAAAATTTACATTGAAAAAAATAATACTGAAAATGATTTTATGTGTGAATAACACCACAACTACATTTTTTAAATACTGAGGAAAAAAGAAAAACTACATTAAAAGTTTAAATTCTAGTGCTATAGAACACACTAAGGAGAAGTAAAAGATGAGTGATAGTGTAAGAGAAAACAGGGCAAAACACAACAAATGATTGGTACTAGTAATTAAAAAAAAATACCTACAAATAACCCAAAGGATAGGAATCTATCCATAGGAAAAAAAGTAAAATATCCAGTGAGACAACAAAAAGCCATTCAACCTTAGTTAAAACTACAAAAGTGACAAAATATAATTCCATTTTTTAATATAAATTAGGAGGAAATTTTAAAAGAGGAATCTGGTGTTGACCAGGGTGTAGAGACATTATGTTCCTGGTGGAATGATCTTTCTGGAGATTAACTTAGCACTGGGATTTGAAATAGGCATTTTCTTGGAGCCAGCAATTTTACTTACAGAAACTTATCCTCCAGAAATATCTATGCAATATACATGTTCACAGTTGATGACTACAGCATTACTTAAAATGCTGAACTTGGAAAACCGTAAATGTTTATCAAAAAGTCATTGTTAAATTATCGTGTATGTATTTCAAGAATAGCATTCAGCCATTAAAAAAAATTTTTTTGGCTATGCTGCATGGCTTGCAGGATCTTAGTTCCGCAACCAGGGCTTGAATCTGGCCAACAGCAGTGAAAGTGACAAATCCAAAGCACTGGACAGCTAAGGAATTCCCAATATTCAGCCATTTTAAAGAATAAACAGACTTTCCTGGTGGTCCAGTGGTTAGGAGCCTGCCTGTCAGTGCAGGGGACATGGGTTTGATCCCTGGTCTGAGAAGATCCCATGTGCTGCGGGGCAACTAAGCCTGTTGTGCTGCAACTACTGAGCCTGCGCACCCTAGAGCACTGCAGCAAGAAAAGCCACTGCAACGAGAACCCTGTGCACCGCAACTAGAGAAAAGCCCCTGCTTGACAAAGAGAAAGCCCACACAGCAACGAAGACCCAGCACAGTCAAAAATAAATAAATGATAAAATAAAATAAAACATAAAAGCATAAAACTGATGTACTGACAAGGAAACAAGTCCAAGAAATACTGTTGTGTGTTTTTTTTTTAAAGTCACAAGTGTTAAAGTCACAAGTGCAAGCCTACAATTAACCGGATTATGCTAAAAAAAAAAAAAAAAAATGTTAATACCCTCTCTATCTGTCCAAAATATTTGGGAAAGGATCCAGGAAAGTCAAAATCACTAATAAGTTGCCCTCAGGGCAAGAAGTAATGATAGGCACTTTTCATTCCCAACCCTTCTGGACTGGGATCCAGAAGGATCTGGATCTTTTTTCCTTGTGGCTGTGCTGGGTCTTCACTGCGGCATGCAGGCCTCCTCTAGCTGTGGCGTGCAGGTCTGTCATTGCAGTGGCTTCTCTTGTTGCAGAGCATGGGTTCTAGGGAGCATGAGCTCAGTAGGTGCAGTGCAACAGGCTTAACTGCCCCAAGGCAGGTGAGATCTTCCCAAACTAGGGATCGAACCTGTCCCCTGCACTGGCAAACAGATTCCCAACCACTGGACCATCAAGGAAGTCCTGGATCTTTTATAATCAGTACACATTCAGGTGTTGTTTGTAGATTGCTTTTTAAAAGGGCTAATATAAAAGGCATACACCAGTATACCAAAATAGTAACAGTGATTGCCTTTAATCAATGGAGCCATTTTTACCTTCTTTTTCTCTTTACATATTTTGGTAATTTTCCACAATGGGGACAATTTATTTTTATAACAGGGAAGAATTTTAAAAGACTAAAGATCTGACCAGCATGGCTTGGCTAAGGCAGTCCAGAGAGATTTCAATCCACCTATTTCTGCAGTCGAGGAAATAAGGCCATAGAAAATTTTAATTTCTTATTCAAGGTCATACAGATTATATAACCCAAGTATAAGGCTAGTTTCAAAGTATTCCAAAAAAAATCTCAACTCACTAGTATATAATTCTTACAGGATAAAACAGTCTTAATTCAAATAAAGAATTGCTTTTAAAACTATCTTTAAGTCATGCTATAGCTTTTTACACAAGACAACTGGGTTTGTGACATTTCTTTGTCTACAAAACTAGTTGTCAGCAGGATATATCTCCCAGCCAAGTATAAGTCCACACATGAAACTCTCACTACTAGAAAGAACCATGCTCCAACCATGCTCTAAACTCCATATTTTCCAATGAATCAGCTCTTTGCATCAGGTGACCACAGTATCAGAGCTTCAGTTTTAGCATCAGTCCTTTCAATAAATATTCAGGGTTGATTTCCTTTTGGATTGACCGGTTTGATCTCCTTGCTGTCCAAGGGAAAAATCTTTCAAGCTAGGTTGCAGCAGTATGTAAACCAAGAACTTCCAGATGTATAAGTTAGATTTAGAAAAGGCAGCGGAACCAGAGATCAAATTGCCAACATATGCTGGATCACAGAAAAAGCAAGGGAATTCCAAAAAACATCTACTTCTGCTTTATTGACTACGCCAAAGCCTTTAACTGTGTGGATCACAACAAACTCTGGAAAATTCTTAGAGATGGAAATACCAGACCACCTTACCTGTCTCCTGAGAAATGTGTACAGGACAAGAAGTAACAGGTAGAACTGGACATGGAACAATGAACTGGTTCAAAATTGCAAAAAGGAGTATGTCAATGCTGCATATTGTCACCCTGCTTATTTAACTGACATGCAGAGTACATCATGCAAAATGCCTGGCTTCATGACTCATAAGCTGGAATCGAGACTGCCGGGAAAAAATATCAATAACCTCAGATATGTAGATGATACCACTTTAATGGCAGAAAGTGAAGAAGAACTAAAAGCCTCTTGATGAAAGTGAAAGAGGAAAGTGAAAAAGCTGACTTAAAACACAACATTCAAAAAAACTAAGATTATGATATCTGGTCCTTCACTTCATGACAAATAGAAGGGGGAAAAAAATGGAAACAGTGACAGACTTCATTTTCTTGGGCTCCAAGATCACTGTGGATGGTGACTGCAGCCATGAAATTAAAAGATGCTTGCTCCTTGGAAGAAAAACTATGACAAAGCTAGACAGCGGATTAAAAAGCAGAAACATCACTTTGCCAACAAAGGTCTGTATAGTCAAAGCTACAGTTTTTCCAGCAGTCATGTATGGATGTGAGAGTTGGACCATAAAGATGGATGAGCACCGAAGAACTGATGCTTTCAAACTGTGGTACTGGAGAAGAGAGTCCCTTGAATAGCACAGAGATCAAACCAGTCAATCCTAAAGGAAATCAATCCTGACTATTCACTGGAAGGACTGATGCTGAAGCTCCAATACTCTGGCCACCTGATGGCTAGAGCCAACTCATTGGAAAAAAACCCTGATGCTGGGAAAGACTAAAGGCAAAAGGAGAAGGGGGCAACAGAGGATGAGATGGTTGGATGGCATCACTGACTCAATGCACATGAGTTTGAGGAAACTCTGGGAGATAGTAAAGGACAGGGAAGCCTGGCACGCTGCAGTTCAAGAGGTTGCAAAGAGTAGGACACAACTTAGTGACTAAACAACTGAAATTAATACATGACTTTTTGTTGTAATTAAAGTGACCAGATATCAACCAAACCAGGACCCTTGTGAGCATAAAGGGGAGATGTATCAACATGTATGGCTTGTCTTCTAGCAGCCTGCTCTGCTAGAAGACAAGAGGGAAAAGACCTCAGATGCAAAGGAATCAATCACAACTTTCCTGACTCTGTATGAATACAAAGCATAATGAAAGCATACAGAATTAAAAATTCTGCTCTATCAATTCATTACTTCCTCACACCATCTTAAAAATGAAAAAAGTACCCTGTGTCCTGTCTGTGTGTCTCTTACTTCACCAAAAGGTGCCACCATACACCCAGGTGGCCTATCCCAACCTCCTCAAGTCATTCCTGACTTTCTATTGTATACCTCACCACCCACACCTAAGACAACACCAAATTTGGTCACATCTGTACCTTTAACACCTCTCAAAGCTGCCTGTTCCTGATATACCCATCTTGATGGACCCTAATTCCATATTAGGACCTAATTCCAAGGACCCTAATTCCCAGTTTCCTGACCTCAGCAGGACTGCCAAGCCCTCAGCTTTTGCCAAGCCCAAATGCCTTTTCAACATCTTATGCCTCAGAGCCCATGAGGCATCAGCCTTAATTCCCTCTTTACCCCGTCTTGGGACCATGGCACATCACTACAGTCACTCTCGCACAAACCTTCACTGTCCTCTCTGGTGCTCACCTGGTGAAATCAAGTCATCCATCCTTACTCTTCATCCAACTTACTTTTGCAATGCCTTCCTCACGGGCTGCTTATGCACGCCAAGGAGGATATCAGTCTCCTGCTCAAACAATGACCTCTCTTGAGGTCTCCCTCCCAGCTAAGCTACCACTTCTTACTTCTCCCTATTGCTGGTCCTCCTCAGCTTCCATACTTCCACCACCACATCTCTTCAGTGCAGGGTCCTCAGACGTGCTTTCTCTCTTAGGGGCATCTATCCCTAGGAGATATCATCTAATCCCTTGGCTTTACATACCATCTCCACACTGCCAACACACAGGGAACAGCTCCAGCCCACACTGCTGCGGTTATGAGCTCTCTATCCAGTGTCTCCATGGTCAGCACTAAACTCATGACTCCCTCTGCCTTGCACCATCTCAGTACTTGGCCAGTTCATCTCCCAGATGCTCGAGGGAAACCTGAAACCATCCTTGGTTCCTCTCTCTTGTTCCTACTCTCATCTAGCCCATCGGCATCCAGGTCAGCTCTCCTCCAGTACCCGACCACTTGTCACCACCCCTACACTGCTGGCACCCTAGCTGGAGCCGTGCCAGCCCACCTACTGTGGGAATCGCCTCCTAACTGATCTTCTGCTTGCTTCTTCAGTTGGCTTCCCACTCAGCAGTCAGAGGAGCCTTTAAAATTAGGCAGAGCACCTCACACCTCTGCTCAAAGCCCACTAACAGCTTTATAACTCTAAAGGCAAAATCCTTACCAGGGCCATGAGACCTACACAGTCTACTGACATCACCCTACCCTCTGTCCAGCCACACCTCCTACTCAGGCTCTTCAGGTCCACCAGACACCTCTTGCCTCAGTGTCTATACACTTGCAGCTCACACACTGCCATGATGGTCTTCCATCTTTTAGTGCTGCCTTTCCCGGCCACCTGAAAGTTTAACATATCAGCCCGAGCAGTTTCTATCCCTCTTCCTGGTTTTATTTTTTCCTTGGTACTTATACATCTACACACCTGATCTATTTTAATGTACATTACCTGTTTCCCCTGCCAGAATGAAAGCTCTGTGAGGTTGGGGGTGGGGAGGTGGGGGGCATTGCTGTTTAATTCATTGCTGTTCCCGAGAGTTTTGAACCTGAGGGAAATAACTGAGAGGAATTTTTTTTTTAAAGCATAAATTAATCAATAGTCTGCAGGTCTTGGATGATCCCAATGTGACTTCATATTCTATCCCTTGCTATCTCCCTTCCTTGATTTATTTTCTTCACAGAATTTGTCACCAGCTGCCACATGATGCTTCTGCATATCTATCATCTGTCTCCTCTCACCACCTGGAGATCAATTTCACAGGGGTAGGAAATCTGTGTTCCCAGAGCCTCACAAGAAGCATGTGGGAAGGAAAGAATTCCTTTCCTTTCTGCTCTCCCAGATCAAGTCACAATCAGTCCCACCTGAACTGTTCTAACGCCCTAACTCTCCTTCCAATCTCCAGACGTCCTGGTGCCCACAGCAGGAATTCTCTACCCTAAAACTTCAGTGTAACTGATTCTGCAACAACCGTTCATGAGCACCCCTACTGCCCAACCCAACTCTACTGTATTGTTTACAATGAACCTGTGCCCAGAGCAGAACATGGTTGCACTGTTCCCCCAGCCAAAAGATCCTCGTTCTCCTTCCTCTGGACCTGCTACACCCAGACACTTCTCAGGACTCTGATGTCATCTCTTCTGTGGTTGGGCAGGGGTCCCTCACAGGCACTCCCACAGCACCCTTACTGAATTCAAACCCTAACACTTATGGTTTGGTTGCTGACTTGCTGTACCTCCTGCTGTATTAGAAAAATCCAGTTTGATCGACCTACTCCGTCTTTCCTGTGTCTCCTTTACTGCTCACACAGAATACTTCACTTCTGACGCTGCTGCCACCAAATGTGAGAGGATTTTTCTCTGTGAAATCAGCCAGAGGTTCTGCAATTTAATTCAACTCTGACAGTCTACCTAGAGAGTGTCAGACCACACACGTTAGGGCTCAGTCCCACATGACTGCTCCCCCTGCTACTTCTGACGTCAATCCCAAGTAGTAATCCAAGCCTTACCCACAACTTCTGCCCAATTAATCTACAAATTGGAGGTTCCCACAATCCCCTCCTCAGGTTTGATTAATTTGCTAGAGGTCACAGAACTCAGGGAAACACTCGTGTCTACCAGTTTATTAAAGGATATAATAAAGGATACAGCTAAATAGCCAGATAAAGAGATACAGAGAGCAAGGTCTAGCCCAGGAGCTTCAGTCCCTGTGGAGCTAGGGTGCATCATCCTATTGGTGTGAAGATTTTCACCAACCTGGGAATTCTCCAAGTTCTCTACTATTGGATTGTATGGAGACTTTCTCAAGTACACATGATCATTAACTCCATTTCCAGCAACTCTTCTCTCTCCAGAGGATGAGGTATGAGGCTGAAATTTCCAAGCTTCAAATCATGGCTTGGTCTTCTTGGTGACCAGTCTCCAACCAGGAGCCATCCAGAAGCCCACTCAGAATCATCTCGTTAGAGCATGATGCTCCTAGTGTACTTTTCACTTAGGAAATTACAAGGGGTTCAGGAGCTCTGTGCCAGGAACTAGGGGCAAAGATCTATATATATACATACATATATATATATACACACACACACACACACACACTTTTTTTTCCTAATATCTCACACCTCAACTGGGCTGTAAATAGCTTGTTACCAAGCTACTACAAGGTTTGCGTGGTACCCACCAAGTTAGGGGCATCATGGATTCTTAACATTATATGGCTCTAAAGAAAATATAGCAAGGAAATCTGAAATAACAGATTGGTATGAACACTGCTGAATATTTTTCTTATTCTTTGATAAAATTGAATGTAATAAAGCTACTCCTCAATCCATCCCCTTAATATCTCCAGACTGAAAAATCTATTCTTGGCACCCAAAAGAGGAGACTCAGATATTCTCACAGAGGCTGTCAGAAGGAGAAAAAACAAAAACTTAAGGGCTCAGCAGAAACATTAGACTGTATCATCACTCTATGCCAACAGTTAAGTTCAAGCTATTTACTTAGTTTTCCTTGGATGCCCTTCCAGGTTCAGAAGATACAGGAGCTACCAACAGAGGGGAACTGCAGAGTAAACCTCTTCCTGGCTCTGCTTCCTGGCCAGTGTCCTTAGTGTACAGTAGTTCTTTAAGACTTCTGTTTTTTTCTGGTTCTGATTTCGTGCTGCTCTGCATTCATTCCCTACACATTTCCTAAAAGCACACAAACTTGCTTAACAAGATTCCCCTGGGATACGGATAAGCTCTTTTACTATCTTTCTCCTATTTAATATCAATTCTGAACATATGACCTAATTTCTATGAACCTTGGGGCTTTGCATGTCTCTTGATCTTAATGTGATTTATTCATTATTCTACCTCTATGTATGGCTTATTCTTTCTCTCATTATTATCATGAGTCTTTGTTTTATTTAAGAAAATAATAAAATAGGTTTTTATTTATTTCCTTCCATAGGAACTGTTCTTTAAAAAATCAGCACTTGTAACATTTGAGGAAGCAATTATCTAACATAGGATGCCCCGAGACCCTGAACACCTGTACCCCCAGCAACCCAACCTGAGACCATCACCAAACCTGGTTCTGAGTAACAGCCAGCTCTGTTCCCACTGTCCCACCTCCCTGCACTCCAGCACACTGGCCTCTGGATGTCTTAGCCAGCCAGAGGCCCAACTTCTAACTCCAAAGCAAACAAGGAAATAAGAGCCTGAATTTTAGAGTCTAGGAAGGCCTTGATCAGCCAGCAAATTTAAAAAAAGTTGACTAGTCCAATTGAGAGACTGGATTTATATTTTATCTAATTTTAATTAATTTGCATTTAAACAGCCAGATAGGGCTAGCAGTGACTGTGCTAGTAGCACAAGAGCTAGAGAACCTAAAGGTGGCACAGATCTAGAGAAAAAAACAAATACAGAGCTTCCCTACTGGTTACTTTTCAACGTTTACGTTTTGGAAAGCCACGATGAAGAAAGGCCCTGGCAGGCAGTGATGTCCTTGTCCCAGACGCCCACAGGTAGGCGTCTCCAACAGTGAGATTCTCAACTCTCCTTTCTTCCCACGCCAGCTCTCTTTGGATTCAGCCACCTCAGCCCCATGTCTTTAAAAGAATTTATTATTATTATTATTATTATTACACTCCTGCCTCTCTGTGCTTCAAGTTCCACAGCCCCGGTGTCTGCAGGAATTTCGTCAGCATCTCAAGTTCACAATTTCTCAAATGCAGCCCATTACCTTCTATCTTCCCCCATCCTCCAAACCTATGATTTTCCCTGTATTTCTTCTCTGCAAAGGTACCATCACACAACCAGTTTCCTTTATATAAATCTAAATGTCACCCTTAATGTTCTCCTCTCTCTCAGCTCTCAAAATCTCCTCAGTATCTCTTCTATCAGCCTCACCTCCATTCCTACTGCACTTACCCACACTTAAGCCTTTGGTATCTCCGAAGCCTCCCCGACTCTCCCTGTCCTAACCTGTCCTCACCCCAACCAATTTTCCCCAAAAGAGGCCAGGGCCCTTCCAGTGGGCTCCAATTGTACGCTCTAGGAATTCCTGCTGCAATGCTCATTCTACTGTCTACTCACTGCTCCTGTTCACTCACTGCTGCTGCTGCTAAGTCGCTTCAGTCGTGTCCGACTCTATGCGACCCCATAGACAGCAGCCCACCAGGGTCCCCCGTCCCTGGGATTCTCTAGGCAAGAACACTGGAGTGGGTTGCCATTTCCTTCTCCAATGCATGAAAGTGAAAAGGGAAAGTGAAGTCACTCAGTCGCGTCTGACTCTTCGCGACCCCATGGACTGCAGCCCACCAGGCTCCTCCGTCCACTTGAGGGCAAAAAGTTGGAAGGTTTTATGCATGGATATGGGCCACCTCTAAAACAGAATGTGTTCAGTAAATACTTGCTAAATGAGAACTGCAATAGATATCTCTTATGGACTGAATGTTTTGTCCCCCCTTCATTATGTTGAAGCCTTAACTCCCAACATGACTAGAATGTAGGGCCTTTGAAAGGTAACTCGATGTAGATAAGGTCATAAGGGTAGAACCCCCATAACAGGCTTAGTATTCTTATAAGAAGAGACACCAGAGCTTCTTCTCTCAGTCTTGTCAGGATCCTGTGAGAGGCAGCTGTCTGCAAGCCAAGAAGAGTCCTCATCAAGAACCAAATCTGCTGGTACCTTGATCTTGTTCTTCCCTGACTCCAACAAAACTGTAAGAAATAAATGTCTGTGGAAGTGTCAGTCGCTCAGTTGTATCTGACTCTTTAAGACCCCATGGACTGTAGCCCGCCAGGCTCCTCTGTCCATGGAATTCTTCAGGTAAGAATACTGGAGTGGGTAGCCATTTCCTTCTCCAGAGGATCTTCCCAACCCAGGGATCAAACCCAGGCTTCCTGCATTGCAGGAGGATTCTTTACTGTCTGAGCCACCAGGGAAACTCTTAAGTCACCCATTCTATGGTAAACTGTTACAGCAGCCAGAGTTGACTAAAATGACATTCTAATTGTGCCCAACTCCAGTGTGTTCTAAAGCACAACCTTTTAGGTTATTCCCCTGGTCAAAACTTTTGGAGAGCTTTATACTGATAGACTACAAACTTCTATACTTTTTAGCCAATCATTCAGGAACTACCCAGATTCTCAGCTTCCAGCCTACCACTCTAACACCATCCTCCACATGTTTATTCTTCTACCCCTGACTTGCCTCAGACTGCTCCCTTCCCCTGCACTATCCCGACATGTTCTGACACTGCCTCCTTTCACTTCAGGGTCCATTTCAGCTGCCACTGCATCCAGGGACCAACATAGCCAGAGGTCCTTTCTGCATCTCAACACCTCCTTCCTCTACTCACACCTGTCTTTTTCTAGTGCAATCACATTTTCCATGAGAGGATATAGTCAGAAGAAAAAAAATCACCTATATTTGAAACTGGCTTAAAGATTCTCTTAGGAGGACTAACACTATAATCCAAAACACCATTTCTCAAATGCGCCGAGGGGCCACATTATAGGGAAAAGGAAACAAAAACACAACCAGAACCACAAAGTCAGTCAGATGCTAACACTGACAAGTAGCTGTAAGAAACAAAACTGAGTATCATTTTTCACCACTGCTCCCACTGGAGCATCAACTACAGCAGTCAAATCACCACCACTCCCAACTCTTTATTTCGAAGACTATCCCCAGGAACATCAATGAAACTCAGATGATCAATGCATGTGCAGCCCCTGTCTTGCTCACCTGGCTGTGAGCTCCTTGGGGACAAGAGCCTGTGTGATCCAACTGATAAACTTTACTTAACACATCACTTTAGCTAGATGCTTTGGGCAAAGCCCTACATTTCACCTTCCCACAGAACCACTACGAAAGTTCTAAAGCCACTTTCAATTCTAAGACTATCAGATTCTATGAAATTAGTGTGCAGACCCTGTGGTCCCTGAATGAGGAAGGAAAGACAGATGCATGTCCTAAGAGCAGAGAGGCAGTGACCAAAATAATCCTACCAACTGGCTATCAGAAAGAGACCAGCTCTAACCTAACCCCCTACCTCTGCCCTATCAACAACAAGTCATTCAAAACGACATTCAAAATCCCACTAGGGTGCTCCACTGGCTAAGATTCCACATTCTCAATGCAAGAGCCAGGCTTGAACCACCTTGTCATGGAATTAGATCCCACGTGATGCAACTAAGAGTTTGCATGCTGCAACGGAAATCAAAGACCCCCCATGCACAACAAGAACCAGCACAGCCAAATAAATAAAAATAATAAATATTTTCAAATGGTCTTTTACCTTATTTTTTAAGTTTTCTTAGGGCAAGTAATTTAACTAGTGATTAAATAAGGGCGGCATACTGTTCCTACTTTTATTATATTACAAAATATTTTCTAACAAAACTTTCTACAACCTCAAATTACAACACATGAACTAGTTCTTCATAAACATTTTTGGATAAGCTTTGGTTTTCATTCTTTTATTTCACCTTCTGTTTTCTTATAAGCTCTAAGGGAGCCCATGTTAACACACTTCTTGGCATCCTGTTCTAAGTCATCCTGGTGGCTCATGTGCTGATTTTTACAGCTTCTCCCCTTGATATGTCACATTCCTCCCAGTAGCTCAATCCCATTGATTTCAACTCTATTACTCCTCTTTTTCTTCTCCCTTTTTAATGCTTAACTTTTATAGCCAAAGAATAAAGTAAAAATTCCATAACATCTCTAAATGAAACAGCTCAAGTGTTAACTTTATATCCACATTATTTTTATGTCTAACTACATAGTATATCCATATTCCCAGCTCCCATGTACTTGTACTTCTGGTGAAAATGAATCTGGAAATTAATGCTTTGAGGAATACTCCTTCCCAACTGCACCCCTAAAAAAACAATGGCATTTGGAAAACCTCCAAACAGGCAAGGCTAGAAACTGACAAGTCTTTTAGAATACAAGAAACATAAAACAATGAATGGGTGGACGTTGGGACCCAAGAAGCTCTGGGCCCAGAAGACCTTAGTCAGGCAACTTCCATGGGGAAACAGGGGCGCAGGGGTCCCCGTACAAGGGGAGGACCAGAACCAGGTTCAGTGCACAAGGGCCAGCAGGTCTCCTCACTCCTTCATGCCATGGTCTGCACCACTGGGGGAAGACAGGAAGACCTCTCACTGTAAGACCAGGTTCTGGACTGGATCCAGAAAAAGGCAAAACTATACAGAGAAAAGCAGGCAGTGGCAGGGAGAGAGAAGAAAATATCAAAAGAAACAAGAGGATTTCACATCAGATGAAAGTATAATAGAACAACGAGAAAAATAGTACATTAGGGTCATTTGTACATTTTAAAATGCACAAACATTTAAAAACACATACATATAAGAAATTAAGAACCAAAAATAGGCAGATATAAACTGAATAGTAACTTTAGAAATAAGAAATACAATCATGGCAATAAAAGTTCAACATAAACACACAACTGTACACAAAGAATTAATAAACCGGAAAATAACACCGGAGAATCCAGCCAGAAGGAAGCACTAGAAAAAGACTTAAAATTGTAAGAAAGTAGTTAAAGAAAAATGGAGACAGAATGGGAAGCTGTACTGTATAGTTAACAGAAGTCCATTCAAGAGTTCAGAGCAAAATACAGTTATTTTCAGAAGTGCAAACACAAAGGCAGTGACCATTCATAGACCCTTGGTATGGTTTAAAAGACAAGTGAACAAAGAGAAGAAGAGGGATACAAAAAACAACAGTGAATATGAAAACTGATAACATATATTGGTGAATTTAACTGCTAATTGTGTACTATCACAATCTGAATGCTAAAATAAACCTAAACCCTAGACCATAATGACAAAGCAGACTCAAGAGAACTGAAGTTTTTGTCTCTCACGTAGAGCAGGGTAAGAGTAAATGATCTGCTGAGCAAATGGTGCAGGAAAGACAAGTCAAAACCCAGGTGTGAACTTTGTCAGTTTTCAAAGATGCTCTAGTTTAAACATGGAAACCTGATTTCTCTCTTCCTCTAGATAAGCCTCCGGTATAACAGAAAATTTTACTTTGAAGAAAGAAAACAAGTAATACCACTTACAAAATCAGTGGAACATCTCTCTGATTTCACAGAGTAAAAATCAAAACATAACTGTAGATTTGGTCAACCAATGTACTTAAAGATGCTGTGTTTGTATCTTTCTTACTGGGTATTTGCAGTGAGGCAAATTCCAGGACCCTGTTTTAAAGAATCCTAGAATGGTATTCTTGACATTACCATTTCTAATATTAAGGGGAAAAAAACCTGAGGCAAGATCCCTCTAAAGAGCTTTTTTCTTTTTTAAACCAACACTTTAGGTATCTTTACACACATCAAGTCATAATCCTACAGCTGAAAAAAAATATTAGCACTGAATATAATGAATGTGTGCCATCAACCTCATCTGACTTATCTGATATCACTTATCCAGGTAAAATATCTCTATCTTGGATGCTATTACCATAATACAAGTAAGTCATGGACATTTGGGTCCAAACAATGGATGCATTCATTCACCCTCCCACCTTGAAATACAAGTCTGAAGTTGGGTCACAGATTACTTCATAAAAACACGTTTTTGGAGATAACATTAAGCCTTCAACATCCTCTAGTACACAGTAAACATTGGGCCAGTTTTACAGTGTTCACAGCAGGGCACGCTTCCTTCTTGGAGTTAATCCCATCAGGTGACTCTAGGCAAAGAGCAGGCCATAACCACTGTCAGACAACAGGGTTCCCAAAGACTATCTTGTGTGAAAAGCATTTGCTCTTCAATCACCTTAACCTTCGCTGAGAACAGGAGTATTAATGTCAATCCTATTCAATGCAGAAACTACTTTAGAGTGACTTAAGAAAGGAAGACAGTGAATGCTGTTACCGGAAGAGTAAAGAAAGATGGGTGCTTCGCTTCATCTTCATATTTGCCTTCAGCTGAACTTCCAGCCTCCATGGATTTGGACGTAGTGTTCTTACCAATACCCATCGTTAAGAGAAAAAGAGTAGCTTGGGGACTGAAGTGGTTGGAAGTTAAGGCTTGTCAACAGAAGAAGCCCAGGATCAGAGTCAGCTCTTCCAGTGCCGATTCTCAGGCAGAGATGAGCCCCACAAGTGCCATTTCTTAGCACCTAGAAAAAGAGAAAGCAGCCAAGTCATGTCAAGCATACAAACAACACAGGACACACAGACACTATGTTTCCTGCACAGGAAAGTCAGAGTACAATTATATCCAAACATTAAAAAAGCTCATCACTTAATCACTTTTCAAATCCTCATCCACCTTCATTTATAGTCATTAAGATTCTGAACCACCCTCTGAAGAGGGGGACCATCGAAACTGACTATCAAAAACATCAAAATGCTAGGGAGGAAAAAAATAGAAGAAGCATTTCTTTGACATGCATTACAGTATCTATCTTTTAGTCCAGCACTATCCAACAGAACCTTTCTACAATGATGGAAATATCCTACATCTGTCTTGTCCAATACATTCGTCACTAGTCACAGGATACTAAGCACTTAAAATGTGACAAGTGCAAGTCTTCCCTGGGGACTCAGTGGTAAAGAACCCAACTGTTAATGCAGGAGACACGGGTGTGATCCCTGGTCCGGGAAGATTCCACGTGCCACGAGGCAACTAAGCCTGTGTGCCACAGCTACTGAGCCTGTGCTCTAAATCCTGGGGGCCACGTCTGCTGCAGCCTGTGCACCCTAGAGCCTGTGCTCCACAACAAGACAAGCCAGCACAACGAGAAGCCCCCACACAGCAACTAGAGTAGCCCCCACTTGCAGTAACTAGAGAAAAGCCCACAGCAACAAAGATGCAGCCATAAATAAATAAATAAAATTATTTTTTAAATGTAACTAGTGCAGATACAGAAACTGAACCTCCACTTGTATCAAATTTAAGTTTGGATAGTGGCAATCATTGCCTGGAAAATCCCATGGACGAAGGAGCCTAGTGGGCTGCAGTCCATGGGGTCGCTAAGAGTCGGACACAACTGAGCAATTTCACTTTCACTTTTCACTTTCATGCATTGGAGAAGGAAATGGCAACCCACTCCAGTGTTCTTGCCTGGAGAATCCCAGGGACGGGGGAGCCTGGTGGGCTACCGCCATCTATGGGGTTGCACAGAGTCGGACACGACTGAAGAGACTTAGCAGCAGCTGCAGTGGTGATCATACTCAGCCACAGCCAACTTACTAGGATTGTATGGATCTTAGCTCCCCAACCAGGGAAGCTGCACCTTCAGCAGTGAAAGTGTGGAGTCTTAGCCAAAGGACCACCAGGGAATTCCCTAAGACAGAGAGAAAAATACCACATGCAAGTAGAGGGGAGAAGGGACAGGAAACATTCACTGGCACTCAGGTTAGAACAATGTCAGATCTTAGCATCAGTTAATTTCCCACAGAGAATGAATAAGCCAGACAAGCTGTCCTGCAAATGAGAAGGCAGGCCTACAAGGAGTTTGGAAAGACAAGTAGAAAACCTTTTGTTTAAGGAATTTTCTTAAGACGCCTCAATCAACAAATAGTTTAGATAGGCTGGAGAAAAACAGAAATATAAACAATAAGAAAACACAAAGCCAGAGAATTCAACAATTAAAGGGCAAAAAAGAAAAATAATAGAAATAGCTGCCAGAACGTCAAGTTGCCTCAATGGGATAGAGCTAGATACACAAACACAAAAATTTTTGAGGTGGCTCTTTCAGTTTAAATGTTCATCCACATTCTGCATTCATGTTCACATCACATCCATGACTCTTTAAAGCAGTGGCTCTCAGTGAGGAGTGATTTTTTTTTTCCTCCAGGGGATAACTGGCAATGTCTGAAGACACTTTTGGTCATCACAACTGGGAGATAGCTACTAGTAACTAGTAAGTGGAGGCCAGGTGTGCTGCTAAACATTCTGTAGAATGCATAGGATAGATAATTTTTTGTTGTATTTGATGCAAATGTCTTAGTCCAGCATTTTGCTTGCTTGCGAATCCTGTGAATGATCTTTTAGAATTGTTTTATTTTTATGTAACCAAATCCATCAGTCTTCTACAGTGTGATTTGGCCACTGCCATCCATCAGCTTTCCAAGATCTGAACAAAAAAAAGAGTGTGACAACAAGTATACCTAAATATATTAATAAAATCTTCCTGAAGAGACCCTGACAGATTTTTACCATGGCCAAGACCTTATGTTTTTCAGAGATAGGACAAGCAAAGAGGATGGTGAAAACTGTGGGGTCTTTATAAGAATACTTGCCATAGAGTCACATCCAGAGGGACCATAACCTCTTTGCTTTACATCCAGCCCCACTGCCATTTGCATGCCAGCAGAGCTTTCAAATCGACACTTATCCAAGTTAACTTTAGGGGAGACGAAAGAACTTTAATGTAGAATACATTTATTCTACTTGCTAGGGAAGACTGAAGGCAGGAGGAGAAGGGGACGACAGAGGATGAGATGGTGGGATGGCATCACCGACTCGATGGACATGAGGTTTGAGCAAGCTCCACGAGTTGGTGATGGACAGGGAGACCTGGCGTGCTACAATCCATGGGGTCACAGAGTCAAACATGACTGAACAAGTGAACTGAACTGAACCCATGTTAATTTTAGCTACAATGACATGACTTTAATGTAGAACACATTTATTTTACTAGGTTAATTTTATTTTCATGTTTGTTTCAGACGTATACGTCCATTGCAGGAGCCAACCCTCCCCACTGGCCCTCATCACCAGAAACAAAGAGAGATAAAATTCCATCTGGACAAGACTACTTTTCATCAAGTACTGGACTCCATTTCTCTACCCGATGTTTAACTGACCCTCACAAGCTTCCTCAAGTGTGCAGTCAAGTGGGCCTTAGGAAGCATTACTATAAACAAAGCTAGAGGAGGTTATGGAATTCCAGATGAGCTATTTAAAATCATTTAAAGATGATGCTGTACTCAATATACCAGCAAATTTGGAAAACTCAGCAGTGGTCACAGGGCTCAAAAAGGTCAGTTTTCATTTCAATCCCAAAGAAGCGCAAGGCCAAAACGTTACAACTACTGCACAATTGCGCTTACCTCACATGCTAGGCAAGGTAATGCTCAAAATCTTCAAGCTAGGCTTCAACAGTATGTGAAAGAAGAACTTTCAAATGTACAAAAATAAACTCAGTCGCTCAGTCGTGTCTGACTCTTTGTGACCCCATGGACTGGAGCCCACCAGGCTCCTCTGTCCATGGAATTCTCCAGGCAAGAAATCTGGAGTGAGTTGCCATTTCCTTCTCCAGGGGACCTTCCCAACCCAGGGATCAAACCTAGGTCACCCGCATTGCAACAAACTATTTACCAACTGAGCCACCAGGGAAGCCTTAAGTGTAGATGTACAAGCTAGATTTAAAACAGGCAGAGGAACCAGAGACAAAATTACCAACATCCACTTGATCATAGAAAAAACAAGGGAATCCCAGAAAAACATCTATTTCTGCTTAACTGACTACACTAAAGCCTTTGACTGTGTGGATCACAAGAAACTCTGGAAAGAGATGGGGATACCAGACACCCTTACCTGCCTCCTCAGAAACCTGTATACAGGTCAAGAAGCAAGAGTTAGAACTGGACACAGAACAATGGGTTGGTTCAAAATTGGGAAAGGAGTATATCAAGGCTGTATATTGTCACCCTGTTTATTTAACATATTCAGAGTATATCATATGAAATGCTGGGCTGGATGAAGCACAAGCTGGAATCAAGATTGCAAGGAGAAATATTAATAACCTCAGATATCCAGATGACACCACCCTAACAGCAGAAAGTGAAGTGGAACTAAAGAGCCTCTTGATGAAGGTCAAAGAGGAGAGTGAAAAAGGTGACTTAAAACTCAACATACAAAAAGATCATGGCATCTGGCCCCATCACTTCATGGCAAATAGAAGGGGAAAAATGGCAACAGTGACAGACCTTATTATTCTTGGGCTCCAAAATCACTGCGGACAATGTCTGCAGCCATGAAATTAAAAGACACTTGCTCCAAGGAAGAAAAGCTATGAAAAACCTAGACAGCGGGTTAAAAAGCAGAGACATCACTTTGCTGAGAAAGGTCTATATAGTCAACACTATGGTTTTTCCAGTAGTCATGTATGGTTGTGACAACTGGACCATAAAGAACGCTGAGCGCCGAAGACTTGATGCTTTCGAACTGGGGGACTGGAAAAGACTCTTGAGAGTCCTTTGGACAGCAGGGAGATCAAACTAGTCAATGCTAAAGGAAAATAACCTTGAATATTCATTGGAAGGGCTGAAGCTGAAGCTCTAATCCTTTGGCCATCTGATGCTAAGAGCCGACTCACTGGAAAAGACCTTGATGCTGGGAAAGATTGAGGGCAGGAGGAGAAGGGGGCGACAGAGAATGAGATGGTTGTATGGATCATCAACTCAGTGGACAGGAGTTTGAGATAGTGAGATAGTGAAGGACATGCTTCCCTGTCCTGGCGTGCTGCACTCCATGGAGTTACAAAGAGTGAGACCTGACTGAGCGACTGAACAACAACACAAGCTATACTGAGGGGACCCATCCACTCCCTTGTGCCGGTCTCTTACAGAAAAGCAGGCTTTGGAAAGTCCTAAAGACATAGAACCAAGTAAGCATAAAAGGTTTTGGGGCCAAAGAAAGTATAGGGCAGGAAGTTTGAGAAAAGTTTTGGGGCAGAGGGCTGCAAAGTCCAAGAAGATGGACAAATGGAGGGAAGAAGAGGAAGAAAAGGAGGAGACAGTGACCACTGAAAATAAAAATACATTCTTGAAAGTCCCAAAATGACAAAGCACTCAACAGCCAAGTACTCAAGATTTATGAAGATAGCTTCAAGGCCAGACACCACGCACTAACCTGAGATGAGAGTCTTTTATATGTAGAGTTGAACTTTCAAGTGGGGAAATGCCAAGGTCCAAAGACAAATGCAGCAAAAGATTTTAAACAGTGAAGTTTAGGGTCTATGTTAGAATTTGTGGTAAAACAGAAAGCAAAATCTGCCAAAAAACCTGAAATGGAAAAGTGTCCTCCCACAGTGCCTAATTGATCCTTCTTCCTACTCTGTGCAAAACAAAGAGAACAAGCAAGGCCAGTGCAATGTGTATACTGCATCACTCATTCAATGGACATGAATTTAAGCAAACTCTAGGAGACAGTGAAGGACAGGGAAGCCTGGCGTGCATCAGTCCATGGGATCACAAAGAGTCGGATGTGACCGAGCGACTGAACAAGTGCTATCTTGCCCCTGAGCCCAAGACAAGGGGAAAGATGGGGCTGAGGGATTAAAAAGCCCCATTATTGATTCACCAATAATGAAAATGATAATTATGACAGTAGTTATCCAGCTATGTGTCCCAGAGACATCTCTTAACTCTGATTATATAAACAAAAATTACTACTTGATAGGCACACTAACTCTATAAAAGTGGAAACTGAGCTTCAGAGAAATCAAAAGTAACTTGCCAAAGGACACATAGTTATAAGCAGTGCAGCAGCAGAACTCAAACTTTAAATCAGTATTCCTGTCCTAACAATGTTTATATAAACAAGACGTAAGCTCCAAGATGGCAGAGCTCCTTCTCCAGAGCTTAAGCCTGCCCTCCTCAGACCAAGAACTCCCAAATATGTGCACTTCCACTGCATAAACCATCATCTCAACAGCACAAAAGGCTCCTGTTTGTTTCATCTTGATAGCTCTACTGCAGCAGGAATGGCCATGCTACAGAAACTATCATACTATTCGACGGTGTCCTAATTAGCCAAAGAATTAGCCAAAGACATCCAGATTCCTTAACGAGGTTTCAGGTCCACTGTGAAGCCTACTATGAATCCTGCTATGCTGTGGTTTCCACCTTTCAGTTAGTTCCTTGATGGTGTCAGATCCTCCTCTAGCCCTCCGGCCCTGGCACATGCTGTTGTTCCAAACACATTCATCTCACCCATTTCCCTCAGGGTAACTCCATCAGTCTGACCTCTGATCACATCATAGCATCCGGGAACCATAAAGATGGTTATGACACAGCAAGATAATGTCTACCTGCTCAGTCAGACAAGTACAGAACAAGAGGCACTATCCCCAGTGCTGAACTTAGCACCTGTATTAAACACGCCCCAAAATATGTAGAATAAATGGTGCTTAAAAATTAATAATAAAGGTAAATCATATAATATAACATAAGACCTTGGTTTGATTCCTGGGTCAGGAAGATCCCCTGGAGAAGGGAATGGCTACCCACTCCAGTATTCTTGCCTGGAGAATTCCGTGGACAGAGGAGCCTGGTGTGCTATACAGTCCATGGGGTCACAAAGTGTCAGACACAACTGAGTGACTTTCACTTTCATATAATGTAACAATCATTCTTGCTTAATACTTTTATTTAATCTTGGAAAAGGAAATTAACAGCCAATATCAAATTCATCTGTGATACAAGAGACTGTTGTTGCAATTTAGTTGCCAAGTCATGCCTGACCCTTTTGCAGACTGTAGCCTTCCAAGCTCCTCTGTCCATAGGATTTCCCAGGCAAGAATACTGGAGTGGGTTGCCATTTCCTTCTCCATGGGATCTTCCCAACTGACCCAGGGATCAGTTACGTCTCCTCCACTGGCAGGCAGATTCTTTTATACTGTGTCACCAAGGAAGCCCAAAACCATGGTATGATCCTACAAAGGAATGAAACTATAGCCATTAAAAAGATAGCACAGAGTAACGATAACCCTATATGCAAAACAGAAAAAGAGACTCAGATGTATAGAACAGACTTGTGGACTCTGTGGGAGAAGGCAAGGGTGGGATGTTTAAAGAGAACAGCATCGAAACATGTATATTATCTAGGGTGAAACAGATCACCAGCCCAGGTTGGGTGCATGAGACAAGTGCTCGGGCCTGGTGCACTGGGAAGACCCAGAGGGATTGGGTGGAGAGGGAGGTGGGAGGGGGGATCGGGATGGGGAATACATGTAAATCCATGGCTAATTCATTTCAATGTATGACAAAAACCACTGCAATGTTGTAAAGTAATTAGCCTCCAACTAATAAAAATAAATGGAAAAAAAAATAAAATAAACACTTAAAAAAAAAGCACAGAAATACTGACATGCAGAAATGTGTACCCTAAGTTATATACAACAACTGGTATTTTAAAAAAAAAAACACAGTATTATATTAACAGAAATAAACTAGTCACAGAAGGACAAATACCACACAACTCGACTTGTATAAGGTATCTGAAACAGTCAATCATAGAAGCAGAGAATAGAGTGGTGGTTGCCAGGAACTGGTGTGGAGGGGAAAGTGGGACATTGCTTTTCAGCAGATATAAAATTTATCATGCAAGATGAATAAGTTACAGAGATCTGTTGTAGTTAACAATAATGTACTGTTCACCTAAAAGTTCATTAAGAGGGTTCAGTTCAGTTCAGTTCAGTCGCTCAGTCGTGTCTGACTCTTTGCAACCCCATGAACTGCAGCACGCCAGGGCTCCCTGTACATCACAAATTCCCAGAGTTTATCCAAACTCATGCCCATCGAGTTCAGTGATGCCATCCAGCCATCTCATCCTCTGTCGTCCCCTACTCCTCCTGCCCCCAATGCCTCCCAGCATTAAGAGGGTAGATCTCAGTAATATATAACAATATCAATTTTCTAAAATGATGCAATGAATGAAAAGGATTAAAAGCAATTTTAAAAAATTATAAAAGCAGTATGTACAGCAATAACTCATTGTGTATGTGTAAGTGTGCCACATGCATAAACACACCAAAATGCTAACTGTAATGTTGATTAGTGGGACAGCAAAGGACTTATTTTCTTCCTCTTATTCCTCTGTATTTCCAAAAGTTATGTACTTAACAATGAAAGCTATGCTCACTTTCTCCCCCAAGAGCCACATCAGCACCCAGTTCTTCCCTGCTATTAAGAATCAAATCCAGAGAAGTGATCATTTCTCCTTACCAAGGGGATACAAAGCAAAGAGGTATAGAATACAGTTCTCATGTTTAAAGTTGTAAAGTAATTTTTGTTGTCAGAAGAGCATGGAGAAATGCCAAGGATTTGTAAATTACACTTAGCAAGTGAAGGAGGGAACTCACAATAAAAGAGGTATACCATGACTCTATGTTGAAACCACTTAAGAACTTTAAAAATACCTAGAGTCTATTGAATAGGACTGCCAAGCCTGAACATCTAGATTTTGTTTAATTCTCCTGCAGCCAGAGTTAAAAATCACTACCTTAGAGCAAGTAAGAAATCACTATAGACTTAAAAAAATAATAAATCAACCTCAATAAACATAATGCTGACATGGTGGGAAAATAGCAATTCGGGAAATTCTGCTATAAGTAAATAGAAAAGTAAAATAATCAGATCTTCAACAAACCTTTCAATTCCCGAAAGACTGAGCCACTAGCTTTCTAGCCATCAGAGTGTGTGTGTGTGTGTGTGTGTGTGTGTGTGTGTGTGTGTGTTGGGGGGGGGTGTGTCTCTAGCCATCAGGGTGTGTGTGCATGCTCTTTGTGACCACACTCTTTGTGACCTCACGGACTATAGCCCCCCAGGCTTTTCTGTCCACGGAATTTTCCAAGGAAGAATACTGGAGCAGGTTGCCATTTCCTACTCCAGGGGATCTTCCCAACGCAGGAATATTGCATCTCTTGCATCTTCAGCGTTGGCAGGCCACCAAAAATCATGCACAAATGCAGAATAACAATTCTTTATAATTAAATGTATTTATTTTTAATTGAAGGATAACTGCTCTACAACATTGTGCTGGTTTCTGCCAAACATCAACATGAATCAGCCATAGGTATATCTGTGTCCCCTCCCTCCCCATCCCACTCCTCTAGGTTGTTACAGAACCCTGAGTTCCCTGAGTCACAGCAAATTCCCATTGGCTACCTATTTTACCTATCGTAATGTATAGGTTAACCAGTAGAATAACAATTTTTAATCAATGTTTATTTCATGAGCTATTCAGTCAGTGATCATTTCTTTTGCACTGAATTTTTTTATCTGACCATTTCTCCCTTGTCAGTGTTAACTCCTTCAACTATGACTTACCATTTCACCCCTGTAAACATTTCATCTTTATATTCAAAAAGCTTTAGCAGATCTGATTAAAAAACAACTGTCAGTCCAAGACCAGCCTTCCCTTTGGCCCACGTCTCTTCAGAACTCTTCGTAACACACTACAACTGCCAAAGGTCCAGGCTCTAGACTCCTGCATCCTGCTACACCTACAAATGCCAACTCTTCCAACAGTACCTTTTCGGTCTTGCCACAGAGGTTCCTTCAAATTTGAGCAGCACCAATTGGTTATAATTCATTCAGTTTTCCAGGTAGGGCAGCCTGCAATTCTTGGACAGCCTCTCCACACAATAGCATCAAGCCCTTGAACCACACAGAAAACCCCACCTCAAATAGTAATATCTTAGACTTGAATCTCCTGCCACAAAACAACATAGGTCTGAGAGAGATCCCTATAGCAGGGAGGTTCATGTATAGCCTTTGAGAATTTGTGACTAAGTCTGACCTTCAGGTTGTTGGGTGTTGTGTGAGTGCTCTTCAGTTGTGTCCGACTCTTTGTGATCCTATGGACTGTAGCCCACCAGGCTCCCGTGTCCACAGGATTCTCCAGGCAAGAAAACTACAGTGGGTTGCCATGCCCTCCTCCAGGGGATCTTCCCAACCCAGGATCGAACCCGAGTCTCCCATATCTCCTGAACTGGCAGGCGGGTTCTTTACCACTAGTGCCACCTGGGAGGCCCCCTGTCGGGTGGGTAGGGAGTTCTTAAAACAACACACAACAAATGGAGATGAGGTACACATTTACCCCAAAAATACAGCACTGAATAAACACTACATTGAAACCATAACTGCACAGCAAATCCACTGTTTGATCTAGATACAAAACCTACAGTTCTCCAAAATGATACAGAATAAGAAAGAAAAGAATAGAGAGTAAGAATCAGTGGTTCAGATCCCTAAAACTCAAGTGGGAATCTTATTCAGTATACAGATTTCTTCTATACAAATACTGGCAGAAAAATATTCAAAGTTATTGTTATTATTATTATTATCAGAGCTTCCCTAGTAGTTCAGCTGGTAAGGAATTGGCCTGCAATGCAGGAGACCCTGGTTCAATTCCTGAGTCAGGAAGATCCCCTGGAGAAAGGATAGGCTACCCACTACAGTATTCTTGGGCTTCCCCTCTGGCTCAGGTGGTAAAGAATCTGCCTATAACGTGGGAGACCTGGGGTTTTATTATAACATTTCCAAATTAAAGACACAGAAAAGTCTATTAACAGGCAAATAGATAAGCAAATCATGGTGGGTCCAAACAAAGGGGTACTCAGCAGTTAGAAGGAAGCAACTATTGATGTACCTAACAAGGAGAAATGGCAGATACTACTTTGAGTGGAAGAAGCCAGACACAAGATATCTTGCCTGATTCCCTATAGAAAAAAATAATCTTTGGTGGCTGGAAGCAGAGAGTGGTGGCCTACAGAGCAAAGGTGGGAAGAAGGGACTCCAAAGGCAGAGGAAGGAACCTGTGGAGTGACAGAAACGTTCCATATCTTAATTATGATTCTGGTGGCTCCATTCACTGGCTTCCTGGTGGTTCAGATGATAAAGAATCCACCTGCAATGCAGGAGACCTGGGTTCGATCCTTGGGTTGGAAAGATACCCAACAGAAGGGAATGGCTACCCACTCCACTATTCCTGCCTGGAGAATCTCATGAACAGGGGAGTCGGGAGGGCTACAGTCCACGGGATCAAAGAGTCGGGTACAACTGAGTGACTAACACTTTCACTTCTTCCATTAATTGTATGTAAACTATGGCTCAATAAAATTGATTTTAGAAGAAAAGAAACTTAATTAACTCTCATTCCACCAACATTAAAAAATGTCTCTTCCCCCAAATTCTGATTCCATAGACCTGCATTGAAACTTGGGGCTGACATTTTTAACAAGTGCACAAATGTTCTGCTGCTAGTGGTCAGATCAACACCTTTGGACTGGGCAACCTGGGGTGGGATCAAGCTATGCTCTCTACGAGCAAAAATGTATCTAGACAGGTAAGAGTATATGACCAAGAAGGAAAACTCTGGAATAAGTAAACTCAAAACCTGAACTTGCCAAGTGGTAGTCTGGTCCTTCCGAAGACACAAACAAGAACTTTCAGAGCCAGCCAGGTTCAATGATAAAGCACATTTTAAAAGTCAATCTATGACTCTCTGCTTAAATCCCATCATTAGAGGATTATAGTTCAATTGTGGCTCTCCATTAAATTCTGTTAAATGCTAACATGTGACCTAAATACTTGTAATTCAAGCCAAAAGAAAGATTACTGGGAAAAATATCCTCAACTTGTACGTGATCAAACTCCCTTTAAATATAATGACTTAAAAAAAAAAAAATAAATAAATAAATATAATGACTTAAATGGTTGTCTAACATAGAGTCTTGCTTTAGGGTTTAAAATTCAGTTTAAAATTCTGACCCTGGCTAGCTATCATTATTCCATTTAAGCAGTAATGAAATGAACCTGTAAGAAGTGGTTATTATTTGATCTTGTGATTACAGCTAGGCTCACAGGCTATAACTAGTGGGGGGTGGGAATCATTCTACAGTCATTTCCAAAACACTCTTGAGAACTCTTGCTCTTATTTTTCAAACTGCAAGTCACCATCCACTAATGGGCCAAGAGATCAACTTGATCTCAACCAGAATTTGTAGAACAATGAAATTTAACAGAAAAAAGAAAATCCAGAGCACACCTCACAAGGTAGGGGTAACTCTTATCAAGGTAAAAACTGTGGGTCAGTCAAAAAGAGTCTAAAAGTCAATAATGTAAACTAAAGCTCTGCCCAGTGACACAATATGCATATTTCAAGCACTCAGTTTAATACATGTTATTTGCTGAACTTTAATATACCCACAAAAATAATTTGCCAAAGTGATACAAGATGACAACACTGATAACAAAATATAACATCACCTTGCCTTAACAATGGAGAGAGTACCCAGAATCATGGCTTCAGAGTGGCTTTTCTTTAAAATCTTTCAGAGCCCTAAACCAAAACACCTCAGTAACAGCATTCAAGACAGTATCTGTTTACATTGCAAAGAGTTGTGTAAGCTTCTGGCACTGTCTTGGTTTGTCAATTTGTTCTCAAGAAGGAAATTCTTAAAAAGTCAAATAGAACCTGGTTTTCTGAAGGGGAATTAGGGTTGGCTGTCAGGTTTCATCTCAGAAACCACCTGCTAAGAACCTCAGGAGCCCCAGGACCAACGAGGAGCCTATGGTGCAAGCCTATAGGGAACTTGGAAGGGAAAGGCCCTGGGACGAATGTTGCTCGACTACTTAGTGAGTGATAGTCACTCAGTCATGTCTGCCTCTTTGTGACCCCATGGACTGTAGCCTGTCAGGTGCCTCTGTCCATGGAATGTTCCAGAATACTGGAGTGTGTTTCCATTTCCTTCTTCAGGGCTTGACTACTTAGGAATCACCTAAAAATGGAGTCAGGGTCCTCAACAGAGGAGACACAAAGCCACTGGATAGACATGGCAAATATTCTTGGCACATCTATGGTGTGAGGTGAGTGAGGAAGACCATTCCCAATTCAAAGCAAATATTTTTGGAGCATAAGATGAAATGATAAAATGATAGATGTTAAATAGTATTCTCTGAATGCAGAAGAACCCTTTGGTTTCTTCCAGAGACATGGCCTGGGAAGTCCTTGGTACAGAATAACGTCTAGTCCCAAGCTAAACTCTAAATCCTAAAGAAGCTTAGATCCAGCTGATGTCAGTCTACACACAGCCTGAGCCATGAAAATTGCTGGTCATGCTATCTGGAGAAGATGACTCATCGGTTGCTCCATTAGAGGAAAACTGGAGTCAAGTTTACAGTAAGAGGACAAAGCAACTGATGTTCTGTTAGTTTGATGGCTCTAAAATACAAAGTCATCATTAATCTGTTTTTCTGACTTAATGTAGGTGTCAAACGCTGTGGCTAGTATCATCCAACAGAAATCTTTTCCCCAAACTTTATTTAAAATATTAAGACCCTAAGATCCATCATCCTCACTGTGCCTCTCCTGTCCCAAATATGACCCATGCAAACCATGCTGACATGCAGGGTTCCCAGGTCTTAGCTCAAAAAGCCTCCTCCTATAGGAATTATTTCTGGGTTAGTTGTCCCTCCACTTTCCTGTTTACATGGTACACAGTTTCTTGGTCCAGCTCCCCAACCAGGCAGGGACTGGGCAGGGACACGGTGTTTACCAGATAAAAGGCATTCAAATATATGGAGACAACCTGAGCATTTTTCCAAGCACCAGTAAGCCATACAAAATCAAAACAAAATCTATTCCCTGCTCTCCAGATTTGCTCAAGGAAAACATATGGCCAGGATAAGAGAGAAGGCAAGGGAGAGGTAATAGAGAAGGTATAGCCTGTGGGCCAGGATTAAAATATAAATAGATATTTGAGAAAACTCAAGCAGAATCAAGATGCATTTTATTGCATTTACTTCTGTGTGATTTAACATGTCACTTTTTGTACAAATGATTTTTATTGAAACACTATTTTTAATGTATTAATATTATTTTTAATGTACAAGAGCACTGAAAAAATAATTTTACAGGCAATCTTAGGGGCAAAATGTGCAAAACTGACTGCCTATCATATCCAAGATACAAACATAATTTCACTTAAATTTATTCAAATGATAGGAGGGGTTGTTATTATCCCCACAGTTTAGAAAACTGAGGCACAGAGAGGTTGACATACCCTTGGACAAAAGCCAAGGGGAAGTGGCAAACACACCAATCACTGAGAGCACGAAAACTGCTCCTATTCCCTCATGGACTGACTAACAGAAGAAGGCTCTCAAGATGAACTGCCAGTAAAGGCCTGAGATGTTAGGTCTGATGGTCATTTTGGAGGAAGCTGAGCAAAGTCTCAGTTACCATCAGGGAATAAAAAGACACTTCTTCTACACCTCCAAGTAACCTTTGTCATTTGATACTCCCCCACCTTTCCAGCACAACAGCAAGCCTGAGTGCTCAAGTAATCTCCAGGGGATGGCCCTGCCCTGCCAACTCTGCCCCCTCAGTACCACTTCAGCTCCTGCTTCTCCCTCCCTTTCCAGCACAGCTGAGGACTCATTTGTCACCTCTAGCTACTGCTGCCACTGCTGCCCCCACTGCAGAAGAGAAGGCACTGCTCATGCGCTGGGAACAGCACTTTGATGCTTCAAGCTCTAAGTGACTTACCAGCTCTCTCCTTGAATTACTCTTCAGACTAATCCACTCCTCTTTGGAATGCTCTCACCTTTCCTCTGCCCCAACTGTCAAAACAAAATTTCTTTCTTGCACCTGCAGAGAGAGGTCAAGCTCTACCTTTCCCTAATTTCCTGACTACCCATTATATCTGCTGTTTTGCTGGACTTTGGCACACTTGCTTCTCTCAACTACCTGCTCTCTTCCTATAATCTGGAAGAAATCCCATTTGCAAATCTCTTCTGCAATAATTTTTTTCTCCTCACTCACCCCTGCTGCCCCCTATTCCAGTTTACTGAGTTCTGTCTCCTCCCCACAGGTGCTCCCAACATAAAAAAAGGGGTGCTCTGCAATTTCACCTACCTTGATGGACCACCTGATGGCTGAATAGTGGAATGTCCTTAGTCTCTCAGTTGTGTCGGACTCTTTACGACCCCATGGACTGTACAGCCTGCCAGGCTACTCTGTCCATGGGGATTCTCCAGGCAAGAATATTGGAGTGGGTTGCCATGCCCTCCTCCAGATGATCTTCTCAACCCAGGTCTCCTGCATTGCCAGCAGATTTTTTATCATCTGAGCTACCAGGGAAGCTACACTAGGGTTTAACTACACTGCACTGCAAATACCTGGGGCTGGGACACTAATTTTTCTCCAGACTCACACCAAGTACACAGTGACTGAAACAGCTTTTCCTTGACTTTCATTAAATGGGAGCCTTTTTCCTGACCTTTAATAAACATCCCATACCTTTCTTTTTTTTCCTGCAGAGGAGCATGTTCCTCCTAACCTATTTAAAAAAAAAGAAGAAAAAGAAAGAAAACAAAACCACATCCAATTGATACAGAGACTGCAATTCCTTAGAATCCTATGGCACAGATGTATAGCTTTTGTTGGTGTCTAAACCTGACATTTTTACATCCCACAACTTTAAAAGAATTTAAAAAATGGATGTATTCAGCTATAAAAGAGGCTCCAGCTCTCTTTGAGGTTTGTTTAATCTATGTTCCTCATTGTCTGTGTACTTACTTTTCTTCAAACCCCTAAAATTCTGTATAAAAGAGTACACAAGCCCTTGAAAGTCCCCGGACTGGACCTCATTCAGAGAATAAGGTAAATGAGCACCTGAAAAACACTGAATCTAACTTTTTTGGGTCCAAGATACCTGGCACACAAGAATTTACTTTCCTGACAGATCTAAGGATAGAATCTATGCCCCCTGCATTGGGAATTCAAGAATCTCAGCCACTGGACCACCAGGGAACTCCCTGAACTTAACATTTTAATTGCTGCAGATCAGATTTTTTACTGGCACTCTCACATATTTAATGAAGAGCATTGTCTTCTAAAAGTTGCATAAATGTTAAGGTTATTTACATTCAAATAATGTCTGACAGCACCAAAAAAGACTTTGGAGATTTTCTAGTAACTCAGCTGGGGAAACTCAAGCTATAGGTGCCTTACCCACCTACAGAGCCATGTATTAGCCAAAAAAAAAAAAAAAAATACCCCCCAAAAAACCAGCATACAGTCATAGATAGGGACACACGCAGCCACAGATGCAAATGCATGGAAACAGACACCCATGAACTCAGATGCACAGACAGACACATACAGACGCAGACGCTAATTTCCCAAAGTACAGCTTATGTACCAAGAAATGGTCTTACCTGAAGAATGAAATCTTACTGTAGTATCTCCCCAAAATACTTTGTACTCACTGCCCCCACCCACCAATTCTGTGCTGGGCTCTGCTCAAGGATGGGATCATTCTGATGCTCAGCATGAAATGCTTCAGGTGCTGAAGGAATTTCGGTTTTTATAACCCACAGAGGCTCACCAAAATTGTATAACCACCCCACCTAGTCAGAAATGCTATCTACTTTGTATTACACAACAGCCACCACCTGGTTACAAACTGTTACTGCAGGCCTCCAGTATGGTCTGTTTACCATCAATCTGTAGCCGGTTTCTATGTGGCAGGCTGGATACCATTGTGGAAACCAAGCAACTGCTGGGATTACATTTCTCAAACTTACACAAATAAGGAAAATTAAAACCTATCTTTACAACCCCTTCCATTCAGATGAACAAGTCCACCCACAATGCTTTCTGCTCAGTGAAAAGGGAGATTAATTTTATTCCTTTTTTTTGGGGGGGGGGGTCATTTTTCATTTCCCCAATCAGGGGCCCACAGACAACTGTTTTCAAAACTCAGAGACTTTCAGAGATTAAAAATATATCTGAAGGTATGATTTCTTCATTAAATGACAGGCAGAGCCAACAGTAACTGTTACATTGAGAGCTAACTCCGGGGTCCCAGCTGGATGTGGCACCTGTTGTGTGCACTCCCAGCTGCAGAGGCCCCACCAGACAGTGGAAGTGCCCATGAAGACACGGAAAGGGGCAGATATACACTGAAAGGGAAGAAGCTGCACCTGCGATCAGACTTTGTCCTTTCCAGTTCTGACCTACCAAAGGACTGCCAAAATCTGGGCAATGGGTACCTCAGCTCTTCTGTGAGAGGACAAATACTTGCCTTCATCTTGCCAACACCACTGCACTTCCCAAATTCAAACAGAAAACCAAGAAACTCAGATGAGAAACAGTCAGACAGAAGATGCATCTTGGAAGACGAGATCCCTGAGATAAAAGCAGAAGAGGGAGCAGGACAACTTCTGGAGAGAAAAGCAGCAGTAAGTGTTACTTATTCATAAGTAATCTTAAGGAAGTCAGCAATGAACATAAGAGGAAGATGCCACTGGACTAGGGGAGAAGCTATAGCAGAAGCCAGAGGGATGGCTGGAAGCCAAGCACTTCAACTGTTCAGGGGGCAAAAGATCACAACTACAAGTGCCCAAAACACAGGTGACATGTGACACATTCAACCCACCAGGTAACATGCCAGGTAGTCCCTTGCTCCAAGATGAGCTAACCTATGGAAAAAATATCTAGCCTATGGAAAAAATACTCAAGTTTCAGTATCCTGAATACAAGAACTATAAACAGGATGTTCTGTGAAGACAAGCTTCAGAGAGGTTCCACTGCAGGAACCAAAAGAAAATTTCAATTTGGAAAAAAGGAGCAAAGGAAAAAAAAAAAAAGACAGTTGAGTATAAACACAGGAAATAGGATCAAACAATTACATGAAGAAAATGGTCTAAGACCAAGAGACAACAAGCTGGGGTGGGGAAGAACTATGAGGAAACAAAAAGCACAGAATTAGTTTAGAAGCAATAAAAAGAAGTGAAACTGCATAAAACAACAGAAAAATGAAAGGTAAAGGACAAGCCTGAGAAACTCCTAGACATGGAAAAACCCAGAAAGGCAATAACAGTTCAGAGATGAGTATCATGGAGGGGGGAAAAGCAAAGAGCAAAGTCAAGACATGAATAATCCAGTGCTTCTTATATGGACTTAAAAACAAAAAACAAAGAAGCCAGTCATGCTGCAGGATTCCATTTATATGAAATGTCTAGAATAGACAAATCTATAGAAACAGGAAGATTAGTGGTTGCCTAGGGCTGGGGTAGAAATAGGGGACAGGAATGGGAGTGATTTTCCAAGGCAGTAATAAACACCAGAAGTCAAAAGAAAATACAGATCTGTAAAGAACTGGAGAGAAAGGTTTCCCAAAGAATTTTATAATCAAACAAGTTTCCCTTTGTGTGTTAAAGCCAAAAACTTCAGAAATGCATGAAATAGAAACGCAAAGCCTGGGGCTATATTCTAGTCATGTAAGAGGAAAAATTCAAGGAGGTCACTAATAAACAAGACTGCTAACAATGTATGGCAGCCAAAACCATCAAGATTAGAACTTAAACCCAGTACATCAAATTATTCTCTAAGCATATACTGAAAGGAAAAGTATTAGTCACTCAGTCGTGTCTGACTCTGCAACCCTATGGACCACAGCTCTCCAGAATCCTCTGTCCATGGGATTCTCCAGGCAAGAATACTGGAGTGGGTAGCCATTCCCTTCTCCAGGGGATCTTCCAACCCAGGGACCAAACCCAAGTCTCTGGCACTGCAGGCAGATTCTTTACCATGTGAGCCACTACATAATGCTCAAAACGCAGTTAAAAACAAAGCCGAGTGAACAAGAGAACACTGAAGACTGAACACAGAAAATGAGAAGATGATGAGGCCATTCCACACAGACAGGAATGGAAAAAATACCGTGAGATTTCAGCTATGACAACTGAAGAAAGCTGTTTTCTATTTTTTTTTTTTAAATTTAAAAGAAACCATTATTAGAATTTGAAGACTAAAACTACAGACTAAAACTAAACCTGTAAATTAATTTCATTTCATTAAAAATATTCCCTGTTTTGTCAAAAAGTAAATTCTACGACAGACCCTAAAAATGAAGCAAGCGGAACTCCCTGGCGATCCCATGGTTAAAAAAATCAAACAAAAATAGACCCTGTGCTCTTTTTTAAAAGTTCAGGATTTGTAAGGGATCAAACTGAAGGGACTTCAAAGAAATTGTATATTCTACCAAGACCTCAGTCCTAGTGCATCAATTTGGAAATCAGTGGCGTGGCTGCTCTGTCACACTCTAGGTCCCTTGATTAATGGCTCTGAGGGCATAGGCTATAAGAGGTGGGAGACGGACTTCCCTGAACATTCAGTGGTTATAACTCCAAGCTTCCACAGGACACTTGGGTTCAGACCCTGGTTTACTTAAATAGTAGCAATAATTGAGATTAGCCCCTGGATCTTCTGATAAATGTCAGAAGTCGAAAGAAAATAGAGATCTGTAAAGAGCTGGAGAAAAGAGTTTCCCAAAGAATTTTATAATCATATGGAAACTAAGAACATGTGGTGCTGGAGAAGTCTCTTGAGAGTCTTTTGGAAAGGAAGGAGATCAAACCAGTTGATCTTAAAAGGAAATCAACTCTGAATACTCTGGAAGGACTGATGCTAAAGTTGAAGCTCCAAAACATTGGCACCTGAAGCAAACAGCTGACTCACTGGAAAAGACCCTGATGCTGGGAAAGGTCGAAGGCAGGAGAAGAGGGCGACAGAAGATGAGATGGTTGGATGGCATCACCGATTCAATGGACATGAACTTGGGCAAACTCTGGGAGATGGTGAGGGACAGGGAAGCCTGGCATGCTGCAGTCCATGGGGTCCAAAGAGTCAGACACCAACTTGGCAACTGAACAACAACAATAATTGTTATTTTTAAAAGTCAGACACAATGGAATTCATGCCAGAAAGTATTAAAAGGGAGAAAAAGGATCAGTTTACATTGCTAAATTATAAAATTAACAACAGAAATATGTTAATTTTTATGTTCTGAACATTATTTCACTGAAATAAGGTCCATAATGGTCATCAACACAGAAGAATGACTAACATTTTATAAACATACCTACTGATCTCCAAGAAGATAGGAGGCAAGAGGGTAGAGGGGAAATGAGCAGAGACTTGATCTCCATGTTAATTCTATTGTGCATCGATTAGAGAATCTGACCAATATAATGAATAAAGGCTAATATAGTAAGTATCAAACTGCACACCACAGAAAATAGAGCTTTATTTTCAATGGCTAAGAAGCATTAGTGAAAACTGACCACCATGACAAATGAAAATTTCAGCCTCCACATAAAGAATACTTCTCCTTGTCTGATCATGTTAAAAACAGATTTAAAAGAATTATCAACCAAAAAAATTTAACAACTTCAAAATTTTCTGCCTTTCTCCCAAATATGTTAGTTCAAAGGTGAAACTAAGACTGTTAAAAAATATTCTTATAATTAAAAAAAGAATAAGCAACAAAATACTCTAAAAAAAGTTAAAAATAAAGAGAGGAAGAGAAAATAGCTAAGAAATAAGCAGCAGAGTTGATAAATTTGATAAATACATCCAAGAGGGCTCTTAAACAAGCCTTTTGGCACTTCCCAGATGGCACAGCGATAAAGGATCTGCCTGTCAATGCAGGAGACGCAAGAGACACAGGTTTGATCCCTGAATCTGGAAGATCCCCTGGAGTAAGAAATGGCAACCCACTCCAATATTTTTGCCTGGAAAACTCCATGGGAAGAGGGGCCTGGTGGGCTCAGCCCATGGGATTGCAAAGAGTCGGACATTACTGAGCATGCATGCACAAGGCCAAGGCAGATAGAGACCTTCCATTCAAAAACACACTGGGCTCAGATGCATATGCTACAGAGATCCCAGTCCTAGTGCATCATCCCTCTGCAACTTGGAAACCCAAGGCATTTCCCAGGCAAATGCCTTCCAGTATGAGGAAGTTTCTTCCTGTGCTGCTGCTGCTGCTGCTAAGTCACTTCAGTCCTGTCCGACTCTGTCTCAGTGCCAAAGCACTGGTAAAGGATGACAAGCTTGTCAATCATTTTAGAATCTAAGCACAACCCTGATTCCACATTTGACAAAGCACAGGAGAAGGAAAAAAGCTAGTATTACATTTCATATCAACAGGCAGAAGGGAGAAAACCATTAAGATCCAAAAAGAAAATCAGAAACCAAAAAGGTATTTAATAAAGCTCAAAATCAATTTTCAAATGAAATCTGTCATGCATTCCAATATAAAAGAAAAATGTCCTCAAAAAGAATCCCATCTCATGCCAAAAACCAATGAGACACTTTCTCTGAAAAACCCAGCAAGGTCATATTAAAGCCAAAAACAGAAGGGAGTGTGATGTCTCTATTAGAAAAGACTGTTCTGGAAGTTCTAATTCAGTACAAAAAGGACTTTAAAATTCAAACAACAGAAAAGGAAGGGGACTTCCGTGTAAGTCCACTAGTTAAGACTTCACCTTCCAATGCAGGGGGTGCTGGTTCAATCCCTGGTTGGGGAGCTAAGATCCCACGTGCCTCACTGGCAAGAAAAAAAACAAAAACCCAAAACATAAAACAGAAGCAATGCTGCAATAAACTCAACAGAGATTTTTTAAATGGTCCACATCAAAAAATCTTAAAAAATAAAAATAAAAAAGGAAGATAAAAGAATTATTCACAGATCTGTCTACAAAGAAAATGAGTTACAGGGGTGAGGGGGAGCACTGGAACCTGATACTTCAAAAAAGTAGCCATTTACAAATGGACAAAGGAAAACCCCATCCCATGTACTAGCATTAACTCATATGATAATCCTCTTTTAAAGTACTGTATACACACACATGCAAGCATGCTAAGAAAGCAAAAGATGACACCAAGCTCTTTAAAGTGGTCATCTCTGTAAAGTGTGATTATAACTGTTTTTACTTTGTGGAAAAGTTTTAATTTAAACTTTAGTTTTGTCCCTCCCAATGTATTAGAAGGCAAAATTAGTAGTAGCTCAATACTTAGCACCTATATATGGTTAGTAAATCTAGGACCAAAAATTAGGCAAAACAACCAAAAGGCTAAACATGGTCAAATACTGAAAGAAAAAAAAGTTTAATTCTTCAGAAATTATTATGTATTTGAAAATATCTAATTTGATTAATGTAATCTCTTATTTATATTTTTCCTTTAAGGACAAATGTAAACTCTTTTTTAAACCTTGTGCATTTGGTGATTATCTATTTCTGCCTTTCCAGATAAATGTTACATATTGACATTTCAGCATCCCTGTTTTTGTAAAACTGAGTAAAACAACAAAGAAGGTTTACAATTATCAACTGGACAAAGCTACTCTGATCCTGGTAATAAGACAAACTGGGGCAGAGGGGGCAGTAGGTAGGTTAGTGTTTGTGCTCAGTCGTGTTCAGTCAGACTCTGCAACCCTTTGGACTGCAGCCCGCCAGGCTCCTCTGTGCTGGAGATTTCTCAGGCAAGGATACTAAAGTGGGTTGCCATTTCCGAGAATTCTCCAGGGCATCTTCCTAACCCAGGGATCGAACCTGTGTCTCCTGCAACTCCTGCACTGCAGGGAGACTCTTTACCCTAAGCCATCAGGGGACAGGGGGAGAGAATTCTGTAAACATTAAAAGGAAATATATTAACAGCACCCTGTAGTGTTACAAGGACTTCCCTGGTGGCTCAGATGGTAAAGAGTCTGCCTGCAGTGCAGGAGACCCGGTTTGATTCCTGGGTCAGGAAGATCCCCTGGAGAAGGAAATGGCTATCCACTCCAGTATTCTTGCCTGGAAAATCCCATGGACAGAGAAGCCTGGCAGGCTACAGGACTTCATTTTACAAGACTAAGCGACTTCATTTTCTAGTGTTATAAGACAAATTAAAAAATGAAAATTATTTTATTAATATTTTGGAAAATTTCACACGAAAAAGTAGACAAAATTAAAATACATTTTAACTTCATATCCAACTTACTTCTGACTATGTATTGTTTTGATTCACATGGCAACTTCTCTACTTCATTAGAAGTGTCAAGAGACTACCAGGTGTTTGTGAGTCTGCTGCCATTCAATTAATAATTAAACTAATAAAAAGCCTAAATTTTAAGTTGAACACACAACCAACTAAATTCAGGCAACACTTCCCAGCCTCCCTTGCAGCTAGAGGTGGCCCTGTGATTATGTTTGGCCAATGGGATGGGAGATGAAATAAAGATGCTCTCCTTTCCGTTTTCCCACTGACTGAAGCAAACATCCTGAGTCATATGAATAAATCAATACTCTAGAAATGTTGAAACTGTAAGAAAAAAAGGAGCCAGATTATGTTAAAAGCTATTTCATATTTGTGTACATTGAAACAGCCAAAACTATACCCCAGCTCCAAAAAATAACAAAACACACGTAAAAGAATATCTGATGACAACATATTTAAAATAAACTCAGCTACTAAATTTTCAATAGGAAATAAACCAGTACATATTTCAAACCTGACTGAATGCTATTCTCCAGAGATGCATCACAATAAAGAATACACATTTGCATGAGGTGAATAAATTCACTCTTTCCCTTGACTACCAAAGGCTTCACTGGCAGACACTTAAATGCTGGCCTTTCATACATAATCTCAGAGCACAACTTGGAAGAATTCAGCAATAAAAGTAAAAATAAACTTTTTCCACTCTGAAAGTAAATCCATAGTGAAGACTGCATCCTTCAAACTGAAGATTCACATTACAGTGTGTTCTTGTCAGAACCTTGGCGTAGAATACAAGGGGTGGGAAAACAGAACTCACTGAGCATCCAGAAGCCCATGCTATAGACCATGCACAATTGTGCAGACCATGATGCATGGTGTAAGTGCAGGAAAACCATTATCCAGTGGGCCTCAAAGTCTTCCTCTGCAAAATAAAGATGTTGGTCTAAATCACTTTAGACCAACTGCACTTTTGCTGTTAGTAATGAAATAAGCATCCTCAAATTCAAAGCTAGGAGGGGGAGTGGTTTACATAAGTAGGTAGATGATGTTATTAAAATGAGGACTTGATACTCTTTACTGTAAAGTTTTAATACACACTTTACAGAATTAATACCAAAAAAATGTCCTCCAGTATATCAAAGATTCCATAACCATACGAACTTTGCTGAGAGCAGCAAGAAAAGTACACTTATAAGCTTTCTAGCAGCAACAGCCTGCAAATGTTATGCTGCACTACACCATCATTATTGAGTTACCCTAACACAATGTTGTAGAGAAGGCAATGGCACCCCACTCCAGTACTCTTGCCTGGAAAAATCCCATGGACGGAGGAGCCTGGTGGGCTGCAGCCCATGGGGTCGCTAGGAGTTGGACACAACTGAGCGACTTCACTTTCACTTTTCACTTTCACACACTGGAAAAGGAAATGGCAACCCACTCTAGTGTTCTTGCCTGGAGAATCCCAGGGACCGGGGAGCCTGGTGAGCTGCCGTCTATGGGGTCGCACAGAGTCGGACACGACTGAAGTGACTTAGCAGCAGCAGCAACACAATGTTGATTTTGAATTAAAGGGGGACTTCCCCGGTGGTACAGTGATTAACACTCTGCCTTCCAATGTGGAGGCATGGGTTCAATCCCTGGTCAGGGAATTGAGATCCCACATGCCTGCTCAGTAACAGGCAAATAAATAAATAAATAGAACAAAGAACCATTTAAAAATTTTATTTTTAAAAATGCAGCGGGGGGGGAAGGCAGTGGGGAGAACATGCAAGACCAAGGAAGGCAAAAATATCAACTACTTTAATTCATCTAAAAATATAATCCATTTTTAAATTTAATTCTTTGGGTTAAAAAAAATGACATTCCTATTACAATGGCTAAAACAAAAAGAAACTGCTAACACCAAATGCTAATAAGGACACATAGTAACTGGAACTCTCACACATTGCTGATGGGTTTATTAAAAATGGCACAATCACTAAAGCCCAGAAATACACTCCTGGTTATCTTATTAGCAATACACTTCAGAGAAATGACAACTTATGCTCAAACAAAGTCTGTAACATAAATGTTTATAGTGGTTTCTAATAGCCCAAACCTGGAAACAACATTCACCTTTGACTAATGAATGAATAAACAAACCATGGCACATGCCAATTAAAATGTGATCTCATTTCACACCTATCAGATAATGCAGGAATAAAAGAGTTTAATAATACCAAGTTTTGCGAGGCTGCCGATAAACAGGAATTTTCCCACCATTGCCAGAAATGTAAATTAGTTGAAATACTTGGGAAAATAATTTGGTAACATCTAGCAGGTTGAAGATGTGTGTGCCCTATGATCCATCAATGACACTTCTCCCCCATTTTACCAGTATGCAACCAACACATCAATAGGAGATAAGTCCTGGTATGTTTAAACAGTGGAATAAAACAGTGAACTCTAGCTACTTGGATCAACATGGCTTGAAAACATACTTGAATGAGCGAGGAGGCTGCAGAAAACGTATCACATGAAATCTTTTATTATGATTATAGGTTTTAAATCAGTCAATATTATACCTGGGCTTATGGATATAGAAACATGTGATACAAAAGTAAAAATGTGGACTGCAAAGTTACCTACAGGAGAGAAAGAGGGAGAGAGATTAGGATATAAAAAGGATATTTAAATGTTTTATTTTCTTATTAAAAAAAAACCTAAAGAAAGATAACATATTTAGATTTATTAGATTGCGGTATCGGACATGAGGGTTCACTCTTTCAATTTCTTTCTATTTGAAATGTCCCAATTAAAAACAAATTTTTAACACAGAATCTCTAGAAGTATACACAAAACACAGACAAAAACTGGTAAAAGCAATTGCATCCAGAGAGGTAAGCTGGGATCAGACAGGAGGGAGACTTACTTTCCCTGTCTGTCTTCATGTACTTTCTGAATTTTGTTCCATGTATATCCACTATTTTTTTTAATTACAAATAAATTTGATGTACTCTTCACTTCCAAGGGGGAAAAAGAAAACTAAAGTATTTTTATTTTGGATAAGGAAAGGCCACGAATGGAGATTCCAGCCCAGACTTGCCATGAATGAGCTCTGTCATCTTGGGAGGTGATTTAATCCACACTTCTCCAAGGGTTATGCCACTTCTAAAATCCTACCTTCTGTGAAAACACAAACATCTCTCCATAAACAAGAGATCAGAAGTTCTAAGTATACCAGCAAGGAGCAATAAGCAATTTTCCTGTAACTGGGTGGAAAACTTAGAATCTGTTATAACAGGTCTACATAGACCATCTGCAGTGATTGCCTCATGTCCTCTGCGGAAAAACGTGGGTAGAGATGTACACAGATATTCACTGTTACTCAACACTCAATGAGGCAGGAAGTTGAGGGAGTGCTTATCTGATGACTTATTTTCTTAATGAACTAAAAAGTAGAGGTCACGGTGAAAAGGAAAGAGGCCAAGGATGAAATCTGGGAAAGGGATGAGTAAAATGACTGACAAAGGAAAAAAAAAAAGTCAAGGATCTAACTGAGTCCAAAACTTAGAAATACGTAAAGAAAGTCATCATGCTAGCCGATTTCTCTCCAGCAGAGTGCAACTAACAACAACAAAAAGACAGAAAAGTTACATAAGTAGGACTGCACCAGGGACAAAAGCTGGCAAGTTATGCAGCCAGTTCAGAGAATGAGAAAACCAAGGTGCTGGTGAGATGAGTGTCACATGACTCCCTGGAGTCCACAGCAGGTAAGACAGATTGGGAAGCCTAGAGGAAGCCAGAGAACACCCAAGTACCCAAAGATCAAGGACCACTGGAGGAGAACAAATGAGAGTATGAAGGACAGAATGTTTGTAGAGGGGAGATTCTCCAAGCTCAAGGTTCCAAAGTATCATCTGGGAGATAACAAGGCCCAAGAAAGCTTAAGTGAACTGGATTGAAAACTCGCTGGAAAAGATAATGTGAAGGAAGGCAAGGTTGAAAGACTGGATGAGCCAACAACTTAGAGATGATGTTAGAAGACACAGTGCAAAGAAACAGAGCAAGGCAGGAGCCAACATCCAAGGCCACATAATGGCCAAGAAGTTTATAGATGATGGCAAAAGAGCAAAGGGAGAATGGTATCAAAAACGGGTGTGAGCTTCAGACAGACAGGCATTATGGTCAGAGAATACAGCCAGTTATCCTCATTACCTACAACTCTACAGCAGCTAGAGGATTCCTACTCATACTTCAGATCTCTGTTTAAATGATCGATTTCTCAGCAATTCCTTTCCAGTATCCTCAAAAGCCAAATTAAACTGCTCCTCTCCCTTCACTGTTCCCTTCAAAGCAATGACACAACTCATACCAATTCTTTATACACATTGATTCTCTTCCTGAGTTCATACAGCAAGGAATCCACATTTTCCTTAATCTATTTGGTTCCTAAGTTTGGACTAGCAAAATAAAAGATTTCAGAAAGGGAAGGGTATACCCAAGAATCTATCCAGGGCTGCCAGGTCAGGAAGGCAGGTTCTCTAACAAACAGGTTTTAGGACACCTTAGCCATACACACTCAAAAGTAGTTCACTTAGTAAGAATTTCTAACATATTAAGATTCCTTTTTTATTTTAATGTGATTCTCACTATACTACTGATGGGAATATAATTACGTGTAATTTTTCTTATGATAATATGAGAAATCCAGAAGTGCATAAATAAAATTTACTCAACAAACCATATAACTCCTAAATAATTTTTTTCTTTTTTAAAATACTTATTAATTTATTTGGCTGCATTGGGTCTTAGTTGCAGTATGCAGGCTCTCTAGTTGCATGCTCACCACAACTAGAGAAACCCCACATATAGCAACAAATACTCAGTGAAATACTTTTTTAAAGAATTTTTTTTCTATTTCTCAAGGTAGGGAATAAATGGATTAACATCTAGAAATACTGCCTATCAACTGATCTAATTTTGGTGGTTCAGTAACATTTTTTGGACAATGGGAAACCTCTACATTTGACAGGAAAAAAATGAGAACGGGGAAGCTGAGAGAAACATCTTAAACTATGAGTACATTTTATTATCCAGTCCTTCAATGGAAGTGGCTTCCATTATGAAATACTCAAAAATCCAAAAACTTAGAACTTGACAATTCAGTAGTAGATAAAGTGATGTGGTCTTGAGCTGTGCCACCCAATGCCACCAGCCCCATGTAACTACTGAGACCTGAGATCTGGTCAGCCCACCTGAGAACAATAATGAAGTAATAATTACTGATAATAATGAATTTTGTAACATTTTATAAAATATGTTACTAAAATAAATTTTACTGGTTTTAACTTTATTCACCATAGCTACCAGAAAATTATGTATGTGACTTCCATTATAATAGTATCAGACAGCACCAGTCTAAGAAAGTGGGTATTACTACTAATAAAATATGACCGAGGTTAAAAAAAAGTAGGTATCAGGGAAAAAAGTAAATGTTATTTCATAGTACATAACCATCATAATCAGATGCATTCAAAGAGTGTGTTCTGACACCTTTCTATAAATACACACATACACAACACAGGCATCTTAGTCCAAATATCAAAGCAAATCCTATATCATGTCCTAGATAATCAACTTTGCAGCCTGCACTGTGATAGATGGGAACAAGTGCCTTCACCTCATTTCTCACTCATAGCACTGAGAGGAGGAAGGGAAAAGGCCAGAGCTGAAATCACGTGGTAACAAGCACAAGCTGAAAGGCCAAAAGAGGAATCAGGAGCTCTTCTTAAGAAGCTCAGAACCAGAATAAATCCAAATAAAAACACAGGGCCCACCCAAGGGTAAACTCTACTCCAACCTAAAGGCGTTTTTTTTGCGGGAGCTGTGCTGGGTCTTCCTTGCTTGAGTTTGGCTTTTCTCTAGGGGCGGTGAGCAGGGGCTACTCTCGAGTTGCAGTTTCTCGAGTTTCTCATTGTGGTGGCTTCTCTCGTTGCAGAGAAGGGGCTCCAGGATGCACAGGCTTTAGTAGTTGTGGGGCATGGGCTCAGCAGTTGTGGTTCCCAGGCTCTAGAGCACAGGCTCAATAGTTGTGGTGCAGGGGCTTAGTTGTTCCTCAGCTTGTGGGATCTGGGATCGAACCCGTGTCTCTGGCACTCGCAGGCAGATTTTTTTTTTTTTTTTAATCACTGAACCACCAAGGAGACCCCAAAGGGGCTTTATAATTACTGAACTGCAGGTTCAGGTTTTACATGGCTAACCTAAAACAAAATACCTGCATTTAAAAGGAATTAACATCAGAGGGAATGGGACAAATTTACTGTCAATACCAAACAAAAGTCAGCAAACAACTTAAGCAATTCATATGTTTTAATCCAACACTAACATGTTGATTTTAAAATATATCCAACTGAAAAGACCACAGCTGTTCTAATATGCTTGGAATCTCTTTCATATAACCATTACGTAACTCTTCCATCTTCCTTCTTTCCCTCTCTTATGCAAGCTCTGTAATCATCATCAATGTTTATATAGTTTTTTGAAACTACTCAATTTCTCTCATAAATATTTAATTCTCTTGTTGCCACTGACTGAACTATTAATATAAACAACACAGCATTTCTATATGGCATTTTTAGTCATGAGAAAATAGGACACTGATGTCAACAGCATGAAGAGTTTGTAAACCAAAAACACCAGAATTACCAGACACAGTGAGGTCTCTCAGAAATCAGCCTCCAATAAAACAGAAATTCCCGTTCCCTGCTCAGTTTTTCATCCAGTATATTTATCCAAGACCCTCCAGATCTGTGGTAGTCAAACCAACTCCTAAAATGCATGTGAATCAGCCTCCAGTCTGCAGGCTCCAGGGATTGGGCAGAGCTATTGATCTCAGCCATGAATGCCCAGGCAGTGAACTGTCACCTGAATGCTCTTGATAACAGTAATGAAAAGTACTATTAAGCCTTTGCTTTTTCTTAGCTTAGTAAGAGCTCAGTATTTTAGCATCTGTACTGATAAGCTCAAAAAAAAAAAAAAAAAAATGGAATAAACCATCTGTTCAGCTAGCTTCCTGAACCACCACAACTATCTGAGCACTGAAATGGAAATTAAGAGTACACGTGAAGCAACATACCACCTAACTGAACAGACTGGGACAACTACTGAATTAAAAAAACACAGCATAATTATCAAACAGTGCATGAGAGCTCAGAAAAGTAGCAACTCAACAGGGCTTGAAACTGTTAGAAATGACTTTTGGAAAGTGGGACTTGGCACCAGCCTTGAAGGATGGACAGTCTTGAGCAGGGGATCAGCATGGAGTCCAGAGGTAGGCATGAAAACAGGTTAAAGAGGGCACACAGTGGGAGATGGAGGAAGAAGACCCCTCACATGGTCAATGGAGTCTCTGAAGTTCATGTGACTGCAACACAGCTTTATGACACATGAGCTTCTGGGTGTGTGAGGAGAGTAGAAAGAGACCACCGCTGGATAACCAAGATAGGAGATCAAGAAGCTACCACGTTAATCCAACTATATGGATCTTAGCAAGTGGGATGACAGAAGCAACAAGGATAAAAAGGGATGGATAGAGGGAGCAGCTCCAAAAATAACACTAAGACTTGGTGTCAAAGATGACTTCTGGGAAAACAAGACTGTCTCTGCTTCATAAATACGTAAGGAACAGATTTGACTGGCAAGTAGTGAATGAAGTTGGAACATGGTGATTTTGAGCTGGTGGTGGCATGTACATTTGACAAGGGGCCACCAAAGACCACCAGAAATTGAGAGAAGCTCTGTGAAAGGCTTCCATCATAGCTCAGTCAGTAAACAGTCTGCCTGCAGTGCAAGAGTCCTAGGTTCGATTCCTCGGTCAGGAAGATCCCCTGGAGAAGGAAATGGCAACCCACTCCAGTATCCTTGCCTGGAAAATCCCATGGAAAGAGGAGCCTGGTAGGCTGCAGTCCTTGGGGTCACAGAGTCCAGCACGACTGAGTGACTAACACTTCACTTCTGTGAAAGAACACAGCAGAGAAAGATCTGTCAACTGAAATATGAAAATAATAACTGAAACTCTGGGAGCTAGGAGAGCATTTATTTTGCAGATATCCACAGGCAGAACTGCTTTCCCCTCACCTCCCTCTTCATTAGTAATTGTCACTTTAACAACGCAAAAATTACAATTTAATGATGATGTCTTATGTGAAAAAAACTACACATAGAAAACAAAAAGAATGAAAGAAATACACAAAAATATTCACAGTGCTGTTGTTAAAAAGAGGATCGAGGATATTTTCCTCTTCCTAGTTTTTGTTATTTCCCGAGTTTTATTTAATTTTTAAATAGACTTCTATTAGAAAACTGGGTGGTTAGTCACCCAGAGCCAGACATTCTGGAGTGCAAAGTCAAGTGGGCCTTAAGAAGCACTGCTATTAATAAGGATAGTGGATGCAATGAAATTCCAGCAGAACTATTCAAATCCCTAGAAGATGATGCCATCAAGGTTTTGCATTCATTATGTCAGCAAATCTATAAGACCCAGCATTAGCCACAGGACTGGAAAAGGTCCATCCTCATCCCAATTCCCAAGAAGGGAAGTAAGAAAAAATGTGATAACCATCAGACAATTGCACTCATCTCCATGCTAATAAGGTCATGCTTAAAATCTTGCATGATAGGCTTCAGCATTAGACGAACCAAGAACTTCCAGATGTCCAGACTAGGTTTAGAAAAGAGGACCTAGAGAGCAAATTGCCAACATTTGCTGGATTATAGAGAAAGCTAGGGAATTTCAGAAAAACATCTATCTCTGTTTCATCGACTACGCTAAAGCTTTTGACTACGTGGATCATGACAAACTATGGAAAGCTCTTAGAGAGACGAAAACCAGACCACCTTTCTTGTCTCCTGAGAAACCTGTATGTGAGTCAAGAAGCAACAGTTAGAACCCGGTATGGAACAACTGCTTGGTTCAAGATCAAGAAAGGAGTACAAAAGGGCAGTCTGCTGTCACCCTGTTTGTTTAACCTATACGCTAAGCACATCATGAGAATTGCTGGGCTGAGTTACAAACTGGAATCAAGACAGGCTGGAGAAACATCAACAACCTTTAATGTGATGATGATGGTGGATGATACCACTCTAACGGCAGAAAGCGAATAGGAACTAAAGAATCTCTAGATAAGGGTGAGGGAGGAGTGTGAAAGAGCCAGCTTAAGACTAAATAATAAAAAAAACTAGATCATGGCATCCGGCCCCATACTGCATGGCAAATAGAACAGGAAAAGGTGGAAGTAGCGACAGATTTCCTCTTCTTGAGCTCCAAAATCACTGCAGACGGTGACTACAACCATGAAATCAGAAGATGATTGCTTCTTGGCAAGAAAGCTATGACAAACCTAGACAGTGTGTTAAAAAGCAGAGATATTACTCGCTAACAAACATCCATATAGTCAAGGCTATGGTCTTCCCAGTGGTCACATATGGCTGTGGCAGCTGGACTGTAAAGAAGGGAGAACGATAAAGAATTGATGCCTTCCAACTGGCGGTGCTGGAGAAGACTCCTGAAAGTTCCCTGGACAGCAAGGAAATCAAACCAGTCAATCTTAAGGGAGATCAACCCTGAATATTTGCTGGAAGGACTGATGCTGAGGCGCCAGTATTGTGGACATCTGATGGAACAGATCACTTATTGGAAAAGTCCCTGATGCTGGGAAAGACTGAGGGTGTCAGAGGATGAGATGGCTGGACAGCATCACCGATGTAATGAACGTGAACCTGGGCAAACTCCGGGAGATGGTGAGGAATATGGAGGCCTGGTGTGCTGCCGTCCATGGGGTGGCAAGGAGTCGGACACAACTGGGCGAATGAACAACAAAAACATTAGAAGATTAAAAATGTTTTAAAAAGGAATGATTTCCTCTAAGTATTTTTTAAGTTTTATTTATTTTTGGCTGTGCTGGGTCTCTTGTTGCTTCAAGCAGGCCTTCTGTAGTTGCGGTGGGTGAGGACTACTCTCTAGTCGCAGGGCTCAGGCTTCTCGTGTTGGCTTCTCTTGGTGCAGAGCACAGGCTCTAAGGTGCACAGACTTCGGTAGTTGTGGTGCACAGGCTCAGTAGTTACTATAGAGCAGGCTCAGTAGCTGTGATGCATGGGCTTAACTGCCCCACAGCATGTGGAATCCTCCCTGACCAGGGACTGAACCTGTGTCCTGTGCATTGGCATGAGGCTTCTTTATCACAGGACTACCAGGGAAGTCTCCCTCTGAGCATTTTTGAAAGTTCTTGTAAGTTTTCACTTAGTGAATTAATTTTACTGTATGTAAATTAAACAAAAATATCATTGATATAATATTTACATTCACCATGCTGAATAAATTTAGTTGTAACAAGGCAAAGTAGGAGTAAAAATTCTTGCAGTGTCTCAATTCTCAATTTGCCAGTCTATCAAAATTAACTGGAAAATCTTATCACTGTGCCCAACAACTTTACTCCTATAAATTTACATACATACAAGAAAAGTCTCTTCAAAGTACATACAAGAAATTTCACTACAGTATTATTTATAACAGCAAAAAATTTTAAATGACCAAAATGGCCATCAAGCTTTGGGATGACGGAAATGGTAGGAGGAAAGAAGAGAAAAAAAAGAAATGTTTCTTAGTAAGGTATTTGTACATAGTCTCACTACTTAAGTTGGTGAGTACCTGAATTAAAGCAAGGCAACAGGTCTTCAATTTTTTTACCCCCAGGCTTCACATCTGTGACCCTGACCAAGAACTCCGACAGCAACAGACGTTTAAATGTTTGTGGATTAAAAAAAGTCAAAAGCCCACGTAAATGAAAATGAAAATATTTACCTCCTACATTGTAATTAATGTAAGTGGCAAGACTGTGCCTGTTTGTTTTCTAGTTTAATCTACTTATGTGGAATTTGGCCTCAAAGAAGTCCATTACCTTATCATTAGCACCAACCTAATGATTATTCCCAGGATTGCATTTAGTCCTTTGCTGACCTATGCAAAGGGCAAAGTCAAGCACAAAGGGACCATCAGCACAACTCTGTCACAAAATGTAGAACAAGAAAGATTGTGTTTTAGATGCACCTAAATGCAGACATGTCCATATGCTTTCCATTACAAGCTGCCGAGCTATATTTCCCTGTGCTGCCGAAGTCCAAGCTCAAAGCAGCATGTGGAGTCCCAGTTACGAAGTCAAGACCTAGCTAGAGAAAAACAAATGGTCAATTAAAATAAAAAGTAATAATAAACCTGGCAGGAGGCACTAGGCATGAATGCAGTCTACTTTTCACTGGGCCATGCTCAATCCTAGAACTGGCTCTCTTACTTCTTTCCTACAAAGGAAAATATCTAAGGCCCTAAACCATCCCAGGGTAGGATTACAAATTGCACCTTCAGTCCCTCAAAAAGTAACTCTCCATTTGCACAAAATATTTTGGAAGACAGTATTTTAGAGCACCAGGAGAAAGCAATTTTGTACCCAAAGGGTACACAGGCCTTAACACAATGCCTCAATTTTTAAAAACTTCTTAAAGATTTCAGTTCTCACTATGTGCCAGGCACTGTACTATACATCATATGTGTAATATTTCATCTTCAAACAACCCTTGACAACTGGGCCCACACTTTATGAATAAGAAAACCCAGAAGGGATGAGGCCTCCTGGTCAAGGTCCTGGAGACGTGACAGTACACAGAACAGAGCCCCAAGAGGATTGAGACAACAGAACCTTCACCTTTCATTATGACTCTACACTGCCTTCAAGGCCACCCCTAGAATAAACTGAGGGTGATATATTTTGAGAGGAAAATAGAAGACTTAATTACTCAAAAATCACTTTCTTAATGTTTATTAAATAAACTTCTTAATGTTTTTTAAATGAACCCATTTCATGTACTCTTGTATCTATGCATGAATTTCATAATAAAAACCCAGAGCCTGACTCAGGCAGCATCTCTGGAACAGCCAGTGCAATTAGGAACCTGGCTCTCCATTATAAAGAGAAACGCATGAGATGACTACAGTTCAGCCAGATACCAACAAGTTCTTCACTGGGAAATATTTAGGCTGTGAATCTTTCAACATCACTGATTATTCTAGGCCAACTTAGCATCACCACTCACAGATGACTCTAGGTAAATAAGGACATAAATGCCAACAGAGCTGTACCAGTCCAGCCTTCAACAAGCCTCCAGTGATCCTGTATATTTAACTTCAGAAACTAAACATTGGTCTTTTGCTGTTTGGAACAAAAGACACCACTCATTTTAAATGATATAGAATATGAATAGAGAAACTATGGTTTTCTCCATCTAAAACATACTTTGCATACAAGGCAAAAAAAAAAAAAGCATAATTTACTTCCCAAAATTAAATCTTCATAAACATAAATCTACTTTAAGCTATGTTTATTAAAAATTTAGAGTCAAAAGGGAGGCAACAATCAATGAAGATTAGCCAAGAAGAGGAATACTGGAAAGAACATGAAAAAAAGTAACAAGAAAAGCTTTAAAAGAACATCTTATTTTTAGTGAAATAAATTATACATTTTGTATTTTGAAAAATGCAAATAGCACAATATGCATAGCGTCATTTGACTTTTATTATAATTACACAAAAGTGTCCACATATTTGTGGACACAGGAATGAGCTGAAAAGGATAAACATCAAACTGCCTTGAGTGTAGGGGTTATAAGAATCTATATGACTTTCAAATTTTACTTTATCCAATTCTGATTATTTAGAATTAGTTAGAATTCTCATTATTTAGAGTTAGAATTAGTTATTTTCCAACATGCATATGCTCATTTTAAAAATATACAAGAATCTATATGACTTTCAAAATTTACATTATCCAATTCTGATTATTTAGAATTAGTTAGAATTCTGATTTGAGTCAGAATTGGGCTATTCTCCAACATGCATATGCTTCTTTTATAAATCCTTTAAAAAGTTAGAAAAAAATTGTTTAAAAAAAAGGTTCCATGATAACAAAGCTGCAAATTAACAAAATATCATTTAGACATATCATAGAAAAATTCTGAAAGTGAAAGCACGATGACTCTGAATACTTATTTTTGGAAAATGTTTTTTAAAGCTGATTTCAAAAACTCACTTTCTATTCTACTGAACAACTATCAGAAACTAAAACATAGAAATGGGTCAGAGGTTCTAATATTGGGGAAATACAAACATTTTAAAGAAAAGAATCTGGAGAAAGAAATTAAGCAGGAGAAGCCACTCAACAAAAACAAGACTGAGTTATCAAGAAAGTATCCACAGTGCCACTGGAACATCTCTCCCTTCATAAGTACCATACCCTGAATACCTGTCCTTTGCACACAAGGCTACACAGCTGACATCACAGCCTAGGCCCAAGTACTACATGCAGTGATTTCCAACTCTGACTTCCTAGAGAAAAAAAATCACCAAAAAAAAAAAAAAAAGGGAGGGACATCCCTGTGGCCTAGTGGTTAAGACTCCACACTTCCAATTCAAGGGACCTGGGTTCAATCCCTGAGCAGGGAACTAGATCCCACAAGCAGCAACTAAAAATTTGCATATCGCAACTAAAAGATCCTGCATGCACAAGCAAGACTGAAGATCCTGCATGCCATAACTAAGATCCAGTGCAGTCATATAAATAAAAAATTTTTTTAATGTAGTGAGAATAATACAGAACTGTCACTTTTGCATTCACCATTTCTTTAAAAAGGAATATTAACACTTCAAAAGCAGGATAAATCTAACCCCAGAGCTAACACCATTCACAGGCAGAAACTCTGAGAAGCAAAATTATTACATCAGTTCAGCAGATGCCAAATAGGCTGTCAAAACACCTATTCTGATTTTTATTATTATTACAAGCCACACCATGCGGCATGCACAATGTCCCAGACCCATGCCCTCTGCAGTAAAAGTGTGGTATCTTAACCACTGAACCACCAGAGAAGTCCCATCTACTCTGGATTCAAAAAACAAAAACAAAACCTCTTCAGTTAAAATTAAAATGATACTGCTGAATATGACAAAGAGTATCTTCTGAAAACAAGGGCAAATACAAAATACACTTTTCATGCTTTTACATTTAGATTTTTTTAAAGGATTTACAAAAGCACTTGTATGTACCTAAAAATCTAGATTATTGAGCAAATTTTTAGTAAAACTACTTTTTGAGATCCTGAATAAGTAACAATAACTACACAAAAATATAAAAGCAAAAGAATTATTCTCAAGAAAGTGTCAGACTCAGATAAATTCACAGGCCAGTTATTTCCTAAACTTTCTGGAAAGAAGTGGGAAATTGGTAACCTTCCCAATTTCTTCTGGAAAAACTGACAAGCTAACAAAGAAAGCACAAAAGAAAACTGTAAGTTAACCTCACTTGCCATTCCTAGATTTTTTTAACTTTTGCAAATTTGACATGCAAAAAATGACAGCTGGTTTTAATCTTGATTTCTTTGATCCATATGTCTATAGTTCTCCTATGAATTGTAAATGCCTTTTTTTTAAAAGAAATTTCTAAATTTTTTAAATTAATTAATTTTATTTTTGGCTGCTCTGGATCTTTGTTGCTGCACGTGGGCATCTCCAGTTGCAGCGCGCAGGCTTCTCACTGCATGGCTTCTCCTATGGCAGGGCATGGGCTCTGGGCAGTCGGGCTTCAGCAGTTGCAGCCCCTGGATCCTTAGGGCAGGCGGGCTTCAGCAGTTGCAGCCCCTGGATCCTTAGGGCAGGCGGGCTTCAGCAGCCTAAAGTATAGGGCTTCCCTGGTGGCTCACACAGGAAAAAATCTGCCTATAATGTGGAAGACTCGGGTTCGATCCCTGAGTCAGGAAGATCCCCTGGATGAGGGCATGACAATACACTCCAGTATTGTTGCCTGGAGAATCCCATGGACAGAGGAGTCTGGAGGGCTACGATCCATAGGGTGGCAGAGTCAGAGATGACTGAAGTGACTTAGAACACATGCACGTAAGGCTATTACCGAAGTATGACACAAAAGTCCGATTTTACTTTTTAATAGTACTGGAGCAAAAGTAAGGAATTAAGGCACAAGAGCTCCATCAACACAAAAGAGACATCGTATGTGCCCTATGCACTAAGACAAACACTAAGCACCAAAAGCACCCAAATTTAAAACCTGAGTGAAAAGCTTATTATAAATGACACCCAGTCTCCCATTCTGGCTGCTTACAACAAGAGCAGCCAACTTCCAGACCATAACAGTTTAAGTTCCTATTTATTGGGACCAAGATGTTGACAACTTCTAAAGTTGAAATTTTACTTTTTAATTCAGGTAATTAACCCAAGCATATTTTAAAAGAGAAGCAAATTTGAAATCTGAAAAAATTTTAAACAAAATCATGTTCTGATAGATTATTCATCCGTAAGAAAAATATTTCCTTTGAAAAATGAGATTTTTATTTTGAAAACTAAATCCCAAGAAAAGCGATCTACAAATCAAAAGCTTATGTCTTAAGTACATCATAAAATTACAAGAAAAAATGGGCGGGCAAGATTATTAAAGTGTTAATATCGAGGATATAAAAAGAACTGCTACAAATCACCAAGAAAAAGATGAACACAGGATTAGAAAAACTAGTGAAAGAAATAAGTAAGTCAAACAAAAAAAATCATTAAAAAGTGTTCAAATTCACTAGTTTTCAAAGCAAAGCAAAAGAAACATGGTTCTTCTTGGTTTAAAAAAATTTTTTTAAGTTTAAATAATAAGATTAATTCCTTAACCTGGATGCAGAAATATCTGACATATATGTTACATATGTTTCAAAGCTTTAAAAATGCAAATGATATCCCATCTTCTAAAAACGTAGTCTGAAGAAAAAAGCATATAGATTTCCATACAAGGCTATTCACCATTGTATTCCATTCACTACAGGGGGGAAATAAATGGCTCATAAACTAAATACCCAACGTAGAAAGATCTGTCTAATAAAAGATGATGCATTCAGCACAAATGAGCTGCTAAAAAACATGTTTTAAGGGACTATTTAATGATTTAGTTATAAACCTAAGACACATTGCTAAACTTAAAAATGGAATTTAAAAGGCCCCTGTATGTATGGGAATTCCCTGGCAGTCCAGTGGTTGGGACTCAGTGCTTTCACTGCAGCAGCCCAGATTCAATCCTGGAAGTGGGAACTAAGATCCCACGAGCTGTGTGGCAAGGCCAAAAATAAAAGGCCCCATGAGATCTCTATTTTGAAACATATACAAATAAACATATATATGGTGCATATGTGAAAGACAGTATACTTTCAAACAAATCAGAAAAAAAGAGGGATCATCAATGAGTAAAATAAGCTATTTTGTGTATAAGTTTTCACCACAATTCCCAAATTCCTTAACATCTCTAAGATGGGACACTGGTCTCACTTTCAGATCTTTTTTCCAGGAATTCTTATCTTAATCCTGACCAATGCCTTCGTATACTTCAGTAGCAATTCTAACCAACAGCTTCCATGTTCCCCATATCATAATTAATTATTGTGAATTTCCTGCATATTCTTCTCAAATCAGTCCATTTCCTATAGCAAAAAGAAAAAGGACACAAAAATTCCTGAGAAATAACAGACACTCTCCAGGGAGTCTGCTCTATCTTTGTTCCCTGTACAGACCAGGTACAACTATACACACCGAGGAGGAAGTCTAAAGCAAAACCATTCCTTGAGAGAATGACTTCAGTGATAATATTAAGAGGAAATGCACAGACCTCTCTAATATTGAATACAATCTTCACCAAAGTGACTGAAAGCTTCACACATGAGGCTCTCACTACTACAAAAATTCTTTTATAACAATGGTTCTCAAACTCTAGATGCACACTGTAATCACCTGGGAGATTTTTTTTTTTAACCCCTACTCTTATATACTATACTCTGATCAACTGTATCCTAGCTGATTCCAATTTGCTGTTAAGGAAATTAAGGCTGTATATTTGCTGTTAAGGCTGCTGACTTGAAGCATTTTTTCCAAACATCATACCAGAGTAAGTAGAGAATAATTCAGTCGACTGGGGCCAGCAATTTTTTTTTAATTAAAAAAATCAATAAAAGAATAGGACTTCCCTGGTGGTCCAGTGGTTAAGAATATGTCTTGCAATGCAGGGGACTCAGTTTCCATCCCTGTCAGGGAACTGGGATCCCACATGCCCCTGAGCAACCAAGACCGCACACTGCCAATTACTGAGCCTGTTTGAGACACAATAAGCTAGTCCCATGCACCGCAAGGAAAGATCCTGCATGATTCAACCAAGATTCCATGCACTGCAACCAAGACCCTACTCAGTCAAATAAGTAAATACTAAAAAAAAAGAAAAGAAATGAAAATATCAGAAAATATCAGAATGTATTACTGCTAGCACAGATAAACATTTTCTCATGAAATTTTTGTTTCTAATATGTAATTCTTGGCAATACTACCCAGATTAACCTACAGATTGAATGCAATCACTATCAAAAATCTCAGTTGTCTTTTTGGAAAAAATTGACAAATTGATCCTAAAATTCAAATGGAAATGTAAAGGACATAAAATAGTCAAAACAATCCTGAAAAAGAACAAAACTGGAGCACTCACACTTTCCAATTTCAAAACTTAATAAAAAGTTGTGATAACTAAGACAACATAGTCCTGGTATAAACTGTTAGTCACTCAGTCATGCCTGATTCTTTTGTGACCCTACGGACTATAACTCACCAGGTTCCTCTGTCCATGGAATTCTCCAGGCAAGAATACTGGAGTGGGTAGCCATTCCCTTCTCCAGGGGGATCTTCTTGACCCGTACTGCATATAAATAGACATACAAATCAAGAGAATAAAATTGAGAATTCAAAAACAAATCTTAACATTTGTCAGGTAAATTTGGACAAGGATGCCAGGACAATTCAATGGGGGGAAAGAATAGCCTTTTTAAAAAATGCTGCTGGAAATCCATACACAAAGAATTGAAATTGGAGCCCCCCTACCTCACACCATATACAAAAAGGATCAAAGACCCAAATCTATGAGATAAAACTATAAAACTCTTAGAAGAAAACAAAAGGGTAAATCTTCTTAGAAATTACGACAAAAGTACAAGCAACAAAAAAGATAAATAGTACCTTATCAAAATTAAAAAGCAAAAGTTTTCAATTAAAACTTCAGAAAGTTTAGCTTAATTTAAAACTCAGAAAGTTTCAAAGGACATCAGCAAAAAAATAAAGACAACCCATAAAATGGAAAAAGTTATTTGTAAAATTATGTATCAGACAAGGGACACATCACATATATTAAGAAAATTTATAACTCAACAATAAAAAGACAATCCAACTGAAAAATGAGCAAAGGACTTAAGACATTTCTCCAAAGATGACATAAAACTGGTGAACAAAATGGAAAAAAAAAAAACTGGTGAACAAGCACATGAAAAACTGCCCCACATCATTAGCAAAATGTAAATATAAACCACAATGAGACACCACTTCACATCTACTGGGATGGCTATTCTCAAGGACAGACAATAACACATGTGGAGAAATTAGAACCGTCATAAATGGCTGATGCCTCCACTTCGAAAAAATCTGGCAGTTCTTAAAAATGTTAAACAAAGAATTACCGTATAATCCAGTAATTCCACTCCCTGTTATTTACCAAAGAAAATTAAAAACATGATCATACCAATGTTCACAGCACCATTCTTAACAGTAGCTAAAATCTAGAAACGACCCAATGACCATCAACTCGTTAGTAGATAAACAAAATGCGGCACTGATTCTTGCAACAATGCAGACATCTTAAAAACACTATGCTAAGTAAAAAGCCAATCACAAAAGACCACATATTGTGCGATTCCATTTATATGAAACACCCAGATAAGGCAAATTCACAGAAACAGTGCAGATTCATGTTGCCAAGGCCTGCTGGGGAGGGGAAAAAGGGGGATGACTGTTAATAGGCATGTGGTTTCTGAAATTAAGACAGTGGTGATGGTTACACAACTCTAAAAACAACTGAAACATACCTTTCAAAGTGAAGACTTTATGGTGTGTGAATTCTATCTCAATAAAGCTTTTAAGATTATTCTGTCAAGAGCCCCTTCCCTGTCATTTCCACAGAACCTCATGTGGTTCCTTTACCGTAAGATAAAAAGGTTATTTATTCATACTAACCCAAAGGCCTTACTTCAGAGTCTTGTATTTCACAATCAGATCACAAAATCACTTTGGATGTCACAACTAATCTTTTCCATGAAGTAGAAAAAGTAAATATCAGAATATACATCATATAATATTTTTGTGAAACTTGTTCTTGAGATACACACACAGACATATATATGTCAGTGAAAAGTGAGTCAGTCAAAACAAAGTCTGGAAAACATAGGAGTTGATGGACACCTACTCAAGGAACAAAACAATAAGTACAAGATCTCAGAATTGAAAACAAAATGCAAGAAAGCTGAAACCACTTTGGAGGATTACCCTAGGCACTGAACTAAACACTAGAAGTGAACTGGACTCTATGTCTGTTTATACTGGTCAAGTAAATAAAAGATTCCCTACACTGTTAACTGCCCAGGACTTCTGAGAGGGTTCAGAGGAGCCTCCTGCTCCCACGAAGCTCAGGATCACTGCTGGAAATACAGGACCCCAACTTAAACTGGGTGTCAAAAAGCATGTACAAATATGACAACTTCCACAGAAAAGGAAAAATCAATACGGCTAGTATATTCAGTTTATCTTCACATGTAAGAAAAAAGAAAGAAAGAAAACAAGAACCCACAAAACTGCTCTGAGGGAAGGAACATTTTCAAAGACTGAGGGTCAGAATCCCTGATACAAAAGATATGAACAGCACAGAATACCTGAACCTGAAGCAAAGGTATAAATTGTATAATTCCTTCCAGCTAAAAATCTGAGTTCATCCTTAAAACAGCACAAAAAGTGAATTTGGAGAATTACAAAAATAGGGACAGAGTCTACCAAAAATTTATTTTGTGGTATACAAAATTCCAGGGTCAATCTCAAGATGACAAATTTTTTGTTCATTCAAACACTAAGTATGATATTGTAATTAAGTGAAAAGGACATTGAAAATAGGACACTTTAATATCATTAAAGATTATATACAATAATAATGCATACCAATAAATATTGAAAGTAAAAAGGACCACTATCACATTTAGACCTGTTCTGTAAGTACTCTGCAGTTTATATTCAGAAAAAGAAGTATTTAAGAAGAAAAAAAAAACAAGACCTTTTGCAGCTAGTATGACTGTCTATCCAAGAAACTCAAGAGAATCTACTGAAAAGTAAAACTCAACAGAGTTTGGTCAGGTAGTATGCCAGACACAGTGCTATTTCATTCCCCTTGTGGACACACAAATGACTCCCCTTGTATCTCGGATATGGCCTCTGGGAGAAAATATTACTAATTCCAAGCTCGGCCCATAAGAAAATTCTTCCATGCACAAAATCTGACAAAATCTCGCAAAATTAGAGGCCAGATTTTGAAGTCAATTGTGATTTAAGATGGAAGGAGCCTAAATTCCCAACTCACCTGTTAGGGGAGAATCACCTAGAAAAATGTTAGCAAGAAATAACTTTCTATTTTGTTAGTGTACAGATTTTGGCTAGCATTAATTAAAGCTGAATAATATAGGTGGTCAGGTATAAGATATGTGGACTGCATATACATACTTTCTTTACACTTGCTTTATAAAATTAGGAAATAGGGTACATGGAAGGGAGGAGGAAGAAAATTATCTCACTCTAAATAGCGAATATTTTAAAATAAAGAGCAATAAATAAGTGATCTGTAGACCATAATTAGTGAGAACTTTAAAAATGAGAGCTATTAAATCTGCATGAATCAAAAGATTTGCTCATAGACAGAACAATTCAATATTATAGGATGAAAAGTCTTCCCAAATTAACATATATTTAATGAAACTGCCCATTAAAAGTTATTTTGAAAACCTAATTTTGCTCCTTTTTATGGATGAGTAATATTCCATTGTATATATTATATATACCACATCTTCCTTATCCATTCATTTCTCAAAGGACATTTAGACGCTTCCATGTCTTGGCTATTGTGAATAGTGATGCTATGAACATAGGGTGCATGTATATTTTGGAATTATAGTTTTGTCAAGATATATGCTCAGGAGTGGTACTGCTGGATCATATAGTAGTTCTATTTTCAGTGTTCTGGGGAACCTCCATACTGTTTTTTGTTGTTTGTTTTTTTCCCTCCATACTGTTTTCCATAATGGCTGTACCAACTTACACTCCCACCAACAGTGCAGAAGAGTTCCCTTTCTCCACATCCTCTCCAGCATTTGTTTAAAAAATGCAAATCTTAATAGCATATTTCTCAAACAGAGTGAAAGCAGAATCAAATATAACTTGTCTAGCAGCGTCAACTTTACTCAAAGATTAGAGAGGAAAAGTGTTTAATGTTAAGCCAAGTACTGATGTTTCTGGAATAGAATATAAAATTCACATTAATTTTAGATAAAAAGACATAAAAGTGTCAGAGTTTTCATACTCCCAGCACTTCAAAATATGCAAATATTCCCCTATATCACACTTCTGTGGAGTAATTTGTGAAGTAGTGTCTTAATATAGAAAGAGCTCTTGACAATAAAATGTGAACTCAAACTTTTCAGTACTGATCACATAAATATTAATATTACTATGAAGCAGGAGTAAGCAAACTTTCTACAAAGAGCCAGATGGCAAATATTTTAGGCTTGCTGGTCATATAGTGTCTTGAATGGTCACAACTATGTTCCAATAAAACTTGTTTTACAAAAACAGATGCTGGTGGTTCCCCAATCAGCAACATCCCCATCATTTGGGAACTGGTCAGAAATTCAGATTACCAGGCCTCACCCCAGAACTTCTGAATGAGAAACTCTTAAGATTTATCATGTCAGACAAAAAAGAGGTTGTACCCCCAACCAGGTGATGTGCCTTTCAGAGACAGCAAAGGATTTAAGCCAGCACTACAGCAGGGACAATAAGAGTCTCCAAATTGGATACTGAAATATCAACCACAGCAGAAACAGCATTTCAAATAGACCTTTTCATCAGAAACAGGAGGAGAAGACCATCCACAGAGTTCTTATACCAAGACCTTTGTGATGAAGTCTTGGTCCAGAATGGAAAAGTTCATGCAAGTTTAACACTGGAGCATGTATGTCGTTACTTGAACAAAGGGTTAGAGGGAAGCCACCTCAAAGGAAGACTATAAAAGAAAGGTGAATGTGTTGGGGTTGAGGGCTTGTGGGAGATTCCTACAGGAACAAATGAGGGAACAGAAGGAATAAAGGACTCCAAGTTGGGGTGCAGACCAGTCTTGGGTCAAATTCTGACTCAGCTACCATGATTTTGGGCAAGGAGCTAACCACCACCAACTTCAGCATCCCCAGATGTAAAATGAGAATAATACCTACTTCCACAGGGCTGCTGTGATTAAATGCTGTTAGTGAACAAAGGAAGTGCCAGCACCGGGTGACCATTGACACTAGTTTCTCTGCTCTCTTCTATGCCAACAGGAGCTAAGAAACACAGACCTTCAAGCAAGACTTGGGTATAGCATCCTATCACTAAGGGACCCAAGCTTTATTGGAGCATTAAGAGCAGAATTCAAGACCCAAGAGTTAACTTAGAAAAGTTAACCAACCTCCACTTTCTTCATCGATAAGATGCAGACCAGAACCACACTGGCTGCCAACTGTTGGAATCAACAGTAATGACCTCAAGTGCTCAATACACAGCCAGTGCCCATCAGCACTGTCTCTTCTTTCCTGGGTCCCCTCTATTGCTTAGAGAGGTTCCTGGAGAGAAGAACAATTTTTAAACTTCTTTTGAGTTCAACTAAGAAGATAGGAAGATTCAACTCTGTAAGATTCACATGCACATAAATGAGAAAGGTAGCCACCCAGATAGGCAGGCCTATACCAGGCACTCACTGAGACACCCCAGGGCAACTGACACAAGGAGACTGTAAGGATCAGCTGCTTTCAGAAAAGCCTGTGGAAAGAACCCATGACTAAAGAAGGCTTTCTGGACCACAGAACAGAAAAGGCCATGGTTTATGGTCCAATGCCACCCTGACCTCCTCATCTGAAAAGAAGAAACTGAAAAACTCATCAATGCTACAGAAAAACAATGATGAAGGAAGAACCAGAGTCAAGACCATAGCCGACAGAAAGAGGCTGTGAGTTGCACTCTGAAGTTACTGAAAAGTTCACGGGCAATGAGACTACTTGGTTGAAATCTTAAGAATGATCCTGCATAAGATTATGCACTGCCCACTACTGCACCCATTACACTTGAATACTTAGATATTTCTATATATAGTATAATATACTATATATATATATTGCATGATATACAAATCATGTCTATGACACGTCCTAATGGAGGGAAAAGGCCATTTTTGATGAATCCAGATTTTTTCTTTTTGTGCTACCTTTAGATTCTAGGCCTGCATAACAACAACAACAAAAAAGAAGTAATGCAAGAGACAGTTATGGGGGAAAAAAAAAAACAAAACAAGTAGATGGAATTTTCCTTCACGGGATAAATTTTCAAGGAAGGCTTTAGAGGCCACCCAGACCTGAAGTCAGGAATTTGCCTGCCTGAGGTCAGAGGAGAGAATTAAGACAAAGGACAGTGAGAAGTTCCCAAGATTTACATTTCCACCCAAGAAGACCTGTTACAAGGGAGAACAAAACCTGACTCCATATTGAATCTATTTCTTCTACTTTAATCTTTGCTTCCAGTTGCTTTTGTTCACTAAAAGGTTACTGTCCATACACAATGGTCTGCCTAGGTGAACCCTGTCCCTCTGCTTGATTCTTTGTTCAGAACCCTGTCTACCAGTAGATGGCTGCAGGGAAGGGAGAAATTAACATATCTGCCCTCCCCCACAAGGCTGGCCATTCTAGGAGATATTTGCAAGATTAACAGCCTTTTAACTTTACTTCCTCACCTCCCACCCCTCTATAAAAGAACCCAGCATCCAGACTCCAATAAGATGGCTATTTTGAGACATAAGTCTGCCATCTTCTCAGTCTGTCAGCTTTCCAAATAAAGTCGTTATTCCTTCCTTCAACACCTGGTTTCTGATTTATTGGCCTGTCCTACTGCAAGCAGGCTTCCCTGGTAGCTCAGAGGTAAAGAATCCACGTACCAATGCAGGAGAATAGGGTCTAACCCCTAGGTCAGGAAGATGCCCTGGAGAAGGAAAAGGCCTCTCCAAAATTCTTGCCTGGGAAATCCCATGGACAGAGGAGCCTAGCAGGCTCGCAAAAGAGTCAGACATGACTTAGCACCTAAAACAACCACCACCTGTGGCAAGCAGAGCAAGCTTGGACTCAGTAACAGAATCCCCCACCAAACACTCACCCCACCCTTTACCACTGCATTTGGTCACACCAGGTTGGCATGGCAATTTAACATGCCATGGAACGTGTGGTTCTTGGGGCTGCCACTTTCCTTCTAGGTGCTTGGGCCGGAACTCTGCTGTTGCCCTCAACTCCCTCTCCCACTCCCCACATATGGTCCATCAGCAATCTCCTCAGCCCCACCTCACAATATGACTACTTCTCACCACCACCCCCCTCCACTCAATCACCATCTTCAGCCCTGTACTAGCTAGCTCCCCTGCAGACCTACTCTGCTCACCCAGACTTCGGTCTGTTCTCACACATCAACAATCAGCATGTCTCTATCCCCTCTCTGTTCAAAACTCTCCAACGGCTCCCACCACCAACCCCGCTTTCAAAGTAAAATCTACAGGCCTATTGCCTACCATGACTCAACTCCCATAGTCTTTATGACCTCAAAATCATTCTCTCTTCCTCCTGCCTCAGGGCCTTTGAATCTGCAGTTTCCTCCACTAGGAATGCTCTTACCCCAGACATCCACATGACTCGCTTCCTACCATCTCCACTCAAAGATGACTCAGAGCTTCCTGTTCTACCTTCCCTAAAATTTCAGCTCCCACCCAACACTTACTACCCTCAATCCTACCAGATTCTTCCTCAGAGCACAAAGGCTCATTGTCTGCCTCCACACTAGTGTGCGAACTGTGTGTGTGGAGGAAATCTCCATACAGCATCTGGAGTACCAAGAGCATTACCTGGCACACAGTCTGCAGTCAATACATGCACTAAATGTGGGGAGGACTGTGAAAAGCCTAAGTTGCAAGCAGACCTCAAATCTTAGAGAGCCAACAATCTAGAACTGGAACTGGTTACAAAACAACAGGCCAGAAAGAGCAAAGCCAGGGATAAAATGAAGAGAGTGCCATAAGGAGCACAAAAGACCAGTAAACCCCATGGTGGTAGCTCATAGCCTCACCTGAAGCAGGAATTCTCCCCCAGCAAAAGAATGAAAGACAGTCCAGAGTCAGGCCCTCTGAGGAAAGAGTAACTGGAAGAAAAGCAGCGAGTGAAAATGAATAAATAAGGTTACCTAGCACTGGGGGAGAAGGTAATGGCACCCCACTCCAGTACTCTTGCCTGGAAAATCCCATGGACAGAGGAGCCTGGTAGGCTGCAGTCCATGGGTTCGCGAAGAGTCAGATATGACTGAATGACTTCACTTTCACTTTTCAGCACTGGAGAAGGACATGGCAACCCACTCCAGTGTTCTTGCCTGGAGAATCCCAGGGACGGGGGAGCCTGGTGGGCTGCCGTCTTTGGGGTCGCACAGAGTCGGACACAACTGAAGTGACTTAGCAGCAGCAGCAGCATTGGGAACAGGCTAGTGTGTTGGGAGTTCTTTAGGCAAGACCTGGAAACAGGTCAGCGAAGGACTGCAAAATGTTTAAATTAAAATAACCTAAGAGTATTAAGTAAAAATAAATTAGCTTTTTAAAAGCTTCCATTTACAAGAACAAGCTCTATATAATTGCAAATTATGACTGCTAACTTCTAATTCCCTTAATCATAATGGGAAAATTCCTTAAGCCATCAGTAATGCCAGAAATGAGTCCCCAAACAGATTCCAGGTTTTTCTATGGAGACACTGAAGAGGGTGGCAATAATAAACTCAGAATTTCCAATATCCAAAGACTAGATTTCAGTCAATAATGTTTAGATTAATATCATCAGTCACCAAATTAGCTGAGGTACACCTAACTCATTTCTGCAATGCTATGAGCCTTTGCTACACAAAAGAGGCGGTGTGGTCTGAAACCTAGCCAATAGTCTAGACAGGTACTTTCATAAGCACTTTTGAAATATCCTAACAGACATTAAAATTCAACTTAATTAGACCTTTCCTGATGGTCCATTGGCTAAGACTACATGCTCCCAATGCAGGGGGCCGCGGGGCTAGGGTTCCACCCTGAGGCAGAAAACTATATCCCTGTGCGGCACCTAAGTCCCAGCACAGTCAAATAAAGAAATAATTTTTTAAAATAAAGATTAAAAAAAAAAACAACTCGACTTAAGTGACTTGCCACAGTCAGAAAATAAAACTGCCACACAACCATTTAGGTCACAGGGGTTGAGGACTAATACAAAAAGGTATTAAAATACTAAGTTTCTTAAAAAAAAAAAAAAAAAAATCACTCCCTACTCTAAGCAAAGAAGTGAAATGCCCTGGGAGTCAAAGAAAGAATATGGTCACCATTTAAGCAAAGGAAAGAATAATCTAGAAAGCAGATAGCTCACGTTCAGGCTGTCAGGTGAAACAAGTAGTCAGCTGGACACACCTACTCACCCCCTTTTAACTAAAACATGTGCCATGAGGGCTTACTCTGTGCACACTCACTGCTGGGCCTTTAAAAGACAAATGCCCAGAAAGCTATTAAATTCTGGATGAGTGCAGAGAATTCAGAATTCTGAGCTGAAAGGCTCTTTTTATAAATCTCATCAGACTCACCTTCCGGGCTAAATGGGCAAAGTCATCTGTAAAGATGAAAAGGAAGGTACAGACAACTGGAAGAGCGAGGTCTCAGTCCAACAGCATCCAAATGCAAAAAAATATAAAAATTAAAATGTTCCAACCACCACTGACTCTAGCCTCTGGCTGCAAAGAGGAAGAAACTGAGTAAGGAAGGTCACATGGCAATTAATGACAGCTCATCCCAGACTGTCTCAGGACTCCCAGCCATGTCCTCACACTGTTCAGCCTTCTCTGAACAAGACGTCCAAATATTAACAGGGTTAGCATCTTTCCCCTCCTCTGTTACAGCACTGCAAGACTAAAAGTAGCAGCGACTCTTAATGCCTCAGACCCAGATATCCCGTGGGGGTGACTTGCTTCCACCTGCAGTTGCCCTCATTTGCACTGACAATCAAGAATTTTAAGTCATGCTTAAAACCCCCAGCCTGCAGGCCGAATTCCTGTCAGCTACCCATCAAAGTGACATCTAAAGTCAAAGGAAGGAGAAAATTCTGCGCCCATCAACTAGTCACACTCGAAAATGTTAATTTCTTTTTTCAGGAAGGTGGCAACAAGGGGACCCCGGCCCCCGAGAGTCTTGTCAGAGATAAAGGCCCTGGGGACCGGGCAGGAGCTCCTAAAATTACTTGGCGCAGCCACTGTAGGAGAGAAAGAAAGCAAAAATATAAAGGGCACCCCCCCCCCCATCCTCTGCCGTCCGTCTTGATGGCCCTGCATTCCTTGGGGTACAGAGATGCCCGCGCGCACCGCCTGCGGAGGGCCGACCGAAGAGCGATCGCAGGCTGCGCGGGCCGAGGGCCGGGGAGGAGGCGGCAGGCACTGGGTCCCGGGGAGACCCCACTAGCCTCCCCGCCGCGCGGCCTGAGGGCCCGAGAGCCCCGCGGCTCCGGCCGCGAGCAGGGGTGAGCGCTCAGGGGCCCGGCGGGGGCTGGGGGTCGCCAGGCATCCCTGGGTCCTGCGGCCAGGATGACCCGCCGGTGCGGGGACCCGGCAGATGGGCCGGGGTGTGGGGGCGCAGGCCGCGCCGCGGGGCCGCTGACAGCGCGCGGGGGCAGTGCCTGCTTGGCCTCGTGGGCGCCGCAGGCCCCTCGCTGTCGGGCCTGGCAAGTGTGGCCCGCGGCCCAGATAGGGGGCGCAGCGGCCGGGCTCTCACCTGGTTGCAGCTCGCCGGGCTCCCGTCCTGCCGGCTGCGCCTCCGCTGCGCCTCAGCTCCGCAGTACCAGCCGTTGCCTCTGGCTCCCGCGACTGCCGCCTGCAAAATGGCGCCGCGGAGGGGCGGGCCGGGGGCGGGGAGCCGTGGAGCCGCCCGCCCCCGCGCGGACCTGGACCCACCTCTCTCTCCGCGCCCGACCCCCGCCCTCTTGCCTCCCCCGAGGGAGGGGCTCCCCGCCGGTCCGCGAAGCTGAGCCCGCCGTCAGGCCCCCCCATATGCCCTCCCCCAGTCGTCCTCGCTGCCCCGCCACTCTCCTTTTATTTCCCACCGCCCCTCGCGTGGGAAGTGCGCCCCTTCTCGTGCCTTCCAGTCTCACCGCTCTTACGGACCCACTTGGACTGTAGAGCTCTTGCCGGGAGTCTCGTCCTCCTCGTGTCCCCTTTTTACCCAGCCTGACACCGAGCCCTGTCGTCTCTCACTGATGGTAATCAAGCAATCTGCGGCACCTTCAGCTCAGCGGATTGGATGTCTTAAGGCACTTTCACTGTTTCTCCAGTTAGGCTGTGAGGTTTGGTTGTTTTGTTTTTTTTTTTTTAACTTACTGGGGAAGAGGTCCTCATTACATTGTGCAGACCGAGGCTTCTCAGACTCCCGAGGGTCGTGTTTAGTTGCGGGTTCTGATTCGGTTGTTGGGATGCAGCCCGAGAGGCTACATTTCTAAAAAAAAAAAAAAAAAAAAAAAACACAGGCGATGCCGCTGGATAAGGGTGGTTTAGCCGAAAGGCTGCAAATAAACCCGTGACCCTCAGTCTTTAGCGCACCGCAGCCTCACCTTGACCATCTCAAGATGGCTGGGTCCCACCCCTACGGCTTCTGAGACCAGAGGTATGGAGTGAGGCTCCAGATTTTGCGTTTCTGACAAGTTCCCGGTGATGATCATGCTGTTCTCTGGGGTTCACACTTTGCAAGCCACTTGAAGACTATCTGAACTCAAGCCCAAACAAATAAAAACCTAATAATTAGTACTTTAATAGCACCTTCCATCTTGAAGTTTGTCTAGTTGTTTTTACAACCGAGTAATAACTGATTGTGTTAGTCACTCAGTCGTGCCCAGCTCTTTGCGACCCCATGGACTGTAGCCCACCAGGCTCCTCTGTGGATGAGGTTTTCCAGGCAAGGATATTGGAGTGGGTTGCCGTTTCCTTCTCCAGGGGATCTTCCCAAGCCAGGATCGAACCCGGGTCTCCTGCACTGCAGGCAGATTCTTTACCAACTGAGCTACAAGGGAAGCCCAATAACTGATTAGTGCCCCCAAACAGCTCTAGAGAGCTGAACAACAGTGGACAGTGTCTGACCCTACATAAGGAGGAGAAGATTTTATCATCAAATTTCTGCCTGTTTTACACAGTTTGGGGGCCTCGGTGTTATGGATATCACAGATGTCAATGATGGAGGGTAGTGACCAGCAACTGTGGGAATTTTATAAGATAGAGAGATGTGGTCTGAGCCTTTGAGAATCAATATGTCATCCTATTTACTTCTCTAATAACTTGTGTTTTTAAAATACAAGAGTTGGCTTGTAAAATTCAGTACACCCTGGAAGGCCAGGTGTTTTGATCCACACTGAAGATGGAAAAAATAAGAGACAAAAATTCTGTGACCAGTACCTGAAGAAAAGTTCACACTGCTTGTCCGTTTTAACATCTACACCATCCTCTTATACCAAAGAGAGCCTTTTCCAGCCAACCTGTTTTGGGGGGCTGTGGAACGTGGACAGGAGGTACTAATGTTTTGTTCAGCCAGGGATGAGAGATCTCAAATTGAAGGGGAGCTAACTGTTGCACCCTCTCCTTCCCTAGACAGTTACAGGGTTTCTCTATCCCGAAAAACTTCCCCTATCCTGGCCTCTCCCACCCTTCTACCTTTCTTCCTTCCCTGGCCTTCTCCTCACTCCTCAGGTACTGTCACTCTTTGCTTTCTCTAATGACAAAGTTACCAGTGACCTTCTAGTTGCCAAATCCAACTGCCTGTTCACGGACCTTTTCTTCCTTGATGCCTCTGTAACAGTCCATTGATTTCTCCCTCCTTCTCAAAACTCTTTTCTAGCAATAATACCACTGGGTCTTACATATCATTCTACACCCATTCCCTCTCAGTGATTTACTCATGCTCACCTCTAGAAATGTTAGTTTTCCTTAATATCTCCTTTCTCTCCATCTTTTCCCCTGCCCTGTCCTTCTCTGAAAGTCAGCCATCTCCTTATGATTCCCAAATCTCTCTCCAGACCAGACAGACATCTTCCTGAACTTCTAGGCACATATTTCCAATTGTCTTCCAGATAACCTCTCCTGGATACTATCTAGGAATTTTAAATATGACATCTCCACAAAATTTTTATTGATGAAATTCAAAATATAATAATCATTGATATAATATTTTTGTAATGCAGGGCACTAATGATAATAGAATTGGCAGTGGAGGGGGAGATTTTGCTTAATTGCGGTCCAATTAATTAATTGGAGTCCTGACGGAGGAGCCTGGTAGGCTACAGTCCACCGGGTCGCAAAGAGTCGGACACGACTGAGCGACTTCACTTTCATTTTAAATTGATTGCAAATGTTCATCTGTAAAATCACTCTTAGCTAGAGCCAGAACAGCCCATGCATTGTAGTTTGCTGACCCCTGAGAAAGTGCTTGAAGAGGAGGGCAAAAGCTTCTTCCCTCCACCATCTTTTGGTGTCAGGGGAATTGAGGCTTTCTAAATCAGTCCCATTCTGAAACATACCTAGGCACGGCACAGCATGGGAGGGCCCAAGACCTACCTGAAATGGTATCTTTTTTTGTTTTGTTTTTTTGCATATTCAGTGATGTACATTGCATCATTGTTTAAAATGAAAGAAAGAAAGACTAAAAGGGAAAGAAAGACCCAAATGTCCATTAACTGGGGAATGGCTGAATAAACTGTGGTATAGCATTGTATGGAGTATCATGTAGCCCTCTCCCCAATCCCACCCTCTTACTTTCCTTTTTTTAATTGAGATATAATTCACATACTATAATATTCACCTTTTTAAAGTATATAATTCAATAGTTTTAATTTGTTCACAAAGCTGTACAACCATCACCACTATCTAATTTTAGAACATTTCCATCACCCCCAAAAAGAAACATCATACCTATTAGCAGTCATTCACCCTTCTTTGCCTCCCGCCAGCCCCTGGCAACCACTAATCTACACTCTTATTTCTATCTATTTGCCTAATCTGGACATTTAATATAAATGGAATGATATGACATGTTATCTTTTGTTACTGGCATCTTTCACTTAACAGAATATTTTCAGGGTTAAAACATATTGTAGCATGTCAGTATTTCATTCCATTTTTTATTGTGGTAAAATATACACAACATAAAATTTACCATTTTAGTCATTTTTAAATGTACTTAATTTTAAATGCTACTTAATTCAGTAGCATTAAGTGCACTGATGTTGTTTTGTAACCATCACCACTATCCATCTCCAGAACTTTTTTATCATCCCATACTGAAATTCTGTACCCATTAAACAATAACTTCCCATGCCCCCAGGTAACTACTATTCTATTTACTGTCTCTGAATTTTCCTGTTCTAGGTACATCATCTAAGAGGACTCATACAATATTTGTCTTTTTGTATCTGACTTCTTTCACTTAGCCTAAGTGAACACTCATCCCAGTTGTAGCACATATCAGAATTCCATTCTTTTTAAAAAAATACTTATTTATTTATTTGGCTGCACTGAGTTAAAGTTCAGCAAGCAAACTCTTACTTGCAGCATGCAGAATCTAGTTCCCTAACTAGGCATCAGACCCAGGCCTTCTGCTTTGGGAGCACAGAATCTTAGCCACTGGACCACCAGGGAAGTTCTCATTCTTTTTTAAGGTCAGAATATATTCCATGTATAGATATACCATAAGATGACATCTTCACCACCAGGCTGACACCAAGAGAGACAGCTATGGGTAGCTGTGTCCTCAAGGTGCGAGCCGGGACTGGGAGTACAGGTGAGAAATCTGCAAAAGAAATCACCATACAAAGATAAGAAGCTGAGGTTTCTTAGTCAGGAGGGCTGGGCTTGGAGTTGTCCAGGTGGTGAGTGAGCAGGAAAGAGCTGGCCTGAGGCTTAGAGAGACTTGTGCTTTGTGTTTGATCACTAGAGAAAATGACTCAGTCCCTCTCTGAGAGCTGGGACCTCTATTCTCCAAAAAGGGGCAAAAATTTAGACATCATTGTATCATTTTCCAGCTATCAGATTGGCAAAGGTTAATAACAAGGTTGGTTATGGCAAAGGGAATCTGTGAGAGGAAATCGAAATTGGTCTACCCTTTCTGGAATAGAGTTTAGTATTATCTGTCTATTTAAATGCACATATATTTTAAAATATTTGTTTAAATGCATGTGCTCTTAACCCAGAAGACAAGTTCTGGGAATGACACAAACATACACTGGTGGGCATGAGGATTTATGGACAAGGATGCTCAGGAAGACACGTCCTCTGCCCCTTCAACCTCTTCCATGTCCCCCTTTGCTCAGCAGCCCCGCTTGGCCTCCGGCCGCTCCCATTCCCAACCCCATCAACCTCAAATTCCCTGTCTGTTCATACCCACTATTACTTGTTTGCTACTTCCAAAAGACCTTTTCCCCATGAGCCATGCCTTCCCTCAGCCCTGCTTCTGTTTATCCACAGTCCCATCTCCCCTTGAGAGGGCCCTCCTCCAGTCTCTGGCCTAAGGAGCCCTCTGAGACCTCCCTCCCTCAGGTGTTCCCCTTCTCTGCATTTCAGTGTTGACCCCTCCTTTCTAAAAACCCACTTCCTCCCCAGTTGGTGCACCCCTCTCCCCTTCTCAGCTCAGCTTCTGGAGAGAGCCACTCCCAGTCCCTGTCTCCTCATTCTGACATCTCTCCTCTCTTCACCCCCTGGCAATCTGGTTCTGTCCCTATTTTCCTCCAAACTGCACAATCCAGGAGATCTTTTCTATATACATCTTACTAGAACTTTCTGGAGATATTGACATAGCTGGTGCTACGTTCCCCTAGGAAAAGCTCTTGTTCCTTGGCTTTGTGGCTGCATTTCTGACTTGTTCTTATACATCCCTGAACATCTTTTTTTTTTTTTTTTTCCTGCTTCTTCTCAGACTCATTTTCCTCCTGCCTACTTCAAACACTGGGGTTGGCGATAGGGAGAGTGTGGTTCTGTCTGTTTCTATTTTCCCCTCAGAAGCCTTTCAGAGGCTTTGCTGTTCCTTCTGCTTGGACTCTTTCCTCTGGATCATTCTTGTTCATCCTTTAAGTCTCATCTTGGCCTCTTGTAGAAACCTTTCTTGAGCCCTTCAGCTGGTATACATGTACCCTGGAGTAATTCCTAGTATTTAGAATAGAATTATATTGAAATGATTTGTTTTTCTGTCTCACTCCCCTGCCTCACTAACTGTCAGCTCCTCTAGGACAGAGATCTTAATCTATGTAACTCTGCACATGGCTGAAATAGTGCCTGCACAACAGTAGGTACTCAGTAAGCACATAGTGATCTCAGCTGTGAGATCAGCTGTGAACTGAACCAATGGGGACTGATCATTGATGGAAGGTAAGATGTGGAGAGAGAGGCATACTCAGGATTAACTCCTAGGTTCCTGGAGAATTGGAAGCTAAGAGAGAAAATAAATTAGAGACAAAACACAAAAAGCCTCAAATGTTGGGTAAAAAGAAATTACAGAATTTTATTCTGTAAAGGAGTCATTTGAACCTAGACCCTCAGAGAGACACTTAGCCTTTGGGGGAAAAAAACTGAAAAAGAATAAAAATCCATCAGTAATTATCTAAAGTAAAAAAGAAGCAAAACTAATTCTAGCATTGGAATTTAGGATGCTGTCGCCCTGTGGGAGGATAGTGATTAAGGAGAAGCCCATGGGGTCTTCTGAAGAGCTGGTCATGTTCTTTGCTTTGATGTGGGTGCTAGGCATGCAAACATATTCACTTTGTGAGATCTCGTTAAGGGTGCACATGCACCCTTGTGACATGTGCATTTGTTGGCGCTAGTGGTAAAGAACCCGCCTGCAAATGCCGGAGACTTAAGAGACGCTGGTTCGATCCCTAGTGGGGGCAGATCTCCCAGAGAAAGAAAGGCAACCTGCTCCAGTATGCTTACCTGGAGAATCCCATGGACAGAGCAGCCTGGCAGGCTATAGTCCATAGGGTCGCAAAGAGTCAGACACAACTGAAGCAGCTTAGCACACACACAGCATACTATGAAAAGTCTTTAGTAAGTAAATGCAACAACTAGGCTTAGAAAAAAGTCCAGTTAATGGATTTATATCCAATAAATCAGGTATTCCCCATTTTAAATAACATGGTCCATCTCCAAAAGAAAGTAGCAATGAAGCTCCAGTCTAGAGTGGGTTCTGGGGCAGAAGTTCAGGCCAAGGAAGGTGAACTGATCCAAGTTGTGGTTTCCAGAAATGGATACTTTAGAATACAGTGGTGTGCATATATATACTACAGGATGTGAAGGTTTGATTTTGAATATTCTTTAGTCTTCAGATAATTGTGACATAAAATTCTTGTAACCTTAGAGAGAAGGCACAGGGTCCCTGCCCCATCTCTGCCTAGCTGAATGACCTTGGGTAAACCATTTAACCAGGCTACGTGTAGGTGTCCCATTATGCAAACTTAAGATAATTCTTTCTACTCTATCTACCACCTAGTGAATATATGGATTAAATGATATAATTACTGTGAACGTATTTTCTACAGATTGTTTTTCATAGCCCTGTACAAATAAAAATTACATATTAGTATAAGAGGCCTAATCTAGCTGTAAAACTGAGCCCACGATTGGTTTTGAGCCATAAAAATGAGCTATACCACACACTCATTCTTTCCCTAGACTATGTTTACATTCTATCTATAATAAATTTCATTCTCTTTGTTTTTGATAAGATCTCCAGTTATATAAGGTCAATGGGAATTTAGGTCCTTTGTGCCCAGATTGTTCACTGCTCCACTTACTCATCTAAGTTAGTATAGCCACATCACTGGTCACATGTTACCTGGCAGGCACTGGGCATCATTGACAAAGCTCACCTCACCTGCCACAGTGAGCCTACATACTGGTAAGTATAAAAGATCAGGAGAGAAATAATTGTATACCCAATGTCTAGCTGGGCTCCTGGTACCCAGTAGACTTGTGTTCTAAGTAATGAAATGGTAACCAGTAAGTAAATAAAATTTGTGTCTGTGATAAAATGCTAAAAAGGGACAATAAAAGGGGCTGACTATAATCCAGGTTGGGGCATCATCTTAGGTAAAGTGGTAAAGAAGGACTAAAGAGGGGACATTATTGCTGTGACTCAAAGTCAATTATACTGAGTTGGGAAAGACCATTCCAGAAAGAGGAATAGCAAGTATAAATGTCCTGAGGCAGGAAAAAGCATGTCATGTTTAATAAATTGAAAAGCAGTTGATGTGACTGGGACACAGAAGGTAGGAGGGAGAATGTGATGAAATGAGATTGAGGAAGAGGTCATGAGAGGCCCAGATGAAACAGGGTTTCTAAGTATGATAAGAAGTCATTAGAGGGTATGAGCAGGGAAATAATATGATCTCATTTCTATTTTAAGATGATCACTCTGTTGCTATGTGGTTTGGGGTGCGTCAAAAGTAAAGCAAACAGAACAAGGAGGAATTATAGCAGCACAGATGGAAGAAGGTGGCTTGACCTGAAATGAGAGCAGTAGAAATGAACATAAGGAGGCAAATTCAAAATATCCTTGGAAGATAAAATGACGGGGATTGCTAACAGGCTGTATATGGAGCTCAAAGGAAAGGGAGGAATCAAGGAAGGCTTTTGGGTTTGGAGCTTAGGCAGTCAGGTAGGTGACGAACTACTTCACAGACAGGATGAATGGAGGAGCGTTGGAAAAGTCTGGGAGACTTCTATCTGTGACATTTCAAAAAGGAACAATTGGATAGCTGCATCCAGATTCACTCTTATGGGCTCTGGGAGGAGGGTTGGGCTGGAGTTACACACTTGGAAGTCATCAGCTCTGTGTAATATTTAAAGCCAATGAATCCAATAGGATCACCTAGGAGAGTATACAGATGAAGAGGAGTGAAGTCCCAAAGAGACTTCACCAGCACAGAGACTGCGTAATACCCAGTGTTGGTGAAGACATGAGGAAATGAAAACCCTCCCACACTCTTGACAGGAGTTAAATCAGTACAGCCTTTCTGGAAACCTTGGTAATGTATAGTTTAAATCTTTAAAAAGTGCTTACACTTTAATCTTACAAGTCTATAGAAGTTTTAGTTCAGTTCAGTTCAATCGCTCAGTCGTATCTGACTCTTTGCTACCCCATGAACCGCAGCACACCAGGCCTCCTTGTCCATCACCAACTCCTGGAGTTTACTCAAACTCATGTCCATTGAGTCAGTGATGCCATCCAACCATTTCATCCTCTGTCATCCCCTTCTCCTCCTGCCCTCAATCTTTCCCAGCATCAGGGTCTTTTCAGATGAGTCAGTTTTTCACATCAGGTGGCCAAAGTAATGGAGTTTCAACTTCAACATCAGTCCTTCCAATGAACACCCAGGACTGATCTCCTTTAGGATGGACTGGTTGGATCTCCTTGCAGTCCAAGGGACTCTCAAGAGTCTTCTCCAACACCATAGTTCAAAAGCATCAATTCTTCAGCACTCAGCTTCCTTTATAGTCCAACTCTCACATCCACACATGACCACTGGAAAAACCATAGGCTTAATTAGACAGACCTTTGTTGACTAAGTAAGGTTTCTGCTTTTTAATATGATGTCTAGGTTGGTCATAACTTTCCTTCCAAGGAGTAAGTGTCTTTTAATTTCATGGCTGCAGTCACCATCTGCAGTGATTTTGGAGCCCCAAAAAATAAAGTCTGACAGTTTCCACTGTTTTGCCATCTATTTGCCAGGAAGTGATGGGACCAGATGCCATGATCTTAGTTTTCTGAATGTTGAGCTTTAAGCCAACTTTTTCACTCTCCTCTTTCACTTTCATCAAGAGGCTCTTTAGTTCTTCTTCACTTTCTGCCATAAGGGTGGTGTCATCTGCAGATCTGAGGTTATTGATATTTCTCCCGGCAGTCTTGGTTCCAGCTTATGCTTCTTCCAGCCCGACGTTTCTCATGATGTACTCTGCATATAAGTTAAATAAGCAGGGTGACAATATACAGCCTGATATACTCCTTTTCCTATTTGGAACCAGTCTGTTGTTCCATGTCCAGTTCTAACCGTTTCTTCCTGAGCTGCATAGAGGTTTCTTTAGAGGCAGGTCAGGTGGTCTGGTATTCCCATCTCTTTCAGAATTTTCCACAGTTTATTGTGATCCACACAGTCAAAGGCTTTGGCATAGTCAATAAAGCAAAAATAGATGTTTTTCTGGAACTCTCTTGCTTTTTCAGTGATCCAGCAGATGTTGGCAATTTGATCTCTGGTTCCTTTGCCCTTTGTAAAAGCAGCTTGAACATCTAGAAGTTCACAGTTCGCGTATTGCTGAAGCCTGGCTTGGAGAATTTTGAGCATTACTTTACTAGTGTGTGAGATGAGTGCAATTGTGCGGTAGTTTGAGCATTCTTTGACATTACCTTTCTTTGGGATTGGAGTGAAAACTGACCTTTTCCTGTGGCCTGTGGCCTGCTGAGTTTTCCAAATTTGCTGACATATTGAGTGCAGCACTTTCACAGCATCATCTTTTAGGATTTTATATAGCTCAACTGGAATTCCATAACCCCCACTAGCTTTGTTCATAGTGATGCTTCCTAAGGCCTACTTGACTTCATGTTCCAGGATATCTGGCTCTAGTTGAGTGATCACACCATTGTGATTACCTGGGTCATGAAGATCTTATTTGTACAGTTCTTCTGTGTATTCTTAATATCTTCCTAATACCTCTTCTGCTTCTGTTAGGTCCATACCATTTCTGTCCTTTATTGAGCCCATCTTTGCATGAAATGTTCCATTGGTATCTCTAATTTTCTTGAAGATATCTCTAGTCTTTCCCATTCTATTGTTTTCCTCTATTTCTTTGCATTCCAGGCATAGGAATGTTAGGTCCATGATCAAGGAAAATTGGAAGTGGTCAAACAGGAGATGGCAAGAGTGAACATCAACATTCTAGGAATCAGTGAACTAAGATAGACTGGAATGGGTGAATTTAACTCAGATGACCATTATATCTACTGCTGTGGGCAGGAATCCCTTAGAAGAAGTGGAGTAGCCATCATAGTTAACAAAAGAGTCTGATATGCAGTACTTGGATGCAATCTCAAAAATGATAGAATGATCTCTGTTTGTTTTCAAGGCCAACCATTCAATATCACGGTAATCCAAGTCTATGCCCCTACCAGTAATGCTGAAGAAGCTGAAGTTGAATGGTTCTATGAAGACCTACAAGACCTTTTAGAACTAACACAAAAAGATGTCCTTTTCATTATAGGGCACAGAAATACAAAAGTAGGAAGTCAAGAAACACCTAGAGTAACAGGCAAATTTGGTCTTGGAGTACAGAATGAGGTAGGGCAAAGGCTAATAGAGTTTTGCCAAGAGAACACATTGGTCATAGCAAACACCCTCTTCTGACAACACAAGAAAAGACTCTAACATGGATATCACCAGATGGTCAACATCAAAATCAGATTGATTATATTTTTTGCAGCCAAAGATAGAGAAGCTCTATACAGTCAGCAAAAACAAGACTAGGAGCTGACTGTGGCTCAGATCATGAACTCCTTATTGCCAAATTCAGACTTAAATTGAAGAAAGTGGGGAAAACCACTAGACCATTCGGGTATGACCTATTGAAGTTTATCCTATGGAAATAATTATGAATGTATGCAAAGGTTTATGGACATGGATGTCTATTGTAGCATAATTTGTAATAATAAAAAATGGGAACTCTCCTAAACATCTAATAAGAGAGATTTTTAAGGTTTTTTTTTTTTTTTTTTTTGGCTTGAGCTGCACAGCATGTGGGATCTTAGTTATCTGTCCAAGGATCAAACTCAAGGCCCTGCAGTGGTGTGGTGGAGTCCTAACAACTGGGCCACCATGGAATTCCCAAGAGGAATTACTAAATACATTTCAACACAAGTGTTACGCAACTATTTTGTTTGATGATGTATAAAAATATAAAATGATTATAAACAGTGTTCATGAAACATATATCAAAAGCAGTTTGAAGTACGTATAAATTAAATTACCTTTGGCTGAAAATAACAAAGAATGCTGAATCTTATTTATGCATAAGGAATAAAGAATATAAGGGCATAAGGAAAATGTATTTTCTCTGCTAACAAAAGCCCAGAGGTAAGGATGGGTTTAGGATTGATTAATAGTTTCATAACATCTTTGAGGACCCAAATTCTTTTCAGGGTGTGGGGCAGGGTGTGAAAAAGGTTAGGAAACAATGACTTAGAACAGTGGTTCTCAAAGGGTAATACTTAAACCACCAGTTTCAATTGGGAATTTTTTTAAAAAAAACAAATTCTTGGGTTCCATCCCAGACTTTCTAACTCATAAACTCTGGAGGTAGGGCCCAGTAATCTATGTTTTAACAAACTCTCCAGGTAATTATAATGTTTGAAAATCATTGACTTAGACTATTCAGGATTTACTCTTGAATTGGGAATACCTGGAAAATGCCAGGTATTGGGAATACCTGGAAAAATACCACAGTCATTCATATGACTGTGGCATATGACTAGGGAGAGGTTGATGGACAGTCATGGTTAATACTGGGATTGGTTTTCCAGCATATTTTCCTGGACAAAGAAGGCTAGAAGCTAAAATTCCCACCCATGAGAACTTCCACTCCTCAAAATGCCCATGTGAACCTATGAATGAAAGCTGAATCATATGGAGGAGAGGCAGGACTCAGAAAAGACTGACTTGCTGGTGTGAATATGGCAAGTGCATGTGTGCTCAGTTGCTCAGGTGTGTCCAAGTCTGCAATCCTACAGACTGTATCCCACCAGGCTCCTCTGTCCATGGGATTCTCCAGGCAAGAATAATGGAGTAGGTTGCCATTTCTTCCTCCAGGGGATTTTCCCAACCCAAGCATCAAAACCTGCATCTCCTGCATTGGCAGGAGGATTCTTTATCACTGAGCCACTTGGGAATGGTGCACAGGGATTAGGATTCTGGAGGTGGCAGCAGCTTCCTCATCTGCAGCATCCTGACTGTGGCATGGGCAGTAGGGTTGTTGGCATCCCAGTTCTCAGTGTGGTTTGGGGAGTCATTCTGTGACTCCTTTTTCTTTTATTGTGGTAAAAAAAAAAATCACATTAACCATTTTTAAGTTCAGCCATGTTGAGTATATTTTCATTGTTGTACAACAAATCACTAGGACCTTTTCATCTTGCAAAACTGAAACTACCCATTAAACATGAATTCCTCCCATTCCTAACCCTAACCAACGTTTTACCTTGTTGCTATGCTTTTTACTATGTTAGAAACTTCATGTTAGTGAACTCATATAGTATTTGTCCTTTTGAAGCTGGCTTATTTCACTTAACATAATGTACTGAAGGTTCATTGCTGTTATAGCATGTGACAGGATTTCCTCCTTTTTTAAGACTGTGTGATATTCCATTGTATGTATGTGTGGTGGTGTGCTAGTCATTCAGTCATGTCTGACTCTTTGCAATTCCATGGACTGTAGCCCACGAGGCTCCTCTATCCATGTGATTTCCCAGGCAAGAATACTGCAGTGGGTTACCATTTCCTTCTCCAGGAGATCTTTCTGATCCAGGGATCAAACCCTGGTCTCCTATATTGCAGGAAGATTTTTTCTGTCTGAGTCATAAACACAAACAAACAAGATATACCACATTATCTTGTTTGTGTTTTTTTGACCATGCCATGTGGTATGTGGGATCTTAGCTCCCTCACCAGGAATTGAACTCATGCCTCTTGCATTGGAAGCACCAAGTCTTAACCACTGGAGCACCAGGTAAATCTCATTTTCTTGATCCATTTCTCTGTCAGTGGCATTAATATTATTTCCATCTCTTGGCTATTGTAAGTAGTACTGCAATGAACATGAGTATGCAAATATCTCTTTAATATCCTGCCTTGAATTCTTTTGGACATATACAGCCACAAGTGGTATTGCTGGATCATAGGTAATTCTATTTTTAATTTTCTGAAGAACCTCCATACTATAATGGATTCACCATTCTGACTTTTTCTTAAAGGGCCACCTGGTAAATGTTTTAGGCTTTGTGGATTATATATGGTCTCTGTCACAACTACTCAACTCTGCATTATAGTGTGAAAGCAACTATAGACAGTATGTAAACAAAAGAGCGTTACTATGTTTTAATAAAACTCTATTTATAAAAATTGGCAGTAAGTCTGCTGGCCATAGTTTACCCACCTCTAACATAGATCATGTTTCTTCAGCCCTGCCACTGATTCTGTGAACAACATACTTTCTGCTAGAGAAGATTATGTTGTCTTCTGCTAAGAATCCCAAAAAATAAAACATTAATGAGTTGGTGCTCTGTTAACAATAAAGAACAAGGAAATGGCAGTTGAGTGAGCAACCAGTATAATTTCCTATAAAAGACAGTGTGTACAGTTAAAAAAGAGAGAGAGAGAAATACAAAATGAAAGAGAAGAGTGGAAGGGGATCATGATAACCAACCTCCCAAATGGCCCCAATGATCCTTTCCTTCTATTATTCAAACACTTGTGAATGGTTTTTGGGTAGGTGAATGGTTTACAGGTGAATCATTTACACAGTGAACAGAGCTGACCTATGTAATCAAAGAAGGTTGGAGAAAGAACAATGTGTGACTTCTAAGGCTATGAAAACCTTATGTCTTTTATCTTGTTTTCTCTTGGATCCCTTGCTTTAGGGGAAGCTAGCAGCCATGCCATGAGGATACTCAAGCAGCTCTGGGGAGGGGTTCATGTGACAAGAAATGGAGGTCCCTTGCCAAAGGCCTTGTGAGCATGTCATCTTGGAAGAGGATTTTTCAGTCCCAGTCAGACCTTCAGCTGACTGCAGACCCAGCTAATGTCTTAAAACTGCAACCTCCCAAGACTCTAAGCCTGAACCCCAGCTAGGCCGTGCCTGAATTCCTGACCACAGAAGTTATGTAATAAATGTTTAGTTTTGTTTTAGGCCTCTACATCTGGGGATAATTTATTGTACAACAATAGGTAACTAACAGGGATACATTAAGATATCAATTATCAGTAGTGATTATCCATGGGTTGGTTGGATTACAAGTGACTCAATTTCTTTGTTGTACTTGAAGTTCTGAAGTTTCTGCAATGAACATATACTAGAATCTTCATATTACCTTTCTCTCTCTAGATGATTCTTCCCACCTGCTTTTCCTCAGTACTCAGGTTAGTCTCCTGTACTATGCCATGAGTCTCTTGGCTGGCCAAGAAACGGTGATGTCTCACCTAATAGTCAAATTCTCTCTTCTCCAGGTGATCCACAAGGCTAATACTACATAGTTCATTCATAGAGGTCAAGTGCTACAAAACTAAAGACAGAAACCAGGAGAAATTCCTGAGAGTCTTGTAAGATCCAGTGTCTTTCATCAGATTTCCCAGAAGCAGGCTTCAGATAAAGGTTTGTTTGCAGGTGATTCATGAAGGAAAGGCTGCCAGGAGAAATTGCTAAGACAGTGGGGAAAGCAGAATGAGGAAAGTGGAAGCTAAGAGAGAAGTGGTTTTAGGTAAGATCTCAGCCTCATCCTGAAATCATAGAGGGAGTTCTGGAGAATAAGTTATATCTCAATAAGGGAGCTGGATGCTCATACCTAGTACTTGTCAGTCAAGACATAAGCTCCTGTGCTCTCTGTGCTTTTAGGCAGAACAATTCCAGTAGCCCAGTACAGATGTAGGATAGTCATCTAAATAGATGTAGGCCATTGAAAGCAGAAGTACAGAGAAGCCAGGTGAATGACGTTCGGCTATTGTCAATGGAACCCAGGGTGGGTTGAGCATTTGGGTGGAGCACTGAGAGCATCTACTAAGCACCCCTTATAGGCATTTGAGATGTTTCTTGTGTGGAGGATGGAGAGGTGGACAGAGAGATGGATGGAGAGAAGACTGCTTAGAAGGTGATGAAAAGTCTACATGAGAAGTGATTAATTAATGCTATGGCAATAGGGTAAGATATGAAGAGCCAGACTGGAAAAACTCAATTAGCTGAGCTTGAAAGAGTTACTTAACCTATCTGGTCATCACCTGTGAAATGGGTCAGTTTTAATAATAGTGAAAAAATAAAATTAGTGGCAATAATGTTTGTTGAGCACTTTACTATAATCAAGATACTGATTGTTCCAAAAATTTCACAATTATTATTCTTAGTATAACCCTCACAACCACCCCATGAAGTACACAGTTCTTGTCCCCATATGACAAGGATACTGAGGCTCAGAGAGATTAAGGTCCAATGACTAGCATCTTTCTCAAAATATTGTTGAAACAATTAAATGGCAGCCATAAATAATAATTATCATCATTATTTTTATTATTATTGCTGGTATTAGGAGTGACAATATTTAAAAGGCAGAAGATTTGGAGAGAAAGGCTAAAGATGAAAATCATCTAAGAGTCCAATTTGGTGGATGGTTAAATGTTGACTTCACAGATGACGTGGCATTATTGGGAACATGGGAGTGTGAGTGGAGGGTTGAGAGGCTGGAGACCAAAGGGCAAAGAGGACTCTGTGTCTGACTCTTGTTAAGGTTTGCATATTTGTGGGACACCAGACTAGGAATGCCTGATGATATTTAGAAACACGAGTCAGGAGCTTGGGAGACAGCTTAGGGCTGGAGATAAAGACTTGGCCATCATCTCCATAAATCTACTCAGAGGATATTAGGGAGCCACAGAGCAGCAGGGACACCTCATCCTGGAGAGACAGAAGGGAGAGTCAGCCAAGACCTGACCTGGTCTTATGGGCCTCAAAATTTTCTGATTTTTGTTTCTGTTAAAAGGAAACTATTTCCCCTGAGGTTTTTTGTTTTGTTTTGTTTTTTAACAGGTTTTATTTATCCATTTTGAAATTTTTTTGGTCACACCCTGCAGCATATGGGATCTTAGTCCCCCAGTTCCCAGATGAGGGATCAAACCCATACCCTCTGCATTAGAAGACCATACCACTGGGCCACCGGGGAAGTCCCCCCCCCGAGTTTCGATATCTCCCATCAGCCCCCATTTCCATCATCACCAGTCAATCTACAGTTTCACTGACTTTTTTCCTCATTCTCAGCAACCTGGGACTTCCCCACCATTTGCCACCCCTCTGCCTCCTCTAGGCTCTTTCTCAAAATCACCTATTTCTTCTTTGATTCAACAAAGGTGATATCAATAATAGACCCAGCTTGATAATAGCTACTATTTACTGATGCCATAAATATCTGTAGAAGACTTACTGTGGGTAGGGTACTGCACTAAGGCCCAAGTTGTTGCAGCACACAGGGTAGACATGGTCTTTGATCTTTTAGAGTATACAATTAAGATGGAGTCAAGGACAAGTCAACAGATACAAGGGGCCCACTCTAGATCGTGACTTATGATTCAAATAGAGCAAGATGAGAGTGAATAGACCTGGGTACCATGTTGATACAGCATCCGGGACAGCCTCTCTGAAGAGGCTTCTTGGCCCTGGGACCAAAAAGAGGATTTGTTGTTCAGTTGCTAAGTTGTGTCTGACTCTGTGACTCCATGGGCTGCAGCACGCCAGGCTTCCTTGTCCTTCACTATCTCCCAGAGCTTGCTCAAACTCATGTCCATTGAGTTGGTGATGCCATTCAACCACCTCATCCTCTGTCGCCCCCTCCTCCTCTTGCCCTCAATCTTTCTCAGCATCAGGATCTTTTCCAGTGAGCTGGCTTTTTGAATCAAGTGGCCAAAGTATTGGAGCTTCAGCCTCAAATCCTTCATTCATTGGAAGAAAATGTGAAGATCTTAAGTAGACATCTGGATGACTATCTACCCTTATATACATCCACATAACCACCACCCATTTCAAGATTCAGAATGTCTCCATCATTCTAGGAATTCCTCCATGTCGCTTCCCAGTTAGTAACCTTCCAAGAGGTAACCATTTTCTGACTTTTTTCATCATCAATTAGTTTTGCCACATAAATGAAATAACACAGTGTATATACAATTTTTGTGTCTGGCTTCTTTCACTCAGCATAATATTTTAGAGGTTTACCTGTATTGTTGCAAGCAGCAATCATTCATTCCTTTTTATTGCTGATAGATGTCCCATTCCATTGTATGAAGATACTGTTAATGAATATTTGGAATTATTTAATCTAATTTTTTGGCTTTTATGACTAAGACTACTATGAATGCTCATGTACAAGTGTTTGTTTTTTGGGTTTTTTTAACAGATAAATGTTTTCCATTTATGTGGATAAATACCAAGAGTGGAATTACTGGTAATGGGGCTGACAGCAATCAGATTTCTAAAGTGATTGCAGCATTTTTACACTTCCACCATCAGTGTATGAGGTTTTTAGTTGCTTCACATACCCCCAATCCTAGATATTGTTAATTTAAAACAATTTAAAACATATAGTATGCATAAAAATATATCTTGAGGTAATTTTAACTTATATTTTCTTTTTAAAGATATATTTTATTTTTATTTATTTATTTAGACCACACCATCAACCATGTGGGATCTTAGTTCCCCCATCAGGGATTGAACCTGTGCCCCTGCTTTGAAGTGCAGAGTCTTAACCACTGAACCACCAGGGAAGTCCCTAACTTATATTTTCTCAATTACAGTGAATATTAATATATTGTCATGTGTTTATTGGTCATTTTAATATGTTCTTTTGTGAAATGTTCAAGACTTTTGCCCATTTTTAAAAATTGTTTGCCTCTTGTTACTAATTTCTGAGTTTTTCCACAATATCAATGAACCTTGTAAACATGCTTAGTGAAAGAAGCAAGTCACATAGACCGCATATTGTATGATTCCATTTATACTTAATGTCCAAAATAGGCAAATTCACAAAGACAGAAAGTAGGTCAGTGGTTGCCTAGGGTTGGAGAAATTGGAAGGAAATGGAGAATGGCTGCTGATGGGAGTGATGAAAAGGATCAAAACTTGATTGTGATCATGATTGCACACACTCTGTAAAATACACTCAATTTTTTTTTTATTAGTTGGAAGCTAATTACTTTACAACATTGCAGTGGTTTTTGTCATACATTGAAATGAATTAGCCATGGATTTACATGTATTCCCCATTCCGGTCCCCCCTCCCATCTCCCTCTCCACCTGATCCCTCTGGGTCTTCCCAGTGCACCAGGCCCGAGCACTTGTCTCATGCATCCAACCTGGGCTGGTGATCTGTTTCACCCTAGATAATATACATGTTTCGATGCTGTTCTCTTGAAACATCCCACCCTCGCCTTCTCCCACAGAGTCCACAAGTCTGTTCTATACATCTGAGTCTCTTTTTCTGTTTTGCATATAGGGTTATCATTACCATCTTTCTAAATTCCATATATATGTGTTAGTATACTGTAATGGTCTTTATTTTTTTGGCTTACTTCGCTCTGTATAATGGGCTCCAGTTTCATCCATCTCATTAGAACTGATTCAAATGAATTCTTTTTAATGGCTGAGTAATATTCCATGGTGTATATGTACCACAGCTTCCTCATCCATTCGTCTGCTGATGGGCATCTAGGTTGCTTCCATGTCCTGGCTATTATAAACAGTGCTGCGATGAACATTGGGGTGCACGTGTCTCTTTCAGATCTGGTTTCCTCAGTGTGTATGCCCAGAAGTGGGATTGCTGGGTCATATGGCAGATCTATTTCCAGCTTTTTAAGAAATCTCCACACTGTTTTCCATAGCGGCTGTACTAATTTGCATTCCCACCAACAGTGTAAGAGGGTTCCCTTTTCTCCACATCCTCTCCAGCATTTATTGCTTGTAGACTTTTGGATAGCAGCCATCCTGACTGGCGTGTAATGGTACCTCATTGTGGTTTTGATTTGCATTTCTCTGATAATGAGTGATGTTGAGCATCTTTTCATGTGTTTTTTTGCCATTTGTATGTCTTCCTTGGAGAAATGTCTGTTTAGTTCTTTGGCCCATTTTTTGACTGGGTCATTAAATACAGTCAATTTTAATTTGCACATTCAATAAAGCTATTTTTTGAATATAAAATGGCCAACAGGTAACTTAAAATATGTAAATTTGTGCTATGTGCCTATAGAAAATTAGTATTTGGTTTTATGGTAATAAACAGCATTTCATCATGGTTTTAAAAAAAAGAGTTCTTTATATATTATGGATGTTCTGGATACTGAGACTTTCCCACATACATATACAAATACTACAAGAACTGGCCTCAGGCGAAATTGTGAAACTGAAAGTCACATTAGCATTTTTTTTTCTTCCAACAAAAGGTCTTACATATTTGTTGCCAAGCCAAAGCACTAGTGCAGAAACACTGACACAAAGAGAAAAATCATTTCCCCAATGGAACACATCCAGTTGTTCAGGTAGTGATATTCTCAGAGTGATAAGATGCACATGACCTTGACACAACATAAATGTGTTTGCCTCATGTGTGGGGCTCCTTATAGACCCAGTTTGGTTCTGTTCCAATGTCTTCTCTTGGAGTTGCACCTGTTCTATTGCCAGTTTTCATTTTAATTCATTAGGGGAATAGGAAAATATTGCTTTTATTTCTTGCCAGGAATCACTTGACCCTGAAAGTCTTGTGAGATGATGCAGCAAGGAGCAAGTTCAACTGAACGTAGGATGGTGGAAAAGAGACGGGAATACCACATAAACATTTAATGTGTGTCTACCAGGTGCCAGGTGCTCCTTGCACCATATTTTTCTCACCTTTCCTCTGCAGGGAGGCATTATTTCCTCCATTTTAACTCTAAGATTACAGAGCCTGAGAGGTTCAGTAACCTTGCTCAATGTTGCACAAGATTTAAGATCATCACCTTAAATCTAGAATTCAAACAGCTAGAATTCAAAGAAAGCTGTCTGAATTCTGTCCCTTGAAGAAAGCACACTGAAATTAATAACTCTCACTTCTCTCTATTCATTTTTTTTTCTCATTCTCTTCATTGTTAACACCCTCATCTCCCATAAACCTCAGCTAGTTTGTCTTTCTCCCCAACTTGTCAGCTACTTTCCTCTGGGGAGCCTTTTTCACTGCCCCCTTTTCACTGTTCCCTCACCAGCTCGCATTAAGGGGCCTTTCCAAATCACTTATCACACCATTTCATCATCTGTCCTCAAGACTGGACTCAGAGTTTATAGTTAGAGTATAGCAATGTCTCTCTTGTTAGGCACTGTGTAGGGGTGGCAGAGATGTTTTTGAGTAGGGGAGCCTGGCCAAACATCAGGACTGAAAATCATACACTTGTACCTCTTTTTGTGACTATCCTAACCCATCACATCATGGGCACAGGCCATCTTAGTGCCCCATCTTCTGGCTCACCCCCTACTGACTCCACCAGAGTACCAGATAAATCTGGTCTTTCTGCTCTCCTCTGCCTGCCACCTTTGAGCCTACATCTGGGCACATTTGTAACTCCACAGTAGTTTGTACTTAAGGGCACAGTTCCTTTTTAACTCCCAATTTTGTTTTCATTCTGCCAATTTTTATTTTGAAAACTTCAAACCCTCGGGGAAAGTTGTAAGAAAGATATAATAAATACTCATGAACACTTCACCTAGATCCTCCAATTGTACCTCCTCTCTCTCATTCTCCCTTTTTTTGCCTAGCTGAACCATTTGGGAATTACTGCAGACATCATGACATTTCACCTCCAAACACTTCACCATAAGTCTCCTATGAACAAAAACATTCTATACAACCACAATATCACTTTCAGGAAATTTAACATTGTTACAGTATTGATCTCTAATATCAGTATATATTAAAATTTCCTTATTTGTCCTAAAAATGTCCTTTATATATATTTTTCTTTTAGATCTTAAATCCAATTAAGGATCACATGTTGTATGTTGCATTTAGCTGTCACACCTCTTTAATATTTTAATCTGCAGGAGTTTCTTTGCTTTTTTTTTTTAATTTTTGTCTTTCATGATGTATATGTTTGAAGAGTTTGGAGCACTTATTTTACAGAATGTCCCTTAATTTGGGTTTGCTTCTATTCCCTCATGATTAGATTTGGGTTAAACATTTTTGGCAAGAGTCAAATGTGATGTTGTATCCTTCTCAGTGCACAACATCTGGAATCATGGTTGTTTTGTCCCATTATTGATGATGCGGGGAAACAACTTTTTAAAAAATTTTGATAAAACTTATAATTTTTTCAATCCATTCATCCATCAGTGGGGTGGGGTGGGGGCGGGGGGCTTCCCTTGTGTCTCAGACGTTGTGCACTGAGAAGGAAAAAACAGGAGTGGGTTGCCATTTCCTTCTCCAGGGGATCTTCCCTACCCAGGGATTGAACCCAAGTCTCTTGAAGTATTTCTAAATCATCTAAAGTCAATGTAGATTCTGAATCAGCAGTTTTGAGTCAGGGCTCAAGATCCTGCCTTTCTTACATGCTCCCAGGTGATTCTGATATTCCTGGTCCACAGACCATTCCTTGAGAACCAAGGTTCTAGTTTCTCCCCTCTCTAATCCATTTTGCACATCATTGTGCACTAATTTTTCTAGAACGCTGTGTTTCACTGTTTTAAAAATCCCAGTGGTTGTTGAATATCCATGGCAGTTACTCTTTTTCTTTGGCGGGGGGGGGGGGGGGGGGGGGGGGGGGGGGGGGGGGGGGGGGTGGGGGTGGGCAGGTGGTGGTATTTATTTATTTATTTTAATTGGAGGCTAATTACAATGTTGTGGTGGTTTTTGCCATACATTGACATGAATCAGCTGTGGCAGTCACTCTTTACTATTTTAATTTTTCATACTGCAGAATCTTTTGGCTTCCTAAGCAATGCTATTGCTCAGGTCCCTGCTGCACAAATGAGACAGAATATGGGTGCTATTGAGGTTGAAGATGGGACCTTGGGAAATACACCTCTGGAGTTTCCACCCACCCCATTGATCCTCAGATCCCTGTGACCTAGCCACAGAAATTTCAAATTGCATGGAACTCAGTTGAAAGTCAGAGACCTTATTCTGGTATTCCAAGGCTTTGGGAGTTAAGTAACTTGCCCAAGGTCACACAGCTGCAAAGCACTTGATTTCCTGAACCCCTAGTGCATTCTTTTCCCAAGGCTTCATTCACACCCTTTCCTCCCAACACCCAGGTCAAATTCTCTCACTTGACTGCAGGCTTTTCTCACTCTGGTCACACTACAGACTTAGCTACTCTAAGGGCACTGCCTCTATTGATCCAGCCTCTCCATCTCTCTTTATCCTTATCGCTCCTTCACCCCAAGTTATGTTAAAACAAGGCTTTAAAGTGCTAAGAAAAAGTCTTTGTCTTTCACCCCTCTCCTACCATTCTCTCCAAAATGGTGCATTTGGCAAAAGGTGGGAAACCCAAGTAACTATGGGATGAAGTTCTACCTCCTTGACTTGGCCTCTAGGTCTCCATCACTCACTGGAAAAGACCCTGATGCTGGGAAAGATTGAGAAGAGGGCAACAGAGGATGAGATGGTTGAGTAGCATCACTGACTCAGTGCACATGAGTTCGAACAAACTCTGGAAGATGGTGAAGGATGGGGAAGTCTGGCCCACTGCAGTCCATGGGGTCTCAAAGAGTCAGAGACAACTTAGTGACCAAACAAAAACAGGTCACTAACCACTGCTAGTGTAACATTCACACCAAATCAGAAAGGATAGTGAAAGAAACTGATAGTTCAGTTTCACTTTACAGATATAACAAGTATAAGTAAACCACTAGCTAACCAAATGGGACTTCCCAGGTGGCACAAAGGTAAAGAGTCCGCCTGCCAACGCAGAAGATGCAGATTTAACCCCTGGGTCAGGAAGAGCCCCAGGAGTAGGAAGTGGTAACCAACTCCAATATTCTTGCCTGGGAAAATCCCGTGGACAGAGGAGGACCTTGGCGGGCTACAGTCCGTGGGGTCACAAAGAGTTGGAAATGACTGAATGATTGAGCACGTACGCACAGCTAACTAAATGCAGCAACCGTAGAAAACAAATGTTCCCAAGGAGTGTTTATCCCAAGAAGAAAAGGATGCCATTTAGCCACTAGAAAATAGCAATATTAATTAACCCAGCTACAGACTAAAAAGCAAAAAATCATCTCAATAGATTCAGAAGAAAAAAAAAACAAAAATAATAAATTCAACAACCATTTTATGAAAACAGTCTGCAGACCCTCACAATAATCCCATCAGAGGGATGAGGGAACAAGGGGATTTATAGTCCAGTTCCTAAGAGAAAGTCATTGCTTGAGTACTGATGCTGGACCTGTGATTCCCCAGAAATTCCAGGCTTCTCTTCACTGGGGCAGAGCAGCCTTCCTAAGTTTTGGGGGGATCAGGGGAGGCCTCAAACCAAAAGAGGCTGATTCTGGTATTTGAATGTGGGCCTAGGCACCCTGAAGCTGTAAGATATGGAAGGGGCTGCACTCAGCACACTAGAAACAGAAGAGAATTACTTAATTACTTTAACCTGTCTTTCATTGTTAAGAATTTTACAATAAGCAAAACAAACAAGTGAAAAAACCCCAAACCAAGAAAAACACCTCATTCTCAGTGGTGAAAAATTAAAAGTTTTACCTTTAAAGATACAAATAAGAATAGCCTCTGTCAGCACATTGTTCACAGTAAAGAAAGATTTTTTTAAAAAAAGAAGAAAAGTGAAATCATTGGAAAGAAAACAAAAAACAAACAAAAACCTCTATCATTATCTGCAGATAATATAATTGTCTTTAGGGAAAAACCTGAAGAACTTCACATATATGGAATTGGTATGTGTATCAGTTTCGTTGTTCAGTCACTTAGTCATGTCCGACTCTTTGCGGCCCCATGAACTGCAGCATGGCCCCATAGCCTCCCTGTCTATCACCAACTCCCGGAGTTTACTCAAACTCATGTCCATCGAGTCAGTGATGCCATCCAACCACCTCATCCTTTGTCATCCCCTTCTCCTCCCGCCTTCAATCTTTCCCAGCATCAGGATCTTTTCTAACAAGTTGACTCTTCATATCAGGTGGCCAAAGTATTGGAGCTTCAGCTTCAGCATCAGTCCTTCCAATGAACACCCAGGACTGATCTCCTTCAGGATGGACTGGTTGGATCTCCTTGCAGTCCAAGGGACTCTCAAGAGTCTTCTCCAACACCAATTTCAAAAGCATCAGTTCTTCTGTGCTCAGCCTTCTTTATGGTCCAACTCTCACATCCATACATCACTACTGGGAAAACCATAGATTTGACTATGTAGACCTTTGTCGGCAAAGTAATGTCTCTGTTTTTTAATATGCTGCCTAGGTTGGTCATAACTTTTCTTCCAAGGAGCAAGCATCTTTTAATTTCACGGCTGCAGTCACCATCTGCAATGATTTTGGAGCCCAAGAAAATAAAGTCTGTCACTGTTTCCATTGTTTCCCCATCTATTTGCCATGAAGTGTTGGGACTGGATACCATGATCTTAATTTTCTGAATGCTGAGTTTTAAACCAACTTTTTCACTCTCTTCTTTCACTTTCATCAAGAGGCTTTTTAGTTCTTCTTCACTTTCTGCCATAAAGGTGGTGTCATCTGCATACCTGAGGTTATTGATATTTCTCCCTGCAGTCTTGATTCCAGCTTGTGCTTTATCCAGCCTGGCATTTTGCATGACATATTCTGCATATAAGTTAAATAAGCAGGGTGACAATATACAGCCTTGACATACTCCTTTCCCAATTTGGAACCAGTCCATTGTTCCATGTTCAGTTCTAACTGCTGCTTCTTGAGCCATACACAGGTTTCTTAGGAGGCAGATAAGGTAGTCTGGTATTCCCATCTCTTTAAGAATTTTCTATAGTTTATTGTGAGCCACACAGTCAAAGGCATTAGCATAGTCAATGAAACAGAAGTAGATGTTTTTCTGGAATTTTCTTACTTTTTTCTATGATCCAATGGATGTCAGCAATTTGATGGAATACTACTCAATCATAAAAAAGGGAATGAAATTTTGCCATTTGCAGCAACATGAATGGACTTGGAGGGTATTATATATACCAGGTGACACAAGTCAGACAGTGAAAGACAAATACTGTATGATATTACTTATGTGTGGACTCTAAAAAATAAAGCAAAATAGTGAGTATAACAGAAAAGAAACAGATATAGAGTTATATCTCACAGATATAGAGAACAAAGCAGTGATTACCAGTGGAGAAAAGGAAGAAGGAAGGGGCAAGAGAAGGGTAGAGAATTAAGAGGTACAATCTACTGTGTGTAAAGTAAATAAGCTATGAGGATACAATACAGGGGACATAACTGCTATTTTATATTAACTCTAAATGGAATTTAACCTTCAAAAATTGCAACTCACTATATTGTACCCCGACACATAATATTGTACATCAATTATGCTGCCATTAAAAATTAAAGATAACTTTTTAAAAAATAAATAAAAATAAAGTGTGCTTTGAGAATAAAAAACTTTCTTTAATCTATTATCTTCTATTAAATTAGGAATGACATTATTTTATCTTAAATAAAATTTATAATGTAATCCAAGCTTTTGATCAACATGATTATTACTGAATTATTATATTATATATATTCTTTCAATTTTGGGGCATTGTTGTTTGGTATTACAATCAGCTCTACAATAAATATGAGGACTTTTGGTTTGTCCTCTATGTTAGGGGTCCCAAGCCCTGGGCCATGGACCAAAACCAATATGGCCTGTGGCTTGTTAGGAACTGGGCTGCCTAGCAGGAGGTGAGTGGCTGGTGAGTGAGCAAAGCTTCATTTGTATTTACAGCCACTCCCCACTACTTGTGTTACCACCTGAGCTTCACCTTCTGTCAGATCAGTGGTGGCATTAGATTCTCATAGGAGCATGAACCCTACTGTGAACTGCATATGTGAGGGATCTAGGTGTGTGATAGCTGGTGCTGGAGCAGCAATATTCTGACCATGAGGGAAAAGACCAAGAGAATCAGGGCTTTAGGTTCCTTAGGACACCAGACCAAGACTAGCAACTACCTATCACTGGACATGTCATTATGTAAGCAAAATAAATTCCTATTTTATTTAAGCCATTAATAATCCAAATTTTCTGAAACATGAACTCAAAATCCCTGACTGCTGTGCTCAGTTCAGTTCAGTCGCTCAGTTGTGTCTGACTCTTTGCGACCCCATGAACTGTAGCACGCCAGGCCTCCCTGTCCATCACCAGCTCCTGGAGTTCACCCAAACCCATGTCCATTGTGTCGGTGATGCCATCCAACCGGCAAATGCAGCTGTAGAATTGGAATACATCAAACTTGCCACTATAAAGTCTGCCACCAGATGCAGCTTAATTGTCACTTGCCCCTCCCTGTTAGGGTTTTAATATGAGTCTGAAAGCAATTAATTTACTATGGTCTCTATGCAGTCATACCTCTCTGCTAATGATAATCTGTATTTCCAGCCACTCTCCAATTTTAACATCACTGCCTCAGCTCTACCTCAGATCATCAGGCATTAAATTCTCATAAGGAGCGTGCAACCCATAATTCAACAAGAAAAAAGAAGAAGCTAGAGGGAGGAAGAGATGGAACCTAAATCAGGAAACAAAACTGGCCCAGTAATTCCCAGAAGACTTCAGCTTATATCTCACTGGACAGAAGTATGTCATAAAAATAAATGTCATTTGGGCCAAGTTCAGTTCAGTCACTCAGTTGTGTCTGACTCTTTGTGACCTCATGGACTGCAGCACAACAGGGTTCCCTGTCCATCACCAGATCTGGGAGCTTGTTCAAACTCATGTCCATCGAGTCAGTGATGCCCATCCAACCATCTCATCCTCTGTTGTTCCCTTCTCCTCCTGCCTTCAATCTTTCCCAGCATCTGGGTCTTTTCCAATGAATTGACTCTTCACATCAGGTAGCCAAAATATTGGAGCTTTAGCTTCAGCATCAGTCCTTCCAATGAATATTCAGGATTGATTTCCTTTAGGATTGACTGGTTGGATCTCCTTGCAGTCCAAGGGACTCTCAAGACTCTTTGTCCAACACCACAGTTAAAAAGCATCAATTCTTCGGCACTCAGCTTTCTTTAAGAGAGATGGCAAAATGTATTTAATGTGAACTCCAACAAAACTAGAGGTCAGCTTCTAAAGGTCATTCTCCAAAATGGATTTTAATTTTGTTCTTAAATTTTAGTTTTTCTGCAATATTTTCTGATATCCATCTTTCCTCTTCTAACTTATCCTACTCTCTTTTTGTCTCAGCCATTTCCATCTGTGACTTTTCCTTACTTTTTGAAGAAATGTGAGTTTGTCTACTGAGTATGTTAGAGAAGACGTTTTTTTTTGGAATGCCTGCTCAGCCTGTTGCCCGCCCCTCTTCTCTAAGAAAAGGCTCCCTGGCCTTGGAGGAAGATTTAAATACTATGTGACCAGCATCCTCAGTTCAGCTGACTAAACCAAAAGCAACCAATTGACTCATACTAAAAAGATTACCTGCCATGGAAATATGAAATGGAATTTAAAGGCAGTGTTTTAATCTGTTTGGAAATTTGAGGAGTGTAAGGTGACCATCCAGGACTTCCCTGGTGATACAATTGTTAAGAATCCGATTGCCAATGCAAGGGACATGGGTTTGATTCCTGATCCAGAAAGATTCCACATGCCACAGAGCAACTAAGCCTGTGCGCCACGACCTCTGAGCCCATGCTCTAGAGCCCAAGAGAGGCAACTACTGGGCCCAAGTGCTGCAACTGCTGAAGCCCGTGCACCTAGAGCCTGTGCTGTGCAATAAGAGAAGCCACTGCAATGAGAAGCCCCCACACGCAACTAGAGAAAGCCCGAGTGCAGCAATGAAGATCCAGCACCATCAAAAAAATAAAAATAAAGTAAAAATAAGGTGACTATCAAGTGGTATGTTGGTAGATGTTTACTAGCCTTCATGAAAAATAAATGCTTTTAATGTATTAATACATAAATTTATTACAAACCCTTCTGGCATAAAGGATGTGTGGCAAAAAATTTATAGACAATAAAATATACAATATTGTTTATTGCAAATTCCACTTAGCCAATTGATTCTAACAGAAAACTTTCATTGATTTTTGCTGAACCCTTGTATTTGTAGCAAGACTATAGTTGCAATTAAAAATGAGTATATATATTAAAAAAAATGAGTATAGCTCCAATTGATTGATGCTTTTGAACTGTGGTGCTGAAGACTCCTGATAGTACCTTGGACTGCCAGAAGATCAAACCAGTCAATCCTAAGGGAAGTCAGTCCTGATTCATTGGAAGGACTGATGCTGAAACTGAAGCTCCAATACTTTGACCACCTGATTCGAAGAACTGACTCCTTAGAAAAGACCCTAATGCTGGGCAAAATTGAAGGCAGGAGGAGAAGGGGATGACAGAGGATGAGATGGTTGGATGATATCAGTGACTCAATGGACATGAGTTTGAGTTTGAGCAAGCTCCAGGAATTGGTGATGACAGGGAAGCCTGTGCTACAGTCCATGGGGTCACAAAGAGTCAGACACTACCAAGTGACTGAACTGAACTGATAGCTCTGATATGAATGTTATGAATATGAATTTTCATTTATGTAACCAAGGAGGACAAAAGTAAAACAACAAAAACACATTTTAGAACTTTACAAAAAATAAAAAAAACCTGACAGGTTTATCAGTGATAAGAAGACTTTTCTGAATGAGATTAGAACACTTCTTAATGCCATACACAAAAATAAACTCAAATGGATGCAAGACCAGAAACTATAAAACTCTTAGAGGAAAGCATAGGCAGAACACTCAATGACATAAATCAAAGCAAGATCTTCTATGACCCACCTTCTAGAGTAATGGAAATAAAAGCAAAAATAAACAAGTGGGATCTAATTAAATGTAAAAGCCTTTGCACAGCAAAGGAAACTACAAACAAGGTGAAAAGACAACCCTCAGAATGGGAGAAAATAATGGTGAATGAAACAACTGGCAAAGAATTAATTTCCATAATATACAAGCAGCTCATACAACTCAACTTCAGAAAAACAAACAACCCAATCAAAAAGTGGGAAAAGGACCTAAACAGATTTATCCAAAGAAGACATACAGATGGCTAACAAACACATGAAAAGATGCTCAACAACACTCATTATTAGAAACGCAAATCAAAACTACAATGAGATACCACCTCACACCAGTCAGAATGGCCATCATCAAAAAGTCTACAAATAATAAATGCTGGAAAAGGTGTGGAGAAAAGGGAACCCTCTTGCATTGCTGGTGTGAATGTAAATTGATATAGCCACTGTGGAAGACAGTATGGAGATTCCTTAAAAAACTAGGAATAAAACCACCATATGACCCAGCAATCCCACTACTAGGTATTTACCCTGAGGAAACCAAAACTGAAAAAGACACATGTTCACTGCAGCAATATTTACAATAGTTAGAACATGGAAGCAACATAGATGTCCATCGATAGATGAATGGATATAGAAGCTGTGGCATGTGAATACAATGGAATACTACTCAGCCATAAAAAGGAATGCATTTGAGTCAGTTCTAATGAGGTGGGTGAACCTAGAGCCTATTATACAGAGTGAAGTGAGTAAGAAAGAGAAATATAAATATCATACACTGATGCATATATATGGAATCTAGAAAGATGGTACTGATGAATTTGTTTTCAGGGCTGCAATGGAGAAACAGACATAGAAAAACAGACCTAAGGACCCTGGGGGAGGGGAGGAGGGAGAGGGTGAGATGTATGGAGAGACTAACATGGAAATTTATAATACCATATGTAAAATAGATGGCTAATGGGAATTTGCTGTATGACTCAGGAAACTCAAACAGGGGCTCTGTGACAATCTAGAAGGGTGAGATGGGAGGGAGGTTTGGGAGGGAGGGGACATGGGTGTACCTATGGCTGATTCTTGTTGATGTATGACAGAAAACCACAAAATTCTATAAAGCAAATATCCTTCAGTTAAAAAAATAAAATGGCAAAACAAAACCCCAAAAAACCAAAACTTCTTTGCTAAAAAAGGCAATGGTTTTTGAATACTGGAAAAATATTTCCTCAAAGTTTTGTGCTATTCTCAGTGCAAAGTTTACATATATGCAATATGTAAATTGTATACTATTTTTGTAGTTCATAATATACTATTTTGGAACTTTCTTGGTGGTTCAGTGGCTAAGAATCCGAGCTCCCTATGCAGGAGGCCCAGGTTTGATCCCTGGTAAGAAAACTAGATCCCCCATGAGCAACTGAGAGTTCACGTGCTGCAACAAAGATTCTCTTGTGCCTCAACCAAAAGATGCCACATGCCAGAGGGAAGATGGCAGATCCCGTGTGCCACAGTGAAACCTGGCACAGCCAAATAAATTTTTAAAAAATACTATTTTAAGCTTATTTTGAATGGGTAATCCTTTCACATAGTCTTCTCTGCATTATTAGCATTTTATCATTAATTTCTTAAGTTTTGACAATCAACAAAACAATGAATCAATTATATTTTTTGCCAATTTCTGTGGTGTAAAAATTCCTATCATAGCTGATTTCAGGCTGCAAACATGAAGGTAACCAAATGCAGAGTTGGAAAGAGACGCACAATGCTATACCATTAAATTGTATTTTCAACATGCAAATAAAATAGACACAAATAGCCTCCAGAGCATAGGCAATAGAAAATGTAGTAAAATACGTAATTAAGAATTGATGACTTTCAAGTATTAATTACTTTTATCTTTAATAAAATATGTCTATCTTTGATTTATATAACAATTTTTAATGAGTGTGTTTAAGCACTAGCCTGAAATTCCTGAAATAGCAATTAGCTTTCAAGAGTCTGTAAGAGCTAACTCTAACAAACCACTGTGGCTGCAAGGCCCAAGGAGCAGAGAAAGTCAATCTGCAGGGACAGAGAAAAAGAAGTAGGAGGGGGAGGAGCAGGAGGAGGAAGGGCGAGAGGACAAAGTAAAAGAGAAGGAGAAGAAGGCTATAAAGCAAACAAAGGCCAAGATGAAAGAGGAACTATGGCCTGGATTCCTGACTTGTCCGCCTTTCTGGTTCCAATTTTTTTCTGCAGCGTAGTGCATTTCTGCATTATAAAAATGTACCTCATATCCTTATAATAAATATTTCTTTAAAAAGTTTTTTTTCACTTTGCTACTTAATAGTAACGATTTGCTGAACCTGAACCAGTTTAAGATATTAAACCAAATTAATATTAATAAATTATAAATATTAATTAAATTAATATTTGGTGTTCATGAGCTCAATTGTATATCATATTTTTATTATAATGCAATGAAAAAGATTATATATTTATATCAATATTAATGATCTAGCTAACCAAAGTATAAATGTTCCTAAATGTATTTGACCCAAAACGCTATACAATATATGAAGTGCTTGTTTATAACAGCAAAGTTTACTGCTCATATGTCTTGTTGATATTAATTTTTTTAACTCAGCATTTGAATAACTTTTTCTTTTATTCTTTTTAACTTCAACTAAAGTACAGAGGTGCATGGTGCCTTTTCATAAAACTGCTAGGATTAAAACTTTAATCCAGTTTAAAACTGTTTAATACCCACCACTCAGCTTGCTCCTAACACCATTCTTCATCACTTATCTTTCTTTGCTTGCAGGAGACAGTCCATATTCCTTTGCAAGGCCTTCAGGGTCCTTCCTAGACTGGCTCTACCTCAACCTTCCCCCAGACTCATCACAGGGTGTTAACTCATGTTGCCTGCCCTCTCCACCTAGAATGAATGCTTATTTCCTGCCCTTGCATTCCACTTCCTCTGGGAAGATGTTGCTTTCCCCCAAAGCCTCACCACCTGTGTGCCTCATTCTTGCCTGAGCCCCCCAACCTCATTATCACAGAATGCTAGGAATCACTGTTTCACCACCCACTTACTAGTTGTATGTGAGGCTGCTTTTCCAGCTCAAATGTGGGCTCTTGGAGGAAAAGCAGTTTGTTTTGTCCTTGAAACCCCAGAATCTCATGCAGGACCTGCCCCATAGCAGGTGCTCACTAAATTTCTCATGAATTGAACTGAACATGTTTTAGGGGCAGAAAGAACCTGATTACCCCCCTGGGAACTGCTGGGAGAATTTTTTTTGGTAAGGCTGGTAAGCAGGGCTTGTCCCTAACCTAACTTTCTATCTTTTGGCTGCACTATTCCCTTCAAAATCTTCATCTTTTATGATACTGATTAATGTCATGAGCTCAAGGACTTGTATACGAGTTACTATTGCTGTGTGAAAAATATTCCGAATTTAGTGTCATCTCCCATGGTTACTGCCATATAGAGATTTGGGAGTTGCTTCACAGCGTATTTCTGGCTTAGGATCTCTTTTGAGGTCACAGTCAGCCAGGACTTCAGTGACCTAGAAGCCTGGCCAAGACTTTCTCATGGTTGGCAAGCTGGTTCCTCTCCATATGGGTTTCTCTGTGAAATTGCTGAATGGCCTCATGGCATGGAGGCTGGCTTCTCCCAGAGAAAGCGAAGTAAGAGACCAAGGCAGAAACAGTGTTGCCTTTTCTTATCTGGCCTTGGAAGACATCCACCATTACCATTACTTCTGCCATATTCTATTGATCACACAGGCCAGGCTTGCTTCAGGTTGGGAGGGGATTAGACAAGGGCATGAATACTATGAGGTGATTATCATGAGGATCCTCTTCAAGGCTGATGACTACAACTAGACTGAGAGATAAGATGTATCTTTTTGTATATCTACATGATAAGAGAAACAAAAGAACACAACCAAATGATTAGTAGACTTTATGTGTTACCTTCCAAAGGTTGTTCCTGTAATCCTGAGGGCTGGAAAAATTTGTATTCATGCCCAGCAGGAGAGAATTTCAGACTCAGCAGCAGCATTGTGTGTGTGTTAGCCATTCAGTCATGTCTCACTCTATGGGACCCCATGGACAGTAACCCACCAGGTCTCTGTCCATGGGATTCTCTAGGCATGAATACTGGAGTGGATTTCCTTGCCCTCCTCCAGAGGATCCTCCCAACCCAGGGATCAAACCCAGGTCTCCTGCATTGCAGGCAGACTACCATATTAGTCACAAGGGAAGCTTAATCAATAATATTATCATTTACTAAACAATATTTCTCTATACTCATGGATCTCAAAGATAGAAGCCCATAGCCTTACATAGTATCCTCTGGTATGAGCCAAATCCCAACATTTCCTGATAATAAGCTATCTGAATTTGAGATACCCTTGTGAACAGAGAAGGAAATGGCAACCCACTCCAGTATTCTTGCCTGGAGAATCCCATGGACAGAGGAGCCTGGTGGGCTACAGTCCATGGGGTCGCAAAGAGTCGGACACAACTGAGCGACTTCACTTTCACTTTGTGAACATAATGAAGGAATTGTGTGAATCTTTTATTAATGGAGGCTTACTTTCAGACTCTTTAAAAGTGCCCATGGAAGCCTGTACGGTTCATGCCTGTTTAACATATTAATCAGTGATTTGAAATGAAAAATGGAAGAAATGTTTATCAAATTGTAAATGACTCAAAGGTTAAAGGAACAATTAGCACATTAGATAATAACACCAGTGTGCTAAGTCACTTCAGTCGTGTCTGACTCTTTGCGACGCTATGGACTGTAGCCTGCCAGGCTCCTCTGTCCTTGGGGATCCTCCAGGCAAGAATACTGGAGTGGATTGCTACGCCCTCCAGGGGATCTTCTCTACCCAGGATCCAACCCGAGTCTCTTATGTCTCCTGCATTAGCAGGTGGGTTCTTTACTACTAGTGCCACCTGGGAAGCCCAAGGCTCCCCCCGACTCCTGGCCCAGCTCCGAAAACACAAGGCTTTAGGGCAATTCCCATGGGCTAGGCCTATATTCAGATCTACTTAGTCTTCTAAGTCTTCAGCTCACATGTTCCTTGCATTAGAAAGCATGCAGAAGGCTTAGTGGTAAGGAGTCTGTCTGCCAGTGCAGGAGACACAGATTCAGCCCCTGATCTGGGAAGATGCCACATGCCACAAAGCAGCTAAGCCAATGTGCCACAACTACTGAGCCTGTGCTCTCGAGCCTGGGAGCCACAACTAATGAGCCCACATACCCCAACTACTGAAGTCCACGCATCCTAGAGCCTGTGCTCTGCAACAAAAGAAGCCACTGTGATGAGAAGCCTGTCATGGCAACCAGACAGTAGCCCCTACTCACCACAACTAGAGAAAAGCCTGTGCAGCAACAAAGACCTGGTATAGCCAAAAATTAATAAATAAGAAAGAAAGAAAGTTATTTTAAAAAAGAAAGCATGCAGGGCCCAATCACTGTTGGGACATATTCCCTCTTCCCTGTTTCTGATAGTACATTCTGAAATGTAGACCCTTCCCCAGGTCCTGCATCTTCTCTCCAGGTCCAGACTAGATGGGTCTTTAGGGTTATGGAGAAAGAGATGCAGAGGAACTAAGTTAGAAAAGTCCTTTTATCACTGAGTAGGCCTCATCAGCATCCTTTTTCCCTCTTCTAACCTTCATTCTCTTCCTCCCCACAGGGAACCATACTATCCCTCATTTAAGAGTCCACCTATGTGGAAATATGTAAGACAATCCTTTCCATACATGACCATCCATTTGGATTTTTCTTTAAACTTCAGAGGATCTTATTTCAATCTTTTGAACACCTGAAAAACCACCGTGATCACTCATAGTCATTAATCTTCTCCTAGAGGGAATAGGTTAAAAGATATACGTGTTTGTATAAAGGACAGAAATAGTATGGATCTAACAGAAGCAGAAGATATTCAGAAGAGGTGGCAAGAACACACAGAAGAACTATACAAAAAAGATCTTCATGACCCAGATAAGCACAATTGTGTGATCACTCACCTAAAGCCAGACATCCTGGAATGCAAAGTGAAGTGGGCCTTAGGAAGCATCACTATGAACAAAGCTAGTGAAGGTGACAGAATTCCAGTTGAGCTATTTCAAATCCTAAAAGATGATGCTGTGAAAGTGCTGCACTCAATATGCAGCAAATTTGGAAAACTCAGCAGTGGCCACAGGAAAATGTCAGTTTTCATTCCAATCCCAAAGAAAGGCGAAAGAATGTTCAAACTACCACACAGTTGCACTCATGTCATATGCTAGTAGGTGATACTCGAAATCCTTCAAGCTAGGCTTCATCAATACATGAACTGAGAGCTTCTAGAAGTACAAACTGAGTTTAGAAAAGGCAGAGGAACCAGAGATCAAGTTTCCAACATCTGCTGGATCATCAAAAAAGCAAGAGCGTTTCAGAAAACATCTACTTCCACTTTATAGACTACACCAAAGACTTGACTGTGTGGATCACAACAAACTGTGGAAAATTCTTAGAGATTCAAAAATCAAAAAGTCATGGAAATTTCAAAATTTCAAAAAATCATGGAAAATTCAAAACATCATGTTAGACTCCTTGCAGCTCTATGGACTACAGCACACCAGGCTCTCCTGTGCCTCACTATCTCTCATATTTGCTCAGATTTATGTCCTTTGAGTCGGTGATGCTATCTAACCATCCTATCCTCTGCTGCCCCCTTTTCCTTTTGCCTTCAATCTTTCCCAGCATCAGGATTTTTTCTAATGAGTCAGCTCTTTGCATCTGGTGGCCAAAATATTGGAGTTTCAGTTTCAGCATCAGTCCTTCCAGTGAATATTCAGGACTGATTTCCTTTAGAACTGACTGGTTTGATCTCCTTGTAGTCCAAAGGACTCTCAAGAGTCTTCTCCAGCACCACAGGTCGAAAGTTATCAATTCTTCAGTGCTCACCCTTCTTTATGGTCTATTCTCACATCCATACATGACTACTGGAAAAACCATAGCTTTGACAGTATGGACCTTTGTTGGTAAAGTAATGTCTCTGCTTTTTAATATACTATCTAGGTTGTCATAGCTTTTCTTCCAAGGAGCAAGTGTCTTTCAATTTTGTGGCTGCAGTCACCATCTGCATTTTGGAGCCCAAGAAAATAAAGTCTGTCACTGTTCCCATTGTTTCCCCATCTATTTGGCATGAAGTGTTGGGACTGGATGCCATGATCTTAGTTTTCTGAATGTTGAGTTTTAAGCCAGCTTTTTCACTCTCCTCTTTTACCTTCATCAAGAGGCTCTTTAGTTCCTCTTCGCTTTCTGCCATAAGGGTGGTGTCATCTACATATCTGAGGTTATTGATATTTCTCCCTGCAATCTTGATTCCAGCTTGTGCTTCATCCAGTATCAGTCCTTCTAATAAATATTCAGTTGATTTCCTTTAGGACTGACAGGTTTGATCTCCTTGCTGTCCGAGGGACTCTCAAGAGTCTTCTCTAGCACCACAATTTGAAAGTGCCCATTTTTTGGTGCTCAGCCTTTTTTATGGTCCAACTCTCACATCCGTACATGACTATTGATAAAACCATAGCTTTGACTATATGGACCTTTGTTGGCAAAGTGATGTCTCTGCTTTTGAATATGCTGTCTAGGTTTGTCATAGCTTTCCTTCTGCAGAGCAAGCATCTTTTAATTTCATGGCTGCAGTCGTTGTCTGCAGTGATTTTGTAACCCAAGAAAATAAAATCTGTCCCTGATGCCACTTTTCCCCCTTCTATTTGTCATGAAGTGATGGGACCAGATGCCACGATCTTAGTTTTTTAAATGTTGAGTTTTAAGCCAACTCTTCACTCTCCTCTTTCACCTTCATCAAGAGGCTCTTTAGTTCCTCTTCAGTTTCTGCCATTAAAGTGGTATCATCTGCGTATCTTAGGTTGTTGATGTTTCTCCTGACAATGTTGATTCCTGCTTGTGATTCATCCAGCTAGGCATTTCACGTGATGTGCTCTGCATGTAAGTTAAATCAGCAGGGTGACAACATACAGCCTTGACATACTCTTTTCCCAATTTTGAACCAGTCAGTTTTTCCAAGTTCATTTCTAACTGTTGCTTCTTGAGCCATATACAGGTTTCCCAGGAGACTGATAAGGTGGTGGTCAATATTCCTATCTCTTTAAAAATGTTACAGTTTACTGTGATCCACACAGTCGCAGACTTAGTGTAGTCAATAAAGCAGAGTAGATGTTTTTTCTGGACTTCCCTTGCTTTCTCTATGATCCAGCGAACATTGGCAACTTGATGTCTGTTTCCTCCACCTTTTCTAAACCCAGCTTGTACATCTGAAAGTTCTCAGTTCACATACTGCTGAAGTCTAGATTGAAGGATTTGGGGTACAAATACCTTCAACTTTAATAATACTGTTAGACAGTTCTCCAAAGTGTTTGTAACTGTTTATATTCTCACCAGCAGTGTAAGAAATCTCAATAGCTTTATTAGTTCTTGGTATTGTCAGAATATATTATTATTTTACAGAAATAGGAAAATTGTAGAAAGTTCATTCCCCAATCTTGCCCCCTTTTGGGTAATATAACAGTGTCATTTTATTTTGAATTCTTTAATTGGATATCAGTTCAGTTCAGTTCAATCGCTCAGTCGTGTCTGACTCTTTGCAACCCCATATATTGCAGCATGCCAGGCCTCCCTGTCCATCACCAACTCCCGGAGTTTACTCAAACTCATGTCCATCGAGTCAGTGATGCCATCCAACCATCTCATCCTCTGTCATCCCCTTCTCCTCCTGCCCCCAATCCCTCCCAGCATCAGGGTCTTTTCCAACGAGTCAACTCTTTCCATCAAGTGGCCAAAGTATAGGAGTTTCAGCTTCAGCATCAGTCCTTCCAATGAACACCCAGGACTGATCTCCTTTAGGATGGACTGGTTGGATCTCCTTGCAGTCCAAGGGACTCTCAAGAGTCTTCTCCAGCACCACAGTTCAAAAGCATATCAACAACTGATCAAAATCCCTATGATGGGGGCTTCCCTGATGGACCAGTGGTTAAGAATCCACTTTGCAATGCAGGGGACTTGAGTTTGAGTTGTGGTTGAGGAACTAAGATACTATATGCCTGGGAGAAATAAGCCCAGGCATTGCAACTAGAGAATCCATGTTCAGTTCAGTTCAGTCATTCAGTTGTGTCCGACTCCATGTTGCGACACCATGGACTGCAGCACGCCAGGCCACTTTGTCCATCACCAACTCCTGGAGTTTACTCAAACTCATGTCCATTGAGTCGGTGATGCCATCCAACCATCTCATCCTCTGTTGTCCCCTTCTCCTCCAGCTTTCAATCTTTCCCAGCATCAGGGTCTTTTCCAATGAGTCAGTTCTTCTCATGGGGTGGCCAAAGTAATGGAGTTTCAGCTTCAACATCAGTCCTTCCAATGAATATTTAGGGGTGATTTACTTAGGATGGACTGGTTGGATCTCCTTGCTGTCCAAGGAACAGCAAGAGTCTTCTCCGACACCACAGTTCAAAAGCATCAATTCTTCAGCGCTCAGCTTTCTTTAGAGTCCAACTCTCACATCCATACATGACTACTGGAAAAACCATAGTTTTGACTAGACAGACCTTTGTTGGCAAAGTAATGTCTCTGTTTTTTAATATGCTGTCTAGGTTGGTCATAACTTTTCTTCCAAGGAGCAAGCTTCTTTTAATTTCATGGCTGCAGTCACCATCTGCAGTGATTTTGGAACCCCCCCAAAATAAAGTCTATCACTATTTTCACTGTTTCCCCATCTATTTGCCATGAAGTGATGGGATCAGATGCCATGATCTTAGTTTTCTGAATGCTGAGTTTTAAGCCAACTTTTTCACTGTCCTTTTTCACTTTCATCAAGAGGTTCTTTAGTTCTTCTTCACTTTCTGCCATAAGGGTAATATAATCTGCATATCTGAGGTTATTGATGTTTCTCCCAGCAATCTTGATTCCAGCTTGTGCTTCATCTAGTCCAGCATTTCTCATGATGTACTCTGCATATAAGTTAAATAAACAGGGTGACAATATATGGCCTTTACATACTCCTTTCCCGATTTGGAACCAGTCTGTTGTTCTATGTCCAGTTCTAACTTGCGTTTTGAACTACATACAGATTTCTCAGGAGGCGGGTCAGGTGGTCTGGTATTCCCATCTCTTTATGAATTTTCCACAGTTTGTGGTGATCCACGCAGTCAAAGGCTTTGGTGTAGTCAATAAAGCAGTAATAGATGTTTCTCTGGAACTCTCTTGCTTTTTCGATGATCCAGGGATGTTGACAATTTGATCTCTGGTTCCTCTGCCTTTTCTAAATCTAGCTTGAACATCTGGAAGTTCGTGGTTCATATACTGTTGAAACCTGGCTTGGAGAATTTTTTTTTTTTTTTTTCTTTTTTTTTTGGCTTGGAGAATTTTGAGCATTAATTTGCTCGTGTGTGAGATGAGTGCAATTGTGTGGGGGTTTGAACATTATTTGGCGTTGCCTTTCTTTGGGGTTGGAATGAAAACTGACATTTTCCTGTGGCCACTGCTGAGTTTTCCAAATTTGCTGCATATTGAGTGCAGCACTTTCACAGCATCATCTTTTAGGATTTGAAATAGCTCAACTGGAATTCTGTCACCTCCACTAGCTTTGTTCGTAGTGATGCTTCCTAAGGCCCACTTTACTTCACATTTCAGGATGTTATGACCTTTTTTTCTCTAATCTCTTGAATAATACATTGTTTTCAAAATAGAGATAGAGTTATAGGACAAAGACGACATGTATTTACAACTCATTCCTCTGTCCATGGTAAGCATTACTAATTGATCATGGTATTCTTTCTCACTGAGTACAAATTTAGCCTTAGAATCCACCTCACCTCAGTGCTCTCTTACTACTCAAAATGTAGTCTTGGGGCATGCAGCGTTTGCATCTCCTGGGAGCTTGTTGGAAATGCAGAATACCAGACTCTTGTCCAATCTTTCAGATTCTGCATTTAAGAATATTCCCAGGTGATTCACCTGCACAAGTAAGCATGAGAAGTGATGGCTTAGGCAATATCAATGAAATGTGTGTCCTCCCTATTCCAGAAACACACTGCAAAGCTCTGTCCTTGGTCCTGTCCTTCCCAAGTGCTTATCTGTGCACTGCATGAGAACAGAGATGGCAAGCTGATCTGATATACCCACAGGAAGAATTCTAGCGGGGTAGCAGAAACACTGGATTTCAGAATCAACATACAAGCACATTCAGAGTGTGGAGTGAAGGACTGGCTCTATCCACTGGGCTAAATAAAATTTGACCAAGACTAAAGACTTTGTAGGAGAGTATTTGAAAATAGCAGTGGCATATAAACATATGTATGCATAGTTGAATCATTTTGCTGTACATTTAAAACTAACACAACATTGTAAATTAACTGCACTTAAATTAAAAAAAATAAATGTTTAACAACAATAAAAAAGAAAATAGCAGTGGCACACAGTGTCTGCTGTAAACATTACCCTTGCTGTCCCACAGAAAGGCTGTATTCTAGATTAGTTTGGGACACACAGCCATGCTCTCCTCTCCTTTTATTATGTCACTTAATGCACTAAAAAATACAGAGGCTCCGAGGTAATCATTTCCTCTTTGTTTAATTCAACAGTGCCCAAACAGAACCCTTTCTGTACATCACCTATTAATATCTACAGGACTGTTATTATGGAACACAGTGTGGGAAACACTGGTTTGGTGTTTTAGTTTATGGCCTGGGCCACGAAAAAGACAAACCTGCTTTTGGAACACATTAAAGGTCCGTCTAGTCAAGGCTATGGTTTTTCCAGTGGTCATGTATGGATGTGAGAGTTGGACTGTGAAGAAAGCTGAGCGCCAAAAAATTGATGCTTTTGAACTATGGTGTTGGAGAAGACTCTTGAGAGTCCCTTGGACTGCAAGGAGATCCAACCAGTCCATCCTAAAGGAGACCAGTCCTGGGTGTTCATTGGAAGGACTGATGCTGAAGCTGAAACTCCAATACTTTGGCCACCTGATGCGAAGAGTTGACTCATTGGAAAAGACCCTGATGCTGGGAGGGATTGGGGGCAGGAGGAGAAGGGGACAACAGAGGATGAGATGGCTGGATGGCATCACCGACTCGAAGGACATGAGTTTGAGGAAATTCCAGGAGTTGGTGATGGACAGGGAGGCCTGGCATGCTGCGATTCATGGGGTCGCAAAGAGTCAGACACGACTGAGCGACTGAACTGAACTGAAGAGAAGTATAGTTTTCAGGGCAAAGAGAGGAGGCACCAGTTTCCTGAAAACTAATGAATGCCATCTTGATTTCCTAGGTTTATTGAGGAGGGATAGAAACATCTCCAGAGATGAACCCCAGGACAGTAGAGGCAAACCACACATGTCCTACTGGTAATGTCTAAGAGCAGATTTTCCCATCCCATCACATGACAGTGATGGGATGGAGAGCAGAAAAGTGGGCAGTTGAAGAACTTACCATGAAGGAGTTTCCAGGGGAGGACCATATCCCTCTCCCTCCACATGAATTGCTGGCACATGTTCCCTGGAGCATTCCATGAAAAAGAAATTAAAGTATCTTTGAGGGGGATCAAAGAACAGATTTGAGGTGGATGAGAGTTATAGAAAAGTGAAAATTCACATGGGCCATATTCTCTGGTCACCATGCAACAAAATTAAAATAAGAAAAATTTATTTCCAAAATTTTCGGAAAAGCTTTCTAAATGATTCTTGTTTGCAAAAAGAATTTTTAATAAACTATTCAGAAATTAACAATAATTACAGACCTACATGTCAGCATCTTAGCGTGTAGTCAAAGCAGTAGTCAGGAAAATGCATACCCACAGATGCATTGAGGACAAAACAAGAAAGACTGGCATTAGATGAATTAAGTTTTCAACCTAAGAAGTTAGCAAGTGAATAGCAAAATAAATCCAAAGGAAGAATAAGCAGAAATCACTAAAGGTAAAAGCATAAATGAATAAAATGAAAACAAATAAAATCCCCAAAGAAAACTAAAAATTAACTGGAGGAAAAACAATAAATAGACAAGTTTGAAAAGTATTATTAATGTCAAAGCAAAAAGGAGAGAACAAAAATAAAATTTGACAATGTTAATAAGAAAAAATTGTTGGGACTTCCCAGTGGTCCAGTGGGTTCAATTCCTGGTCAGAGAACAAAGGTCCCTCTTAATGGATGAGAGAGAATAAACTACAGATATATGAATATATTTTTTAAATTGGCACAGCTTTATAGAAATAAATTTTAAAATTTAAACAAAAGTTATAATATTTTGTGAATGAAATACAAATATACAATAAACATATGAAATGATGGAAAATATAGGAAAGCAGGTTTGGTTTCATTATAAAGAATAACTTCATAACAAATTGGAATGATTCATGAATGCTGTGAACTTTGTGGCTAAGGAAGGGAACATTTCAGGCTCAGTTGTTCCCAAGAGATAAACCAGACATGTGGTCTGAGAGATGGTCTGAGAGGTGGATCAGGCACTGCTCCTGACAAGGTGCTTTTGGAGGGACTGAAACAGAATTCTGTTTCTTTGATTTCCCTGATCTACCTCCCTTAGCAGTCTGTTGTTTTTACCAATAGTCTCTTATTCTTTATGGACAGCAAATTTGCTCTGACGATCTCCTAGAGACTAGCAGGCAGGGAAGAGAGGCACTTGGTATGGCCTGTTTGCCTGGCCTAGAAGAGGCTTAGCGGCTGGAGTAGAGACCTCTAACTGCTACCAGGTTCTCAGGCCCCTGGACTCAAGTGGGGATACTTCTGAAATAATTGGGTTAAAACCAGGGCATAGCTAATGACAACTCTGGCGCAAGGCTCTGACATGAAGGACTCAGAGTGATCAGACCACACACTGGACCACACAGACTGTGACTCACTGGTTGTTGGGGTGCAGGGGGTGCCCCTGTTGTTCTGGATACCACAATTGTAGGTCAGCTTGGAGTTGCACTGGAGATGCAGTACCATGACGTGGGCTGGACTGCATTGGAAACCCCATCCCTGAGGACCAGAGAAGCAGGAGCTAAACTGAGTAAGAAGCTACAGCATAGTAGAAGGCATCCACAAAATCCCAGCTCTGACATTCTGCTCAGGCCTATGCCCTCACCCCCTGCTCTGTTCTGCCCATGTTCCCACACTGGTTTAGAATGGAAAAGTTCACTTAACTTTGCTAAGTCATGGTCAGGCCAGCAAACCAAGTAGGTGACACATCATTGCCAACCTGGCAAGACTTCTTATGGACTGGGCTTGGACTGACCTTTGACGACTCTGTTTTGTCAGGATGGAATCATTCTTCTTTCAAGATGCTGCTTTCCCTAATGGAGCATGTGAAATGGTACTTTGTCCTCCTAGAGTTCTGGAGCATCCCAGGAAAAGCCAGACTGGGAAGCAATGTCAAAACCCCCAATATACCCAAAGAACCTCCTTCCAGAGTTACACCCTCCTGTGATTCATTAAATTACTGTGAATGTTTCTGGGATTAGACAGAATATCACTGACTTGGGTTGGCTTTTATCACCCCTCCTGGATAGGAGTGTCTTCATTTCCTGACTGACCCTGTTGTTTCCATCTCTTGGCCATCCCTCTATGGCCCCCAGCTGCCAACTCTCATGCATCTGAGCCCTTGTTTGAAACTTCTAGGTGCACCCATTGACCTCCAACCAGTCTTAGTTTGAATCCCAACAAAGGTAGGATCTAGGTACGAGTAGTTTGGAAGTGATTGCAGGAAGAAGTGGGGAAGTGATACATGGAAAGAAGGAAACCTAAAGAAGAGAACCCTGAAGAAGTTGTCCTGATCACCAGGAATCTCACTGGTGAGAAAACACAGCCTAACACCTACTCTGCCATACCCCTTTTCCAGGTGCACTAAGGGCTGTGGCAGGTGACAGGTGGCACTCTTCCACCACATTGGTTCTACTCATCCAAGTGGAAGTGAAAAGCGGTAATTATAGAGTGGGAGAAGACTTAAAAATTATTTGTATAGAAGGATTTTGTCCCTCTTGGGCAGATAATCTGGCAGGCTTTGCTTGTGGTTATTGTTGTTGGACCAAGTATGGCAGAGGAAAAGAAATACACTTCTCAGAAGACGTATGGAGTTTTGTTTTTGTTTTTGTTCCTTCTTATTGGTTAGGAGCTGACAAAATCCTGTTTCCAGGTGAATGGCAATGGAGTGGTTGTCAGTTGTTGTTCAATCCCTAAGTCATGCCCAACTCTGAGACCCTGTGTACTACAGCACGCCGGGCTCCCCTCTCCTTCGTAATCTCCCAGAGTTTGCTCAGATTCATGTCCTTTGAGTTGGTGAGGCTATTGAACCATCTCATTCTCTGCCACCCCTTTCTCCTTTTTCCTCCTTTCCCAACATCATAGTCTTTTCCAATAAATTGGCTCTTCCCATCAGGTGGCCAAAGTATTGGAGCTTCAGCTTCAGCATCAGTCCTTCCAATGAATATTGAGGGTTGATTTTTTCAGAAATGACTGGTTTGTTCTCCTTGCAGTCCAAAGGACTCTCAAGGGTCTCCTCCAACCCCACAGTTTGAAAGCATCAATTTTTTGGCCCTCAGCCTTCTCTATGGTCCAACTTTGACATCCATACATGACTACTGGAAAAACCATAGCTTTGACTATGCAGACCGTTGGCAGCAAAGTGATGTCTTTGCTTTTTAATATGAAGTCTAGGTTTGTCAGAGTCTCCTTCCAAAGACCAAGAGTCTTTTAATTTCATGGCTGCAGTCATTGTGTGCAGTGATTTTGGAGGCCAAGAAAGTAAATCTGTCACTATTTCCACTTTTTCCCCTTCTATTTGCCATGAAGTGTTAGGACCAGATGCCATGATCTTAGTTTTTTGAATATTGAGTTTTAGGTCAGCTTTTTCACTCTCCTTTTTCATTCTCATCAAGACGCTCTTAAGTTCTTCTTCACTTTCTGCCATTAGAGTGGTATCATCTGAATGTCTAAGAGAGATAGTCATTCAGTCATGTCCAATTCTTTGAGACCCCATGGACTGTATTCCACCAGGCTCCTCTGTCCATGGGATTCTCCAGGCAGGAATACTGGCCATTCCTTTCTCCAGGGGATCTTCGCAACCCAAGGATCCACACAATCAGAAGCTTTAGTATAGTCAATGAAGCACAGGTAGATGTTTTTCTGGAATTCCTTTGCTTTCTCTATGATTCAGTGGATGTTGGTAATTTGATCTCTGGTTCCTCTGCCTTTTCTAAACTCAGTTTGTACTTCTAGAAGCTCTCAGTTCATGTACTGGTGAAACCTAGCATGAAGGATTTTGAGTATAGCCTTACTAGCATGTGAAATGAGTGCAATTATATGCTACTTGGAACATTCGTTGGCATTGGCCATCTTTGGGATTGGAATGAACACTGAACTTTTCCAGCCCTGTGGCACTGCCGAGTTTTTCAAATTTGCTTACCTATTGAGTGCGGCACTTTAACAGCATCATCTTTTAGGATTTGCAGTAGCTCAACTGGAATTCCATCACCTCCACTAGCTTTGTTTATAGTAATGCTTCCTAAGGCCCACTTGACTTCACACTCCAGGATGTCTGGCTCTCGGTGACTGACCACACCATCTTGCTTATCCCAGTCATCAAGGCCTCTTTTGTATAGTTCCTCTATGTATTCTTGCCACCTCTTAATATCTTCTGCTTCTGTGAGATCCTTACTGTTTCTGTCCTTTATCGTGTCCATGCTTGCATGAAATGTTCCCTTGATATCTCCAGTTTTCTTGAAGAGATCTCTAATCATTCCCATTCTATTGTTTTCCTCTGTTTCTTTGCACTGTTCATTTAAGAAAGCCTTCTTGTCTTTCCTTGCTATTCTCTGGAACTCTGCATTCAGATGAGTATATCTTTCCCTCTCTCCTTTTCCTTTCACTTTTCTTCTTTCTCCATCTATTTGTAAAGCCTCCTCAGACAACCAATTTGCCTTCTTGCATTTCTTTTTCTTGGGGATGATTTTGGTCATCACTTCCGGTACTGTTATGAAACTCTGTCCATAGTTCTTCAGGCACTCTGTCTACCAGATCTAATTCCCTGAGTCTATTCATCGCCTCCACTGTATAATCATAAGGGATTTGATTTAAGTTAGACCTGAATGGCTTAGTAGTTTTCTCTACTTTCTTCAATTTAAGCCTGAATTTTGCAATAAGGAGCTTATGATCTGAGCCACAGTCAGCTCCAAGTCTTGTTTTTGCTGCCTGTATAGAACTTCTCCATCTTTGGCTGCAAAGAATATAATCAATCTGATTTCGGTATTAACCATTAGTGATGTCCATGCATAAAGTCATCTCTTGTGTTGTTGGAAAAGGGTGTGCGCTATGACCAGTGTGTTCTCTTGACAAAACTCTGTTAGGCTTTGCCCTGTTTCATTCTGTACTCCAAGGTCCAACTTGCCTGTTACTCCAGGTATCTTCCTACTTTTGCATTCCAATCTTCTATGAAAAAGACATCTTTTTTCTTGGGTGTTAGTTCTAGAAGGTCTTGTAGGTCTTCAATGAAGTAGATCATGAGAGAAGTAGGTCATGTAGTAGGTCAACTTCAGCTTCTTTGGCACTAGTGGTTGTGACATAGACTTGGATTACTGTGATGTTGAACAGTTTGGTTTGGAAATGAACCAAGTTCATTCTGTCATTTTTGAGATTGCACCCAAGTACTGCATTTTGGACTCTTTTGTTGACTATGAAGACTACTTCATTTCTTCTAAGGGATTCTTGCCCACAGTGGTAGATATAATGGACATCTGAATTAAATTCTCCCATTCCAACCCATTTTAGTTCACTGATTCCTAAGATGTCAGTGTTCACTCTTGTCATCTCCTGCTTGACCATGTCCAATTTACCTTGATTTATGGACCTAATATTATAGGTTCCTATGCAATATTGTGCTTTACTGCTTCAGATTTTACTTTCACTACCAAACACATCCACAACTGAGTATCATTTCTCTTTTGGCCCAGTCACTTCATTCTTTCTGGAGCTATTAGTAATTTCCCTCTACTCTTCCCCAGGAGCATACTGGACACCTTCTGATCTGGGGGCTCATCTTCTGGCATCACATCTTTTTTGCCTCTTCATACTGTTCATGGGGTTCCAAGTAAAGAATATGGAGTTGTTTGCCATTTTCTCCTTCATTTTGCAGACCACATTTTCTCAGAACTCTTGATTATAATCCATCTGTCTTGCATGGCCCTGCATGGCATGGCTCATAGCTTTACTGAGTTATGCAAGCCCTTTGGTCATGACACGGCTGTGATCCACAAAGGGGTGGTTGTCAGGATGTACTCAAAAATCTGATGTTCATATCCTTAGATACCCTGTAAAACTCAGATGGTAAAACTTAGAGTGGCGATATATTTGACTCCAGTCATTAGGAAATGTCTTGGCTCAGAAAGTATGGATCACTAAACTATGTGTGGCTTAATCCAGGGCAGGAGCAAGTCAAGAACACACAGTTATCTGGATAAAGAAACAAGTGTGGAGATGGGGAGCTGGAGAAAGACTAAAACATGAATATACTTAAAAGGATGTATAGATTTATAATTATAGCAATATGTATAGAGATGAATAAAGATACCAATATGTGCATGTAGAGAGAGAGAGAGATAAACAGAAAAGTGTATAGAAGTGTTATACATGAGAGTTTATTTCCTTATGTATGGTGGGATTGCAAGTAGAAGTTTTTCCCTTTTGCTCATCAAACACATTCTAGTTTTCCTAAAATGAACTTGTGTATCATTTGTGCAAAAGAAAGACTTTTTTTTTAAAAAAAAAAGGAAAGATAAGACTAAAGATACAGAAAAACTATAAAACATTTTGTAGGAAATGCTTCAGACTAACAGATACATTCAGTTATCTCACATCTAGTTAAGGTATCGAGGCAAGTAGAGGGCTTCCAGCATCAGGGAAAAGGGGAAGTCTTTAAAGCTATGTCCATAGTCCCAAATAGTTAATAATATAACTGACTATGTTTTATTTCTGTGAAATTGTTACTATTGACAAATGACCATTTTTGATAAATATACAATTTTAAACCAAGCTGTTCCAGGACAGAGTAGTGCTTCTTTGTGGGTATTTCTGATCCAGACAGGCTTTTTGGAAATTCTGGGCTAAATGCTAGGGTTTTTTTTTTCTTTAATCACATGACTTCCATGATGCCCTCATGGACACTATGACACTCCCAAGAGGACACAGATTGCAATGATATGTACTGATATCTCCAGGAGGATTGTTTTTAGGAAACTGTTTGGAAAATATTTTCTTCAAAAAGGGTCATCTTCTTCTCCAACTCTCTCATTGGCATTTTTCCACTATAACTCCTACATTCACAAAGATAGCTACCATACACATGGTCATTTTTCAGCTCATTTCTACTAAAACTTTTGTTGTATGCCCCAAGCTGGTTCAGTTTTGGAGAGGTGGAGAGACCTGTGCACACACAGTCCCAAAGGTAGGGAGGAACAAGCAAATATCTCAATGGGATACTGACTAGGTTGGTTTGACTGAAGTCAAGAACCTGTAGGGGCTCAGCCAGTGAAGAATCTACCTGCAATGCAGAAGAGCTGGGTTTGATCCCTGGGTCAGGAAGATCCCCTGGAGAAGGGAATGCAAACCCACTCCAGCATTCTTGCCTGGAGAATCCCATGGACAGAGGAGCCTGGAAAGCTACAGTCCATGGGGCCTCAAAGAGTCTTACATGATTGAGTGACTAGCAGTTTTACTTTCTTTCAAGTATCTGCAAAGCTGGTTAATGTCAGATGATGACAGACTAGGAAAATAATTTAACTGTCCAACAGGCACTGAGGAGTCCTTGAAGGTGGTTTTTTTTTTTTTTTTTTATGAGGGAAGCAATACAATTAAATTTGTATTTTAACAGCATTATTTCTTGGATGGCATTACTGATTCAATGAACATGAACTTGGGCAAACTCCAGGATACAGTGAGGGATGGGGAGGCCTGGTGTACTGCAGCCAATGGATTTGCAAAGAGTTGGACATGACTTTGTGACTGAACAACAAGTAGTATGACAAGTTGGGGATGAGAAGAGGACGTACAAAGTCACTTTTGGAACAGTCCAAGTTCATGTGGTACCAGGCCCAAACGTTTCTCTGTTCCATCTACCAGTTTTGGCAGATTAGGAGGGGCCTTGAAGACAGGGCAGTGCAACTCAGCAGGCAGTCACAGCCCTTTACGAATGTCCTCAGACAATAAGCTTCTATTTTTTGGAATTAAGGTGGACCCCAGGTCTGCAGTTTGACCCATCTTGGTACTTGTTCTTCCACTGTTTCTCAGCTTCAGCTCCACTCAGAGCTTTGTCTCTGTGGATATCCCTAGATTATTAATATGCCTCACCCTGATCCTGGACCTTGGGAGAGGTTAAGTTGCCCTCAAGAGTATCACAAAGGTCTACAAGGATAGGTTGTCCAAAGGCTATTCTGGGCATATAGATGGTCCCAACACAGACCCCAGAGGGCCAAAGTCTGCTGACTTTGTGCAGCCCAAATATTTACTTGTCAAGCCCCCTAAAATGAGGGAACAAGAGCATAGATGAGTCAGCACATTCTTGCGTTTATTTTTTGACCTGGTTTCCTACAGAAGGACTCAGAAAACCTCAATGTGGCAGAAAACCTCAATGTGGCCAACATCTGCCCATCACCATGCTTAAGTTGCTCCAGTGAGCTTAGAGGCCAAACTAAGTGAATTCTGGGTCTTGAGATACACCAAAACAGACCACTCCTCCTGCTTGGGTGAGACAGAATTTTAAATTTCAGTGTTTAACTTCCTCTCTCCTTTTTTTCCTTTACTTTTTAATTGTTGTTATTGAAAATAATGCAACATTTAAAAATTGTACATAAAAATAATTACCCTTGGGGAATTCCCAGGTAGTCCAGTGGTTAGGACTCAGAACTTTCACTGACAATGACCTGGGTTCGATACCTGTTCAGGGAACTAAGATTCCACAAGCCTTGTGGTGTGACCAAAAAAAAAAATTTACCCTCAGCCCTCTCCCTTAACACGATCCCACATATTTCATGTTTGATTCCAGTTTTTGTCATTTGAAGATATTTTTGTATGTAATTGTATTCATAGCACACATGCTATTGTGTACCAATTTTTAAACTTGCTGTTGATTAATGCCTAGGTTGTTTGAAAATATAACCATAGTTTTTAAAGATAAGATAACCTAATGGTAGTAAAAAAAAATCAAAATTAGAAATACTCTTAGTATTACCAGCCCTCGCAACTTTCTGTCCTAGTCTTATCTCAAGAATTTATTTTCTGGAGTCAGTTAATTTGGGGCTCAAATTCTGTGTCTGCCACTTAATACTTTGTGTAAGGTTACAGAAATTACTTGATGTCAGATATAAATTTGACATAAAGTTATGAGAGCTCAGTTGGTAAAGAATCACCTGCAATGCAGGAGACTTGTTAGTTTCCCATTGAAATTGTATTGTAACTTATTTCCATTACTGCAGTTTTCAGAATTACTGTTTAGAAGTGGTGGAGTTAGGATTTGAACTAAGCACTTCAAATCCTGCTGTCCTACTCTTGATTTTTTTTTCCCCATCAAATGATTTGGAAGCTGTATATCTCATCTTTATTTTATGTGATTACCTTTGAAATTTAAAGACATCTGAACTTATATGTTTTAGTCAGATGTCATCAATGAAACAGAATCTATTGCTTTCATTTGCTAAGGTAATTTAAGCACAATTTTTCTTCTTTCCTCTTCTCTAGCCTCCTAGTTTCTATTTAAATCATTTGAACTTTTATTATTTGTAGTGAAAAAATTTTTAATTCTTTTAATAACTATTTTTATATCAGTAATGTTTTTAATAGTAACATAAGCAAGAATTACTTAGACTTAGTTCAAAGTTTTATTAGTTTCATTGTTCATCATTATTTCTTTTATACAACTTTTTTTTTTTAATTGTGGTAAAGTACACATAACATAAAATTTGCCATCTTAACCATTTTTGGGCTTCCCTGGTGGCACTAGTGGTAAAGAACATGTCTACCAATGTAGGTAGACGTAAGAGACACAGGTTCAATCCCTGGATCAAGAAGATCCCCTGGAGGAGGGCATGGCAACCCACACCGGTACTCTTGCCTGGAGAATCCCATGGATGGAAGAGCCTGGCAGGCTGCAGTCCACAGGATCTCCAAGAGTCGGACATGACTGAGTGACTTCACTTAGTAGCATTAAGTACATTCACATTCTTGTGCAACCATCAGCACCATCCATCTCAAGAATTCTTTTCTTTTTGCAAAACAAATTCTGCACCTTTAATGGGTGCGCTAACTCCTCATTTTCCTTCTCCCCAGCACTGGCATCCACCATTCTAATTTCTGTTTCTTTTAATCTGGCTACCCTAGGTACCTCATGTAAGTGAAATCATACAATATTTGTCCTTTTGTGAATGGCTTATTTCACTTAGTATAATGTCTTCAAGGTTTATCAGTTGTAGCATGTGTCAGAATTTCCTTTCTTTTTAAGGCTGAATGATATCCACTGTATGTGTGTAACACATTTTATTTATCCATGGGCTTCCCGGTAGCTCAGCTGGTAAAGAATCCGTCTGCAACGCAGGAGACCTGGGCTCAATCCCTGGGTTGGGAAGATCCCCTGGAGAAGGGAAAGGCTACCCACTCCAGTATTCTGGCCTAGAGAATTCCATGGACTCTATAGTCCATGAGCAAAGAGTTGGACACAACTGAGTGACTTTCACTCACTCATTTATCCATATTCAGCTCTTTCTTAAGTTCTTTTTTTAAAAAATAAATTTATCTGCTAAACTAACAGCAAGCAAACACATTACTTAAAATTATTTTTATTATTTAGAACTTTAATATTACTTAACACTATTTTAATAATTTCTGTATGTGCTGAAAATAGCACTTTGAGTTATTTTTTCAAGTAGAGCATTTGGTTCATCTCAAGGTGAATATTTCATGCCTGGCAGAATTCTAAAGATGGATTCCCTCCATCCCAGATTCTCATCCCTTGGATAGCCAACAAACACTAACCTAGGTACTGCTGGAAGGTGATGTTGCAATTATTAACTAAAGTTCCCAATCCAGAGGAGCTTTAAAATACAGAGGTTATCTGGGTAGTCCTGATCAACTTATGTGAGCCTTTTAAAAAGCAGCAGAAGGCAGAAGTAAAAAATGATTCACAGAATAAGAATGACTTTACATGTCATTCCTGGTTTGAAGACTGCAGGGATCACATGAAAAGGAATGTGATTGGCATTAAGGAACTGAGAGAGAAGTCCGCAGTCATCAGCCAGTGAAGAAAGAGCCCTCAGTTCTCTAAACTGCAAGGAACTGAATTCTGCCCACATCAGAAGGAGTTTGGAAGAAAAACAGTAGAAACTCCAGAGAAGAATGTAGCCCTACTCCCACCTTCATTTCAACCTTGTGAGACCCTGAGCAGAAAAACAAGCCAAACCTACCCAGATACCTGAACTGTAGAGAAGTGTAAGCTAATAAAGAGGTGTGTTTCAAGCTGATAAGTTTATTGTAATTTTTACACAGAAACAGGCAACTAATACAATGCTTCACTGTCTTAGTTCTCCCATATGGTTAGTAATAAACTTTTTCTTTTTGATTTATTTTTTACTTTATTTAGTTGTTTCGGCTGTGGTGGGTCTTCGTTGCCTAACGTGGGCTTTTCTCTAGTTGCCACGAGTAGAGCTTCTCTTCGTTGTGGCGCTCCGGCTTCCCTTATTGCGGAGCACGGGCTCTAGAGCATTAGCTTAGTAGTTGTGGTGCATAGGCTTAGTTGTTCCATGGCATGTGGGCTCTTTTCAGACCAGGGATCAAACCAGTGTCCCTTTCATTGTCAGGCAGATTCTTAACCATGGACCACCAGGAAACTCTGGTTAATAATAACTTCTGATGCTTCATATAACAAATCCTTCCTCAGAGGATAAGAATCATTTACAATAAGATGAATCCATTTTATTATGGACCTATTTGTGTATTATCATTAATAAAAGAATGTGCTGCAGATTCTGAAAGTAATGTGTCTCCAGGTGTCTCCCAATAGTTCTTCTCCCCTTTTTCCAGAACAACAAATTTTAGTTGGGCACGTGGCTGCCAAGAATAAAGTCAGCTCTGCCTGCTTCTCTTGAAGCTAGATGTGGCCATAGGTCTCAGTGCTGGATTGCACTCATAAAAAAAAAGAATATGCTCTCCTCTTGTTTTTCCCCCTTTCTCTACTACAGTGATGGAATGCAGAGGGCTGGGGAGCTATATTGAATCATGTGGTCAAAAGCAACACAGAGCAGGAAAGGTAGAAAAAGAAGAAAGAAGATGCCAGAGCTTCTGGCAACGTGATAGAGCTGAGATGCTATACCACCTTGGACCTTTTTGTGAGAGAAAAAACTATTTTTATCTGTTTGTGCTCAGTTGCTCAGTCGTGTCCAACTTTTTGCAGCCCCATGAAATGTAGACTGCCAGGCTTCTTTGTCCATGGAATTTTCCAGTCAAGAATACTGGTGTGGAATGCCATTTCATACTCCAGGAGATCTTCCCGACCCAGGGATCGAGACTGTGTCTCTTGCATCTTCTGCATTGACAGGCGGATTCCTTACCACTAGTGCACTTGAAAAGCCCACTTCTATCTTCTTCAGGTGGTATTATTTTTTTATCTCTGTCACTTGCAGCCAAGCCTATATTCTCACAAGAGCAGTTACCATTTATTCCTCTGTCTAACCAGAACAGTGTCCCTATCACTTAGGAAATGCTTTCCTACTTTCTAACACTATAGCTCTTGGGGAGTCTGCAGAGTCCCACTTTCCTGTCCATCATGGTTGCAGGAATAGACATAGGATCAACTCTAGCCAAACAGAACGCTTTCTGGGATTTTTCTACCTGAAGCTGGCAGGGAAGAGAATTTTCCTTACCAGTTATGAGGCTATCAGAGCATGAACTGAAGTTTCCTAGGGATTTAGTTCTGAAACAGGACGAAAGGGAACAGGGCACAAACTTTAAAAGAATGCCATAGCCATAGGTCATGACGTAAATGGTTAGAAACAACTAGGTCCAAGATGGAAGACAAGACTTCCACTAGACTTTGAGCCTCAGCATACACTAATTGTAACACATCGGTATGCTAAATGACACACCCATAGGTACCATGACAGTTCCAAGGCCAGCCCTAAAAGGTCAACAGGTGGGTCATAACCCAATTCTTGGAACTCCCCACCCCTTCCCCTAAATAGCTGAAATACTCCGCCCACTTATTAGCCTATGAAATTACCCACCCCTATAAAAACTGACGACCCTGTACTCTAGTGCCACTCTTCCCTTCTGAGGTGGCCCACACTCTGTTTGTGGACTGTGTTCCTCTCTAAATAAATCCACTTCTTACCCAACACTTTGTCTCTCACTGAATTCTTTCTGCAATGAGACATCAAGAACCTGAGTTTCATGGAGTCCTGAGACCAAGTGTGTGATCTAAATTAAAAGACCATGGGCTCAAGTCCCAATCCAAGTTGCACAGTTTCAGTTCCAGCCTTCTTATAGAGACTGATGGACCAAGTAACTGGAGCCAACCAGCATAGTAACTTAGGTCTTATTCCCTGGAAACAGACTTTGAAAAGAGTTATGTGCAACAGATTACTGAGGAAGGGCTTCTTAGGGGAAATGAGATAGAAGAAGACAGGGAAGCGAACCTGATTTAGGGCAGCATTTCAGGTGCAGTCCAGCCTCACCTGAGTTCTTGGGTTATATTGCCCTCAGGCAAGAGAACTGGACTTTTCCTTCTCCTATACTATCACTCATTGATTAAGGGCTGTCCCAGGAAATGTAGGTGACACTAGTGATAAAGAACCTGCCTGCCAATGCAAGAGATGTAAGAGACATGGGTTTGATCCCTAAGTCAGGAAGATCCCCTGGAGGAGGGCATGGCAACCCCCTCCAGTATTCTTGCCTGGAGAATCTCATTGATAGAGGAGCCTGGTTGGCTATAGTCCATGGGGTCACGAAGAGACGGACATGACTGAGCGACTTCACTTTCACTTTTCACTTTCATGCATTGGAGAAGGAAATGGCAACGCACTCCAGTGTTCTTGCCTGGAGAATCCCAGGGATAGCCGAGCCTGGTGGGCTGCCGTCTATGGGGTCGCACAGAGTTGGACACGACTGAAATGACTTAGCAGCAGCAGCAGCAGCATTTGGCTTAGCTGGGTCTTTGTTGCTGAATGTGGGCTTTCTCTAGCTGCAGAGAGTGGAGGCTACTCTTCATTGTGGTGTATGGGCTTATCATTGTGGGGGTTTCTCTTCTTGCTTGGAAAATCCCATGGACAGAGGAGCCTGGCAGGCTACAGTCCACAGGGTCGCAAAGAGTCCGACACAACTGAGTGACTAACACTTTCCCTTTTCACTTTTTTCTTCTCTTACTGTGGATCCCAGGCTCTAGAGCACAGGCTCAGAAGTTGTGGCACACAGGCTTAGTTGCTTCAAGGTATGTGGAATCCTGTGCAAGCTTCCTGATGGGAGGGACTGGCCTGAGGAAAACTGGGTCTTATTCTGGTGGGCAAGGCCATGCTCAGTGTCTTTAATCCAATTTTCTGCTGATGGGTGGGGCTGTGTTCCCTCTTTGTAGTTTGACTTGAGGCAATGGTAGGGGCAATGGTGACCTCCTTCAAAGGGACTTACGCCAGTATGCTGGGCCTCCCAGGATTGTTGTAGTCAGTGCCCCGACCCTGTGTTAGGCCAAGTTGACCCATACCTCCACCAGACTCCCAGGCACACACAACCAAGTCTGGCTCAGTCTTTTGTGGGGTTACTGCTACTTTCTTCTGGGTCCTGGTGTGCACAAGGTTTTGCTTGTACCCTCCAAGAGTTTCTGTTTCCCTGGTCTTGTAGAAGTTCTATAACTAAATCCTGCTGACCTTCAAAGTTGGACTCTCAGATGTAAGAGGTGGAAAATAAAAAATGGCTGAGCGTTGAAGAACTGATGTATTTGAACTGTGGTGCTGGAAAAGACACTTGAGAGTCCCTTGGACAGCAAGGAGATCAAACCAGTCAATTCTAAAAGAAGTCAACCCTGAATATTCATTGGAAGGGCTGATGCTGAAAACAAAGCTCCAATACTTTGGCCATCTGATGCAAAGAGGTGACTCATTGGAAAAGACCCTGATGCTGGGAAAGATTGAAGGCGGGAGAAGGGGATGACAGAGGATGAGATGGTTGGATGATATTACTGACTCAATGTACATGAATGTGAGCAAACTCTGGGAGATGGTAAAGGACAGGGAAGCCTGGCATGCTGCATTTCATGGGGCTGCAAAGAATCACATGCAACTGAATGGCTGAACAACAATGAATGTGGAATCTTCGCAGACCTGGGATCAAAACCATGTCCCTTGCATTGGCATTAACCAATAGAGCACTAGGGAAGCCCCCCACCCACTCTTGACTGTCCCTCTTGACACCTGCATTTCACTCTTCTCTGTTCCGCAACTACTTCTAGGCCCATGGTGGCTGTTCCCAGTGCCATCCTTGCAGCTTACTCCTTTGTGTGGCATTTTTGGTAACAACTCCTCTCAAGGTAGAATGCTTGACCTCTGCCCTGATGTTGGGCCCCTGCACCTGCTCATCTGGCACCAGCTTTCACAGCAGATCATGGTCACATCTGTTCTGCAGTGGTTTCTGTTGAAAGCCCACCTTTGACCAGCTCTGTGCACCTATCTCCAGTCAGTTTCATTGTGAATGGCTACCACTAGCAACCTTCAGAAGAGTGCCCTTGGGTATAGGTGCCTCCGTGATTACTTGGAGGGCTGGAAGTACCTGGGAATTTCCCCCCTTCTCCATGGCCAATAGCCAAACATTGGTGTGGGAGTACAATATCCCAGTTCCTTTGCCTGGGTGTGTAATTTACTCTCAGCTCTGGAATGATCAGGCCAGGGCTGACATTCTTGCTGGGCTTCCTCTCTTTCCCTGTCCTGCTTCCCCCACCTCACCACCTTACAGGTTTCTCCTAGGAACACTTCCTTCATAAACCCTAAATGAAAATTCAGGTACAACCTGATCCACAACCCCAAAGTTCATCAAGGTGCTCATTTTGTAACTGGAACTCACTGAATCCTAAGTAATTGACTGATATAATTGTATAAAGTACATAGCAATGATGACATTCTGATGTTGCCCCAGCAGCCATTCCCCCTTATCACCTGCACTCAATTTTCTTAATTAAAATCATCACTCTCACATTCTCAACCAGTCGATGCATGGAAGGTGGACTCCTACCCAAGCTCCCACATGGATCCTAATTGGTTTAAGACTATCAGTAGACTCCATTCCTCTGCCCACAGAGATTAGTTCCATCTTGGGCAGGAAACCAGACTGATCTAATAGGAAGTCATCTTACCATTAGAATGAGGATTCGTCTGTTTGGATTGCCAGGAAGGAAGAGCCTCCTCACAAGGCCCAGGAAGAAAGGGTTGGCTGGTGCTGCTCCCACCACCCTGGGAAGGGAAATAACACCCAGAGACAGAACTGAAATGCAAAGAGAAGCTAGTCCTGGTCCCATCATTTGAGCCCCAGATAGAAGACTATTATTTACAGGAGCCTCTAAATTCTTTTTTACTAATTTATTAGTTGATTTGAGTTGGATAGTTTTTCTTTTATTTGTACACTTAAGAGTACTAAATGATTCCTTGACTCTTTCTGGAAGTAGTCTGATTTTGAGATTACTTTAAGGAGTTCTTTATACATTCTGAATGCTTCATTATAAGGGTGAATTAAAAGGAAACTTTTCCCCTGAGGAGGAGGAATTCATGTTCAGTGGTTATACAGTTTCAATTTTTCAAGATAAAATGATCCTAGAGAATCTTTGTTGTATAATAATGTGAATATACTTAACATTACTGAACTGTACACTGAAATAGTTATTATGGTAAACTTAATTTTGTGTGTTTTTACCAAATAAAACAACATAGAATGTAAGTATATACATATATATAAGTGCATCAAGTCATACCATTCAAATGAGTGCATTTTAATGGTACATTACAACCTAGTAAAATTATTTTTTAAAAAAAGACTCTTTTTCCTGTAGCAGCAGTCCCTAACCTTTTTGGCACCAGGAGCCAATTTCATGGAAGATGATTTTTTTCCATGGACTGGGGATAAGGGCAGGGGTGGGGGTTGGTTTCAGGATGATTCTCATAAGGAGCACACAATCTATATCTCTGGAATGTGCAGTTCACAGTAGGGTGTGTGCTTTTAAGAGAATCTAATGCTGCTGTGGGTCTGACAGGAGGCAGAGCTCAGGCGGTGATAGGAAGCAGCTGTAAATACAGATGAAGCTTTGCTCACTTGCCCCTGCTCACCTCCTTCTGTGCAGGCCTGGGGGGCGGGGACCCTCTGCTCTACAGTGTCCCAACCTCATGACATCCTGTGTCACGAGCAATTTCACAATTACTGTCAGGATTTCCAGCAATGGCCCAAGGACCCAATTCTGTTATTGGACAGAGAATGCTGTGGTGCAGTTGTCACCCTATTCAGAGGGGATAACAGGATACTGTGACTTGAAACAAAATCATTAACTATGGTTGAGCAGGTGGACCAATAATGTGTGGATGCCTGTTACGTATTCTTATTGATATTCTTTAAATTCATTTATTCACTCTTTCAGTAAATATTTACTGAGTAATCACTGTATGATAGGCACTGTCCTAAGTGTTAAGGATACAATAATGACCAAAACAGACAAAAATATGTGCCCTCATGGATTACATTCTAGTAGGGGAGATACACATAAATAAGATAAATGTGTAAGTGTATTCCATGATGGATAGTGCAAAGTATTACAGGAGAAAAATAAATAAGGAGTATGGAGGACGGAGGTTAGCCTAAATGAGAAGGCAACATTGGAGTAAAGACTTCATGAATGAAACATAGACATCAAACTCACTGCCCTGTGGAAGTATAATCTGAGGCAGCACAGTGAGGAAATTGTGCCAGGAGAAAAGGGAAGATGCAGCCACATCAGTTCTACACAGCCAGGGCCAGCTTCACAGGTGTGTAGTCTATGAAATCTTACAGGGACCCACTCTAAGAAGCACGCAATGCATAGTTTATGCTCTGTGGTCACCATCTTGAAATTATATAAATTTTAAAACAAGGAACCCTGCATTTTCATTTTGTACTTTTTTATGTAGCTGGCCCTGCATATAGCACTTTATTTTGCTGGTTCAGCAATGCCTTTGAAGCTGAAACTCCAATAATTTGGCCACCTGATGCAAAGAACTGACTCATTAGAAAAGACCCTGATGCTGGGAAAGATGGAAGGCAGGAGGAGAAGGGGATGACGAGGATGAGATGGCTGGATGGCATCATCAGCTCAATGGGCATGAGTTTGAGTAAACTCTGGGAGTTGGTGATGGACAGGAAGGCCTGGCAGGCTGCAGTCCATAGGGTCGCAGAGTCAGACACGACTGAGCGACTGAACTGAACTGAATGCCTTCTCCCTAACACTCCCCTCAAAACCACAAGTACTCCAAAACATTAATACTCTGAATATTAATGATTTGCACTCTCTAAAATATTGGTGTGAATTGTTTTTCTTCTAACTGATCTTGGGTGGCCTGCAATGGCTTGGAGCAGGGCTTGGATTCCCAGCCAGCGATTAAGGCTAGGTTGCAGTGGTAAAAGCACCAGATCCTAGCCACTAGACCAGCGGTCAGTGACAAGGGCCCTGGCTCTTTGGTTTTGTAGAAAAGAATTTCCACAAAGTCGGAAAGTAGTGAAGCAAGTAAAGTACCTACTAGGAGGGAAAAAGAGTACAGTACATGTGGATAGACACACAGGCAGAGGGAGAGTGCTTGAGTTGCACCCACATGGCATTTAAAATCACTTATATGAAGCATTTCTTCTGGGTTTCCTTTGGCAAATCATTACGAATTACCTGGTTCACTTTCCATATTTGGTATATCTCAGGATCCTTCCTTTTGTGTGCACACATCTCTTAGCCAAGATGAATCCTACCGAAAAGTCAGCTGGGTAGAATATCCCTTGACAAGACTCCCCTTTGAACTCCTAGGAGCCTTTTCTGTTTATGTGTGGTCAGGGAGACCTCCTGACTTTGGGAATGAGAAATATGTGGGCTGTGCAGGATCTAGCCTCCTCCCTTAATTGTCCTGCTAATCTTGTCTTGGAATTTCTGTCAATAGAGAATGAATCTCCAATTGTTTTACCCTGCGGGGGGCTCACTTGCCTCCTGTCTCTTGACAAGTTTGAAGTGTGAGACAGAAATTATATCAGTCAAGGTAGGCTGGGTTATGATGCATAGTAGAAACTCTATAAATTCCAGTGGCTTTAAACAAAGATTTACTTCTCTCTCACACTACACATTTATTATGAGTCACTTACTTAGGGGCTCTTTTGTGCATCATCCTTACTCAGTACTCACTAGAGGAAGTGGAAACAAGGGAAACTGTGCAGGCTCTTACAGCTTATCAGAAGTGACACACATCACTCAAACTCACATTTTATTGGCCGATACAAGTCACGTGAGGACACCCAGCCCGAAGGAACAAGGAAGTACAAAGAGGAGTCCAGGAATGGGCACATTTGCTCTAATACCATTTTTTAAACAACTCATCCTTCCTCTCATGATTTTAATTGTGCATTTGTCATATACTAAATTTTTTTATTAATATTTAGGCCTCTTTTTAAATAATCTTTCTGTTCCACTTACTTCTCTCTTCATGTGTGTGCAGAATTATTCTGTTTTAATTTCTGTAGCTTTACAATATCATACAATATCAAAAAGGATAATAACTACTCCCTCAAGTTTCTCTTTTGAAATCTTTTTCTGGTTAGTATCTCCCTTTAATTTTTAGATAGATCTGAGAATCACTTTGTCAAGTCCTCCTTACCCCTTCTACCTCCTTACCCCTCCTTACCCCTTCTACCCCTTCTACATGGAATTATATTTGTAGACAAATTTATAACTCTTTACAATATAAACTTACTAATTTGGACATGAGCTTGGGCAAACTCTGAGAGATGGTGAAGGACAGGGAGGGCTGGTGTGCTGCAGTCCATGGGGTTGCAAAGAGTTGGACACAACTTGGTGACTAAACTAATCTCTCAAGTATCTCAGTAAGCTTTTATTATTTTCTTCAAATATATTTAGTAATTTCCTATTAATTTGATTTCTAGGTATTTTGTTTCATAGTTGGTGTGTGTGGAACCCTTATTATGGTTTCTAATCATTAGTCTAGTATAGTAGAAGGGTTCTTGATTTTGCTACTGTTTGTAATAATCCATCCTACTGACCTATTAAAAAAATCTTTTTTTTTCTGTAGGTTGCAATTTATTTACAAATTATGATTAGTCTCTTGTTCTCTTCCTTTTTTAAAAGCCATTTTATACTTCTCATTTCTGCATCAAGAGTGAAACTTGGAGTGTTAACCAATGCATTTTTATTTCCACTGTTTTCTGTGACCTAATCGCTACTTCTTCCACCATTTCTCTCCAGCAGTTAATGTGTTCTGCATTTATGGGCCTAGGGAATGGATGACACAGCAGAATATGTAGGAAAAGGAAGTCAAATTCTTGGAGTTTTCAATTTGAAATGTCTACCAGATTTAGAAGAGCAGACGTGAAAGTGATGAAGCCTTTGTACTGAGCTAATTAAGATGGTCTCTGGACCACAGCCAGTGCATGAGTTGTTTGTCACTGGTCCATGGTGGGTTAAGTACAGATATCATGAGTAGGCATTTATAACACTTTATGGCAATTTGTTGTTGACACAATATCACAAATGCATGATTGGCAGACTCATCTCATTGAACAGTGGTATAAACCAGAATTATGATTCATAGCAATTGAAAGTAAAACTAAAGGTTCTTCACTACAGATTATTTGATGTTAGATTAATGAGCTTTAGTGTTTCTTTAGTTTAAATAAAAGGCTCTGGATTCAGAGAAAAGAGGAGAGTTAGAGGGAAGCAAGTGGGTTCAAAACTTCAATGTGTCCCTGCATCCATCCTGTTCCCTCCCCCAGAAGCCCAAGCATAAATGGACGGTGGGGGATGGAAGGGGAGAACTGCCAGCAGAACAAGAGATATCCTTGATAGACTGGGAAGTTGGAATCAGAAGAGATGCATGCCCGTTCTCTGAGTAGAGTCAGGGAAGAAGCACAACCATATCATTTCTTTGAGAAATGAAAAGACTAGGGGCAGAGCTGGACAGCTGGACCAGAGATAGGCAACATAATTCCCCGCACCCCAGCATGGGGATGGGAGAAGCAGAATAATTTGATATGTGTCCAGAAGGAGCCCAAAGGCAGTGAAGAACCTTGGACGCTCCCACTGTGTAGGCACAAAGACTACCTCATATTCTCTGGTGCCCAAATTGGGTGCAAAGGGAGCTAAGAGACAGAGAACTTAAGAAAATGTGCAACTGAGAACAAGTGACAATGCCACAGCTACATGTATGAATCAACATCTTGAGGTTTAGACAAGACAAAGTACATCATGGCAAATGCTACTGTGGACACACAAGAGCCAGATGCTTCCCCTTTCTGGTACTGGATACTTCCCCCCTCCAACTGAGATGACAAATCTGGCAGGAAGGGGAACTCTCATAATGACCAAAAGTAAATTTCAATCACTTGGTACAACAGTAACTCATGATTGAAACTCAATGGAATTATTAAAAAAGCAGAAAAAAAATTGCTTGTAAACTCGAGTCTATGAGCTGAGATTCATGCCTGCTTTTGCTTTAACCAGAATAATAGGTGTTAGTAAGCAACTTTACCTTGTTTCTGATTTTAATCAGAATGCATCCAGTATTTTACTCTATTACATTTGCTGTTGATTTCTCATGTTCCATATGATGTTAAAGTCTGTCTACTTGAAGTTGGTTAGAGAGTTTTCTTTTGTTAATAAATCAGGAATAGATGTTGAATTTTTACATTTTTTATTTATTTTTTAATTGGCTGCACGGAGTCTTTGTTGCCACACTGGCTTTCTCTTGTTGCAGCAAGCAGGGGCTACTCTCTAGTTGCAGGCTTCTCATTGTGGTGGCTTCTCTTGTTGCAGAGCAGGGGCTCTAGGGTGCGTGGACTAAGTATTTGTGGTGCATGGGTTTAGTTGCCTTGTGGCATGTGGAATCTTCCTGGATCAGGGATTGAACCCATGTCCCCTGCATTGGCAGGTGGATTCTTAACCATTGGACCACCAGGGAAATCCTAGATGCTGAATTTTATCTAATGCCTTTTATTTTTCTGGCGCTTTTTTGGCATTTATCTAGAGGGTCATACCATTTTTCTCCTTTAACCTATTAAGATAATGAAGTACACCATAGATTTTCTTAATATACCTTTGACTTTGCTTATTTGCTTTAATCCACAGCTGGATTTGATCTTATAATTTACTTATAATTTTAAAATCAATATTCATAAGTGAGATTGAAGTATACTTTTTAAAAACATCCCTTTGGACAAGCTTTGATATTGGAGTTATACTAGGCTTATAAAATGAATACACTAGGTTTAGAAGCGACGCTTCTAAATTTTTCTCATGCTGTTGAGTTTAGAACGTGAATATTGTGTTTCTCGAATGAATAAAGATGTGGTATATATATACAATGGAATACTACTCAGGCAACATGGATGGACCTAGAGATTATCACACTAAGAAGTAAATCAGACAGACAAATACCATATGGTATCATTTATATGTGAAGTGTAAAATATGGCACAGATGAACTTATCTATGAAACAGAAACAGGGCTCCCAGGTGGCGCCAATACAGAAGATGTAAGAGACAAGGATTCGATACTCAGTTGGGAAGATCCCTGGAGAACAAAATAGTACTCTACTCCAGGATTCTTGCCTGGAAAATTCCATGGTGGGCTACGGTCAATGGGGCCACAAAGAGTAGGACACAACTGAGCAGCTGACCAAGGAAACAGAAAGAGATTCAGACATAGAGAACAGACTTGTGGTTGCCAAGTGTTGGGAGGTGGAGGAGGGATGAAGTGGGAGTTTGGGGTTAGGGGTTTCCCTGGTGACTCAGTGGTAAAAAAATCTACCTATCGATGTAGGAGATATGGGTGTGGTCCTTGGTCCTGGAAGATCCCATGTGCTGTAGAGCAACTAAGCCTCTGCACCACTAATGAGCTGTGATCTAAAACCCGGGAACTACACACAAACTGCAGCTACTGAAGCCCACTCACCCTGGAGCCCATGCTCCGAAACAAGAGAAGCCATGGTAATGAGAAGCCTGCACACCACGATTAGAGAGTAGCCCCCGCTTGCCACAGCGAGAGAAAGCCTGCATGCTACGACTACTGAGCACATATGCAGCAACTACTAAAGCCTGTGCACCTAGAGCCCAAGCTCTGAAACAAGAGAGGTCACCAAAATAAGGAGCCCTAGCATTGCAACAAAGAGTAGCCCCCACTCACTGAAACTAGAGAAAGCCCATGTGCAGCAAAGAAAACCCACTGCAACCAAAAATAAATAAATAATTTTATAAAAGAATATGAAAAAGAATGTATATATGTGTATAAGTGTATCCCTTGCTGTGCAGCAGAAATTAACACATTGTAAATCAACTATACTTCAATAAAATAAACTTAAAAAAAAAAGAATGAAGAGGAATTCCCTTTAAAAGATTTAAAGTCCAATGGTTAGGACTCTCTGAATTCACTACAGGGGGCACAGTTTCAACCCTTGGTCAGGGAACTAAGATACTGCATGCTTCACGGCTCAGTCAAATAAAAGAGAAAGAATGAGAGACCACTTTTATGACAAAAATTATAACTAAAAGAGAAAAAAAGGTAATACGCTTGGGGAAATTTTTTTTAAATTACCTTTCTTGAAGATTTTGCCAAATTTTTCCACAGTATTGTCCACCTGGGTCTGAAAATTTGCATGACTAAGACCTTTGAGGGCCATTTTCCAATCCTCTAGAGTTAGTAGAGTGATTAAGCTTTTCTATTTCTTCCTGAATCAATTTTAATAATTTATATTTTAAATAATATTAATACAATTCATTTACCTTTATAAATTCTCACATAAAGTTGCGCCTAATATTCTCTTCTCTCAGTTTCTACTTCTGAATCTTGAGTTTCATCTGAAAGTAGTATTCTGTAACTCCAGAACATCTTCTCTAAGCTCACCACGATTATGAATCTTCCTCTTATACAAGTTTTCCCTGTTATTGGAAATCTCTCTCCTCCACCTCTCATGATCCATTTTCTTTTGTGTTCCTGAATCTTTTCATGAGCCAAGCGCATCTTCTCATCTTTCATCCAAAGGAGTCTGTTTTTGTCCAGTATAAGAAGGGTTTTATGAACTTGATCAAAATTGAGGTTTCCAGTTTTAATGTGGCTGAGATGGTAAAGAATCTGCTTGCAGTGCTGGAGACCTGAGTTCAATCCCGGGTTCAGGAAGATCCCCTGGAGAAGGGAGTTGCTACAGTCTCCAGTATTCTTGCTTGGAGAATTCCATGGACAGAGGAGCCTGGCAGGCTATAGTCCATGGGGTTGCAAAGAGCTGGACATGACTGAGTGACTAACACTTTCACTTTTTCTTAGGTTTATTTATCAGATTTAGAGGCTTTAGATTTAGTGAAGAGAAGGTCTGGACCCCCAGCTGGGATGGGGAACAATAAGCTAGACTCTTTCCCATCACAGAGGGCTCTCCAAGATCTCACCTGCTTGCATCCTCCCCCAAGGCCTTTCGTATTACAACCTATCAGTCATAAAGAAGTCAGGAAGTTTTCAGACCATGTCTGCTTTATTGCCTCTTACCGCATTGCCCCCTTCATGGGCCACAGCCTTGTCATGGTAAAGTGGTTTGTGTAACTCAATGAAACTATGAGTCATGATGTGCCGGGCCACCCAAGACAGATGGGTCTTATAGGAGAGTTCTGATAAAATGTGGTCCACAGGAGGAGGGAATGGTAAACCACTCAAGTATTCTTGCCGTGAGAACTCCATGAACAGTATGAAAAGGCAAAAAGATATGATGGGAGAAGATGAGCCCCCCAGGTCATTAGGTGTCTAATATGCTACTGGGAAAGAATGGAGGGCAATTACTAAGAGCTCTAGAAAGAATGAAACAGGTGTGCCAAAGCAGAAATGATGCTCAGCTGTGGATGTGTCTGGTGGTAAAAGTGAAGTCTGATGCTATAAAGAACAATATATCATAGGAACCTGAAATGTTAGGTCTATGAATCAAAATTAATTTGATGTGGTCAGGCAGGAGAAGGCAGGAGTGAACATCGACATAGGAAACAGTGAACTGAAATGGACAGAAATGGGCAAATTTAACTCAGATGACCATCATATCTACTACTGGGCAAGAATCCCTTAGAAGAAATGAGTAGCCTTCATAGTCAACAAAAGATTCTGAAATGCAGTACTGGGTGCAATCTTAAAAATGACAGGAAGATCTCGGTTCATTTCCAAGGCAAGCCATTCAACATCAAAGTAATCCAAGTCTATGCCCCAACCACTGATGCCGAAGAAGCTGAAGTTGAACAGGTCTATGAAAAGCTAAAAGACCTTTTAGAACTAACATGAAAAAAGATGTCCTTTTCATCATAGGGGATTGGAATGCAAAAGTAGGAAGCCAAGAGATACCCGGAGTAACAGGCAAGTTCGGTAGTACAAAATGAAGCAGGGCAAAGGCCAACAGAGTTTTGTCAAGAGAACACACTGGTCATAGCAAATACCCTTTTCCAACAACACAAGAGGTGACTCTACACGTGGACATCACCAGATGGTCAATACCAAAATCAGATTGATATTCTTTGCAGTCAGAGATGGAGAAGCTCTATAGAGTCAGCAAAGAAAAAAAAAAAGACCTGGAGTTGAGTGCCCCTAAAATCATCAGCTCCTTATTGCAAAATTCAAGCTTAAATTGAAGAAAATAGGGAAAACCACTAGGCCATTCAGGTATGATCTAAATCAAATCCCTTATGATTATACAGTGGAGGTGATGAATAGATTCAAGGAATTGGATCTGGTACAGTGCCTACAGAACCATGGACAGAAGTTCATAACATTGACACGGGCGTCAGTGATGAAAACCAACCAAAGAAAGAGAAATGCACGAAGGTAAAGTGGATTACCTGAGGTGGCTTTGCAAATAGCTGAGGAAAGAAGAGAAGCAAAAAGCAAGGGAGAAAGGGAAAGATACATCCAACTGAATGCAGAGTTCCAGAGAATAACAAGGAGAGATAAGATGGCCTTCTTAAATGAACAATGCAAAGAAGTAGAGGATAACAATAGAATGAGAAAGACTAGAGATCTCTTCAAGAAAACTGGAGATATCAAGAGAACATTTCATGCAAGATGGGCATGATAAAGGACAGAAACAGTAAGGACCTAACAGAAGCAGAAGAGATTAAAAAGAGGTGGCAAGAATACAAAGAACTATACAAAAAAAGTCTTAATGTCACAGATCACCACGATGGTGCGGTTACTCACCTAGAACCTGACGTTCTGGAGTCTGAAGTCAAGTGGGCTTAGAAAGAATTACTACAAACAAGGCTAGTGGTGGTGATGAAATTCTATCAGAGCTATTTAAAACCCTAAAAGATGATGCTATTAAAGTGTTGCACTCAATATGGCAGCATTTTTTGGGAAAACTCAGCAGTGGTCACAGGACTGGAAAAGGTCAGTGTTCATTCCAGTCCAAAGAAGGGCCGTGCCAAAGAACGTGCAAACTACTACACAGTTGCACTCATTTCACATACTAGTAAGATTATGCTCAATATTGTTCAAGCTAGGCTTCTGTAGTATGTGAACTGAGAGCTTCTAGAAGTACAAACTGAGGTTAGAAAAGGCAGAGGAGCCAGAGATCAAATTGCCGACATTCACTAGATCATAGAAAAAGCAAGAGAATTCCATAAAAATATCTACTACTGCTTCATAGACTATGCCAAAGCCTTTGACTGTGTGGTGCACAACAAGCTGTGGAAAATTTTTAAAGAGATGGAAATACCTAGAGCATCTTACCTGCCTCCTGAGAAACCTGTATGCCGGTCAAGAAGCAAACATTAGAACCTTACATGGAACAATGGACTGGTTCAAAATTGGGAAAGGAGTATGACAAGGCTTTTTATTTATTTAACTTATGTGCTGAGTACATCATGAGAAATGTTGGGCTGGATGAATCACAAGCTGGAATCAAAATTTCCAGGAGAAATATCAGCAATCTTAGATATGCAGATGATACCACTCTAATGGCAGAATATAAAGAGGAACTAAAGTGCCTCTTGATGAAGGTGAAAGAGGAGAATGAAAAAGCTGGCTTAAAACTCAACATTCAAAAAACTAAGATCATGGCATTCAATCCCATCACTTCATGGCAAATAGACTGCAAAAAAGTGGTCAATGACAGATTTTATTTTCTTGGGCTCCAAAATCACTGTGGACAGTGACTGCAGCCATTAAATTAAAAGGTGCTTGCTCTGCAGAAGGAAAGCTATGACAAACCTAGACAGCATATTAAAAAAGCAGAGACATCACTTTGCCAACAAAGGTTCATATAGTCAAAGCTATGATTTTTCCAGTAGTCCTGTTTGGTTATGACAGTTGGACCATAAAGAAGACTGCGTGCTGAAGAATTGATGCCATCAAATTGTGGTGCTGGAAAAGACTCGATAATCTCTTGGATTGCAAGATCAAGCCAGTCAATCCTAAAGGAAATAAATCCTGAATATACACTGCAAGGGCTAATGCTGAAGCTGAAGCAACAATATTTTGGCCTCTCATTGGAAAAGATACTGATGCTGGGAAAGATTGAAGGCAAAAGGAGAACAGAGCAGCAGAGGATGAGATGGTTAGATAGCATCACTGATTCAGTGGACATGAATCAGAGCATACTCTGGGAGATAGTGAAGGACAAGGAAGCCTAGTGTGCTGCAATCCATGGGATTGAAAAGAGTTGTACACAACTTAGGAACTGAACAACAACAACCACATTGTCTGTGCTGCTCCATCTCTCCGGAATGCCCGTGTTGTACTTCTTGACCTTGGAGGTACTTCCTCGAGTTTTCACTTTTATGATAATAATTTAAGCCATCCATTTATATTTTGTTCACTCTTCTGTATGTGTATTATATTTCATAATGAAAGGAGTTTTAAAAGTATCTGTAAATATTCTTATATTTGCATTTTTTCTGGAAGAATACAAGGGCATACTGCTTATAAAGTCTTTAATCTTTCAATACAATTCTATATTTAAATATATTAAATTATTATTTTTCAAAGCCTGAAAATTGGCCAGGCGGTAGAAAAACCCTGGGCTAAACCCAGATGACCGGACACTACTAGGGTCTTGACTGTGTCCAGAGAGATTTTAACATGGGGCAGCTTCCTTCAACATTTTGCTCAAATTGCATATTCTCAGTGAGATCTTCCCTGGCCTTTCTGTTTAATAATGCAGTCTACACACAATTCCATTGCATTCATCCCTAGCATCAGCATTCCTGGTCTCCTTTCTGGTCAATTCTTTTTCTATAGAAACTGTCACTTTCCAACTCACTGTTTACTTTTTTCTGCATTCTAGGCAGAAGGAACAGCTAAAATCAAGGCTCTTATATGGGAGCAGACCCAGTGAAGTCAAGGAGCATTGAGGAGGCTGGTGTGGCTGAAGCAGAGTGAACAAGAGGTAGAGTAGCTGATGACAGGGACGTCCGGGAGGGACCGTGCCAGGCCCAATCCTGTTGTAGGGATTCAGGTTTTTCCTGTGAGTCAGATGCAGAGCTGACTTTAATCAGATGCAGATTTTAAGAGAAATGACATGATGTGACATATTTTATAAGGATCACACTGACTACTGTGCTGATGAATGAGGATTTTATGTTGATAGGAGCTCACAATGAGATAAGAAAAGATGTTAAAGCCACAAAACAAAAGCTGCTTGCTATAAAAAAAAGAACACCCAGGAACTTTCCTGGTGCTCCAGTGGTATGACTCTGTGCTTCCAATGCAGGGGGCACATGTTTGACCTCTGGTGGGGGAACTAAGAGCCCACATCTTAGTTGTTTTTTTCTTTTTTTGACTGGGTGGCCAAAATAAATAAATTAATTAATTAAATAAAACCCACAAAAAGTAGAAGACCTGGAAGATAAAGCTGAGGAAATCTTCCATAATGGAGATCAAAAAGATAAAATATGGAAAAAAGACAAAAGTATGGAAAATTGGAGAGAAAAAATAAAGACCAATATTTAAGGAAATAATTCCAGAAACAGGAAACATCTGAGTGAATGAAATTATAGGATGAATTGATTTCAGAAAATCCCTTTACACTGAAAGACAGGAGTTTCCCAACAAAAGGACCCAGAACACCTGGTGTCATGCATAATGAGTGCTGGATAAAAATGTACTAACAAGACACATCATAGTAAGAGTTCAGAATGCTGAACACAATCCTACAAGTATCTAGAAAGAAAAATAATAGCAAAATAAAGAACCTAGAATCATAGTGGCACCAGACATCTCCACACACATCACATGGGATGCCTGAAGGCACTGCAGTGTTCCTCACCTCTGAGGTAACATGACCAGGAGGAGAACAGGGCAGCAGACTCTGGACAGAAGTCCTCAAGATGAAATGGACAAAATACTAGGAGATTTATACAAATGGAAGCAATTTGAATTAGTGATAGATACACAGAAAACTCTACAAATTATACAGAATTCCACAAGATGGCGAAGTAGAAGGATATGCACTCATCTTCTCCTGTGAGAACTCCAAAATTACAACTTGCTGCTGAACAACTGTCGCCAGGAGAATGTTGGATCCCACCAAAAAAAGATACCCCATGTCCAAGGGCAAAGGAGAAGCCCCAGCAAGATGGTAGGAAGGGCAAAAATACATTTAGAATCAAACCCCATACCCAACAGAGATGCTCAGAGGGCTCAAACAAAACCTTGTGTGCACCAGGAGACCCCACAGAGACTGAACCAGACATGACTTTGAGTGTTTGAGTGTCTCCTGCAGAGGTACAGGTCAGCAGTGGCCTGCCAGGGGCAGGGACTCTGGGTGCAGCAGACCTGGGTACGGCATAAGCACTTTTGGAGGAGTCGCCATTAACCCCAACAGAGAGCCTCCAGAACTTAACACAGGACTGGGGAAACAGACACTTGGAGGGCATAAATAAAACTTTGTGCACACCAGGTTCCAGGAGACAGGAGCAGTGATGCCACAAGAGACTGACCCAGATTTACCCGTGAGTGTCCAGGAGTCTCCAGCAGAGGCATGGGTCAGCGGTGACCTGCAGCAGGGTCAGGGCCACTGAGTGCAGTGGAGCATGCACAGGACCTTTTGAAGGAAGTCACCATAACCTTTATCACCTCCACCTTAGTTTGGCCTCAGGCCAAAGAACAGGGAGGGAACACAGCCCCACCTATCAATAGAAAATTGGATTATAGATTTACTGGGCAAACATGCTCCACTGGAGAAGGGAATGGCAAACCACTTCAGTATTCTTGCATTGAGAACCCCATGAACAGTATGAAAAGGCAAAAAGATAGGACAATGAAAGATGAGTCCCCCACTCCCCAGGTCAGTAGTTGCCCAATATGCTACTGGAGAACAGTGGAGAAACAAATCCAGAAAGAATGAAGAGACAGAGGCAAAGCAAAAACAACACCCAGTTGTGGATATGACTGGTGATGGAAGCAAAGTCTGATGCTGTAAAGAACACTATTGCATAGGAACCTGGAATGTTAGGCCCATGAATCAAGGCAAATTGGAAGTGGTCAAACAGGAGATGGCAAGAGTGAACATTGACATTTTACGAATCGTGAACTAAAATGGATTGGAATGGGTGAATTTAACCCAGATGACCATTATATCTACTGCTGTGGGCAAGAATCCCTTAGAAGAAATGGAGTAGCCCTCATAGTCAACAAAAGAGTCTGAAATGCAGTACTTGGTTGCAGTTTCAAAAACAGAATGATCTCTGTTCATTTCCAAGGCAAATCATTCAAAATGACAGTAATCCAAATCAACGCTCCAACCAGTAATGCTGAAGAAGCTGAAGTTGAATGGTTCTATGAAGACCTACAAGACCTTCTAGAAGTAACACCCAAGAAAGATGTCCTTTTATTTACAGGGGACTGGAATGCAAAAATAGGAAGTCAAGAGATACTTGGAGTAACAGGCAAATTTGGCCTTGGAGTACAAAATGAAGCAGGGCAAAGGCTAACAGTTTTGCCAAGAGAAAGCACTGGTCATAGAAAACACCCTTTTCCAACAACACAAGAGAAGACTCTACACATGGACATCACCAGATGGTCAACACTGAAATCAGATTGATTATATTCTTTGCAGCCAAAGATGGAGAAGCTCTATACAGTAAGCAAAAAAAAAAAAGACTTGGAGCTGACTGTGACTCAGATCATGAATTCCTTACTGCAAAATTCAGACTTAAATTGAAGAAAGTAGGGAAAAACCACTAGGCCATTCAGGTATGACCTAAATCAAATCCCTTATGATTACACAGTGGAAGTGACAGATTCAAGGATTTAGATCTGATAGACTGCCTGATGAACTATGGATGGAGGTTTGTGACACTGCACAGCAGGCAGTGATCTAGACCATCCCCAAGAAAAAGAAATGCAAAAAGGCAAAATGGTTATCTGAGGAGGCCTTACAAATAGCTGAGAAAAGAAGAGAAACTAAAGTCAAAGGAGAAAAGGAAAGATATACCCATTTGAATGCAGAGTTCCAAAGAATAGCAAGGAAAGATAAGAAAGCCTTCCTCAGTGATCAGTGCAAAGAAATAGAGGAAAACAATAGAATGGGAAAGACTAGAGATTTCTTCAAGAAAATTAGAGACAACAAGGGAACATTTCATGCAAAGATGGGCTCAATAAAGGACAGAAATGGTATGGACCTAACAGAAGCAGAAGATACTCAGAAGAGGTGGCAAGAATACACAGAAGAACTATACAAAAAAGATCTTCATTACTCAGATAACCATGATGGTGTGATCACCCACCTAGAGCGAGACATCCTGAAATGTGAAGTCAAGTGGGCCTTGGGAAGCATCACTTTGAACAAAGCTAATGGAGGTGATGGAATTCCAGTTGAGCTATTTCAAATCCTAAAAGATGATACTCTGAAGGTGTGGCACTCAATATGCCAGCAAATTTGGAAAACTCAGCAGTGGCCACAGGACTGGAAAAGGTCAGATTTCATTTCAATCCCAAAGAAAGGCAGTGCCTAAGAATGTTCAAGCTACTGCACAATTGCACTCATCTCACATGCTAAAAAAGTAATGCTCAAAATTCTCCAAGCCAGGCTTCAACAGTACATGAATGGTGAACTTCCAGACGTTCAAGCTGGATTTAGAAAAGGCAGAAGAATCAGAGGTCAAATTGCCAACACCCACTGGATCATTGAAAAAGCAAGAGTTCCAGAAAAACATCTACTTCTATTTTATTGACTATGCCAAAACATTTGACTGTGTGGATCACCACAAACTGTGGAAAATTCTTAAAGAGATGGGAATACCAGACCACCTTAACCTGCCTCCTGAGAAATCTGAATGTAGGTCAAGAAGCAACAGTTAGATTGGGTACAAAATGGCATAGGAGTAGATGGAATGGATTACATCTCTCTCCATGGATACACCAAGAATACACCTTCAGACACAGAAGTGCACACAGAACACCAGTTGAGAGCAGACAGGAGGACCTGAGCAGTGGAAAAGAATATATAGAACCACGTGAAACCGGGTAGGATGAAGGATCTAGGGGGAAAAACAGCAGTGTTAGTAGGACTGGACCTGCCCTTGGCAGGTGGGGGAACTGAAGCAGGGGTCCGACCCCCACAGTGGGGAAATTGTCTGACTTAGAGGAGAAACATCTAAGGCTGAGAGTGAAACAGTTGATCTGTGGCAGCCTAAATGGAATGAGAATTAGACAGTCCTTGCCGCAGCCATACTTATGCCTGGCAGGAACGTGGATCTCCTGGAAGGGGCAGCAGCTGGGGGCTGGAGTTTAGGGATTGTGGAGCAATCCCAGTGTGAGGGCTGCTGTTGACTGTGGAGAGATGGATGCAGAGGATGTGAGGGAGGAGGTCGTGGTGGGAAATGCCTGTGGGGGAAAGCCAGGCAGCCATGGAAGCAAGGCGATACTGCTGAGTCACGCGTAGAGCGTGCAGCCATCACCATAGCCTTTCTCTCTCCACATGCCAGCATCAGCAGCTGAACAATAGAGAGGCTGGCCCATCAAATGCATGATGCACTGAGCTACAGAGTAGGACCCCACCCAGATTGTCCCTTTAAGTGCCTGAACGGGCAGAGCTACAGAGAAAGAGTGGCCAAAGAGGTTTTCTGATCCCCAGCTACAACAGGCTCGAAAAAAGACTCTGATAGGGCCATAACTCCTGCCGCGGAGGCAGTCTGTGTCCCTGAACACTCGGCGCCGCCAGAGTCCCCACAAGCCAAGCAGCTGCACCACCTTCATGCTCAACTCTCACTGAGGCAGAGCTGCCACAGGCAAAAAAATAAATAAATAAATAAATAAATAAATCTTGTGTTTTTGCTCGCAAGGTCGCTTCACTTCGGTTCTGTCTGACTCTTTTGCGACCATGTAGATTGTGGCCTGCCAGGCTTCACTGTCAGAGAAGGGGTTCTCCAGGCAAGAATACTGGAGCGTATTGGCCAATACTGGTTGCCATACCCTTCTAGAGCACCATATTTTCTACTACCCTAGCCGCAAACCCCCCTGAGTACCTGATGCTGCCAGAACCCCTGTGACCCAAGCAGCTGCACCACCGCCACAGCTGGCCCTCACAGGGGCAAACCCAAGCCCTCCAGGGCAACCTCAGGAGCTAAACCCCAGTGGACAGCCCACATGTAGAGGTGGAAATAAAACAGTTGAAACCCAGGGCAGTGTGACTAAGGGAGAAGACTCAAAACCTTCCCACCAGCTGTACAAGCTGCAGATTAAATCCGCACGATCAACTAAGCAGACCCTGTGTCTATGAAATATATAAAAGTCCATTGAGAGCTCCCACAAAAGAAAACGCACTAGCTCTGATAGCTGTGGACATTGGAGGCAAGAACACACAGGAGTAGGACCAGATTAGAATCTGAGCTGCCCCCACAGCAGGTCCAGAGATCACTACAGTGTTGAAGGGCATCCTAGGGAGGTAAGGTGGACTGTGATTCCCAGCAAGGGGAAGGACTCTGACAGCAGTGACTCAAGAAAAACATTTATTCTTATTTTTTGACTTGTTCTGCAAATTCTTTAGGGTTTTTTTTTCCTTTTTCTTTCTTCCTTCATTTCCCCCTCTGTTTTAGCTGTCAATTTTATTGGCACTAAGATATCCAATTAAGCTTTTGAATTTCTTTTTCTTTTTCTTTTTCCTCAGTCACTTTTTTTTATTGTTGTCATAAACCTCTGCCTCTGCGTTGGGCTTTTGCAGTTCTTGGAGTTTTCCTCTTTTTTTTCTTTTCTTTTTTTTTAATTTTTTAAATCTATTATTATTTTTTCTATATTTTTTCCTTTGTTTGCTTTTCCTACTCTCTCTACCCTTGCAGTTAATCTTTAACATATATAAATCTTTATCTACCTCTATTTAACTTTGCATATCTATTCTTTCTTTCTTTTCTTTCTCTACTTTCCTTTCAACATATTTGTCAGTTTTATTTTCATTGATTTATTAGCACCTTGCTTTAGTTTTGTTTTCCACTTTGTGCTTTAATTCATTTTGTTCTGGTTATTTGTGGTTTCCTTTGTTTGCCGGGTGAATCTATTGTACTTAATTTTTGTTGAATTGTTTTGATTTTGCTTATGGGTATATATGTATATGTGTATAGCCAGTCACTCTTTCTATTGTTATAGATCTCTACCTCTGCACTGGACTTTCGCAGTTCTGTGGGCTTTCCCTTTTATCCCCCCTTCTTTCTCTTTTTATAATTTTACTTTTTTAAAACCTATTATATTTTTTCTACAATTATTCCTTTGTTTGCCTCTCCTACTGTTCTCTTCCCCTTGCAGTTAATCTTTAATGTATATAAATCTTCTTCATTTACCTCTACTTAACTTTGCATATCTATTCTTTCTTTCTTGTCTTTCTTTCCTTTCCTCTCAACATATTTGTTACTTTTGTTTTCATTGCTTTATTCCCCACTTGGCACCTTGCTTTAGTTTTGTTTATCAGTTTGTGCTTAAGTAAGTTTTGTTCTTAACTGGTAAATATAATTTTTTATTTCCTTTGTTCACCAGATCAATCTACTGTACTTTATTTTTGTTGGACTGTTTTCACTTTGCTCAAGGGTGTAGATGCATATATCTATATCCCATTATTTTAATGATTATTTGCCTGCTTTTGTAACTGCCATTTGTCTGGGGTTCATCTTTGGTTTCTCATTTTTGGATATTTGTTTTACTCTCCCTGAATGCCATAACAAACCATTTTTGAAATATTCGTTCCTGGCCAGAGATCAAAGCCTGAGCCTTTGCAGTGGGAGCACTGACTCCAAGACCCTGGACTTCAGAGAACTGACCGTGGGGAGTGTCAGACAGTGAGAGCTCACACAGAGGAAACCACGTGAATACAAGATCAGGCATCACCCAACCACCACTAGCACCCTGTGAGGGCGCCTCATCTAAACAACAAAGCAGAAATACAAACCCAGTAATCAGCAGACAGGATTACCACCTCACTCAGCCTTGCCCATCAGAGGAAAAACAGATAAACAAACAAAAACTCAGCACAAATCTCAACCTATATGAAGCTCACACAGACCACTGGACCAACCTCAGGAGGGCAGAAACAAGAAAGAAGAAAGAATTCAACCTTCTTCAAGGAAAGAATTCAACTTTCCTTGAAGCCTGGGAAAAGGAGACCTCAAACACAATAACTTTACAAAAAAAAAAAAAGAAAAGGCAGAGAAATACTGCACAAATGAAGGAACAAACTAGAAACACAGAGTCCAAATAAATGAAGAGGAAATAGGAAAATTACCTGAAAAAGAATTCATAATAATGATAGTAAAGATGATCAAAACCCTGAAAACAAAATGGAGAAAATGCAAGAATCAATTAACTAAGACTTAGAGGAATTAAATAATAAATATATAGAGACAAACAATACAATTACAGAAATTAAAAATATCCTAGAAGGAATCAATAGCAGAATATCTGAAACAGAAGAATGAATCTATGAGCTGGAAGGAAAATGGTGGAGATAACTTGTGAAGAGCAGAATAAAGTAAGAAAAATGAAAAGAGCTGAGGATGGTCTCAGAGACCTCTGGGACCATATCAAATGCACCAACATTTGAATTAGAGGGGTCCTAGAAGAATAAGAGAGAAAGAAAGGGTATGAGAAAATTTTTGAAGAGATTATAGTTGAAAATTTCCCCAACATGGAAAAGGAAATAGCCCATCAATTCCAAGAGGCACAAAGAGTCCCATACAGAGTAAACCCAAGGAGAAACATGCTAAGACACATACTAATTAAACCAACAAAGACTAAACACTAGGAAGGAATATTAAAAGCAGCAAGGGAGAAGCAACAAGTAACATACAAGGGAAATGCCATGCTCTTAACAGCTGATCCTTCAGCAGAAAGTCTGCAGGCCAGAAGGGAATGGCAGGATATATTTAAAGTACTGAAAGGGAAAAATCTACAACCAAGATTACTGTATGCAGCAAGGATCTCATTCAAAATTGATGGAGAAATAAAAAGCGTTTCAGACAAGCAAAAGTTAAGAGAATGCAGTACCACCAAACCACCTTTACAACAAATGTTAAATGGACTTCTATAGTCAAGAAATATAACAGAAGAAAAAAGATCTAAATAATCAACCCCAATTAGAAAATGGTAATAGGAACATATAGATCAATAATTACTTTAAATGTAAATAGATTAAATGCTCGAACCAAAAGACACAGATTGGCTCAGTTCAGTTCAGTCGCTCAGTTGTGTCTGACTCTTTGCAAGCCCATGAATCACAGCACTCCAGGCCTCCCTGTCCATCACAAACTCCCGGAGTTTACTCAAACTCATGTCCATTGAGTCAGTGATGCCATCCAGACATCTCATCCTATGTCACCCTCTTCTCCTCCTGCCCCCAATCCCTTCCAACACCAGGGTCTTTTCCAATGAGTCAACTCTTCACATGAGGTGGCCAAAGTATTAGAGTTTCAGCTTCAGCATCAGTCCTTCCAGTGAACACCCAGGACTGATGTCCTTTAAAATGAACTGGTTGGATCTCCTTGCAGTCCAAGGGACTCTCAAGAGTCTTCTCCAACACCACAGTTCAAAAGCATCAATTCTTCCGCATTCAGCTTTCTTCACAGTCCAACTCTCACGTCCATACATGGCCACTGGAAAAACCATAGCCTTGACTAGACGGACCTTTGTTGGCAAAGTAATGTCTCTGCTTTTTATTACGCTATCTAGGTTGGTCATAACTTTCCTTCCAAGGAGTGTCTTTTAATTTCATGGCTGCAGTCACCATCTGCAGTGATTTTGGAGCCCAAAAAAATAAAGTCTGACACTGTTTCCACTGTTTCCTCATCTGTTTGCCATGAAGTGATGGGACCAGATGCCATGATCTTAGTTTTCTGAATGTTGAGCTTTAAGCCACTTTTTCACTCTCCTCTTTCACTTTCATCAAGAGGCCTTTTAGTTCTTTGCTTTCTGCCATAAGTGTCATCTGCATATCTGAGGTTATTGATATTTCTCCCAGCAATCTTGATTACAGCTGTGCTTCTTCCAGCCCAGAGTTTCTCATGATATACTCTGCATATAAATTAAATAAACAGGGTAACAATATACAGCCTTGACGTACTCCTTTTCCTATTTGGAACCAGTCTGTTGTTCCATGTCCGGTTCTAACTGTTGCTTCTTGACCTGCATACAGGTTTCTCAAGAGGCAGGTCAGGTGGTCTGGTATTCCCATCTCTTTCAGAATTTTCCACAGTTTATTGTGATCCACACAAAGGCTTTCGCATGGTCACAGATTGGCTGAATGGATACAAAAACAAGGCCCATATATATGCTGTCTACAAGAAACCCACTTCAGACCTCAAAATATAGGCTGAAAGTGAGAGGATGCAAAAATATATTCCATGCAAATGGGAAGCAAAAAAAAAAAAAAGCTGGAGTAGCAATTCTCGTATCAGACAAAATAGACCTTAAAGAAGATTACAAGAGACAAGGAAGACATTACATAATGATCAAAGGATCAATCCAAGAGGAAGACGTAACAATTGTAAATATCTATGCACCCAACAAAGGAGCACTTCAACACATAAGACAAACACTAACAGACATAAAAGGAGAAATTCACAGTAACTCAATAATAGTAGGATACTCTAACACCCCTTCACACTGATGGACAGATCATCAAAACAGAAAATAAGGAAACACAAGTCTTAAATGATACATTGGATGAGATGGATCTCATTGAAATCTTCAGGACATTCCATCCAAATGCAGAAGAATACACCTTCTTCTCAGGTGCACAGGGAATATTCTCCAGGATAGACCAAATCTTGGGTCACAAATCAAACCTCAGTAAATTTAAGAAATTGAAATCATATCAAGCATCTTCTCCAGCCACAATGCTATGAAACTTGATATCAATTACAAGAAAAAAAAAACTGTAAGAAACACAAACAGATGGAGATTAAACAACACATTTCTAAATAACCAAGAGGTTACTGAAGAAATCAAAAGGGAAATCAAATAATTTCTAGAAACAAATGACAATGAAAATATGGGATACAGCAAAAGCAGTTCTAAGAGGGAAGTTTATAGCAATACAATCCTACCTCAAGAAACAAGAAAAACATCAAATAGACAACCTAACTTTACACCTAAAGCAACTGGAGAAAGAAGAAAAAAACCCCAAAATTAGTAGAAAGAAGTCATAAAGATCTGAGCAGAAATAAATGAAAAAGAAATGAAAGAAACAATAGTAAAGATTAATAAAACTAAAAGCTGGTTCTTCAAGATGATAAACAAAATTGACAAACCCTTAGCCAGACTCATCAAGAAAAAAAGAGAGAAGAATCAAATCAACAAAAGTAGAAATGTAAATGGAGAGGTTACAACAGACAATGCAGAAACACAAAGGGTTATAAAAGGCTATTATGAACACTATCTGGCAATGATATAGATAACCTGGAATAAATGGACAGATTCTTAGAAAAGTTCAATCTTCCAAGTCTGACCGGGAAGAAATAGAAATTATGAACAACCCGATTACAAGCACTGAAATTGAAGCTGTGATAAAAAATCTCCCAAAAAACAAAAGCCCAGGGCCAGATGGCTTCACAGGAGAATTCTATCAAACATTTAGAGAAGAGCTAATGCCTATTCTTCTAAAACTCTTTCAAACAATTGCAGAAGGAACACTTACAAACTTATTCTATGAGGCCATCATTGCCCTAATACCAAAACCAGACAAAGACAACACAAAAGAAGAAAACTACAGGCCAATACCACTGATGAACATAGATGCAAAAATCCTCAACAAAATTTTAGCAAGCAGAATTTAGCAACATATCAACCATGATCAAGTTGGGTTTATTCGAGGGATGGAAGGATTCTTCAATACACAGAAATCAGTCAATGTGATACACTATATTAACAAATTGAAAGATTAAAACCATATGATCATCTCAATAGAGGCAAAAAAGCCTTTGACAAAATTCAGCACCTATTTATGATTAAAACTCTTCAAAAAATGGGCATAGAAGGTACCTACCTCAACATAGTAAAGGCCATGTATGATAAGCCTACAGCAAATATTATTCTCAATGGTGAAAAACTGAAAGCATTCTCCCTAAGATCAGGAACAAGACAAGGGTTGTTCACTTTCACCACTATATTCAACATAGTTCTGGAAGTCCTAGCAACAGCAATCAGAGAAGAAAAAGAAATAAAAGGAAAGGAAGAAGTAAAGCTCTCACTGTTTGCAGATGACATGATACTGTACATAGAAAACCCTAAAGATAGTATCAGAAAATTACTAGAGCTAATCAGTGAATTTAGCAAAGTTGCAGGATACAACATCAGTACACAGAAATCACTTGCATTTCTATATACTAACAATAAAAAATCAGAAAGAGCAAATAAGGAATCAATCCTATTCACCACTGCAACAAGAAGAATTAAATATCTAGGAAAAAACTTACCTAAGGAGACAAAAGAACTGTACACGAAAATTATAAGGCACTAATGAAAGAAATCAAGGATGATATAAACAGACGGAACAATATTCCATATTCCCGGGTAGGAAGAATCAATATTGTGAAAATGACTCTACTACCAAATGCAATCTACAGATTTAATGCAATCTCTATCAAATTACCAATGGCATTTTTCACAGAACTAGAACAAAAAATTTCACAATTCATATGGAAACAAAAAAGACCCTGAATAGCCAAAGCAGTTTTGAGAAAGAAGAATGGAACTGGAGGAATCAAGCTTCCTGACTTCAGATTATACTACAAAGCTACAGTCATCAAGACAGTATGGTACTGGCACAAAAACAGAAATATAGACAAAGAAACAAGATAGAAAGCCCAGAAATAAACCCATGTACCCATGGGTACCTTATTTTTTACAAAGAAGGCAAGAATATACAACGGGGCAAAGACAGCCTCTTCAATAAATGGTGCTGGGAAACTGGACATCTACATGTAAAAGAATGAAATTAGAGCACTTCCTAACACCATACACAAAGATGGATTGTGTATGGATTAATCCACAAAATGGATTAAAGATCTAAATGTAAGACCAGAGACTATAAAACTCTTAGAGGAAAACATAGGCAGAACACTCGATGATATAAATCAAAGCAAGATCCTCTATGACCCACCTCCTAGAGTAATGGAAATAAAAACAAAAATAAACAAGTGGGACCTGATTAAACTTAAAACCCTTTGCACACCAAAGGACAGTATAAGCAAGGTGAAAAGACAACCCTCAGAATGAGAGAAAATAATAGCAAGTGAAACAACTGACAAAGGATTAATTTCCAAAATATAAAGGCAGCTCATACAACTCAATACCAGAAAAACAAACAACCTAATCAAAAAGTGGGAAAAAGACCTAAACAGACATTTCTCCAAAGAAGACATACAGAAGGCTAACAAACACATGAAAAGATGCTCAACATCACTCATTAATAGAGCAATGCAAATCAAAACTACAATGAGATATCACCTCATACCAGTCAGAATGGCCCTCATCAAAAAGTCTACAAACAATAAATGCTGGAAAGGGTATGGAGAAAAAGGAACACTCTTGCACCGTTGGTGGGAATGTAAATTGATACAGTCACTATGGAAGACAGTATGGAGATTCCTTAAAAAACTAGGAATAAAACCACCATATGACCCAGCAATCCCACTCCTAGACATATATCCTGAGGAAAACAAAATTGGAAGAGACACATGTATCCCATTGTCATTGCAGCACTATTTACAATAGCTAGAGCATGGAAGCAACCTAGATGTCCATTGACAGATGAATGGATAAAGAAGTGTGGTATATATACACAATGGAATATTACTCAGCCATTAAAAGGAACGCATTTGAGTCAGTTTTGATGAGGTGGATGAACCTAGAACCTATCATACAGAGTGAAGTGAGTCAGAAAGAGAAAGATAAATACCATATTCTAACACATATACATGGAATCTAGAAAAATGGTACTGAAGAATTTATTTGGAGGGCAGCATGGAGAAGCAGACATAGAGAATAGACTTATGGACATGTGGAGAGGGGAGGAGAGGGTGAAATATATGAAAAAGTAACATGGAAATTTATATTACCATATGTAAAATAGATAGCCAATGGGAATTTGCTGTATAGCTCAAGAAACTCAAACAGGGGCTCTGTATCAACCTAGAGGGATGGGATAGGGAGGGAAATGGAGGGACTTTCAAAAGGGAGGGGATATATGTATACCTGTGTCTGATTCATGTTGAGATTTGACAGAAAACAGCAAAATTCTATAAAGCAATTATCCTCCAATAAAAAATAAATTAATTTAAAAAAGAGAAGCAGAGAAGGAAATGGCAACCCACTCCAGTATTCTTGCCTGGGAAATCCCACTGACAGAGGAGCCTGGCAGGGTACAGTTGCAAAAGAACCTGACATGAGTTAGCAACTAAAACAACAAGAAAGAAAATTCCAAAAGTTTTGCTCTGGCCCAATGGAGACAGATGATGAGCTCAGGATAATGTCGTGGGCAGCACGACTGGAAAGACCAGTGGGAGGGAACATCGTCCTTGAACGCGGCCCTGTGTTGAGATGCACATATGAGATTTTTTGATATGAAATATGTCAGTAAAGTAAGTAGAAGTGAGTGCCTGTGGATGTGTCATGTGAATGGAAAAGCAGATTTTGATTTTGTTATTCACCAGGGACTCAACTGCAATTTTCTTGAATCCTTTCTTTTTCTCCAAATCTGCTTTGCTGAAAGTTGCAGAAAAGGAAGCAGGTGAAGATGTAGATTGAATGTCGTCAATCAGTGGTGGATTCATATTAGTTCTCAAGGTGGAAGCAATGATTTTTAAAACCCACTGGTTAAAAACAAACATTCTGAAGGGTGTCTGGGAAATACCGTTTACTTATGAGTTAAAAAGTCTCTTTTCTCAGACTTTTAAATTAATCTTTTGTGTAATAAGGATTTATATATTCAGAGAAAGATTTTCTTTTGAAATCACAGACATTTGAAAAAGATTAAGTACCTCTTCATTTGATATGTTTCCTGTTTCTAACCTTAGGAATAGTATTTGATGAAAACGACATTTTAAATTTATGTTTGACATCTGTCCCCCTCCATTTTGCTTTATGACTTCTTCATTTAATAATAAATTATCTTTAAAAAAAAAAAAAGAGAAGCAACAGTTAGAACTGGACATGGAACAACAGACTGGTTCTAAATCGGGAAAGGAGTATGTCAAAGCTGTATATTGTCACCCTGCTTATTTAACTGCTATGCAGAGTAAATCGTGAGAAAAGCTGGGCTGGATGAAGCAGAAGCTGGAAACAAGATTGCTGGGAGAAATATCAATAACCTCAGATATGCAGATGACACCACTGTTATGGCAGAAAGCGAAGAAAAACTAAAGCGCCTCTTGATGAAAGTGAAAGAGGAGAGTGAAAAAGTTGGCTTAATGCTCAACTTCAGAAGACTAAGATCATGGCATCCGGTCCCATCACTTCATGGCAAATAGTTGGGGAAACAGTGGAAACAGTGTCAGACTTTATTTTTTTGGGCTCCAAAATCACTGCAGATGGTGACTGCAGCCATGAAATTAAAAGACGCTTACTCCTTGGAAGAAAAGTTATGACTAACCTAGAGTACATATTAAAAAGCAGAGACATTACTCTGTCAACAAAGGTCCATCTAGTCAGAGATATGGTTTTTCCAGTAGTCATATATAGATGTGAGAGTTGGACTATAAAGAAAGCTGAGCACCGAAGAATTGTTGTTTTTGAACAGTGATGTTGGAGAAGACTCTTGAGAGTCCCTTGGATGGCAAGGAACTCCAACCAGTCCATCCTAAAGGAAATCAGTCCTGAATATTCATTGGAAGAATTGATTCTCAAAAAAAAAAGAATTGATTCTCAAGCTGAAACTCTGATACTTTGGCCACCTGATACAAAGAGCTGACTCACTGGAAAAGACCCTGATGCTGGGCAAGATTGAAGGCAGGAGGAGAAGGGGACGACATAGGATGAGATGGTTGGATGACATCACCATGGATATCATGATGGACATGAGTTTGAGTAAGCTCCGGGAGTTGGTGATGGACAGGGAGGCCTGGAGTACTGCATTCCATGGGTTTGCAAAGAGTTGGACATAATTGAGTGACTGAACTGAACCTAACTGATATGCAAAATTATGCAAACAAACACAACAAGATGATTAATTCCACGAAAAGCTCAAAATTGTTTCCTTTTAAAGCCGAAGTCATAAGTATTTGTCCTGGCTTATCTGTAAAATAGGGCATATATATTCTTGGTAATGTCAACATTTAATATTGATCTGATCACAGTGACACAATTTTTTGGAGAAAATGGAGGGCCTGGAAGTAAGTATCACAGGGGATGATGAGGGAACAGAGCAAAATCTCCATCTTCCACTGTAGAAAATCAATTGACTTGGCCTAATACTGAAACACTGTTAAATGGTAATATAAATATTTCATGTGGTGATATTGAAGTCAATATAAAAAGTTTCAGCTTTAAGAACTGAAGGTGAGTGTTTCTGGGGGAGCAAGGGAAAAGGGCTCCTCTTCCCTTGCAGAAGACTACTGGTTTTCATGACCAGCCTGATGGGACCACATGACTTTGTCAGATATATGCACTGATAATTTTGAGAAAAAGAAAACAAAATTTAAAAAGAAAATTATCATAGTTCCTCATTCCTTAGCTGGTCACAACCTAGTTCTGTGTCACTCTGGCAACCTTAATCCCAAGCTTTCCCAATTCCCAGCCTGGGCACCCAGACCACAGTATCCATCATCAGTTTGGGACCAGCCCAAATTTCCCTCCCACCCGCCCTTGAGCCTTGTCTCAGCCAGACGTTCTTCAGAGACTGTTGAACCTCCTTTCTTTTCCGATCTACTTAGAAGAGCAAAGATTTTCTAAATTACTCATTAATAGTACTTATTGCACTTAGCCAGTTCAGGTATGGATCTCTTTCTCTCTCAGTAAGCTGAAAACTTCTGGAGGAAGTGGACATTACTAGTTGATGTCTAGGCAAGTGTTTATAGTTCAGTTCAGTTCAGTTCAGTTCACTCAGTCGTGTCCGACTCTTTGTGACCCCATGAATCGCAGCACGCCAGGCCTCCCTATCCATCGCCAACTCTCAGAGTTTACTCAAACCCATGTCCATCAAGTTGGTGATGCCATCCAACCATCTCATCCTCTGTCGTCCTCTTCTCCTCCTGCCCCCAATCCCTCCCAGCATCAGTGTCTTTTCCAATGAGTCAACTCTTCACATGAGGTGGCCAAAGTACTGGAGTTTCAGCTTCAGCATCAGTCCTTCCAATGAACACCCAGGACTAATCTCCTTTAGGATGAACTGGTTGGATCTCCTTGCAGTCCAAGGGACTCTCAAGAGTCTCCTCCAACACCATAGTTCAAAAGCATCAATTTTTCGGTGCTCAGCTTTCTTCACAGTCCAACTCTCACATCCATACACAACCACTGGAAAAACCATAGCCTTGACCAGACGGACCTTTGTTGGCAAAGTAATTTCTCTGCTTTTTAATATGCTATCTAAGTTGTTAATAGTAGATGTCCCCAAATATTTCATGGATAAACTTAAAATTAGAATTCATGGTGAATTAATAGGCAAATTTAAATCAAAGTCTGGAGATAAAATGAAGGTTAACCCTAACCAATAAGACTCATGGAAGACCTAATTGTATCAAGGTGGACTTGGAAGTTCCCTGGAGATCCAGTGGTTAAGACTCAGTGCTTTCATTTCCGTGGCCCAGGTTCAATCTCTGGTTGGGGAACTAAGATCCTGTAAGTCGCATGGTACAGCCAAGAAAAAAAAAAATGATAGATTTGTTTTCAAAGCTTGTGGTCTACTTTTCTGGTTAACATTAGAGTTGTTTTAGTGATGACATATTTTGCCTCCAGAGTACTCTTAAGTTTCAAGTTTTGGTGACCTGAGACTGACTTAGTAAATGTGGTTTCACTCTGCCAACACTGTATGTGACTTTCACAGACGTTGTGCCTGCCTTGTTTTTCTAGATTGCAAAATCTGTATCTCTGTATTCTGGGGAGTTAACTTCATTGCCAATTAATGAGATGAGACTGGAGGAGAAGATTCTCTGGCTCCTTTTTGGAGGCAGGATGCAAACACCTGGGAGAGCAACACAATGGAATACCACCTTGAGTCAGTATTTAGAATGAGCCTGACCTAGTGCCAGCATCGTTCCATGGCTCTTTCAGTCTCACTGTGGTTTCATTCTCCATTAGATAGAGAAAATACTTGTCATTTTCTGACATCCCCAACAAGCAAAGACTTAGAGCTCTCAGCTAAAATGTTCAGATCATAGTCCAGGGGCAGGAGAAGGGAACTATGTCCAGAGAGATCTCACAAGGTCATCCCTCCCAACCACGATGAGTTATTGTCTCAGCTCGGCCAGGCCATAAACCCTCCTAGGCTGTGATGGTGTGTTTGCTGCTGCCATCTTTTCAGTTGTTTGGGGATGGTAGTCCTGTGGGTGGTGATCTCAGAGCAAACTCAGTGGACATCAATCCAACAGAAAACCCTCTTGAAGGATTAGCATCTTGGCCAAGAACTTTCATCTCCCAGACTGGAGCATTTTCTAGTTGGCTCTTTCCAAGTTAGTGACAGCAATGAAAAGACTGGAGGCATCAGAGACCCAAGGAGACAGGGAGGAAAGCCAAGCAACTCAGTGTTCAGGGTAAATTTATTTTGGTTTTTTTATTTATTCTTTTTTTTTCCCAGGGTAAATTTCTTAACCACCAGGTCAGCCTCCCCCAGACATCAAGACAAAACATCCTGTCTCTAATTAGGTCATAAAGTATATGTTGTCCTTCTCCTGGCCTTCAGAGCACCAAAGTGTGCTTCCACTCCTGCCATGGACCTTCCCCATCTGTGGGAATTTTTCTGTTTCGATTTCTCACTGCTCACAAAAATGAATCTTCACAAAGCTGTCCTGCATTGTTTCTGTACCACTTCTGTGAAGCTTTCCCAAGACCCTGGGGGTTACTGTTTAGCTAGAGAATAATGATGTATGGAGGAGGGGCTACTCTTTTGGGTACCCTCTATCCCTAACTATTGGCACTACCAGAGGAGGTCCAGTCCTAAAGGCAGGGAATGGACTGGGGCACGGGACACCCCAGATCAGTGGTCCTCAGGCACTGACAAGGCAATGACTCCCCGGAGGTCTTGTTGGAATGCAGGTTCTGGTTTAGAAGTCTGGGGCAGGCCCAAGATTCTTCATGGTCAACAAGCTCTAGGACACTGCTGATGCTGCTGGTCCACAGAGCCCACTTGGAATCACAAGGGGGCAAGACTAAGAAGTGGAAGTGCAGGAAGAAAAGAGGTCCAACGGGGACCATGGGAGGAAGAGGCCACAGGCTCTAGGGAGAGGTGGTTCCATGGTGCTCTCCAACCGCATCACCTCAGCGGCACAGCCTTCCTGCGGGGCCTCTGGTGGTCCGTGTGTTGGTTACGGTGGGATGCCATGGTCCTTCCCTTCCCCTTGTGTTCAACGAGAGCAGGACCAGAGCAGCTATATGTTGGAGAAGGGTGGGGGTGGAGACCTCCTCACCCCCCCCCACAGGCAACTGTCAGGGAAGGAGGCAGGACTGCCACGCTGGCTTTGCCCCCTGGCTATGGGTTCACTCCACCATGGAACGGCAGTTTTCCCAGGCTGGCCTCAGGGATAACAGATAGGCTCTCTCCTCTCTGCTTCATTCCCAGCACTACTCCCTGAAGCCAAAGGAGTGAACGTCTTCACTCTCAAACAGCAGCTTCCATTTACTAGGTGCCAGGCTGCGTGAAACACCCTTCTACATTGTTTTATTTAACCCTCACAATTACCCTGGGCTTCCCGGTGGTTTGGCGACAAAGAGCCCACCTGCCAATGCAGGAGACACGGGTTTGATCCCTGGGTTGGGAAGATCCCATGGAGTAGGAAATGGCAACCCACTCCAGTATTGTCTGGGAAATCCCATGGACAGAAGAGCCTGGCAGGCTACAGTACACGGGGTCACAAAAGAGGTGGACAGGACTCAGCAACTAAACAGCAACACAATTACCCTACGGGGTAGGAACTGGTTTATCCCCACATTATAAGGAAACCGAGGGTCCAGAAGAAATTTGTGCAATACCATGTGGCAAACGAGACACAGTCTACACCCATCCCACGCTGGCATTCAACCATAACTGAACTACACACTGTGAGGCTAGGAGCCTGTGGGACTGAATCCAGGAAAGAAGCCTTAGGATAGGAATTTAGATGACAGAGCAAACCAAATAAGCTGAACTGACTCGGTTCATGACCCTCTGAAGGTCAGCGGTCAAAGCCGCTCTTGTCCCTTTACCTGCCTCCCTCACTGGACCAGTAATGGAGGCTCCTCTGTGCACAACCTGGAGGAGGCGACTTGGAGGTGGTTGTGAACTGGGCTCACTGGCCTGAGCAGAGGGTGTCAGGCAGACTTGACTCACCAGGTAGTATCAAATCTTGTCTACAGAGTAGCCGGCCTCCCAGGCAGCTGAAGAGGGTCATTTAGGAAATTGAACGGAACAATACCAGCCCATCTGTTTGTACCTCAAAACACTGCACCCTGGTGCAGAAATGCACTGGTTCTTCATTCAATAAACCTAAATGCCCACAAGCACTGTATTAGACTTTGTGAAACTGTAAGATACACTCTTTGCCCTTAATGAAGAAAACTAACAGTTTTGATACAAAAGGAACCAAGCAATAGTGGGGACTGCAGTGAATTGGACAATTCTGCTCAAAGCTGCTTCACGTACTATTTTGCTCCAATTGGTTGCCTCTGAGCAAGAAAAATCTATTGATTTTTTTTTTTTTCAAGAAAAGCCCCAAATCAAGTTCAGCTGAACTTTTCCATTTTTAAAACAATTCTGGCCAACCTCTGCTTCTCACTAAGCCTTATCTTTTCCTATAATACTCAGCACCTAAAAATTCTTGGCAGAAAGGAAGCAACCAACATGCTTCTGGCACACAGACCAGGTAAAGCTTATCCAGAGAGAATGGGCCTGACACTGCCATCATCTGTATTAACAGAACAGCTGACACAACTGGGGAGGATTTTTAGCCTTGAAAATGACTAATGAGAGGCATAATTGCTGTTGCAAATAAGAAAATCCTTATAAATCTAGGGCACACTTTGCTTAAACATGAGTCCCAAATATTAACTTTTTATCTAAGAATCTTTCTCAATTCAGGGTTTTCCTAAATATTAAAATATAGTAGAAACATGTAATGAAATTGCCTGGCACAACATTTGGCAAAGCGTCCAAGAAACACTGACCATTATTATGGAGGTTTATACGTTTTCTACAAAGCACAAGAAAATACCATTACTGTCATTGCATAGTTACATAAAGTCTGATTTTGGCTTAATAAAAAATACTTCTGTAACAATTCCAACTACAGTATGAGATTATGAACCTGACTGTTCAAATACAATAGCAAAGGCCACTCCTCAGGGGATTGAAGATACGACTACCACTCCAGGAATCTGATTTTTATGGTCTCTGTTCTTAGGACCCTATGACTACATGCACAACTTGGAAAACTATACATATAATGTGCATTAAAAAGAAATATGGCTAATCTCTGGGATATAGAAAGATACACAAAATTGAGTATGTAGGGAAAAAAGTTATAGAACTATAGAATGTGAGTCAGTTTTTTTTTGAAAAACAGATACAGATAGTGCTTAGAACATTTCTAGAAAGGGATTCAAGAAACTTACCTAGACAACCTTGGGAACTGGCTGTTTACTCCCCCCACCATTCCATTTTAATTTTTCCCCCCTTATTAGTAGTTATCATTACCCTTAAAAAATGGCCAAATAATTTAGTTTGGCCAAAACCTTCTGGTTCTTAGCTTTGCAAACACAGCCAAGGATACTAAGCTTTATATATTTCCTCACCTTTTCACTGTCACAGCCCAAGAACTTTAGACTACTATACTCCCCAACCTATTCTCCCATTACCAAATGCACCTAACCTTGGTGGCTGCTTCAGGTCACCCTCTCACTGTCCCTCATTTCCTGAGTCTTAGACTAGATATTTTTCCCCATTTGTGCCCACTGTGAGGGTGTAACAGCTTTTAGAAACCACCCCAATACTGACTCCCAAATTTCTAACTATAGTTTTTACTTCCTTCCCAAACTCCAAACTACATGTTGCAATTGCCTACTCAGTATTTCCACTTGGATGTCAAGTGGACATCTAAATTTAATACATCTGAAGCTGAACTCATCTTCCCCAATAACACCACTCTACCTATAGCCCTTCAAATCTCAGCCAATGGCACTTCCAGCCTTATACTTATTCAAATCCATTCATTCAGTTCAGTCGCTCAGTCGTGTCCAACTCTTTGCGACTCCAAGGACTGCAGCATGCCAGGCTTCCCTGTCCATCACCAACTCCTGGAGCTTACTCAAACTCATGTCTATCACATTAGTGATGCCACCCAACCAACTCATCCTCTGTCACCCCCTTCTCCTTCCACCTTCAATCTTTCCCAGGATTAGGGTCTTTTCCAATGAGTTGGTTCTTCGCATCAGGTGGCCAAAATACTAGAGTTTCAGCTTCAGCATCAGTCCTTCCAATGAATATTCAGGACTGATTTCCTGTAAGATTGACTGGTTGGATCTCCTTGCAGTCCAAGGGATTCTCAAGAGTCTTCTCCAACACCATGGTTCAAAAACATCAATTCTTCAGCGCTCAGCTTTCTTTACAGTTCAACTCTCACATCCATACATGACTACTGGAAAAACCATAGCTCTGACTTCAGAATAAAACAATGACTAGAAAGCAAAGTAAGCACAATGCTAGTTAACCGAAACTGCAGGTTGCCCTGGGGATTGGGATCAAAGACATATAATCATTAAACTGTTTTCTAAAATAGGTTAAAATTAATTTTTAAGTCTAGGATTTAGATTTTGACATTTTAATTTCTTTTGAATACAAGTCATTTTTTGCAAGCTAGGAGGCAGATCAAGCTAAGGCAGTTAGTTCAGTCCTCTGAGATCCAGGCCAATTCTTAAAATCTTCAGCAGAATGTCACTAACACAAGGTGCTAACAACAGGGCTATAAACTCTAAATAATAACCATTCATCTATATTTTTTTCCTTAGGAAACAACCAAAAGTCTAGTCCATAAAGGTATGATATAAGAACATCTTCATCTACACAGGACAGAATGATCCAAATTATATGCTAATTATATGCTGGCCAACCTATCAGTGAGCCAGATCAGAGCTGGTCAAGGATTGGTGTACAGAGAAAAGTGTTTACATTTTGAAAATTTGCTTGGAGGTTTAAAAAATTTCTGGTTGTTGTTAATAAGAAACCAAGTGAAAAATATAGATGCACCACAATGATATTTGATTGTGCCAAGGTCTTCCACTAGAACACAAAGTTAAAGAGTATAGGGAGAAGACACTTAAGATATTTTCAAAATAAATTTCTTAGTAATAAGAAATCTGACATATCGCATTCTTCCATTTGCCATAAGAACATTCTGACCATGAGGACTATTTAAAAGAATGCTCAACTCTAAAAAGGGTGGTGGCAGAACACTTTCCACTACAGAATAACCTCCCACTTTCCCATACAATTAATATTGCTACTCTCCCATGATGCATATTCATACAGAAAAACTTTTGTCAGGAGCTTTTTGCCAGGGCCAGAAAATGAAAAATAAGAGAATGCCTGAATGACAGTTACTTGTGAGCTTAGTTAACATCTTTCAGGATGGACCCATAAAATTTGGCCACTGTTTTGTTAAACATCTGCAAACTGCAGAACTCCTTAGCCCATAGTCATAGTTTCTGCTCAATGTCTTAAAGCTGGGCTCAGTTCCATCTGTGACTCTTTTCTTCAGGGCTGGGGTGGGTGCTAGTCATCAAAGTCTGGAATGTCATCGTAGGAGTATCCCCGGTAGCCTTTAGATGCATAGTAGGCAATGCGCAGGTGGTAAAATCCTGGCAGGAACACCAGGATGCCAATGATCAGGACAGGAACAGCCCGGTCTGCCCCCTGGTGGCAGAAGGAAGCAAACATTACTACATGCAAGTTAATAAAATTTAAAGTCATGGGTCCAATTCATAAATCAGTTATCATATACTTTTCAGAGCTTTGGGAAGTATACTAACAAGAGAAAAGGTTTACATCTCTTTGTCTCTTTAACAATTGCAGAAAAATTTCAAAGTATTAAAATTATAAAGAAATTATTCATGTTCATTCACAGATATTTTGGCTAACTTTTACTCCTTTAAAGTTTTTAGTTGTGAATATACCAAACTCTGTGCCTTGTTTTTTGTCCCTTATTATAACACAATCTGGGTTTCCCTCATAGCTCAGTTGGTAAAGAATCTGCCTGCAATGCAGGAGACCCAGGTTTGATTCCTGGATTGGGAAGATCCCCTGGAGAAGGAAATGGCAACCCACTCCAGTATTCTTGCCTGGAGAATCCCATGGATTCTGAAAGGCTACTGTCCATTGGGTCACAATAGTCGGACACAACTGAACGACTAAACCACCACAACACAATCTATAAAGATCCGCTTTTAACAGAGCTATACATGCAATGTATTGATATACCGACAGGCTGCTTCATTCAAAACTGAAATAGGATTATTTACCTCACAAGGTTATAGTGGAAATTAAATGAGGTGATTGATACATGTAAAGCAAGTAGCCTCAGCTGGCACACAATGACAATAAAAGCAAGCTTAAAACCAAAGGAAGAGAACTTGAAGGGGATTATTTGAACATTAAAAATGATAGTCTACAACTTTCACAACTGACATATTTGGTGCTATTTCTATTATCTTGTGTTACATTTTCTATTTTTTCTGTTTATTTTTTTCTGGATTTTGACTGTACATCCCTAAGGAGATATATCCTAAGGATTAAAAGAGTTGCTAAGAAAACTTACAGTGCATTCAGCCTTCTTTTACTTAGCATTAAACTGTTGTTAAACTGCTGCTGCTGCTGCTAAGTTGCGTCCAACTCTGTGTGACCCCATAGATGGCAGCCCACCAGGCTCCTCTGTCCCTTGGATTCTACAGGCAAGAATACTGGAGTGGGTTGCCATTTCCTTCTCCAATTACTTTTAAACCATTGAATGTCAAATAAGGCATGAATAAATTATTTCAATATCATTGGGATAGACATACATACCTACAAGCAAAGAAATTAAGTTCAAACTGTAATCTTAAACTTGCATGGGAAATATCTAATACTACAGCTATTATGACATATTGGATTGGCCAAAAAGTTCATTTAGGTTTTTTGTAAGATGTTTTGGAAAAACCCAAAAGAACTTTTTGGTCAGGTCAATGTCTATACAATATTTCCTTGTTTTCTAAAGGGTACTTATTTCCTAATTCTGTCTCTGAAAAAGCCTGGAAAAAATGAAAACCAATAGTAACGGCATCATTAATGCCCAGTTTGTGAGCTCTAAATCTACTCCCCATAAAGAAACCAGAGCTCCTTAGTGAAATGGCTGTTTAAAAGTTGGGGGACAGGGAATATACAGATGGGCCTGGGATAATGTACTGAGCCAGAAGGAAAGAAAACTATTAAAGGCTTTGAGAACCCATGTGTAATAGTAAACATACAGCATCCCTATGAAATATTCTTTCTAAAACAAAACTAAAGTAGATCTAAATCTAAGCAAGTTCCTAAATTTATCAGGACGCAAGAAAAAGGGGACTAGAAAAACAAAGTAAATTGTATTAAGACAATACCCCTAGATTTAGGTAAAAACTGTTAGAGATGCATACTGAAGATGCACACTTATAATAATTTACCAATAAATATAAATCTGGTATTTGCTTTAGTATACATAGGAAAAAAAAAGTTGGGGGTATAGATGAAACAAAAGGTCACTAACTGTTGATGTTCAGCTGTGGATATGTACTGGGGGTTCATTATGTTCATCTGCTTCTGTTTTGTTTGAAATGTCTGCAATAAGAAGTGAAAAAACCCCAAACCAAACCAAAAGCCAAAATAATCTAATAACTGATTTTCTTAGTTAACACCTTTATCCTTACTTATAGTCTTATATAAATCACACAAGGTGTGATCTCACCTCCATTCTCAACTTTTACATCATTAATAAAGTTAACTGAAGGCGGTCCTGAAGTTTGAAGTTCAAATTTAGACAGCACTAAGTAAGCCTCTGGAAGCCACATAATACTTTAAAAATAGCTAAAGACAAATTGCTACACAGCTAAAGCAAGTTTATATACATCTCAAAAGCCATATGCAGCCATTTTATTTTGACAGTCTACTATTCCTAATTCCAAGATGTCCAGAGTTTTAGCCCTTTGCTGTGTTCCCTATACAAAACAATGTGACCATCATCCCCTGGTCTGGTGTGTGTTGAAGATCAGATGTGAACTATGGTCAATATTAGTTTACATGCTGTGTATAAGCATCTGTATTGGGCTTCCCTGGTGGTTCAGATGGTAGAGAATCTGCCTACAATGAAGGAGACCCCGGTTCAATCTCTGGGTTGGGAAAATCCCCTGGAGAAGAATATCCTCCAGTATTCTTGCCTGGAGAAATCCCCAGACAGAACAGCCTGGAGGGCTACAGTCTATGAGGTCACAAAGAGTTGGACATGACCGAGTGGCTAACACTACCACTACTATACAATCCAAGAGACAGAATCACCAAAAACTACTTTAGGTTTCTAAGGTATCATACTGAAGCTCAATAGAACTTCAAATCCAATTTAAGAAAGATCTGGTCCATGAGCCAAAAGTCTGGCTTGGTCAGTGGCCCCAGACCTATACAAGCCTCACTGCTTCTGCCCAAACACTAACTACAGCTGTATGTCTGTGGCACTGCAGTTACAATAATAGCATCCCACTCCAGTTACAAACTTTATCACTCAGGAATCCTCAGTGCTAGACTCAGCTGTGCTGTTCCAAACTATGACGGTAGGAAAACTGCCCATATCTCAGAGAGAAAATTTGCCCACCTGCCATACCCACCTCATAGGAACTGTGGGAGAAGTTTGTTGAGGCTCAAAGGAAGAAACATCTTGTTATCTGAGAACAAAATCTTAAAAACAAAACAAAAACAACCTTTTCTTCTTTCTGGTGAAATATGCTGTACTAGATACAAGACAACAGAGTGGCTCACATTTTAAACATCTTATGGAAATCCCACAAGCCCCTCAGCTTACCCCTTTGCTGATATAGCCTGCCAGCAGGAGGGAGCCTATGATAATGAGAAAGGCGCCAATCAAAAACAGCACTGTAGCAAGCGCAATGGCCTTATATGGGATCTTAGGAGGGCTTTTCTTAAACTGGAAGAGAAACAAACAAAAAAAGACAAGGAAGAGCATTATGAATATACCAGGACTCAGATACTTTAAGGCAGGGAGGATATGAAGAATCAATCTTAGTGTGTCTTGAATAAGTCCTACTACCCAGTGCAGCTCTGGGAGAGAAAGAAAAAGGACTGCAGATGAAGCTCCAGTTACTGCTCTAACAATAACTCGAGTAAGGAAATCCCAGCAGAATGTTATTTTTTTCTAGTTCTAGTCTCATTCCACAGACTACTCATTGTACTGTTTAAAAAATAATTTTCTTACAAAAACAAGACACCTCATGTTACACATGTTTTTTAATAAACATGCCTTTGCACATGGAAGGCTGTACTAATCTACAGGGATTAAGAGTGAATACCAAGCTCTGGAAAAGTAAGAAAGAAAAAAATGATTTCTGGCATTCAAAGTTAAGTTGGCATTTGGTCAAAGGTTTTAAAAACAATTTTTTCTGAAGCATTAGCTGCCTGCCCCACAGAGCAAGTAACCTGCCTTATTAACAAGTTCAACTCAAGGTTAACATTCAAAGACAAATTTCTAAGGTTTGGCTCCTGTTTGTGTGTGACCAAACTGACTGGAAGCTTTTCCAACCTGCTTTATTAAAAAAACTCTCTCCTTCAAGTCTGAGTCCCAAAAGTACAAAGAATAATTGATTTCTTTATATTGATACTTATTTAAAAGGATGGGTTCCTGCTACTTCTTTAATCCTAGTTCCACCTAAAATAGCCTAGCCTAAAGGGAAGTGGTCAAAAGGAGATGCTACACCCTTAAGTACTTTATAAACAATGATCAGGAAGGACACACATTTAAAAAATATTCTCCGTTTTACTTACTGTTTGCCACAAAGAATACCTTTAATAAATTGGATCTCATGACATCAGGAAAGAAGGAAGATTCCCACAATCTGCTGGCTTTAGCAGTAAGTTTCTCCCTTAAAAGATGAACTGGTTTTGACTGAAGTGTAAACAAACTGGTAACACAGTCTTTAAAAAATTCTACTTAACAAAAGATAATCTGATTATTTCCAGATAAACTAAATAAAATTTGCAACTATTGGACTCTGGCATCATAACTAAAATTTCTCAGAAATGGACAATATTTATATTGGTTTGAAATTGCTCTGCCAAGGTCCCTTTGTCTGCAGGCTATGGCTGAAAGAGTCAGCAGTTTCTTTCCTGCCTTTCCCTCTAATCCCTAGGAACAATCAGCAAAACCTGGAAGATCTCCCTGCTAACTCAGCATCAACAGAGCCAGCTAATGTCATTAGGTCCTTTCTGCATTTACCTGAAGGTCAATGTAGCCATCATCTGTACTAGAGAGTCTTGAGTATTTCACTTTGCTACTAGGAATTCCAGTAGCCAAGTTGGTACGAGACGGCATCATAACACGCTGACACAGCTACAGTATGAAAACAAAGAAAAGTATTATTGTTTGCAGGCTACAACAATGTGTTTGTTATACACACTGGAGTCCTGGGCTGTCATGTTATACTAGCAGTTGGTGATTGAAGCTCCATTGCTCTTAGAGCCTGATATTCCTTTGACATGAAAACATTCTCATTATGCCTCTCCTCTAGTTTCTCCTGGTAAAATAAGAATCAAGACATTTGCCAAGAACCAGACTTCACATTTATTTTTCCATTAATGTTCCTCTGCTTCCTAAGTTTTTCAAAGTCACAAGAGAGTAGGTGAAACAGTGGTCACTTAAATCCATCTGACTTTTCAACCATTCTGCTACAGTACTGCCTGTCCCCCTGTCCCGGCTTCCAGAAAAAGCAAGAGGAGCATATACTCATGTGATTCTCTTATTTCACTAGGACAGAGGAGAGAGGGTGGGAAATGAAATACATTCACATCAGCATTTTGCCTATTTCCCTCTGATGGATATCATCCGTTTAACCCAAAGGTTCTGTAAAAGTTCTTGTACAGTTGGATAAGCTACTGGCTACCAGTACTATACCAGTGTCCTCTGATTTGCCTGTCTCTCTGCTCCACCCCAGAGGGCTTCCCCGTTGGCTCAGTGGTAGAGTCCAATGGAGGAGACCCAGGTTCAGTCCCTGGGTTGGTAAGATTCCCCTGGAAGAGGGCATGGCAACCCACTCCAGTATTCTTGCCTGGAGACTCGCATGGACAGAGGAGCCTGGCAGGCTACAGTTCATGGGGTCACAAAGAGTCCAACACGACTGAAGTGACTGAGCATGAATGCACTGCTTCACCCCAAGCACTGAAAGTAGCAATTTCACTTTCCAGGTTCCTTCTTCAGCTACATCAAAAACAAAACAAAAAAACTCTGAATGAACACATGGTTTTTGTTCAAACTAGTCAAAGTTGACTCCCATAATGAAATCGTGGCTAATACCTCACCAGCTTAAAAGAGAGTAGATAAGATTAAGTTGAAAAACATTTGTAATTTGTGTACTTTTCCTCCATAAAATCACAATGTTGTGCGAATGAAAAATTAAGCCTATTTTGATCATGAAGTTACTTGATTTCTAAAAGTGAAACATATCTAAGCTTTATATATACTTAATTCTGAATATTAATAAGCTGTTTTACGTGGCCTGTAGTCAACCTAATTAGCATTATAAAGGAACTGGTGCTAAACACTCCCGTTCCTTTTTAGTAATTTTGTAATGATGCAGATATCAAGTACTGAAAAAATAATGAGTATGCTTTCTTATATGCTTTTCAAAAATGGTTAGATCAAATTATGTCAAAAACAATGTTTTTAAGTGTTGTGATCCTGATTACACGATAATCTAAATTTAATTCTATAAAACTTTAAGTCCAAACTACCAATAAGTGGAGAGTTTTGAGAGCATTTAATCACCTGTGATTTGTATCAGTCTTTAAAAAAGTTTACATACTGTCATTAACTATTCATACACTGCATCAAAACATAAAAATGGGCATAGCGTTGAGGAACACCAGACGATTGCGTATTGGTAGCTGAGTAGGAATTCTAAAAGAGGGAAAAGGAAAAACGTAAAGCAATGTTTTCTGAGTACCTGCCCAACAGGCTTTTTTTTTTTTACCAGCCTCACCGGAATCCCAAAATTTCTTCAGCACTTGAACGTTGCAAGAATTTTTAAAGCATCAGCAAAGCACTTAGCGCACAGCTTCGCACTACGGGCCTCTCCACACTACTTCCCCGTCCGCTTACAGACCCAGCCAGCAAGAGAAATAAGAACCGACGTGAATTTAGATGGAAAAAAATCTGGTTTCAGGAAATCGGCCAGCCGTGCCCCGGAAGGGTGAATGCTCCACACCGAGGACTCCGGCCTTGACCGGCGGAGAACGCAGTCTGGGCCGCGCCGCAAGCCTGAGGTGGGCGCTTCCGCTTCCTCCCAGCGAGCACACACACCTTATCCGGGGTCCGAGCGAGGACAGCTCGCTCACGGTAGGCAGCTGGAGCGCCCGAGGCCTCCCCCAACTGCCACCCCGCCTCGACCGGCTGGACGCCGGAAATGGCGTATGTTTTGGAGGCTACGGGCCGGACGTGGCGTCAATGGGGGCGACGCCTTCTCATTATACTTGCTCCGGTTTCAAGCCCGCCTTCTTTCCAGCAGCCCGCAGAAGGCGTCGGGTCTTAGGGCTCCGCAAGCGGAGCGCGCCCCGTAGGGTTTTCTAAGGCTCTGCGGTCCGGGCTGGCTGTCCGCCACTTCCGCCGGGGCCGGTGGGTTCCTAGGCAGCGGCGCCGCCTGGGTCACAGTCAGGCCCAGGGCTACCCGGCCACGTGTTTCTTTCCGGCAGGCCGGGCAGTGTAGAGCTCAGAGTCAGCTCGAGCTGACGAAGCTCCAGAAAGTTAAAGCTGTGAGGTCTCCGTGTGCCCAGGGAAGGCCGCCTTCCCTGGGGTCTGCGCAGCCATCTCTGCCTGCTCTCGAGTAGCACTCTGCATTCTCGTGCTTGTTTCCTGCACATCTTCAGGCCATGCTCCATTAAGAGGCCTGCCCACAAGGGATATTTTGCAATACATAAAGCTTAAAATGTCAAGCTTTATTAAAGTATGATTTACATATAATAAAGTACAATTGGGTTAGTTTTTTTGACAAATGCAGTGGAGACATCACCACAGTGTAGATAAAATATTTTTTTCACTCCAAAAACTTCCACCAGGCCCTCTGCTGTCAGTCTCCTTCCCCAACACACCCGGAAGATAATTTATCTACTGGATACAGTGAGTTCTACCACCGGATAACTAGAATGTAATATGTGACTTTGTAGCACAATTACTGCTGGGCCTTTTTCACTTTCTTGGTTGACTCCCGACACCCATGGAAACTATTTTCATCCTTCAGGGGAATAAGTCCCACTTGCCCCTCCCCAAAGTCTACTTACACTAGAAAAACCATTTTTGCACAAACATATTTCTTGGGACCTATCACAGATCTGCTAACAATTCCAAGACTCCCTAGGCTAAAAAAACACTTCCCTACCACAATGCTATAAGTGGCCTTATAAAGGCCACTGAACTTTACAAACATTAAGCTTCTGTAAAGTGTTAGTTTCTGCTAATACAAAGTATTATATGTGTTCTACTCTTTTCATTTCTTGAGCTCAAGTCAGAATACCAAAGTTAGTTTGGCAAATGAATCACCCCAAAACACTCGCTGTATTCTGAATACTTTGGACTGAAAAAATAGAGCAGTTACATGAAAGAGTTGCTTGAATTGTAACTTGTTTAGGATACTTGCAATCATTGTAGTCCAAATGAAGGCACTGTCCTGTGATGCTTAAATTCAAGTGACTTTTATTTAAATTGAAAATGATACTTAAAACACATTTAAAGTCAAAACTCTTTTGTTTATAAAAACTATAAGGATTATTCCTAGGTAATGCAGAAGTATTACTCGGTTAACAAGACCAGATTTGACTTTGGACTTTTCTTTAAACAAGTTGTAGAGGATGGAGAAAAAAAATTTATTTACAGAAAACAGTATCTACAATATGTATTCAGAGGTACAAAGACAAAAAAGACTTAAGTGTGTGCTGGCATCTCAGAAGCAGTTCTCAAAGAGCTTAGTTTTATTTCTTTGAATTTTAAGAATGTCTAAGATCCTTCTTCATCCTCGATCTTGGGAGCCAAATAGTACTTTAAATGTCCCATATCTGCAATTTTATACTCTACAACTGAAAGAAAACAGGAGAACATAGTTAATTATTGAGAAGTACCACATACACTACCTACAAAACCAAGATTCAACAAGTTTATTATCTTACCAAGGGGTACATCTGCAGACATACTGAGTGTTACTGTAGGAGAGAGTGGAGTGGCTTTTGTAAAGAAGTTCAGGTACCTCAGTGCAAAAGTTAGCTGAACTGGTTCATTCATCTCTATGGTAACCTTAGGGAGAAAACAAAAGATTCATTATACTGAACAACATTAAGAAAACTGCAATCCATTCACTTATAGTATACATTAACAAATAATCAGCTAATAAATAAAGGAATAAAATATATTAATATATTACAATTCTGCAAACCCTAATGACTTAATGATTAAAGACAGAATTTACTATGGCTGATAAATCACAAAGATATCCAAATACCTCATGTCTCCTATAGAGGGACACACCACTATCTATAAAATATTCTCCTTCTCCCACCTCCAAACAAAACACCTTGAAAATCATCAAGCCCCTAGAGCTGTATCTATCAGAAAAAGGATCTGAAAAACATATTAATTGACATAAGGAACTCAGCAAAATCCAGACTTTGGAAAATTTGACAACAAATGACTTACTGTCTTCAACAAATTAAATTATAATGGAGAAAGGGAAACTGAAATTGGAGAAACAATGGATTAAAAAAAACCTGAAGAGCACATCCCAGTGAACTATGTATGGACCGTATTAAAAATCTTGATTCAAATAAACTGAAATAACAAGGGAAGCAGGAACACTGAAATATTCCTTAACATAAATTTTCTTAGATGTCATAAGATGTATATACTATAGTAACAGTAAGATATTCATGTGTGAACTTTTAAAATTTCTGGCTGTGCCCCACAGCTTGCAAGATCTTAGTTCCCAGACCAGGGATTGAACACATACCCTCATCAGTGAAAACATGGAGTCCTAACTACCGAACTATTGAGAGAAAAACAAAAATCAAGATTGGCAAGGAAATGAGATGTAATTTAGAATAAAAGAATTAGCTCCTGGAATTTTGTTACTAATACATATTTATTACACATACATATATATTTAAACTCTTTATTTAAAAGTTAATATATAAGGATTACCTAAGAGCTAGATTTTCCTCCCAACCAGACCCTTTTATTGAGCTGCTCAATTATTTGGTAAAAACAGAGTAAATACCCCCAAAAAGCCAAGAGTAGCCTTCCAATCATATTCTTAAAGAGTATGTGTGGGACTGATACACAAACCCATTGTTCTGTAGTTTATAAAGGCTGCACTGAATTTGCATTCCGTTCTCACAAATTTAAGTTAGATGGCATTTATAGATCAGTTGCAGATTTCAAGTGTCTTTTAATTCTCACAAATCAGTTACTTGAAAATGCAAATTGTAAAAAAAAAAAAAGAAAATGAAAATTGTTTTTCTTTAGAGCTTTCTTTAATCTTAGCAATTACTTTGCTATGGACCAAATGTTTGTGTCCACCCCACATCAAATTCACATTAAAACCAAATTTCCAATACGATGGTATTGGAGGGGACTTTGGGAGATGCTTAGGTTAGGAAGGCAGAGCCCTCATGAATGGGATTAGTGCCTTTTAGAGACCCCAGAGAACTTCCTACCCCTTTCACCAGGTAAGGAGGCTGCTGTTTTCTTAAACCAAGAAGCAGGCCCTCGTCAGACACCAAATCTGCCAGCTTCAGAACTGTGAATAATAAACTTTTGTTGTTTATAAGCCACTCAGTCTATGGTATTTTGTTATGGTAGCCTTAGCAGACTAGGACATAACCTAGTTTAATTTTTCAAAGTATTTTATTTACTTAAAAACTACTTACAGCTTCCTCCTCTTTATCAACATTACTTGTCTGTGACAACTTAATATTTCCATTTCCAAGTTCTCCACTTGCAGAAAATTTCACTCCATCTTTTGCACAGGAAATTACAACAGCATCTCCAATATGACTGAGATCTCGGCATATACGTGCAAATTCACCAGAAGGCATCTTTACTACACAGCTATACTCCTGTTCCTATAAAACAAAAAAATGTAAAGGTCATGGAAATGAAAGATTTGGCACCCTCACTTCCTGAAGATTCAACATCTAAACAAGAACTCAGAATTCAAGATTTTCGATTACTCTGAAATATCACTCATTGTGCAATTTCTTAGCATTCTACTAGAAAAAAAAATGCAGATATAAAAAAGTATAAGAATAATCACACTAAGAAACCAATTAGAACTTAAAACTTTTAAAAGTAAACGCACTATCCAGGTAACAAGAGCCTCCACCTATCACTCTATAGGAGGTCTAAATCTAGAAGACATTAGGATATGGCACGCAAATGGTAACAGCACAAATAGGTTTGCTTTCCAAAACAAGAGCATGTTAGGCATTGTAAACATCTGAACACATCTTCTTTTGATGTTCATAAATCTCCTCTCAATAAAAATCAAGCACTCTAGGAATAATAGTTTTTTAAAAAGATGCAGAGGCTAATACAAATATGTCCTTGGCAGCAATGAATTCAAACCAATGAGCCACTGTAGAATACCATAATTTAATAAAATGACAAATATGTTAGTCTAAATACCCTACTCTGGAATATTCATGATCAGATATATAGAAAAGTTCTGTTAGGAAGTAGGCTTTAAGTTATTATATAAATATATGTTATATAACTATCATGACTGTGTACAGCATGCTCAATCAGAAACTTCTGATACTCACTGGAATTCCAAGTTGTTCAACATCTAAATCCATTAACTTCATTTCATAGTCTGAAACCTTTTCCTGATCTACCAAAAGAAAACAAATTTGAAGAAAAACATGTAAGTTTAAAACTAAGAGGTATATTTTACAATCATCAGACTTGGGAAATACTGACACTGCATTTTAGTTTCCTCTACCATAACTCAGTAGAAGGGTGAACTTACTTGGAGCTTCAAAAACTAGTGCCAAGGTGTCCGCATTATCTTCAGCCCGTAAGGTGATGATGTCTTCATTGCCAGCACATTTTAGTATTTTGGACATGCTAAAACAGAAAAGACAAAGGGTTTTAAATCAACACCATCTTCTCAAGATCGTTAGTTTTCTAATGGAATTAAAATCAGGAGTTACCATTTTTAACCATTAGCTGCTGTAGTTTAGACCCTAAGTGGTGTTCGACCCTTTTGCAACCTCCTGGATTGTAGCCTATCAGGGTCCTCTGTCCATGAGATTTCCCAGGCAAGAATACTGTAGTGGGTTGCCATTTCTTTCTCCAGGGGATCTTCTCTACAACGGGATCGAATCCTCATCTCCTGCATTGGCAAAGGGATGCTTTACCAGTAAGCCACCAGGGAAACCCTTAACCAGTACGCCATCTGTCAGACTGGGGAGTTAGGGAAACGTACTGCACGGGGGATATGCAAGCCGTTCCAGGCATTTTGGAATGCAATCTGGCAGTATTTATACCCCAAAGGCCCACAACATACCAGGAGCAATTTCACTTCTGGATGTAAATAAAAGAACAATATTTTATGAATTTCAAATCCCTTATGGTGGGTGAAGTAAATTATCGGGCCAATTATCTTTAAAAATGACCTAATACACCTATTAAAGTACACTGCCTGTACTATGGATATTTATCATAAGCTTTAAGATGTCAACATGGTATTTATCATAAGCTTTAAGATTTAAATATGTGTATTTCAAAAGTTGAACGCCACTGCCCTGGAGAAAGTTTTCAAGTCCATGATCTTAGGGTGCTCACCGCAACTTTGCAGTAAAAAAAGAAATACTCTGGTCCCTAGATAGGGTGACAGAACTAGGATACACTATAAAGTCAACCAGGACGAAGATTTCTCGTCCAAGTCGCCTGCACTTAAAGACCAAAGCGTTCTGCAACAGTCTTTTCCTGGCACCGCAAAGTCCATCATTTTCCCGCCACCACCAGCTTTGTGACTTTGGCGCGGAAAACAGCGGGTTCGCTGTTCGCGCTGCAGCCAGCGCGGGCTTTGCAAACCGCGCGCTCTGCTGGGTCCCGCCACCACCCTACTCCGCAGCAGGCCAATGAGAAGACGCAGATGGCCCACGCCAGCCAATGAGGGCCCGGCTCGTAGGAGCTCCCGCCAAGAGCCAGAGGTAGGAGTGGACCAAGGCCCGGATGCCCGAGGCTTTGGAGCTCACCTGGTGAGGTTCACGCCCATGGCCAAGTTGCGGTCGCAGCGGTAAGTGTCGAAGCCCTCGGAGCGAAGGGTTAGTTGCACCAAGGAGACATGAGACGAGTCCATGCTCTGCAGGTTCACGCCACTTGAGCTGATGTCCCAGCAGGCCTCGTTGATGAGATCCTTAAGCGCTTCCAGCACCTTCTTCAAGATGGAGCCCTGGACCAGGCGCGCCTCGAACATGGTGGCGGAGTCGCAATGACACGGCTACAGGTGGAAGGAGTGAGGAAGGTGTAGCCGGCTTAGGCTTCACAGGATGAGAGCGAGAGGCAGAACGCGACTACGAACGCCTGAGACGAAGGAAGCCACTAACAACTCGCCGCGCCTGCAGCCGTTTAATACTGCCGCGTCTGCTAGCGCGCGCTCCGCCCCCGCGTCCCTTGTTGATACGTCATCACGCTGCCCTCCCGCTGCCTGGGCGGAGAGACTGTAGAGCCAGTCCTGTACCTGCACTGCACGAAACCCGCCCTACCCCGAACTCCATTGGAGGATGCGGGTATGGGGGCGGGGCGGGGGCGGAGCGTTTCGGAGGCCCTGCAGATAGGCGTGCGCTGGAGTCCTGGCCTTTTTGTCTTGTTACGGCACCCGTTAGAGGAGTCCCTGTGAGTGTGAACATCAGTCCTAGACTGGGCGGGAATAGTCGATGAGCGGCGACTCTGGTGCCTCGTCAGACTCCCACTTGAGGGGTAGAAAATTTACAGCTGTGAGTGAAACGTAAATCCAGCCTGTGTGCTCAGTTGTATCAGTTTGTCTGACTCTTTAGGAAGAAAAGCCACCTTGTAGCCTGAAGAGTGTAGGTGCTTTAAGGGAGGTACCGTTATGATTTAAAAAACGGACAGTTGTCACCTCACCACCAGCTCTTAAACCTCCTCCACCACCTACACACAAATTGATATCATTTATTGTATGTAACTTTCTATGTTTTTTTTCCTCTACAAATTTATATATTTTAAAAAACAAAAATGAGTTCATGCCATAAAGAATTCAGCAAAGTGCTTACTAAAGTATGTTTAATTTTATGCCAGGTTCATGTTTTGTTTATCAGCACCTCTTAAAAAGATGGCATCATATCCTACAAATGTAACCTAACCTAGTTGCCAATCTCTTATAATTCGGGCAACTCCTTTAAGTGGTATTGCTGGATAGAGGAGCATACACATTAAATTTTTGATAAATGTTAACTAAGTTGACTTCTAAAAGATTGTGAATTACATTCCAGCCAAGACTATGAGCATGCTCCTTGCCCGTAATTTTTCTAACTATAGTTATTAGCAATCTAATTTTTAAATCTGTGCTCATTTGTGTGGGAATTTCAATTTGCATATTAAAAGACTGGTGCAAATTGGATATCTTTCATACAGTTCTTGACCATTGCATGTTTATATTTTTTCTATTAAACTTTTTTCTTATTGATTAAAATTATTTCATATGTTAATCATCTCCCTATTATAAATATTCCCCTTTTGTTTCTTTTTTCCTTTGTTTACAGCATTTCTTTTTAGTTGCTTCCAATGTTTTACCTTGTTCTGTAGAATTCTTTAGTCTTTCTACCATGTATGGTGTAGATTTGGTTTTATTTATCCTGTTCATGGAATTTTTGTATTCCTCAGCCAAAAGATTCACACATTTCATCAAGTCTAGAATATTGTCAACATTATGGTTTCAAAAATTGCCTTTCCCTACTCAATGCTCTCCCTCTAGTATTTCTATTAGATGTGTCTTTAATTGAATTTAAGATACCTTCAATTGTAAGATGTAGGACAAGAAAATAAAATATGAAACTATCCTGATTTATCATTTAGATTTTCTGTTTTGTTATTATCATAGAACTTTGACTTTTCAAAACATTTGTATCATATATCACTCTTGTGCATGTGATGCACACATATTATATATATGTAAAAGCACACATATATAAAAGCTCTCGTAATATATCTTAACATTCAGTTTCTCAGTCAGTTGCTGATAACTGCTGTTTTTCCATATATCACCGTTGTCAAGGCTGTGAATGATGCAGCATTCTTAAGAGTTATACTGGGCTTCTCTGGTGGCTCAGTGATGCAGTGACCTACTGGTGTAGGACCTCTGGGTTCGAGCCTAATCCTGGAAGATCCCACATGCCTTGGAACAACGATCTATGCACTACAACTATTGAGCCTGTGCTCTAGAGCCAGGGAGCTGCAACTACTGAAGCCTGACTGCCCTATATCCCATGTCCAAAACAAGAGAAGCTATCACAGTGAGAAGCCAGCGCACTGAGACTGAAGCCAAGAGTAGCCCCTACTAGCCGCACTGAGAGAAAGTAACAAAGATCCTGCACGGCCACAAATAAATAAATAAAATTATGTTAAAAAGAGTGCTACTCTGTTGTTTCTAGAATTTATTCCAAGACTCAGCCACGCATTTGTAAATTTTGATGCTAGTACTAACTTCCTTTATGTATGATCAACTATCCTTTTGCATATATCTTTATATCAAAACACAACAGTTTCATCTTTTGTGGGTATTTTTCTTTCTAGGTCATTTTGGTGTCTGAGTTCCTTTGCAAAGTGTGGAATGCATTTATTCTTCCAGTGAGAAATATTTGCTTCACTAATAACATGTATACTCTGTTACTCTGTTTTTATGCTTTCTGCTTACATAATCACATTTTGGTTTAATGCCAAGTCAAAGTGTTATTAATTTGAAGATATTTTAAATGGCAGTTAAACTCCACTCATGATTTAAGAATGGCTATGAACTGTGGTCAGATATGGCCTTTCTGAGTAGTTAACATTTTACCAGAGAAACTAGCTGTTTGGAGAGTGGGAGAAAGAGTATTCTTGGCTAAAAAATAACATGTTTAAAAGGTCAGCATGCTTAGAAGGTGTTCAGATAGTAGTTTGTTTTAAAATTCAGAGCTTTTTGGACTTGCCTAGTGGCACAGTGGATAAGAATTCGCTGCCAATGCAGGGGACTCGGGTTTGATCTGTGGATCAGGAAGGAAGATTCCACATGCCATAAGCAACTAAGCTCATGTGCCACAACTACTGAGCCCATACTCTAGAGCCCACGAGCTGCAACTACTGAGTCTGAGCACCTAAAGCCTGTGCTGGGCAATAAGGGAAGTCACCACATTGAGAAGCCTGTACACTGCAAGAGAAGCCACCACAATGAAAAGCCTATGCCCTGCAATGGACAGTAGCCCCTGCTCACTGCAACTAGAGAAAGCCCAAGAAAAGCAACGAAGACCCAGTGTAGCCAAAAATAAGTAAATAAATTTGAAAAACTTCAAAGCCTTTTAATAAATATATCCCCCCAGTTTTATTGAGATATAATTAACATATAGGCTTCCCTAGTGGCTCAGTGGTAAAGAATCAGCCTGCCTATGCAGGAGATACGAGTTTGATCCCTGGTCTGGAAAGATTCCCTGGAGAAGGAAATGGCACCCACTCCAGTATTCTTGCCAGGAAAAATCCCATCAAAAAATCTGTGTAAAAGCCCACAGAGGATCCTGCTGGACTGTGGTTCATGGAGTTGCAAAGGTTTGGACAAGACTCAGGGACTGAACAACAACTGACATAATAGAACTCAAAGATTGATATGTCTGGAGCACACTGAACAGAGGGGAGAGAAGTTGCAAAGAGAGGCAGGGCTGAGATCTTACAGCATTTTGCAAGCCTTCTATAAGTGAAAAAGTTATCAAAGACAGCTTTGACATGAGACTTCTATTTTAAGAGGATTACTTTAACATCTAGTAAAGGTGCTATTCCAAACAGTGAGAAAAGTGAATTAAGTTATGATAAAAAATGCATTAAACTTTTAGGAAAGAATAAAGCTATAGACTCTTCCTAATTGTTTATTGAAATAAATTCAACAGATTAATTAAAATTCAAATACGTGTAAACTCAAGAAATGGAAAAATATATTGGGAAATATTTAACAGAACTTGCTGTGGACTTCGAAGCATAAAAGGAAAAAATACCCCATAAAACATAAGGAATGACTACATAAGTTTCAAAACTTCCATGTGTCTAAAAACTTGTGTTGGTTAATATATTTGAAGTTTCCACAATAGAGAAACCCAATTCAATGTATCTAAACAAAAATCAAAGGTCTCTGGCTTTCAGTGTCTAAGGTCCAGTCTTCGTAAATGTGTGAAAAATGGTTTGCATTCTGACTGTGTGCACTGGTTCTCCAGTTAGGCTGGGTTCAAAGCAAACAGCTGAGCTTCCAAGAGGACTGATGTATTGCTTACTTGGATGTGACCTCTCACGTATTTCCCAAAGGTGAGAATCTAGTTACTAACACTTCCACTTGTCTTAAAGGATGAACTTGTGGCTCTCTGTTGACATCCTTTTACATCCTATAGCTAATAAACATTGTATAATTTGTCCAAGAAGTGTCTAGTCTTCAGTTCAAGAGGTGATCACTAACAGTCAAAATAGTGGTCACACAGCCCCCAACAGATTAAAAGAGTTTAAAAATTACAATCAGCATGTTATTTACTTTTATAAATAAGATTAAGACAAAATAAAACACAAAAGCAAGGCTTTCTCTAAATAAATAATGGCTTGAATGGTTGGTCTGTTTCTCTCAAAAAACAAAGCAAAACCAAGTATTTGTGCAATGTTGTTAATAGGGAGCAAAGCATACCCTGAATCCAGTGTTCCTCCACACCTATTTTGGGCTTCCCTGGTGGCTCATCAGTAAAGGATCCGCCTGAAATGCAGGAGGGAGACGTGGGTTCTATCCCTGGGTCAGGAAGATCCCCTGGAAGAGGGCATGGCAACCCACTCCAGTATTCTTGTTTGGAGAATCCGGTGGACAGAGGAGCCTGGCGGGCTACAGTCCATTGGGTCGCAAAGAGTTGGATACCACTGAGGCGACCTAGCACGGATGTCATGTCTACTTTACTGTAGACTGTAAGCAGTGTTACAGGCATTTGGGGATCTAGTTTCACAGAAATCAAGAAAATAAGACATCCTTTCTGGAATTCTTACTATTTTCCCCAAACCTCACAGTTCAGGTCAAAATTGCTAACACAAAATTGCATCTCCTATGTGTGCAAATTTCTCTCCCTGTTAAATTACAAGATGCTAAGGGAAGGGGCCCCATTTTATACTTGTTTTACATCACTTACAAGGCAGCAAACAGGAACTGCCGAAGGCAATGCTGAGTAACACAGATATTAACAATGAATTTAAGAAGGCCGGGAGTATGTTAGAGCGGGAGTTGGTGGCAAACAGATTTATGTTCTAATTCTTAGTGGGCACTTTTTAGCCGTGAGACCTTGGCTAAATCATTTTCTTTTAGGAGAAACTTCATTCATTAGGGACTTGGGATGTGTCAGGTACAGAGGGGATACAACTGCGAACAAAGTAGGCAGCATTCCTGCCCACCTAAAAGGTCTTTCAGTAGTTCAGAAGGCAGAAAAGAAATTTGAATAATCGTGGAAAACCCTATGTGTAAAATGAAAATCATATCCACTTCCAAGTGTTGTGCAGTTTAAATGAGATAGATTACATAGTTCAGTGACCAGCACGTAAAGCAGACGATACAGACTGAAGTCTGACTTTCACTTCCTTATCAGTAATCTCCTTTACACAGGTGGGCCCCCCAGGCCTTTCCGCTCAGGGCCTACTAAGCGGATACTTATCCGTGTGAGGGAAAGTACAGACTAGGCAGGCTGGAGACTGGGGAAGTAGTCTATTATCTCCAGCAAATTGTTAACCTGTAAGACCCAGGGCGCCAGTGCTCGAGTTCCCATTGGCTAGTCTCCTTCCGAAACGCACGCCTTTTCCCCACCCCCTCAGGCTACTAGCTAATAATACACGCCTCCCCAGTACATTTCACTTGCCCCGCCTCCGCCCCGCCTCCCTAACGGGTTCGCGCCATTGGCGGATCTCCCGGGCCGTGATGGCGGTGGTGCGCCTGCGCCCTCCGTCCGGGCCTTTACCAGAAAAGGAGCTGGCAGGCAGAGGCTGGAGAAGGCTGGTCAAGCTCCGCCCGGGTGAAAGGGCGGCGGCTGCGCCGGGCGGGGCCGAGTTCCAGGGCTGGCGGCTAGGCTGCGGTGGGGCTAGCGAGGCGCTGCGTAGTTGCGCCCTGCTTTGGCGACTCGGGGCTGGCCGAGCAGAGTCCGCGCGCCGGCCCCGGCGTCTGCGCTACGCGACAGCGGCGACTAAGCGCTGGTGTCTCCAGCATGACGGAGCTGAGGCAGAGGGTGGCTCGCGAGCCGGAAGCTCCGCCCGAGGACAAGGTAGCGGCGGCACCGGGTGGGCGCGGCTGCGGAAGCGGCGTTCCCCAGAAGTCCGTGGGGGGCGCGCACAGAGGGGTCGTCTCGCCGTTTGACTGGCGCGGCCGCCGGCAGCATCGGGCCTGACTAGGGCGGAGGGTCCTTGGGTGCGGGGTCCCGCGGAGCTCGCGGCAGGGTTCAGCAGGTCGAGGTCCCGAGGACACGGCTCTGGGGTCCGGTTGGGGTTGGTATCTCCGCGGCTCTGGAAGGAAAGCGCGGGAGGTTGCGCACGTCCGCCAGCCTCGCAGGGCTGATTGGGCCGGGGGGCGGGGGGGTGTCCAGTCCAGTCCACCTCCCCAGTCATTCCCGGGTGTGAAGACGTCGAGACCCAGCAAAGATTCCTCAGAGCGTGACTTAGCCTTTCCGATCTCCCGTTATTTGTTGAGGGGTGAAGGTGTATCAAGACAAGGCCATGAGATTTGCCTGTTAGATTTAAACCCCTTCTCGAAAGTTAAATCTGTTGGCTTTAAGCAGAGAAGTCATGCAGTCATTAGGTGTTGAAAGGTATATTCCCCAAAGATAGACTTGTTTCCTGTTTCAGATGTGGGCTTTGTTGGGGTAGAGAGGAGGGTAGAACAGAGGCCATCTTGGGGGGGTGAGGGATGAGGTGAGTAGACTTATTTGGTGGAAGTGAAAGGTCTGTGTAGGAAAGTTGAGGAAGGTGATGAGTGGCCTTGTTACTGTGGACGCTAAATGACAGCGCCAACTTCTTGGTAGTATTTCAAGCCTGGAGTTAGTCGTGGTCAGGAGCAGTGTTATTTGGTGGATTGATGACAGTGATGTGTAAACTGGACTGAGAGAGCCTGGACCAGAATGAAAGAGAGTGTCTGACTCGCCGGTTGCCAACTGGTGACCTGCAGTTGTTTTCTTTGGTCCCTGTGTTGCTTTAAAAAACCAGAATGTTTCTCCCAGCCATTTGAATTTATTGCCTATTTTGGATCATTGGAAGATCTGCCATCATATTCCCAGCTGATTAATGTTTGGCTGGAACTGAGGAACAGCTGCTCCCACCAATCCCTGTTGCCCCTGCACCAGGCCCTCAATACCCGTTTATGTAGCTTTCCATTTTAGAAAACTGGAGGAAAGGAACGTTAGGGAGATATCAGGAAGGAAGAAAGCCAAGATTTGGTGTCAGGGTGTCAACAGCAGTTATACTAGAAGGGTGAAAGAAATGAAATTTGATTTCTAGAGTATGTTTTGGAGAAAAATTTGGTTGCAAGTTGAGGAGTCACTTACAGAGACAAGGTACTTTGAAGTTTCTGATCTTCCCATTAAATACCCTAGTTTGGCCTGGAAGAGCTCTGTTGCCACCATGCATTTGCCTGTTGGGAAGTTACCAGATGTTTTGAGGCTGTATAGCCCTGTATAGGGTGAGAGATCAGTCTTAATGTTAATGGGACTTTGTGGTTTTAGGTGTGAAAAGAGCAGTCAAAAAAGAAAGCATGATACCTAGTGGGCTGTATGTTAAAAAACTACTTGTAAGAATTAGACTTAATGGTAAAAACGAGCAAACCCACATACCCCAAAACCATGAGGTTATGAGGTAAAACAAAATTTCTACCCTTCCCATCCAACTGCTTGGATCCATTTCCCAGACAAAAGTGCCAGCTGATTATTAAGTACTTTCCCATCCCCTGTTTTAGGTAGGGATCGTATGAAGAACTAGCCAGCTAAAGGTACTTACTTTTTTTTACAACTTGGCTTAAACTGCTCCTATGATGAGAGAATGCCTGGGGCTTTGAGGTTCACTGAACGCTTGTTACTCCACAAACACTTAGTCCATTAGCCCAGAACAAGGCAGTTGCTCCGTTGCCAATATTTCTGGATGACCATGCATGGAGTTTATTAATAATAAAGATTCCTTTTAAAAACTGTGAAATGGTTTATTTGTCTTTGATGAATGTATGCTGTGCTTAGTCACTTAGTCGTGTCTGACTCTTTGCAACCCCATGGACTGTAGCCTGCCAGACTCTACTATCCATGGGGATTCTGCAGGCAAGAATACTGGAGTGGATTGCCATGCCCTACTCCAGGGGATCTTCCCAACCCAGGGATCAAACCGAGGTCTCCCGCCTTGCAGGTGGATTCACTGCCATCTGAGCCTTCACATGAATGTATATAAAGTATTAAAATTAGGTTTATTTTATTTCATGGTTTATAAAACTTACTTCCATGATTCTGGCTTTGCTGATATTCTTGGGTTAAAATTTAAGAAAATATAGTAAAACAAGGGTATCTTTTAAGTGAAATAAATGGCGAAATTCTAGCTTTCTTATTTTATAGTAGAATTCAGAAAACAGTGTCAGATCAACTCATTAAAAGAACTGAAGCAAATTTGAAAGATTTAGGAAAAAGTGCTACAGTTGCCTAACTGGTGTGACAAAATTTCAATAAACAGTCATTTCAAAATAATCTGGGGAATGTGTTTATTTTTATAAAAGTCAGAATGTATTATATTTAGCATCCTAGAATGGAATTGTCAAGCCAGTTGCTAATAAAGGAAATTTTTCCTCTGGGAACCGTGCTTAAAATTTTAAAGTCCCAAAGCACAGTATTGTTGCCAAAGCAAGAAGCTTGGAGTTTAAGGTTTGGAAATGATCTTCCTCCCATTGTTCCATGTTTTTCCATTGGAGCTTAGGAAAGGAGAGAATGGAACTTGGGCCAAAACATTGGCATATTAAAATTTATGATTGGGTTGGCATTTCAGGAGACTTTGTTTTGGAGGTTAGAAGGAAGGATGTGGAGTTGTCTACTATCCTTAGGTGCTAGAGTGCTGTGTAGAGTTTTACTCATTCAAGGCTTTCTTTCTAGATCAATGAAACCAGCATAAAGATGAAATAAAGGTATTATTTAGAAAGGGGAGTTTAGATTTTAACTGAAGATGGTGGTTTTAAGAGCAGGGGCATAACAGTCAGCTAGAGCTATCATCAGCCTGGACAGTGCCACTTACTAGCTGTGTGTGTGTGTGTGTGTGTGTGTGTGAGATATGTCACTCAGTCCATGTTGCTCGGTCGTGTCCAACTCTTTGCCACCCCATGGACTGTAGCCTGCGAGGCTCCTCTGTCCGTGGAATTTTCTAGGCAAGAATACTGGAGTGGGTTGCCATTTTCCTACTCCATACCAGTTTGTGTAACTTTGAGAAAATCACTTAAATTGCATAAAAGCCTCAGCTTGTCCATTTCTAAAATGAGGGGTGATAAAAAGTAGCATGTGTTTCAGAGGATATTCATGTGGATTAAATGAGTATGCATGTTACATATGTAGAGCAGAAGTTGTCACATTGTACTGTGTTAAGCGATTGTCTCTGGTTGAAATGTAGTTTTACAGGAAAAAACTAATATTCACCTTCTACTCTTGGAAGATGATTCAATCTTCAAGTTATAAGTGTTCAGAGTAGTCTTTTCCTATTTATCACCTTTTAAAGAAAATGTTATAGACAGACCTTGGCCTTCTATGACCCACCTTTTCAGTTCATTTTCTTACTGAATTTTTCATTGCTCAGAATCACAGTCAAACTTCAGCTGTAGAAGGAATACTGCTTCATGCAATTGTCTTTCCCTAATAGCTTTTTTAGACCTCCCTCGTGGCTCAGCTGGTAAAGAATCTGCCTGCAATTTGGGAGACCTGGGTTCGATCCCTGGGTTGGGAATATCTCCTGGAGAAGGGAAAGGCTACCCACTCCAGTATTCTGGCCTGGAGAATTTCATGGACTGTATAGTCCATGGGGTCTCAAAGAGTCAGACATGACTGAAAGACTTTCACTTTCATAGCATATTTTAGAATAGTGGTAAATAATTAAACATAGTTTTCTGCTAGACTTCAAAAGTGAACTACTGAAATAATAAAATCTTATTTTTGGAGCTCTGACTACTTCAGATGCAGGAGAAATGCTTTATCCTTTCAGTCTATTTTTAGGTTTTGAATAATCAGTAAACCTTAACTATGGCTCCCAGACTTAAATAGAAAGAGAAGATGAAAGATTAGTTTGTCATATAACCCAGTATTTTAAGTTGCTGATCAAAAAGTATAATTTTATTTTAAAAACTCAGTTACGTTCCAACTTATGGCTACTTAAAATTAGTTTTTTTCAAAAAACATTTTGTTTAAAATGTTTTGTGTAAATTTATGTGATATTTCATTAGCCTTTAACATTTTAAAAAATATTAAATTGCTCTTATCAGATGTTAGAACTAGAAGGGATTTTAGGGTTAGTTATTTTATAGCAGAGTAGCCCAGAGAGCTTGTTACTTTCTCAATGTCACACAGCTGGTTAGATGCAGAGTTGTTAATAGTATGAAGGTTTTCTGATTCCTTTTTACTCATTATGTTGCATAATGTTGCCTTTTAGGATACAGACTTAATTTATAGACTTTAAAAGTTTCTGCATTGATTGACTTTGATTAAAAAAAAAGCCCCAGTATCTCCTGTTTTTTCACAAAAATAGCAAAATCTTTCAAAATGCCAAATATATATATATGTATATAAACGTATGTATGTGTTCCTGAGTGAATGTTGAAACTCTGAGAAAACTTTTTTTTTTTTTGGTAGAAAAAGTTGATTAGGTCCTGTTTTCCTGGTTATTAGAAAAGTGGTGATTTATATATTTTAAGTTCGCCCCTGGGAGCACCCACTCAGGTATCCTTGAAAGGAACTCCTAGCAAGTTGTCAGCTCCTCACTCTGAGCTTTCATGGGAAGCTACTCAGAATAAATGCTTTCTGGTTGGTGGCCCTTAATATTGGAACTATTTGTCCTAGCAACAATGTCATTCAGTATTTACACATTTTCTTTTAGAATGTTCACTGAACCCAAGGTCTGCTGTTATACAGTCTCACTAGCTCTGAGAGAGGGCTGGTGTCTGTGCTCCTGGGGAAAACGTCCAGGATTTTATATCACTTTTGGCTCCAAATAATCCATTCTTTCTCCACTGATTTCAAGAAATCATAATTTTGAATGTATCTGGGAAGCTTTTGAAATGACTCTCCTAATTTCACAGTGCACATAATCACCCTTTAAGCTGTTTGAAAAAAATAGTGCATCATTATCTCTGATTTGTGCACTCTGCTATCTTTTCTAAGGTCCACACAGATGGAGTGTATTGAACTTGTTAGTGTGGCAGAGGGCTTGCCCAGTATCTCTCCTGCACACAGGTTTTTAACATGCTGTCTGTGCTTTGCCTTCCTGCCTGGTGCTGGAAGCTGTGGGGGTAACAAAACACAGCTTTCCACTTAACAGACTGTGTCTGGTTTGGAAAAGAGACTCTTGACTGTTAATTTTGCCAGCCTTTCCTTGGAAGAATGCTGATTTGTTCCTAGGGTTGGGTTGAGTTCCTGCCTTCCAAGCCTTCCTGTGCAGTAGTGGCCTGGTTGGGGCGGTGGTGCGGTGCCAGCCAGGGCAGACCTGGCCCCCTTTAGACAGTTCACCCTTCCACTGCCTGGTCTTTGTTCTTCTGCTCAAGTTTGCCTCAGCAGTGGGGATGGCATAGGGCCCACTCAGTTGAGTGACCTTTTATTTATTTATTTAGAGTGACCTTTTAAGGAAGGTTAAACTTTGTTATTTTGACTAGACAGTGTGTGCATGTCTCAGAATTTGAAAGGTGATGGTGTACACTGGGAGTGCCTCCCTCCTACCTCCCTGATTCTCCTCCCCAGCAGCAGCCTACCCCTGCCAGGAAGTAGTGCTCATGAGCCCCTGTTGCTGGCCTGGAAGGACCCGAACTGTCCTTTGAATTTGTTGCTCTTTGGCAGCAGCTCTTTTGTATTAGAGTCACCCCAGGACCAGCCTGGGACTTCTCTGTGAAGATCTTGCTGTGTTTTTGAAAGAGCCCTTGAGATTTGAGATTTACTGGCAGCATTCTCTGCTCTTGGGTCTCTGACATTGAGAGGATATGTGTCACTGACCTGAATCCCTCAGTGGGTGACTCTCAAAGCCTTGTACCCACAGTCTGTGTCCTGCTAGTCCTGTGATTTTAGTGATCTGCAGGAAATTCCTAGGTATATGTATACCTCAGTCAGCACAAACTTACTTTGTCTCAAATCTGATTTTTTCCTTTTAGACATAGACCTTCCTTCTCCTGTCTGCTCTGCTCCAGCTAGGAGTCCATTAGTCCCCGTGTCTCTGCTCCCTGATCTAGTCCAGGCCAGATGTTCACATCAGATGATACCTGGATTCCTTATCTATTGCTTTTGCATATTTAAGGTTCAGGACTTGATGCCTGAACTAGTTGTAAATCTTTCTAATTGAGTTTCCTTCCTTCAGGATTTACTGTCAGCCCCTTCTAGTCCTCCTGACCTTTCTTTGAACAGCTCTGAAACTACTCTGTGAGTTACAGAAGGGAAGAAAAAAATTCTGACCCTCTTTTCAGATCTCTTAAATTTGGTCCTTTATGACCCTGTCTCTTAACCAACCCCCTTCCTGCTTGGGGCCTCTCTGACATGGATCTTGCCTCTTGATATTTCTAACCCTAGGAAATATGCTTGTTTTCTGTCACCCCTCTTTCCACCTCTACCTGTTGAAGTCCTGTTTTCTCAAAATCCATTTAAGATCTTCCCTCATCTCAATATGCTCCTTGCTAGTCTCTGGAACTGCATTCAGATGGGTTTGTCTTTTGTTTTCTCCTTTGCCTTTTGCTTCTCTTCTTTCTCAAACTAGGCTTCAACAGTATGTGAACCAAGAACTTTTGGATGTACTGGCTGGATTTAGAAGAGGCAGAGGAAACATTAAATTGCCAGCATGGGTTGGATCATAGAAAATGCTAAAGAATTGCAGAAAAACCTCTACTTCTGCTTCATTGACTATGCTAAAGCCTTTGACTATGTAGATCACAACAAACTGTGGAAAATTCTTGAAAGAGATGGGAATACCAGACCACCTTACCTGCGTCCTGTGAAACCTGTATGCAGGTCAAGAAGCAACAGTTAGAACTGACCATGGAACAACTGACGTTCAAAATTGGGAAAGAAGTACGTCAAGGCTGTATATTATCACCCTGCTTATTTAACTTCTATGCAGAGTACATCATGCGAAATGTCTTGCTGGATGAACCACAAGTTGGAATCAAGATGGCTGGGAGAAATATCAATACCTCATATGTACAGATAACACCACCCTTATGGCAGAAAGCAAAAGGAAATTAAAGAGCCTCTTGAAAGTGAAAAAGCTGGCTTAAAACTCAACTTCCAAAAAACTAAGATCATGGCATTTGATCCCATCACTTCATGACAAGTGGATGGGGAAATAATGGAAACAGTGACAGATTTTATTTCCTTGGGCTCCAAAATCACTATGGATGGTGACTGCAGCCATGAAATTAAAAGACTCTCCATGGAAGAAAATTGGTGACAAACCTAGATAGCATATTAAAAAGCAGGGACATTACTTTGCTGACATGGAGAAGGAAATGGCAACCCATTCCTGTATTCTTGCCTGGAGAATCTCCATGGACAGAGGAGCCTGGAGGGCTACATACAGTCCAGGGGGTCGCAAAGAGTCAGACATGACTGAAGTGACTTAGCATGCATGCATGCATACTTTGCCAACAAACGTTCAAATAGTCAAAGCTATGGTTTTTCCAGTAGTCATGTATGGATGTGAGAGCTGGACAGTAAAAAAGGCTGAGTTCTGAAGAATTGATGCCTTCAAATTGTGGTGTGGAGAAGACTCTTTAGAGTCCCTTGGACAGCAAACCAAACCAGTCAATCCTAAAGGATATCAAACAAGTCAATAACTAAAGGAAATCAACCTTGACTGTTTATTGGAAGGATTGATGCTGAAGATGAAGCTCTAACACTTTGGCCAACTGTTGTAAAGTGCTAACTCACTGGAAAAGACCCTGCTGCTGGGAAAGATTGAAGGCAGGAGGCGAAGGGGATGACAGAGAATGAAATGGTTGGATGGCATCACCGACTCAATGGACATGAGTTTGAGCAAACTCCAGGAGATGGTGAAGGACAGGGAAGCCTGGCATGCTGCAGTCCATGGGGTCACAGAGTCGAACATGACTAAGTGACTGAACGACATCTCAATACTTCATCAGGCATGTATGTATTATAGAAATCACAGGAATGTATGCAAATGAGGATGAAATCCACCTATAATCTCATCGTGCAGGAAAGCAACCATTGTTCAAATGCCTTTTCCTCCTGTGCATATTGCTACACGTGGCTGTAATGCTGCCACTCATGGTCTGGTCGCTTGTCTTTTTTTTTTTTTTTAATACAAATGTAGTTGAGTTGGGAAGATCCCCTGAAGGAGGGTGTGGCAACCCACTTCAGTATTCTTGCCTGGAGAATTCTATGGACAGAGGAACTTGGCAGTCTTTTGCAGTCCATAGGGTCGCTCAGAGTCGGACACAACTGAAACGACTTAGCATGCGTGTAGTTCATTTATAATGTGTCCATTTTAGGTGTACAGGAGTGATTCAGTTTTATATATATATATATACATATATAATATACTTTTAAAGATTCTTTTCCATTATAGGTTATTACAGGATATGTCATATAGTTCCCTGTGCTGTATCAGTCCAGTTCAGTCGCTCAGTCGTGTCTCACTCTTTGCGACGCCGTGGACTGCAGCACGCCAGGCCTCGCTGTCCATCATCAACTCCCGGAGTTTACCCAAACTCATGTCCGTTGAGTCGGTGTTGCCATCCGACCATCTCATTCTCTGTCATCCACTTCTCCTCCTGCCCTCAATCTTTCCCAGCATCAGGGTCTTTTCAAATGAGTCAGCTCTTCGCATCAGGTGGCCAAAGTATTGGCGTTTCAGTTTCAACGTCAGTCCTTCCAATGAATATTCAGGACTGATTTCCTTTAGGATGGACTGGTTGGATCTCCTTGCAGTCCAAGGGACTCTCAAGAGTCTTCTCCAACACCATAGTTCAAAAGTATCAATTCTTCTGCACCGTGCTTTCTTTATAGTCCAACTCTCACATCCATACATGACTACTGGAAAAACCGTAGCCTTGACTAGACAGACCTGTGTTGACAAAGTAATGTCTCTATTTTTTAATTTGCTGTCTAGAAATTGATGGGACCAGATGCCATGATCTTAGTTTTCTGAATGTTTAGCTTTAAGCCAACTTTTTCACTCTCCTCTTTCACTTTCATCAAAAGGTTCTTTAGTTCTTCTTTGCTTTCTGCCATAACAGTAGTGTCATCTACACATCTGAGGTTATTGATACTTCTCCCAGCAATCTTGATTCCACCTTGTGCTTCATCCAGCCTGGCATTTCGCGTTATGTACTCTGCATATAAGTTAAATAAGCAGGGTGACAGTATACAGCCTTGATGTACTCCTTTCCCGATTTGGAACCAGTCTGTTGTTCCATGTCCAGTTCTAACTGTTGCTTCTTGAAACCTGCATACAGGTTTCTCAAGAGGCAGGTCAGGTGGTCTGGTATTCCCATCTCTTTAAGAATTTTCCACAGCTTGTGGTGATCCACACAGTCAAAGGCTTGAGATTGTCAACAAAGCAGAAGTACATGTTTTTCTGGAACTCTCGCTTTTTTTATGATCCAGCGGATGTTGGCAATTTGATCTCTAGCTCCTCTGTGTTTTCTAAATCCAAGTTGAACATCTGGGAGTTCATGGTTCATGTACTGTTGAAGCCTGGTTTGGAGGATTTTGAGCATTACTTTGCTAGAGTGTGAGATGCGTGCAATTGTGTGGTAGTTTGAACATTATTTGGCATTGCCCTTCTTTGGGATTGGAATGAAAACTGACCTTTTCCAGTCCTGTGGCCACTGCTGAATTTTCCATATTTGCTGGTATATTGAGTGCAGCACTTTCTTTTAGGATTAGCACATCTTTTAGGATTTGAAATAGCTCAACAGGAATCCCATCACTTCCACTAGCTCTGTTCATAGTGATGCTTCCTAAGGCCCACTTGCCTTCACATTCCAGGATGTCTGGCTCTAGGTGAGTGTGAGTGACCGCACCATCCTACTTATCTGGGTTGTGAAGATCTTTTTTGTATAGTTCTTCTGTGTATTCTTTCCATCTCTTCTTAATACCTTCTGCTTCTGTTAGGTCCATACCATTTCTGTCCTTTACTGAGCCCATCTTTGCTTGAAATGTTCCCTTGGTGTCTAATTTTCTTGAAGAGATTTCTAGTCTTTCCCATTCTATTGTTCTCCTCTATTTCTTTGCATTGATCACTGAGGAAGGCTTTCTTATCTCTCCTTGCTATTCTTTGGAACTCTGCATTCAGATGGGTATATCTTTCCTTTTCTCCTTTGCCTTTAGCTTCTCTTCTTTTCTCAGCTATTTGTAAGGCCTCCTCAGACAACCCTTTTGCCTTTTTGCATTTCTTTTTCTTGGGGATGGTCATGATCACTGCTTCCTGCACAGTGTCACGAACCTCCATCCATAGTTCTTCAGGCGCTGTATCAAATCTAATCCCTTGAATCTATTTATCACTTCCATCGTATAATCCTAAGGGATGTGATAGCTGTTACAACAGTCTACATCTGTTAATCCTCAGTTCCTGATTTATCCCTCTTCTGTCCTCCTCCCCCTTGGTAACCATAAGTTTATTTTCTGTATCTGTGAGTCTGTTCGGGTTTAAATAGAATAGTTTCTGCTTTAAATAGCCTGTTTCTGCTATAAATAAATTCATTTATATCATTTTTTTTGGATATAAAAAAATGAGCCACTGATTGATTTATTTGGCTGCGTCAGGTCTTAGTTGCAGCACTCAGGATCTCTGTGTCATGTGGGATCTTTCACTGTGGTGCAAGGACTCTCTGGTTGTGGCACATGGGCCTACTTGCTACAAGGCATGTGAAATCCTAGCTCCCTGACAAGGGATTGAACCCCTGCATTGCATGACAGATTTTCAACTGCACTATTTTTAGACTTTTTGATGATGGCCATTCTGACTGGTGTGAGGTAATACCTTATTGTAGTTTGATTTCCTTTTCTTTAATAATTAGCAGTGTTGAGCATTTTTTTCATGTGCCTGTTGGTCATCTGTTTGTGTTCTTTGGAGAAATGTCTATTTAGGTCTTCTGTCCATTTTTTGACTGAGCTGTTTGTGTTTTGATATCGAGCTGATATTTTTGATATTGCCATTTTTTGAGATTGAGTATTTTGGAAATTAAGCCCTTGTCAGTTGTATTGTTTGCAAATATTTTCTCTCATTCTGTAGGTTGTCTTTTTGTTTATGGTTTTCTTTGTTGTGCAAAAACTTGTAAGTTTGATTTGTTTATTTTTGCTTTTATTTCTTTTACCTTGGGAGACTGATTTAAGAAAGTATTTCTGTGATTTGTGTCAGAGAATTTTTGCCTATGTTCTCCATCAAATTACCCATGACATTTTTCACAGAACTAGGCCCAAATAATCATAAAATTTGTGTGGAAACATAAAAGTCCTGGAATTGCTGAAGCAATCCTGGAGAAAAAGAACAAAGTTGGAGGCATAACCATCCCAGACTTTAGGCAATACTACAAAGCCACTGTAATGCAACAGCACGCATTAGCACAAAAACAGACACATAAATCAGTGGAACAGAATCAAGAGCTCAGAAATAAACCCACACACCTGTAGTCAGTTAACCTTCAACGAAAGAGGCAAGGATTTACAATGGAGAAAAGACAGTCTCTTCAGCAAGTGGTATAAAATTAGAACACTCTCTCACACCATAGGGCTTCCCTCATAGCTCAGTCAGTAGAGAGTCTGCCTGCAATGCAAGAGACCTGGGTTTAATTGCTGCGTGGGGAAGATACCCTGGAGAAGGAAATGGCAATGTACTCCAGTATTCTTGCCTGGAGAATCCCATGGACAGAGGAGCCTGGCAGTCTATGGTCTATGGGGTCCCAAGAGTCGGACACAACTGAGCGACAAAGCAAACACACACACACACACACACTCACACCATAAACAAAAATAAACTCAAAATGGCCTAAAGACTTAAATGTAAGACATGACACCTAAAATGATACTCCTAGATGGTAACCTTATGCTGTCAGGAGCATTTTCCCACATTGTTAAGGTTTATAAAAATTTTTTGTAAACAGTGTTTCAAACTTTTAAAAAAAATTATGACATAGATGAAAATAAAATATATTCATTTTAAAAGCACAAAAAAGAAACCACCTTAATCCTGCTACTTAGAGATAACCGTTTTTAATATTTCTTTTTATACACATTGCACATTCCTGCATTATGTGTACTATTGTAACTTAACAATGTACAATTGTAACTTACAACATAACTTACAATGTACTATTGTAACTTATAAGAATATGCTCTAGGAACTTTCCTGGTGGTCCAGTGGTTAAGAATCCTCCTGCCATGCATGGGACACAGATTCCATCCCTGGTCCAGGAAAATCTTATATGATTCCATCTGTGGTCCTGGAAGATCTTATATGTGGTGGGTCAACTAAGCCTGTACAACACAACATGCTCTAGAGTCCTTGAGTTGCAACGAGAGAAGCCATAGCGATGAGAAGCTGTGTACTGCAAGAAGAGTAGCTCCTGTGTGCAGCAAAAATAAGTATCAGTAAATAAGTGAAGAATATGCCCTAAACATTGTTCGGGTCTAAACTTTTTAACCCATTATCATTTTTAGTGGCTGTGTGTGATTTTGTTGAGGCCATGGTGTTGTTCTGAGGCATTATCATGCCTTTCTTGCATGCACTGTACCTTAGAGTAACCAAATAGTTGCCTGGAAGTTTCTCTGTATAGAATAATTGAGAAAGGAGTGATAGAATATTAATATTTTTACAACCATTGGGTTAACTAGAATGAAGCAATAACCATCAGGGCTACTACCATCACACAACCAGATATTGTGTATTTCTTGATAAAAGTATATTGTACAGTACTGCTGATGGAGAAATCTTCTCAAAAAAAAAATCATACCTAAGATTATTCAAGACTCTAGGCTAACTTCTAGTTTACAGGAAATCCAAGGAACAGTGAGAAACAGCACTGGACAAGTGCCGTGGTTGCTTTAGAAAGTAAGTGGCAAGGAGACCCACCTCCCTCACTTAAAAAACAAATGAAGAGGGAAGCAATGGAGATAGATGTATGGAGGATTAAACCCATGAATTAAAAGATTTAAGACATACTAATGATTTCTGGACCTTATTTGGATCCTGATTCAATCAAACTGCTATTAAGAAGAAAATGAAATTATTGGGTAAGTTTGAATATTGGATATTTAAAGGAATTGTTAATTTTTCAGATGTGATAGAATGTTAGTAATGTCTAAACGTCCCTGTGAAAAAACGCTCACTATGAAGGAAACAGTTGACAAATTGAGCTACATTAAAATTAAGAAATTCTGATAATTGAGCTGTTAAGAGAATAGAAAGGAAGCCCACAGACAATGAGAAGATACTTATAAAAAACACTTCTGACATAAAGGACTTATTAAGAATCTGTAAGTAATTCATAGAAAATGAATATAAAAAAGATAACTCAGTAAGAAAATGGGTACTTCAGATGGTCAGCAAGGGTTGAAGCAGTCATTGTTGATCGGTGTGGATGAGTTGGGTGATGAAAAGGGTGAGACACTCTTTTTGCTCTCAGGTGTCTCAGTTTGGAGGATACATTAGGTCATCCTAATGATGGGGTTCACATCAAGTGAATTATCACATTTCGGGAATCAAGTATCTTGTTTTTGTGCTGCTGTAAATCTTCCTGAACTGTTAGGCTTTCATCTTCCTATGGACTATGGTGGACCATGCTTTAGGATGGAAAAACTGCAGAATGAAATTGTGTTATATTCTTGGTAGTTATATTAAATTTTTCTTTGTGTGGTGCTATATGATATGTGTCAGGTCATTTTTTAAAAGAAGCTTCTCGGGAATTCCCTAGAAGTTCAATGGTTAGGACTCCACATTCTCACTGCTGAGGGCCTGGGTTCAATCCCTGCTTGGGGAACTAAGATCCTGCAAACTCTGTGGCATGGTCACAAAAAAGGAAACTGCTCATTATAATATCTTTACAAGGCATGTGTTGACAATATGACTCTCAAAAGTACCTTTGGAGACCACACATCTTTAGAAATTTAATATACTATTTAAAAATTCTGATGTTCTCCCAGTACTATTTGAAATGTAACTGAAAAATTCCTCCCCTTGGATTTCCCTGGTGATCCTGTGGTTAAGAACCCACCTACTAGTGCAGGGGACACGGGGTCGATCCCTGGTGCTGGAAGATGCCACATGCCATGGGGCAGCTAAGCTGTGCAATGCAGCTACTGAGTCCTCGCGCCCTGGAGCCCGTGTTCCACGAGAAGAGAAGCCCCCACAGGGAGAAGCCCATGCACTGCAACTGGAGAGCAGCCCCTGCTTGCTGCAACGAGAGAAAAGTCCATGCCCAGCAACGCAGAGTCAGCGCACTGCCCCCCTTCCCCCCAAAAAAAATGTTCTCCAATTCATTGTCCTATTATGCTGAATGGATCTTTGGGACATAAGATATTTTGGGGACATTTTTTCCTTCTATAAACATTGGAAACATCATGTTGAGGATCATGTGCATTCTATGAAGTGTGTATTACTCCTTATATGTCTTTAGAGGAAAGCTAAACTTTACAATTTACATATGAAAGAGTTATTATCTGTCATCTCTTGCCCCTTCAAGTACAGTTGTGAAAAAGGGACAGGATGAAGGTGGGCAGGACAAACCCCATTCTGACATGGAAAGAATGGGGTAGACACATAGCAGTGTCTTGGTTCATCTCTGTCCGGAGTTAGAATTGGCCTGACTTCTATGTGGTTAGATGGAGTCTTTTGCCTGAAAGGCTTCATTTTAGGTTGAGTGGTTAGGGAGCACAGCCTCCTAAATCTCATCTACCATCTCATATATCAGATCTCAGTCCAGAGCTCTTCCAGGGTTTCAGAGGGCAGAGGGCTCCTACTTTTCCTGGAACCTTTCTTCTATATATATTCTTGGTTGTGTATGTGGTTTTTTTTTTTTTCTTTCCCTGTTTTATTCCATCCATCTTAGCTCTTCAGTCTACTTTGTCATCCAGAAATTTGTTGAAATCTCATCCACTGATTATTTCTGTCCCCTTGTTTTTCTGTCTGAGGTCATGGTTTTATTACTTATTGTACCCATTGGCATTTCAGAGGGATATTGAGGTTAAAGGGAATGGGCCCTGTCTGCACTTTTCAGTAGTTTTGAGTTTTGAGGGACCAAGCTCATCTTACAACATGAGAAGCAGGTAGTTGCAACACTGCTCTTGTTGCTGTTTGATGTGTGTAGTGAAAATAAAAATGGTTCCTCTTGACTGGTGAAAACTGAATTCTGGGCTTCTGCTTTTGACGTGCAAGAAGGACAGAGTGCTAATGACTGACCCTGGGAAGTTTGGTCGGAGTTTTCTGATGGAGGAGAGGAGACAGGGTAGAGGCCAATGAAGGAGAATGTGATGTGCTGCCAGGATCTGAGAGAACAAGTTTTTGAGAAGAAAGAAAAGGTCAGTGTCAGGTGCCTTGGAGATGTCAAGTAGAATAAGAAGTGAAATATGGTTTATCTTCTGCCACTATATTTTCCTGTAATGACCCCCAAATCAACTTACGGAAGATGCTATCTCAGAAGGTAATGGGACCTAAGTTTTTTTGAACAGTAACTCTTTATACATACATTTGCCATTTTATGGATTTTGCTAAGCTCTTTTGGTGATATTTTTTTAGCCCTTATATAGCTTTTCAAAACAACTAGCAATGTATATTTATAACCTATTTCTTTAAACATAGCAAAATCTCAGGCTTCTTTGCCAAAAATTAGCCCTTGCCCTGTTTAACTCCAAGTGACTGAAAACCAAAAATGATAGAGGATTAAACACAATGGAAATGTATTTCCCTTACATAAAGGAAGGTTACAGGTCAGTAGACCAGCAGCTTCATAATGTCAAGGATTCAGTTTCCTACTCTTGCTCTTCAGCCATCCTGAGTATGTGACTTCTGCCTCTAGTAAAGGATGGCTGCTGCAGTTCCAACCATTGCATCCATATTTCAGAAGGAAGAAGGGCAGAAGAAGAGGGCTGCTTCTTTCCTGTAAGGCCATTTCCTTGAAAATGCTCACTGTTCCTTTGTTTCCTTGAAAAACTCACTGTTTCTTTGAAAATGGTCACTGTTTCTTTGAAAAACTTACTGTTTCTGCTTACAGCTTATTGGCCAGACTTTGTCACATGTCTTCCTTTGGTTGTAAGAGAAGCTGGGAAATGGCCATGCACTTGGCTAAGCATTGGGGTTCTATTACAGTGGGGAAAAAATGAGAATAGATGTTAGGGCAACTAGTGATCTCTGAGCACTTCCAGAGGCCTGAAAATGCCTGTTAAAAATGGACAGGAGATCTGCTAAGCAAAGAAAAAGAAAAGGTGGGGGAAGATGAGGGCAGATCGTAGAAGAGATTCCTGATGGCTGAGGGTCTCCTCCAGTGGTGGCAGGCAGCTGATTTCATGGACAGTGAGGCAGCAAAGAAAGGGGGACTGTTTGGCAGGTTTGGGGATGGGAAGGAAGGGGCTGAAAGAAGGCGGCTGAGAGCTGCCTGTTCCTCAGTGGGAGAGCTATTGAGGCACAGGCCTTTGAGCATCTTTTGGATGGTGCAGTACGTTATTGTTTGGCAAACAAAGGAATAACACGTAGAAAAGTCCCTGCGTCCTTGAATCTCCCAAGATGGATGTCTAGTACCGCTTTGTTAAAAATAGAGGAAAATCCAGGCCCTCAGTTCCTGTCCATCATTATCTAATTTATATCTTTTGATCTCTCCATAGGATGGAGCAGTAATTGTTGTTTAAAATGATGTGCTTAAATTCTTACAAATTTGTGTGGTGGAAATAGCCAGAAATGGTGCGGCTTTAATAAGATGACTTTGGATAAAGGTTATTGCCCATGTACCCCCTTACCACTATTGCAGCAGAAATGTGTATTTCCTAGATGTTGGAACAGTAACTTGCTGGACAGGGCTACTGGCAGGGCTGGCATTGAAACCCAGCTGTCCTGTTGCCTGAAGAGCCTAACAGGGATGTGCAATGTGACAGTTATCTTTGAAGAAACAAATCAGTTTTTAATAAGTACAGTCTTCAAAATAATATTAGAAAGTGTTCAAAATGAGAAGTCCTTGGTGGAAAAAATAACTAAAGGATGAGTTTAAGAAATAGTCTTATATTGCATGTGAAGACTGGCTGGCTCAAGTTCTCATTGCCTCTGGCCTTTTTTTTTTTTTTTTTTCTTTTTGCCATGGGCTTAACACTTTCTCTTTTCCCTTCAGTTGCAGGTTTATAGTCTCATCCTGCTTTGAGGTTTTTTTTAGAAGCTCCTTCCTTCATTGCTGATCTTTGGCTACTTTGAATAGAATCTCCCACCATGGTCCTGTCTGTGCTGTTTGGGCCCAGGTCTGTGCCCTCCTGTAGTTTTGGGAGAGCAAATCCCACATGAGTTTTATCTTCTCATAAGGTTGTCGGTCAAACACCCAGTTTCTCTTGAACAGTTGCTATTACTAACTCTTGTTTGTTCCGCAGATTTCTTTGTACAGAGACTTTTCAGTTTGCACATAGTGGTCTAGGGAAAAGGAGCCCCCGGGGGGATAGCAGTTTTGAAAACTTCTGACAAAAGAACCATCTCTTCTGCAGGTAATAGGCTCTTACTAGGAACTTTTCATCAGACAAGTGACACCTCATATTTTTGTAGGGTCCTGCTTGAGCCCTAGGAGCTTTGGTTAGACATCTTGTTTCCTAGATCTCAGGGAAGAATTATCCTGATTATTTAGTTTGGTGTTCTCACATGGCTGTTACATTTCTTATTGGTCTTAGGATATCCAAAACACTAGAATGAACCACCACTTGAAATTGAAAAAACAGATTTTAATTGTCCCAGCAATCAAACAGGGCATAGAAAGCCAGGATGGTTTTGAGATTTTTCAGGGAAATTGGCCTAGCATTTCCAGTGTTTGTTGTCCACTAATATCTCTTGACTTTGACAAGTTGGGCACAGGTAATGCGGTTGTGGAAGCTGATCTTAGGAGTGATTCTTCTGATTGCTTCAAAGATTCTCTTATTGCCTCGTGTGTTCATCTGTGTGTGATTCCAGGGATCATTCATCAGTCTGAGGTGTTTATCACCATCTGGTCAGGGGCAGAGGAAAGACCTTGTTACAGGGGTACATTTGAGCTGCAGGAGCAGGAATGAGTCAGGGGTCCCAAAGTACAACGGGGAGGCCTTGAGTGCCCTGCCATAGAACTTAAGGAAAGGCAGTAAAGGTGTCAGCACAGAGGAGTGAGAGGCTTAGATATATTCATTTTGTGCTTTTAATTTTTATTTACTTTGTTTTTTGGCTGTGGTGGCACTCTGTTGCTGTACATGGGCTTTTCTCTAGTTGTGGTGAGCAGGGGCTACTCTGTTGCGATGTGTGTGGGCTACTCTTTGCAGTGGCTTCTCTTGTTGCCCAGCACAGGCTCTAAGGCACGTCGGCTTCAGTACCTGCAGCGATGGTCTCAGAAGTTGCGGTGCACAGACTTAGTTGCTCCACAGCACGTGGGATCTTCACGGACCAGGGACTGAGCCAGTGTCTCTTGCATTGCAAGGCAGATTTTTAACCACTGGCCCACTAGGGAAGCCCTATAATTTTTAAATTATGGAAGCAATACTTGTGGCAAATGTGGAGGTGACAGGAAACTATAACTGTGTGTAAACTACCCAGAATATAACTGCTGTTAACATTTTCATCTTGTCCTGTTAATCTTTTCCCCATGGTTTTAAAATGGCTGTTTGGCATTCTTTCCTATCTTTGTTAAACAGGTAATGGCAGAATCTTCTATTGTTGGACATATAGCTTATTTCTTTCTATAAATAATGCTATGATGAGCATCCTCATAAACTGGGTCTCTCTGGATATTCACTTAGGATAGTGTCTTAATATGGAATGACTAGATCAGAGATGTGAACCTTTAAAAGGCTGTTTGTACATATTTCCAAATTGCCTTTCAGAAAGGTGGTACTGATATACATTTCCAGGAGTACTGAATGAGTGTACTGTTTTTTGCCAACCTTGGTCTATAGTGAATATTCTTTTTACCTATTCGTTCAGTCTGGTGTGAGAAAAATGTTTTTTTTGTGTGTGTGTGGCCATTTTATTTATGTCATTTATAAATACAGGTTATTTGTATTTAACAAATTGTCTTCCTCTTTTGCTGATTCTTCTATTGGTATATTCACATTTTTTTTACTGATCATAAGTTTTTTTTTTTTTTTTTTTAAGTGATGAAGTTGAAAGATCTAAACTGTGGTATTGTTCTTAAAGGAATTTTGGAAATGATTATCCATTTTTCACAGACATGCCACTAGGATAGTCTAGAGGAGATTTGGGGCAGTGGGGTGTTCAGTAGGGCTGTGATATTATTACATGGCCTGTCATGCCATGACCGGTTGGTGACTTGTATATATTTCTAGAGGTGTGCTCACTGGATTATCAGAAGCTTTGGCTCCTATTTTACAGGGATGAGCAAAAAGGCCTAAAATTCAAGTTACAGCCTGAACTGTGCAGGGCTAAATGTTAGTTTCTCTGTCTTTGCCTTAGCCTTCTGTCCCCTCTTGGTCTCCCCAGTCATTTTTCTTCCATTGTGTGTCCAGAGAATCCCTAACACAGGAGGACCTATGAGTATCTCAGGGTTTGCCAATGGGCCCATGGGAAGGCAGTGTGGGAGCCTATGCCTCACTCTGCACCAGTCTGTGAGAGAGGAGCTGGTGACAGTGGCCACTGAGTTCCTTGGGGCCTGCCAACTGGAAGCAGGGACATCTCAGCCAGCACAGGCCCTGCAGACTGGAGGCTACACTGGTATGAGGCCTGTGAGGCATGGAGCCCTTGTCCCCTGAGGCCCAGCTCTGCCCCAGTCTCCTCTGTGGAACCCTCTTGATTACTACACCCTATTTCTTCATTCTCCTCCCTTCTCCAGTCTTCTGTGGAAACTGTCCAAATCCTGGTTAAGTCCTATCTCCTCAGCAGATGAAATCTTTGGAGTTGGGCTCCTTGTCTTGGATTTCTGCAGTTCCTATGAGCTTGGTCAAGGCAGGTTGATCCATCATGGGTGTTCCTGGTGAGCCTGAAGGCACAGCTTTCCTTTATGTCTTGGTCGTAAACTCCCAGTTGCTGTTGGACTTGGCTGTTTGTAGACCTAAAGTGATTGGGAGGTTGAGTGGTGCTGAGTCAGCTGTGAAGTTTAGCAACTGGCTGGGCAGCCTGAACCAGGCCTCTAGTTTCAGGAGAAATTTGTTGAGCTTAGTGATTAGGGTTGTGGAACAAAAAGAAAACATTGGCAGATGAGTGTTTATTTTTAGTATTGAACTACCATGCTGCATTAACATACGATATGCTTAGTATCAATCCCAATGTTTGTTGAAAAGTGTTTGGAATTTTTAAAGTTAAAAAATGGTAAAACTAAACGGTTCAGATGCACAAAATTCGGACTTGCCACAGAATATAAAGTACAATTTAAATGTATAAAAAGGCTAAACTAAAAATTATTGTTGGGGAGGAGGAAATTTTCCCCTCTACTCCTCTTAAATTCTGATGGCTGCACTAATAATAAAATTGATGGAGGACAGATTAACAGGAGAAAAAGAAGCATTTTAACTCAAGCGCATGGAGCCCCCATAGGAATGGGACCTAAAAAGTGGCCACAGCAGATAGCTTTATGCTTTTCAGACTATTTGTGAAGAATTGACAGGATGAAGAAACTTGGGTTTTGGATGCCCAATTAGTGAAGAATCTAAACAGAGCTTGGCCTTGGCGTAGTAAATTAAAGAAGTGACAAGGTTAGTTTATATAGGCTTCTTGGATAAATTCCCTGTCTCGTGGATATAATGGTTTTCTCTTAAAGCTCCGGATGCAGGTAGTACATCTTTCACATGAGAGATTTATTTCTTACTTTCAGGGAGACAGAAAAAAGGACAAAAAAAAAAAAAAAGAAAAACGGCCTTTTTCATTGGCCTTTTCTTCAATAACTAATTCAAAATAATTAGTATACTGTTGTGGCATATTTTAGGGTGGCCTGCCTGAGTCTCAGTAATGGCATGCAGGTGTGACAAATGGCTTAGACTGAACACAGCTTCATTCTCACTATGCAGCAGAACACTGGTGATTTTCCTCTCTGCCTAAGGAAGCCTGTGGATGGATTTCTTCCCTTCCCATGTCTTTCTCAGGCTCTGAAATACCTACGTGTAAGGCCTGAATACTGAGCTGTCTTGTCATTGGCCAAGCCTTTCTGGTTAAGAGATTGTTGCTCCCAGCCAGGACCTCTCAGAATAAATGCTCTGGAATAGCTGGAACTGATGTCCACAGTCTATGCCCAGAAGTTCTTGATTGGGCACTGAGCCTGAGGGCTCTCTCAGGCTGTAAAAGTTTACTGGCTCTGTCCATTCTTAGCTCAGGCCCAGTTCTAAGAGCCTTGGATAGAGGCTCCACCCATGATTGAGTTCTCCGGAAGAGATGCACCTTGGAAATGATCTCAAGGCAAGAACTGATTGGTAGGGAGGATGAACTCTAGGATTCAAGTTCAGTTCACTCCAGTCGCTCAATCGTGTCTGACTCTTTACGAGCTCCATGAACTGCGGCACGCCAGGCCTCACTGTCCATTACCAACTCCCAGAGTTTACTCAAACTCATGTCCATTGAGTCGTTGATGCCATCCAATCATCTCATCCTCTGTCATCCCCTTCTCCTCCAGCCTTCAATATTTCCCAGCATCAGGGTCTTTTCAAACGAGTCAGTACTTGGCATCAGAGGGCCAAAGTATTGGAGTTTTCAGCTCAACATCAGTCCTTCCAATGAATACTCAGGACTGATTTCCTTTAGGAGGGACTGAGTCTTCTCCAACATCATAGTTCAAAAGCATCAATTCTACTGCGCTTAGCTTTCTTTATAGTCCAACTCTCACATCCATACATGACTACTGGAAAAACAATAGCCTTGACTAGATGGACCTTTGTTGGCAAAGTAATGTCTCTACTTTTTAATATGATTTCTAGGTGGTCATAACTTTTCTTCCAAGGAGCAAGCATCTTTTAATTTCATGGCTGCAATCACCATCTGCAGTGATTTTGGAGTCCCCCAAAATAAAGTCTGTCACTGTTTCCATTGTCTCCCCATCTATGTGCCATGAAGTGATGGGACTATGATCTTAGTTTTCTGAATGTTGAGCTTTAAGCCAACTTTTTCACTCTCCTCTTTCACTTTCATCAAGAGGCTCTTTAGTTCTTCACTTTCTGCCATAAGGGTGGTGTCATCTGCATATCTGAGGTTATTGATTCTCCTGACAGTCTTGATTCCAGCTTGTGCTTCCTCCAGCCCAGCGTTTCTCATGATGTTCTCTGCATGTAAGTTAAATAGGCAGGGTGACAATTTACAGCCTTGACGTATTCCTTTTCCTATTTGGAAACAGTCTGTTGTTTCACATCCAGTTCTAACTGTTGCTTCCTGACCTGCATACAAATTTCTCAAGAGGCAGGTCAGGTGGTTTGGTATTCCCATCTCTTTAAGAAAAATTTTCCACAGTTTGTGGTGATCCACACAGTTAAAGGCTTTGGCACAGTCAATAAAGCAGAAATAGATGTTTTTCTGGAACTCTCTTGCTTTTTCAATGAGCCAACATATGTTGGCAATTTGATCTCTGGTCCTGTGCCTTTTCTAAAAGCAGCTTGAACATCTGGAAGTTCACGGTTCACGTACTGTTGAAGCCCGGCTTGGAGAATTTTGAGCATTACTTTACTAGCGTGTGAGATGAGTGCAATTGTGCAGTAGTTTGAGCATTCTTTGGCATTGCCTTTCTTTGGGATTGGAATGAAAACTGACTTTTTCCAGTTCCGTGGCCACTGCTGAGTTTTCCAAATTTGCTGACTTATTGAGTGCAGCAGTTTCATAGCATCATCTTTTAGGATTTGAAATAGCTCAACTGGAATTTCATCACCTCTATTAGCTTTGTTTGTAGTAATGCTTCCTAAGGCCCACTTGACTTCACATTCCAGCAAGTCTGGCTCCTGGTGAGTGATCATACCATCTTGATTATCTAGGTTATAAAAATCTTTTTTGTATAGTTCTTCTATGTATTCTTGCCACCTCTTCTTTTAATACCTTCTGTTTATGTTAGGTCCATACCATTTCTGTCCTTTATTGAACCCATCTTTGCATGAAATGTTCCCTTGGTGTCTCTACTTTTCTTGAAGAGATCTTTAGTCTTTCCCATTCTGTTGTTTTCCTCTATTTCTTTGCACTAATCACTGAGAAAGGCTTTCTTATCTCTCCTTGCTATTCTTTGGAACGCTGCATTCAAATGGGTATATCTTTCCTTTTCTCCTTTGCTTTTTGCTTCTCTTCTTTTCTCAGCTATTTGTAAGGCCTCCTCAGACAGCCATTTTGCTTTTTTGCATTTCTTTTTCTTGGGGATGGTCTTGCTCCCTGTCTCCTCTACAGTGTCATGAATCTCTGTCCATAGTTCATCAGGCACTCTGTCTGTCAGATCTAGTCCCTTGAATCTATTTTTTACTTCCACTGTATAATCATAAGGGATTTGATTTAGGTCATAGCTGAGTGGTCTAGTGGTTTTCCCTACTTTCTTCAATTTGAGAATTTGGCAATAAGGAGTTCATGATCTGAGCCACAGTCCGCTCCCAGTCTTGTTTCTGCTGACCGTATAGAGCTTTTCCATTTTTGGCTGCAAATAATATAATCAATCTCATTTCACTGTTGACCATCTAGTGATGGCCATGTGTAGAGTCTTCTCTTGTGTTGTTGGAAGAGGGTGTTTGCTATGACCAATGCGTTCTTTTGGCAAAACTCTATTAGCCTTTGCCCTGCTTCATTCTGTACTCCAAGGCCAAATTTGCCTGTTTCTCCAGGTGTTTCTTGACTTCCTGCTTTTGCATTCCAGTCCACTATAATGAAAAGACATCTTTTTTGGGTGTTAGTTCTAGAAGGTCTTGTAGGTCTTCATTAGAAGCGTTCAACTTCAGCTTCTTCAGCGTTACTGATCAGGGCATAGACTTGGATTACCGTGATATTGAATGGTTTGCCCTGGAAACAGAGATCATTCTGTCATTTTTGAGACTGCATCCAAGTACTGCATTTCAGACTCTTTTGTTGACTATGATGGCTACTCCATTTCTTCTAAAGGATTCCTGCCCACAGTAGTAGATATGATGGTCATCTGAGTTAAATTCACCCATTCCAGTCCATTTTAGTTTGCTGATTCCTAGAATGTCGACATTCACTCTTGCCATCTCCTGTTTGACCACTTCCAATTTGCCTTGATTCATGGACCTAACATCCAGGTTCCTACGCAATATTGCTCTTTACAGCATTGGACTTTACTTCTGTCACCAGTCACATCCACACCTGGGTATTGTTTTTGCTTTGACTCTGTCTCTTCATTCTTTCTGGAGTTATTTCTCCCTTGATCTCCAGTAGCATATTGGGCTCCTAGCGACCTGGGGAGTTCATCTTTCAGTGTCCCATCTTTTTGCCTTTTCATACTGTTCACGGGGTTCCAAGGCAAGAATACTGAAGTGGTTTGCCGTTCCCTTCTCTAGTGGACCACATTAACCTGAGCATAAAAGCACAGGGTCTGTATTATTGGGGAAGATAGCCTCTCTTCATTCATTAGCTCCTGAGGTCTGCACAAGTGGAAAAGCAGTGGAGATTCAAGGTGTTAAAAACAAGACAACAGGCCCCAAATGGAGTCACTTATTCTAAGCTCCACATCACCAAACCAAGACTTAGTTACTCTTCCAGAAACTGAAGCTTAGAGCACTCACTCAGGAGTCACCTATCAGCGCTACTTAGGGTAATCTGCCTGATGGACTCCTGCCATTCCCTGAAGGAAAGTAATATTTCAATCACCAATCTACTTGTTTCTTTCTTTTTTTTTTGCCGTACCAAGTGCAGCATGCAGGATCTTAGTTCTGGAACAGGGACTGAACCCATGCCCCCTACAGTAGAAGCGCAGAGTCCTAACCACTGGACTACCAGGGCATTCTCCCAGTCTACTTTTTTGCTAGTATAATTTCCTTGTTCCTACTCCTTTCTGTGTATCCAAGTCTTTCATTTTGTGCAACTCCTGTAACTCATTTCTTTCTGCTAGGTTAGATGTTGCCTGATCATGATTGAAACACCAAAAGATCTTTAAAGTATACTTTAGTTGAGTTTTTTTTTTTTTAATAAGGGAAATATAGAATAATTATCAGGTTAAGCATCTGTGTTGTGCGGTGCGTAATCATTTTTGGGTAGATTTGCTTTTAAATGGCTTTAAAAGGAGACTAGTTTTTTAATTGATCAAACAGGTATATTTTGTTATCTAGACATTTCACTGTGGACTAGCAGATCTTTCCTTAATACCAGGTAACAGAAATGTTAGTTTATTCTGTTCATCAACCTCAGTCCTCAGTTGAGTTGGAGTTGGGTAGAGGTGACAGCCAGACTGTTCAGTGTGAAGATTGAGTGGCCAACACTATTGCCTATGTTGTTAAGGTGGTGAGTAATTTCTTTTTTGGTTGATGCATCTGTCTGTCTGTGCTTAGAGCAGAAACTAGCTTGGAGAGTTCAACTTCTGGAAGCCCAAGCTGCAGGAGGCAGGTATTTTCTTTTTGCAAGAATACGTGGAGGGGAAAACAGTAAGCAGCTGCTTAAAATTGTCTTCTCGGTTTTACTACACACCTCTGTTCTCTTGTTTGATAGCTCATCCTTATGACATTCTCAAGAATTTCACATTTCTTCCACAGAATCTGTAAATCTATGTAAATACGTTGAGATGGAGATATTTTGTGCAAAGTGGTTGGCTATTGCAGGGTGATGTTTATGCCTGCCATTTTAACCTGCCATTTTTTACAGACTCAGAAGTGGATAATTTCTTAGTCATTCCTTAAACTATCTTCTTTCTTCCCTTCTTCCCTTTGTACAGAGACATTTATAGAGGACCTTCTGCCAGGCAGTATTGTAGACCAAGGGGATATAGCAGTAAATAAACAAAGTCACTTCCACATGGAGTTCATGTTCTAGTGGAGGAGACAGACAAATGTGTAATAACTTCAGGTGGTAATGATTTTACAAAGAAGAATAAAGCAGGTGTTTCTTAATATGAAGTAGCATTTCAGAGTTTGAGCATTCAAAGGGACCTTCCAGTATGCAGTCTAGTTGGCTTAAAGGATAAATGTGTTCTGATTCTGCCTGGAATATTTCCTGTTATTCAAGGGAAATGAGTGGAAATGTACACAGACCTATACATTCTTTGGGGCAGCATTGAAACATTTTGAGTTTAAAAGGTTTCACTTTGCCAACTTATTCTTTATTCCTTGGCAACGCATTAGTTGCTGTCCAGAATACAGCTCATTATCACTTGAGGTTTTATCGGTGTCCCTCCCCAAATAGTTTTAATCTTTGGGAAGGGCTGAAAATGTAGTCCTTTTTGTCATTAGTTACAATTGTGTAACTGTAGTTCTAGAGTTATCTTTCCTACCTAAATGGTGGTAGCCATTATTCTCGGTTTTGTAGATAAAGGTTGATGAATTTGATTAAAATTTAGTAATTTTAAAAACACTCATTGAGCTTTTACCAGATTCTAGGCAAGGAACACTCAAGGTAAAGAAAGATGAATAGGGCAGTCCTTACTTTTGATGAGCTTGAAATCTAAATTAGATTATGGAAAGTGCCTCTTAACATAACTACAAAGTGCAGTGAAGAGCAGGAGGAGGGATGCATAATGTGCTGTGGGAACTTTATTGGAAAAGAAAACTGGTGAGAAGCGTGGGGTGTTAGTTTCCTGGAACTGTTCTAACAAATTGCCATAAACCCAGAAGCTTAAAACAATAGGAAATTTTTCTCTCACAATTTTTGTAGACTGGAAGGCTGAAGTCAAGGTATTGGCAGGACCATACCATTCAGAGGACCATTCCTTTCAGAGGCTCTAGGGGAGAATCCATTCTAGGCCCCTTTCCAGCTTCTGGGTGACTCTTGGCATCTCTTGGCTTGTGGCCACATTTCTCTCTCTAGCCTGTCTTCATGTTGTCTTCTCTTTTGTTTCTGCATCATATCTCCCTCTGTTTCTCTCTTATTTTTAAAAAAATATTTATTTTATTTATTTGGCTGTGCTGGGTCTTATTTGCGGCATGTGGGATCTAAGGAGCTGAACCCAGGCACCCTGCATTGGGAACTTGAGTCTTAGCCACTGGACCACTAGGGAAGTCCCTGCCTCTCTCTTATAGGTACGTGTGATTCTGCTTAGGGCCCAACTGGATAATCAGGATAAACACCCCCTTTCAAGATCCTTAACACATCTTTTGCCGTATCAGGTAATATTTACTCTTTTGCCATGTAATATTCACAGATTTCTAGGAAGTCAGTTTATTTTGGGGAGGCATGTTTTTTTTTTTTTCTTTCCTGTTTACTGTAGATAGAAATCAGAGACAACATTCCTTAACATTCCTTAAGGAGTCTTAGTGCTCCTAAGATGGGACTTGATGAATGAGCAGGAAGGAAAAATGGCTGGGAACAAAGTGGGAGAAGAGAGCAAGGGGGGAGGTCATCAGGGTCAATGAGTAGCTATGCTTGTTTGGAGCATGAGGTTTGTGCAGGGTGTAGAGGACAAATATTGGAGGACCTGAAGTGGGAGGCTATTTGTCATTAGTAGACTAGGTGAACGGAGAAGGCAATGGCACCCCACTCCAGCACTCTTGCCTGGAAAATCCCATGGATGGAGGAGCCTGGTGGGCTACAGTCCATGGGACCGCTAAGAGTCAGACACAACTGAGCAACTTCACTTTTATGCATTGGAGAAGAAAATGGCAACCCACTCGAGTGTTCTTACCTGGAGAATCCCGGGGACAGGGGAGCCTGGTGGGCTGCTGTCTATGGGGGTCCCACAGAGTCTAGCACAACTGAAGCGACTTAGCAGCAGCAGCAGCAGACTAGGTGAAAATGAGTGGAAGAGGGGTGTAATCAGAGCTGTGCTTTATGAAGATTAATCTGGGAGTGCTTTATGAAGATTAATCTGGGGAATATGTTTGAAAAGGGAGAAATTAGTGGAGAAATCAGTTGGGAGGCCAGTATAGTAGAGAAGTGTTGACATGCAGACATTAGCAAGTATACCAGGGGTGAGAATGGAATAAGGAGAGACCCTGGAATGTTAGTATCATACAGTTTGAGTACTGATGAGGGGGATTTGGAGATGGTGATGAGGTCAGTGTTCCCTATGGAGCACATCTCAGGTAGCTTAGGTTCTTGTTGGAAAACAGAAGAGCTAGTGTGGGTGGTAAAGGAGTTGATTCATTTTGGACATACTGAGTTTTGAAATGCTGGTTAGACCTGGAGGTATCTTGTTGGCAGGTTGAAATGTAGAGCTGTAGCTAGGGAGAGACGGTTTAACTAGTGTTATGGAAGGTAGGTCCACAAAAGAGAGACTAGTGGTTAAACTCTTGTGTTAACTGCTATTTTTATATTTGTCTACTTAGCTCATCTTTCTAGCACTTTGATTTTTTTGTTTTTAATAGTTACTTTTAATTTATTTTTGTTTGCACTGAGTCTTCATTGCAGTTCACGGGCACTTCGGTGCTACATGCAGTTTTTTTTGTAGTTGCGGCAAGCAGGAGCTACTCTATTTTAGGTGCATGGGCTTCTCGTTGCAGTGGTGTCTCTTGTTGCAGAGCACAGGCTCTAGAGCACTCGGGCTCAGTAGTTGTGGCGCATGGGCTTTAGTTGCCCCACAGCACGTGGGATCTTTCCGGACCAGGGATCAATTGATACTTGTGTCCCCTGCATTGGCAAGTGGATTCTTAACCACTGGACTACCAGGGAAGTCCCACATTGATATTTTTAAGTGTTTATCTGTCTTTCTGAGCTTTGTGTCACTTGCATGTTTTATCAGTCTACCATCAGTAGTTTTATTTAAGTCATTAATGACAGAGGTGACTAGGAAGCAAAACAGAAATTGGGTGTTCAGGGTGATTACATCTATTATCCCCCCGCAATACATGTATTTATAGAAAAAGACTAGTGTGGAATATATCACTGCATTTTGGTAATCTGGGCATTCTAAAGGTGTGTATCCCAGTTATCTTTAAAGAATATATATTACTTCAGAAAAAATGTTTTATTAGGGGTTGAAGTGGTACATATCCCTAGTGCCTACAAAGTTGATATTGATAATAAATATCAGGCATTGGTAAGTGCTATAAAGAAAAGAAAGCATTCTGGGTCTTCTTGGCGGTCCAGTGGCTAAAACTCTGTGCTTCCACTGCAGGAGGTACAGGTTTGATCCCTGGTCCAGAAACTAGGATCCTGCATGCCATGTGACCAAAATAAAAATAATTTTTTTTTTTTTTAAAGAAAGCATTCTAAGGAGATAGAGAATGATGGAGATGGAGATGGAGGTGGGCCATTTTTTTAAGTAGGGTGGTCAGGGAAGCCCTCTTTGAGGACATTAAATGAAGATTGAGTAAGGTGGGCTGATTGAGCAATGAGAACATTACAGAGTTAACGTGAAGGCTCTGAATCAGGAATTAGTTCAGTGTACAGAGGGACAGCAGAAAGGCTGTGAGTTTGTCCTCCCTGGAAATCACTGGTATAGGAAAGAAATATGAGAGGTAGGCTGGGAAATTAAGCTAAGGTAGTGAGAGGTCATTAAAGGATTTTAAATGGGGGAATTGAATGCACTGATACTTATTTTAGGAAGATCACTGGTTATTTGTGAGGAGAATGGATGGTGAAAGGAGCAATTAGGAGACCATTGCAGGCTGGAGATGATGGGGGCTGGGATGAGCCTGCGTGCATGCATGTGTGTGTGCTCAGTTGTGTCCAACTCTTTGCGACCCTATGGACTGTAGCCCGCCAGGCTCCTCTGTCCGTGGGATTTCCCAGGCAAGAATATTGGAGTTGGTTACCATTTCATCCTCCAGGGGATCTTCCCAAGCCAGGAATCGAACCCACGTCTCCTGCTTTGGCAGGCAGCTTCTTTACCACTGCGCCACCTGGGAAGCCTGGTATGAGCCTAGTGACTGTGAAGATAGAAGGGATAGATTTGAGATATATTTTTGGGCATAGAAGCAACAAAACTTGAATTGTTTTTCGACTACGAATCATTTGCAGTTTGATTTACTGCAAATCAAAGTAAATTTACTGCAAATTCATTTTGTATGAATGAATGAATTCATGCAATTCATTGGCTTTAAAACCATCCTCTGTCCTCATGCTGTTGCGCCTTTCAGGTGTTGGCATCATCCGAAGACTCCCATGAAGATGCAGGCCAGTGCCTTAGCATCTGGGGCTCTGCCTCTCCATCTGTTCCCTTTTTCCTCAGGCTGGTGGGGGAAAGAGAGCTCAAGTATCTTGTCCCACAGTCGTATAATTGGATTCTAGAGTTCTAATTTGCCATCTTAGGCCAAGTGCTTACTCCAGAACAGTTATGCCCGACCCCGCCACATTGAGTTATACTGGGGTTAAAATGCCTGTTCATGAACTTGTCATTGTGGGAAAGGGCATGGGATTAAAATAAGGGAGTAGATTTTAGAAGGGAGTCAGCTGCTTGTCCAGTACTTGGGGAAAGATGAGAGAGGAATTAAGCAAATTAAGCATGACTCCTGGGTTTCCTGGGTGGTGCTAGTGGTAAAGAACCTGCCTGCCAATGCAGGAGAGACGTAAGAGATGCAAGTTCGATCCCTGGGTCAGGAAGATCCCCTGGAGGAGGGATGACAACCCACTCCAGTATTCTTGCCTGGAGAATCTCACGGGCAGAGGAGCCTGGCGGGCTATGGTCCATAGGGTTGGACAAAGAGTTGGACACGACTGAAGCAACTGAGCACACACAGCATCCAGGTTTCTGGCTTATGCTGGATACAGATTGTGGTGCCATCAACTGGCTAGCTAGGCCTTGAGGATCAAGAGTTTTGTGGGCAATGTCAGTAGTTCTGTTTAGATATGTTTGAGATGTCTGCGAGAACTTTCTGGTGGAGATGTCAGTAAGCAGTTAGAAATATAGTGTTTGGGTCTGGAGCTGGAGGAGAGGTTGGGGTTGGTGATATAATCATCAGTCATTGGCATGGAATTGGTAATTAAAGCCAAGGTGCTGGATGGTAATACTTAAGGGAGTGAGTGTAGTGGGTCCAGAATTGAGCCTAAAGCCAGTCCAACATTTAGAGGACAGGTAGAGGGAAGATAGCACAGGAACTAAGAGCAGCTGGTCAGGTAGAATGAGAACCTGGAAACTATATATCATGCAAGCCAAGAGAACAATGTTTCAGGAAAGACGTGTTCAACTAGATCTGATATTGCCAAGAGGTACCATAAGATGAAGACTGGAACATGCATTTGGTTTTGTGTCTTCGAGGCTGTTTTGTTTACTTCATGTTAAGAAATTTTAAATTCATTTTTGTGCTCAGAGCCTGGGACATCAGACTGAGGCCCCAGTGGTTTTTCTCTGCTGAGGTTCGGGGTATCTGAAAGTCACATGCATTTCAGCTGACTAGGCACTCTGGTGGTTTTTTTTTTTTTTTTAAACCTTTGTATTAAAGGAACTTTTCAAACACAAAAGAGAATAGTTTAGTCAGTTTCTTTGTACCCATTGTACAGAAAGTGAAAGTCTCTCAGTTGTGTCCAACTCTTTGCAACCCCATGGACTATACAGTCCATGGAATTCTCCAGGCCAGAGTACTGGAGTGGGTAGCCTTTCCCTTCTCCAGGGGATCTTCCCAACCCAGGGATCGAACCCAGGTCTCCCACATTATAGACGGATTCTTTACCAGCTGAGCCACAAGGGGTGTGAAAAACACATTTTTCCTTTTTTTTTTTTTAAAAAAAAATGCTTATTTGGCTGTTGGGTCTTAATTGTGTCACGTGGGATCTTTCATTGTGGTGCACAGACTCCCTAGTTGTGGCACACTGGCTTAGTTGCCCCAAGACATGTGGGATCTTAGTTCCCTGACCAGGGATGGAATCCGTGATCCCTGCATTGCAAAAGCAGATTCTTAATCACTTACTTTGTCTAGTAATCTTTGTAGTAGGAGCTGTTGGAGATGTGTGACACTGAGGCAAGTACTGGATATTGACTTATGATTTAGGGGCTCATCGGATGAATCCAGTAGCTTGTCCTGGTTCCATTTTCTTCCTAAGGTCTAGGGAGTACATTTGAGCCCAGTTTTGAGATTGCAAATATATTTCTCATCTTACTAACTCTTTTATTTCTTACTTAACTCTTATTATTTTTTATTAACTTATTTCCCATCTTATTAACTCTTGGTAATATTTGATAAACTTTCTTCTTTGCATGAGCCTTGTTCTAATAATGAAGAAACTTAAAATTACTTTGTCCCCCAGTAAGGATGGACTCATTTTTTTCTTAAATACTAATAGAGCTGCCTGACAATCTGATGATAAGAGGACCTATTGGATTCTAGCAGGGATTCTGATTTTTGGTGTTTGACTCTGGAGGACAGTAGAAAACAAGTGGTATTATTAGAACAGAACTGTGGGCAGAGCCTCCCAAGAAACAGGTGATTTTTTGAGCTCTGGGAGTCTCTGTCCTGAATTAAATAATGTCTTCTGATGATGACTGGTACTAGATTAGACTTGTATGCTTGTTCTTTTAGTAAACAGATGTGTTTACTCCAGAGGGAGGCTTTAACAGGGAAGGTGAAGAAAGGATAATACCTGTTTGTTCTGTGTCATCCAAACTCTTGGTTTAATGTGTGGGAGTAGCAGTTTTGAGGAGGTTGGGACCTAAACTAACAGTGTCCGTCTGGATTAGAAAGCCTTGTATTCAGGTAGGCTTCTTCTTATTTTTCTGACCTCCTTCTCAGACATACCTGTTTTTTTTTTTTAATACCCTGTATCACTTTTTTTTATTATTTATTTGGCCACAAATGACAGAAAACCCAGAATAACAGTAGTTTACCAAGATAGAATTGCCCTTATTTCTCATGTAATAAGCAGTCCAGCATCCATACAACTTTGTTCTTGCTACATAGTTGTCCTCTGTAGGTAGTTTTTCCTGATGGTCTCCTCTTCTTATCTGGTTGCTTAGACATTGGTAATAGATGGTTTTCACCTCATAGGGCAAGATGGTTGCTGCAGCTCCACCTAGCCTTTCCACAATTCAGTCAGCATGGAGGAAAAAAGGTGTAATTGCTCACAACACTTCTGCTAATGTCTCATTGACCAGAATTGGAAAATATACTCTTGGTTCTAAGCCCAGCTAAAAATCAGGGCTTCTGTTCTAAGAAAGAAGGGGAGCTCAACAGTGGGACAATGGACTGCAACCCTATAATGCCTCATATGGTGCTTTTAAGAGTATGGAAGATGTTGAAATGCTACATGTTGCCCAGCTCTGTAAATCTAGTAAACCCAGGATCCTCTCTGAATGATTGACTGTGGCTACTTAGGCACATGTGATAAAACTTAGTGTCTTCTCTGTACGCACCATGCCAGATGTTGGGAGGAAGTCAGCATATCCCCCTTTCCCCCACCGAGATTGTGTCTGCAGGAGGAGACCATACAGTGTGGAGTGCTTTCTTGAGGGAGGACGGGGACCACTGGGACACAGGGCAGCTGGGAACGGTTTGGAGATCTGTTAGCTAAGATCTGAAGTAAATTATAATTGGCCAGAGGAGAGATGAGTTTCTAAAGAGGGCAATCTGCATAGACTGTTCTAGGAAGGAACAGAATGAGCAAAGAGCCTAAAGTAAGAAAGTACAGGCTGTTCTAGGAACTGACTGTAGGTCAGAATGGCTGAGAGACAGTAGGCTGGAAGGGTAGGCAAGACTCTGATCCCAAAGGGGCTTGTAGATCATTTAAAAAGTTGAGATCTAGCCTTTAGATGGCAAGAGGAGGAAGAATCACCTCTGTTTAGCCTAGGGAGCTCCAGGAGGAGTACTGGACAAGGAGTGATGCAGTCAGGTTTTCTTTCCAGAAAGACCTTCCTGGTGCAATGTGAAGAGTAGAGTGGAGGTAGGAATGGACTCAGGGCTGGAGATAAAGTGGCTAGTTGGGCTGTTGCAGTTATCTGGAGGGGACAGTGTTGGCTTAGTAGTTCCAGAGGCAGTGGGAACAGGTTCAGTTCAGTTCAGTTTTCCGACTCTTTGCGACCTCATGGACTGCAGCACGCCAGGCCTCCCTGCCCATCACCAACTCTCGGAGCTTACTCAAATTCATGTCCATTGAGTCAGTGATGCCATCCAACCATCTCATCCTCTGTTGTCCCCTTCTCCTCCTACCTTCAATCTTTCCCAGTATCAGGGTCTTTTCAACTGAATCAGTTCTTTGCATCAGGTGGCCAGAGTATTGGAGTTTCAGCTTCAGCATCAGTTTTTCCAGTGAATATTCAGGACTGATTTCCTTTAGGATGGACTGGTTGGATCTCCTTGTAGTCCAAGGGACTCTCAAGAGTCTGTTTCAGAGGTAGTGATCACAGACCAGGTGATAAGAGCCGAGGGAGGAAGCACGAAGGGTGATTGGCCTCCTTTTCACTTGAGTATTCAGGGGAAAGGGAATGAATTTGGTTTGAGCACCTAGAGAATTTTAGGTATCTGTGGGACATCCAAGGGGGAACGTCAAGTATGATTGGATATGTGGGTCTGAAGCTCAAGAAGAGGCTGTTGGAGGCATCAGAGTGAATGAGATTACTCAGGAGAGTGTGTAGTAGAACAGAGGGAGCACCCAGCACGGAACCTCTTGGAGCCCCTCAATTCAAAGGGCAAGCTGAAGAAGAGGAAGCTGCCAAGGAGAAACTGGCTCAGGAAGGCCTGACTAGATAGGTAGGTGGGAAACCAGGAGGATGTGCTGCTTGAAAACCAAGAGAGGAGTATTTCTCAATAATAACATCAAAAGTTGCTGCAAGGCCTTGCTGGCAGCAGAGAACTGGGAATGCCCAGGGATGAAGGTGGCTTGGTGTGGCCCGAGGAATGAAGGTCGGTTAAGGGTGAAGGTCAGTCAAGGGCAAGGGATGGGGTGTTCAAAACTCTTCCTAAAGGTTCACCAGTGAAGTGGAGAAAAAAGTGCTTTCTTTGGATGAGCCTGCTTAAGTGGTGTAATATGAGGGCCTGGGTGAGGGGGAGGCTGGAGGACAGAGGGGAGGGAGGGGAGATCAATGGGGCAAGATGCTGAGGAGGGGACAGGATGGGGGATAGCAGCATGTGGGCTGTTCCCACTGTGGCTCTCCTGGAAACAGTTGTCTTCCCACAGGAACCCTCTCTAGGCCCAAGACTGGCAGTGGTAGATTCTCTGCAAAGAGCCCTGTGGCTCCTTGGAAATAGTATTGTCTGGAGATAAAGTGGTTCAGAGGCAGAGTTGGGTTTTAAAAGCCGAAATTTCTGCACATGCATCTTTCCATGTCCTCTCTCTGGAGCTCTTTGGTGTGGAGAGCAGTTACCCATGGAGGTACTTTAAGGAAGCAGTCCATCTGGGGTAATTGAATGCATTTTCTGTGGATCACATTACTGATATGAGGCTTTTGAAGGCAGGGTGTGGACATTTGGGGGATGATTCTAAACTTTCAGAGCTGGGCTTTGTTCAGACAACTGAATTTGTCAGATGAGGTGAGCATTAGAAAAAGCTAGAAATATCTTCTTTGCTGTTCCAAACACCATGCACATGCACACATACACTTTTTTCTCCCTCCAATAGGAACTCAGATGAAAGCTTACTTGGCTTTTTTCAGTGACAGGGACACAGAGGTCTCCTACACTCATTAGGGATAAACCTGTCTCTGATAATTTCTTTCCTGGAAGTGTGTGTGTAAGTGGGGGAGTTGATTGCCCTGGTATCTGGCCACACGGCTTGGTTAAGAGGATGGCAGGTGGGACTTCCTTGGTGGTCCAGTAGTTAAGAATCTGCCTTCCAGTGCAAGGGACGCAGGTTCGACCGCTGGTTGGGGAACTGAGATCCCACATACTGTGGAGCACCTAAGCCGGCGTGCGGCAACCAGAGAAGCCCTGTGCTCTACGGTGGAGACCCAGCACATCCAAAAAAGCAAAAAAGATGGCTGGCATGATACTTAATAGAAAGATTAGGCTCAGCCTGCTGATTTTCCTCAAACACAAGATTTGTAATTTACACCTAAAGCAGTGGGAAAAATAGTTTATGAAAGGTGTGAAGACACTCAGTAAATGAAACTTACAAATTTTAATGTAGTTTAGTATGCTCTAAACTGCTAGGGTTCTCTCCTGGGTTTCCTACCTAGATTATAGCAGAGAAAATGAGTCCTACAGATGCTATACCGGGCCAAGCCAGGTCCCTTCTCAGGCCAGGAAGCCTGGCCTTGAGCACAGGGACCTCCCTCCTCCCCTTATTACGGGGCCCTGGCCCTCCCTCACTGGCATCTCTTGCTTCTGTGGAAGGAAGGCTTCTGTGCTCTCTGAGCCCTGGTTCATTGGTGTCTGGGCAGTTGTGGGAGGTAGAAGGGACCTGGAAGGCTGGTAGGGGAAGCTTTTTATGCACGAGTTCCTCTAAAAATGTTAGCAGGTCTTATCTGAACCCTTGGTACACCATGTGTCTTATCACCAGGCTCTCCATGTGTCTATCATATCACCCAAGTGTTTCTACCTTATAGTCTAAGTGAACCAGAAGGAAGGAGGCCTCAGAGTAACTTTTTTTTCCTTCTCCTTTTAAAGCAATGCTCTTGTTTCCTGTTTACACCAGCACCACAGCCCACTTGGGAAATGGCTGCAGGACTGTGGGAGGATGGGCAGTGACTGAGATAGAATCTGAGAGATAGGGTCTGCTCTATTCAACCTCTGATCTGGCTCCTTGGCTGAAAAGAAAGGGAGGAGGAGGGGATGCCTGGGAGCTGAGCTGAGCTTGCAGCAGCTTGAGCTTGAGTTTGAGCTTGCACCTTTCCCCGCTACCGGGTGCTGGTCCCAGAGTTCCTGAGCTGGATTCTTAGACTGTCAGCTAGCAGAGAGAGGGGATGAGAGTGGGCACTGGTCTGGCTTTGTTACAAGGGTTGCTGCCGAGGCAGGGGCCTGTCAGACCTGGCACGTGAACTGGAGATCTGAGCTGATTTTGTCATATGCTTAGTGCAGTCCAGACACTGTGGTCCATGGTAGGTTAAGATGAATTAATTAGTGTATTAGTCCAGTAAATCTTTGGGTTCGTACTGTGTCCCAGGCACAGCTTAGTGTGGTGGGAATCAAGAATTCCAGGGTCACTGACCCACCACTGTGTCTGACGTGTATGTGATGTTTTTACCACATTCCCCAGCTGGCAAAGCCTCAGTTATATACATGTTTTGATAGGTTCCTCATAAAGCAGGCACAGGAAAGAAAAGATGAACGAGGTAAACAGAAGTAAGTTCTAATGTTTCCTTCCACACCTCGGTGAACTGTGCTGCACACATCCCGTGTCAGGAAGTGTTGGTAGGTACTGCTGCCTGTGTTTCAGACTTCCACCTTTATGGGAACTTTGAGAAGTGGATCATTTCTGAGTTGGGGCCACCTGTTGGAATGGAAGACAGGAAAGAGGAAGCAAGGCAGGCAGATGCTGAGTTCACCGAATTGATTAGCACATGGGCCCTAGCAAGACTTGATAAGCACTGCTCTTTCTCCACTCCACCGTCCTTGGGAGGGATGCCCAGGTTGCCTGGGATGGGTGTTTAAGGTTCTTGGGCTCCTGAGCTGTGTGCCATGGTCAGCGTACTGGAGAATGGGGGTAGGATGGAATTCAGCAGGTCCCTGTTGCTCTTCAGTCCCTTTGTAGTTTTAATAGACTTTCACTGGTGTTGCATTTGATCATTCCAGCAACCATGTGAGGTAGGGGGCGCTTTCCTCAGGGGGAAGACCAGGGACTGGAGGCCTGTGCTGAGTGTAATGAACACCAGGGCTGGGAATTGACTGGCTGCCTCTGCCTCCTGCAGAACGTCTTTCTTGGCATCTGCCTGTCTTTCCATCCCCTGGAGGAGCAAAGCAGTGAAACGCCTGACATCTCTGATTCTTGGTCCTCACGTGTGCCACTTTCTCCTGGGCAAAACCTTGGGCTCCAGGTTTTTGACTCCTCCTGGGTCCACGACAGAAGCTGCTGCCAGCATTCCTCCTCACTGAGGCAAAGCAGCCCAAGTGGAAGGCCCTGCCCCCACACAGGGAGTAGCCGGAACAGCGCAGGGTTTCCAGGTTCTCCGAGGCTTCTGTTCCTTCGTCTGCTCTCTTGGCAGCCACACCTGGAGCCCTGAGAGTTGGCTGACTTGCCTCACCCTGATCCATGTCTTCCCAGGTTGTGCCCTCTCCTCCTGCACAGGGGTTTGCCCTTCTGCCTTTTTCGACTCAGTTTCAGCTTGTGAGAGAGAGGTTATCTGTGTAGGTGTTTGTCTCCTTCTCCAAGGACACCTCCAGCGAAGGGCTCTGAGGATTTTATTCAGTGGCCTGGGCTGAGGCCCAGGACCCTGGCGTTACTTTTTAAAAGTGAAGTCGCTCAGTCGTGTCCGACTCATTGCGAGCCCATGGACTGTAGCCTACCAGGCTCCTCTTACCGTGGGATTTTCCAGGCAAGGGTGCTGGAGTGGGTTGCCATTTCCTTCTCCAGGGGATCTTCCCAACTAAGGGATTGAACCTGGGTCTCCCACATTGCAGACAGACGCTTTACCATCTGAGCCACCAGGGAAGCCCTTACTTGCTTAAAGGCAGGTGACAACTGGAAAGTTAATCTCCTTTAGGCTTATTTCTTTAGTTTACTTCATTTCTTGGTTCATCCCAGGCCTGATGTCTTGACAATAACACAGTCACTGTCTTTGTGACATTTCTCTATGTCCTTTTACTGCTTTCTGCTTCAGGATACCTCTCTTCACTGCACCTCTTCCTAGTAAGGAAGGAGAGGAGTCAGATACGGCGTTATTTGGGCTGACGTTTGTAAAAGGGTCTGCAAGGTCCAGAGACTTAGTACCAAGCCAGAGCTCCCTGCCCCTCCCCTGCAGGGGCTCTGCCAGGGTTTCTTCCTGCCCTTCCTAGCTTGGGGAACGAGCAGCCTTTGTGAGTTTCCTTGACAACAAGATGAATAAGTTAAAAATAGCTGGTGCTAGAGCTCCTGTGTGTGTGTGTGCGCGCGCACATGCATTCGCAAGCGTTTGCGCCTACATACATACCCTCTCGCCTGCTGTTGTTAACTCGGTCCCTGTGGCTTCTACATACTGGCGGAGAACATCTGTGGGAGGCCTTGGTGGGGCCCTGTTACTCGCTCTTTGCAATTCTTTGGTTTAGAGGTCAGATCTAGATAATCCCATAGCATCGTTACCTCATATCCCTGATGGTCGCTGATGGGAAAAGGATGATAATGTTAGCCTGCAGCATGGAAATCTGTTCTGAATGCCTCCGTCTTCACTAAGTGCTGCTGGAGAGAAAGAATCTCAGTTACACTTAGGGGCATTGCTGCATTTCAGAACCTTGTGGGGCAGTGGACTAGGACACAGCTCTGGGTGTGTGTCTGGGTATGTTTTTCTGGAGAACCCCTGCACAGACGGGGCGGGTCCTTTCTGGTCTCCTTTTATTAGGTAAGGAAGTGAAGTACAGCGCTTGGGTGACTTGTCCGCTGGCTCAGCCTGGTGGAGGAAGGAGCAGTGACCGCAGCAGCAGCAGCCGTGGCTCGTTCCCTCAGGTGCTACTGATGAGGACACCTCCATAATGTTGTTTTGTTTTGTTTTTTTAAATTGAAGTATGGTTGATTTACAGTGTTATGTTAATTTCTGCTGTACAGCAGAGTGACTCCCTAAGTTCTTTACCAAAGCCCCCTGTTTCTGTATCAGCAATCCTGTAGTGGTTAAGCCTTCTGTTTTGCGGTGTTATCTCAGTTGTAAGTTAATTTAGAAACAGCTGTCTCTATGAGAGGAGGGCTGCTTTACCATAGCTGGAAAAAATTCCTCTCTTTCTCCACCATCTTCCATGTATTTGTCAGCATCTGTGTGCCAGGCATGAGGATATCTTGTCTTTAGGGGCCTTATGGTCAGTTGGGGCAGCAGACAATTACAAAATCTCCCACCAACACCCCATTGTGGCCAGTGCTGAGCAAGAGGGAAGAGGTCTGATTGTAGGTGAGAGGAGGACTGAGGTGGGTTGTTAGGGTTTAGAGGAGACTGGGGGAACATGTCAGTGATACAAAGTACTTAAATTTGGAACATATTTAAAAACTCCTACACATAAAAAAAAGCAAGGAAACCCAGTAGAAAACTGACCAGTGACTTGACAGGCACTTCACAAAAGAAGACATCAAAATGGCCAAGAAATGTGTGAAGTGGTGCTCAATTTCATCTATTTATTAGTCAATAAGGAAATTCAAATTGTTCAATTTGAAAAAAAGATACAACTTTTTGTTTGTTCGTGTATGTAATGAAATCTTTGATGATTTGGTGAAACATCCTGTTGCCATTACCAGTTTACTTTGTTTCTGAATCACTTAACTGAAGAATAAAATGGATTCTGAGATGCTTAAATAAAAGGAAATGTAGTGGAATGAACACATTACAGTCAGAGACCAGTTATAGGAGATTTGGGGCCAACTATTGAATTTCTCAGAGCCCCTGTTTCCTCGTTTATAAACAGTGATCTTTCTATCTGCCTTTCCTTCCTTCCTTGAACATTACTGCTCAAATGTTCACAGGTACGGGAAATACTCTCGAAATTCTGAAGGGCTACTCAAATACTATGTAGTATCATGGCTTTGATTTCAAGTGATTTAATTTCTCCTGCACCTCTTCTCATGGCATCTATTCTAAATTCCCCTAAGAAATAAAAGCTTGGTACTTTGGATGGAGGACCTGTTGCTGGCATGCTCTGGCCCATTCATACAGGCCGAGGAGCAGTGTGAGTTCCTGCAGGCATTTCCTTACATGACTGTGACCTGGTGGCAACTCTGTGAGTGACATTGAAGTGTCTGCTGACACCCAGGCCTGGTGGCAGGGGGAGGGCAGTGGCACACACCAGTCCTGGTGAAGTGTTGACTAGAGTTAGTGGTCCCATAGGGCTTCCGCACCTGACTGGGGCTGGCCTCCTCACGTGGTGGTTGGTCTTGTGAAGCCTGGAAGTAACACCATGGGTTTTCGGGAGCTCTGTTGCAGGGGACAGTAGCCTGCACACCCAGCTTCCCTCGAGAGAGCCTGTCCAGAGTCACTAGTTGTCCTGTGGCTCTAAGAGTCCACAGTTTACTGTGGTATTGTGGCAGAGCAGGGGCTATTCCCTGTGTGACTTAGGTGTTGGTGGAGAGGCCTTTTCAAAGGTAGATGGGTCCTTTTGGATGTTTACACCCAGTATCCTACCCAGCGCTTTTGATCTTTTCCTCTTCTGTTTTTCTGCTGTGCAGGAGTCAGAGTCAGAAGCAAAGGTAGATGGAGAGACTGCATCGGACAGTGAAAGCAGAGTGGAAGCTGTTTCCCTACCACCCTCTGCAGATGATACCCCAGAGGTTCTCAACAGGGCGCTTTCCAGCTTGTCTTCAAGGTAGCTTGGCTTACTCATGCAAATGCTTGCCGAGAGCTCTGGGTCTCCAAGTGTCATGGAAGACCTGAAGCCCTTAGAGAGCCCACAGTCTTGTAGCAGGAGCCCACATCTGTTAAAGTATGAGGCCCAGACCTGCCACTTCATTGGTTATAGTCTCCCCTGCCTCTGCTTAAGGCTCCACTGAGTGTCATCGAGTACTCAGCAGTGACTACAAGCACAACCTGAGTGGATCTGGCCCTTGAAGGATACCCTAGGCTGGCTGGGAGGTACTGTCCAAGGAGCAGGAATACATGGACATAGGAGTAATCACTGGTAGAACACATGAAGATAAATGGTCCTTGGGGTTTGTGACTAATGGGCAGGCTGCTTTCCACTGAGGAGCCTAAATCTCTAGTTCAGAGTTCAGTTTTCCTTCTCCCCACACGTCTGTTTTGTACAGTCCTTTAATTCTCCTGTAGGAATTAAGAAACATTTCAACTTTGGTGAATTCAGACTTAAAATTTTGGTCCCTTGAGATTCTGGTCCTTCTGATTCCAGCTGTGTGGGCAAACTCTAAGACCCCAAAACATTATATAAAAGTGTGCGTGGGCATGCCTCCCACACATTTGTCCATTTGAAAGGCTGTATTGTGCAGCAATTAGGATTACGGGTTCTGGAGCCAGATTGGCTCCCAGGGTTCAATTCCCAGCTTAAGCACTTCACAGGGTATCATCTGTACATCCACTTCCTCATCTGTAAAAGCTAGTAGTATTGAGGGTTAAATCAGTTAATACACATGAAAGTCCTTGTAGAAGTGCCAGGTGCATATGTGCCAGGTGTGATAGCTGTTATCACCACTGTGTTTGATACTGCTGTTACCATAGTGATGCAGGAGCAGAGAAATGTAGGATTCTGCTGCAGCAAAAGTGTTAATAGTTTTTTCTCAGAGATGCCCATAGAAGCCATCTAAATAGATACATAAGGGGGGGGGGGGCAGGCAGACATTATATTTCCCTTGGGATTTTTGCCTGCTTCCTTCATTAAAAAACAGGTTGGGTGTATTTTTATGCAAGCCTTGAGCACTTGCTGAGTTTAGTGTAGATAAGGTGATGGCTCTGATGAGGTGAGGTGACCTGCTTCTTCCAGCATATAGCTACTGCCTCTGTCAAGATGAAAGACGTACTCCTGGAAAGCATTGACCTCAGAGCCCTCTTCTCCCAGAAAAGAACCACCCACCTTGAGCTTGTGCTTCAGTTCTTTCGGGCTCCTAACATGTTTTCTCCTTCCCTTCCTCTCTAACTTAGATGGAAGAACTGGTGGGTGAGAGGCATCCTGACCTTGGCGATGATTGCATTTTTCTTCATTATCATTTACTTGGGACCAATGGTTTTAATGATGATTGTAAGTGCCATTTACTTGCTATTTTAGTTTTACCTTCAGTTTTCCCTGCATGTCTAGTCATTTTAAGTGCCAGGTGTTGGTTTGGTTCTGGGAATCACTTGAGGTCCTGGCTGCTCAGACCACATCCACCTTAGAATAGCTATGATTTCTCACCTTCCAGCAGCCAACTGGAGGGCCATTGGCATGGGCCAGTTGTAGGTGATTAAAGATCACTTTAAAATTTGATTTTAGTACTTCAGCTCTTTGGTCAAACTGGGAACCTGGCTATGATTCTGTGTGACTCTTGATTTTGGTTCTTGTTTTCCTGGGGCCTCCCTCCTAAGTTTGGGACTTTTGATACAAAATTCCAATCCACAGTACTTTGTTCTGAGTCTTCCCATTGTCATAGACACAGCATCAAATGACTATACAACTGATGACTTAGCAGAGCAGTTTGGGACTTTTCAAATATGTATTTTTATTCAGAGTCAAAAATGGAAGAGATTGAGTCCTGGGGGATTCTACAATAAAAAGTTAATCAGAGTTTCAGAAGCATGTATTTATTGTGAGAAATTGGATCTGCTCTGTGTGACATAAAGGGCCTCCCAACCCTGTTGAGTGATGTGAGAGAAAGGAGGGGCGCAGAAATCACTGGAGGACTGACATTGTTCTTAAATATAATGGTTTTTCTTGAAGGCCTATGACCTGTTGGTTTCTGTTTCCACAGATCATAAGAACTGAGGAGATAGCAAGTGTTTTAATTCTTTTGTGTCCTGCAGGTGATGTGTGTTCAGATTAAGTGTTTCCACGAGATTATCACTATTGGCTACAATGTGTACCACTCCTATGACCTGCCCTGGTTCAGAACCCTCAGCTGGTAAGCTCTCTAGCCCCACAGAGACCTTTAACTGGTTTGGACAAAGGTTTTGTGGTAGGTAGTTACAGTCGTGGTTGGAGGGAGGGGTTGATGGCCATGGACCTTCACAGCACCTTTGAGACCAAAGTATTGCCTAGGCCAGACTGAGTGGCTGGCTTGGAAGGAGTGGTTCTTCCTTAGAAGAATCCAGACCAGCTGCATCTGTGACCATATTTGCATCAATATTTGGATTCCTTAGACTGTACAATGGCCCCCGTTTTCTAGATCAGTACATTTTTCATGCTCTGGTATCCCAGCATCCCACAAGTCATCTGGGAGTTGTCAACGCTGGTGTTGCTGTTTCTGGAACTTGGCTTGCTCATCCTTAAAACAGATAGTAGTGACCTAGTCAGTGCTTTTCAACCTGTGGTTTTGGAGTCCTAGTTCCTTGGAGGTTCCTTGGGTGCCAGTGGGCAGGAGTGACACTGAATGCAAGGGATCTGGGCTCCCCAGAGGAGCTCAGTTTTCTCCTCCTAAGAAAGGGCTTGGATGTCCTTAGGTTTTTTTTCTTTTTTTTTGCCTGTGTTACGTGGCATGTAGGATCTTAGTTCCCTGCCTAGGAATTGAACCTGGGTCTGGCCAGTGAGAGCAAGTCCTAACCATTGGCCTGCCAAAGAATTCTGGGCTTGTCTGTCTTGAAGCCAAAACAAAACCTGTAGTGCAGATGATGTCCAAGACACCTTCCTGATCTGAAACCTTTGCTGTATTGACCACACTCTTCCGAGGTGGTGACGTGTGAACAGAGCATTGTGAAGTTCTGAGAAGACTTAGGGCAGATACACACTCCTCTCACTCTGCTGCGCTGGGTCTTGGGCATTGATTTCATAACTTACCAGGCCAGAGAGTAGTGTTTTGGGCCCCAGCCACTTGGTTATGGCCAAGGGAGCTGACATGCTCATACTTGGGCTGGACACATCCTTCTCAGAGATGCTTCCTTGTCACCCAGCAGCATAAGCTGCCTTGCAGTCACCACAGGGCCTGTGCCTGCCCCCTGGGTTAAGATGTAGGTTTCTCTTGTGGGTCTCCTATAGCTAGAAAGCAATGTTATGAATTTTATTAACATATTCAGGATGTTTGACCCCTGACTGTGGTCACTGTTCAAGGGAAGTGTTTTTCATGTAAACAAAGCTTGTTTGGGAGTTCTTGAACTTCCACAATTAAAAAAAAAAATGGAAGAGATAAGAGAAGCTCTCCCCTTTCTTTGATGTCTGGATATTTATTGAGTGTTTAGAGTTGGGTTGCTCATTCTCATACTCAGAAACACTAGTGAGGCTGCACATGTATATGGACCATGGCCTCTCCCTCCTTGGAGCTCCCTCTAGTTGAGGAGAGGTTATAAACAAGTGACGAATTAATGCTAGTGAAAGATTTGTGTGTCAGAGCCGGGCATCAGAGAGGAAGACAGTCTGAGATGAAGCATAATAATTAATTGCTTAGTGAAAAGAGCAAGTATTTTGCACTATAGAAATAAAGGCAGGGGAGGCAGATACCACATTCGATCATGCAGGGTTTTATGAAGACAGTGGTATTTGAGCAATGAGTGATAAAGTGGGTAAGTGAAGAGGATGTTCCAGGCAGGGAGAAGAAAGGAACCACACAGACAGACAGAAAGTCAGAGAAATTTCGTTTTGATAAGCATGCAGAGTTCCTAACAGGAAGAATGGAATGAGGTACCTTTCTGGGGGTTGTCTTACAGATTGAGTGTTGTTAGACCTGGCAGTGCTATAGAAGGGGCACAAACTGGGTCCCAAGTTTGTGATAAATGGAGAGTGAATGAAAGCCACAAATTTCTAGATAAATACCTCACCTACAGGGTCACCAGAGGACAGGGATCTGTGGTCTGCTTGTCCTGCTGTGGGCTGCCTGGGGCATTCTTAAGTGTTGGGCGGACTGCTGCTCTGGTCCTGACAGCCTTGCTGTAAGGGAGGGGCCACATGTGCTCCCTTTGGCAGTGATCTGTCTTCTTTAACAGGTACTTTCTGCTGTGTGTAAATTATTTCTTCTATGGCGAAACAGTGACAGATTACTTCTTCACTCTGGTCCAGAGAGAGGAGCCTCTGCGGATTCTCAGTAAATACCACCGGTTCATTTCCTTTACTCTCTATCTAACAGGTATGTGTTAAGTGGCTTGCCAGTTGTTGCGTATGTCTTGTTTTTGCATATCTGCTGAGTTGGAGTTGGGACATTTCTTGCTTCATATGAAGTTTTGATGACTTAACTCTGACCACACAGGGAAGCAGAACTAAGGACTCTGCCTTCCATGAGCTGGAGGAGCTCTTTACTAAGAGAAATGAGGCTGAGGGGCTTGTGTGGTTGTGGGGGCTGTAGTCTGTGCCACCTGTCCATGTGTTTCAGCCTCTGTTGAAGGACCCCATAGCATTGTTGTGTCCTGACTCTCTTGTTGGCAGAGATTCTGCAGTGTGACCAGAACAAAACCATCCAGAAACTTGTATTTAAAAAAGGACTTTTCATTGACATAAACATACTATTGTATATAAAACAGATAACTAATAAGAACTTACTGTCTAGTACAGGGAACTCTGTAATAGCCTCTATGGGAAAAGGATCTAAAAGGTGGATGTATGTATATGTATAACTGATTCACTGACACCTGAAACTGACACAGTGTTGTAAATCAACTATATTCCAATAAAAATTAATTTTAAAAAAGGGACACTGTAGTGCATTAGAAATTTTATTGATTTGGATTTGAAAAGGCCTGTGACTTCAGAAGAGCCAGGAACTTACTTTGAGTCTCAGTTAGCTCTCCTGTAACCTAGAGCTAAAATGGCAGAGTTACTATGAGGATTTGACAAGCTATATTGAAATTTGACAAACGGTAAACTGCTCTGTCAGTCTAAACTCAGTTGAGACAGTACAGGAATTCAAATAATGCTAATGTTCTTCATGGTTACCCTGAAAACCAGTTTGAGGCATATGGGAAATTTGTTCTGACTTTGACCTAAATTTCAATTTGACCTATTTTTTCATCAACTTGATAGTGATACTTGGCTCTCTGAATGATACCTGGCTACTGAATATGAAGTCTACTGCTGAGATGTGTTGAGGATAGTCAGAAAGCATGCCTCAGCCTGGAAGCAGCCCCACAAAGGGAGGCCAGAGATCTAGAACAGTGATATGCTCTCTTCTGGGCAGGGCTTTTGAGGGACCCAGCACACTTGTGGGTAAAATCCGTTTTCTTGCTAGAGGTTTTAGTCATGTGGGTTAGTAGGAAAGCGATGCAAGGATGACCTTATTAGCCTTATACCATGTGGATCCCCATTCTGCCAGACCTGTTCTTTAGGATAGAGATTGGTTTCTTAAGGTCCAGATAATAATATTACAGGTTTTGGGGGCTATGGAGTCTCTCCTGCAGCTCCTTAGTTCTGCTCTTGTAGCACAAAAGAAACCCTGGATAACATGTAAACAAATAGTTATGGCTGTGTTCTCATACAAGTTTGTTTATAAAAACAGGCAGCTAACCTCGATGATGAGTCGTCATGCTAATAACTGAGCTACCAGCTAGTGCAGTGTTGCTGTGCTTTGGGTGCCAGTGAGTTTAACAACAACAACAAAATACTGGCAGCCGGCCTGACCATTATCAGCCCCTGTTCTAGAATCAAAACATTTCTATCTGGTGAACAGTATCCTAAGTTGAGTGTAATCTGTAAAATTTTAAAATATTGTCTTCCTTTGATTGTCTTGAAGTAGTCATTTTTCCCTTCTGACTGCTTATCTGTATAACTGATTTTATTCCCTAGAGCAGTGGATTTGTGCCCTGGTTAGCTGTTGCCAGGAAATTAGCAAAGGACCATATGACACAGCTAAAGGAAATGACTAGGACAAAGATAAATGTAGAATGTGATTCATTTTGCCCTTTCTCTTCCTTCCTTCTCAAACTAGGATTCTGCATGTTTGTGCTGAGTCTGGTCAAGAAGCATTATCGATTGCAGTTCTACATGGTAAGGGTAGTGTCAAAATGTGTCAGTGTCAAAACTCTTGATATAAGTGAAATTCTGTGGAAACTCCGCAGGCCTGTCATCCTTTCAGTGATAAATCAGAACTTTGGAATGTAGTCTGTTCTTGTGCATCTGAAACCTGGAGGGTGAAAGAGGCATCCCCTGTGAAGTTTGGTGGCTTCTTATCCACCTAGACCTAAGCACTGTTATATACCGTAAGCAGTCTCTCCCATCTGGATCTGAGTGTGTCCTCTAGGTAAGGCTCTAGGTGACACCTTAGACATAGAACATAGATATCCTCTCTGCTGTATTGTTGCCTCAACTTAAAAACACCCCCTCTCTGAGTGTCCTAATCTCTCAGTAAATACTAAGAAAACAAGAAGTACCCAGGCTTTTGGAGCATAAAAGGACTAACTAGTGGGCCACGTGCACCCTCTTTTTGTTGGGAACTGTAGCTGGGAAACATAGTTCTTCTCGAGGCCTGTTCTGTAGCTTATCATTTCCAATAAGACAGATAGAGAAGCAGATATCTTTCCTACCTGTTTCTCAACAATTTTCTGTTTGGTATTAGCTGTTATTTGAAGTTCCTTTCAAGGTAAACCGATAGGTAACATTTATCCTTTATCTTCTTTTGCAGTTTGGCTGGACCCATGTAACATTACTGATTGTTGTAACACAGTCACATCTTGTTATCCACAACCTATTTGAAGGAATGATCTGGTGAGTGATGTTAGTGAGGGGTATTTTTCCTTTTATTTGTGGGTGTTCTTATGTATAGGAGGACTGAGAAACCCCATTTGCTAAGTTGGCAGTTCTCACCTGAGCATATCAGCAGCACCTGCAGGCCTAGTTACAACACAGATTGCTGGGCCCCACTTTTGATTTTCTACCTTAGTAGCTATGGAGTGAAGCCTGAGAACTCCATTTCTAGTACATTCTCAGGTGATGCTGATGCTGCTGGTCAGGACCTACACTCTGAGAACCACTGTTCTAAACCAACAGCTATAGGGATATTTAAAGAGTCCAGGACTGTGTAACTGTACGGCAACAAATATGGAAATCTAGAAGAAACAAATCATTTCCTGGCAAGAGGACACCGAATAAAAGTCACAAAGAAGAAAACTTGAACAGATCAATAATTATAAAAGAGCTTTGAAAATTCCATAAGAATCTACACCTGGAAAAAATGAGCAGTAATAGCAGTTGCGTATTTATTTATTTACTTATGACTGCACACAGGCTTTCTCTAGTTTTGGCGAATCTTATGACCTGCCTTTTGAGAAACCTGTATGCTGGTCAGGAAGCAACAGTTAGAACTGGACATGGAACAACAGACTGGTTCCAAATAGGAAAAGGAGTACATCAAGGCTGTATATTGTCACCCTTCTTATTTAACTTATATGCAGAGTGCATAATGAGAAACGCTGGGCTGGAAGAAGCACAAGTTGGAATCAAGATTGCCGGGAGAAATATCAATAACCTTAGATATGCAGATGACACCACCCTTATGGCAGAAAGCTAAGAGGAGCTAAAAAGCCTCTTGATGAAAGTGAAAGAGGAGAGTGAAAAAGTTGGCTTAAAGCTCAACATTCAGAAAAATAAGATCATGGCATCTGGTCCCATCACCTCATGGGAAATAGATGGGAAGACAGTGGAAACAGTGTCAGACTTTATTTTTGGGGGCTGCAAAATCACTGCAGATGGTGACTGCAGCCATGAAATTAAAAGATGCTTACTCCTTGGAAGGAAAGTTATGACCAACCTAGATAGCATATTAAAAAGCAGAGACATTACTTTGCCAACAGAGGTCCATCTGGTCAAAGCTATGGTTTTTCCAGTGGTCATGCATGGATGTGAGAGTTGGACTGTGAAAAAAGCTGAGTGCCGAAGAATTGATGATTTTGAACTGTGGTGTTGGAGAAGACTCTTGAGAGTCCCTTGGACTGCAAGGAGATCCAATCAGTCCATCCTGAAGGAGATCAGTCCTGGGTGTTCACTGGAAGGATTGATGCTGAAGCTGAAACTCCAGTACTTTGGCCACCTCATGCGAAGAGTTGACTCATTGGAAAAGACCCTGGTGCTGGGAGGGATTGGGGGCAGGAGGAGAAGGGGACGACAGAGGATGAGATGGTTGGATGGCATCACCGACTTGATGGGCATGAATTTAAGTAAACTCCTGGAGTTTGTGATGGACAGGGAGGCCTGGCGAGCTGCGATTCATGGGGTCGCACATGACTGAGTCGAGTGCACAACTGAGTTGGACACGACTGAGCGACTGAACTGAACTGAACTGAACTGAAATGATCTAACCCTTAGTATTAAAGCTGATAAAAACACAGGGAGAAACAAGAATGATAAACTGATTTTTTTTTCATGATTTTAGTTTTACCATTCTAAATAAACTATAGCAAATAGAATCTGGCAATGTGTGAAAAGAATAATATACTTAGTAGATTTTATTCCACAAATGCAATGATTTCAGCAAGAAATCTATCACCATTAATAGTAATCAGTAGTTTGACTGAAGAAGCCATGCTTTTAATGAAAATGTGAAGACATATCCTAGTGTGTAGAGCCTCTTGATGAGGGTGAAAGAAGAGGGTGAAAAAGCTGGCTTAAAACTCAGTACTCAAGAAACTAAGATCATGGCATCTGGTCTCATCACTTCATGGCAAATAGATGGAGAAAAAATGGGGACAACGACAGACTTTAGTTTTTTGGTCTCCAAAATCACTGCAGACCGTGACCGCAGCCCTGAAATTAAAAGACACTTATTTCTTGGAAGAAAAGCTATGACAAACCTAGACAGCATATTAAAAAGCAGAGACATCACTTTGCCAACAAAGGTCTTATCTGATCAAAGCTATAGTTTTTCCAGTAGTCATGTATGGATGTGAGAGTTGGACCATGAAGAAGGCTGAGCACTGAAGAATTGATAACTTCTGAACTGTGGTGCTGGAGAAGACTGTTTTGAGAGTCCCTTGGACAGCAAGGAGATCAAACCAGATTTCCTAAAGGAAATTAACTCTGAGTATTCATTGGAAGGATGATGCTGAAGCTGAAGCTGAAGCTTGATGCTGAAGCCACTTGCTGCGAAGAGCCAACTCCTTAGAAAAGACCCTGAGTCTGGGAAAGATTGAGGACAGGAGGAGAAGAAGGTGACAGAGAATGAAATGGTTGGATGGCATCACCGACTCAATGGACATGAGTTTGAGCAAACTCCAGGAGATAGTGAAGAACAGGGAAGCCTAGCATGTTGCAGTCGCAAAGAGTTGGTCATGACTTAGCCACTGAACAACAACAGAGATACTAAAGTACTGTGATTAAAAAAAATAATAATAAAAAAAATTTTTTTTAAAGTACTGTGATTAAGATCCTGGACCATGCCTTTGTTTCCTGTTCTCAGAATGAAGATGCTGTCATACCTGCTGCCTGAGGAATAAATTAGTGAAAATATATAAAGAGCTTAGAATATGTAAAGACTAGCTCATCTAAATGTTAATATTGAGTTTTAAGCCAGTTTTTTCACTCTCCTCCTTCATCCTCATCAAGAGGTTCTTTAGAGCCTTAGGGCATTATCATGTTTAAAACAATGATAATGGCATACTGTGAAGGCATTATTATGTTTAAAACAATGGGAAGGCATATTCTTCCTCTCTTTCAGAGTGTTGTTAAGTAATTCCAAAGAGAGGCTTATGCTAAATTCTTATCTTTAGGGCTAGACATAGACTTTGTTCTAGAGTGAATCATATTAAAATCTCTAATTGGTTTTTAGATGGAACCTTCAAGACTTGATTATAGTTGTAGAGCAGAGAATATGTGGAAGCCTCAACAAAGTAAATAATATGGATAGTTTGGTGGATATAGGTGCTTTAAATCTCTCCCTTAACAAACAGGGAGTCAGAAAAATAAAGCCTGTAGTTGAGGGGCTAGGATTTATGTATATTATGTTCAACTATAGAGGAAATTTTAAAAATTTTAAGAAGTGACTGTCAGAGAATAGAGAGTGAGGAGAAGAGAGAGATGGTATAAGTGTGGAAACTGTCCCCCCCCCCCCCTTTTTTTTGTGGTAGGGATGATCAGACCACTAGCAGAAGGAGGCAGAGGAGAAATCTGGCTCTATGCACTTACGTATCAAATCTTGGTCTTGCTGTCTGTGTAGTCCTGGGGGGAAATTGGGATCATTACAGCTAGTAATAAACAGTAAAAAAAAAAAAAATCAATTATGAAATAGATAATAAATGTAACAGAATAATGGAGGTAACTACTAGAAGAAGAAGAGTCAGAAATGATTAAAAGTAGTTATTTTGGAGAATGGAGATAGGAATAGGGGAAACAAGGACAATTTTTAATTATTTTTTTCTGTATACTTAAAAATTTTATATTACTTTGTAGTGAAAAAGAACATGACATTTTATATAGAATACCACCTCCATTTATTCAGTAGTCATTCAGTAAACATTCGAATGCTGCTGTGTGCCAGGTGAAAGTGAAGTGAAGTCGCTCAGTCTGCTGCCAGGTACTCAGTAGCGTTTTTGTTCTTTTAAACTTATTCCTTAATGGGTAATAAGTACTGTTTGGTTATTTGGGTACGGAAATTTATGAATAGCATTGTTTTGTGGACTTTGGAGGTATCATCTTGGTAGAGTTGATTCTTACTTTGGTTTAATTTCCTAGGTTCATTGTCCCCATTTCTTGTGTGATCTGTAATGACATCATGGCCTATATGTTTGGCTTCTTCTTTGGTCGGACCCCACTCATCAAGGTAAACGGATCACCCTAACATGGACCATTACCGTGAAGCCGGGGTAGTGCTTTCAAGTAGATCAGCTTGGGAGACAGAAGAGATCTGCATGGCATGTACATCTTCATGTCATCCTGGATAAAGGCTAGTAATAAATTAGATTCAAGAGAAAAGCCAAAGGCCAAAGGAAGACTTAACAATTACTCACGTGGAAAAAAATAAAGAGCTGATAGAGAAAATATTTTATAGACTGTGTAGGTACACTTTTGGGGCTTTGATCTGAATTTGAATGTTGTCATTTAATTAGTTTACTGTTTTATAATTAAATTATTTGACCAATTGAAACAGAAAGGAAACTGAGGGCTGTCAGGCTATACAAGGAAACCAAGAATGGGGTATTTTAGTGGTTAATTGAATGAGGTTTTTTTTAATAGTAGAAAGACTTTAAATAATCATTATTCCCAAAGCCAGAGGTATCAAAATGCATTTTGTTAAGAACTTGCTCTCTGTCCACAGCTGTCCCCGAAGAAGACTTGGGAAGGCTTCATTGGAGGCTTCTTTGCTACTGTGGTCTTTGGCCTTCTGGTAGGTAGGGGCTCCCAGCTGGGTGAGGGTTAGGTAGAGGCCTCCCACCCACCTTCAGAGCCCATCCCGGGTTAATGAGCTTGTCTCCCAAGGCCAAGGACTCTGTCCTGCTGAAGGGTAACCTTGCCCTGTAGCAGGGCGTGAACATGGCACGGGCAGCATCAGCTGTCCTCTCTCTGCCAGTCTTGAGGCAGGGTCTTGGCGATAGAGGAGCAGAGGCCATGTACAACTTGCACTCCTCTCATGCTGAGGTCTGGTGACACTCAGGAGATGGCGTTCGTGTCCAGGCTTTTGCTACTTTGCCTGAGAGTAAGGGGTGAGGTGGGACATGCCATACTAACCCAGATTTTCTCCTGCGTGTGCCTTGCCTGGGGGGGAGTGACTTACCACCCCTTTCTAGAGCACCATTCCCTGCCTCTGACCTTCAAGCCTGTCTCTCCCCTTTTCAGAGCTGTCTAGCTATCCTTCAAGACTCACTCGCCTCTTTAGTGGTCTTCTGTTTCTTTCCTCCTGGTTGTCGCCCTCTCACTATACCACTCCCTTCACCACTTGTCATTTTGTATTAAGAGATCCTGAGAAAAATGAACCATAGGTCCTCCAAATAGGACAAAACTTCTTATAGTTTTTGCCCAGATACCTTTAGGTCTTTCCTGGATTTATTCAGGACCTGGTTGTTGGAGCAAATACATGTGAGGCCTCAGTAGGCCGTAAGTCTCTTTTTCATTTTTTTCCAGAATTCAGGTAAAATAACACATATGGTGACACATGAACCTCTGATTTAGTGCATATTTTGCAATTAGGGTGCTAGGTACTGTGAGGAGCATGGCCTAACCAGGTGCCTACTGCCCAGGCAAGATGGCTGGAACTTGTCTCCTTTGTCTGTCTGTTCTCATCCTCAGCTGTCCTATGTGATGTCCGGGTACAGATGTTTTGTCTGCCCTGTGGAGTACAACAATGATACCAACAGCTTCACTGTGGACTGTGAGCCCTCGGGCCTGTTTCGGCTGCAGGAATACAACATTCCTGGGGTGATCCAATCGATCATTGGATGGGTATGTGCCGCTCACATGGGGCGAATGATCCTCGGCTGGTTAGTGACTACAAAGAGAGCCCCCTCTCTACCACTGCCTTTCCCCCAAAACCTAGCTTCTTTTCTCCCCAAAGCTGTAAACCCCAGGATGGAAGAGAATTGCTTAAGTGAGTTCAGGGTGAGGACAGGAGGAGATGTTTCCTCCTACCTCAAATTATTAAGACCAGAGTTCTGAAAATGTGCTTTTGGTTCCTGGGGCACCCTGAGATGCTTTGAGGGTATCTGTGAGATCACAATTGTTTTCTTCATAACATAGTGAAATCATTTGCTTTTTCATTTTGTCATCATTTGCCATGGTGGTACAAAAGCAGTGGTGGGTAAGCCTGCTGACACCATAGCATGAGTGACGGCAGTGGTACCAAACTGGACTGTCATTGGATTCATTATGCCACACACTCACAAGAAGACCTACCCAGCTTATCTTAACAGTGTCTTTGATGGAATAGTAAAATTACTAATTTTATTAAGTCTTGACCCTTGACTATACATCTCCTAATATTCTGGTGCCAAAATGGAAAGTATACATAAAATACTTCTGCTGAATGCTGCAGGACAGTGCTTAACTAAAGGAAGAGTTTGTGTGCACCTGTTTGAGTTCTGAGCTGTACTGGTGGCTTTTTTATGGGGACATAAATTTTAATTGAAAAGAACTGAGAAACTATAGGCTTTCATATATGGGTTTTTGGCAGACATTTTTCTTAAAAAGAAATGAAGTGAGATTTGTCACTTCCAGAAAACAACTGACAGTAATTGTTACCAATAAAATTTGGTTTTCAAGTAAGAATTAGAATTTTGGAAAGTATATACCTGCCACGTAAGTTTGATAACTTCGTAATACTTAGAGGCTTTTCTCGTGGGATCTGTGGTGATTTTAACATATGACATTTTGACATTGTATGGCAAAATGTGTCTACATATGGCAGATTTATGTAACTCATTGAACCAGTATTTTTGAAATGGCCAATGCATGGTGTTACACAGTCATACGTGGATAAAATGATCTATTCAAAGTGCGATATAGACCAATGGATTTTAATGTGAGAGTACAAAAAAATTATTGATAGGATTTCAGATTTCACATTGCACCAATTTTTTAGAACCCTATCATTTGTCAAGTTTTGGTGTAGTATCAGAAAAGAATCCCTGTAATTATCTCAAAAGACTGCTAAAATAATCTTCCTTTTTTCAACAATGTATCCTTATAGGACTGGATTTTCTTCATATACTTCAAACAAAACATATTGCTGTAGTCTGAATGCATAATATATTAATGTCCTCTGTTAAGCAGTGTATTAGAGATCTAGCAGAAACAGAACTCCTAAACCAGTCTTTTTTCTAATTTTGGGGGGGAGATATAGTTTCATAAAGAGGTGGTTTTTTGTCTTTTTTTTTTTTTTTTTAATGGTAACAAGTAATAAGCCTGAGCTTGCAGGCGTCTGAACTGATTTCATTTATTCTTTTTAGAAAACAGTCCGGATGTACCCCTTCCAGATTCACAGCATTGCCCTCTCTACTTTTGCCTCGCTCATCGGCCCCTTTGGAGGGTTCTTCGCTAGTGGATTCAAACGAGCCTTTAAAATCAAAGTAGGAAAACGCTTTTTGTTCTCTCGTTGTCTCCTAGCCAGGCCCCTTCTCACCATCTTCTGCCTTCCTCCTCCTGTCTCACCTCATCAACTACCACCCCCTTCAAAATACCAGGCTGTGAACCCTGACTGTTAATGTGTGCTCTTCACCCATGCATGGAATTTAAGTAGGATAAAGGAAGATACATGATTTCTAAGAAAATTCTGTGGTTGGGTTTCAGTTTTATGATAATCTTTTATGTTAATCTTTCTTCAAAAGAGATATTTATAATTTAATAAGATTGTATACTATAGCTTCAGCACCTGAATCAATACTTTTCACTTTCTGTTGCCCTCAGCTGTTGAGTACAGTAGGTGGACACTGAGGTGTGACCATAGACAAGGCTTTGACTTGGATGAAGCCAGGCTTACCAATCCTTTCCTTCCTCTAACAGGACTTTGCCAATACCATTCCTGGCCATGGAGGCATCATGGATCGCTTTGACTGCCAGTATCTGATGGCCACCTTTGTCAATGTGTATATTGCTAGTTTTATCAGGTATAGTACTTTTCCTCTGAACTAAGTTGGCAGATTTTAGAGTTTCATCTACTTCTCAATTTGAGTGAAAAAAATCCCAAATATGAATGCAGTTTTCAGTTGCTATTAGTTATGGATTCTCTGAGGTCCCCTACCCTCCATTAGTAGAGAATCCAGGAAGGGAACAGCCACTAAGATAATCAGGCCCTTGAAGTTGCTTGGCCCCTGCTTTTCTCACTGTTGTTTCTTCATCCTCTTGCAGGGGCCCAAACCCAAGTAAGCTGGTTCAGCAATTCCTGACCTTGAGGCCAGATCAGCAGCTCCATATCTTCAACACGCTCAAGTCTCACCTGACCGACAAGGGGATGCTGACAGCTGCCACAGAGGACAAGTAGGGGCCACCCAGGGCCAGGAGAGCAGAAACAGGGCTGAGTGAGGGGCAGGGCTCCCAGGCAAGCCTAGCTGGACAAAGACAAGCTTCAACTCACTTTTTTTTTTTAACCAGTATTTCTATTTGTGGATTAAAGAAAAAAAATCTGTGTATACAGTCCATATGCTTATGATCTGGGTTGTGAGTAACCTATAGCTTTGAGTTGGAAAGAAGTCAATTTTTGTTTTTAAAACCAAAGCTTTTAACATCCTGGAAGACAGTGTTGCCCAGCTCTGGAGTGCCTGCTTGGGGCTTCTAGCTCCTAAGCTGGAGCTTCCATTTCTGGGCCTGATCAGAGTGGACACTCATCTGTGTTTGTCTAGTTTAGACCCCCCACCACCAACTGTCTTCGTAGCTGACCCCCAGCAGGGAAGAGGTGCACAGCTTGGATGTCTTTACTACTGGAGTGCTTTTCCTGGACTTCTCAATGATCCCTGCCTTGGAGCTACAGGAGGGTTGCCTTCTGAGGGAAGAAGGATGAAGGCTTATTAATCAGATAAGCATTCTGTTCACGAAATCCTGTGGACTATGAGCTCTGCTTTTTGATATGGATTCACCTCACTTCATCATAGACTGAAGCAGTTTTCAGTTTTAATTTTTTTCAAAAAGCATGAAAAGTTATAATAGTCTGGAAAAAAGCCACACTGTTCTATTTCAAGTGTATGCAGTAGGATGTACTGTAACGAGGTCTTTTCCCACAGGGTTTAGGCTCAAGTGGCTCCTATAGGGCAGTCGGCTAACTGGGTCTTTTCAGGGATGATGCTGTTCACATTTGTGCTATAGACTTGTTGCTGCTGAATCCTTTCTGGGGGCTTCCTCATGAGGCAGGGAGCAGAGGGCTTCTCGTTCACACACCCATGCCCTTGACCTGGCTGACCACCCATGTAGCTGCTGTGTTGTATATATTAATATATATATATGTATATATATATATTACTCTTAAGGCAAGTGTATATCTGTGTGTGTGCTTTAAAAATCACTTATTTCTTACAGTGATTTCAGTTGTACCATGACTTCTTCACTGAAACCACAAAGTCCTGCTTACAACTCTGCATAACCCAATCCAGAGGTTTGAAGCTTCTGAAGGTTAAATGCACACTTGTATAATGTGACCAGTTTAAATGTAGTTTGTATTTTACAGGGGGACCTTTTTCTTTTTAAATTGTGATATATTTATTTTTTCCTTTTAATTAGAAGAGTGAGGTTGACTTTTGGAATATACATTCTTTGTCAGGATAATAAGCAAGGGGTAGAGAAGAGATAGCTTGGTGCCCGAATGTGTGTCATTATTCTGTGCCATGGTGGTTCTCATTGCCAAACGGGGGTGTAACAGCTTGTTTCAGCACCTTGGGCTGGAGCTGCTTTTCTTTGTTTGTGTTTATCTAAACCTTACTGTATCTGTGGACGCTCGCAGCCCAGCCCAAATCACTGAAGTGTCCAGCACAGGCCAGACCCCTCTTGATGTCTCTGTTCACAATCACTGTGTGACCTTCTACATACAGCAGCTTCTTTCTTCTGAACTTTTATTTCCGTTTCAGTAAATGGCTTTTCTTTTTTAAGTCTAAGGCCCCCTTAAAAACAGAATGTGTTTTCAGTGCTGGCCATGTGACACTGGACAGAACACACCATTCTGTGGGTTCTCATTTTCTGAGCTGTCTTCTAATTTCCATATTCCATGATTCTGGCTGAGCAGGTATACGTATCAGAGGCTGCTTACAGGTGTTGAGTCATGTCCTGGGCATGCAAAAATTAAGTGCTTACAGGGCTTTTCTAAATACTTTTCCTTAAAATGCTTGTCCTCAGCAGTAAATCTTAGAGTGGAGTACAGTAATGAATCTAGTTTTCTGAATGAAGAATGAACTTGGTTCCCCAAACCAAAGAGAGAATAGCACTTCATTTGTCTCATGGTGCCCCACTGTGGGCAAGATAGGTGGGTCCTTAGGGACAGGAAATCTCAGCTGGGACCTAGCAGCAGAGAGCCACCTTTGAATAGGGCCACCGTGGGGATCAGGGAGCCTGGCACATACCTGTGGACATGGCTGCTGATGAGGGTTCCAGGAAATGGCAGCTGGAAGCTCAACAGAGCTGCCATCCAGAGAGCCCGAGGGTCGGCTAGGATTTTGTTTTCTTCTGATTTCCCACATGCTTTCTGGTGAAATAGGGGAATTTCGTGGGAAGTAGCCAGCAGACAGACACTGCCTTGTGTCTGTATAGCACATTGGTTTTCTTTCTCCCATTTATTGAAAATCTTTCACCAAACAGACAAGTTTCCAGAGATTGTTGTAACACACAGCTGTGCACATCTTAATGAGTGGCATAACTTGCTCTAGATCCATTTTTGTGTGTGTGTGAAAAATAAAAGTGACAAATTGTATGCCCTTTCTTGTCATGAATTCAGTTTCTTCCCTGTATGGTTTTCTGTTTCCCACTTGATTTTGTGCAGCCCTGATTTAGAGATTTTTGTTTTGTTTTCCAGTTTGAATTCAGTGCATTCTCACAATAGCCTTCTGAGTTATCTCAGGTGAAAGGCATGAGCACTTTGCTGATGAGGAAGCTGAAGGCTTGGGGGGAACTTGAAATTGGGGGTAACTTGAAATTAGTAGGTTTGAAATCTAATGTCTCTTTCAGATGGGGCAAAATGTAATATTTAACCTTGTACAGGTAGACTTTGAAACAGTTTATGGTATTTTATTTTTTCCCCACTGGGCTTTTTTTATCCTGTAACTTATATTGTATAAGGAGATTCCAAAAATATATTTGAATAGAGACTAAACAGACCCTTTGATTTGAGTGAACTAGTTGCTGAGTTAGCTGGAGACTGGATCCTTAAGTTCAGATCCTCAGACTGTCAGTGAGACCCTACCAGGCTCAGGAGCATCCCTGACATTGCCAGGGGTCAGGGTGTGTGACTGACTCAGGGCAAAGAGCGTCATTGCTTAGAAAACTGGAAAGCAGTGGCCTTGCTCCATAAGAAACCTGCCCAAGGTTGGTTTCCAAGGAAGTAGATTTGCATTATTCTAATAGATGTGGCACACCTGAAACTTCTTCTTGGGTCACTGATATCTTAGGCACCATTGCCTTTTGTTTTGGGAGTTACTCAAGTTGTGCCCACCTTTCTTGTGCATTGTGATTATGTGCTGAGGAAAGGGGGAAGTGTGGAGGGGATAGTTTCCCTTAGGCCCAGGGTTCCTATTCTTCCACAGTCAAGGTGAGAAGAAAAGGCTACGAGGAGGATGTCTAGGTGAACGTGTACACACATCACAAGACAACAAACCATGGGCCCACCTACTGTGCTTCTCCGCAGCAGGGGCTCTGAAAGAGTGTCTGGAAAAAACCATCAGCTCTGAAGAGAGAGTCTGACTCTTGGGCACTATTCTGTCCTTGTCTTGGTCAAAGCAAACTTCCTTTTCCCTTGATCACTTTCCATGCAGTTACCCAGCTTTTGCTTATGAAAGAGATTACCCACTCCCACCTCCTGACTTGTTTCCCCCTGTTGGATGGGGGCCTTGTGGCACAACCTATACAGGGTGCTGGATTTGGACCAAGTGGGGATAATGAGCCTAATTTAAGGGCTCATCCAGGCCTGCCTCCTCTTGGTCCTGGACCCTGCTTACCCATATTCCCTGCAGAAGATGGGCCCATTCTCAACAAGGAGTGTAGTCCCAGCTGCTGACTGCCTATTTCTATTTGAAGGTGGTTCCATCTTTCTGTTCCTCCCAGCACTATCCCTTAACCCTTTCAGGTTGACCAGCAATGACCTTATTCACCTGGGCTCTCAGGTGGGCTAGAGGCTGCTCTTCTTACCTGTGACTGCCTCTTGACAGAGTAAGGCTTTCACCTGTCCACATGTGTCACCATGTTTTCAAAGGCAAAGAGATTTCAGCTGTGAGGGTGGCTTGGGAGGTATACTTTGGGTGCTGAAGTGTTGGTGTTTTAGGACATGTAGATAATTTATGAGAATAGAATGCCAGAATAGGTGAAGTCTAGAATTTCATGTCCAGTGGCTTTCACATCCATTGGCTCTTGAAAAGAAGCCTCTGCTTCCCCTCTTACAAAATGCCTATCTGTTGAGTCTCCTTTTTACTTGAGTCATTAAGTTACTGGCATTGTGTTTATTAATAACTGCAATAATAGTTCTTAAAAGTGCCAGGCACAGTGCTAACCATACATTATCTCTTTTAATCCAGAGGACACCTTTGATCGGGTATTGTCTCCATTTTATACACGAGGAAAATGAGGCATCATGACAGGCTAAGTGCAGTGGTTATGAAGATAGACTTTGGGCTCAAATAGCCCGGGTTTGGGCAGGTTACTATGTACAATTCCAGCTCACTTGGCTCTGATCATAGCACCTCCCTTTCTGGATTGTCGTGAGGATTTTGAGATAATGCATGTAAGCATTTAGCACAGTGCCTGGCACATAGTTTTTATTGAATCCTGCTGGTAACTTGAACCCAGAATTGTGTAACTCTGGAGACTGGTTCTCAGGCACTACACTGCCCCTACCCTGTACACAGCCTGAGTGTTCAAAGTCTAGACAGTGACCACATTCTCCTTCAGAGAGAAACAGTCCAACCTTAACACCTGCCTACAGCATCTGAGTGCTTCCCACTTCATTTAGAAAGCCAGCCTGATGAAACGAGGATGTAGACAGGTTCCTGAATTCTCCCTTCCTAGTAGGAATGGTTTGCCTGAGGTCTTGCTCACCTCCTGCTGCCCCTGGTCTGATTTCCATGGGGAAGGAGGCCCTTTCCTCTCGCCCACTGGTGCCGCCCTCCCTGTGACTTGACTCAGTGATCCCCTCTGCCCTGTGCACACAGCTCAGGAGCCTGCAGCACTCCTCTGGGCAAGTGGATGTGGTGGGGGCCAAGAGGAATGGGAGAAAGACCTCTGTAGCAGATGACAGTAGAGAGGGAAGGCCTAAAACTTTTCACTTATGTCCTTACATATAACAAGTCAGGGGCTTTGTGTTTCTTGCTTTCTTTAGTGATAACAGTGTTATCTTTAGTGATAACAGGGTTAGATGGCAGGTGGCCACTTGGGGATAGATGATGGGGGTTGTTTCTCTTGGATTCTAGGTTAGCAAAGGATCACAGGGGTGATTCATGAATGGAGACTAGGCACTACCTTGAATGAAAACTATTTCTTTTAGTTTTCCGAATGCAGACAGAGGAGTGGGGGAGGATATGTGTGAAGTAGACCATTCTTCATTGAAGAAATGGCATTGACAGGAGGGATCCGTGAAGTTCTTGAGTGGATAGAATAATAATAACCTAGAACCACTGGCTTGACTGGCCTGTTTCCTGAGTGTTAGTGTGGAATGAAGACCAGGCCCAAGGGCCATTGTGTTTAAGTGATAGTCTCTCCCTTTCAGTTAATTGATGAAGTAATGATTATGACAGGAAGCAGAAACATGGTTGTGGAGGGATGGTAAGCAGCTGCTGTGATGGACTTATCCTGGGCCTGCCCTCCCACTCTTCGGGATGCGTGCTTGCAAGGCCTGGCACTGGCACTTCCTCACTCATTGTTAAATCTAATGGACCCAGGCAGCTTTTTATCTGTAGAGAAAAAAATGGCTCCAAACTGGGGGCAGTGACCCTCTGGGCCTTGGGCTAAAGTTGCTTCTGCTGTGGTCTCCCAGGTATCGGGCAGGGCCGAGCTCTTTGAAACCTCCTGAGCACTTATGTAGTGCTCAGAGGCTGTAGTTGGTTTAGCAGCTGGTGAAATTCCTTGCTGACATCACCATAGCGCAGTCCCTATCCTTGGCTGCTGGAGTACCCATTTCTCACCTCCATTAAGTTCATGTGTTGGTTTTGCTGGCTTTGTGCCAGGGAGTGCCAGAATAGGAAGGGGGTTGAGAAGGTACATACATCTTCTTGTAAGGATGTCCTTTGTGTGCTATTGCATTTAAATCCACAGACACAGCTCTGTGTGGCTGCCTTATGTCACAATGGCTGGGTATCTGGGAGCTGATTACAAACGGAAAGAGCTGAGCAGGCATCAGGGCCAGTATAATCAAAGGACTTGGAGCCAAGAGAAAAAAAGGCAGGGGCAGGGTACAGTGGTTTGTTGTTGTCCAGCCAGAGCACTGTTGAGAAGCCCCAAGGGGTGGGGGCAGGAAAAGCACAGGTAGAGGAGACCAGCCTGGTGTGTCTTGCAGGTGTGGGGACCAGGAACTGTGCTCAGAAGGCCGTCCATGGAGCCTCAGTGCTCATGGATTGTAGATTCTCTTCTGGAGTTGATGATACCAAGTTTTAATTTTTATTGATGTTTAATACTTTCTAAAAACAGGAAGAGAAGACAAAAGTGTTAGAAGAGGCCCCTCTACTGAAGGTTGTTGGGAAGCCTAGTGGTGTGGGGTGAGTCAGGCACTTCCTCAGTTCTGTTTACCCTGAAGGTCTTTTAATGAGAAGGTTTCCCCAAACATAGAAATGATCTCCCTGGCCCCACTAGGAAGTGCGTTGTAGTCAAATGAAGCCCACTGCAGTGTCTCAGACAGTAAAGAATCCACCTGCAGTCCATGAGACCTGGATTCAATCCCTGAGTCAAGAAGATCCCCTGGAGAAGGGAATGGTTACCCACTCCAGTATTCTTGCCTGGAGAATTCCATGGACAGAGGAGCCCATGGGCTACAGTCTGTGGGGTCGCATAGAGTTGGATCTGACTGAGCAACAAACACTTTTACTTTTTTTGGTCCTGGCCCTGCCTCTGGCATTTCACTAAATCTGTGTGTTTTTGCCACAGCTGACCTTTCTCTGTGCACTGTCTGATAGTATTGAACTGATTCTCTTTCAGTGCAGTGTCAGATCATGATAAACTGTACCTTGGAAAGTAATCATATTTATATATCTGTATCTTCCCACTACACAAATAAACACCTGTTAAATTCTAGATCGTTTGTGGTATCTGTTGGGGGGAGTGCTGACTTGCTATGAGATATGGGGGTTGTTCGTGTGGAACCAGTGTCACTTTCCAGGATGCTGCCAACCAATCCCTGCTTCTAGAGACATCCTCTGCCCTTGACCTTCACCACTTGCTCTCCAGCTTTCTGCCTTTCCTCCTGCTGCCTTGGCTGCTCCTCCTCAGTTGCTTTTCTGGGCATCTCTCCTCCCACCAGTCCTGCCCCTGAGATGGTAGATTCTGCCAGAGACTCTCTCCCCACCCCCCCACCCCCCACTGAATGCTCTCCTAGGTGTTCTTGCCCACTCTCAGGGCTGTAGTCATCACAGTCCTGCAATTCCCAAGTCTACATCCCTAACCTCATGGGCCTGTGAGATTTCTTCATGTGGACTTTGCATGGCCAAACCTAGGACCTGCCCCAGTCCAGTATTACTTGACCACCATCAGTTCTGTTCTAGGAGTGATCTCGTCAGTGACCAAGGCCTGCCCGTTCTGCCTTCTAAGTATTCTTCGGATTCATCCTGACTGCCAGCTGGCTCCCTGCTGCCTAGTCGCCTTTGCTCATTCCATCCTTACACAATAGTGGGGTGAGATTTATCTGTTTGGTGCCTTTCTGTGACCTTAGCTGAGGCTTGCTGCTGAGTCCTGCCCCCTCCCCATCTGAACCCATGCTCAGGTCTCGCCTCCCACAGCCACATTCCTGCTGTCCCCTCTTTGTCCCAGTTGCTCTGTCTTCTAGCCTTTGCACAAGATGTTTCCCCCGCCTGATTCCTTGTCTCTCCCTCCCGGGCTCCCCTCGGCTGCCTGACTCCTGCTCATCTTACTGTCCCATCAGCAGCAGCACCTGACCTGGGAGGTCTATGTGCTCCCCACCCCAGGACTGCTTTCCTGGTGACACTGGCCCTGGTGGAGGGTAAGGACTGCCCTGGGTCTGAAGTCCTGGGGCTAATGCCTTGGGCCAGTAGGACAGGGTTGCTTGCCTTTTGGACAGGGACCTCTCTGTTTTTCTCACCTATACGGACCCTAAATGGTGGGATTTCTGCAATGAATTGATTCCCAACACACAAGGTTTAAAAGATACAGTGTTTAATTTCCTAAATCCAACTAAAGCTGACTAAGCCCCCAATTTCCATGATTGATGAGAACCCCAGCGTTAGCAGTCTTCCTTTACTATCTTGCTCTCCTGGGCTCTTGTGGTGCTGGAGCAAGCAGGTCCCTGGTCTTCAGTCTATTGACTGAAGATTCTCCTTGTCCAGGCCTGTGAGGTCCGTCTACTCACTCCTGAGCCAGTGCTGTCAGCATCCACCTCCCAGGGCACCCTTGTAACTGTCTGCATCTGGTATCCTGCCACCTGAGGGCCCCCACAACCAGATCTTGATGCCCTCCATGCATTCAACAAACATTGGTGGGGTGCCTTCCCTGTGCTAGACCCTGGCTGGATCTTGGGGAAGCAGCAAAAAATAAAGCCGACACAATCACTGTTCTCATGGGGCTCATTTTGGAGAAGGTGGCAAGCATGTGAAAAAGGCGTGTAGATGGAGAAACTGTAGCTGCGAGAGGGGAACAGGAGATGCTGCTGAGAAGAGGCTGCAGTTGTAAACAGGGCCCTCAGGAAGGGCCTTGCTGTACCACGGTGGTGTTTGGGCAGGTGGACACACACCTGGGGAGGTGGCGGAGGGTGTCCCAGGCAGGTGCAGGACAAATGCAGACACTTTCGCCCTCAGGAGCAGCAGTGGTGGATGAAACAGGGTGAGTAGGGAGGGAGTGGTGGCAAGGAATGAGGTCCCAAAGAGTGAGTAATTACGCAGGGCCAAGGCCACTGGCTTGTACTCGGTAAGCAACATGAAAAGCTATTGGAGAGTTAAGAGCCAAGGAATGACTTGATTCGATGTTTGTTTTCAAAGGGTTACTGGCTGCTGTTCTCAGACTAGATTTCAGATGGGCACGGGAGTGGGGGGGCGGGTGCAGGGAGCAGCAGCAATCAGGGCAAGAGAGGATGCTGGCTGAGCTCCGATGATGCTGTGAGAAATTGTCAGATCCTCAGAATGTGCTGAAGGATTCTATGTGGCTGGGGAGAGTAGAGGGGGAGTCAAGGATGGCTGTGACACTGTTGACCTTGGTAACTTAAAGAATAGAATTACTGTTTTTCTGGGCTGAAGAAGGCTGTGGTGGGAAGACAGAATTGGGGTGTGAGGTGGACCAGAGGGAAGGTTAAGATTTTGGTTTTGGATGCAGTAGGTCTGACGTGCCTGTGAAATATCCATTTGGGGATGTCCACACATGCAGGCACTTTTAAAAATTGAAAGTTGTAGACATCATGTGCCTTTACAGTTATGTAACCTTATTAAAGGGCTTTCTGGTGGCTCAAACAGTAAAAAATCCTCCTGCAATGCAGGAGACTGGGTTTGATTCCTGGGTTGGGGAGATCCCTTGGAGAAGGGAATGGCTACTCACTCCAGTATTCTTGCCTAGAGAATCCCATGAACAAAGGAGTCTGGCAGATTACAGTCCATGGGGTCACAAAGAGTCAGACACAACTGAAGACCAAGAACACATACCTTATTCAAATGTTACCAATTATCCCAATAGTGTTCTTTGTATCAAAATAATACATACAGTTTTGGCTGATGCAATTTGAGGGGCTCTGTAGTGGCTTTGAGAACCAGAACTACCCTTCCTGCTTCCCCCCTCCCCACCCCCAACCTGTCCTTCATTAGCTGGAACCTGCTCAGCACGCTGTGTGCTGTAGTTAAAACTTGGTACCCAGCCCAGCAGGGCAGTGCTGTCCCAGGCCAAGCGGAGGGCAGCAGTGGGTCACAAGAGGCTCAAGGCTTTGGAGTAAGATACATTTGGGTGGAATCCTGGCTCAGGTGTCACTGACTGTGACCTTGAACAAAGCACTCAGCCTGCTCTTCTCTATCAGTTCAGTCGCTCAGTCATGTCTGACTCTTTGCAACCTCATGGACTGCCTCATGCCAGACTTTCCTGTCCATCACCAACTCCTGGAGCTTGCTCAAACTCATGGCCATTGAATCGGTGATGCTATCCAACCATCTCATTTTCTGTCATCCCCTTCACCTCCTGCCCTCAATCTTTCCCAGCATCAGGGTCTCTTCCAGTGAGTCAGTTCTTTGCATCAGGGGGCCAGAGTATTGGAGTTTCAGCTTCTGCATCAGTCCTTCCAATGAATATTCAGGACTGATTTCCTTTAGGATTCACTGGTTTGACCTTCTTGTAGTACAACAGGAGAGATTCTGCAACATCACAGTTCCAAAGGATCAATTCTTTGGTGCTCAGCTTTCTTTATAGTCCAACTCTCACATCCATACATGACTACTGGAAAAACCATAGCTTTGACTAGTTGGACCTTTGTCGGTAAAGTAATGTCTCTGCTTTTTAATATGCTGTCTAGTTTTATATAATGGAGATAATTGAGAAAATATAGAAAGCACTTGACCAGCACCCAGCACATATTAATCACTCATCAGAAATTTTATTTGTAAATTGCCACCTTGGTAAGTGAATTTCTGGGGGATGCAGGGGAAGGAGCTGGCACAAAAACTCCAGTGAAGGCAGGGGCGCAGGGAAAGGAAACCTGTTGGGGAGGAAGGGGAGGGAACTGAGTCTAATGACCTCAGCACCCCAAGGCCAGTTGGAATGAAAATTAACTCTGTCTAAACATTTCATGGCATTGTCCAGGCTCTCCTGTTGCTGGAACCCCCCTCCACAGCCATTCTCATCAAATCTTAGGAAGGAGGAATGGTTTTTCTTGTTTGCTATCTTGGTTGGGAGAGCACCCAAGTTCAGCTCGTGACTATCATTTACTTGTTTGATGTTGTGGCTTTGGGAAAATTATTTTCTGTGCTTTAGTTTCCTCATCTGCAACGTGGGGCTAATAATACTTAACACCCCATGGATTGTGAGGATAAAATGTGTTAGCACTTCTAGAGAGTTAAGATTAGCTTCTGGTACATAGTACATTTTCGTTAAGTGTTAGTTATTAATTCAGTGTTCCCTCCCTCTTCCTGATCACTCCTGAGATGGTCCCATTGTGGGTGGGACATTACTCTAGGCCTGGAGCTACCTGCCTTGAGCGCATCTGTTATACACAAGCAGCTGCTCACACTGAACTCTCCAAGGCTACCAGTCTACCTCAGAATTTTCACCCACCCAAAGGGTCACTACCTGTCCATTATCTATTGCCACAAACGTACCAGAGAGCAAGGGAGTTATTGAAAAAGAACAGGTCTGGGAGTTCCCTGGTGGTCTAGTGGTTACAATTCTGGGCTTTCAGTACTGTGACCCAGGTTCAATCCCTGGTCCCCATAAGACCCCACTGCATGGTCAAAACAATAAATCCTCCACAACAGGGTCATATCAAAATGCCTCAGAGCCAACAAAAAGATATTCCCAAAGATGGGACATTTTGAACATCAATGAAGATAACCACAGTTGATTGAAACATTATGTTTTAAATATATAAATTTATAACAATACTTTAAAAATGCAGTTGATCACACTGAATGATGCTAATAACGCCAACCTATTTCTAAGAATAGTAAACAAAGAGGAAAAACCAAGCATTTACCCTGCCTTTTAAAACTAAACCATACCACTGGTATCAGGGACCTGCAGCATAAAGATGAAACAACTAGCAACAGAGGTAGCAATTTTTAAATTGGTAAATTAAAGACTTAAAGTCTGGGAAACAGACTCACACATATATGGTCACTTTATTTATGACAAAGTTACAGTAAAAAAAGGGTGGTTTTTCAATAAATAGGCTACATCAATTGGATATCCATCTGAAAAAATTACCTCACATTACACTGTTCTAGTTGGGTTGTAGATCAGTTCCAGATGGTTGTAAGTCTAAATGTGAAGGTAAAATAATAAAGCTGTTGAGTAAAACATAGGAGATAGCCTCATGACTTGGAGAGGAAAAGATTTCTCGAACAGAATGTGAAAGGGCTAACTATAAAAAAAGAAAAGAAAGACTAAAAGACCACTGTGTTAGGTACCTAGAGGGAGGCAATGACAGCAAGACCTAGTTCTAGTCCTACTAAAGTTTATGATTAAGCCCGTCCATAGTTTTTTCTTTCTTCCTTTCTTTCTCCATTTCTTCCCTCTGTCTCTACTTTCTTTCTCCCTTTTTCCTTCCTTCCCTTCTTTCTCCCTCCCTCTTCCCCTTTCTCTTCCTTTCTGTTTCTCCTACCTCCCTCCTTTCTTTCCTCCTTCCTCCTTTCCTTCTTGCCTTCCTTCCTTCTTTCCTTCTTTTCTTCCTTTCTCTCTCTCTCTGTGTCAAGCTCTTCCTGTGTGGTGGGCTACCGCCCTCATTTGCCGTGCTAAATGTTCCCAGAAAACCTGTCTCCTCACTGAGCGATATTTTTCCTTTGTCTTGCCTATGTCACCTGGATTTGGAGAGGTGGTATGGTGGTTGAGGGATAGGATTGGAGAGGAAAACAGGTCTCCTCTGCATCACTGACGGCTGATTTCTGTTGTCAAAGTGTTAAGATTGTGAAATTGGCAATTGGTGGTGATTAAGATTCTGATAAGACACTGTGAGGGTAGGTGTGGTAGCTTTCAGAATATTACCAGAGGCATTTAGGGAGATAGAAAATTTGCTGTACAGAGCCTCCATCTGATCATTCACTGGACTCAGAGATAATTCCTTTTCTTTATCCCCCTCCTCTCCCCTTTTTTTATCCTGTGGGCTCTGGACCTCTAGTACTTAAAGGAGTCAGAGAAAATTCAGTTGCTTGGAATTATCCTTTTCTTTATCCACCAAAAAAATGTGAAGGCAAGTAAATAATTCTCTGCCTTTGTTATTATAAGAGATAGACATTTAAAGTGGACCATTACAACACTGGGGGGAGGATTATTAGTAGTTAATCATCAGTGACATTTATGAAAGTTTTCCATGGACCAAACATTGTACCTGACACTTTCTTTGTACTATTTCATTTAATCCTCATGGTATCCCTGTGAGCTAAATAATATTTTACTTATTTAATAGATTGTGAGGTTGAGACTCATAAAGCTATAGTAACTTGGTCAAGGGTACTTTCAAGGATCCCAGGACAATCCTCTTCACAAGTCCTGGCCCCTCAATCAGATGCTGCTTGGCAACAACTCTGACTTTGTTATCAAACTATCTCCCCAATTATTTGAAAGCTGAGGGAATCACAGATAGATGTGACATTTTTGTTTGTTGATATGACAGGAGAGATTGCATTTCATGGGCTTCCCTGATGACTCAGTGGTAGAGAATCCACCTGCAATGCAGGAGACCCAGGTTTGATCCCTGGGTCAGGAAGATCCCCTGGAGGAGGGCATGAGAAACCCATGAACAGAGGAGCCTGGCGGGCTACAGCCCATAGCGTCGAACACAACTGAAGCAACTAAGCAGCAGCAGCATTCCATTTCTCACCACCCATGAAATGACTGTAAAGACGTGAAACTAACATCCCCCTACCTGAGGCTTGCCATTCTAGGAGATATTTGCAGGAATTAAATGGTCTTTTTACTTTGTTTCCTCACCTCCCCCCATCTCTGATCTGTAAAGGAATCTGACATCCAGGCCCCAACAAGATGGTTATTTTGAGGCACTAGCCTGCCATCTTCTTGGTCAGCTGGCTCCCGAATAAAGTCCCTTCCGCATCCCAACACCTCATCTTGAATTCACTGACTTATCTTGTGGTGAGCAGAGTGAGCTTGGACAGGATGGCATCACCAATTCAATGGACATGAACTTAGGCAGACTTCGGGAAATGGTGAGGGACAGGGAAGCCTGGCATGCTGCAGTCCATGGGGTTGCAAAGAATTGGATATGACTTGCCAATTAGAACAACAACAACAAAAAGGAAAATTTATAATTGTAAATGCCTACATTTAAAAAGGATTCCACCTTAAGATAGTAGAAAAACAAGAGCAAACTAAAGCTAAAACAGATAGAAGGAAGGAAATAATAAAGATTAGAGAGGAAATGAGTGAAATAGAGAATAAAAGAACAATGGAGAAAATCAACAAACTCAAATCAACAAAATTGACATAACTTTACCTTGACTGACCAGGAAAAGGAGACCCAGATTACTAAAATCAGGAATGAAGAGAAAATATCACTACCAACTTTATAGAAATAAAAAGGACTATAAGAGAAAATTATGAATAACTTTATGCTAGCAAATTAAGTAAATAAAATGGACAAATTCCTAGAAAGACAAAAATACCAAAACTGACTCCTGAGGCAGACATGGCCAGGTAGGAGGCTAATGCAGTAATTCAAGTGGGAGTGCTGATGGCAACTTGGACTTGGGTGGTAGGACTGGATAGTGGGAGGCATGGGACCCTTGCTATAGATTTTAAAGGTAGGACTAGTGGGGTTGGTTAACAAGTTGGATGCAAGGTGGTGAGGGAAAGAGGAATAAGGAATGAGTTTTAGCTGTGAGACCCAATAATAGGTGGTTAGGGTATTATCGTTTCTCTGTAAGAATCTCGCTATTTAGTTTAGGACAGAGGTTGTTACGGAGATGGAGAGAAATTTGAGGGAGTGGGACCATAACTGGGTGAAAGTGGTGGAGGATGTTTCAGAGTGCAGACATCTGAAACAGCTCTCTTTCCCTTTCCCCATTTTGGAAATCAGAACTCCTGTTATTCATCTGGGAATTGCTTACACTAGCAACTTATACCAGCAAATTGCTTTGCAGCATTTGTTTCTGTTACCTTTGTTTTGATGGCATCTCTTTTTCTGGCATTAGGTGGGTGTCAGCATAATTAGTTTTGCCGAAATAACTACTACTTATTCTGCCCACTGAGTGGAATTGATATGAATGTCATTTGTGGATGTTAAGTTCTTCTGTGAAAATTACTTCCTGTCTGCCTTGGAGTCTTAAGAACTAGACTTGAAGACTTAAAGGAAGAATCAACTAAACTAATCCATTAAGCTGCTGCTTTAGGTTGGGTTTTCTCCATAAGCAGACCCTGAGACGAGTCTGTCCTGGAAGTGAGCTCAGGACAAACCTCTAGTGGCACAGTGAAGTAAGACAGAGAAGTGTGTATTAATGAGCTGGTTGCTGCTGGGGGCTACTAGTGTTTAATCCAGCTGCAGAAATTTAGGAGATTATGGAAAGCATATTGGTCAGAGTTGTCACTACTAAGACGTGAGGAAGTTCCTCCAACTTGCTTTGTCACTGGCTGAGGAGAGCTTCTGGGAGCACAAATCTTCCATCACATCCTACTGGCTGTACCAGTGGGCTGTGAACATTCCTGAAGCCAGAGGTAGCTCTCAGGCAAGGAGTCACAATTGCTTACTCTGGGAAGCCATTGTATGCATAGGAATGGTGAAGGCCCGGGAGAGATGGGTGGTGAAATGACATCACCTGCTACAATAGCTCTTAGGGAATATATGGGTTCCTGGACCCAAGGCATGGGAGGGCATGCAGATGAGTTTTCCAAGCATGACATGAAGGATGCCACTATCACTTGTGGTGATTTCATGGTTTGAGATCTTCACAACAACTTATCAACAGTAGCAAAATAATTTCCATGATAATTCCATCTCCAAAATATTCCATTAATTCCTGATAGTTCATCCAACTATTCTGTCCTTTTAAATGGTCAGTTTGTACCTAGCCCATGCAAGATCTGCAGAAGATATGGGCTAGAGGTGGCAGGTCTTTTCCAGGAGTTCATTGTATAAGTTGTTAGGATAATGGACTGGCTTTAATTTATTGAAACTGTTGCTAACCAGGTTGTTTTTCATGAAGCACAGCAAGGCAAATCCTTAGATCCTGAGATCTGCAGCAGACTAAGGCAGCCAAGCCTGGAGAAGTCTCAGTTTCACCTCTCTGATAGTGAGAGAGTTGGAGCATAAATGGGATAAACAGGGTGGTCTTAAAGTGGGAAAAGGTGGTTCAATGTAGTGAACAGGTGAGGTAATCTGTGCTCTACACAGGCTTATCTGGGCTACATCCTTCTTCATGGGATGCATATTCAATAATTGAGGCACTTAGCATGATCTAAGGTTGGAGTATTTGGCCCTCTGATATCAAAAGGTCATTCATTGGATACCTGGGCAGGCCCAGTTTTAGGGTCAGTGGTCCCAACCAGTCTTAGCTGGCTTGAGCTGATTAGGAACTGACTCTAAGTTCTGGGAAACAACTTACGCCCTTTGTTACTAAAGTAACCCATACATCAAAGGTATTATCTTTATGGGTGGTTGAGGAGTTTTGTGATATATTACCTAAACTATGTGAAGCTTAGAGTATATGCAGTTATTTAGTTAAAGGAAAAAAAACAAAAAACAAAAAACACCCCCTAACCCGTACGCCCCTAGAAAAACTAAAGTGAGCTTAATCAGTAAAGACAGGTTACAAACAGAGGCTTTTGTTTTTGTTTTTTTAAAAAAACAAACTGTTCCCTTATCTGCTTTTCTGTGAGATAAACTCAAGGATTTCTGTTAGTCACCAGCTTCTGTTAATCCCATGGGACACCGTTCCAATACCGGCTCATTTGGGCTCAGTTTGCTGGGTATGGAGCAGATTGCAAACTACTGTGAAATGAAAAATGTTGCCTGCCCTATCAGTGAACAAAGGGTATTGTAATTCTCAAGTCACTATAGCCATCCCAAACAGTGAGCCCTGGAGGAAACTCAGGATGGAGACAGGGGCTGCCCACTGCCAACCTCTCAGCCACTGTAGTCACCCCCACTTGTGCACCCCAAGGGAATTCAGGATGGAGAGAAGTATCCTGGCCCCATATAGTCAAGATGCATATCAAAGGGATGATTTCTATGAGCCCAGACTCTTGCATCTTCCCATACATAGAAAAGAGCTAAGTTCCTTAACTTGAGATGCCTGATTTTCTTTTTTTTTTTTTTTCATTTATTTTTATTAGTTGGAGGCTAATTACTTTACATCATTACAGTAGTTTTTGTCATACATTGAAATGAATTAGCCATGGATTTACATGTATTACCCATCTTTAACAGTGAAGTGAAGTGAAGTCGCTCAGTCGTGTCCGACTCTTCGCGACCCCATGGACTGTAGCCTACCAGGATCCTCAGTCCATGGGATTTTCCAGGCAAGAATACTGGAGTGGGTTGCCATTTCTTTCTCTTTAACAGTAATCTTTTCAAATTCCGAACTGCCTGGCTTTTGTTGCAAAAACTCCTGTATATCCATTATGGGATATATAAAGGCTCCTCCTTTACCTCTTTGAAGTAGTCTTTCAGAGCTAAGAGGCTGTGACAGGCTTAAATCCTAAGTTTTATCTGCCAAATAAAACATAATTCTCAACTTTTAGGTTGTATGTGTGTTTCTGTCTCCAGTCAACATCACAGGGACTGCAGGGTGATGGGGCCCAACATGCAGAACAACTTATAGCACCTAGTCCTACGTTCAGCCAGGAGATGTATCCAATCTGGGTACATCTGGTTGCAAGGAGTCTATAGCCAGTCTGAAGGATGTATCTTTTTCTAATTTGCACCAAGTTGCCATATCAGTTAATGGAAGCACCAAATAGGAAAAATGAGTTTAGAAAGCAATCATTTATAACCATGGTATGTCTTTCAGTCAACTGTTGCATATATTGAATAATAAAGACATAGCATTAGTGTTCAGTGTGGACATGAAGATGAGTCATAATTCGTTCTGGGAGCTGCCATATTTTTTCCCCTAACAGTCCACATACCCCCTGACCCTTTTGAGAATATTTATCTGTTAACTTGGGAAGGGATTAAGTGGAAAGTCATGTCAGTTGCCTTAAAGAATACCTTCTACTTCAACACATAATACCAGGTACTAAATAACCAGTCACTCCATTCTACAAATAAAAGCAAAAGGAAACACAGGAGGCTTCTAGAAAGTCTGTCCAGCTTCTGAAGGTATGTGGAAGCATTAAGATCATGCTAACACCAAGCCCCTTGCAATTCAATATCCTGTGACATGAATGATTTGGTGGCCTGAAATAATGCAATAGGAAAGTTACAATCTGAACTTAACTTTGGGCACTTTAAGGGAATGGACCCTTACATGGATAAAACAGTGAAAATGCATTAGGGTCTTTACAGTGAGAAAAGGAACTAGTAGGAAAGAATTGACACTACTCCTCGACTCTCCAAGCCCACACTTCACATGTAGCCACGAGTTCTGGGAAACAAACTCATTCAGAAGGACAATGCAGATAGTGGAGTGCAGTTTATTATACCAGCAGGCCCAAGGCAGAGTTTCCTCTTAGCCAAGGACCCTAACTGACTTTTGTGAAAACCTTATATACCTTAAGTGTATTGCTCAAGCCCACATCCCCAAATTCCTTAAACCTAGCCTGGAAAGTGTTAAAGGGAGATACAATCAGGTTACAGCCATGATTCATAATCAGAAGGGTCAGCTGGTTATACTTTGTAGCCTACACCAGTAGTTGCCATAAAGATACAGAGGTGATTGACTACATTGGGGATTACTACATTCTTGGCGATGGGAAATCTTGGTATGGAATCTGGTGTTTATCAGTCCAGGAGGCCAGTTTGGCTGCAGGTATGTTATGCCCATTGCTACCAGGCACATAGTCAACAGTCACTGAAAGTGCAAGATGGAGTTTCCTTCTTTTTCAAGATGGAGTCAGCTTGGCCTGTTCCCTTCCTCCTTCACACACAGGCAGTGTCCATGGCTGGCTCTCTTTTTGCCAATTACGGTTTTACGGTATGAATATCTAGAATACCTAGCTTCCCTGGTGGCTCAGACAGTAAAGAACCCACCTGCAATGTGGGAGACATGGGTTGGATCCCTGGGTTGTGAAGATCCCCTGGAGAAGGGAACAGCTACCCACTCCAGTATTCTGGCCTGGAGAATCCATGGACAGAGGAGCCTGGCGGGCTACAGTCCATGGGGTCGCAAAGAGTCAGACACGACTGAGAGACTTTCACACATCTAAAATAGCACTTCTGGCACAAATTCACACTTTACCTACACTTTCTCTTAAAAATGATGCATTTTTCATCTGATCTCTTCTTATCTCTTGGTATTACTTGGAACATGCTCCTCTCATCTCATATCTAGATTAGCCACCCTCCTAACTGGTGTCTCTTCTCTGTCCCTATCTTCACTCTATTATTGAGTTAGCTGCCAGTGACCCAGTTCCTTCAGATCCTGTCTCTCTTCTCAGAGCTCTACAGGGACTCTCTATCCACTCGGTAAATGCCAGAGTCCTTATAATGCTTCTTTGACCTGGCTCCATTTCCTTTTCACATTCCCTTCATTCACCATATGCCCACCAAGCTGGCCCCCAGAATAGCATGCTACTCTGGGCACATCCCACCTCAAGGTCTGCATCTGCTGTTCCCTCTGCTGGGATTGCCCTTACCCCATATATCCACATGACTCACTCTCTCACCTCCTTTTGGTCTTCATTCAAATGTCTGCTTACAGAGTTTCATCAAGCTGCCTATCCAACAGTATGCGCTCCTGATTAAATTCTTCCTTAATTCTTGTCACTATCTAACACACTACAAATTTTACTTAATTCTTTGTTTATTGCCCATCTCTCTGTGGAAGCTAAGATTGCTGAGAGCAAGGATTTTGCCTGCTTTGCTCACTGTTGTGTCCTCATCACCTAGAGCAGTGCCTGGGCCATAATAAGAGCCCTGAAAATACAGATTAAATATGAAGAATGGGAACCCAGTGGGGCTTATTCTATGAATTTGTCAGCAACCATCCCAAAAGGTCACTGAAATCACTTCCCTCATGGATTTCCTGGTGAATGGAAGGTTAACTATTTTGGTTTTCCCTCGCAATCTCTTGCTGTACGTATAATTATCTGGCTATATGGACAAAAGAATGTCATGAAAGCCTCTGGGTTGTGGTTTCCTGTAAAATAGTGGTTTTTGAACTGGATGATCTGGGGCTCTTAAATCCTAATCTTCTAAATCTTAATTTTTTTTTCTCTTTCCATTTTTGTTTTCATGTGACCAGTCTTCAACGAGACTATATTATCAGGGTAATTAATAACTGAGTTCCTTTGGTGAGTCCCAGGCTCAGCTGCTTGTAGCAGACACCATCAGTGACCAGCCCAACTTGGCACTCACCGTCCCAAAACATGCTGACTGCATTCTACTCCAAGTTGTTATGCCTTTATGCCCAAAGATCTTCTTTTATTGAAAAAAATTGAATTATAATTGACATATTAGTTTTAGGAGTACAACATAGAATAACTATTTGTATATATTACAGAATTATCACAGTGGTAAGTCTAGTTTATTTGCTTGCACTCAGATTCTTGTTTCAGAATCAGCTTCTGAAGGACCCACCTAAGATGCTGCTCTCTGACTTCTGGTCAGTCATTCATTATTCCTGTGACCTCCTGGGAACTGAGTATTTTATGAATTTCCTCCACAGGTCCCTCTTTCTCTGGGATTAATTGCAGTACTGACCCCACCCTCTCACAATATCCATTCTTTTTTTCCCTCAGACTCCAGTATGCAACTCTTAAAATTATTATGTAGAGTGATTTAGCTGTTCCTTCTCTTCACCTCTTTCACTTAAGTCGTGCCCCCAGGGATCTTTACCCTCTCTACCAACCTCACCTATCAAGACACCTGGTTAAACAAAATACATCTCACCCTGCACAGTTTGCTTAGTTTTCTGAATTTGAATTGTTGTTCAAACTGCAAGCAGTTTAAAAATGTATTTTCCTCATTACATCCGACACAATGAGCAAAAGTGAGCTCCAGGTGTACTAAGAAGTCTTAAAGTCATAGTTAGAAAGTGCTATTCATTATTCAGTGCATCTGGGGTAAGACACACTGTATATTTTTGCCAAGCAGAGATACAGGCAAGTTGTTACAAGAAACTGATGTTCCTTCTTCCTGGAATTTTTCTAAAAGAGAAAGAATGAGGACTCTCACTCTTATTTTTTTTTTCACTGTTATTGTTTTAAAAATTGTCATGTAGCCTCTAATTGCCAATCAGCCTCAAGCATAAACTTGCATTTATAATTTTCCTTGAATATCTAGCATACAAATATTAGTCTCCATGTTCTAATTAATCCCACAGCACAGACAGACTGTGGAAATGCTGAATTGTGTGCCTAGAGACAAAGGCACAATCCCATGCAACCTCATGTTCCATGGACCCGTGAAAGAGAATCTTCCACAGTCCCTCCATGCTCCCTTAGCACTTTTAATTAGCTCAAAGACCATGGGCCTGTGTGAGGGCTCCAGGGAGAAGAAGGTTTGAGGAGGAAGGCACAAGCCACAGAGGTTTTTGCCTTCCTCTCAGTCCTCATCTTCATTCAGCCACCCCAGACCAACTCTTTGCCTCAAAGATAAGGGAGAGAAATCCCCAAACTCAACTAACTGCAAGTCTGTGCACCTAAACATCCAACCCTAGGATCAAGCTACATAATCAAGGTGTGGCAATATGATTGATGAAGAGTATTGACTTTCAGGGTAAATATTCACTTATTGGGTATTTACAGGGTAAATATTGCAATTCACAATAGATTGCAGACTGCAAAGCAGAATGTTCAGGTGGTCCTGATTTTGTTAGATTTTAAAGGCAGATATAAATTATAAATGCACTTATAAATTATTTCACACACATGACCCATGCTTGCAATATACAATTTATACTGTGTGATGTATTTATGGGCTTCCCTTATAGCTCAGCTGGGAAACAATCTGCCTGCAATGCAGGAGACCCGGGTTCAATTCCTGGGTCAGGAAGATCCCCTGGAGAAGGAAATGGCAACCCATTCCAGTATTCTTGGGTTCCCTGGTAGCTCAGACAGTAAAGCGTCTGCCTACAATGTGGGAGACCCACGTTTGATCCCTGAGTCGGGAAGATCTTCTGGAGAAGGAAATGGCAACCCACTCCAGTATTCTTGCCTGGAAAATCCCATGGACTGAGGATCCTGGTAGGCTACAGTCCATGGGGTTGCATGACTAAGTGACTTCAATGTATTTATAAATCATACATTTATTTAAATATATACCTATATTTTTTTAAAAACTCACTTTATTTATTTAATTTTTTTGCCATACCATGTGGGATGTATGTAGAATCTTAGTTCCCTGACCAGAGATGGAACCTGTGCCCTGTGCAGTGGAAGAGGGGAGTCTTGACCACTGAATGGCCAAAAAATCCCTATTTTGGGGGAAATATGCTATTTGTGTGTTTTTACAGTATTTTACATATACTTTTTGTAAGTAGAAAAATATATCAAGAAAAATAATATTGTCTTTCCTCCTATTCCCATGAATATTGACACTAATGTTCTTGTCGTTCAGTTGCCAATCATGTCTGACTCTTCAGGACTCCATAGATTGCAGTATGCCAGGCCTCCCTGTTCCTCCCCATCTCCTGGAGTTTGCTGAAGTTCATGTCCATTGCATCAGTGATGCCATCCAACCATCTTCATCCTCTGTCACCCTCTTCACCTTTTACCTTCAATCTTTCCCAGCATCAGGGTCTTTTCAAATGAGTCAGCTGTTCACATCAGGTGGCCAAAGTATTGGAATTTCAGCTTTAGCATCAGTCCTTCTAATGAGTATTCAGGATTGATTTCCTTTAATATTGACTGGCTTGATCTTGCTGTTCAAGGGACTCTCAAGAGTCTCCTCCAGCACCACAGTTTGGATGCATCAATTTTTCGACCCTCTGCCTTCTTTACGGTCCAGCTCTCACAATCATATGTGACTACTGAAAAGACCATAGCCAGTGACTTTGGACCCCAAGAAAATAAAGTCTCTCACTGTTTCCATTGTTTCCACATCTATCATTTGCCATAAAGTGATGGGACTATGACTAAGATGCCATGATCATAACTATGACTAAGTTATGACTAACTATGACATCATGACTATGATCTAAGATCCAAGCTATGACTAAGATACCATGATTTTAGTTTTTTGAATGTTGAGTTTTAAGTCAGCTTTTTCACTCTCCTCTTTCATCAAGAGGGTTTTTAGTTTCTCTTCACCTTCTGCCATTAGGGTGGTGTAATCTGCATATATGAGGTTATTGATACTTCTCCCAGGAAACTTGATTCCATCTTGTGCTTCATCCAGCCCAGCATTTTGCATGATGTACTCTGCATAGAAATTAAATAAGCAGGGTGACAATATACAGCCTTGATGTACTCTTTTACCAGTTTGGGACCATTCTGTTGTTCCATGTCTACTTTGTTAGACCTGCATATAGGTTTTTCAGGATGGAGGTAAGGTGGTCTGACATTCCCATCTCTTTAAGAATTTTCCACAGTTTGTTGTGATCCCCACAATCAAAGGCTTTAGCATAGTCAATGAAGCAGAAGTAGATTTTTTTTCTGGAATTCTCTTGCTTTTTCTACGATCCAATGGATGTTGACAGTTTGATCTCTGTTTCCTCTGCCTTTTCTAAATCCAGTTTGTACATCTGGAAGTTCTCGGTTCACATACTGTTGAAGCCTAGCTTGGTGCATTGAGCATTACCTTGTTAAGCTAATAGACAGCCCAATACCCTGAAATCACAATCTAAAATGGAGTCTAAATGAATATTGCCCCGCAAGATGGCAGAGTAGAAGAATGTGACCTTACCCCTTCTTACAAAAATGTCAAAATAACAACTAACTGTTGAATAAATATTGGCAAAAAAAATGTTGGACCTACCAAAAAAGGTACCCTACATCCAAAGGCAAAGAAGCCACAATGAGATGGTAGGAGGGGTGCAATCATAATAAAATCCATACCTACTAGGTGGGTGACCCACAAACTGGAAAATAATTATACCACAGAAGTTCTCCCACAGGAGTAAAAGTCCTGAGCCCCACATCAGGTTCCCAGCTTGGGGGTCTGGCAATGGGAGAAGCCCCCAGAGAATCTGGCTTTGAAGGCCAGCAGGGTTTGATAGCAGGAATTCCACACGCTAGGGGAAGTAGAAACTCCACTGTTGGGAGGCACACACAAGGTCCTGTGCACACCAGGATCCAGTGGGAAAAGCATTGACCTTTTAAGAGACTGAGCCAGATCTACCTGCCAGCATTGGAAGGTCTCCTGTGGAGGCAGGGGTAACTGTGTCACACTGTGGTGACAGATTCACCAGAAGTGGAAGCTCTTGTGAGTACTCATTTTTGTGGGCTCCACCCTGAGAGGCTGCCACTCCTCCCAGGAACTAGCCCCACTCAGCAGCCTGTAGACTCCAATGCTGGGATGCCTCAGTCAAACAATACCAACAGAGTGGCAGCACAGGCCCACCCATCAGCAGACAGGGTGCCTGAAGTCTTCGAGCAAGCCCCTGATCACCAAAGGGCCAAAGCCCAGCTTCACCCACCAGGAAACAGGATTCAGACTTTCCCACCAGGAAACCTGAAAATCTCTTAGATAGCCTCATCCACCAGAGAGGGCAGACAGTAGAAGCAAGAAAAGCTACAATCCTGTGGCCTGTGAAATGGAAACCACAATTGCAGAAAGTCAGACAAAATGAGGTGGCAGATGAAGAAACAAGATAAAACCCCAGAACAAGTAAATGAAGTAGAGATAGGCAATGTACCAGAAAAAGAATTCAGAGAAATGATAGTGAAGATGACTCAATATTTCAGAAAAAGAGAAGAATGGAGGCAGAGATTGAGAACATGCAAGAAATGTGTAACAAAGATCTAGAAAAAAACAAAAAAAGAAGAGATGAATTACACAATAACTGAAATGAAAAACACATGAGAAGAAATCAATAGCGGAGTAACTGAGAGAGAAGAACGCATAAGCGAGCTGGAAGACAAGATGATGTTAATCATTGCCATGGAAAAGAATAAATAAAAAAACATGAAAAGAAGACAGTCTAAGAGACCTCTGGGACAACATTAAATACATGAAACTTTTGCATTATAGGGGTCCCAGAAAGAGAAGAGAAAGAGAATGGACCTGAGAAAATATTTGAAGACATAATAAATGAAAACTTCCCTAACATGGGAAAGGAAACAGTCATCCAAACCCAGGTAGTGCAGAGTCCCAGCAGGATAAACCCAAGGAAGAACATTCTGAGATCCATAGTAAACAAAATGATAAAAATTAAAGGCAAAGAAAAAATATTAAAGGCTGCTGCTGCTGCTAAGTTGCTTCAGTCCTGTCCGACTCTGTGCAACCGCATAGACGGCAGCCCACCAGGCTCCCCTATACCTGGGATTCTCCAGGCAAGAACACTGGAGTGGGTTGCCATTTCCTTCTTCAATGCATGAAAGTGATAAGTGAAAGTGAAGTTGCTCAGTCGTGCTGACTCTTAGCGACCCCGTGGACTGCAGCCTACCAGGCTCCTCCTTCCATGGGATTTTCCAGGCAAGAGTACTGGAGTGGGTTGCCTTCTCTGATATTAAAGGCAACAAGGAAAAAATCAACAAAGAAACACATACATAGAAATAACATACAAAGAAACTCCCCTAAGATTATCACCTGATTTTTCAGCAATAATTCTTCAGGCCAGGAGGGAATGGCACAATGTATTTAAAATGATGGAATAAAAGAACCTACAACCAAGAATCTTCTACCCAGAAAAGCTCTCATTCATATTCAACAGAGAAAATCAAAAGCTTTGCAAACAAGCAAAAGTTAAGATAACTCAGCAACACCAGACCAGCCTTGCAACAAATGCTAACAGAACTTCTTTAAGTGGAAAAGAAAAGACCACTACTAGAAACAAGAAAATTGCAAATGGAGAAGCTCACTGGTAAAGTCAAGCACAGCTTTCTCAGGTGGGACGGTGGTAAAGAATCCACCTGCCAATTCAGAAGACACAGGAGACATGGTTTGATCCCTAGTTGGGAAGATCTTGTGGGAGAGGAAATGGCAACCCACCCAGTATTCTTGCCTGGGAAATCCCATGGACAGAAAAGTCTGGTGGGCTATAGCCCATGGGGTTGCAAAGAGTTGAACACAACTGAGTCCACAGCAAGCACAAAAGGCAAACACAAAGTAAAGGTAGGAAATTATCTGCACACAAATAAGATATCAAAATCAGCAATTGTGAGAAGAGGAGAGCACAAATGCATGATATTATAAATGGATTTGAAATGAAAAGACCAGCAACTTAAAACAATTGTTTTTGCTATATCAAAACTTCATGGTAATCACAAACTGAAAATCTACAATGGATACACACGCATAATGAAAAAAGAATCCAAACACAACACTAAAGTTAGTCATCAAATCACAAAAGAAGAGAAACAAGTAGGAAGGGAAGAAAAAAGACCTACAAAAACAAATGTAAAACAAATAAGAAAATGGCAACAGGAACATGCATATTGATAATTACCATAAATGTTAATCGATTAAATGCTCCAGTCAAAAGACATAGACTGGTTGAATGGGTACAAAAACAAAAAACATATATATGCTGTCTACAAGAGACCCATTTCAGATTAGGGACACATACAGACTGAAAGTGAGAGGATGGGAAATGGTCTTCCGTGAAAATAGAAACCAAAAGAAAGCTGGAGTAGCAAAACTCATATTATACAAAATAAGTTCGGTTTCTCAGTCATGTCCAATTCTTTGTGACCCCATGGATTGCAGCACTCCAGGCTTCCCTGACTATCACCAGCTCCTGGAGCTTGCTCAAACTTAATCAAGTTGGTGATGCCATCCAACCATCTCGTCCTCTGTCATCCCCTTCTCTTCCTGCCTTCAATCTTTCCCAGCATCAGGGTCTTTTCCTTGTGAGTCAGTTCTTCACATCAGGTGGCCAAAGTATTGAAGTTTCAGCTTCAGCACCAGTCCTTCCAATGAATATTCAGCACTGATTTCCTTTAGGATGGACTGGTTGAATCTCCTTTCAGTCCCATGGACTCTCAAGAGTCTTTTCTAACACCACAGTTCAAAAGCATCAATTCTTCTGCGCTCAGTTTTCTTTATGGTCCAACTCTCACATCCATACATGAATACTGGAAAAACTGTTGCTTTGACTAAATGGACCTCTGTTGGCAAAATGTCTCTGCTTTTTAATATGCTGTCTAGGTTTGTCATAGCTTTTCTTCCAAGGAGCAAGCATCTTTTAGTTTCATGGCTACAGGCACCATCTGCAGTGATTTTGGAGCCCAAGAAAATAAAGTCTGTCACTGTTTCCATTGTTTTCCCATCTATTTGCTATGAAGTGATGGGACTGGATGCCATGATCTTAATTTTTGAATGTTGAGTTTTAAGCCAGATTTTTCACGCTCCTCTTTCACTTTCTTCAAGAGGCTCTTTAGTTCCTCTTTGCTTTCTGCCATAAGGGTGGTGTCATCTGCATATCCAAGGTTATTGATATTTTTCCCAGCAATCTTGATTCCAGCTTGTGCTTCATCCAGCCCAGGATTTCACACGATGTACTCTGCATAGAAGTTAAATAAGCAGTTAAATAGTTAAATAAATTAGACAAAATAAACTTTAAAATAAAGACTGCTACAAGATACAAATAATGGACACTGCATAATGATCAAGTCATCATTTTAAGAAGATATAACAATTGTAAATATATATACATCCAATATAAGAGTGTCCTAACATTAGGTAGTTAGAATAGGGAAAAGGAGTCCAAAATGGCGGTGGCTAAAAGACAAGGAAGGGAAAAGCCCACAAAAATAGAAAAGAGGAAGGTCAAGGAAGGTCCGAGGACCTGAGTGAGGACTTCAGGTAGAACAGCGCTCCTGACTAAGCCCAATTTGCATAAGGCAGGCCCGGGGGAAGAAAAAAACATATAAAAGGAGGAGCCAAAGGGCTTGTGTGCGCTCTCTCTCTCTCTCTCTCTCTCTCTCTCTCTCCCACCCCCCACCCCCCTGCACACTGGTGCACTCCTCCACACCCCTCTTCTTCAAGGATGGATTTTCCTGTTATCTTCTAAATAAAATAGAGCTGTAACACTGATTTATAACACTGATTTCTCTAATAGCTATAACACAGTCTGTCCAAGACCCAAGAGCTGTGACATGCCAAGGGGGGCTTTAATGTCCATCACTCCAAATCCTTGTGATGAGACAAAAACCAAGGAGCATACACTCTCCTGATGCTAATATATAGGAAACACTAACAGCCACAAAAGAAGAAATCTACAGGAACCCAATAATACAGGGGTTCTTTAACACCCTACTTTCATTTTGTGTGTGTGCTAGATCCATTTTAATGTAATTATACATATCTGCCAAATCAGGAAGAATGGTTTATGCATATATAACTTTTTCAGTTAACATCTGCAAGCATCAACAGCAATGATCTCAGTTTATAAATTCATCAGGGTCAGAGCAATTGATGAATGTCTCTTTACTGCTAGGCTTACCAACAATAACTTACAGATGAAATAGTGTCCTTTTGTTTTTCTTCTCTCATTCTCCTTGTCTAGAGACATTTTATTGTAGAGTTTCAGTGCAACTCACCTCCAGCTGAAGGTAATCTTCTTAGATAAGTACTCAGTTCCTCTGACTTTACTTATAACCTATTTAATCACAGAAAAACCTCTGCAGAGGTGGAGTTCAAGGGTGCATACAATAACGGAAGATCACGGTTTTGAAGTCTATCATGTATTAAAAACCATAGGTATAACATTTATATAAGATACACACTTAGTGTCTCTTAAACTACATATTGACTCCTTATAAACACTATTTTTTAAATAAAGTAGTGCATCTAGGACAATTAGTCATACAATTCACACAGCCCTGAGTTTTTCAGTACCAACTATGTATTGGTCATGAAATGTGAATGAATGTGAGACACTGTCCATTAATAAGATTCAACCAAGGACTGGCTGAAACACTGGAATACCTCTGCTTAAGAAGGCTATATCCTTCTCCTCACAATTTATTTTTGTTTATTTTTGGTGGTATTTGTTTGCACATGGCTAGATTGCTTTCAGTCACTTTGTAAATCAGGAAAACTAATGATCTAAAATTATGACATGATCTTAAGTATTAAGTGGGTTGGTTTGTCCATTTCAGGTAGCTGGTTGGTAGGCCACTTTAAGGCCTTTCATTTTCCTTCTATGCCTCCCAAGACATTAATCAGAAGATGAGTCTGAGTATCGTACCATATAACTCTTTTAACCAATGTCTGGCTAACACTAGAATGTCCAGCCTAGTATATTTAAAATTCATCCATAGAAGAGGTTCTATCAGTTCAGTTCAGTTCAGCTCAGTCCCTCAGTCATGTCTGACTCTTTGTGATCCCATGAATCGCAGCATGCCAGTCCTCCCTGTCCATCACCAACTCCCGGAGTTTACTCAAACTCATGTCCATCGAGTCGGTGATGCCATCCAGCCATCTCATCCTCTGTCGTCCCCTTCTCTTCCTGCCCCCAATCCTCCCAGCATCAGGGTCTTTTCCAATGAGTCAACTCTTCGCATGAGGTGGCCAAAGTACTGGAGTTTCAGCTTCAGCATCAGTCCTTCCAATGAACATCCAGGACTGATCTCCTTTAGGATGGACTGGTTAGATCTCCTTGCAGTCCAAGGGACTCTCAAGAGTCTTCTCCAACACCACAGTTCAAAATCATCAATTTTTCGGCACTCAGCTTTCTTCACAGTCCAACTCTCACATCCATACATGACCACTGGAAAAACCATAGCGTTGACTAAATGGACTTTAGTTGGCAAAGTAATGTCTCTGCTTTTTAATATGCTCTCTAGGTTGGTCATAACTTTCCTTCCAAGGAGTAAGCATCTTTTAATTTCATGGCTGCAATCACCATCTGCAGTGATTTTGCAGCCCCCAAAAATAAAGTCTGACACTGTTTTCACTGTTTCCCCATCTATTTGCTATGAAGTGATGGGACCAGATGCCATGATCTTATTTTTCTGAATGTTGAGCTTTAAGCCAACTTTTTCACTCTCCTCTTTCACTTTCATCAAGAGGCTCTTTAGTTCTTCACTTTCTGCCATAAGGGTGGAGTCATCTGTGTATTTGAGATTATTGACATATCTCCCGGCAATCTTGATTCCAACTTGTGCTTCCTCCAGCCCAGTGTTTCTCATGATGCACTCTGCATATAAGTTAAACAAGCAGGGTGACAATATACAGCCTTGACGTACTCCTTTTCCTATTTGGAACCAGTCTGTTGTTCCATGTCCAGTTCTAACTGTTGCTTCCTGACCTGCATACAGGATTCTTAAGAGGCAGGTCAGGTGGTCTGGTATTCCCATCTCTTTCAGAATTTTCCACAGTTTATTGTGATCCACACAGTCAAACGCTTTGGCATAGTCAATAAAGCAGAAATAGATGTTTTTCTGGAACTCTCTTGCTTTTTTGATGATCCAGCCGATGTTGGCAAGTTGATCTCTGGTTCCTTTGCCTTTTCTAAAACCAGCTTGAACATCTGGAAGTTCATGGTTCACATATTGCTGAAGCCTGGCTTGGAGAATTTTGAGCATTACTTTAGTTAACTTCAAGCAGGTTGTTAAGGAGTCCTTAGGGACGAGGTATACATTCTTTGCCTTAGTCACATAGGCTCCATGATAATTACTAAATAACAGAAATACGTCTATTACTAAATAACAATAATACATCTTTCGCACAAACATGTTTTTCCTTAGGCCTTATGTCATGTAGGCATTGTGAACAAATAGCAACAATATACTTTGCTCAAAAGCATATTTTGCTGCTTTTGTGCTGATGATTAAATGGCAACAATATATCTTGACCAAAGGCATGTTCTTTCCTCCCTCACAGGAACTTGTACCTTTTGGTCAATCTTGTGCTGATGTTATCTCAAGATGTATACCCTGGGAAAGAGCTTTGGTAAAACTTTTACAGCCTTGAAATGTTTCTTTAACTTATTGTCATAGCCCACTAAAAGGTATATAAAGCTCTGCTCAAGTTAAGGAAGCGGTATTCTCCTTTACCCTCTTCTGATGTCTATGTCAGAAACCTTTTCTGTTTCCATTCAATAAACTCTATTTCCTCGTTGCAAGACTCAGTGGTCTCTTTTATTTTCCTGGCTCAGTGAATTTTTCTCCTCACAAGACCTGTGAGCTTGGGTACAGCCTACATTGCATGGCTACACCACATCGGAACCAGTTTCGTATTGATACTGCACAAAGAAAATCCTAAAGATGCTACCAAAAAACTATTATACTTCATCAATGAATTTGGTAAATTTGTAGGATACAAAATCAATACACAGAAATCTGTTAGATTTCTATACACTAACAGTAAAAGATCAGAAAGAAAAAGAATCTCATTTATCATCATATCAAAAAGAACAAAATACCTGGGAAAAAGTCTGCCTAAGGAGGCAAAAGACTTGTACTGCAAAAACTATAAGACACTGATGAGCAAAATCAATGATGATACCAACAGATGAAAAGATATACCATGTTCTTGGATTGGAAGAATCAACACTGTCAAAATACTACACTGCACAAGGTAATCTAGAGATTCAATGCAATCCCTTTCAAATTATCAATGGCATTTTTCACAGAAATAGAAAAAATATCTTACAATTTATATTGAGAAACAAAAAGACCCTTAATAGTCAAAGTAATACTGAGAAAAAAAATGGAGCTGAAGAAATCAGGCTTCCTGATTTCACACTATTACTACAAAGCTGCAGTTATCAAAACAGTATGGTACTGACACTAAAACAGATATATAGATCAAAGGAAAAAATATATTTCTAGAAAACCAGAAATAAGTCCATGCACCAATGGCCAATTAATCTGTAACAACAAAGTGATCTGACATCACTTTTCTGACAAAGGTCCATATAGTCAACACTACAATTTTTCCAGTAGTCATGTATGGATGTGAGAGTTGGACCATAAAGAAGGCTAAGCACAGAAGAACTGATGCTTTTGAACTGTGGTGCTGGAGAAGACTCTTGAGAGTCTCTCGGACAGCAAGGAGATCAAACCAATCAATCCCAAAGGAAATCTAAATACCTTGAATATTCATTGGGAGGACTGAATATTCATTGCTGAAGCTGAAGCTCCAATACTTTGGCCACCTGATGCAAAGAGACAACTCACTGGAAAAGATCTTGATGTTGGGAAAGATTGAGGGCAGGAGGAGACAGCAATAACAGAGAATAAGACTGTTGGATGGCATTATGACTCAGTGGACATGAGTCTGAGCAAACTTTAAGACGTAGTGAAAGTTAGGGGAGCCTGGCGTGCTGTAGTCCATGGGGTCCTAAAGAGTTGGACATGACTTAGTGACTGAACAACAACAATCTGTAACAAAGAAGGCAAGACAGTCTCTTCAATAAATGATAGTGAGAAAACTGGATGGCTACATGTAAAAAGGGCTTCTCAGGTGGTGCTAGTGGTCTCTCACATAGAGCCAGACATCCTGGAATGTAAAGTGGGCTTTAGGAAGTATTACTATGAACAAAGCTAGTGGAGGTGATAGAATTCTACATGAGCTATTTCAAACCCTAAAAGAGGATGCTCTTAAAGTGCTGCACTCAATATACCAGCACATTTGGAAAATTCAGCAATGGCCACATGACTGGAAGAGGTCAATTTTCATTCCAATCCCAGAGAAGTGAAAGTGAAAGTCGCTCGGTCGTGTCTGACTCTTTGCGACCCCATGGGCTATACAGTCCATGGAATTCTCCAGGCCAGAATACTGAAGTGGGTAGCCTTTCCCTTCTCCAGGGGATCTTCCCGACCCAGGAATTGAACTGGGGTCTCCTGCATTGCAGGCGGATTCTTTGCCAACTGAGCTATCAGGGAAGCCCAATCCTAGAGAAGGGCAATGCCAAAAAAGGGTCATCAAAACTGTGCTCATTTCACATGGTAGCAAGGTAATGCTCAAATCCTTCAAGCTAGACTTCAACAGTACTTGAACCGAGAAATTCCAGATGTACAAGCTGGACTTCAAAAAAGCAGAGGAACCAGAGATCAAATTGTCAACATCCACTAGATCATAGATAAAGCAAGGGAATCCAGAAAAACATCTACTTCTGCTTCATTGACTACACTAAAGCCTTTGATTGTGTGGATCACAACAAACTGTGAAAAATTCTTAAAGAGATGGGAGTACCAGACTATCTTACCTCCCTCCTAGGAAACAGGTCAAGAAGTAACAGAACTGTACACAGAACAAGGGATTGGTTCAAAATTGGGGAAGGAGTATGTCAAAGCTATATATTGTCACCCTGCTTATTTAACTTCTATGCATAGTATATCATGCAAAATGCCAGGCTGGATGAATCACAAGTTGGAATCAAGATTGCTGGGAGAAATATTAGTAACCTCAGATATGCAGATGACACCACCGTCATGGCAGAAAGCAAAGAGAAACTAAAGAGCTTCTTGATGAAGGTGAAAGAGTAGACTGAAAAAGTTGGCTTAAAATTTAGCATTCAAAAAAACCAAGATCATGGCATTTGGTCCCATCACTTCATGGCAAAAAAATGGGGAAACAATGAAAATAGTGGCAGATTTTGTTTTCTTGGACTCCAAAATCACTGTGGACTGTGATTGCGGCCATGAAATTAAAAAACTCTTTCTCCTTGGAAGAAAAGCTATGACAAACCTGCTGCTGCTGCTGCTAAGTGGCTTCAGTCATGTCTGACTCTGTGTGACCCCACAGACAGCAGCCCATCAGGCTCCCCTGTCTCTGGGATTCTCCAGGCAAGAATACTGGAGTGGGTTGCCATTTCCTTCTCCAATGCATGAAAGTGAAAAATGAAAGTGAAGTCACTCAGTTGTGTCTGACTCATAGCGACCCTATGGACTGCAGCCTACCAGGCTCCTCCGTCCATGGGGTTTAGGCAAGAGTACTGGAGTGGGGTGCCATTGCCTTCTCCGATGACAAACCTAGACAGCGTATTAAAAAGCAGAAATTTTACTTTGCTGACAAAGGTCCATATAGTCAAAACTATGTTTTTTTCAGTAGTCATGTGTGAATGTGAGAGTTGGACCGTAAAGAAGGCTGTTCAGTTCAGTTCAGTGGCCCAGTCATGTCTGACTCTTTGCAGCCCCATGGACTGCAGCACGCCAGGCTTCCCTGTCCATCATCTGAGTGCTGAAGAATTAATGCTTTTGAGCTGTGGTGCTGGAGTCCCTAGGACTGCAAGAAGATTGAACCTGTCAATTCTGAAGGAAATTAACCCTGAATATTCATTGGAAGGACTGATGCTGAAGCTGAAACTCCAATATTTTGGCCATCTGATGTGAAGAGCAGACTCATTCAAAAAGATCCTGCTGCTGGGAAAGACTGAGGGCAGGAGGAGAAGGGGGCAACAGAGAATGAGATGATTGGATGACATCACTGCCTCAATGGAGTGAATTTGAGCAAACTTCAGGAGATAGTGAAGGACATGGAAGACTGGCATGCTGCAGTCCATGGGATTGCAAGGAGTCAGACACAACAACTGAAAAACAATACATAAAAAAAATAAACTTACGCAGGATATAAAATTAACACACAGAAATCCCTTGCATTCCTATACACTAACAATGAAAAAACAGAAAGAGAAATTAAGGAAACAATGCCATTCACCATTGCAACAAAAAGAATAAAATACTTAGGAGTATATCTACCTAAAGAAACAAAAGACCTATACATAGAAAACTATAAAACACTGATGAAAGAAATCAAAGAGGACACAAACAGATGGAGAAATATACCGTGTTCATGGATTGGAAGAATCAATATTGTCAAAATGGCTATACTACCCAAAGTAATCTATAGATTCAATGCAATCCCTATCAAACTACCAACGGTATTTTTCACAGAACTAGAACAAATAATTTCACAATTTGTATGGAAATACAAAAAACCTCGAATAGCCGACGTAATCCTGAGAAAGAAGAATGGAACTGGAGGAATCAATCTGCCTGACTTCAGACTCTACTACAAAGCCACAGTCATCAAGACAGTATGGTACTGGCACAAAGACAGAAATATAGATCAATGGAACAGAATAGAAAGCCCAGAGATAAATCCACGAACCTATGGTCACCTTATCTTCGACAAAGGAGGCAAGGATATACAATGGAAAAAAGATAACCTCTTTAACAAGTGGTGCTGGGAAAACTGGTCAACCACCTGTAAAAGAATGAAACTAGAACACTTTCTAACACCATACACAAAAATAAACTCAAAATGGATTAAAGATCGAAATGTAAGACCAGAAACTATCAAACTCCTAGAGGAGAACATAGGCAAAACACTCTCCGACATAAATCACAGCAGGATCCTCTATGACCCACATCCCAGAATTTCAGAAATAAAAGCAAAAATAAACAAATGGGACCTAATGAAACTTAAAAGCTTTTGCACAACAAAGGAAACTATAAGCAAGGTGAAAAGACAGCCCTCAGATTGGGAGAAAATAATAGCAAACGAAGCAACAGACAAAAGATTAATCTCAAAAATATACAAGCAACTCCTGAAGCTCAACTCCAGAAAAATAAATGACCCAATCAAAAAATGGGCCAAAGAACTCAACAGACATTTCTCCAAGGAAGACATACAGATGGCTAACAAACACATGAAAAGATGCTCAACATCACTCATTATCAGAGAAATGCAAATCAAAACCACAATGAGGTACCATTATACGCCAGTCAGGATGGCTGCTATCCAAAAGTCTACAAGCAATAAATGCTGGAGAGGGTGTGGAGAAAAGGGAACCCTCTTACACTGTTGGTGGGAATGCAAATTAGTACAGCCACTATGGAAAACAGTGTGGAGATTTCTTAAAAACCTGGAAATAGAACTGCCATATGACCCAGCAATCCCACTTCTGGGCATACACACCAAGGAAACCAGATCTGAAAGAGACACGTGCACCCCAATGTTCATCGCAGCACTGTTTATAATAGCCAGGACATGGAAGCAACCCAGATGCCCATCAGCAGACGAATGGATGAGGAAGCTGTGGTACATATACACCATGGAATATTACTCAGCCATTAAAAAGAATTCATTTGAATCAGTTCTAATGAGATGGATGAAACTGGAGCCCATTATACAGAGCGAAGTAAGCCAGAAAGATAAAGACCATTACAGTATACTAACACATGTATATGGACTTTAGAAAGATGGTAACGATAACCCTATATGCAAAACAGAAAAAGAGACTCAGATGTATAGAACAGACTTGTGGACTCTGGGAGAAGGCGAGGGTGGGATGTTTCAAGAGAACAGCATTGAAACATGTATATTATCTAGGGTGAAACAGATCACCAGCCCAGGTTGGGTGCATGAGACAAGTGCTCGGGCCTGGTGCACTGGGAAGACCCAGAGGGATCGGGTGGAGAGGGAGGTGGGAGGGGGGACTGGGATGGGGAATACATGTAAATCCATGGCTAATTCATTTCAATGTATAACAAAAACTACTGTAATGATGTAAAGTAATTAGCCTCCAACTAATAAAAACAAAAAAAAATTAAAAAAAAAAAAAAAGAAGGGATTAACAGTAAGCTCCTACTGTATAGGACTGGGAATTATATTCAATATCATGTGATAAACCATAGTGGAAAAGAATATCAAAAAGAATGTATATATATGTATAACTGAATCACTTTGTCATGTAGCAGAAATTAACACAATATTGACATGACATCAATCATTGTTCAACAAAAAAATTAAAAAACATATTACAAAGCTACAGTTATCAAAAAAGTGTGGTGCTGGTATAAAGACAGACAAGCAGAATAATGGCATAGAACAGAGAGCCCAGAAATAAACCCTTGTGTTCATAGTCATAGGATGTTTACAAAGGCGTCAATACCTCAGGGAAAGAAAAGCCTTTTCAACAAACGATGTTGGGAAAATTGAATATTCATATGCAAAATAGTGAAGTTAGGCCCTTATCTTATATGATATACAAAAATTAACTCAAAATCCTTGAAGATTTAAACTTAACACCTAAAACTATTAAACTCCTAGAAGGAAACATAGAGGAAAACTCATGACATTAGACTTGGCATAGATTTCTTGGATATGATACCAAAATAGAGGCAACAAAAGCAAAAACAGACAAAGGAAACTACATCAAACTTAAAAAAAGAACTTTGTCAATCAAAGGGCACAATCAACAAACTGAAAAAGTAATCTATGGATTGGGAGAAAATATCTGTAAATCATGTAGCTGATAAAGGGTTAATATCCAGCATAGATAAACAATGCTCACAACTCAACAACAAAAATTCAAATGAATTAAAAATGAACAAAGGACTTGAATAGATATTTTTCTAAAGATAGTATAGTAATAGCTGAAAAACATATTGGAAGATGCTCACTGACCATCAGAGAAATGTAAATCAAAACCACAATGTGATATTACCTCATGCTCATTAGGATGCCAACTATTAAAAATAAGCAAACAAAAACAACAGAAAATAATGATTGTTGGTAAGGATGTGGAAAAATTAAAACTCAAATTGGGTGCAACTGGTTCAATTGCTATGGAAAAATGGAATGAAAAAAATTAAAAATAGAATTATGATTCAGCAATTCCACTTCTGAGTATATATATTCAAAAGAATTGAAATCAGAATCTCAAAGAGATATTTGCACATTCTTGCTCACAGCAGCACTATTCACAGTAACTAAAGACAGAGATAATCCAAATGTCCATCAACAGTTGAATGCGTAAACAAAATGTGGGGTGTATAGACAGTAGAATATCATTTAGCTTTAGAAAGGAAGAAAATTCCATCATATGTTACAACATGGATAAACCCTGAGAATCTTACATGAGGTATCTAAAGCAGTTAAAATCATAGAAATAGAAAGTAGAACGGTGATTACGAGGGGCAAGATAGAGGGGGAAAGAGGAGTTGTTTAATGGATATTGTTTCAAATGTATAAGATGAAAAGTTCTGAATATACACTCACAACAACATGAATATACATAATAGTAGTAGTTTGTGTATACATATATACACAAACTGTATGTACATTTAAAAATGGTTAAGATGATAAGTTTTACTTGTGTTTTTTTTTACCACAATAAAAATGGGGTGGGGAAACAGAAACAGAACCATTGAGCCATTTAAAAGCTTCAAAATGAAGTGTTTTGGTAGGTTTTGTACTGAACCACTTTGCTAAATACGTAAGAATACAGCACCCTCTGGCTAGTCTGCAAGAGCATCAAGGAATATGGTGATTTAATTGCCAAGTGTCAACAAGAATTTTTACCTAGTTAGTGGAAACTACACTAACAGAAAAATGAGTATTGCAATTTGGGAGAGTCCATCCAATGATGTCATTACTATATTTACTATTCATGAGAAGTTTTTTCAGCTATGACAATAATCAAAAGCAAGTGTTGAAAGAAATAGACCTGTATTATCACAAAATGTTAAATCAACATTTAAAAAAGTAGATTAAATTAGTTTTAATTCAGAATACTAACAATAGGCATATTTTAATGCTATTTTAATCAGAACTATTTATTATAATAAACTATTAATGAACGAATTTATAGAACTATTTATTAAATGTTTATTTCATATGCAGTTCTGTTGGGGTCCTTTAATGTACTAGAACCTGGTGGTCCCGAGTCGATAAGAAAGTGAAAGAGACAAAGAAGCTAATATTCCCTGGGTTAGGCAGAGAACCAATAAAGCCCTAGGACAGGGCTTGTACCGCTCACGGAGGCACAGGGCGCCCTCTTGAGGGGGAGAGAGAGAGAGAGAGAGAGAGAGAGAGAGAGAGAGACAGACAGACAGAGAGACACGGGGACCCAAGTCTGGTGGAGCAAGGGTGTTTTAAAGATCCTTTTGTGAGTATACATAGGCTGTTGTACAAGGAATTTCTTACGACAGTGAATAAAGATCAGAAAACCAAACGTACAGCAACCATTATCAAGGGAACAAGGAATTAACAATAGTCATAAGGTCAGAAGACGATCTATATCTCAAGAAAGAGGGTCGTGACTAAGCAGTTTTGTCGTAAAGAGAATGTTTCCTGAAGGAAATCCACGTATGTGTCTCATCCTATGACCTCAGTCCTGGGAGCAGCATGCCGTTCCACTCATTCCTGTTACCAGGAACTGATAAGGAACAGAGGATTTACGAGGGACAGAAAATAGCACACAGGAATCCTCCTGTTAAACGTTCTCTGACCGAGTTCATCCTTTTAAATTTTCCTTTGATTGCAATTCAAGTATTTTTATCGCTGGGGTGCTTTAGAAGAAGTTTGGAGTCATTGTTGTAGAATTCAGGGATTTATTTTTAATTTCCTTCTTTTTAATTGGAGGATAATTGCTTAGAATGTTGTGTTGGTTTCTGACATACAACAATGTGAATCAGTCACAACTATCTATATACATATCCTCTCCCTCCTGAGCCCTCCCACTCCCATCTCACCCCTCTAGGTCGTCACCCACAAACCTCGGAGAATCTTACCAGAATTCTCTTCTAGGAATTCTGGACCAGATATAAGAAGAGACTGTTGTAGAAAGGGAGGAGAGAGAAGAGGTGTCAGGGAGGAAAGAGAAAGACTTTTGTTCTAATATGACTTTCAAGTTTTTCTAATTCTCAAGAACAGCACTGTACAGTAGAGAAGAAAATGTTCTGTAGCTGTGCTGTCTGACATAGTAGCCACTGTGTGTGCACTTGAAATGTGGCTTGTATAATTAAGGAACTGAATTTTAAATTTTGCTCAATTATTTAAATAGCCATATGTGACTAGTGGCTACTGTACTAGACAGTGTTAGAAAGAAATCATAGCCAAACATACCTAAAATGTCTAGTGACTGAGGAAAATATGAAATGTGTGAGCTAAGCAACATGAACTGTACACGAAGTGAAGAGAACTGCACATGAAGAAGTAAGTTGGTGCATGGATATAGAGATAGCATGATCTGAACAAGGTAGTTGGCTGAGTTATATCAAAGTGATCTTATATTTTCTTTTCTACCTTGATGGAAGATTTATAATTTCTATTTTGTTGTAGAAGAGAAATGTAACTTATGTTTCACAATTTACATGCCTACAAAAGGTATGTGCAATACACTTTGGTAAGTTTGTTATCATATTTCATAGTTTCAAGTTACTTTTCCTTTCAGAAGTTACAGGCAGGAAGATGTGCATACCTCTTTTTGAGTTTTCCTATGAGTATGTGCATCCCATACTCTAGGCTTATTTTTCATTAATACAAGTGGGACAGCCTCAGACTTTTTCTCCTCTGGACTGTATGTGGCCACTAGATTTCAACTTCTCTCTTCTACCTTGTTAACTCTTCTCCAAAAAGTATCCTCAAATGCTGACATAAAATTCCTCTAACAGCAAGTGAAGTTGTTTGCTCTCCACTTAGAGAGAAAAGGCTTATAATAGAGATACTACCTCACATAATATAAGAAACTTACAAATGGAAACAATAAAGCTTTTTGCAGCAAAAAAAAATAAAAAAAATAAAAAAAAAAGAAACTTACACATGCCAAGGAAAGGTCAATCAGTATATTGAGGAGACCCTCATCTCCTTCTTTATGAGGGATAGACTGATAGAAGGAAAGAAGACATTGGTTCCATAAAAAACAGATGCTGGTGGCAAAAGTTCTTTGAAAGTATGTACTGAAGATGAAGAAGAACCATATTTTCAGGTGTCATCATCACTGTGTTTAGTGCTAGATAGGAGGAACAAACTGAAATCAGTGGTTGGAGTGCTTGAAGCTCTGAGCTATGGAATTTATGGGAGAAGAAGAGGGTGGGATGATTTGAGAGAAAAGCATGGAAACATGTACATTACCATATGTAAAATAGATAGCCAGTGGGAGCTTGATGCATGACGCAGGGTACCAAACGTCAGTGCTCTGTGACAATCTAGAGGGATGGGGTGGAGAGGGAGGTAGGAGAGGGGTTCAGGAGAGAAGAGACCCATGTATGCCTATGGCCAATTCGTGTGGATGTATGACAAAAACCATCACAATATTGTTAAGTAATTATCCTCCAATTAAAATAAATTAAAAAATAAAATGGCTAGGGTAATTAGTCTCTCTTAGGGATATTGCTTGGTTATTATTGGGCTTCCCTCATAGCTCAGTTGGTAAAGAATATGCCTTCAATGCAGGAGATTCTGGTTTGATTCCTGGGTCAGGAAGATCTGCTGGAGAAGGGATAGGCTACCCACTCCAGTATTCTTGGGCTTCCCTTGTGGGTCAAACAGTAAAGAATCTGCCTGCAATGCCAGAGACTATCGGGTTCAGTCCCTGGGTTGGGAAGATCCCCTGGATAAGGAAATGGCAACCCACTCCAGTATTCTTGCCTGGGAAATCCCATGGACAGAGGAGCCTGGTGGGCTACAGTCAATGGGATTGTGAGGAATTGGCATGACTGAGTGACTAACACACATACATGAAATATTTCTCAGTAATTAAGAGGAGTACATCAGAGTTACAGATGACCTGGAGGTATATTACATATTAAATATATAAATTGTATATTTTAATAAATTTATATATTGATATATCATATATATCAGATAAATATGTGTGTATTTGTTCCCTCTAAGTTACTTCCTTCTAGTTATTGTTTTTGTCTCTATCATTGGATTCCCTCAGATGTCTGCTTGTCTGCTCACATTGAATTGCAGGTCACTAATATTGATGGGTATTTTTGTACTCATGAGTGACCTTTGTTGACCGGTCTCGTAGAGTGACCTGGCTGGGCCATTTTTTTAGAAAAATTCGGTGTCATTATCTTTAGGTCTTTCCTCTTTGGACTGGGCCAGATTTTAGAGAAGAAAACTTCTCTGCCCAGCTCTAGCAGTATTACCTTGGCTGCCAGAATTCAGGTAACTAGAGGAGAAATAGGGTTGGAGTGTCAACACTCAGTATATAGGCAGATTTTTGCCTATTTTCCAGTTTCCAATGTAACACTTCCTGCCCTCACCTGTGCCTGGTGTCTGTACTATTATTTCTCCAGGAAAAACAGTCCTTCTGTCTTTGGATGGCACCAAGAAGGAGAATCTGGATGTTAATTTGCTCATGACTACTCTCTTAACTTCATTCTCTTTTCAGCATCACCCTCAATCCTGAAATTTTTAGGGCTTCTGTTGAGCAAAGCAGATGGCATTTTGGGTTTTCCCACTGTTGATTTTGGACTCTACTTTCTCATGTCTACCAACTCAATTACCACACATCCTACTATGACCCAGGTTTCAAAATATGGTGGCTGTCACTTCCTCTCCCGCTGTCTTCATTTTTTTTTTTTTTTTTTGGTTTATATTATACCTTTAAAAAATCTTCTCAAGATCTATGGATGAATGAAAGATTTACACATAAAATAACATATGCTGTATAATTCTATTTTTTTGACATTTAAGAAAGGTAGTAATACTCTATGGTTGTAGATATTAAAATAGTGCTATCCTTGGGCTGAGGAGAAGAGTCCTGGGAAGTGACATGTGAGTGCTTTCTGGAATGCTGGAAATATCTCACAACTTATCTGATGATAGTTACACAAAAGCATCATATATAAAAATTGTATCCCTCTTCATCCTGTTTGTGAGGCCGATTGTCGCACTGTTCACACTATTCACTGAACCTAGGGTAGGCAAGGCGCGAGCTAAGGGACTGGAAGGAGACTCAAGGAGCCATAGGAACTACAGACAGGTTTGTTCTCTCCTGGCTGACGCAGCAGCTGTAGCAGCAGACACGCTTTATTCTTTCCTCCCTTGGCTGACCCAACAGACACAACTGTGGCACAGCAGTAAATGCCGCTGCTTATCTAGGTGGAGCTCACGTATCCCTACAGCATACAACCCGTGACCCAGCGAGTACTTCGTGACATGCATGTGCAGTGCTATAAATCTCAGCTGTTACATAGTCATTATTTACAAAACATGGGGCAAGAGAGCCTAGATAGTCCATCTTGGCTAATTTTCTCTCTCCCCGCAAAAATCAATCTCAGTAAATTTAAAATTCATGGCATTAACTTTTCTAAAATTTAATTTTAATTGCAGGATAATTGCTTTACAATGTTGTGTTGGTTTCTGCCGTATAGCAGCGAGAATCAGCCATAAGTAAATATTTGTCCCCTCCTCCCCCACCCCAGCCCACCCCTCCAGGCTGTCACAGAGTACCACGCTGAGCTCCCTGTGTTATACAGCAACTTTTCATTAGCTATCTATTTTACATATGGTAATACATGTTTCAATGCTATGCTCTCAATTCTTCCCACCCTCTGTGTCCAAAGTCTATTTTTTATGTCTGCGCCTCCATTGCTGCCCTGCAAACAGGTTCATCAGTACCATTTTTCTAGATTCCATATATATGTACTAATATACAATATTTGCTTTTCTCTTTCTGATTTACTTCACTCTGTATAACAGGGTCTAGGTTTATCTACCTCACTAGAACTGACTCAAATGTGTTTAATTTTATGGCTGGGTAATATTCTCTTGTGTATATCTACCACATTGTCTTTACCATTCATCTGTCCATGGGTTCTCCAGGCAAGAATACTGAAGTGGGTTGCCATGCCTTTCTCTGGGGGATCTTCCTGACCCAGGGATTGAACCCTCATCTCTTAGATCTCTTGCATTGGCAAGCAGGTTCTTTACCACTAGCACCACCTGGGAAGTCCAACACACTTCTTACCAAATATTTCTTAAAATTATCCAGACTTGGAGTTGGCAATAGCCATAGTGTGTCTCTCTACCCCACAGAGCACTGGTGCTCGGTCCTGGTTGGCTCTTTAGAATCACCTATGGAGCTTACTGAAATATGTAGACACCTGAGCCCCACTCCCAAGAATTCTGATTTCAAGCCTGGAGTGGGAATTAGGAATCCTTATTTTAGCATGTTCTACTAATGCTGATTGAAGGCCATTGCAGTAGAGAAACTTTCTGTCAAAGAGTTCCTCAACAGATGATCAATCAGTTCCTAGTTTACATCTTCATTGACAGGATGTGCAAGTAATTAAATGAATCTGACTATTAGGAAGTGACTTTGACTGTGTGGATCACAACAAACTGTGGAAAATTCTTTAAGAGATGGGACTACTAGACCACCTTACCTGCCTCCTGAGAAACCTGTATGTAGGTCAAGAAGCAACAGTTAGAACTGGATATGGAACAATGGACTGGTTCAAATTGGGAAAGGAGTGCGAGGCTGTATATTGTCACCCTGCTTATTTAACTTCTATGCAGAGTACATCATGTGAAATGCCAGGCTGGATGAAGCACAAGCTGGAATCAAGATTGCCAAGAGAAATATCAATAAACTCAGATATGCAGACAACATCACCCTTATGGAAGAAATCAAAGAGCAACTAAAAAGTCTCTTGATGTAGGTGAAAGAGGAGAGTGAAAAAACTGGCTTAAAACTCAACATTCAAAAAACCAAGATCATGACATCTGGTCTGATCACTTCATGACAAATAGATGGGGAAACAACGGAAACAGTGACAGAATTTATTTTCTTGGTCTTCAAAATCACAGCAGATGGTGACTGCAGCCACGAAATTATTATTATTATTATTTTAGCCACGAAATTAAAAGACGCTTGCTCCTTGGAAGCTATGACAAACCTAGACAGCATATTGAAAAGCAGAGATGTTACTTTGCTGACAAAGGTCCGTCTAGTAAAAGCTATGGTTTTTCCAGTAGTCGTGTATGGTTGTGAGAGTTGGGCCATAAAGAAAGCTGAGTGCCGAAGAATTGATGCTTTTGAACTGTGGTGTTGGAAAAGACTCTTGAGAGTCCCCTAGACTGCAAGGAAATCAAACCAGTCAATCCTAAAGGAAATCAGTCCTGAATATTCATTGGAAAGACTGGTGCTGAAGCTGAAGTGCCAATACTTTGGCCACCTGATGTGAAGAGCCAACTCATTAGAAAAGATCCCGATGCTGGGAAAGATTGAAGGTAGGAGGAGAAGGGGATGACAGAGGATGAGATAGTTGAATGGCATGTCTGACTCAATGGACATGAGCTTGAGCAAACTCAGGGAGATATTGAAGGACAGGGAAGCCTGGCATGCTGCAGTTCATAGGGTCACAAAGAGTTGGACACGACTTAGTGACTGAACAACAACAAAACCAGTATATAATTTACATAAATGCACAGGGTTTATTTCAAATGCAAAAGAGTTGGGCACCACCGAGCGATATCCAAAGAAGTCCCTTCCACTTCCTATTAAAATCATTTATTCATTCACTCATCCATCTATCTACTCATTCAGCATATTGTTAGAGTACATTATTGAGTGTAGCCGTGAGACACCTGACCTAAGGAATCTAGATGGAAGATCTCACTGGGAGAGGGCATCTAGATCCAAGATCAACCTGAACCATCAGTAAAAGAAAGGACTCCAAGTATTGCCTTGTTGGTCCAGTGGTTAAAAATCTGCCTGCCAATGCAGGGGATACTGGTTTGATCCCTCGTCAGTTCAGTCCAGTCGCTCGGTGGTGCTGCTCATTTCTAGGTGTTTCCTTGCTTCTCTTCATGGATATTCCACTTTCTTCCACTTGGCTTCTCACCAGAAATCTGGTAGCTTGCTGAGATGCAGAATCCTGTGGCTTCATCTTTTTTTGTTTTTATTTGTTTTGTATTCTTTTAGCTGTACTATGAAACCTGAGGGATCTTAATTCCCCAGCCAGGGATGGAACCCCTGCCCCTTGCATTGGAAGTACAGAGTCTTAACCACTGGACCACCAGGGACTTCAAGTCCCTGTGGCTCTTGGTGTATCCACAGGGAAGGAGGGAGGTGAGAGTTCTCAGAACTGCAACCTGGGAGACTTATGTGAAACATACTGGAATTCATATCTAACCAAGTCATGCTAAAGGTGGAGTGTTAGCTGGTATTGACTGTGATGGGAGGTCTAGGAATGAAGGCGTCAGTAGGCAGATAGCACTCTATACTTGGAGAAGCAAGGATGGGTAAACGGATACTATGAACAGTCTCTAGGTTTAAGCCATCTTGATAGGAGGTTGCTCAAGAGGTGAGGGCACTACAGCATGAAAAGGATTTCGGACAGCCTAGCTGGGCAAGAATTAGAAAGGAAGAAGCATGCAGGTTATGCACAAAGCACATTGCCCACATCAGAAAACTATACAATATGGAGGCTTGTGTAGGGATACTTCCAAAGGATCTGCCAATTCACCTGACCAGGTGCAAGGTAGGAAGCCTACCATGTACAAAAGACTTCTATAGCCAAGAGACAATCATAAACAGCACTAGCTAAGTAAACTGAGGCTTCCCTATTTTTTCTAATATCTTCTACTTTGTCTCATTACAGGGAGGAAGTAGAGGAAGGGTGGAATAGCTCACATCCACTATTCTCATTGCAAGGCCTCAAGTCACAGTTTAGGTAGAACCTGCATGGAGAATTGATACTTGGAATTGCATATGAGATTGGAGTTTTGACTTGGGCAAGATGGAACTTGACTTTTCAACAGCTAAACAATGACTCATTATCAAAATGAGACTGCTATTATTGAAAGTGTTTGAGATGTTTTCTAGGGGTAGGAACCAAACAATTTTTTTTCAAAAATGGAAAATTAAGCTTCCCTGGTGGCTCAGATGGTAAAGAATCTGCCTGCAATTTGGGAGACCCAGGTTCAATCCCTGGGTTGGGAAGATCCCCTGGATAAGGGAATGGCAACCCACTCCAATATTCTTACCTGGAGAATTCCATGGACCATTAGCCTGGTGGGCTACAATCCATGGGGTCCCGAAGTGTTGGGCAAAACCGAGTGAATAACATTTTCACTTTCCCATTTGGACCTCAAAAAGCTCAGTATATTTAATACTGAATGAATGAGTGGATTCAAGATTGGTGGCAATGGATTCCTATCTTTGTACACTCCAAATCCCTGTTTCTTGGACTCCTGATGTCCTTGTAGTCAAAAAAGTCATTCATTCATTCATTTATTCAACTTTTAATTGGTTTCTCAGTTTGTGTCTAGCACTGAGATAGGCCCTGGGGGCCCCAAATGAGTGAGCCAGACCTCAGACATCCAGGAGCTTGCCTTTCTCTTGAAGGAGGGAATTCCACTGAGCTCTGAAAGATGCCTCAGGCCTGGGTTGGGAGAGAACTGGGGTGTCAGCTCAAGAAGGGAGTGCTATTGTTCAAAGGTCAGATTTCCTGACTCTCTGCTCTGGCCCTGGCTTGCTCATTCATTCACTCAAGAAATCTGTGTAAAGAACTTCCCTTCTTTGGAGTTAGTCTGCTTGGCATTGTCCTTAGAAGGGCATCCCTGATGGTAGAGCTCCCAGTATGACAAGTCTATGTTTCACACTCTGAGAAGTTCAGATAGCAAAGATACAGTGGTATGGGTTAAATATTTTGGGATCTATATTTTCTATTAACTCCCCAACTTTCCCAGTTACTTGATGGTGCCATGTTTACCTTAGACCAGAAATAGTTCTAGAAAACAAGGCAGGTTCCATTGGCTAGAGTCAGAACGTTGAGGGCCTGAACACCTGCAGGGAAATGAGGAAGTATCTGTGGCAGTTGTGGTATTCCCCCCTCATCTGAACCATGGGAATAGGGTTGCCAGATATAGTTGAAATACTTGGATATACTTATTCCAAAGCATTAGGTATCATTTATCTGAAATTCAAGTTTAACTGGGCGTCCTGTATGTGTTTGCTATGTGTGCTTAGTTACTTCAGTCATATCCAGCTCTTTGTTATCCTTTTGGACTGTAGCTCACCAGGCTCCTCTATCCATGGGATTTTTCCAGACAAAATTACTGAAGTGGGTTGCCATGCCCTCCTCCAAGGGACTTCCCAACCCAGGGATTGAACCTGCATCTCTTATGTCTCTGCATTGGCAGGCAGGTTCTTTACCACTAGTACCACTTGGGAAGTCTGAGCATCCTGTATCTCAATTTGTAAATTTGTAATTCCCAGTCTTACCTGGTAAGAGTTCTCTTTGGCCCAAGAAAAACCATGAAACTCATCTCTCGGGTTTTCAAGAACCTCTTTCCCTATGAATCTTCTCTTTATGCCCATATGTGGGGCCTAGCTGGACCCTGCTGATGACCCTCTGCAACAAGCCCTCATGGAGGGGCTGAGGATAATGCAATGTGAAAAACTTACTTGGGGACCAGGAGACTGGGTTCTAGACCATAGTCTGCCACGTGAACAGTTATGTGACTTTGTACAGGACAGTTTGCCTCTCTGGACATTTCCCTATTCAGAAATTCAAGTATCAAGGTGGATTTAGCTTCAGAGTGCAATTAGGGCAGGAATACTTGGCATTTACCCATTCTGTACCAAATTAGGGGTCTCTTTCTGTGTGTGTGTGTGTGTGTGTGTGTGTGTGTGTGTGTGTGTTTAGGGATGGATGAGAGATCCCAAACTGTCCCAGATATTGCAGGACTTAACAAGCCATGCTTTTCTGGTTTTGTAGTTTGAAACTGACGCCTGACAGAGACAATGGGAGAATGAAGAACAGTTAGAGGCTCTGTCCCATTTCTGTCTCAGTTTTCCTCTTTCAGAATGACCCCACTCCCATACCTCCTGGCTAAACAAAAGTTCTTTTCTATGTTCCTAAATACAGCAGGCTCACAAGAAACAACAAAGGCACAGTGGCAGACTGTTGAATTGAGATTGTAAAGGTTCAGCCATGGCAGCCTAGTGTTCAAGCTTCCTGGGGATCTGGTCATCCTATCTGGGAGGCTGCTCCCAACAGCCTTGGTTATTCATTCATTCTGTCTTGTTCTGAAGCATAAGGCAAAGATGAACAGCAGCTCTGTACAGAATCCAAAGGGGAGACAGAGAAACAGCTGCAACAAGAGGAGAGAGAAGTGTTTTCCTTCAAGTGCTGCCTTTATTTCTCACTCTTAGGTCACAGACAATCAGAAGGATAGAGAGAGAACTGAGAGGATCCTCACTAGCCGCATGACCTGGGGCAAATTAATCAACCTCTCTGAGCCTTAGTTACCTCATCTTTAAAATGAGACTAATAGTGGTTCACACCTCAGAGGAGAGTTGAAGGGTTAAATGAGCTAATGTATGTGCCTGCAGGTGGTGAGTGTGTTGGTTTTGGTCCCTGATTCTCGGTGTTAAGATAAAATAGAAGCCCACACTCTCTGTTTTAACCAAGATGCCATTCTAAGGTAGGATATGACTACTGCTAAATAAGGCAGCCAGCCCATAATTTTTGCAACAGTTGTTATGGCAACCATACTTTTTAAAGTCACTAAAAGTTGTCAAAGGACATGAAATTAGGTGACAACAAAAAGTGCTGGGATGACACAAATAAACCTAGGAAGAAGGAAAGGAAGAAACTCAGAATATGAAATGCAGGTAGGGAAACAAGAACTCAGCCAGGGCAGGATAATTGTGTGTGACCAACCTGGGGGCTGGGAATCTGTCTCTGGTCTGAATAGGACAAAGGATGTGAACATGGAATGAGTATTGTTACACAGTCTGTAGCCCTTCCCATCATGATTGCCTGAGTCATTCTGCTACTTGTTGGGCGCACCCTGGAAGAAGAGGAGGGATTATCACCCACTAACTGGAACAAAGCATCCTGGCTTGAGCTTCTTAGTCCTGTGGCCTTCCTCTCATTTGCTTCATCCCACCTGCCTATGTCTCCACTGGGAGCTCCCTTGGTGGAGACATGTCTCTATTGTCCTCTCTCCGTAAATTCCCAGTAACTCCTAGCATCTGAGAAGTACCAGGTATTCCCTGCCCGGGAGTGGGTCTCACTCATATCTGAATAGTTGGAATACTTTTGTGGGAACCATAACACACTGGCTATTGCCAGGTAGATACCTCATGAAGGGCTTAAGAGAAACTCCCCTGTCGGGAGGCCAGGAAGCCCAAGTCTGAAACACTCATGGTTGCAGGAGAAATGAAAGGTCTGACATGAGAAACAAAGGGTCTGCTGTACTCATCTGGTTGGGTTTGACCAATGGAGGCGCTTGAGACTGGAGGGCAGCAGGAGAGAGAGGTCAGGGTATACTACTTCTTGCTCTGACGGTGGCTCCATCCCTCCAGGAGCAGCCCCTTTCCAGTGACTCCAGCTCTCACTGAGCTCCTGTGTCATCATTTCCTTCTCTTGCTCTCCCGTCCTAAGGGTGATAAAGCTACCCTCTGCTGCTGGTTTCTGGGAGCCCCATCACCCCTTGTTGATTCCCTTATCTCCACCCACACCTCTGTAAATACCTTCTTTATCAAAGATTTCTCATTTGAACCAGCTGAGTTGAATTCACTTCCTACTAAGCTTCCAGCTGGAACAGAGAGAAAGACTAAAGACATCTAGGATCTTAATTTGGTTTTCTGGGTATCAGGGGTGCAGGTTAGAGGTGGGGAAGGAGGTGTAATAAAGCTGGAAGATATGGGAGAAGGACATAGGAATCAAGCCCAATAGAAGAACTGGGTCACATGAATCTAAATTACAGGTTTCTGTTATTGGTCTGTGCTAGTGCTGAAACCTGGGAGGCATTCTCTGGGAAAGGAGAAGGCAGCGGTCTCTCATATTGGGAGCAAAGTTGCATCTTCACTCTGGGGAATCCTTCTGCATCCAGCAGAGCTCATTCCCAATGTAGTGGAAACCAGGGCTGTGCATGAGACCAGAACCAGCCAATAGTCATGAGAGAGAGCTAATTCTATCAGAGAAACTGGAGCAGGTAATATGGATAAAGGCAGGAAGGTTTAGGGTTACTCTCATGGTATTAGAGAAGCCTGAGTAGGGATAAGATCAGGGACAGGCAGGAATAGACACAAATCAACTGGTGGTAAATGCATGATGGCAGAATCACAGCTCATGAGTTATGCAGCTTTGGCTGACTCTTTAGTGATTATGGGGAAGGAGAGGATTATTGTGATAAAGATAGGTAAAGATGATTGGGAGACTGGGACTGACATATAGACACTACATATATAAAGCAGATGACTAATAAAAACCTGTTGTAGAGCACAGTGAACTCTACTCAGTACTCTGTAATGGACTATATGGGGAAAGGATTTAAAATAAAACAGTGGATATATGTACATGTATAACTGATTCACTTTATTGTGTACCTGAAAATAACACAACATTGTAAATCAACTATGTGCTAATAAAAATTAAAATAAAAAATGGGTAAAGACTCTTGAAAGCAGAAAAGACAATTGCAGAATGCATTTAGGAAGTAGGTTGTCAGTGTGTTGTGCACAGAAGAATTCTATTGGTAATATATGATATTTGACTGGATTTGTGTAAAAAGTTATCCTCGGACCAGGCTCCCAGCTTCCTAGTCTGTGTCAGTGGAGTTTCTTTTCAGTCTTTTATGAGATATTCACCTGACAGTAGCCAGGTCATCATGGCTCCCATCTCCACCTCTGCTCTCTTTGTTGTTGACCCAGGAATGCCTGGGCACCACTCTCCCTTCACCCCCTTGGATGTTGCATTAACACAGGCTGAAGTGGGAGTAGAGCCTATTTCCCTGTTCTGTCCCATCCCCTAATCCTTTTCAGTGCCTCCACAAAAGGTAGATAGGTGGTGTAGATTTTCTGTAAAGAAGTCAAGTGTTTAAAATCTCAATTTATTCCTCTGTAACTGAGATTAAATTAGCTCTTTAGCCTTGATTTCCACATTTTGGGAAAAATATGGATTTTGCCAATTCCTAAACATACATACATCTGAAAACTGGGGTTTTAAATTTTATTTGATTGGCCTATTTGTTTATCCCTTCTGTGAATACCCTACTCTTCCAGTTTTACCATGACTTGATAATAAATATTGCTGGCTGATAGATTAAGTCCCTTCTTCAAAAATGTGCCTTGAAAAAATATGTGCTTTGGTTTGAATTTGGTATAAGTTTGTCAAGTTCACTGTTGATTTTTGTTTCTGCATCTTGTAGTCAACTAACTTTTTTTACTCTCTTATTAGTTTATTAGGTTTTACTAGGTTATTCTGGGTTTTATTTGCAGACAAACATATTATCTGCAAATAATCACAATAGTATTCTTCTTTTCTAATCCTTATAATGTTTTTTTTCCCTTGTCTTATTAGGCTGACTTCTAGTAGTTTGAATGGAAGGGATGAAAGCAGACAGTCCTATCTCATTCTTGCTTTAAAAGGGGGGGCACCAACTTCTTTTTAATGTTCATTGTGGGACTCCTACTCACTCTTTTAGAAATTCTGTTATCTACCTAAGGGGTTTGCCTCACCCAGGATTTGTCCCTCTCCCCTTGGCAGTACTTTCCCTATTGCTAAGAACTCCATCCATGAGAATTTCCTGGGGATTCCAGAAGGGCAGTGCAAGGTAGCTGTTGACATTGCAATTTCCACAGCACAGCCCAGGATGAGCTTTTGCTTCCAGAGCTTCTCCCCATCCGCATTTTTTGCAGGCACACCTCTTCATCCTCTACATTTTCCAGTGAGTGTCTGTTGAATCAGGTAGAAAGGCATCTCTCTCTCTCTTTACCCCACCTCTCTCTCTCCTTCTCACTCTCCATTCTTCTCTCGTCAAAGACAAATGATATAGTTAAAACCCACAAGGAAGCAGAATAACATTTTTTTCATGCTCCATAATTTCCAAGACCACCTCTTCTCAGTGAATTAAACTTCACAGTTTTATGTGGAAGATTCCTGGATCCTTTTGTTTTGTCCCAATCTCCTGCTTCAGACAGTGTTCGTGGGTCCACTGAGAGTAAGACATAGCACTACCTCTTAGTAATTGTCCCCTCGGCTCTGCAAAAACTAACTTTGAAAACCATTGAAATGACCACAAAGAGGCTCACAGTCTTAGCCATGGGCTACCCTTCTTTCCGCTCTGGGATGGGGACAGAGTGTGGTTGTCTTCTTGTAATGCAATAGAGCAGATGAGGGGTATCTTTCAAGTTCAACTTTCTTTTTTAATGGGGAAAAAACCTGCTTTCCTAGACATGTGATCTCCAGTAAGTGTGGGCTGGTGTTTGGTTAAATGTATGTGTTTTCATCGCAGACCTTTCTTTCCAAGGGCTTTCAATTTGTGGCAGACATGTAGGAAGGAGGGGCTTCAGGGATGCTGCAAAAAGTGGTAATTTGATCAACTCAAACCTTGGGCTCTGATTTTATTCAACTAACACTTCAAGTTATGTCTTGTGACAAACAAAATATGAACTTGAAAGGTTACAGTCAATTCTCTTTATTCACAATAGTTATGTTCCATAAAGTTACCACAAACAATGAATATTGAACTATTGCTCTAAGGGAATTATAAGGTTAGGTTCCTGCAAGTCTCTGGTCACAATATTTTCATCAACCAATCAATACATAACCTTGTTTTACATGTGTTTCTGTTCAAAGACAGAAACATATATATCTGTTTAAGATATATTGTTGATTCACAAATACTCATGGCCCACAGTACTGCAACTCATGCCTCAACAATGCTTATCTCATACATATATTTTCTCTTTCATCTTGTGCTTAGATCACTGAAAGTCCTTCAGCTGTCATTTAAACAGCAAAACTGATACCAAAAGCATAAGAATGCAAAAACCATGGCACTACAATGAACATGAAAAAGATACTTGTTTACACTATGAGAGCTGAAACAAGGAAGGAGAGTGTCAATTTCTTTGATCTCTGCTGGGAACATGAGCATTGGGTGACTCACATTTTCCCCTGCTCCGCACATGCCTGTGAATGACCATGAACGTGCCATGAATATTGATTTTGGGGTACAAATATATTTTTGCATGCGGCAGAATTCACAAATATACTCTCTGAGAATAACGAGCACTGACTGTACACAGTAAAGAGTCTGTCCATCTATTTCTTAAAAGTAAGTTTGTTTCTTAAAAACAAACATTATTTGAACAACTCTTGGATGAAGTTGGGTGCTTTGTGATTCTAATAGCTATTCACAGGGGAGCCTTGAGAACAACTCATATTTCAATTTGTCCAATGATCTCATTCCTACCTCAAGGACTTCTAGTCTGGGCAAGGGCGGGGAGGTTTAACCATCTTTAAATGATGGAGTTAAATGACACTGAGGTTTAAACATGCCTCCACATATCAAATGTGTCTCATAGAAGCTGGCAACAGAGAAGGTGGCAATATAGGTGCTTTCTTATTTCCTATTCTCTCCCTAATTTGATTACCTCTTCTTTTTAATTTTAAAAGAGATGAGGATAGTTGGTAACGGGGAGGGTATGAGTGAACTCTCCAGCTTAGAAATTTCTAAATTTCCAAAGAAGTGTCATCCTGGGTTTATTGTATCGGAGCAGATGCTGTGACGTTCTACAGAGGCAAGTACTTGGCTTCTGACATGTTTTCTGACATTTTTATAGCCTGAAAGTTCTGACAAGTTGTGTCTAGTGGGACGGAATTCAAATAGTTCTGCTTTGACTTCAGTCTCATGTAGGTCTTTGATCTCTTTCTGTGGCAAAGAGTTCCACCCTGTTGATCTACAAATCAAAGACAGAGATGGAGCCATCACATGAATAGCTGAGCACATCATGCTGTTACTTGGGGTTGAGTTTGCTGTTTGACTGCCTGGGCTCTGCCTGATCCTTCTGCTTTTATTTCTCTCTCTAAACTTGACCCCTAGGCTGCGTTTACGAGCAGTATTACCTGTCCCTTTCTGGACCACCTTTTATGTGCCTTCCAAATCAGCCTCAACATACAGCTGTCCTCACTAATACGCAGGAGAGTAAATACCCAGTTGGAGTCAAGCAGTTTGGGGAGTACCAAAGTGCTACTGATTATTCAACCTTAAAGATGGTGATAGAGTTGGTAACTGGGTGAATTAGTTTCCTAGTATTGCTATAACAGATCAACATAAATTTAGTAGCTTAAAAAAATACAAGTTTATTCTCTCATAGTCCAAAAAGAGTTTGTGAGGCTAAAATCAAGGCATCAACAGGGTTGCATTCCTTCTGGAGACTCTAGGGGAGAGTTTGTTTTGTTACCTTTTTCAGCTTTTAGAAGGTATCTGCATTCTTTGGCTTGTGACTCCCTCCATCTTCAAAACACATTGTTTCAGTCTCTGCTTTTGTTGTCACACCTCCTTTTTTCTGACTTTGTCTTTGTTTTTCTCTTATAAGGATGCTTATGATTACTTTGGACTCCCCCCAGATAATATAAACTTATCTCCTAGTCTCAAGATGCTTAATTTAATCACATGAAGTTCCTTTCCCCATAAGATTACATATTGACAGGTCTTAGGAATTAGGATGGGGACATATTTAGGTGATCACTATTGAGCCTACCATATTGGGGAATACAAGACTCAGTCAGAAGTACTTCACTGGGTTTGTAAACCCAAAGTTAAAAGATCAGTTCAGTTCAGTCACTCAGTGGCGTCTGACTCTTTGCAACCCCATGAACTGCAGCATGCCAGGCCTCCCTGTCCAACACCAACTCCCGGAGCCTACCCAAACTCATGGCCATTGAGTCAGTGATGCCATCCAACCATCTCATCCTCTGTTGTCCCCTTCTCCTCCTGCCCTCAATCTTTCCCAGCATCAGGGTCTTTTCCAATGAGTCAGCTTTTCACATCAGGTGGCCAAAGTATTAGAGTTTCAGCTTCAATATCAGTCCTTCGAATGAACACCCAGGACTGATCTCCTTTAGGATGGATTGTTTGGATCTCCTTGCAGTCCAAGGGACTCTCAAGAGTCTTCTCCAACACCACAGTTCAAAAGCATCAATTCATCTGCGCTCAGCTTTCTTTGTAGTCCAACTCTCACATCCATACATGACCAATGGAAAAACCATAGCCTTGACTAGGCGGACCTTTGTTGGCAAAGTAATGTCTCTGCTTTTTAATATGCTGTCTAGGTTGGTCATAACTTTCCTTCCAAGGAGCAAGCATCTTTTAATTTCATGGCTGCAATCACCATCTGCAGTGTTTTGCAGCCCATAAAAATAAAGTCAGCCACTGTTTCCACTGTTTCCCCATCAATTTGCCATGAAGTGATGGGACCAGATGCCATGATCTTAGTTTTCTGAATGTTGAGCTTTAAGCCAACTTTTTCATTCTCCTCCTTCACTTTCATCAAGAGAATCTTTAGTTCTTCTTCACTTTCTGCCATCAGGGTGGTGTCATCTGCGTATCTGAGGTTATTGATATGTCTCCCGGCAATCTTGATTCCAACTTGTGCTTCCTCCAGCCCAGTGTTTCTCATGATGCACTCTGCATATAAGTTAAACAAGCAGGGTGACAATATACTCCTTTTCCTATTTGGAACCAGTCTGTTTTTCCATGCCCAGTTCTAACTGTTGCTTCCTGACCTGCATACAGATTTCCCAAGAGGCAGGTCAGGTGGTCTGGTATTCCCATCCCTTGAAGAATTTTCCACAGTTTATTGTGATCCACACAGTCAGAGGCTTTGGCATAGTCAATAGAGCAGAAATAGATATTTTTCTGGAACTCTCTTGCTTTTTTGATGATCCAGTGGATGTTGGCAATTTGATCTCTGGTTCCTCTGCCTTTTCTAAAACCAGCTTGAACATCTGGAAGTTCATGGTTCACATATTGCTGAAGCCTGGCTTGGAGAATTTTGAGCATTATTTTACTAGCGTGTGAGATGAGTGCAATTGTGCAGTAGTTTGAGCATTCTTTGGTTAAGAGATAGTTTAGCTAAAATCTTGCTTGGAGCAAAGAAGTCCGGCTCAACTGGAGTAATGTGAGAACCAGAAACATCAGCACTGTGTATTTCTATGATGCTGTAATAAGAATAACTGTGGAGTAGAACCATGGCATTACCCCTTCTTTAAGTGAAGCTCAGAGATCAGGAAAGTGATGGCTTAATTATAAAACAAAAATTCTGCAGTGAAAACTGGGTAGCTGTGGGTGGTAATGCTTTCCTGGGTCAGCTATGGGGCCCCTCAGTTTTCCCTTTCTCTTGATACTCCTACAACTCTCTGCAGATGGTAGAGGGTGATGATATAATGAGGTGGCAGAGCAAGAGGAGAACTAATTCCCAGAGTTCACAGTTGCCTCTATATGATACAATAACCATTTGCTGAAATAAAAACGCAGAACTTCAGGCATACTGCCTGAGTAAGAATGCCAAGTGATGCTTGAAGCCTTTTGTGAAATTTTCTGTTAGCTGTTGTAGCTCAAACATCAAACACCAATGAGAAGGAATTCATCTAAGTATTTCCTGTCCATGGAATTCAGGGATCCAAATCTTTAATAATCTTGCCTTCTCTAGGTTCAGTCAAGTAATGGCTAAAATCTTTAGATTGACATAGATGTTTAACTAATCAAAATACCAAGCTATTGAAAGTTTAACTGAGATGAAGAAAATTTAGAGCCTTACCTTTGGAAACCCCTTATTATATCACTAGCATTATGGCATGTAATTTCTTCCTTAAAATACATTTTTTTTTTTTTTGCCACAGGCCGTTGCATTTGTGGGAATATTATGAATCACTTCTTATTTCTCTATAAAACTTATATTCGATTTACTTGTGCCATGGATTGGAATAAGCAAACATATGACTATGTTAATTTATCTGAACTTCTATTCTCTGGCTATGAACTATCATTTTCTTAAAGGATCCTTAACATCTCACCTACTAATATTTTCATTCTTTCTTAATTTTTAACATTAGCATCAGGTTCCATCACCGAAAAAGCTGCTGGCTTTCTTTTAGGGCCATAGACATTTTTTAGACTAAGATATATAGTCTTTCATTACTTCATAAGAGCAACTGATAATACAATGTTGAATAAATAACAAGGAAGCTCCATTGAAATGGACTGCCATGTGATTGGCTAGTCACTATTGACTAGTCATTATTGACTAGTCACAATAGATCTAGTCACTATTGTCTGAGATTGAAGCTTTCACCTCCAAAATGGCAAATGATTACATCATGAATTTTTTGATTCCTCATGAATAATGTCACAAATATCAAAGTTGCCAATATCAAGGGCTCCCATATTTGATATCAACTGTATTTTCCTGCACTGTCAATGTTGAAGACATACTGGCTTCTCCTTACTTATTATTTTTTTTTTGGAGGCATGTATTTTTTTTTTAGTCTTTCAAAGAACCAATTTTTGGTTATATTGAATTTCTCTAACAATTTCCTATTTTTTATATCATTGATTTCTGCTTTAATTTTTAAAAAATTTATTTATTTTTTAATTAAAGGATAATTGCTTTACAGAATTTTGTTGTTTTCTGTCAAACCTCGACATAAATCAGACATAGGTGTACATATCTCCCCTCCCTTTTGAACCTCCCTCCCATCTCCCTCCCCATCCCACCCCTATATGTTGATACAGAGCCCCTGTTTGAGTTTCCTGAGACATACAGCAAATTCCCATTGGCTATCTATTTAAATATGGTAATGTAAGTTTCTATGTTACTCTCTCCATACATCTCACCCTCTCCTCCTCTCTTCCCATGTCTGTAAGTTTATTCTCTATGTCTGTTTCTCCATGCTGCCTGGCAAGTAAATTCTTCAATACTATTTTTCTAGATTCCATATATATGCATTAGTATACTTTATTTATCTTTCTCTGACTAACTTACTTCACTCTGTTTAATAAGCTCTAGGTTCATCCATCTCATTTGAACTGACTCAAATGCATTCCTTTTTATGGCTGAGTAATATTCCATTGTGTATATGTACCACAACTTCTTTATCCATTCATCTGTCAATGGACATCTAGGTTGCTTCCATGTTCTAGCTGTTGTAAATAGCTAGAACAATGGGATACATGTGTCTTTTTCAATTTTGGTTTCCTTGGGGTATGTGCCTAGGATTGGGATTGCTGGGTCCTATGGTGGTTTTATTCCTAGTTTTTAAAGGAATCTCCATACCATCTTCCATAGTGGCTATATCAATTTACATTCCCACCAACAGTGCAAGAGCATTCCCTTTTCTCCACACCCTCTCTAGCATTTACTGTTTGCAGACTTTTTGATGATGGCCATTCTGACCAGAGTGAGGTGATATCTCATTGTAGTTTTGATTTGCATTTCTCTAATAATGAGTGATGTTGAGCATCTTTTCATGTGTTTGCTAGTCATCTGTATGTCTTCTTAGGAGAAATGTCTGTTTAGGTTTTTCCCCCACTTTTTGATTGGGTTGTTTCTTTTTCTGGCATTGAGTTGTATGAGCTTCTTGCATATTTTGGAATTAATTCTTTGTTAGTTGTTTCATTTGCTATTATTTTCTCTCACTCTGAGGGTTGTCTTTTCACCTTGCTTATAGTTTCCTTTGCTGTGCAAAAGCTTCTAAGTTTAATCAGGGTCCACTTGTTTACTTGATTGAAGGCAGGAGGAGAAGGAAGTAGAAGACTGAAGGCAGGAGGAGAGGGGGATGACAGAGGATGAGATGGTTGGGTGGCATCACAGACTCAATGGACATGAGTTTGGGTAAATCCAGGAGTTGGTGATGGACAGGGAGGCCTGGCATGCTGCAGTCCATGGGGTTGCAGAGAGTCAGACATGACTGAGTGACTAAACTGAATTGAACTGACTTGTTTACTTTTGTTTTTATTTCCATTACTCCAGGAGGTGGGCCATAGAGGATCTTGCTTTGCTTTATGTCATGGAGTGTTCTGCCTATGTTTTCCTCTAAGAGTTTTGTAGTTTCTGGTCTTACATTTAGGTCTTTAATCCATTTTGATATGATCTTTGTGTGTAGTTTTAGCAAGTGTTCTAATTTTATTCTTTTACATGTAGCTGTCCAATTTTCCCAGCACCATTTATTGAAGAGGCTCTCTTTGCCCCATTATATGTTCTTGCCTCCTTTGTCAAAAATAAGGTACCCATAGGTGCATGGGTTTATTTCTGGGCTTTCTATCTTGTTCCATTGGTCTATATTTCTGTTTTTATGCCAGTACCATACTGTCTTGATGACTGTAGCTTTGTAGTATAATCTGAAGTCAGAAAGGTTGATTCCTCCAGCTGCATTCTTCTTTCTCATGACTGCTTTGGCTATAGGGGGGCTTTTGTGTTTCCATATGAATTGTGAAATTTTTTGTTCTAGTTCTGTGAAAAATGCCCTTGGTAATTTGATAGGTATCACATTGAATCTGGAGATTGTGTTTGTAGTATAGATTTTCACAATATTGATTCTTCCTACCCAGGAACATGGACTATCTCTCTAGCTGTTTATGTTGCCTTTTATTTCTTTCATTAGTGTCTTATAATTTTCTGTGTACAGTTCTTTTATCTCCTTAGTTGAGTTTATTCCTAGTTTATTCTTTTTGTTGCAATGGTGAATGGGATTGATTCCTTAATTTCTCTTTCTCATTTTTCATTGTTAGTACATAGAAATGCAAGTGATTTCTGTGTATTGATTTTGTATTCTGCAACTTTGCTAAATTCACTGATTAGCTGTAGTAATTTTCTGATACTATCTTTAGGGTTCTCTATGTACAGTAACATGTCATCTGCAAACAGTGAAAGATTTACATCTTTTCTGATCTGGATTCCTTTTATTTCTTTTTCTTCTCTGACTGCTGTCTCTAGGACTTCCAAAACTATTTTGAATAATAGTGGTGAAAGTGGACACCCTTGTCTTGTTCCTGATCTTAGGCAGGATGCTTTCAGTTTTTCACCATCGAGAATAATGTTTCCTGTAGGCTTATTACATATGGCTTTTACTATGTTGAGGTAGGTTCCTTCTACGGCCATTTTTTGAAGAGTTTTAATCATAAAGGGGTGCTGAATTTTGTCAAAGGCTTTTTCTGCATCTGTTGAGATTATCATATGGTTTTTTTCTTTCAATTTGTTAATATGGTGTATCACATTGATCGATTTGCATATATTGAAGAATCCTTGCATCCCTGGAATAAACCCTTATTGATCATAGTGTATGAGCTTTTTAATGTGTTGTTGAATTCTGTTTGCTAAAATTTTGTTGAGGATTTTTGCACCCATGTTCATCAGTGATACTGGTCTGTAGTTTTCTTTTTTTGTGTTTTGGTATCTTTGCCTGATTTTGGTATCAGGTGATGGTAAGTCTCATAGAATAAGTTTGGAAGTATTCCTTCCTCTGCAATTTTTTGAAAGTTTTAGAAGGATAGGCATTAGCTCTTCTCTAAATGTTTGATAGAATTCTCCTGTGAAGCCATCTGGTCCTGGGCTTTTGTTTTTTGGGAGATTTTTGATCACAGCTTCAATTTCAGTGCTTGTAATTGGGTTATTCATAATTTCTATTTCTTCCTGGTTCAGTCTTGGAAGATTGATCTTTTCTAAGCATCTGTCCATTTCTTCCAAGTTATCCATTTTATTGCCATGTAGTTGTTTATAATTGTCTCTTATACTCCTTTATATTTCTGCATTGTCAGTTGTAACCTCAAATTCTTCATTTCTAATTTTGTTGATTTGATTCTTCTCTCTGTTTTTCTTGATGGGTCGGGCTAAGGGTTTGTCAATTTTGTTTATCTTCTCAAAGAACCAGCTTTTAGTTTTTTTAATCTTTACACTTGCTTCTTTCATTTCTTTTTCATTTATTTCTGCCCTAATTTTATGATTTATTTCCTTCTACTAATTTTGGGGTTTCTTTCTTCCCCTTTTTCCAGTTGTTTTAGGTGTAAAGTTGGGTTGTCTAGTGACTGTTTTTCTTGTTTCTTGAAGTAGGATTGTATTGGTATAAACTTCCCTCTTAGAACTGCTTTTGCTGCATCCCATAGGTTTTGAGTTACGTTTTCATTGTCACTTGTTTCTAGAAATTTTTTGATTTCCCTTTTGATTTCTTCAGTAACCTGTTAGTTATGTAGAAATGTATTATTTAATCTCCATGTGTTTTTGTCAAATCTGTTTTTTACAGTTTTTGTTCTTATAATTGATATATAGTCTCATTCTGTTGTGGTCTGAGAAGATGCTTGATATGATTTCAATTTTCTTAACTTTACTGAAGCTTGATTTGTGACTCAAGATGTGGTCTATCCTAGATAATGTTCCATGTGCACTTGAGAAGTAGGTGTTTTCTTCTGTATTTGGATGGGATGCCATGGATATCAAGAGATCCATCTCATCTAATGTATCATTTAAGACTTGTGTTTCCTTATTCATTTTCTGTTTTGATGATCTGTCCACTGGTGTGAGTGGGGTGTTAAAATCTCCTACTATTATTATGTTGCTGTCAATTTCTCCTTTTATGTCTGTTAATGTTTGTTAGTGTTTTTCTTATGTATTGAGGTGCTCCTGTGTTGGCTGTGTAGATATTTACAGTTGTTATGTCTTCCTCTTGGATTGATCCCTTGATCATTAGGTGGTGTCCTTCCTTATCTCTTGTAATCTTCTTTATTTTAAGGTCTATTTTGTCTGATATGAGGATTACTACTCCAGCTTTCTTCTGCTTTCCATTTGCATGGAATATATTTTTCCATCCTCTTACTTTCAGTCTGTATGTTTCTTTAGGTCTGAAGTGGGTTTCTTGTAGACAGCATATATATGGGTCTTGTTTTTGTATCCATTCAGCCAGTCTGTGTCTTTTGGTTGGAGCATTTAATCTATTTACATTTAAAGTAATTATCAATATATATGTTCCTATTGCCATTTTCTTTATTGTTTGGGGTTTTATTTTATAGATCTTTTTCTTCTCTTCTGTTTCCTGACTATAAGGCCCTTTCATTTGTTGTAATGCTGGTTTGGTGGTACTGAATTCTCTTAACTTTTGCTTTGCCTGAAAAGCTTTTTTATTTCTCCGTCAATTTTGAATGAGATCCTTGCCTGGGTACTGTAATCTTGGTTGTAGACTTTTCCCTTTCGGTACTTTAAATATATCCTGCCATTCCTTTATGGACTTCAGAGTTTCTGCTGAAAGATCAGCTGTTAAACATATAGGGTTTCTCTTGTATGTTACTCATTGCTTCTCCCTTGCTGCTTTTAATGTTCTTTCTTTGTTTCTAATATTTGTTAGTTTGATTAGTATGTGTCTTGTCATGTTTCTCCTTGGGTTTATCCTGTATGGAACTGTTTGTACCTCTTGGATATGATTCACTATTTCCTTTTCCATGTTGGGGAAATTTTCAACTATAACCTCCTCAAAAATTTTTTCATACCCTTTCATTTTCTCTTCTTCATCTAGGACCCCTATAATTTGAATGTGCATTCGATATTGTCCCAGAGGTCCCTGAGACTATCCTCAGTTCTTTTCAATCTTTTTACTTTATTCTGCACTTTAGAAGTTATTTCCACCATTTTGTCTTCCAGCTCACTGGTTCATTCTTCTGCTTCAGATATTCTGCTATTGATTCCTTCTAGAGTATTTTTAATTTCAGTAATTGTGTTGTTTGTCTCTGTATGTTTATTCTTTAACTCTTCTAGGTCTTTGTTAATTGATTCTTACATTTTCTTCATTCTGCTTTCCAGGTTTTTGATCATCTTTACTATCATTTTTCTGAATTCTTTTTCAGGTATTTGCCTATTTCCTCTTCATTATTTAGAGTTGTGTTTTTCTAGTTTGTTCCTTCATTTGTGCAAACACTTACTGTGTTTGAGGTCTCATTTTCCCAGGCTTCAAGGTTGAATTCTGTCTTCCTTTTGATTTCTGCTCTCCTAAGATTGGTGCGGTGATTTCTGTAAGCTTTGTATAGGGTGAGATTTGTGCTGAGTTTTTTGTTTGTTTGTTTTGTTTTGTTCTCTTCTTATGGGCAAGGCTGAGAGAGGTGGTACTCCTGTCTGCTGGTGATATGATTTGTATTTTTGTTTTATTTTTTTGTTTGGATGAGGCATCCTGCACAGGGTGCTACTGCTGATGCTGTCTTCTATTCAAGTGGTTTCCTTTGTGGGAGTTCTCACTATTTTATACTCCCCAGGGTTATTTCTCTGGTAGTCTAGGGTCTTGGTCAGTGCTCCCACTCCAAAGGCTCAGGGTTTGATCTCTCACCACAACAAAGTACATACATGACAAGTCCACCGCTGACATCACACCCAGTGGTGAACAGTTGGAAGTACTGCCTCTCCTTCAACAGCAGCCACCACTTCTCTCCACATATGCCTTCCTCATGATGACTTCTGGCCTCCTGAGCTCCACTCCTTTCATGACCATCTGTTAAGCTTCAGGTGCAAGTCTTTCCTGTCCCTTTTCAGTGCTTACACACTTCTATGCTGGTCCAAGTGAGAGTACCATCATATCCTCCTTATTGTTTTGAACCCTATTCCATAAGATTTGGATCTGGATCCTATATAACAACTCCCCTTTTTTATCATGTGTTTGCAGTGTGATAACTTCTTTTCCTCTTTTCTCCCCATGCCGGTCCTCAATCTTCTGTTGTTTTTTCATCATTGTTATATGTGCAGTGTTGTCTGACACTACACTTGTATGATGGGGAAAACATAGCTTCTTGACTTTTCTATCATTGGTCAAAGTTTTATAAGTCCCTGTCTCACTGGGAGGTAGAGAACAAATTTAAACTTCACTATTAATAACATATAGTCTTTTTGGACCTACGTATACTCCATTCAGTTTAAATCACCCACTTTCAGATAAATGAAATGTTTGGGATTTCAGCCCCTTCTTCTTACTCTTTCCCAATATGGTAGAGCTCCCATGAAAGCATGTTGGGAAAGGATAGAGGGAACACTCAGAATCACATGCTGTTATGTGGATTCTGGATCCTTGCTGGCTGTACTGCAGAGTGGGTTGTTGAAAAATAATGCATTTCAACTGGTCTTTTGGAGCCTATGGTCCTAGCTATTTGTGTTTGATTGCAAAGGCCCCATGTATAATGGCCTCTTTGACTCAATCCCAGGCTTTTGTCCATCCATCTGTGACCCCTAAGTGGGGCACATGGTAATTTATGGATCCCTATGCCTCACTGATTTCTGTGAGGTGTCAAGGTACTATGTCAGACTCCTCTATCTTATAGCTTCTTCCACTGCTGTCTCACTATCTCTGGGCTTTATGCATGACTTCTATTAGAGGTCTAGGGCATACCTCAGTGAACGTGGGCAAGCATTTAATTGGTGCTTCCCTGCCCCAAGCATTTCTTAGGCTTCCCTATAACTTAGGTGCTTCTATTGCATCTTCACTTCACCACCTACAATTATATTCTGAAAGAGAAAGCAGGGACAAATGCATCTGTCTTTAATCAGCTTGTTTCCTTCTTTCCCTACACCATTGGGATTGGAAGGGGTATGCTCTGTTTTCTTCTTTCTGTATGGAAGGGACTTCCCCTACATTAATGCCAACTTCCTTAGAATCATTTATCTTTTTGGTTCAGCCTTAATGGTGAAAGAGCATCTTCCTTATACTATGGAAGAAATCCTATGACTTGAGCTGGCCAGGTCAAATTGGGAGTCCAAGATAGCTAGAGACTTGGAGTCACAGAAGATGAAAATACTCTGGTGAATAAATCCCAAATAGTACATTCATTATATGTGACACAATACTCTGGATTCCTCTAAGAGTAATTCTGTTCCCAGAATTAATCATTCTAAAAATAATAGCTAATATCTATTGACTGCTTATGATGTGCTAGAGAAAAGGAAAGATATACCCATCTGAATGCAGAGTTTCAAAGAAGAGCAAGGATAGATAAGAAAGTCTTTCTCAGTGATCAATGCAAAGAAATAGAGGAAAACAATGGAGTGGGAAAGACTAGAGATCCCTTCAAGAAAATTGGAGATACCAAGGGAACATTTCATGCAAAGATGGGCACAATAAAGGACAGAAAAGGTATGGACCTAACAGAAGCAGAAGATATTAAGAAAAGGTAACAAGAATACACAGAAGAACTATACAAAAAAAACTTCATGATCCAGATAACCATGATGGTGTGATCACTCACCTAGAACCAGACATTCTGGAATCTGAAGTCAAGTGGGCTTTAGGAACTGTCACGATGAACAAAGCTAGTGGAGATGATGGAATTCCAGTTGAGCTATTTCAAATCCTAAAAGATGATGCTGTTAAAGTGCTGCTCTCAATATTCAAGCAATTTTGGAAAACTCAGGAGTGTCCACAGGACTGGAAAAGGTCAATTTTCATTCCAATTCTAAAGAAAGGCAATGCCAAAGAATGTTCAAACCACCACACAATTGTACTCATCTCACATGCCAGCAAAGTAATGCTGAAAATTCTCCAAGGTAGGCATCAACAGTATGCAAACCGACAACCTCCAGATATTTAAACTGTATTTAGAAAAGGCAGAGAAACCAGAGATCAAATTGCCAACTTCCATTGGATCACAGAAAAAGCAAAAGAGTTCCAGAAAAGCATCTACTTCTGTTTTATTGACTATGCCAAAGCCTTTGACTGTGTGGATCACAACAAACTGTGAAAAATTCTTCAAGAGATGGGAATACCTGACCACCTGACCTGCCTCTTGAGAAATCTGTATGCAGGTCAGGAAGCAACAGTTAGAACTGGACATGGAACAACAGACTGGTTCCAAATTGGGAAAGGAGTGTGTCAAGGTTGTATATTGTCACCCTGCTTATTTAACTTGTATGGAGAGTACATCATGTGAAAATGCCAGGCTGGATGAAGCATAAGTTAGAATCCAGATTGCAGGGAGAAATATCAGTAACCTCAGATACACAGATGACACCACCCTTACGGCAAAAGTGAAGAGGAACTGAAGAGCCTCTTGATGAAAGTGAAGGAGGAGAATGAAAAAGCTGGCTTAAAGCTCAACATTCAAAAATCTAAGATCATGGCATCCGGTCCCATCACTTCATGGAAAATAGATGGAGAAAGAATGGAAACAGTTGAGAGACTTTATTTTCTTGGGCTCAAAAATCATGGCAGATGGTGACTGCAGCCATGAAATTAAAAGATTCTTGCTCTTTGGAAGAAAAGCTATGACAAACCTAGACAGTGTATTTAAAAGCAGTGACATTACTTTGCCGACAAAGGTCTGTCTAATCAAAGCTATGGTTTTTCCAGTAGTCATGTATGGGTGTGAGAGTTGGACTATAAAGAAAGCTGAGCAGTGAAGAATTGATGCTTTTGAACTGTGGTGTTGGAGAAGACTCCTGAGAGTACCTTGGCCTGCAAGGGGATCCAGCCAGTCAATCCTAAAGGAAATCAGTCCTGAATATTCATTGGAGGGACTGATGCTGAAGCTGAAGCTTCAGTACTTTGGCCACCTGATGAGAAGAACTGACTCATTTTAAAAGACCCCGATGCTGGGAAAGATTGAGGGCAGGAGGAGAAGGGGATGACAGAGGATGAGATGGTTGGATGGTATCACCGACTCAATGCACATGAGTTTGAGCAAGCTCCAGGATCGTAATGGACAGGGAAGCCTGGCATGCTGGAGTTCATGGTGTCACAAAGAGATGGAGACCACTGAGTGACTGAACTGAACTGAACTGAGGTGTTATTTAAGATATATATTTAATCCACATATAATCTTATGTTGCAAGTACTATGATCATTCCCATTTTACAAGTAAAAAGGTAAGAAGTAAAGTGAAAGTTATTAAATAAGCATTACTATTTGAATATAATTCTTATTGTGAATCCAAGTCTCTTTCAGTACACCTCTTTTTTCATCCTGCTCTTTATCCTGCTGCCAGTGTTTGTTCTCCCCTAAACATCTATATTCTGTATGTCTGTCAAATCAAACTATTTGTTGTTCCACTTATATTCTATCTCATTTCCTCTCTTTTATGTCTTTGCTCTTTCTATTCTCTTTGTCTAGAATACCCTCTCCCCACCATTCTCCATCTTCCAGAACTCTGCCTAACAACGTCTATACTCCAAACCTTTTCTGATTCCCATGGTTGGAAGGAATCTGTCTTCTAAATCCTCTCCATTTTTGTGCTTACAGTGTCTCTGCTTCAACATAGAATTAATCATGTATCATTTTGAGAGTCACTCTCAGATGTAGACTTGCACCCACACCTTTGTTCCTACACAGCAGTCAGCACAGAGACTAAATAAGTGAGTGGGTGGAAGATCTTCTGCACACAGTGGACCATTCCTGCTGCAGAAGTCAGTCAAAGAATTGTATCAGGAACTTGCCTGGATCCAGAGCTGGAAACCTACAAACAGCATTACATGAGATCCTGGAGATGACCTCTTTCATCTCAGACTGTGACTTACATGTGGAAATTCAGTACAAGGAATCAACAAAGGACTGGAAGGACCTTGTGTCTATATGACCTTCTGTTTCAAAACTGACTTCCTCACTTCCTGGAGGCAACCCCCCTGCCTACTTTCCTCTATCTGACGATTATTCTTTTCAAGTTCCAATGAATCTCTCACCTCCTGCCAATTTGTTATAGCTGAAGCAAGTGCCGAACACATTTTACCCCCACACCTCTTTATCGCTTAGAAAAATTGTCCTGTATTTGGAGCTCTTTGAGCATCTGTAAAGGAGTAATTGGTTCAAGCGACTCTAGGAGGTGATGTGTGGCCTGGGAGGTGTACCTCAGGAGAGAGGCTGAGCTGGTGACCAGAGGCATTTGGTTCCTGGGAGGCATAAAGAATGACCACTGCTCACCACTTGTGTGATGATTACACACTCTGGCCCTGGACTGCTTTGTCTTCCAATCCGAGAAAGCCCTTTTCCCCACCACCTACTTTTCCTGTGGCCAAGGCCTCTTCTCATCATCATCTGCTTTCCCACATGGCTCCAGCACCACATCCAAATAGCTCCATGTACATTCAAGCTAAATGTGCTCAGACATCTCCCAAAGAGGGCACTTCTCCCACTAGGAGAAATGAAAGGCAGGAGCACTAAAGTCGTCCTGGGGTAATTCCAGTTTCTCTGGAACCCTGGAGTCTAGATGATGAAATCTGTTGGATGGGATGCACTCTGCTTGGCAGAGGAAAGGAAGGTATCTTTTGTGCAGTTTAAGATTCTCTCAGGAGGTCAGGAACCATTTTAAATGGCCCTCTAAACATTCTTAGAGGAAGTCCTCTCCTTTGGATTCAGAAGGGCAGTTACTGGACCAGACTGAGACCTTGGGGCACTATTTTGGCTCCAGCAAGTGTTAGCTGTGCATCCTTAAGCAAATCACTTCCTCCTTTGGAATTCATATCTTCTCATCTAAGACACTAGTGAGTTGAATTACATGCCCCCAAAGGCCTTTTCCTGCTTTGACGTCCTGTTGAGGGGGGTGTGTGTGTGTGGGTGTGTGTGATCTTGAGTTCAAGGGAGAGATAATGGTTAGACTGAGGAGATATGATTCAAAGCCGACACTTCCCCCTAGAGATAGAACTCACTTTAAGTTTTATAATCACTTCCGATGTGTAACTTTTTCCTTCATAAGTCTGGAATTGGTTTTTACCCCTGAAAGGCCTGAAGCTATTTTTTAATTTCTTAAATTTGAGAATCAACTTATTATTGATGTTGGATGCTAAAAGAAAAATCTCTAATAGCTTCATCACAAAGCCATCCTTCTTTTACTCTGGCCAAGGAAATGGATCTGTCTTGCTACACGAGATTAAATTTTCAATAGCCCCAAATATAAAATTATATATAAATATTTCTATATCTCAGCACATTAAAATATCTTAAGCTTAGCATTAATTAGTCTCGAGAAGAAAAGGGTAAACACAAGTGCTATTCATTTATTACCTTAACTCCAGTTAGATCAATGAACAGTCTCCATGTAAACAGCATTATTCATTAAACAAACAAGATGATTTTAAAATGAATGTTTTTTTTTAAATTTTTTTATTTTTAAAGAATGAAATAAAGGGGGAGCGTGAATGTGAATGTGAATGTGAACATGGAGTAGTGGTTCTCTGACTGATTTGCATGCATGAGTACTCTCGTGGGCTGCCAGCTTGAGAGATGTGACCAAGATGAGACAGGTTGCTGGTGTGAGCTACTATTGTTCTAAAAATGCTTTTAAGAACTTCCTTCTCTGTTTCAAGGTTTAACTGTTTAAATGGCTATTACTTCACTGATATCTAAATATACTAACACGTAGAAGATTAGCAGGGAAAATGCTTTAATAGTGTGGTTAAGATTCCATATGTTAATTATTTCATATGATAACAATGTAACACTTTCATTCACTGGAAACTCACAAATCACACTGATATTTACAAAAGTTGTTTCCATTAAATTGAAACAAAGAAAGTTTAGTATGTTTTAATATAAAAAGGAAAAAGGGGGCTGAATTCTCTTCACAGACACAATTGTTAACAGTCTATTGTTAAAGAATCATATTATTAGGAGAAGAGTCAGGATAGGAATAATAAATAAAAATGCAGTTATTACATTTGTGAAAATGCAGATAACCCCAAATATTTACTTGCTTGGCTTTAGAATAAATCATGTAGTTTTTTAAAACCAGAATTTATAAACAGTTTGGCTAGCCTAATGTTAAAGTGAGTTTACATTTTCGGAGGGTACAATAATTGGGCTGAAAGTGAGTCTGCTGTGTGGTGATAGAGGAAAATGTTGGTTGAAACATCACTGTTGGATAAAACACCAATGACTAATTAAACACACATACACACATAAGCAAACAATTAAATAACACTTTAACTACAGAAAGCGGGAACTGTCCAAATGTGGGTCATTTGAGTCAATCCCAAATCAGTTCCCATTTGTATAGTCTCTGCTTCAAAATGAATCCAGAAGAAATGAGGATAAATATATACAATTACCACAGATATGTGATAATACAAACAGATTTAGGCAACTCTGGGGCATGTTGTTTGGCAACGTTCAGGGAAGATTGTCAAAACACTTCTATGATCACAGGGATACTGAAAGTCAGGGGAGGGGGTTACCGAGATTCTGAGGTCGAATCTTCCTGATTATAACCCAGGACAAGGATACTTTTTTTTCTCCTGATGTAGAGTTCAGAGATCTGCAAAGAGTTCAGGGCTCACTGGTTCATAGAATAAGGACGAAAAAGTGGGAGTGTTTCTTCATAATAAGCCACAGTGGATGGGGTCCAAACAAACTGCCCAATGTCAGTTATCCATTCTCGTCACTTGTATAGCTGAAAATCACTTTCATAAACTATGACTTCAGTGGTCTCTCCCAACAGTCTTGTAAGGTAGTCTTGTTTTATTGAACAAAACTGAGATGCAGAGAGAATAAACACCTAGGTCACGTGATTTAGAACTTGAACCCAGGCCTTTGAATTCCAAGTAGAGCTCATCTTTGAAAAAGACAGTGTGTTCTAGAAAAATGGCTCAGGCCTTAGCAAAATGGCCACACAGATCACATTTGTTGCCAGTGGCAAACTGCACCCCTTTGTCCTTGATACTGGAGTTTCTGACATCACTTACTTTAAGGTGTCAGGAACTGGATGTGTTCCTCATTTCAGGATTGTCTGTCTTCACCCAAAAGAATGATGAACTTTCAAGGATCAGAGGAAAAGAAATTTTTTGGTTCTTTTCTTTGAAATGACACCATTATAGATAAATAATGACCTGATTATGAGAAAAATTCTTTTCTGGCAACCAGAGTCCAAGAGAATGTTCTAAGGAAATCATAAGATCTGAGTGAAAAAGCTCATTGGGATGGCGTGAACTGTCTCCCCATGAGGCTGTAAACCCCACACTGTAACTCATGCTTTTATCTCCATTGTTCTATATTCTGTTGGCTTTTGACTCTCCTGCACTGACTGGATACAGAATGAGGTAAGATGAAGTATGAATCTAGAAGACCAACTGCGGCCTCTGACACCTAAATATCTAGATATAACTCAATGACTCCAATGACTTCTGCCAATTCATTTTGCTATTTAAATATTTTTACACATAGTAGGTAATCAGTCAGTGTCGGCTCCTGTTGCTCTTTAATCTCGCTGGTGTCCTTGTGTACAGTACGTTGAGCAGGTATCAGTAAATGTTAGCTGCTGTGGTTTGTGTCAAGCCGCACTGCATTTTATGACTGCAGAAGCATCCAGATCCTTGAGAGCAGCGAAGTGTGAAAACAGTTGCCCTTTCCCCATGCAGCCTGTGAACTTGGTTATTGATAAACTGTGCTCCAAGTACTGGCTTTTGGATTTTCAATTGTGAAATACCAGTGGGTCACTTCAGCCTGATACAATCCACCTCCTCCGTGGCCGGCAGGCGACTGGTTTTGAGGTCGAGGTCAGCACTGGACTTACTCCCATGGTGGGAGGGCCGCCGGTGGAGCAGCAGCATTTTCTTGAAGTACTTCATGGTGGTGTTCTTCACTGTCACGAAGCACACGGTGTTGATCATGCTGTTGCTCATGGCGATGCACTCCACAACGTAAAAGGCTGTGAGGTAATGCTTTTCCTTCACGAACACAGTGGGGAAGAAGTCGCGCACGATTGTGAAGCCATAGAAGGGCGCCCAGCACAGAACATAGGCCGTGAGGATACACATGAGTACCAGTACCGTCTTCCGGCGGCAGCGCAGCCGCTTCCGGATCTGTTCAGTCTGGACACCCGGGACTGCTTTGAACCAGAGCTCCTGGGAGATCCTGGCATAGCACAGGGTCATGGTGACCACGGGGCCCAGGAATTCGATGCCAAAGACAAAGAGGAAGTAGGATTTATAGTAGAGCTGCTGGTCCACTGGCCAGACCTGGCCGCAGAAGATCTTTTTCTGGTTTTTGACAATGAAGAGGACGGTTTCCTTTGTGAAGTAGGCTGATGGGATGGAGATGAGAATGGATACCATCCAGACCAAAGCGATCAGGAAGGAGGCTGTTTGATAATTCATTCGTGGTTTCAAGGGGTGAACGATAGCGAGATATCTGGTGGGGGAGGGAAGCATCAGTAGCAATGATGTATGCTGATATATGCTTGTAATTATTATTAGTTTTAGCTAACCCAAACACCCACAGTAGCAGACAAAATGGCACAATGACTCCCCACGTACCTATTTTCCAGTGTCAACATACTTCATTTTATTTTAGCAACATCATTTGGCATTTGGAAGAGAGGAGAGGTTTAGTGGGAATAGCACAGGATTTGGGTCAAACAGAGAATAAATCCTGGCTTTTAACCTGATTGGCTTTGGGGGTCTAGAGTGAATCAGTCTCTCTGAGATTCCTTTCCTCAAATGCAACATGGGATAAAATGACACCTACCTTGCAGGGCTGCTGTGAATATTAAATGTTACAATGTTTGTGAAATGCTTGGCATGTACTAGATATTCAGTAAATACATGCAGTCTATCATGATTATAAATCCTATTGATACCAACTGACTTTTCAGCTTGCCATTCTGCCTAAGAATATAATTCTTTCAAAACTTTTCAATTCACATATCTCCTGGTGTAGAGGCAAAAGGTCTGTGGACTAGGACTTTCTTTCTGCTGACACCCTCAGGTGTCATTCTGCATTACAGAGCTGGAGGGTAGGGGTGGTTTAGGGTGGAATCTGAGCAATCTAGTGAGATGTAAATGACTTGCCCAAGCTCAGTTGGTGCAGGGAATGGAATGTAGGCTCCTGATACAATTTACTCCCACCTCCATGGGCTGTCTCAAGCTCAGATTAGAAGGTATGTAAAGTTGCCTTGACATCATCAAGCAGCATATAGCATAAGGCTTTTATCCTCATTCCAATCAGCAACACTGCCTGGGAAAGAGGTTGGAGCCCTTAGTGGGAAATGAGCCCAGTTGTGTAGGTTGAACACCTCCTTTCTAGAGAAACCTAATAACACCTATTTAGATAATTTAGTGCCTTGGAATCATTCTTGTGCATTTTATGGGTCAAGAGGAAGAGGTGGTGGAGGAAGATAGAGGAAGAAAAGAGGCATGAGGGGTTGGGAAGAAGCAATTCAGTCTTGGAGATGAACATATACCTCATACCTGGAGCTTGAGTCAGGTTCTGACCAACAGCAGGAAGACACCCATAGATTTCTATCTAGCCTTCCCTGGTGGCTCAGATGGTAAAGCGTCTGCCTATAATGCGGGAGACCCAGGTTGGATCCCTGGATCAGGAAGAGTGTCTGGAGAAGGAAATGGCAACCCACTCCAGTATTCTTGCCTGGAAAATCCCATGGATGGAGGAGCCTGGTAGGCTACAGTCCCTGGGTCACAGAGAGTTGGACACTGAGTAACTTCACTTTCACTTTACACTTTTTGGTAACTAGACCCTTTGGTCACCTTTCCAAGTTTCTGACTTGACCAAGAAGGCCTTCTGGAGTTCTATTTTTGTCTGTCCCTGGCAATAATCTGTCATGAGGTTGTTTTACCTGTTTTTGCCTTCCCCTTGCCCACCGGCAGCTCTGACCTTAGACTTCGATTAGGAGATCTCATGGCAGCCTGGTTCACCCCAGGTTGCAGCTTTCTGAAGACCTGAGATAAAACTGGATCTCATCCCAACCACTGGCTGCACCCTAGCTATATAAATTAATGAGCAGTGCGTGCTAGATTTCTTCATCCATGGGTCCCAGTTTTTCCAAGTTAACCTGCATGAATTGCCTGGATAGTAGAAGGCTCACAGGGCTGGAGATTGGGACAAGTGGGTTAGCTCATTCTTCACTGGGGCAGGGACATCTCACAATCATTGTCTCTCTGTGATGCCAAGTGTATCAGTTCCCTATTGCTGCTACAACAAATTACTACAAACTCAGTGGCTTAAACAAATTTATTATCTTATAGTTTTGAAGTCTTAAGTCTGACATGTATCTTACTGGGCTAACATCAAGGTGTTGGTAGGCCTGTGTTCCTTTCTGGAGGCTCTTAGGGAAAAATCTCATTGTTTTTCCTTTAGGGCTGCCTGCATTACTTGGCTTATGGCCCCCTTATATGTTCAAAGCCATCAATGATCAGTCAAGCCGTTCCCACAACACATCACCCTGACACTGACTTTTCTGCCTCCCTCTTGCCCATTTAAGGACTGTTGTGATTACACTGAGCCCACCCAGATAATCCAGTATAATGTCCTTATTTTATGATCAGCTAATTAGCAACCTTAATTCCTCTTAGGCATAACATGTTCTGGGGATTAAGATGTGGATATCTTGGGGGTCATTATTCTGCCTCCCATAGTGAGTTCAAAGTCCTTACATAATGCAGAACTAGTTCAGGACTTAATAACTCTCCCAATCTGATTCCAGCATGAAAAGTATCTTAGTAACCAATGCTAAAGAGAATTTCTACAGCCCTGCTTACTCTGCTGTCAACTCTTAAATTCTAATTCCTTTTCACTCAGTAACTTCTTCCTTATCCTATAGGATGCTCCAAAATTTAGAGCTTTATTTTATGATTTATTGTCATCAACTAAATAAAATAAAGAACACTGCCTAGGCATTATTCAGAAGCCCTGAATTTTAGCTCTGTACCTAAATCCTCAGATAAATCACTTATGCCCCTGGGGCTTAGTTTCTTCATCTGTGAAAGGTAGACAAAAATAACTACAAATAACCTTTTTGAAAGGTTCCATTTGAGAAGGTAAATGTACATAAAGCATGCTGGAAGCTATAATACTTTGTTTAAACTCATCTTTTCCTATGACCCTTTCATTGGCAAGAGGGACATCTGTAAAGTCTTTGTTGCCATCTATCTGCTTGGCTATTTCTTGAGATCAACACTCTCCTTCTGGGGTCTCTGTGACTTCAAATAGCATCTCTTCTAGGCCCTCTGCACATGAACATTGCTCTTCTCCTGCTGTTGGTGTCAGGGTTTGTTGAGTATGATGTAGTCCCCATGCCTACAGATACAAGCCAATTATTTAATATTAATGTCACCTCAACAAAAATAAGAGTTTGGCCATCATCTATCTTTCTTATTATTTTGCCTTATTTTTCAGTTGGTTTGAAACTGAGTAAGAAAGAGGGATGCTATTTGTTAGAGTCATGAATTTTAAGAGTTGAAATTCCATATGTGCTTTGATATCTATAAAAAGTTTAGTGGTGAGTTCCTCTGTTTTCACCAGATGTATCCCTCCTCCTGGTGGGAAAGGCTCCTGTCCTGCTAGTTTCTCTATCAGTGGGAATAAGTGAACCCCCAACCCACAACAGGTTTCACTTCCCTGCCAGTTGGCAAAATCATTCAGACAAGCCAATCACATCCTCCCATGGGAGCTAAGGTCACCTCAGCCTCTTGTCACTGTAAAGCCTGCTGTCCACAGCCCCTGCTGGTTCATTCTATTCCTGAGTGCAACTCCCACATGGCACACATGGCCCTGCCTGGGGTGCAGCCATCTCCTCCCTCGGGCTGGGAGTATACGAGACCAACCAACTGCGGTCAGCCTCACTGTTCTAGCTTCAAGGGTTGTGTGTTCAGTCATCTACTACTATTGGAGCTATAGAGTCTTGCCTTGATCAGTGGAGTATAGGAGGTGGTCAGAATAGCACACTCAAATTACCACAACTTCCTCATGAAGTGTTCCCAGACTGCATCACCAACATAATCATCGTGTCTTCCTCTGAGTTACTCTTAACTTATCAATAGATTATCCTAGTTTTTGTGTGGAAGTAAAGCTCCCAGAGGTCAAAGACTGTGTCTTCTACTACTTTATGTTTCCACACACATAGGCTGGGCATAAAAATACAGTAGGATTCAGCAACCTGTGGATCTACCAGGTTGAAGCAGATACTTTTGATGCCCCCCTATATCCCTCGGCTTTTATGACTTCAGTGCATACCTGTCCACTCCCACCAGCTAACACCGGCATTTCTTTGTCAGAAGGTCTTCTCTGGCTTCCAGAGTACTCTTGGTAACCTGAACAGAATTTCCAGAGGCCCTCACAAATGACTTATGAGGTTTGGTATATAAATAGCTCCGTTCCTTCACCCACCTCCCACTCCTGGGAGAACTCTGAGGTGTGATCTACACCAGCTCCAAGAGTTCTGTGGCAAGAATAAGCATCAGTTTCCCACAGTGGAAATTTGTTCAGTGACACAGTTTTATTGGCTGCCTTCCCTTGCCACATTTCCCATCTCCCTGTAGGTGCTTCCTGGGTGCTACCTGCACATGAATCCTTGTCTCAGGGTCTATTTTGGGAGTAAACCAAACTAAGGCACAGGTTTGAGGCTCTTTGCTAAGCACAAAGGAAACATAAAGATAGAAGGTGTGGTTATTGTGCTCAAAATACAGTGTCCTTTGGAAAAGACTGTGTCCCCATACATGAGACTGAAAGACAGATTGGCATCAGACTATAAAGACTACATACAAGGTGCTAGGCTCAGGATTTGGCAAGTGTTCTATAGGCATTGAAACTTTTGGAGGTTTTGTAAGAAACGAAATATATTAGAAAGACTCTTCAATGGTGATATTCTGATGCTTATTGTGGATGAGTATGGATTTCAGGGGGCAGTCAGGATCTCCTGTAGGGGAAGAGACAAGTTAGAGAAGCATAGTGATGGTCCAGCCATGACTTGCCAAGAGATGAGGCTGGAGGGACTAGTGCCAGGACCTGGTGTAGGGCTGCATCTGCCAAAGGGGGTGTGTGGGTGGGGGTAGAATGGGGAGAAAAGCAAAGGATGATGGTAGTATTACCTGCTTGTATGATTGGGAGATGGTGGAACTGCTGACAGAGCTGGAAGCTGACTGAGGCAGAGCTAGTTTGGGGTGGAAAAGGAACCACTCCTGTATTGTAACAGGATGGTTACTTCCTGAGAATCTCCAATATTAAAAAAAAGAAAGAAAAGCCCCACAACTACATTATAAAGACAAAGATTTCAACGGAACAAAGGGGATGAGGACAGTGGTAACTCCCACTTGAGCAGACAACAGAGTCACTCAGGGAATTGGGTAAAAATGCAGATGCTTAGGCTCTAGCCAGGGGATTCCCATTCAGTAGGGCCCCAAGAATCTGACTTTGTATCATTGTATCAAATATATTTCCCCTGGGGTATTTTGTGTAGTTGGTTGATAGGTAAGTTTCATAAACACTGGGTTCAGGGCTTGAGAGCCTCACAGCTGTGATAACAAAATTGTTTTTTTCCTACAGGAATTAAGTTATAAAAAGGAAGATGCCTCTTATATCTGCATGTGTATTATATTATCATAAGTGAAAAAATCAATAGGTTGATTAAAAAGGACAATGGACCTAAATAGCTCTAAGAACTGGGAAAAACAAGTTGAAAGGTGATAAAAAGGAAAGAGATGATTAAAAATACATCATCAAAATAAAAAAAAATGCATCATGAAAATGAGTTTCAGCATAACTCACAATGATGAACCAAAAAGATGTGACACAAATTGACTTCTTAAAAAGAGCCACTGGTGGTTCAGTGCTGGCCTACTACTGTTTACATAAATAAAACATGTGTCAAATTTGTCTGAAGCTGTAATTATAAATTTTTCTTTATAAATTTACAACAGATCAAGGACTTCCAGAACATATCATGCAAATATATGCAAATAAGCAGAGGGATGTATGCAAAAAAGAAAGGCAAAAATGTCCTTCTCTCTTTTTTACAAGCAAACCAGGCAATAAACCCACTGTAAAATCAGCTTTGCATCAAAGTCACCAGAAACCAGAGTGCCTACTGTATTATTCCATTTTTGTGAAGTTAAAAAGTGGATAAAATGAAACTATGACACTAGAAATCAGATTGATGGTTGCCTGGGGTGGGAGGATTGACTGACTGGTAAGGAGCACAAGGAAGCTTTCTAGGGGATGAAGATGTTCTATATCTTGATTTGGGTTGTGGTTACAAGAAAAACTTTGCACATGCTGCCTTGGCTGGAAGCTGCCTTGTCTATAATGTAGCTAAGTAGTAACTTGCTTAAACCTGATGCTTTTGCTTGTGTGTTGGAGAGGCTCATGGTTATATGACATGACTGTATCTGAAGCAGATGTGGTATGTGGCGGCATGGCCTAGAGCTAGGGGTTCAGGAGACTCACTCTTGCCTACATTTGGGAGAATATGAGCCACAACTGAAGAAACCAACCCTCTTTTGCCTCGATAGATCGGCAAACATTTGAATCTGGAGTAAAGCCAGCTGTTAGAGCTGAAGTGAGAAAAGAGGAGACCTGGGCCACCTCCGTCATGTTTCCCGTGCCTGACATCCTCACCTGTCAATAGCAATGGCCAGCAGGGCGTTGGTGGAGACGTAGAGTGAGACGGTACGCAGGTAGTTGATAGAGGCACATAGCACATGGCCATGCTCCCAGGAGAGCTGATGCACCACATAGTAGTCCATCTCAAAGGGGCAGCAGATGATGGCTACCAGGAAGTCGGAGATGGCCAGGTTAGCAATAAGCAGGTTGGTGAGGTTGCGCAGCTTTTTATAGCGGGTGAGGGCAGTGATAAAGACAAAGTTGCCAATACCACAAGTCAGCATGATACCCACAAGTGCCACCCCAATAACAATCTTGGCTGCAAAGAAGGTCTGAGTCTTGGTCATATCCTCATCCTCATCCAGAGGGAGGTCATAATCACCATAACTGAAGTTGAAGGGGAGGGAGGAGGCATGTTCTTGGGGTATACTGAAGTTGGTTGGAAAACTAGCATTTCCATTCTGGGCTGCCATGGTGAAGCTTGCCAGTGAGCGGTGTGTGGGAGACTCCAGGGTCTGCAGACTCTGAGCTAGGGTCCAGACCTTCTGCTCTCATGAGGTCAGAGATTCTAGCACCCTGCCCACATCCTTGGGGATTCAACATGCCATCCTCGATCCTGGAAGGAGACACAGCCAGTTGATAAGATACAGGTGAACACCTGGTAGCATCTTCTCAGAGTCCCCCCAGGTGTAGGCAAACCAGATCCAGTGTCTACCCTCAGGCAGAACTGCCCATGGTACAGTGGGGAGGACACATGATACCTGGAAATTGGGAAACCCCCTACTGACTGGCTGTCAGGAGGGATTTGGGCATGGCTTGGTTTGGACTCCCCAGAGACACCCAAGAAGAATGTGTATCTTTGCTTTTTGCCCAGGGGCCAAGACCAGTTTGACTGCCCAGTCACCCTCCCCTGCCCCCCAGGAAGCCCCCACAAGGGTCTTCCAGAAGTTTTCCCCAGCTGCTCAGGCAGCTGGCTCAGGACTCTATGGGAGTCACAATGTTATGCCAGCTGTGACCAGGGACAATGAAGCCAGAAGATGTGGATACAGTAGGGTCTTTCCTCCAAAGCGGGGACTGCTTCCTCTCTGGGCCAGTTCACAGACTTGAAAATCACCACTTTCACATGGACAGGCTGAGTCATCTTGGGCCAGTGATATATGCTCTCTGAATTCCAGTTTTCCTATAAACCAAAATCCTGATGCTTAGCCCAGGGCCTGGCACAGAGGAGGGGCTGTTGAAGGAATGAATGAAGATCCCAACCAAGATTCTGCAGGTGGAGAAGCCTGTGGGTGGGAGGGAACTCTCCTGCTGTTTCCTGAGGCCATTTTTGAAAAAACCTGCTGTCTGCTTCCCTTCCCTGCCTCCATTCTTTTGATCTGCCCCCTCACCAGGCCCCCAGTTTCCCCTTCCAGCCTTGACTGGGAGGCACCACATCTCCTTAAGGAGTCTGTGTCCTCTGAAAGTGGTGGCAGCTCCAAGATATTGCTTAACTGAAAACAGCCCCCCAAGGGGGTGGGGGTGTGGGAGTGGGGGAGGGGGTGTCAGTGAGGATCCAGGAGGGCTTGAGGGCTGACATGTCCCTTATGGCCTAAGTTCTCTACATTCTTGGTGCCTCCAGATGCCCATAGGGGAGGAAATAAAGTCTCTGAAGTACTGAGCCCTCGGAAGATAGGTACGGTACCGTTGGGTTCGAGATGTCCGAGGCACTAGGAAAAGAATCCAGACCCAGCACCCACGGAATACCACCCCTCATCTGCCACCCCTCCGCCCCGCTCCCCGCGCTCATCCACCTTCCCCCACCTCCTAGCACACTGGGAAGGACTCCCAAGAGTGGGAGCCACGGGATGCTGGAGGCAAGAAGAGGAACAAACTGGACAGTAGGTTTGGTTTGGTCCAGCCCTGTGAGAAGATGGGGAGAAAGAAGGACAGAAACTGCTCCCCCCCGCCCACCATCTCCACGCCCGACCCCCAGCACGGACAGCAGTCGCAGGATGGCTAGTACACTCCAACCTGCGGCGCGGCAGCCTGCTGTGTACCTGGGGAGGTTCAAGACCCGCAGCTAAAGATAGCTTCGTTTTGGATCGCCTCTGTGTCTCACCCAGCCCTCCGCAGGCTTTACTAAGGCGGCGACCGGGAAGCTGGACTCGCGCTCTCTCGGATTCTACTTTCGGCTGCTCTTTGGTTCCGGTCCCGGGACCCGCGAGGAGACGGAAGGCTCCCAGGCTGGAGCCGGTCCACTCCCCATTACCTCGGGATGCTCTCCCTGCCCTTGACCAACACACTCCTGGAGCCTGGTCCTTCGTCTCCCTTATTAACCACTGTCTCTCTTTAACCACAGTCGCCGGAGGCGCTGCCCTGGCAGGGGCTGGAATCAAGTCAGAAATTCAGGCTCGAGAAGCAAAGCCTGTGAGGCCTCCAGGCGGGAAGAAAACTGGGAGTGGAGAGAGGAGATGCAGAGCGGGGGTTTTCCCAGAGACACTTCCCCTTTCCTGCTCACCTTCCCGAAGGCGCTCCCTGCCCACGCCCTCCTCTGCGGTTTGGTGCTCGCCCCGCGGCCCAGCTACCCAGTGGCTCCCTCCGTCCGCGGCTGCCCTGCCTAGCCCCAGCCTACCGCCCCCTGCCTGGTCATCTGCCGGCACCCACTCCTCTACTGCGAGCCAGCCAGGGCGCATTCGCAAGGCGGCAGCAGGCAAAGCGGCCCGAAACTCCCTGAGGAAGAAGCGGGCGTCTGAGCCCTCAGCCAGAGCGACGCCCCGCAACCCGCCACCGGAGCCCGCGACTGCGCCAAGCTCTGCACTTACCCGCTTCCGAGCTCTCCCCACCAGCGGTCTCGGGAAGCCGGACTTGCGCTTCGAAGGAGGTGTCCCTATTCCTTCTCACCCAGCGCCCTTCCCAGGCGCGTCGTGGTCCCCGGGTTCCAGCCCGCGTTCAGCCCGCGCAGCATTCCCTGGCTTCTGGGGCCCGGCTGGGTGCGCCAGCTCCGCTCTGGGCTCCGCCCCAGGGTCCCCGCCTGTCTCAGCGTGGAGGCGGAGGGTGGCCTCTCGCCTCGCGCACCTGGTGCTCCCAGGATTCGGGACGCACGAAGTTCTAGTCGCCTTGGCGGGGTCGGTCCCTCGAGAGGATTTCCGAGCCCTCGTACCCCAGTGTGAATGGGACTTCAGTAGCCGTTTAGATATGCGCAAGTCTGGGGAACCCACAAGGCCCTCTGTATCCCTGCGAGGCGCCCCACAGGGATCCTGTCTTCCTGGAGCCCAGTAACAGCATTCGCTCCTGCTGCATACACTGATTACGTCTGGAGGAGCCCAGGGTGCATTCTATCGTTCGTTCTGGAAGCTGTGTGCTGGGGACACTGTCGAGTGCAGAATAGAGCTTTGGGGTTGTGGGGGAGGAGATTCCTCTGGAGGAAGCTGGAGACTCTAGGAGGCTTGCCCTGCTCAAAGCACCGACCCGAAGAACTCACTAAAAACTGCGATGCCCACAACTACCAGAGACCTTGGTCATTCAAAACCATCCCAGTTGGGGCCCTCCTGTCTTTAAGGAGTCTCTTGAGTTCCTCACTTTGTTTACAACAGGTTCTGATTTTAGGCAACTCCTATGGTTTCTCTGGTCTTTGGTTTCCTTACACAATGAACGAAGGGATTAAACTCTCAGGACCTGCAACTGATGGCTGGTAGCTGCAGCCATCAGAGGGAAGCTCTAGCTTTACAGAATTAGAACTGGAAGCTGTGGCAGGAGACTGAAGGATTGAAGGTATTTCCTGCTGTTAAATCCTAGCCAATGATTACTGACAGTTTGGAATATGGACAGGTCAGGTCTTCCCATCTTTTCACGGAGTCTGGGGTTTCAGGACTTTATAAATAGTCTCTTGGGTTAGTTAAAACAAAACAAAAGCCCTGTGTTGTCCAAAGAGAACATATTTCATAATGGATATAGTCCAATGTGATGCCAATTTCAAATTCCTGAATGGATGATTAAGAAAACTTTTGAGTTGTGACATTATGTGATTCTGCCTCTCACCTTATATAGAACTAACCCTACCCTCCTTCTTTTCTTTAATATTTTTTACTTTATTTTTTCAAATTTATTAGAGTTGATATATAACATTGTGTAAGTTTAAGGTATACAGTGTGATGGTTTGATACATGCATACGTTGTGAAATGATTACCAAAATAATGTTAATTAACACATCCATCACCTCACATAATTTGTTTTGTTTGTTTTTTTTTTGGTGGTGAGACAGTTTAAAGTGGTCAACTTTCAACTCATCACCTTTCAAGTATATAATACAGTACTGTTAACTATAATCACCATGCTGTAATTAGATATCCAGAACTTATATTGATATTATAACTGCAAGTTTGTACCCTTCAACTAACAGCTCCCCATTACCTCTCCAGCCCCTGGCAACCACCATTCTACAATATTCCATCATATGTATCTCATCTGTTTATACATTCATGGACACTTAGCTTGTTTCCATGTCTAGGCTATTGTGAATAACACTGCAAAGAACATGCAGGGGGGGGTGAAGATATCTCTTCAAGGTAGTGGTTTTATATTCTTCTGATATATACCCAGAAGTGGGATTGCTGGATCATATGGTAGTTCTATTTTTAATTTTTTGAGGAACTTTCACAACTTTTTTCATAGTGTGGTGAAATTTACATTCCACCTAACACTGCACAGGGTTCTCTTTTCTCGATAACCTTGCCAAAACTTGCTATCTTTTGTCTTTTTGATAATAGCCATCCTAACAGGTTTGAGGTAATATCTTACTGTGGTTTTGATTTTCATTTCCCTGATGATTAGTGATATTGAAGCATCTTTTCATGTACTTGTTGTCCATTTGTATGTCTTCTTTGAAAAAAAATGCCTCATCAGCCCTCGGACCATTAAAAAATCAGCTTATTATTATTGCTATTGAGTTGTATGAATTCCTTATACATTTTGGATAATAACCCCTTATTTGGAAGATGGTTTGCAAATATTTTCTCCTATCCCATTAGGATGTTTCTTCATTCTGTTGACTGTTTCTGTTGATATGCAGAAGCTTTTTAGTTTGATATAACCCCACTTGTTTATTTTGTTTTTATTGAGCATGGTTTTAAGGTTATATTTTAAAAATGGTCACCAAGACCAATGTCATGGAAAATTTTCCCTGTTTTCCTCTGGGAGTTTGACAATTTCAGGCCTTACATTCAAGTCTTTAAAATATTTCAAGTTAATTTTTGTGAGTGACGTATCTAGGGATCCAATTTCATCCTCTTGTTTGTGAATATCCAGTTTTCCCAACACCATTTATTGAAATGACTATCTTTTCCCCATTGAGTATTATTGGCTACCTTGTCAAATATGAGTTAAGTGTATGTACATGGGTTTAATTATGGGCTCTGCATTCTATTCCATTAGACCGTGTGTCTGCTTTTATGCTAGTACTATACTATTTTGTTTATTATGCTATGCTAAGTCACTTCATTGTGTCTGACTCTTTGCGACCCCTCGGACTGCAGCGCACCAGGCTCCTCTGTCCATGGGATTCTCCAGGCAAGAATACTGGTGTGGGTTGCCATTTCCTTCTGCATGTTTATTATGGCTTTGCAGTATTATTCAAAACCAAGAAGTATCATGCCTCCAGCTTTTTTCTTCTTTTTTCAGGATTTATTTGGCTATTCCAGGTCTTTTGTAATTCCATATGAATTTTAGGATTTAAAAACAATTCTTCTTTAAATTTGTAGTAGAATTCACCAGCAAAAGCATCCTGTCCTGAACTTTTCTTTGGTGGAAAGCTTTTGATTATTATTTCAATCTCCTTAGTCACTATGATCTGCTCAGTTTGTCTATTTCTTTATGACTGAATCTTGGTAGATTGTATGTATGTTTCTATAAATTTATCAGTTTCTTCTATTAATGGATTATCCAATTCATTGCTATAGTAACCTTAGGGTTCTTTGTATTTCCATGGTACCAGTTGTAATGTCTCTTCTACCATTTACACCTTTATGAGTCCTCTCTTCTTTTCCTTGCTTAGACTAACTAAAGTTTTCTCAGTTTTTTATCTTTTCAAAAAGTCAAATCTTAGTTTTATTGATTTTATTTGTCTTTCTAATCTTTATTTTATTTATTTCTCATATAATCTTTATTATTTTCTCCTTTCTGCTAATGTTGAGCTTCTAACTTTTTTTTTCTAATTCCTTGAGGTATAAATTCAAGTTGCTTATCTGAGATCTTTCTTTTTCTTAATGTACAAATTTATTGTTATAAACTTCCATGTTAACACTGCTTTTGATATATCCCATAAGTTTTGGTAGTTGTGACTTCATTTTTGCTTGTCTCAAAGAATTTTAGATTTTTCTCTTGATTTCTTCTTCAACTTGTTGGTTATTTAGGAGTGTGTTGTTTAATTTCCACATAATTGTAAAATTTGCAGTTTTTTCCTGTTGCTGATTTCTGGTTTCATACCAGTGAAGTTGGAAGAGACACTAAATGTGATTTCAATCTCCTTAAATCATTTAAGCTTGCTTTGTGACCCAATATACAATGTCCTGGAGAATATTTTGTGTGTGCTTGAGAAAACTGTGTATTTTGTTGCTGCTGTATGGAATGTTCTGTATGTGTCCGTTAGGTCCATTTGGTCTATAGTGTTATTCAGGTGTGCTTTTTATTAATTTTCTGTCTGGATAATGCATTCAATGTTAAATGTGGAGTATTGATGTCTCCTACTACTATTGTATTGCTATCTATCTCTCTCTTCAGCTTATTAATATTTGCTTAAAATACTTATGTACTCCTGTGTTGGGTGCATATGTATTTACAATTGTTGTATACTCTTGATGAACTGATCCCTTTACCACTATATAGTAACTTTCTTTTTCTCTGGTGACCAATTTTGACTGAAAGTTCATTTTATGTGATACTCCATTTCTATCACTCATTTTCAAGCTGTGTGCATCTTTAAAGCTAATGTGAATCTTATAGGTAGCATACTGTTGGATCTTTTCTTCTTTAACCCATTCAACCACTTTGTGTCTTTTGATTAGAGAATTTAGTCCATTTACATTTAAGCAAGAAAGTGTGTTTGTCATTCACTCGCATCCCACCCTTTGTGACCCCATGGACTGTAATCTGCCAGACTCCAAGTAATTACTAATGGGTAATAATAGTAAGGACTATTACTATTTAATAGTAAGTAATAGTAAATAAGTAATATGTATTACTATATAATGGGCTTCCCTAGTGGCTCAGAGGTTAAAGCGTCTGCCTTCAGTGCAGGAGACCTGGGCTCGATCCCTGAGTCAGGAAGATCCCCTGTAGAAGGAAATGGCAACCCACTCCAGTATTCTTGCCTGGAGAATCCCATGGAGGGAGGAGCCTAGTAGGCTACAGTCCATGGGCTCGCAATAAGTCGGACACTACTGAGCGATTTCACTTTCACTTTTCATTACTATGTAATAGTAAGGACTATTACTAATAGTAAGGACATACTATTGCCATTTTGTTAATTGTTTTTTAGTTTTTTTTAGTTCCTTAGTTGATTTTTTCCTGTCTTTCTTGTCTTTATTTGTGATTTTTATTTATTTTTTAGTAGTAATATGCTTTAATTTCTTTCCCTTTAACTTTTGGATAACTACTATAGCTTTTTTCTTTATGGCTACTGTGAGTTTTACATAAAACCTCATAGAGTCTTACATAAAGTTTTCTAGATATAACATTTTTTTAAAAGCTGATCATAGCTTACCGTAAACTGCATATAAAAATGCTATAATTTTACTTCTCCCTGCACATTTTATGCTACTGATGTCATACTTCATACATTTTTATATTGCACATTCACTAACATGCTATTGTAGCTATAGTTACTTTTAATATTATTTAAAAATTTTTCTACTTGAGAGATGAAAATGATTTATACACCACCATTACAGTATTGACTTCCCTGGTGGCTCAGACAGTAAAGAATCTACCTGCAGTACAGGAGAAGTGGGTTAAATCCCTGGGTCAGGAAGATCCCCTGGAGTAGGAAATGGCAACTCACTCCAGTATTCTTGCCTGGAGAATCCCATGGACAGAGGAGCCTGGTGGGCTATAGTCATGGGGTCACAAAGAGTCAGACAGGACTGAGTGACTAACACTTTTGCTTTCACTTTCATTACAGTATTAGAGTATTCTGAACTTGAGTATATATTTACTGTTCAGTTCAGTTGCTTAGTCACATCCGAGTTTTATATGTTTATATGTTTTCATGTCATTAGCATCCTTTTGTTTCAATTTGAAGAAATTTCTTTAGCTTTTCTTGTAAGGCAGGTCTAGTGATGATGAACTTGTATACATTAAGCAGTTAAAAAGAAAGAGAAATCATGTAATGTCTACTCTCAGATCACAATAGTATTAAACTGTAAATCATTATCAGAAAGATAGTTGGAAAATCTCAAAATATTTGGAAATAAAGTAATACACTTCTAAATAATACATCAGTCAAAGGAAAAATCTTGAGAAAATTTAAAAATATTTCAACTAAATGAAAATGCAGCTCATAAAAATTTGTAGGATACAATAAAAACAGAGGTTTGAAGAAAATTGAGAAACATAGAATGTATACATTAGAAAAGAGGAAAGATCTAAAATAAATCATTTAACCTCTACTTTAGGAAACTAGAACAAGAACAAATTAATCCAAACTAAGCAGAAGAAAATAAATAAGAGAAATCAGAACAGAAATTAAAGAGATTGAAAATAGAAAATTAATAGAGAAAAATCAATGAGACCAAAAACTGGTTTTTTGAAAAGATTAATAAAATTGATGGGCTTCTAGTCAGGCTAAGAAAAAAAAAGAGAGAGGACACAAATTGCTAACACCAAAAGTGAAAGTGGGGATGTTACTGCCAATATATTAAAAGAATAATTAAGGAATACTTTGAACAACTCTATGCCCCAAAATTAGATAACCTAGATTAAAAATGACTGACTTTTTGAAAGACACAACCTGCCAAAGCTCACATAAGAAGAAATAATCTAAATAGGTATACATATATTAAAGAAATTGAATCAATAATTAATAACCTTCCAAAACAGAAAACATGCTCAGATGAGTTCACTGGTGAATTCTAACAGACATTTAAGGAAAAAATTATACCAGTTCCCTGCAATTTCTTTCAGAAGATAAAAGCAGAAGCAATAACTCCTCACTCATTCTATGAGGCCAGTATTATCCTAATCCCCAAATCAGACAATGACATTGTAAGGGAACTACAGACCAATATCTCTCATAAACATAGATGTGAAACTATTCAGCAAAATACTATCAAGTTGAATCCAACAAAATAGAAAAAAGAATTATATACTGCAACAATGTGGGATTTATCCCAGGTATAAAAGGCTGGTCCAACATTTGAAAATCAATTAATGTAATCTGTTACATCAATAGGCCAGCGAAGAAAGATCACATGATCATATTAATAGATACAGAAAAAGCATTTAACAATATCCAACACTTATTCAGGTGAAAAAAAAAAAAAACCCTCAGTAAACTAAGAACAGAGTTGAACTTCCTCAGCCTGATAAAGAATACCTACAGAAAACCTAACCAAAATCTTTCCCACTAAGATGAGGAACAAGGCAAGGATGTCATATCTGCTTTCACCACTGCTTTCAATATCATACTGAAAGTCCTAACTAATGCAATAATAAAGGAAAGGAAATAAAAGAAATACAGATTAGAAACAGAGAAATAAAACAATCTGTGTTGCAGATGGCATGATTGTCTATATGAATTGTCTAAAATAATCAATAAAAAACTTTCTCCAACTAACAAGTGAATACAGAAAGGTTGCAAGATAGAAGGTTAATATACAAAAGTCAAATGCTAACAAGGAACAAGTGGAATTTGAAATAAAAAGTGCAATACCATTTACATTAGCTTCCCCACAAAACAGAACACTAACAAAATAGGACAAGATTTATATGAGAAAAACTACAAAACTCTAATGATAGAGATCAAAGCATAACTAAATCCTATATTCACAGATAGGAAGATTTAATATTGTCAAGACGTCAGTTTTTCCCAACTTGATCTGTAGATTTAACACAATCCCTGTTAAAATACAGCAAGGTACTTTGTGTCTATTGAAAAACAGATTTTAAAGTTTGTATGGGGAGGCAAAAGACTCAGAATAGCCAACACAATACTGAAAGAAAAGAACAAATTGGAGTGCTGACACAGCCAATTTCAAGCCTTACTATAAAGCTATAGCAATCAATACAGTGTGGTATTGGTGAGAGAACAGACAAATAGATCGATGGAATGGAATAGAGAGCCCAGAAATAGATCCACATAAATATAGCCAATTGATATTTGACAAAGGAGAAAAAGCAGAACTATGGAGGAAAATTCCAACAGATGGTGTTGAAGCAACTAGACATCCACATTAAAAAAAAAAAAAAGAATCTAAGGCTTTACAGCTTCACAAAAATTAACTCAAAATGGATCACATACCCTCCTTATATAGAACAAACTAGTGGTTACCAGTAGTGGGGAGAGGGAAGAGGAGAGGGGAAGTAAAAGTGTAGAGGATTAAGAGGTACAAGCTATAACATATAAAATAAGCATCAAGGATATATTGTACAACATGGGAAATATAGCCAATATTTTATAATAACTACAAATGAAGTATAATATTTAAAAGTTTTAAATATTTAAAATATTTAAAATTGTGAATCACTGTATTTTATATCTGTAACTTATGTAATATTGTATATCAACTATACTTCAATAAAAATAAAGAGAAATTAAAAACCCCAAACCCAAGAAAAATGGATCACATACCCAAATGTAAAGTGCAAACTTATAAAATTCCTAGTAGACAGCATAAGAGAAAATTTAGATAACCTTGAGTTTGGTGATGACTTTTTAGATACAATACCAAAGGCATGATCTTTGAAAGAAAGAATTAATAAGCTAAATTTCATTAAAATTATAAACTTCTCTGCAAAAGACACTGTCAATAGAATGAAAAGATAAACTACTAGCTTGGGGAGAAAATATTTGCAAAAGATATATCTGATAAATATTTCCTAAAATATGCAAAGAATTCTTAAAACTCTTAAATATAAAAACAAATAGCCCAATTAAAAAGTAAACCAAAGACCTTAACAGATACCTCGCTGAAGAAGGGGCTTCCCTGGTGGCTCAGATGGTAAAGAATCTGCCTGCAGTGCAGGAGACCTGGGTTCAATCCCTGGGTTGGGAAGATCCCCTGGAGAAGGGAATAGCAACCCACCCCAGTACCTTTGCTGGAGAATTCCATGGACAGAAGAGCCTGAGGACTACAGTCCACGGGGTCACAAAGAGTCAGATAGGACTGAGAGACTAACACTTTCACTTTCACCAAAAAAGATTATACAGGTGGCAAATAGCAAATGAAAAGATGCTCCACATCAGATGTCATCAGGGAAATGCAAATTAAAACAACTATGAGATACCATTAGTAAGAATGGCCAAGACCCAGAACACTGACAACACCAAATGTTGGTGAGGGTGTAGAGCAACAGGAGCGCTCATCCATTTCTAGTGGGAATGCAAGATGGTACAGCCACTTTGGAAACAACTTTGTGGTTGCTTCGAAACTAAACATATACTTACCTTAAGATCCAGTAATCATGCTCCTTGGTATCTACTCAAAGGAGCTTAAAACTTATGTCCACACAAAAACCTTCACATGGATGTTTACAGCAGTTTTATTCATAACCACCCAAATTTGGAAGGAACAAAGATATCCTTGAGTAGGTAAATGGATAAATAAGTACATCCAGACAGTGGCATATTATTCAGTGCTAAAGAGAAACGAGCTGTCTAATCAAGCTATGAAAAGACCTAGAAGAATCCTAAATGCTTATTATTGAGTAAAAGAGGCCAATCCAATCTACATACAGTATAACTCCAACTATATGACATTCTGGAAAAGGCAAAACTACAGAGTCAGTAAAAAGATCAGTGGTTGCCAGAGGTTAGCAAGGAGGTAGGGATGAAAAAGTGGAACACAGAGAATTTTTAGGGCAGTGAAACTACTTTGTGTGTGTGTGTGTGTGTGTGTGTGTGTGTGTGTGTGTGTGCGTGCGCACGCGCGCGCACGCTCAGTCATGTCCGAATCCTTGTGATCCCTGTGGACTCAGCCCAACAGGCTCCTTGATCCATGGATTTTTCCAGGCAAGAATATTGGAGCAGATTGGCATTTCCTACACCAGGGGATCTTCCTGAATCCAGGGATCTAACCTGAGTCACCTGCATCTCCTGCACTGGCAGGTGGATTCTTTATCATTGAGCCGCCTGAGATACAGGTTTTTATACTTTTGTCCAAACCCATAGAATGTTCACTATAATAATGAATGGACACTAATGTAAACTATGAACTTTGGTTGATAATGCTGTGTCAATGTAGGTTGATCAGTTGCAACAAATGTATCACTCTGGTGAGAGATGTTGAGAATAGGAGAGGGTGAGAGATGTTGATAATAGGAGAGGGTTTTTCCAGTAATCATGTATGGATGTGAGAGTTGAACTATAAAGAAAGCTGAGCACTGAAGAATTGATGCTTTTGAACTGTGGTGTTGGAGAAGACTCTGGAGAGCCCCTTGGACTGCAAGGAGATCAAACCAGTCCATTCTAAAGGAAATCAGTCCTGAATATTCATTGGAAGGACTGATGTTGAAGCTGAAACTCCAATCCTTTAGCCACCTGATGAGAACTGACTTTTGAAAAGACCCTGATGCTGTGAAAGATTGAAAGTGGGAAGAGAAGGGGACGACAGAGGATGAAATGGTTGGATGGCATCATTGACTCAATGGACATGAGTTTGAGTAAACTTTGGGAGTTGGTGATGGACAGGGAGGCCTAGCATGCTACAGTCCATGGGGTTGCAAAGAGTAGGGCATGACTGAGTGACTGAACTGAACTGAACATATATGTGGGGGCAGAGAATATAGAAGAAATCTCTGTATCTTCCTCTCAATTTTGCTGTGAACCTAAAACTGCTCTAAAAAGTAAAGTCCATAAAATATGGGCTAAATGGGAATTAAATTGAAAAAAGAGTAGATATATGTATATGTGTAACTGATTCACATTGCTATATAGCAGAAACTAATACAACATTGTAAAGAGACTATACTCCAATGAAAAGTTTAAAAAATGGGTATAGATTTTCTGGAGCTTGATTTATCAAAGTATATGAAAAACCTGGAAACTTTTACATGGTTTAATGTAGAAATTATATTTTTGTAAGTTTGTCCTATGGAAATAATGAGTGAAGCAGATAAAGATTTCACTACAAATATGATTTTTTAAACTTTAATTTTGTAGTAGGGTATAGCCTATTAACAATGTTGTGATAGTGTCAAGTGAACAACAACAAAGGGACACAACCATTCATATACAAGTATTCATCCTCCCCCAAAGCCCCTCCCATCCAGGCTACCACATAACATTGAGCAGAGTTATATCCCATGTGCTATACAGTAGGTCCTTGTTGGTTATCCATTTTAAATATAGCAGTGAAGACTTCACTACAAATATGTTAATAGCTCTAGTATTCTTGCCTGGAGAATTCCATGGACAGAGAAGCCTGGTAGGCCCCAGTCCATGGGGTCGCAAAGAATGGGACATGACAATGACTTTCACTCACTCATATTAATAGCAGCATTGTTTAGTATAACAAGGAATTGGAAACAACCTCAACCTGAATTTCCCACAATTCGATTAGAGCATGGTAAAAGTGTCTTTTATGAAATATCATGTAATCATTACATTTTTGTACCAATAATAAACTCACATGATTCAAAAAACATACACAGAATTTTACATCAAGAAATAGCATGCTTACTTTGTCCCCATCTATTGTGTTCCCCTTGTTCCCTCTCATTTGTTTTCTTTTTGCAAATATTTCTCATATATTCCCCTTTTAGAAGTTTTCACATCAAAATATGGAGAGTTTCTTCTTTCCTCCTTTTGCATTATACAGTTGTCTACTGTGCAGACATACCACAGTTTTTTAAAGCTCCCTACTGCTGGATTTTGGTTTAATATTTTCAAATTATGTCTGTCAAATTACAAATTGGATTAATTCCCAATTTTTAGCTATTTAGTGCTATATGTAGTGTTATAATATGAAATTAAAATGCTTCAATGAATAACTTTGTACATAATATCTTTTTGTATATGTGCAAATACAATTTGGATGATAAATTCCTAGAAGTGGTATTGGTGAGTCAAAGTGTGAAATCATTTGTAAGTTTGCTATATACTGTCACATCAAACTCCATAGAGGTCTCACCATTTTGCAGTCTCATGGTGAACTGTCTTTGGTAAAGATGAGTGCCAGGGGCTGCACCTGAACAAATAATCAAATATCTGTTGAGGCTGAAAAAGGTAATATTCAAAAGCATGATTTCTTGACAATGCCATTCTATCACACCTGTCCTCAGTTCCAAATGCAGTCATTCAAAGTATAGTATAGTCATTCAAAGTATAGGGAGGGGAACTGTTCCTGAGAAAATTATTTCAGGTTATTTTTTATGTGTTTGTATGCAATGTTGGGCAAGATTGAAGGCAGGAGGAGAAGGGGACAACAGAGGATGAGATGGTTAGATGGCATCACTGACTCAATGGACATGAGTTTGGGTGGGCTCCGGGAGTTGGTGATGGACAGGGAGGCCTGGTGTGCTGGGGTTCATGGGGTCGCAAAGAGTTGGACACAACTGAGCGACTGGACTGAACTGATGTCTTTCATAAAGTAACTAATAATCAAACTAAGAATGTGCTGTTGTTTTGACTTGTAGACACATTAGGTAAACTACTTAATTACTTTGAAAGTAACTGTATTTAAGTTCTGTAAATTACAGTTGGAAAAGGTGGAGAATAATTAATTGTTCAAGGTACATTGGCACTGGCATCCACCTTTCATTCAATCCACCTGGCTCCCATTTGCTGGTTGACTCACCTGCCCCAGGTAGAGTGTTGTTTTCTCCCTGGTTTCCACCTGCTTCCTGTGCAGTACCAGGAAGATGATAGCAGTGAGATGAGGAAGCAGGATCTGTGCCTGCCAGGCATGGTCCATGTCTACCATAGCTTACAGATGTTTGGTCCAAAATTTGAGATTGTTTTTAAACCGTTTCTGAAGTTTCTCAGAACACTTAGGAGAAAGTGGCAGGAAGAGAGTGGGTTGAGTGGACCGAGTCCTTCCAAGAATTAGGTCATCAACAGCATTTAAGCTGGACTCACTGAGAATTCAGTTAATGAAATCCTCTTGGTGATGATCCTGCTCTCTGAAGATTCAGATGAATGAGAGGATTATAGAGTAGCCTGTAATAAAGATGAAAGGCTTTTGAGTCAAGAGCTATGTTTGGTTGAGTTTGGAGAGGATTTAGTTTTATAAGAAAGTACTAGGTATTTATGTTGACCCTCAGTTTCTTTGGTGTTTCCTCCTGCAGGTGAAGCCTATGTAACCAGATGCTAATCTAACATTTACCTGAACTCAGTAAAGAATTGAAAAACTCCCCTCTCAGATATCATCTGAGGCAGACTTTGGGTACATTCATGTGATAAAAATCTACATAATGTAGAAATGTAGAAACCCAAAATCTAAATCTTTCCTCTGCCCTGTTTCCACTATCCAGTCTCTTAGTGGTGACCCTTATTCCTAGATTTTATTATATACATACTGACTTTGGAAATGCTTGGGATCACTATGGGAGGAGTCAGGAAGGGGATGAAGTACATTTTCACTATAGTAACATGGGGCTCTGAGTTAACTTGAGTATAAAAAAGAATGTGACCTTGGTTTTTTTTATTGAGTCTAATCTTGTACTGCTTGCCACATGATGGGCCAATAAATTGAGAGTCAAGTTGTTAGAGCAAAGAATAGTGGCTTTATTTGGAAAACTAGAAGACCAAGCTAGTTGGTGGACTAATGTCCCAAAGAGCCATCTTGCCTCAGTTAGAATTCAGGTTTCTTTTATACTAAAAGGGGAGGAAGTAAAGTCACAGATATCCTGGTTCTGGTTAGCCTCTGGAGGTGATATGTTAATTTCTTCCTTCCTGCAGTTATTCACATATGGGCCTGGTCAGGATGTTTCCTATGAGCTAAACAAAGGTATTTAAACTTAACACTCATTACTAGGAGGCAGGGTTCCCATGGATAAGCCATTATGCATAATCTAAATTTATAGGCAACATCTCTTTAGTGATTGACTTAGAATATAAAGGTTCTTCCCTATAACAGTTTGTGCCCCAAATGAAAGTAGACTGTCTTAGTTTGGATTTCCATAAAAGCAGATCCTGAGACAAAGATTTGAGTGCATTGAGTTTACTGGGGAGGTAATCCCAAGAAATAATGTTAAGGGAGTAGAAAAGTAAGACAAGGATGGAAAGGTAGCAAATAAAGTATGTGAAATCATGCAAGTTCCCCTATGGGCAAATGGAACTGTGAATTCAGCTGTGTCTCTGGGACAGTGTGGAACAAGCAACCTAGCGTTCTGCCAGCAGAGGGCATGAGAGAGATCACGATCAACCGTGGAGGACTACTCGTGGAGGTTGTTGATTTCCAAGTTTGTCCTGTCTGCCCAACCTGTGGGTAGAGCAGAATTCTGCAGTCAGAAAAAGTCCTCAGGTAAAGAGGTGCCTGGGCTGTTAGCTGGAAGACATGCACTGAAATAGAGAGTATGTGTGTTTGTGAGCACCCAGAACATTTGCCATATGAGTGTTACTTTGCATGGGTATGCTATCATTCTTGGCTTTCACTTTTCTTCATGTCTCATCCTCCAACAGGTTTGTCTGAGGACATCCTTCTCATGAGGATGGCGGAGGTGCAAGAACAAGCAAATCTCAATGGATGAAGCCATTTCAAGCCTCTCCTTGCATCACATCTGCTCACTCATGGGCTGAAATGAGTCATATGGCTGAGTCCAGAGTTATTGTTTCCCACCTCTTATGGAAGGGTATTGCAAAGTTATATGGCAAAAGGGCATAAATGAAGGGAGGAGTGAAGGATCGGTGCCAAACAATACAATGCATTGCATTTATCTCCTGTGTCTTGGATCCCAGAGCTACCTGCCTTGTCCCTTCAGCAGCTGTTTTGATTTTGTGAGGCACTTCCTTGTCTCAGTAATTTCCCTTTTTGGAATCCTCCTACACTGTTGGTGACAATGTAAATTGAGGCAGCCACTACGGAAAACAGTGTGACGGTGATGATTTAGTCACTAAATTGTGTCTGACTCTTGCAACCCCATGGACTGTAGCCCGCCAGGCTCCTCTGTCCATGGGATTTCCCAGGTAAGAATACTGGAGTGGGTTGCCATTTCCTTCTCAGGGGATGAGCCCGACCTAGGATCAAACCTGTGGCTCCATACATTGCAGGCAGCTACTTTACTGCTGAGTCAGTGGGGAAGCCCATGGAATACAGTATGGAGGCTTCTTAAAAAACTAAAAATAGAGCTACCATATGATCTATAATCCACTCCTGGACATATATCTGGAAAAGATGAAAACTCTAATTTGAAAAGGTACATGCATCCCAATGTTCATAGTAGCACTACTTACAATAGTCAAAACATGGAAAAACCCAACTACAGATGAATGGGTTAAGAATATGTAGTCTATATAAAGTGGTGGTAGTTTAGTCACTAAGTTGTGTCCGACTCTTGCAACCCCATGGACTGTAGCCCACAAGGACCCTCTGTCCGTGAGATTTCCCAGGCAAGAACAATTTCACTCTCCAGAGGTTCTCCCCAGCCCAGGGAGTGAACCTGTGTCTCCTGCATTGGCAGGTGTTTTCACCACTATAAGTCAGCCATAAAAAGAAAGAGAGATTTGCAGGATCATGAATGGACTTAGAGATGATCATACCAAGTAAAGTAAGTCAGAGAAAGACATATATCATATGATATCACTTATATGTAGAATCTATAGTACAAATCTATATAGTACAAATGAATCTATATATGAAACAGAAGCGGATTCACAGACAAAACAAACTTCTGATTACCAAATGGGAAAGGGAGGGATGTGCGTGCATAGGCATGTTCAGTCATATTTGACTCTCTGTGACCCCATAGACTGTGGCCTGCCAGGCTCCTCTGTCCATGGAGTTTTCCAGGCAAAAATGCTGGAGTGAGTTGCCGTTTCCTACTCCAGGGGATCTTCCCAATTCAGGGATTGAACCATATCTCCTGTGTTTCATGCATTGGCAGCTGGATTCTCTACCCCTGTACCTCTGGGTAAAGGAGGGGGCAGGTAAATTAGGAGCACGGTATTGCTAACTGTATGTTAATTATTATTTGTATTGTTAATTGCATTATTAACCTGTTAGATCCAAACTATTATACATAAAATAGATAAACAACAAGGATTTACTGTATAACACCGGGAGCAATACTCAGTATCTTGTAATAGCCTGTAATGGAAAATAATCTGCAAAAAATAACCAAATCACTTTGCTGTACACCCAAAACCAACAATATGTAAGTTTCCCTTTTGGGCTTAATTTACCTAAAATTGGACTGTTGTTTGCTATCAAGCACTCCTTACAGTTTCAGGTATTTTTCATGCAGGAAAGAATAGACTTGGAGAGGTTCAGCTGAAAAAGTTACACACTTCATGGGCGCTAGAGTTGAGATTCAAATGAGGCTTCAAATCCCAGACTTTCCCCATAGCACTCACTTGAGAACTGTGGTTTCCCTAGTGCAAGGGAAAGGCGGCTGGGGTCAGGATGTATCACACCGGCTTTTGTTCTAGTGAACTCTGCCTGCCTCAAAGGGAGTATGGTATTGAAGCAAGAGCTGAACAAAACAGGATAATAATGATCAAGATTCCCAAGACCCATGTTTGACTCTGGGGGCTCTGCAGACCAGACTGGCCATGTTGGCAATTCTCTTAGTGGAGTGTGTACCTAGAACTTTTTCAGAATACACACACCTGGGCCCAATGCTGGTAGATTTTTATGCTATATATCAATAAGATTTTCCTGGCTTCTTCAGAAAAGTGTTCATTCTTCACCAGGGTTTCCACAAAAAACAACATGAAAACTTAAAATACTCTCATATAAATCATTGACTGTAAGAGGTGGCCCTTAATGCTCTCAGAATCAAAACAGCAGAGCATCTTCCTAGCGGAATGGTATTTTGTTTTCTTAACTGTAATCTCGCACATCAGCCAAGGTTGTGTGAATACTTTTCTTTTTTTAATTAAAAATTTAGCTTTGGGCCTTTTCTTTTTTTTTTTTCATTTATTTTTATTAGTTGGAGACTAATTACTTCACAACATTTCAGTGGGTTTTGTCATACATTGACATGAATCAGCCATGGAGTTACATGTATTCCCCATCCCGATATCCCCTCCCACCTCCCTCTCCACCCGATTCCTCTGGGTCTTCCCAGTGCACCAGGCCCGAGCACTTGTCTCATGCATCCAACCTGGGCTGGTGATCTGTTTCACTATAAATAATATACATGCTGTTCTTTCGAAACATCCCACCCTCGCCTTCTCCCACAGAGTCCAAAAGTCTATTCTGTACATCTGTGTCTCTTTTTCTGTTTTGCATATAGGGTTATCATTACCATCTTTCTAAATTCCATATATATGTGTTAGTATGCTGTAATGTTCTTTATCTTTCTGGCTTACTTCATTCTGTATAATGGGCTCCAGTTTCATCCATCTCATTAGAACTGATTCAAATGAATTCTTTTTAACGGCTGAGTAATATTCCATGGTGTATATGTACCACAGCTTCCTCATCCATTCGTCTGCTGATGGGCATCTAGGTTGCTTCCATGTCCTGGCTATTATAAACAGTGCTGCGATGAACATTGGGGTGCACGTGTCTCTTTCAGATCTGGTTTCCTCGGTGTGTATGCCCAGAAGTGGGATTGCTGGGTCATATGGCAGTTCTATTTCCATTTTTTAAAGAAATCTCCACACTGTTTTCCATAGTGGCTGTACTAGTTTGCATTCCCACCAACAGTGTAAGAGGGTTCCCTTTTCTCCACACTCTCTCCAGCATTTATTGCTTGTAGACTTTTGGATAGCAGCCATCCTGACTGGCGTATAATGGTACCTCATTGTGGTTTTGATTTGCATTTCTCTGATAATGAGTGATGTTGAGCATCTTTTCATGTGTTTGTTAGCCATCTGTATGTCTTCCTTGGAGAAATGTCTGTTGAGTTCTTTGGCCCATTTTTTGATTGGGTCATTTACTTTTCTGGAATTGAGCTTCAGGAGTTGCTTGTATATTTTTGCGATTAATCCTTTGTTGCTTCATTTGCTATTATTTTCTCCCAATCTTGAGGGCTATCTTTTCACCTTACTTATAGTTTCCTTTGTTGTGCAAAAGCTTTTAAGTTTCATTAGGTCCCATTTGTTTATTTTTACTTTTATTTCCAATATTCTGGGAGGTGGGTCATAGAGGATCCTGCTGTGATTTATGTCGGAGAGTGTTTTGCCTATGTTCTCCTCTAGGAGTTTCATAGTTTCTGGTCTTACATTTAGATCTTTAATCCATTTTGAGTTTATTTTTGTGTACGGTGTTAGAAAGTGTTCTAGTTTCATTCTTTTACAAGTGGTTGACCAGTTTTGCCAGCACCACTTGTTAAAGAGGTTGTCTTTTTTCCATTGTATATCCTTGCCTCTTTGTCGAAGATAAGGTGTCCATAGGTTCGTGGATTTATCTCTGGGCTTTCTATTCTGTTCCATTGATCTATATTTCTGTCTTTGTGCCAGTACCATACTGTCTTGATGACTGTGGCTTTGTAGTAGAGTCTGAAGTCAGGCAGGTTGATTCCTCCAGTTCCATTCTTCTTTCTCAAGATTACTTTGGCTATTTGAGGTTTTTTGTATTTCCACACAAATTGTGAAATTATTTGTTCTGGTTCTGTGAAAAATCCTGTTGGTAGCTTGATAGGGATTGCATTGAATCTATAGATTGCTTTGGGTAGAATAGCCATTTTGACAATATTGATTCTTCCAATCCATGAACACGGTATGTTTCTCCATCTGCTTGTGTCCTCTTTGATTTCCTTCATCAGTGTTTTATAGTTCTCTATGTATAGGTCTTTTGTTTCTTTAAGTAGATATACTCCTAAGTATTTTATTCTTTTTGTTGCAATGGTGAATGGCATTGTTTCCTTAATTTCTCTTTCTGTTTTCTCATTGTTAGTGTATAGGAATGCAAGGGATTTCTGTGTGTTAATTTTATATCCTGCAACTTTACTATATTCATTGATTAGCTCTAGTAATTTTCTGGAAGAGTCTTTAGGGTTTTCTACGTAGAGGATCATGTCATCTGCAAACAGCAGGAGTTTCACTTCTTCTTTTCCTATCTGGATTCCTTTTACTTCTTTTTCTGCTCTGATTGCTGTGGCCAAAAGTTCCAACACTATGTTGAATAGTAGTGGTGAGAGTGGGCACCCTTGTCTTGTTCCTGATTATATTTAATTCAATCTAGATACTTTTGACCTTTACTAGTTGAAAATGTCACTTAAAAAACACACAGTAACTGGAAAGAGAAAGTTAAAATCAGTAATAAGTTGACATGGTTGTTTGAGTACCAGCTCTATGTACCACACTTGCTTGTCAGTGTAAGGCTTTGGAAAGTGAAGTGTGGAGTGCCTCTGAGCTGGAGCAAAAATGGAAAAACAAAAAATACCAGATTATCCAAAGGTACAACTTGTTCAGGGAACTAGAAGTAGATTTTGAGAAACCATGTACCCAATAAATGGCCTGAATCATGTGCACTTGTCTCTTTTTAAATAGAAGGCAACTAACATTTAAGTCCAGAAAAGCTTTCATAAGGACAAGGGCTGGAGCCTTATCCTCCAGAAGTCTGCACAGTCCAGGTAGTGGCACATTTTTGCCCTTTGTATCACTTTGGGCACAAGTTGGGAATTAAGAAGCCAAATCTTACTGCCCTCATTATAAACATTCTTAGTAGAAGACCTAGAAGGTGTCCCTTAAAAGGCATCCAAGGGCTCAGAATACTGGCATTTTTGCCTTTGATTTTGAGGGAAAAGTGGGTGAGGTTTGGTGGGGAAAGGCCAGGCCAGTAGGAAATGCATACCTGCTTGTAGCTCTATCTTAGGATACCTGTACTCTCTTCACCACTCAATGCTGTCCCTGTCTCACTAGGGACCCTTTGTAGGGAATGGAGACTAGAGTGCAGACAGGACCTACAGAGGGCACTGGGCTTCCACAAGGCAAAATTGGGGTAAGGGCTGAAGGAGAACCCATGCAGACACGCCATCTCCCAGTCCCCCAGTTGGAGATGAAGTTGGAGTAAAAGAAAGAGAGGAAAAAGCAGACAAGAGACAGCTACAATGTGGTATCATAAATGTTCACTTTTACACTTGTCTTGAAAGTTAAGAAGTGAAGCAGTCTTTGAAAATAAACGTGGTTACCAAAGGGGAAAGGAAGGAGGGATAAATTAGGAGTTTGGGATTAACATACACACACTATCATATATAAAATAGATAACCAATGAGGAACTGCAGTATATACCACAGGGAGCTCTACTCAGTATTCTGTAATGACCTATATGGGGAAAGAATCTGAAAAAGAATGAATATATGTATATGTATAACTGAATCATCTTGTTGTATGCCTGAAACTAATACAACATTGTAAATTAACTATAGTATAAAATAAAATTTTAAAAAACAAGTAAGGGAGTGAGCCCACCATTGACATCATCCATGTATGAAGGCCCAGAAGGTGCCATGCTCTTTCTTCTATTTCCCCCAGTTTCCATTTTGTTTTTTATGGCAAGGGAAAGTGGAAAAGTGAAAGTGTAAGTCACTCAGTTGTGTCCAACTCTTTGGGACCCCATGGACTGTAGCCCGCCAGGCTCCATGGTATTCTCCAGGCAAGAATATTAAAGTGGGTTGCCATTCCCTTCTCCAGCGGATTTTCCTGACCCAGGAATTGAACCTGGATCTTCTGAATTGCAGGCAGATCCCCTACTGTCTGAGCCACCAAAAAGGCTATCCCTAATATTCATTATTTCCCCATGGAGGGACCATTCCCATAGAATGACTCTTGCTTTGTGATCTGCAAAATGAGTTCAGTCTGCAACTTTCCTGCTATTTAAGGCCAACAAATTCAACCTGCTTCACTGGATATTGAATTTCAGTGAGTTCAGAAGTCAGCATCTCCCCATTTACTTCTGTGTACCTTCCAAAACCAGCTAGCACCCTGACCTACCAGAAGCCCATCTGGTGGGCTCTAGCTTGAGAGAGCTAGAGACTGACTTCTACCTCATGCCTTGAATTAGTGGTTGTTGCTACTTTTATTGAGGTAGAAAGCTATTTGATGGGACTACTACCATTTTCCACTTTTCCTTTTGCAGGCAGCACTTATCATTCTAAGGTGAGTTCATTTTGCAGTTGGACTGGTTTAGAAAGAAGTGTGGCAACTCTCAGAACTAGCAAATGATAGTCTATCACCTTTTATATGTATATATTTTATTGTAGTGAAAAACACAACATTACCTTTATCTTCTAAACCATTTTGAAATGTACAGTTCAGTAGTGTTCTGTGATATATCTATAGAATTTTCCATCTTGCAAAACTGAAACTCTGTATCCACTGAACTCTAGTACCCCCTTCCCCTTCTCCCTAGCCTTTTAAAACCACTTTTCTACTGTCATCAGCAGTGAAACATTCGGGAAAGTTATACTGACTGGGCAGAGGAATCAGATGATTTATCTCAAAGGCACCTGGGGAGCAGCGCAGCTTTTCACAAGGTCTTTGCCTCAACCAAGCAACACTAGTTGCAACCGCCAGACGTGCACCCAAACCAGCCCATGTCAAGGAGTGAAATCTAAGTGAGAGAGCCAGGAACCCAAGTCAGAACACTTGGGTCCAGAAACCCAGCTGGAGATCATTATGAAGCTTGTATCTCCACATTCTGTGAGGTCTCTGCCTGGTTTTCCACACCTTCTCCTCTGTGTGTTTGCTCTCTCTCCATGTTCTCAGACCCAGTTGCATCTACATCTGCATTTATAGTTTTAAAGCCCAGGAATCCTATTTGCTTTGGGAGAAAAAGCATTTAACTCACCCAGCTTGGATAAGGCATCTGGGGTGCATTAGTGTTACTTGGAAAAGGCATCCTTCCTTCAGGCAGGCAGATAGAGCCCTGAGCCAGGGTTTCACTTGAGCCCAGCCACTCCCTTTCTTTGTGCAGGGTGGAAGACAACTGCATGGAAGCCCTTATCCACCTCTGGTCCAATCATCTATGGCTGGGTGGGGGCAAGCAGAATTATATGGACTCCCCCAAGCAGGTGAGGGGGGAGACAGCACTCTCCCCTCTCGCCTCCACCTCCATAACAAAAACAGCTCTAGAATTTTCTACTCTCCCTCTTTCAGGCAGATGATGTTACAGTGGGGCTGAAGGTACTTTGTGCTGGCATATTCCACAAAGAAACTATAAACCTTTGTTTATATGTATAAAGAACTTGATTAAATCCAAGTTGATGTATGTATCACTATGTATAGGTAAAAAAAAGAAAAAATCACCTGGGCTCACTCTATACCATCAAATAACTGAGTAAAATATACGATAGCTTCTGAGCCTCACCACCAAGAAACAAATAATTTACTAAAGAAAGTAATAGTTCTCCTTTAGGAGGCTTTCATTCTAGAGACTGAAAGCATCTGGGATAGTATAGAAGTGGTGAGGCAGGATCTAGAGTGCTTCTTCTGGCCCTGCTGAATGGACCAAGAGACCAGGCTCAGAGAAAGCAATCAGATCTTTCCTTTTAAAACTCTGTTTGAACCCACTCCTATAAATCAACTCAGTTTCATGAAATCTGTTTGTAATTGTCAACCTTTTCCCCATATTAGACATAAAAACCCATCTGTATTTCAGGAAAGCCGCTGACTTTCTACATCTGTTTTCCCTCCCCATTCTCCACCCTCTCCCATGTTTGACAAGACTCAGGCTGCATTAGGAGCCCCTTCTTCCCTTTCCTCCCTGTAAAGCAGGCTCTCCTGATCAGTCACTCAGGCTTCACTTCTAGGCTTTTCTGATGACATGGAATTTCCCAGTTTCCTTTGAATGCAACAGCCCCTGATCCTTGCTCATCATCCTTTTAGACCCATACAGCTGGGCACACATTTCAAAATGTTATTCTCTTGTGAAATGACAAGTCATTGACCACCTTTTGTAGTTGGAGGTCAGTATATTTATAGTTGACCTTAGAATATTCTTTGAGACTTTGGACTGTTTGTAGTTTCTCTGTATCATATTTTATTGTCTATTTCTGCCACACAATAACCCTAACTTGATTCAAGATGTTCAATACCAACTCTGAGTTGGGTGGGGAAATCATGACAGGAGATACTGATGATTGTATTTACAACTTAATTGGTTGAATTGGCTATGTCTGGGAAAGGGAGTTTGTGTAATCTCTGAATCTCTTCTAGCCCATCATCCGGTGTATTATCTTTTTGTTCAGAGAATATTGTTATACAACATGTCTTATGTTGTAGGTATGATGAAATTTAGACAACTAACTGTTCAGTGATGTCTTGGAGGATTTAAAAAATCTAGGAAGAAAACCAGTTTGGCTCATTTTAGAGATCTGTGGCTAAACAAGCTGCAGAGGATTTGTAGGAACCAGGTTGTAAAATGTAGACAAAATCCCTGAGCAGCAAAAGACCCTTATGGAAAGCTCACAATGTAGATGCAATGACTTATCATGCACATGGTTTAGGGGTCCTGGGGTTGAGTCATAAAGCAGTTAGGATATAATGGCTAAGGAACTCAGAATAGCAAGCCAAGAGTAGTTTTCAAAAGAAATTTAAAAGTATTTTCTGCCAGACAAGCAGTTAGAGAATAGGGAATCCTCAGAGTTCAGAGGTCTATTGAGACAATTATTACATTATTTAATTCTAAAATTAAGCAACTGAATTATTTTGGTAAGTTTCCAGGGTTCAGGATACACTCTGGAAGAGAAAAAAAAATAGTTTTGGATAATTGTGAAGTTTGGTTGTCAGATCTTTTTATATTACCTAAAATATGAAATTGTTATGGGTAGAAATTAGAGATGAACACACCTTTTGATGCTTTTGTGAAGGGTTGCTCTAACATGTATATTAGTGAGTAGATCACACGCTGTATTTTTGCTTCTGTTACTGAAACTACAGAATCAATGACTTACATCTGTTGATACATTTATATACAGGCACATTTGGTGGGTCTGGTTCTCAGGCTTAGCTCTGCATTAGAATGGCCCAAGGAGCTATCAAAAAATGCTGATACCTGGGGACTACTCCAAGGGATTCTGACATAATTGGTTTGGAGTGTGGCCTGGGTATCGGGATTTTTAAAAGCTTCTCCAGATGATTTTAATGCACAGGAAAGTTTGAGCTTTCCTCTATGGGATTTTCATACTGCTTTAAACTCTTTACAACAAAGTTATGATTTAAGGTCAAATTGATTTGTCTTCATTGAGGCTTGGTGTTTCTATTGAACAGTGTGTTTATGTTAATAACCCAACTAAAGAACATTGGAATGTTCCAATATATTCTGTACATAGCTATCTTATACTAAAATAAACATATATGTAGAAAGTCACAAGACATTGGTTTTGAGTTCAATTGAATTTAGAATTTGCTGAAACCATGTTAAGTTTTTTTTGAAAACCCTCATAAAGTTTCAGTATAAATTTTATTTTGAAAAAGATGATAACCTATGAAGAGGGATATTATTTTTTAAAAACCAGGTAACAGTTTTTATATCTTGAATCAAAGTTTGTGAATGAAAGTAGTTCCTAAGTGTATCAGTTTGTTTTTGCTGCATAATATTAATTAGTAGATCTTTCCCACACTTAGTAACTTAAGAATTATTAATCATTTCTCATGAGTCTATGGGTCAGCTGGGCTGTTCTGCCAACAAGACCAGGCTTGGTTGATCTCAGTGCTGTTTCCTCAAGTATCTGAGGTCAGCTTGAAAGGTGTATGTGGACTAGTTGGTCTTAGATGGCTTCACTCATTTGTCTGCTGACTTTTGTCGTAGACTGTGATGAGAGGAATGCCGGGGCCCTGTGGTCTCTCAATGCCCAGCAGGCTAGCTGGGTCACTCAAATGGTAGTCTCAAGGTCCAAGAGCAGAAGTAGAGCAAATCCTAATGTGCACTTTTTTGACCTCTGGTGCGGCTGATGCTGCTGAGTCTCTTCAGTCATGTCCGACTCTGTGCGACCCCATAGATGGCAGTCCACCAGGCTCCCCCGTCCCTGGGATTCTCCAGGCAAGAACACTGGAGTGGGTTGCCATTTCCTTCTCCAATGCATGAAAGTGAAAAGTGAAAAGAAGTTGCTCAGTTGTGTCTGACACTTAGCAACCCCATGGACTGCAGCCTACCAGGCTCCTCCATCCAGGGATTTTCCAGGCAAGAGTACTGGAGTGGGGTGCCATTGCCTTCTCTGTTTTGATCTCTACTTGTGTCATTTGCTACTGTCCCATTGACAAAAGCAAGTCATATGACCAGGTTTAGAGGCCATGTGAGAAGGCACTATCAAAGAGCATGGATTGAAGGGCAAGGACAAATTGGGTTCATTACTGCAAACAATCTACAAGAGTGCCTGACACCTCAAGAGATACCAATTCTTCCAACAGCCTAGGTTACTTTTTCTTTAGTTTGAAATGGAACAGCTCAAACTCTCATCCCATACATGTTGGGTTTACCATTATCTTCTTCCCAGCATCTCCAGGGATCCTTAGATTGTGTCAGTGTGTGTGCATGAAAGGGAAGTGGTGTGGGAGGGAGCACTTACTTTCCTTTCTAATAGTCTTGCATTTTCTTCTTTCCCAGAATTATTGATGGATCATGGTTTTTACTCCACCTCCAGTAATTGATCTTTCAGACCTCAGCCTTGAAGCATGAGCCCTGAGATTACTTGTTAATTATAAAATAGGAAAGGTAGTTTTACAAGGGAATTATCTAGAAGGTTTCACTTTAGGAAAGGGGTCAAACTTAACATTCCAAGTCATGGGACAAAATGATATCATGTGACCTCTGATGTGATGTTGCACTGAGAAGGGCACAACCTCACATTAGCAGTGTTCCTAATAAAAATACATAAGCCAAATCTTGTTATAAGGAAAATAGCCTCACAAATACAGTTGAAGTACATTGCACAAAATAACTGGTTTGGACACTTCAGAAAGCTAGTATTATATGCAAAAATGAGCAGAATAGCTATTCTAGATGAAAGAAGATTAAAGAGCCATGAAAATCAAATGTAGTAAGTGATCCTAGAATGGATCTTCAATTGAAAAAGAAACTATTAAAAAAAGAGTATTATTGGGATGATCTGGAAAACTTTGAGTATGGACTGTATGTTTGATATTATTTCATTGACATTAACCTTCTAAGGTATACTCATAATACTGTGGCTGTGTGGGAGAATACTCTTAGAAGACACATACTTAAATATTTCAATGTTAACTGTCATGATGTGTGACACTTTCTTTTTTTTTTATTGTATTTTTAAATTGAAGTGTAGTTGATTTACAATGTTGTGCCAATCTCTGCTGTACGGCAAAGTGGCTCAGTTATACACATATAGACATTCTTTTTTAAAAAAACAAACAAACTTATTTTGTATTGAGGTATAGCTGATTAACAATGTTATGATAGTTTCAGGTGAATGGTGAAGGGATTCAGCCATGCATATTCATGTATCCATTCTCCCAAACTCCCCTCCCATCCAGTCTGCCACAGAATACTGAGCAGAGTTCCATCTGCTATATACCATACAATAGGTCCTTATTGGTTATCCATTTTAAGTATAGCAGTGTATACGTGTCCATCCCAAACTCCCCAACTATCCCTTCCCTCCATCCTTCCCTGCCGGCATCTGTAAGTTCATTCTCTAAGTCTGTGAGTCTCTTTATGTTTTGTAAGTAAGCTCATTTGTCTCCCATTCCCTTACTTTCAGTTTGCAAGTGTCTCTATGTCTGAGGTGGGTTTCTTGTCTTGTTTTTGTATCCACTCAGTCAGTCTATGTCTTTTGGTTGATGCACTCAATCTATTTACATTTAAGGTAATTATTTATATGTATGACCCTATTACCATTTTCTTAATTATTTTGGGTTTACTTTTTGTAGGTCTTTTCCTTCTTGTGTGTTTTCTGCCTAGAGAAGTGCTATTAGCATTTTTTATAAAGCTGATTTGGTGTTGCTGAATTCTCTTAACTTTTGATTCTCTGGAAGGCTTTTGATTTCTCTGTCAAATCTGAACTAAAGTCTTACCATATTCTTGATTGTATAGAGTATTCTTGATTGTAGGTTCTTCCCTTTCATCACTTTATATTGTGCCATTCCCTTCTGGCTTTTAGAGTTGAGAAATCAGCTGATAACCTTCTGGGAGTATGCTTGTATGTTACTTATCATTTTTCCCTTGTTGCTTTTAATATTTTATCTTTGTCTTTAATTTTTTTAATTAATTAATTTTTATTGAAGAATAATTGCTTTACAGAATTTTAATTAACTTACAGGGCAGCAATGGAGGAACAGACATAGAGAATATCTTTGTCTTTAATTTTTATCAGTTTGATTACTCTGTGTCTTGGTATGTTACTCCTTGAGTTTATCCTGCCTGTGACTCTCTGCACTTCCTGGACTTGATTGACTATTTCCTTTCCCATGTTAGGGAAGTTTTCAGCTATTATTTCTTCAAATATTTTCTCAGGTCCTTTCTCTCTTCTCCTTCTGTGACTCCTGTAGTGTGAATGTTGGTACATTTAATGTTGTCCCAAAGATCTTTTAGGCTGTCTTTATTTCTTTAAATTCTTTTTTCTATATTCTGTTTTGTGGCAGTGATTTCCACCATCCACTCTTCCAGGTCATTTATCAGTTCTTCTGCCTATCTCCACTTCATTTATTTGTTTTTCTGGGGTTTTATCTTGTTCCTTCATCTGGGACATAGTCCTCTGCCTTTTCATTTTGATTAACTTTCTGTGAATGTGGTTTTCATTCTAGAGGCTGTAGGATTTTAATTCTTGCTTCTTCTGTCTGCCTCTGGTGGATGAGGCTTGTGTAAGCTTCCTGATGGGATGAAGTGGCATGAGAAAAACTGGGTTTTTCTCTGATGGGCAGGGCTGTGCTCAGTAAAACTTTAATCCAATTGTTTGCTGATGAGTGGATCTGTGCTCCGTCCCTGTTAGTCTTTTGGCCTGAGGTGACCCTGGTCTCAGGCTCTACAGTAGGGTTAATGGTGAGCTTGAAGAGGGTTTATGCCCAAGGGGCACATCCCAGGACTGTTGCTGCCAGAACCCCCATCCCCATGGCAAGCCACTGCTGACCCACACCTCTTTTCCATTATGATTCATTATAGGATATTGAATATAGTCCCCTGTGCTGTACAATAGGACCTTGTTGTTTATCCATCCTATATACAAGAGTTCACATTTGCTACTCCCAAACCTTTCCTCCCTCCATCCCTGCCCCCTGGGGAAAGTTTGTTCCCTATGTCTGTGAGTCTGTTTCTTTTTTGTAGCTAGGTTCATTTGCACCATATTTTATATTCCACATATAAGTGAGTATATGTCTTTCTATTTCTGGCTTACTTCATTTAGTATGATAAAATCTAGTTGTATCAATGCTGCTGTAAATGACATTATTTCATTCCTTTTGATGGCTGGATAGTATTCCATAGTATATATGGACCACATCTTCCTTATCCATTCATCTGTTGCTGGACACTTAGATTGTTTCCATGTTTTGGCTATCATGAATAGTGTTGCTATGAACTTTGAACTTACGGGTACATGTATGTTTTTGAATTATAGTTTTGTCTAGGTATATGTCCAGGAGTGAAATTACTGGATCATATGGTAATATCTAATCATATGGTTAGGTCCAAGGTAAGAGAAACCCAAGTAAGATGGTAGGCACTGAGAGAGGGCATCAGAGGGCAGACAGACTGAAACCATAATCACAGACAACCAGCCAATCTGACCACACAAACCACAGCTTGTCTAACTCAATGAAACTAAGCCATGCTGTGTGGGGCCACCCAAGATGGATGGGTCATGGTGGAGAGGTCTGACAGAATGTGGTCCACTGGAGAAGGGAATGGCAAACCACTTCAGTATTGTTGCCTTGAGAACCCCGTGAACAGTATGAAAGGCAAAAAGATATGACACTGAAAGATGAACTCCCCAGATTGGTAGATGCCCAATATGTTACTGGAGACCAGTGCAGAAATAACTCCAGAAAGAATGAAGGGATGGGGCCAAAGAAAAAACAACACTCAGATGTGGATGTGACTTGTGATAGAAGCAAGGTTCGATACTGTAAAGAGCAATATTGCATAGGAACCTGGAATGTTAGGTCCATGAATCAAGGCAAACTGGAAGTAGTCAAACAGGAGATGGCAAGAGTGAACACTGACATTCTAGGAATCAGCAAACTAAGATGGACTGGAATGGGTGAATTTAACTCAGATGACCATTATATCTACTACTGTGGGCAGAATTCCTTAGAAGAAATGGAATAGCCATTACGGTCAACAAAAGAGTCTGAAATGCAGTACTTGGATGCAATCTCAAAATTGAGATGGTTGGATGGCATCACTGACTCAATGGGCATGAATTTGGGTAAACTCCAGGAGTTGATGATGGACAGAGGAAGGTCTGGTGTGCTGCAGTTCATGAGGTTGCAAAGAGTCAGATATGACTGAGTGACTGAACTGAACTGATGGTAATTCTATTTTTAGTTTTCTAAGAAATCTCCATACTGTTTTCTATAGTGACTGCATCAACTTACATTCCTACAAACACTGTAAGAGGGTACCCTTTTCCCCCCAGACTCTTTTCAGTATTTGTTATTTGTGGACTTCCTAATGATAGCCATTCTGACCAGTGAGATGTAGTTTTGATTTGCATTTTTCTAATGATTAGAGAATGCCGAGCGTCTTTCGCATACCTACTGACCATCTATTTGTATGTTTTCTTTGACAAAATGTCTATTAATGTCTTCTGCCCATTTTTTGATTGGGTTGTTTGGTTTTTTTTTGTTGTTGTTGAATTGTATGAGCTGTTTGTATATTTTGGAGATTCAGCCCTTGTCTGAGGCATCATTTGCAAAATATGTTCTCCCATTCCATAGGTTGTATTTTTGGTTTTTAAAAATAGTTTTCTTTGCTATGCAAAAGCTTGTGTTTGATTAGGTCCACTTTGTTTATTTTTGCTTTTATTTATGTTGTCTTGGCAGATTGACTTAAGAAAACATTGGTATAATTTATGTCAGAGTTTTGATTTGCATTTCTCTAATAATTAGCAGTGTTGAACATCTTTTCATGTGTCTCTTGGTCATCTATATGTCTTCTTTGGAGAAATATCTATTTATGTCTTCTTCCCACTTTTTGAATGGGTTGTTTCTTTCAATGTTATTAAGTGTCATGAGATGTTTGTAAATTTTGGAGATTGATCCCTTATTTGTCACATTATTTGCAAGTATTTTCTTCCAAACTGTGGGTTGTCTTTTTGTTTTCTTTATTGTTCCTTTTCTGTGCAAAAGCTTTTGAGTTTAAGTTCAGTGGAGTTCAGTTCAGTCGCTCAGTCATGTCCGACTCTCTGCTACCCCATGAACCAGAGCACACCAGGCCTCCCTGTCCATCACCAGCTCCGAGTTTACCCAAACTCATGTCCATTGAGTCAGTGATGCCATCCAACCATCTCATCCTCTGTCATCCCCTGCCCTCAATCTTTCCCAGCATCAGGGTCTTTTCAAATGAGTCAACTCTTCGCATGAGGTGGCCAAAGTATTGGGAGTTTCAGCTTCAACGTCAGTCCTTCCAGTGAACACCCAGGACTGATCTCCTTTAGGATGGACTGGCTGGACCTCCTTGCAGTCCAAGGGACTCTCAAGAGTCTTCTCCAACACCACAGTTCAAAAGCATCAATCCTTCTGTGCTCAGCTTTCTTCACAGTCCAGCTCTCACATCCATACATAACTACTGGAAAAACCAGAGCTTGATTAGACGGACCTTTGTTGGCAAAGTAAAGTCTCTGCTTTTTAATATGCTATCTAGGTTGGTCATAACTTTCCTTCCAAGGAGCAAGCATCTTTTAATTTCATGGCTGCAATCACCACCTGCAGTGATTTTGGAGCCCAGAAAAATAAAGTCAGCCACTGTTTCCACTGTTTCCCCATCTATTTGCCATGAAGTGATGGGACTGGATGCCATGATCTTAGTTTTCTGAATGTTGAGCTTTAAGCCAATTTTTTTCACTCTCCTCTTTCACTTTCATCAAGAGGCTCTTTAGTTCTTCTTCACTTTCTGCCATAAGGGTAGGGTTGTCTGCATATCTGAGGTTATTGATATTTCTCCCGGCAATCTTGATTCCAACTTGTGCTTCCTCCAGCCCAATGTTTCTCATGATGTACTCTGCATGTAAGTTAAATAAGCAGGGTGACAATATACAGCCTTGACGTAATCCTTTTCCTATTTGGAACCAGTCTGTTGTTCCATGTCCATTTTTAACTGTTGCTTCCTAACCTGCATACATGTTTCTCAAGAGGCAGGTCAGGTGGTCTGGTATTCCTATCTCTTTCAGAATTTTCCACAGTGTATTGTGAGCCACACAGTCAAAGGCTTTGGCATAGTCAATAGAGCAGAAATAGATGTTTTCTGGAAGTCTCTTGCTTTTTCAATGAGCCAACATATGTTGGCAATTTGATCTTTGGTTCCTCTGTCTTTTCTAGGACCAGCTTGAACGTCTGGAAGTTCACGGTTCACATATTGCTGAAGCCTGGCTTGGAGAACTTTGAGCATTTCTGTTGTTTATTCTGTTGTATATTAGATCACCATAAATTGTTCATCTTATAAATTGGTGTTTATACCTTTTGACTCTGTCAGTCTGACATTTCACTTACCACAATGCCCTCAAGTTCCATCCATATTGTTGAAATGGCAGAATTTTCTTTTTTTTAAATGGCTGAACAATATTCTATCATGAGTGTGTGTGTGTGTGTGTACATGTCATTGTACACATACCATACATTCATCTATGGATGGACTCATAATATGGACCTATTTCCATGTTATGGCTATTGTGAATAAATCTACAGTGAACATGAGGATGCAGATATGTCTTCAAGATAATGATTACAGGTGGGAGGAACCAAGATGGCGGAGGAATAGGACGGGGAGACCACTTTCTCCCCCGCAAATTCATCGAAAAGAACATTTGAACGCTGAGCAAATTTCACAAAACAACTTCTGATCGCTAGCAGAGGACATCAGGCGCCCAGAAAAGCAGCCCATTGTCTTCGAAGGGAGGTAGGACAAAATATAAAAGATAAAAAGGGAGTCAAAAGAGCTACGGACGGAGACCCGTCCCGGGAAGGGAGTCTTAATAGAGGAAGTTTCCAATCACCAGGAAACCCTCGCACTGGTGGGACTGGGGGAAGTTTTCGGCAATCTAACTGGGAGGAAAAATTAAACAAGGCCCACAGATTACGCGCCTAAAAGCAACTCCCAGCAGAAAAGTACCCTAGACGCCCGTACCCGCCAGCAACAAGCGGGGGCAGAACGGAGAGGAGCGGGCGGCATTGCTTAGGGTAAGGACTGGGCCCGAAGACCCTGAGAGCAATCGGAGGGAGCTTTTTAAAACTGTGGGATAGCAAGGGACAAAATTAACCGGCCCGAACACACTGCCGGCGGTTCGCAAAACAAAGGGACTGAGAAATTCCAGAGAAGAGCCGGCCCATCTCCGCTGGAGGTAGGAGGCAGTGGGGAGGGGAAAAGGGCAAACTCAACCCCTGAGAAGCCACCCCCTCCCACACTGCAAACAGGCCCCCGGTTCCTATCGAAAGACTTCCTGAGACCCGACTGGCGGCGCGCGCTGGGGTCGCGGAGGGAAAAAGCACGCCGTACCCGGGGAGAGTGTGCCCAAGCCTCTGGCTGCCTGAGCCGCTCGACGCGGAAGGAAAAGGCGCGCTGCACCTGGGGAGGGTATGCCCAAGCCCCTGGCTGCCTGAACCGCTCAGGCCGGGGAAGGCACAAAACGCAGGTGCAACCGAATCCGCGCTTTTGTGGAGTACCTGAAAACTGGAACCGCACTCAACGCAGGGCCTGCTCCATATAGAGCAGCCGGGAGCCTGAGCAGTGTAGATGGGGAAAGCACTGACACCCGTGAGCGGGGCAAACCCAGTGTGGCCGGAACACGGTGAGTGCTATCCACACAGAGCGGTATCTGTCTGCAGCGCCCCGCCCTCCCCGTAGCAGGACTGAACTGAACTGAACTAGCGAACCTAAATAAGAGATCACCTCCGCCTGCCTGTGTCAGGGCAGAAATTAGACACCGAAGAGACGGCAAACAGAAGCCAAATAAACAAAGGGAACCGCTTCAGAAAGGACTGGTGCAACAGATTAAAATCCTTGAAGGTAACACCGACTACACCGGAAGGGGCCTATAGATATCGAGAAGTGTAAGCTGGAAAGAGGGGCTATCTGAAATTGAACTGAACCTACACTGACTGCAACAACTCCAGAGAAATTCCTAGATATATATGTATATATATTTTTTAATTAAAAAAATATTTTTTCTTTCTTTTTTTATTATTTTTTATTTTTTCTCTTTTATTTTCTTTTAAAATTCCCTATTACTCCCCCATTACTCCTCAACTTTCATTTTCATATATTTTTATGATTTTTTTTAATTAGGGAAAAAATTTTTTTTTTCTTTTTCTTGTTTTTCTCTCCTATTTCCTTTTAAAGTCCTCTAATATTCCTTTATTATTCCTTAATTTTCATTTTCATTTCACTATAATCTTGCCAAAAAAAAAAGAGAGAGAGAGAAACCCTATTTTTAAACTGAACTTCATATACATTTCTAAATTTTTTGTGTGTTTTTGTTTTTGTTTTTAAATATTGTATTTCAAAGAGTCTAACCTCTACACTAGATTTTTAATCTTAGTTTTACAGTATGTGATATAAATTTTGGACATTTAAGAATCCAATATTCAGTTCCCATTTCTATTCAGGAGTGTGGTGATTACTCTCCCACTTTTGACTCTCTGTTTTCTACCTCAGAACACCTCTATTTCCTCCTTTCCTCTTCTCTTCCCAATCCAATTCTGTGAATCTCGGTGGGTGTCTGGGCTACGGAGAACACTTTGGGAACAGATAACTGCGTAGATCTGTCTCTCTCCTCTTGAGTCCCCCTTTTCTCCTCCTGCTCACCTCTATCTCCTTCCTCCCTCTCCTATTCTTCATGTAATTCTGGGAACCTCTCTGGTTGTCTCTCACGGTGGAGAATCTTTTCACCATTAACCTAGAAGTTTTATTATCAGTGCTGTATAGTTGGAGAAGTCTTGAGACTATTGGAAGAATAAAACTGAAATCCAGAGGCAGGAGACTTAAGCCCAAAACCTGAGAAAACCAGAAAACTCCTGGCTACACAGAACATTAAGGAATAAGAGACCATCCAAAAGCCTCCATACCTACACCAAAACCAACCACCACCCAAGAGCCAATAAGCTCCAGTACAAGACATACCACGCAAATTCTTTAGCAATGCAGGAACATAGACCGGAGTGTCAACATACAGGCTCTCCAAAGTCACACCTAACACAGAGACCTATCGCAAAACTCATTACTGGACACTCCATTGCACTCCAGAGAGAAGAAATCCAATTCCATGCACCAGAACGCTGACACAAGCTTCCCTAACCAGGAAACCTTGACAAACCAATCGTCCAACCCCACCCACTGGGTGAAACCTCCACAATAAAAAGGAACCACAGACCACAAGAATACAGAAAGCCCACTCCAGACACAGCAATCTAAACAAGATGAAAAGGCAGAGAAATACCCAACAGCTAAAGGAACATGAAAAAAGCCCACCAAGTCAAACGAAAGAGGAGGAAATAGGGAATCTACTTGAAAAAGAATTTAGAATAATGATAATAAAAATAATCCAAAATCTTGAAAACAAAATGGAGTTACAAATAAATAGCCTGGAGACAAAGATTGAGAAGATGCAAGAAATGTTTAACAAGGACCTAGAAGAAATTAAAAAAAGTCAATTAAAAATTAATAATGAAATAAATGAGATCAAAAACACTCTGGAGGGAACCCTGAGTAGAATAACAGAGACAGAAGATAGGATAAGTGAGTTAGAAGATAAAATGGTGGAAATAAATGAAGCAGAGAGGAAAAAAGAAAAAAGAATCAAAAGAAATGAGGACAACCTCAGGGACCTCTGGGACAATGTGAAACGCCCCAACATTCGAATCATAGGAGTCCCAGAAGAAGAAGACAAAAAGAAAGGCCATGAGAAGATACTCGAGGAGATAATAGCTGAAAACTTCCCTAAAATGGGGAAGGAAATAGCCACCCAAGTCCAAGAAACCAAGAGAGTCCCAAACAGGATAAACCCAAGGTGAAACACCCCAAGACACATATTAATCAAATTAACAAAGATCAAACACAAAGAGCAAATATTAAAAGCAGCAAGGGAGAAACAACAAATAACACACAAAGGGATTCCCATAAGGATAACAGCTGATCTATCAATAGAAACCCTTCAGGCCAGAAGGGAATGGCAGGACATACTTAAAGTAATGAAAGAGAATAACCTACAACCTAGATTACTCTACCCAGCAAGGATCTCATTCAGATATGAAGGAGAACTCGAAAGCTTTACAGACAAGCAAAAGCTGAGAGAATTCACCACCACCAAACCAGCTCTTCAACAAATACTAAAGGATCTTCTCTAGACAGGAAACACAGAAAGGTGGTATAAACGTGAACCCCAAACAACAAAATAAATGGCAATGGGACCATACCTATCAATAATTACCTTAAATGTAAATGGGTTGAATGCCCCAACCAAAAGACAAAGGCTGGCTGAATGGATACAAAAGCAAGACCCCTATATATGCTGTCTACAAGAGACCCACCTCAAAACAAGGGACACATATAGACTAAAAGTGAAGGGCTGGAAAAAAAATATTCCACGCAAACGGAGACCAAAAGAAAGCAGGAGTCGCAATACTCATATCAGATAAAATAGACTTTCAAATAAAGGCTGTGAAAAGAGACAAAGATGGACACTAATAATCATCAAAGGATCAATCCAAGAAGAAGATATAACAATTACAAATATATATGCACCCAACATAGGAGCACCGCAATATGTAAGGCAAACGCTAACGAGTATGAAAGAGGAAATTAATAGTAACACAATAATAGTAGGAGACTTTAATACCCCACTCACAACTATGGATAGATCCACTAAACAGAAAATGAACAAGGAAACACAAACTTTAACGGACACAATGGACCAGCTAGACCTAATTGACATCTATAGGACGTTTCACCCCAAAACAATCAACTTCACCTTTTTCTCAAGTGCACACGGAACCTTCTCCAGAATAGATCACATCCTGGGCCATAAATCTAGTCTTGATAAATTCAAAAAGATTGAAATCATTCCAGTCATCTTTTCTGACCACAGTGCAGTAAGATTAGATCTCAATTACAGGAAAAAAATTATTAAAAATTCAAACATATGGAGGCTAAACAACACGCTTCTGAATAACCAACAAATCATAGAAGAAATCAAAAAAGAAATCAAAATATGCATAGAAATGAATGAAAATGAAAACACAACAACCCAAAACCTATGGGACACTGTAAAAGCAGTGCTAAGGGGAAGATTCATAGCATTACAGGCCTACCTCAGGAAACGAGAAAAAAGTCAAATAAATAACCTAACTCTACACCTAAAGCAACTAGAGGAAGAAGAAATGAAGAACCCCAGGGTTAGTAGAAGGAAAGAAATCTTAAAAATTAGGGCAGAAATAAATGCAAAAGAAACTAAAGAGACCATAGCAAAAATCAACAAAGCTAAAAGCTGGTTCTTTGAAAAAATAAACAAAATTGACAAACCATTAGCAAGACTCATTAAGAAACAAAGAGAGAAGAACCAAATTAACAAAATTAGAAATGAAAATGGAGAGATCACAACAGAAAACACTGAAATACAAAGGATCATAAGAGACTACTACCAGCAGCTCTATGCCAATAAAATGGACAACTTGGAAGAAATGGACAAGTTCTTAGAGAAGTATAACTTTCCAAAACTGAACCAGGAAGAGATAGAAGATCTTAACAAACCCATCACAAGCAAGCAAATCGAAACTGTAATCAGAAATCTTCCAGCAAACAAAAGCCCAGGACCAGATGGCTTCACAGCTGAATTCTACCAAAAATTTAGAGAAGAGCTAACACCTATCTTACTCAAACTCTTCCAGAAAATTGCAGAAGGTAAACTTCCAAACTCATTCTTTGAGGCCACCATCACCCTAATTCCAAAACCAGATAAAGATGCCACAAAAAAAGAAAACTACAGGCCAATATCACTGATGAACATAGATGCAAAAATCCTTAACAAAATTCTAGCAAACAGAATCCAACAACATATTAAAAAAATCATACACCATGACCAAGTAGGCTTTATCCCAGGAATGCAAGGATTCTTTAATATCCGCAAATCAATCAATGTAATACACCACATTAACAAATTGAAAGATAAAAACCATATGATTATCTCAATAGATGCAGAAAAAGCCTTTGACAAAATTCAACATCCATTTATGATTAAAACTCTCCAGAAAGCAAGAATAGAAGGAACATACCTCAACATAATAAAAGCTATATATGACAAACCCACAGCAAGCATCACCCTCAATGGTGAAAAATTGACAGCATTTCCCCTGAAATCAGGAACAAGACAAGGGTGCCCACTCTCACCACTCCTATTCAACATAGTTTTGGAAGTGTTGGCCACAGCAATCAGGGCAGAAAAAGAAGTAAAAGGAATCCAGATAGGAAAAGAAGAAGTGAAACTCTCTCTGTTTGCAGATGACATGATCCTCTACATAGAAAACCCTAAAGACTCTACCAGAAAATTACTAGAGCTAATCAACAAATACAGTAAAGTTGCAGGATATAAAATTAACACACAGAAATCTCTTGCATTCCTATACACTAACAATGAGAAAACAGAAAGAGAAATTAAGGAAACAATACCATTCACCATTGCAACAAAAAGAATAAAATACTTAGGAGTATATCTACCTAAAGAAACAAAAGACCTATACATAGAAAACTATAAAACACTGATGAAAGAAATCAAAGAGGACACAAACAGATGGAGAAATATACCGTGTTCATGGATTGGAAGAATCAATATTGTCAAAATGGCTACACTACCCAAAGCAGTCTATAGATTCAATGCAATCCCTATCAAACTACCAATGGTATTTTTCACAGAACTAGAGAAAATAATTTCACAATTTGTATGGAAATACAAAAAACCTCGAATAGCCAAAGTAACCTTGAGAAAGAAGAATGGAACTGGAGGAATCAACCTGCCTGACTTCAGACTCTACTACAAAGCCACAGTCATCAAGACAGTATGGTACTGGCACAAAGACAGAAATATAGATCAATGGAACAGAATAGAAAGCCCAGAGATAAATCCACGAACCTACGGACACCTTATCTTCGACAAAGGAGGCAAGGATATACAATGGAAAAAAGACAAACTCTTTAACAAGTGTTGCTGGGAAAACTGGTCAACCACCTGTAAAAGAATGAAACTAGAACACTTTCTAACACCATACACAAAAATAAACTCAAAATGGATTAAAGATCTAAATGTAAGACCAGAAACTATCAAACTCCTAGAGGAGAACATAGGTAAAACACTCTCCGACATAAATCACAGCAGGATCCTCTATGACCCACATCCCAGAATTTCAGAAATAAAAGCAAAAATAAACAAATGGGACCCAATGAAACTTAAAAGCTTTTGCACAACAAAGGAAACTATAAGCAAGGTGAAAAGACAGCCCTCAGATTGGGAGAAAATAATAGCAAACGAAGCAACAGACAAAGGATTAATCTCAAAAATATACAAGCAACTCCTCCAGCTCAACTCCAGAAAAATAAATGACCCAATCAAAAAATGAGCCAAAGAACTAAACAGAAATTTCTCCAAGGAAGACATACAGATGGCAAAAAAAAAAAAAAACAAAAAACAAAACACATGAAAAGATGCTCAACATCACTCATTATCAGAGAAATGCAAATCAAAACCACAATGAGGTACCATTATACGCCAGTCAGGATGGCTGCTATCCAAAAGTCTACAAGCAATAAATGCTGGAGAGGGTGTGGGGAAAAGGGAACCCTCTTACACTGTTGGTGGGAATGCAAATTAGTACAGCCACTATGGCAAACAGTGTGGAGATTTCTTAAAAATCTGGAAATAGAACTGCCGTATGACCCAGCAATCCCACTTCTGGGCATACGCACCAAGGAAACCAGATCTGAAAGAGACACATGCACCCCAGTGTTCATCGCAGCACTGTTTATAATAGCCAGGACATGGAAGCAACCTAGATGCCCATCAGCAGACGAATGGATGAGGAAGCTGTGGTACATATACACAATGGAATATTACTCAGCCATTAAAAAGAATTGATTTGAATCAGTTCTAATGAGATGGATGAAACTGGAGCCCATTATACAGAGTGAAGTAAGCCAGAAAGATAAAGAGCAATACAGTATACTAACGCATATGTATGGAATTTAGAAAGATGGTAACGATAACCCTATATGCAAAACAGAAAAAGAGACTCAGATGTACAGAACAGAATTTTGGACTCTGTGGGAGAAGGCGAGGGTGGGATGTTTCAAGAGAACAGCATTGAAACATGTATATGATCTAGGGTGAAACAGATCACCAGCCCAGGTTGGATGCATGAGACAAGTGCTCGGGCCTGGTGCACTGGGAAGACCCAGAGGGGTCGGGTGGAGAGGGAGGTGGGAGGGGGGACCGGGATGGGGAATACATGTAAATCCATGGCTAATTCATTTCAATGTATGACAAAAACCACTGCAATGTTGTAAAGTAATTAGCTTCCAACTAATAAAAATAAATGGAAAAAAAAATTAAAAAAATAAAGATAAAAAAAAGATAATGATTACATTTCCTTTTGGATATATGGCTGGATTCAGCTGGATGGCTAGATCATATGCTAGTTCTAGTTTTCAGCTAGATCATATACTAGTTCTAGTTTTAACTTTTTTAGGAACCTCCACACTGTTTTTCATACCATTGTTATACCAATTTTACAAGCCTACCAGCAGTACACAAGTGTTCCCTTTTCTCCACATCCTCACCAACACTTGTCTATTATCTTTCTGATAGCCATTCTAATAGGCCTAAGATGGTATCTCATTATGGTTTTGATTTGTGTTTCCCAAATGGTTAGTGATGTCAAGAACATTTTCATGTACGTGCTGGCTATTTGCATGATTTTTTTTGGTGGGGGAGGGGAATGTCTATTCACATCCTCTACCCATTTAAAAATTATATATTTTTTCTTGCTATTGAGTTGTTGGATCTCTTTTTTTCTGTTATATCAAAAAGAGAAAATGCAGAACTCTCAAAAGAAAAGCAATTGACTGTAAAAGGCAGAAGGAAGCTTTCTGAGATGATAGAAACGTTCTAAGTCTAAATGATCTGGGCAGTAGTGATGCAGGTGCAACTTATACATACAAAGTCATTGAGCTGTATGCTTAAGATGTATACACTTTATGTAAATTATACCTCAATATACCACAGTTAAGAACAGGCATGTTGGGGAAATTGTCATGTTCCCAATATTTTCAAAGCAGGGTATTGGTGAAGTCATGGTCCAATTTGTTACCATGAGATTGTTACCATGATGTTCATTTCTTCCCCAAGCATCCCAATAATCTGAAACCATTCTGTTTCATTTTGAATGGGGGATTGGTAGGCGTATGTTCCTTTGCAAAGTCCTCCTGCCCTGAAGGAAGAGGTACTTTGCAGATAAAAGCAAATATATAAAGGGCATTGGGAAAGTGCTTAGATGCTGGGAGCAAACAAATGAAACAGAAAACATACCTCTGATGAGTAAGGCAGACTCAGAACAAATACAGAATCATTTAAATCATATTGTGTGTACCTAAAATGAGTGGTCACCTTAATGCATAACAATTTCTTTGGCTTTGGGGTTCAACATTTTGAAGAACTGTCAAGGTATCAAGAATGCATCATCCTCCGGGAAGCCTCTAATATTTTAAAAACTCTCTTCTCATGTCCAGCAGCCCTTTAGTGTCTAGGCTCTTGGAGCCATTGCTCACCATAACTAAACTTGTTTTAGAGCAGTCCCAGGACATGACTTCTTATTTTGAAAGAGTTGTTAGCTTCTGACACCAGCTTGTTGGACTTTTCAATTTGGTGCCTGTAGTGTAAAGAACCTGCCTGCCGATGCAGGAGACATAAGAGGCTTGATCCCTGTATCAGAAAGATCCCCTGGAGGAGGGCATGGCAACCCATTCCAGTATTCTTGCCTGGAGAATCCCATGGACAGAGGAGCCTGGTAGGCTACAGCCCATAGGGTTGCAAAGTATTGAACATGACTGAACAACTTGGTACCTAGCAAACACACAGAACACCTACTGTTAATCCTCCTCTGTTTACATGGATTTGGGGGTAATTTTCTCCCCATGTCACCCATCTCCAATGTTCTTTATTTTGGGAAATTATCTTTACTGTCAATCTTCACCAAGTTCTAGTAAATAACAAAAGCAGCAAGGTTGTAAAAAAATCTTAATAAGAAATAAGTCAGGCTCTTTCTACCCAACTGTGGGCTTTCCATATGTGGACATGGCTAATTTTAATCTTTTCAAACCTTGTTATAGCAGCAAAGAATAGCCATCAGAACTTAGCCCTCTATGGTGACTGCCCTTTGCCCTATATAATAGAGAGGAGGGAGGCTTATGAGCCATTCACAATTTAGGATGGGGGAGAAGGAAAGCAATGAACAACATTCACAGGTTGGTCATTTAATGGAGTTTCAGCATTAGAACTTTCAAGAATACCTACCATCCTCATCTCCGCTGCTAACCCATTTTTAGGCTATTCTGTTATTTACTGATTTTGGCTCATTTAGTTGAGGTAGTTAACCAGGAATGCTAGTGAGGTCAAGATCATATGGTTATTATGCAGTATTGTTCAATCTTGACCAGTTGAGAGACAAATAGATGTAATGGCAGAAAGGTGGGTTCTAGAACCAGAAGATCCAGGTGTGAAATCCATGTCCCACTACATACTAAGATCTTGAACTGGTCAATTAATTTCTATGAGCCAGTTATGAATGACAAAATATAAATGATATCTCATTTTCAGGATTGTTGAGGGAGATTAAATTAGATGATATATATACCTGCCTGTCATTTATTAGGCCTTATATGCTTAGATATGCTTCTATTAGCTTAAAAAAAAGTTTCTAAAATCACAAACAGTATCATACTCTTTCTGACCAGTTGTCTTAACAAAGATTGAATCTCTAATGCATAGGCAGTGCTTGCCACATAGTATGATTTCAATACACATTTAAATAAATGAACTGTGTCCCACTGCCTTTAAGGACATGTCCATTTGTGGCATGTTCTGTGTATAGCAGAAAAGCCCCCTTACCCACCTTTTCTTCTCTGTGAAAGGAAAGAGAGAAGACAGCTCTAATGAGAGGAAAAGATGGGGACTAGGCCTACCAGATGATCTCAGTCACCCAATACACATTGGAACATTCTTTCCTGTCTGCCCTGAGCTCTCTCTAGAACAAGGGTCTGCCACTCTACTGGGTTGTCTGTCTCCACATAGGATATGGACCTTTCTTCCCCTCCCTCCACATATACTGTGAGGCTCTTACCATCTGGATGCCTGCCTTGCCCTAGTTTTCCACCATCTTGGGCCCACTTCTCAACTCTCTACAAGACAGATTCTTAGGATTAATGCTTCCTTCAGACTATCTCTGTGAGGGAAATTTTGTACTGAGAAAAAAACACTGAAAATAGAATACAAATTGAACAGAATAAGGACAATGGGGGCAAAAAAAGAGAAAGTCTAGATAAAAGTGGGGGGAATGAGTCAGTGGCATCTCTGAGATCATGTTTATGATCATGTCCCCAAAACAACAGAAGAGGGAGCTTGAGAGTTGTGATGTGACAAATATCAGGCCCAACTTTTCCTAAAAGTATAGACAAATTAATCATCCTTGATTAAGGGTGATTTAAGGAATAGATTGAATTTGATTCCTATGCAAAGTTACAAGAATAACTCTTTTACAAACAACGGAGGCATACAAGAAAGACATGCTCATAAAGAAGATAAAGACTATAACCCTTGCATTTTGAACAAGCTAAAATAAGTTAATGAACAGATAAAAACAATAAAAGCATAAATCAAAGGTAGAAAGATTGGGACTTCCCTGGTAGTCCATTGTTTAAGACTTCACCTTCCAATTCAGGGGGTGCAGGTTCCATTCCTGGTCGAGGAGCTAAGATCCCACATGCTCCATGGCCAAAAAAACCCCACATAAAATAGAAGCAAATATTGTAGCAAATTCAATAAAGACTTTAAAAATGGTCCACATCAAAAAAAAAAAAAACTTGAAAAAGTTAGAAAAATTCAGAAAGTAAGTGATATAACAAAAGGAAATTTTGAGAAGGGACAAAACACAGATATCTACAACTTAGATATTTAAAAAATTATTTCATAAGCTTTCATCAAAAAAGCAAGAGAGTTCCAGAAAAACATCTACTTCTGCTTTATTGACTACGCCAAAGCCTTTGACTATGTGGATCACATCAAACTGTGTACAATTCTTCAAGAGATGGGAATACCAAGGGCGGTCCTAAGATGGCGGAGAAATAGGATGGGGAGACCACTTTCTCCCCCACAAATTAATCAAAAGATCATTTGAATGCTGAGCAACTTCCACAAAATGACTTCTGAACGCTGGTGGAGGACACCAGGCACCCAGAAAGGGAGCCCATTCTCTTCAAAAGGAGGTAGGACAAAATATTTAAAACAAAAAGATGAAAGAGTTAGGGATGGAGACCCATCCTGGGGAGAGAGTCGTGAAGGAGAAGTTTCCAAACACCAGGAAACCCTCTCAATGGCAGATCTGTGGGGAGTTTTGGAATCTCAGAAGGCAACATAACCAGGAGGAAAAAAAAAAAACCCCACAGAATATGCATATAACTGCAACTCCCAGTGGAGAAGCCCAGATGTTTGTGTCCACCACCAGTGGGGGCTGAACAGGGAGGCGCAGGTTGCATGCTTAGGGCAAGGATGGGCCTGAATGCCCTGAGGACAATCTGAGGGAGCTAACGTGAGATAGCAATGCAAACTGGGATAGACAGAGAGAGAGAGAAAAAAAAAAGATAGAGAACTTTCCTGTGAAAAGCTCTAATCTAAGGCACAGCCTGGCCTGCTCACAGAACAAAGGATTGAGCAAATAACAAAGGAGAGCTAGCTGGCTGCAGACCAGCCCATCCCTCTGCCAGAGGCAGAGAGGCAGGCAGGCGACAGCCAGACCTGGAAGGCAAGGGGCAATCTCAGCCCCAGAGACAGCATCCTCCACCAAACTGTGAGCAGGCTCCCAGTTGCTAACCAAGTCTTCCTGGGATCCTGGATGGTTGACATCTGCCAGGAGGGTCGCAGACAGAGATCAGCTCCCCAGAGGAGACACATGGCACACCTGAGACGGCTCTCTTGCAGCACGCCCAGGAAACCAAGCAGCTTGGACTGGGGAGGTGATTGAGATGCACAGCTTGGGACAGTGTGCTCACCAAGCACCTGGTCGCCTGAGCTCCTTGGACCTGGGAAGGGCACAAAACGCATGCCCAGCTGAGTCTGTGCCTTTGTGGAGTACCTGAGAACCAAAACCTGAGAAACTTAGACCTGGGAAGTACACGAAACCCAGGGCCCACTTTGGACAGTTCCCCTGCAGAGCAACCTGGAGCCTGAGCAGTGTAGACCGGGAAAGCACACATGCAGTGAGCAGGGGCAAACCCACTGTGTTCCATACACTGTGAGCACTCCCCCACACATGCCAGTGATGTTTATTTGCAGTGTTCCTCCCTCCTCATAGCACAACTGAACAAGTGAGCCTAAATAAGTGACCACCTTTGCCCCCTTGTGTCAGGGCAGAAATTAGACACTGAAGAGACTTGCAAACAGTGGAAGCCAAAATAAACAAAGAAGAGGGAACCACTCTGGAAGTGACAGGTGCGACAGTTTAAAACCCTGTAGTTAAAATTGACTAAACATTGGAAGGGGCCTATAGACCTTGAGAAGAACTATAAGCTGGAACAAGGAAATATCTGAAACTGAACTGACCCCACACTGCCCTCAACAGCTCCAAGAAATTCCTAGACGTATTACTACTATTATCATTTTTTAATTAAAAAAATTTTTAAGTTCTTTATTACTCCTTTAATTTTCATTTTTTTACTAATGAAAAATGTTACCATTTATTGAATGACTGCCATGTCACATTATAAATTCTTTTTTTTTCTTTTTTTTAATTTTCATTTTTATAACCTACTATTACCTTGCAAAAAAAGATCTTATTTTTTAAAGCAAATTTCATATATATATTTTATAATTTTTGTGATTGATTTTGTTTTGTGTTTTTATTTTTTATTTATTTATTTATTTTTTTAAACAGCTCAGCTTTTTATTGCATGCGTTACTAAAGAGGTTTAGTCAAAAAGACCAAAGCCTATGTCATCATCAGACTCTTCAGATTCTTCTTTCTTTGCTTCTACTTTCTTCTCCTCAACTGGGGCAGCAGTGTTGGCTGGGGCAGGACCTCCTGCTGGTGCAGCACCAGCTGCTGGGGCAGGTCCACCAGCCCCCACATTGCAGACGAGGCTCCCGATGTTGACATTGGCCAAAGCCTTTGCAAACAAACCTGGCCAGAAAGGCTCAACATTTACACCGGCTGCTTTAATAAGGGCATTGATCTTATCCTCCATGACCGTCACCTCATCGTCGTTGCAGAATGAGGGCAGAGTAGATGCAAGCGAGCTCCGAGACAGAGGCCATGGGGCGGGCGAGTGCTAGGTGGGGGCTGCCGGGCGCGGTGCTAGTCGCCAGATGAAGTGAGGGCCTCAAGCCAAAACGGCCTTAGCTTCCTCGGAAGAACCGAGGACCTTAGCGGCAGTGGAGGAAAGAGCTGTTTTGTGTTTTTAATATTGTATTTTTGAGAGCCTAACCCCTACTCTAGATTTTTAATCTTTGCTTTTCGGCATTTGTTATCAATTTTGTACCTTTAATAATCTACTCTTCAGTACCCATTTTTACTTAGGGGTGTGATTACTGGCTTGATTGGTCCCTCCCCTTCTGACTCCCCCTCTTCTATTCCTGGTCACCTCTATCTCCCCCTTCCCTCTTCTCTTCTCTATGTAACTCCATGAACCTCTATGGGTGTTCCAGACTGTGGAGAGCACACAGGAAATTGATTACTGGCTAGACGGGTCTCTCCCCTTTTGACTCCCCCTCTTCTCCTCCTGGTCACCTCTACCTCCATCCTCCCTCTTCTCTTCTCCATGTAACTCTGTGAACCTCTCTGGGTGCCCCTCACTGTGGAGAATCTTTTCACCATTAACCTAGATGTTTTATCATCTGTGCTGTATGGATGGAGAAGTCTTGAGGCTACTGTAAGAATAAGACTGAAAGCCAGAGGCAGGAGGCTTAAATCCAAAACTTGAGAACACCAGAAAACTCCTGACTCCAGGGAACATTAATCAACAAGAGCTCATCCAAAAACCTCCATACCTACACTGAAACCAAGCTCCACTCAAAAGCCAACAATTTCCAGAGCAAGACATACCATGCTAATTCTCCAGCAACTCAGGAACATAGCCCTGAGCATTAAAATACAGGCTGCCCAAAGTCACACCAAACCCATAGACACCTCAAAACTCACTACTGGACATTTCATTGCACTCCAGAGAGAAGAGATCCAGCTCCACCCACCAGAACACTGACACAAGCTTCCCTAACCAGGAAACCTTGATGAGCCACTCATCCAACCCCATGCACAGGGAGCAACCTCTGCAATAAAGAGGAACCACAAACTTTCAGTATACAGAAAGGCCACCCCAAACACAGCAATCTAAACAAAATGAAAAGGCAGAGAAATATTCAGCAGGTAAAGGAACATGATAAATGCCCACCAAACCAAACAAAAGAGCAGGAGGTAGGTAGTCTACCTGAAAAAGAGTTCAGAAAAATGATAGTTAATATGATCCAAAATCTTGAAAACAAAATGGAGCTACAGATAAATAGACTAGAGACAAGGATTGAGAAGATGCAAGAAATGTTTAACAAGGACCTAGAAGAAATAAAAAAGAGTCAATCAATAATGAATAATGCAATAACTGAGATCAAAAGCACTCTGGATGGAAACAACAATAGAATAATGGAGGCAGAAGATAGGATAAGTGAAGTGGAAGCTCTCACTTCCAGGGCAGTTCCCCCTTCTTTGTTTATTTTGGCTTCCTCTGTTTGCTAGTCTCTTCGGTGTCTAGTTTCTGCCCTGACACAAGGGGGCCAAGATGGCCACTTATTCAGGCTCACTTGTTCAGTTGTGCTGTGGAGAGGAAGGGACACTGCAAACAAATACTGCTGGCATAAGTGGGGTGTGCTCGCAGTGGCTGGACCACACTGGGTTTGCCACAGCCCAGGGCGGCATGTACTTCCGGGGTCCACATTGCTCAGGCTCCAGGGTGCTCTGCTAGAGCTCTGTCCCAAATAGACCCTGCGTTTCATGTACTTCCAAGGTCTAAGTCGCTCAGGTTCTCGGGTGCTCTGCAAAGTCACCGACCCAGATGGGCTCTGCATTTTGTGCCTTCCCCAGGTACAAGCCATTCAGGGGACTGGGTAATTGGCAAGCACACTGTCCCAGGTGGGCCATGCATCTTATGCACCTCCCTGGTCCCAGCCGCTCAGTTTCCCGGGTGCACCGCAAGGGCACAGTCCTGGGTGTGCCATGTGTCTCCTCTGGGGAGCTGATCTCAGACTTTGACACTCCTGGCAGATGTCAGCCATCCAGGATCCCAGGAAGACGTGGTTAGCAACTGGCAACCTGCTCACACTTTGGTGGAATATGCGGTCTCTGGGGCCGAGATTGCCGCGGCCCTTTGCCTTCCTGCTCTGGCTGTCACACACCTGCCTCTCTGCCTCTGAGGAGGGAGGGCCCTAAAAAGCAGCCAGCTTTCTGTCCTTTGGTATCCACTAGGGCACAATCCTTTGTTCTGTGAGCATGCCAGGGGTCACCGTGCAGCTTTAGAGCCTTTCATGGGAAAGGTCCTTTTTTTTGGTCTCTCTGGTGATCCCACCCTTTGGGTTGCTATGTCACATTAGCGCCTTCAGATTGTCCTCAGGGCATTTAAGCTCAGCCCCTACCCTTAGGTCTGAATGCAGCCCACACCTCCCTGCCCAGCCCCCACTTGCTGTGGCAGATAGGTTGCAGTTAGTTGAAGTTAGGTGCATATTCTGTGGTGGTTTTTTTTTTTTTTTTTTTTGTTATGTTGCTCTCTGAGATTCCAAAGCTTCCCACTGACATGCCTGTAAGAGGGTTTCCTATTGTGTGGAAACTTTTCCTCCCTCACAGCTCCCTTCCCAGGACGGGTCTCCTTCCCTAAATCCTTTGTCTCTCTTTTCGTCTTTTACATTTTGTCCTACCTCTTTTCAAAGAGATCGGGCTGCCTTTCTGGATGTCTGGTGTCTTCTGCCAGTGTTCAGAAGTCGTTTTGTGGAAGTTGTTCAAATGATCTTTTGATGAATTTGTGGGGAAGAAAGTGATCTCTCCTTCCTATTCCTCTGCCATCTTGGGACCACTCCTCTAGTATTCTTGTGTGGAGAATTCCATGAACACAGAAGCCTGACAGGCTAGAATCCATGGGGTCACAAAGAGGTGGACACAACTGAGTAACTAGCATACACACACACACACACACACACAAAAGGAAAAAGAAAACAAATAAAACACTAAGAGTAGAAAATCTAATATACCTTGCTCAATTGCAAACAGATCATATGAGGGAAAAAAATCAGTTAGAATACAGAAAACTTATTCAGTGTAATAATCAAGTCGAACTTCTATATATCTAACTCTTAATCCCAATAATGGAAAATACACCTGTTCCACTGTGAAGATTGATCATTTCTTAAGCTAGAAAGAAAACTTCAATAAATTCTAAAGTATTGCATTCTGATAAAAATGCTATAAATTAATTACAAAATCAGACTACCTAATTGGAAATTTAAAAACCCACAATTAAACAAACTCTTGGGTCAAAGAAAAAATGCTGAATGAAATTGTAGAATTTCCTATAAACAATGATAAGCAGTAAATAGAAGAAAAAAGTGTACAACTATACCAATAAAAAGTGAAAAATAAGTGAATTAAAAAAACAAAGTTAAAAACTAGTAAAAGGGACTTCCCTGGTGGCACAGTGGATGGGAGCCTATCTGCCAATGCAGGGGACACAGTTTCGATCCCTTGTCTGGGAAGATTCCATATGCTGCCAAGCAGCTAAGCCCATGCACCACAACTTCAGAGCCCATATTCTAGAGCCTGTGAGCTGTAACTACTGAACCTGCATGCTCCAACTGCCAAAGCCAGTGCACCTAGAGCCTATGCTCCACAACAAGAGAAGCCACCTCCATAAGAAGCCCATGGACTGCAACAAAGACCCAATACAGCCAAAAATAAATAAATAAAATAAGATTAAAAAAAAAAACAGAAAAAGAACAAATAAGCTGGACAAAGCAGAAAGAAGAAATTAATAGAGATGGAAGCAAAATTTAATAAGAAAAGCTGGTTCTTTTTTTAAAAAACCAATAAAATAAACAAACTGCTAACTAGTTAGTAAAAAAAAGTGAGCAAACACACAAAGTTAGAAATGTTAAAAGAAAAAAACATAAAACAGGAAATCTTAAAAAATCATGAGGCTACTTTGTACAATTTTATGTAAAATCATTTGAAAATCTTGATGAAATTAATACATGTCTGAAAAAAATAGTCTACCAAATATAGGCCCCAATGAGAGATATTAAAAGCTTACCATATAATCTTCTATGATAGATAGTTACATAGAAAAGTGATCAAAATAAATTGCAGTAATATTCCTGGACACTGAGAAAACTCTTCTCCTAAAACATTATCCATCAGGACTATCATAGCAAATTAAAAAAGAAAAGCTGATGACCTTTTGTTTGTAATTCAAGGAAAATTTTTGTTTAGATGGATGAACTTGGCCTGGCATGTTCATGAGTCAGGACAAGAATTAATCCACACTCATAAGCACCAACATCCACAAGGACCTCAGGAAGTGAAAAACAGTCCCAGTTGTCTGCTGGCCCTTGGCTTTCTTAGACCCTTCTTATAAACTCTGGCACATGCCCAAATGCTGTGATAAGCAACTCCCAAATTCCTCTACTGAGGTGGCCTTGAGTCCTCAGTGTGCGTTCTCCTTTGCTGCAGCCAACTCCATAAGCCTAACTTTAACTTTGATTACAGAGGTGTCCATTCTTCTTTGACTGGTGGGCACCGACAGACGTACAAATTCTTCAACCCATGGGACAAGAAGTAAAATCTCTGAGTAAGGTCACATTCCAGGAATTAGATTCTAGTAACGAAAAATTAATTTTAAAAAGAAATTTAATCTGTGAGAAAGAAATCTAAATATATCACACATCCTAAAGTCTTTTTTCTCCTACTCATTGTCTTTACATGAACATTATTTTGGAGCACCTCTTCACTGAAGTTAAAGTGTCGGTCGCTCAGTCATGTCCGACTCTTTGTGACCCCATGTACCGTAGCCCACCAGGCTCCTCTGTTCATGGGGATTCTCCAGGCAAGAATACTGGAGTGGGTTGCCATGCTCTCCTCCAGGGGATCTTCCCAACCCAGGGATTGAACCTGGTCTCTTCATGGCAGGCAGATTCTTCACTGTCTGAGCCACCAGGGAAGCCCACCTCCTCAATTTCTCAATTTTCCTCTCCCCTAGCCCACCAAAAAAAACCAACCAAACAAACAAAACAACCCACTAAAACCAAAACCTCATTCCTCTTCCTAGGGAAGAGTCTTTCTTACTGGGAGAGGACTAAACTCATCTACATAATAAAGATATTGACATCCTCATTACCCCAGTCTCAACATCTTTTGACTACCCACTTTCCACTCCTTTATATGTAGATGCATTGCAGGACACCTGGGTTCAATTCCTGGGTTGGGAAGATCCCCTGGAGGAGGCCATGGCAACCCACTCCACACCTGGAGAATCCCGCTGGACAAAGGAGCCTGGCGGGCTACAGTCCATGGGGTTGCAAAGAATCGGACACAGCTTAGCAACTAAACAATAGCAACAACAAGGAAAGAAGATCCACACATGTCAAACCATTAGAATAGAACCTGAGCCCACAAATGCTCCAGCGCTAAGACTCTCAAGATGATAAAGGAAAGCAGAAATCTCTCTCCGGGGCTGAAGGTAACTACTATTCCCCCTGGCCCAGCACATCCCCTGAAACTGATTTTGCACCCTTGGTTCTCTGCTTTTCCATTAAATGCTGATCCTTCAGAGTGTCTTCCCTCCCACTGAACTTTTTAATGTAAGAGAAAGCCCAGTGCAATAAATCAGTGTAATTAGCCCTGAAATGCATATGATTGAGAAATTGGATTCCCAGAGAAAGAAAGAGGCTTTATCACACTGAAATTGTGAAGCCCAGGGCTTGACAACAACCCCTTTATGATGGGAAGCAAAGGACTCTCCAGGGGCAAATGTGCTGGCAATGACTAGGATTATTCTCCCATCTCAGAATTCGTTAATGAGGGCTTAGCTTCAAAGGCAGAAAACAAGCTAATCAAAAGGGGCAGAGAAGCTTGCAAATCATGCTGCTTAATGAGTTAGACTGGGGAGAGCAGGTGAGAAGTAGAACAGGTAGAGTGATGGGGGGGTGGTGTGGGGCTGTCTTCTTTGTCATGATGCTGGCTGACCACAGACTTTGAACCAAAGAATCAATAAGAAATCCCAGGACCAGAGTATTATTTAAAATCAGTAATGACATAACCCTTTTATGCCAGCCTCTTCCCTCAGTCTTCTTTGGCCCATCACCATCTCATTTTTCCAGTGACTGAGACCAGAAAGTCCTTGCCTACTGAGAATACTATCTGGGCCCAAGGCCAAATCATCTAGCTGAGCTGGGGTAGTAGGGGTTGGGGGCTGGGGGGTGATGGAGAAAAAGGAGACTTTTGAGAGGCTTCCTCTGCCCCAGATGCTATCTCAGAGAAAGCTCAAAATGCATTGTTTACACTCAAGAACTAAAGTTTTGCATTATGCTTGAAAATACATAATTGAGATTTATAAAACTAAATGTTGTTCTGCACTTGAGCTTGTAAGTTATGTAGGTTAGGAAAGAAAAAGCAAATGTAATGAAGGTATTACATTTGTCAGGTTTTCTTTCTCCCCATGGGAAATCCTTGATGCTTTCTGCCATGTAAGTACTGGTTTAAACATTTTCTGATGGTCAAACATTTTTTGATGGTACATCCTTAGAGTTTTGCTTCTATTCAAAGATGAAGGAGACCTGAAGTCTTACCCCAAATGTCATGTTTGTGGGTTTTCTGTGACTGAGAATCCCCTGTGAATAATTGAGCTTGAAAAAACAAAGCAAACAAACAAAACCAAGTTATCCCAATGAGAAAAATAAAACAAAACAAAACACAGAGCTTGGAACCAACTTGAGTATTGATATGCCACAAAATTGATCACCTTTATGGCTTCTTTCTTCCCAGGTATCTTCCTTCTGCCATTCCTCTGTTTTCCACCTGTCCCTCTCTTTTCATCCTTAACTCAAAATCTCCTCCTTTCATCATGAAAAACCATTAGCTGTCCAGTACCTTGACCGTCATGGATTGACCATGGAAACCCTGACTGGAGCTGTCCTAGGTTGTGGTGCTGAAAGCATAAATTTGACCATCTACTAATCAGAAATTTTGGGAAAACTGGAGACCCTAAACAATGAACTAGAACAGCTTTTGGGAAGGTCCTTTTTGGGATGTTCTTCAGGTCTCTCAAGCTTTACAGTCCAAAACAAAATTCATTTTATTACAGACACTCTGTTCTCCCTCTTACATTCCCTAAGCCCAGCCATCCCTCTTCTTAGTTTTTAAAACCATCTTCTCCTCTCCATTCCCACTGCCACTGGAATAATTTCCTATCTTGTTTTTCTCAAATATCTTGATACTCAGTGGCTTCCATTAATTCTCATCCCCAGTTCATATAGAATTCAATTCAAGTTTGTTAAAGTAGGGGTAGGTACAGCAAAGCACTCCAGAAATTCTGGCAATTAAATGGTAAATATCAACCCGCTGTAGATGAGAATGATATATACAAACATCGCCTTAGGGATAAAATAGCTCCAGGTCTAGAAAAAGAAAGAATAAACAAAGCCTGATTATGTGAGCCAGATCAATCCTAGGCAGAGTGAAGGCCATGTCCATATTCAAAGATGGTCAATAAAGAAAATATGTTGTTCACAAGGGGTGAGGGTACCACCTTCAAATGATAGGAGGGTGAGTTTGCAACAAGGAAGAACTGCAACTGTTTGTACTAGCACTGCTTAGGTGGCTGGTCTGCTCCTTGTCACAGACGCATCTCTGTTGGGTAAATAGGATGTGCCAGTTATTCTCAGTTGGCCCCTCTACCTGCTCTGGCTTTGGGAGGCTAGCCAGAATGGACTGCATCCATGTATTTCTTGCCCTCTGGCTTTGCATTGAAATTAGTTAATATAGAATGTAGCTAGGAGATCAGAGGGAGAGTGTGGTTGAATTATTGCTTCCTCCAGCTCCATCCCATGCTGGCTGTCTTGACTTATGGTCACAGCATCTGTACTGTGGCTTCTCCTACAGCAGCTCTCTCCCTCTGACTTGTGGTAGCCCCTCCGTTCTCTCATCCATGTTGGCCTGGCGGTAGTGATGTGGTACTGCACTGCCCATCAGTTACCCGCTTCAAGTGAGCCATTTTCTTCAGGACCTCTGATGAGGGCCTGAAATCATAAGCATTCAAATCCCAACTTCCTTGCCCCCATCTCATCATCACCAAGCTTTATTCTGTTAATAAATTGGCTTCACATGTAAATTCATCTACACAAAGAGAGTGTACTGGTCATGTTGATACAAGCATTCTTTATTTATTTATTTATAAAGCATTTATTTACTTATTTATCTTTCTTTCTTATTAGTATATATCCTTTATTTCTAAATTTTTTGGGGGTACAGTTGATTTACCTGGAGGAGGGCATGGAAACCCACTCCAGTATCCTTGGCTGGAGAGTCCCCATGGACAGAAGAGCCTATCGGGCTACAGTCCACAGGGTCACAAAGAGTTGAACACCACTGAGCAATGAAGCACACATAGTTGATTTGCAAAGTTGTGTTAGTTACTTCTATTCAGCAAAGTGAATCAGTTATATTTTACATATATATGCTATGTGTATCTATAACATATAGTTATATATGTAAAATATATGTTGTGTTTTACATTCTGCTTTTTGTTTTTTTTTTACATTCTGCTTCTGTATAGGTCATTACAGAGTACTGAGTGGAGTTTCCTGTGCTATACAGTAAGTCCTTATTAGTTACCTATTTTATATATAGTAATGTGTATATGTCAATCCCAATCTCCCAATTTATCCCTTCTCCCTTTTCCCCTGTAGTAACCATAACTTTTTTTTCTATATCTGTGACTCTATTTCTTTTTTGTAAATAGGATCATTTATACCATTTTTTTAGGTTTCACATATTGCTTTGCATTTATACTTCTCATTGTTAATTAAGAATTGGCATTCTAATTTTATATCTTCATATAAAACTATCTTTGTTAGTGCAATTTAGCCTACCTGGGATTAATGAATCTGATGTGCTGCCAAAACTGAAGGTCCAGACAGTCTCTGCTGGTTTGGGGCTGGGGAGCAGGATGTGGATTGTCTACAGGATAAAGCTGCTCTCCTTTGTAATTATTTTTGAGGGGGGGGGAAGCTGTTCTGATCTTTCTAAATTAAAAAGAAGCTTGGAATACATTAAAAAAAAAGAAAACATGAAGGCCTGGACTGAATTCTCCCAGATGATGTTATTCTTGGGGGGTCTCTGTGACCATCCATTCACATCCTGCCTGCCAAGCTACTTGGTACTTATGTTTTCTCTACTATGTCAAGTTTTCATGTTTCTGGGCTTTTATCCAGGATTTTCTCACTCTCTCTCTTTAGAATCCACCCTTTCATCCTTTATCACACCTATGATCCTCCAAATAACTCCTTAGGCATCACTTCCTCTATGGAGTCTTTATATTTTGTAGAAATAATCTATTTAGCAGCTATTTGTTGAACAGATTTGTACTAGGAACTCTAAGATGTCCTGGTGACATGGGAGTGACTCAGATAGTTCACACTTTGTAGTTTCATAGATGAGATAAAGTGATGTAACAAATCTCTAAATGAACAGGTAAGACATCTGACAGTGACCTGCATAGCATACAGTGGAGACTGAGGGTGGGGGCAATGGATGGGCAGGTGTCATGGGAGAAGTCTACCTGTAAGGGATGGTATTTGACTTTGTTCATGGATAAATGGGACAGGCAAAGGTTTGGGGGGAAAGTCTGTCTGGGGTCTTTCAAGCTTGTAACTGCCCTCTGAGTGGCAGCTTGAGCCTGGATACTGCATTCAGGAGATTGGCCTCCTACTTTGACCCCAGCTGACTGGAGCAGGACTCGGTACCAGATCAAAGGATAGCCACTCTATAGGCTGGACGGGGACATAGGAAGGAGCTAACATGAAAGCAGTGCTGCTGTATAAATGAGCCAAAGATGGTCTCTGTCTATTGGTTCCCAGTCGTTTATGTCTTTACAGGAGGCTTAGACTCACTAGCTCAAAAGTCCACAGACACCAGATTCAAATTTAACACATTCAATTATTTAAAAAATAGCCCAAACAAGCAAAATTTTAACCATTTAAGGCTTGCCTGTTTTGCATACCCTGTGAAACTACACCAATCTTATGCTGGCCATTGATTAGACAGAGCCTTGTGGTTAGAAGTTATAAGACCCTCCAAGTTGCCCCTGCCCCTTAGAGTTCTCTGACCCAGACAGGTAAGTCCCCTCCCCATCCCTGCTCTCTCTTGAGAGTTCCCTTCGCTCCTCTCCTGGATGATGGTGCCTGTGACATAAGCCTCTGGACTATCTCATGCTCTGAAGGACTTCCCTCTCATGCTTCTATGTCCAAGCAACACCCAATAAAGTTTTTTGTGTGCTATTGCTGTGGTCATATCTTTTTCCTTGATCAATTATTGGATTCCTCAGACCCTCTAGAAGCCCACACTGAATGCTGACTGGCTCAACCCATCAGAGCCCTTCTTTGGGAGAGTTTTAATCTGAGAGGGAGAAGTAACTAGCAGTTGACAGCAAGACCCGTGTGGCAAGACCAAATGATATGGTAGGTAGCATTCTGCCCCAAGAGGTCAACCCTTCTGGCCATGTCTGGCCATGGTCTCCCTTCTTGGGAGATCCATTCCCAAGTTCTGTTACCTCTAGGACAATGAGAGGATCAAATTTCTGAGCAGCTTGCCTGAGGGCCAACACCAAGGAAATGCTGCCTTTGTGCGGAGCTGTCTGAGAGGCCACAGACATGGTCATTCTTAGCAACTCTGCAACGTAAGGTGTAGCAGTGGGGTCAACCAGGCAGGTAACAGGAATTATAGCAAATTAACAGCAAAGAAAAGTCCAGACAAAGAGAGAAGCAGCCAAGAAATGACAATGGAAAACCACATGGACCAGGATGTCCCTGAGGCAGCAGATGTCCCAGTGGTTGAGGTCAGCATGGAAACCACTGAGTGTATCAGTGTAAGACTGAGCATTAAAAATATGAAGAAGGTTGAACTTTTAAAGGGACAGGAGCAAATTATTTGTTTTGAAGGGGTTAATCAAGTTCACTCTGTGATGTAGGGACAGTTGGTACAAGAAACACAGATGTAGCTGAGCTAATTTAAGTCAAAGGATGCCATTGTTAGAGACTGGGCGTCTCACAAAGTTCAGCAGCAAGCAGACAGTACACAAGGACAGAGAGAAGGGATATGAAACACCCCTGAAATGGAACTGGAGGAGGAAGGAGGCTGGGTAAACACACCCAAACCATTTCTTTATAAGTCCCTTGATACTTTTTGCTAACACTTGTGGGAGCAGGATGAAGCTAAAGCAGGATTAATTTGCTAACAGTCAATGACTCTTTACTAAAACTGAATTTTATACACAAATATGAAAGAATCATGAACATTTTCATAGACCACTGGAGAGCAGATTAGAATATCAAAATGTAACAGCAGAAAAAAGTTTAATTGAAAGATGAAAAACTTTACATGCATTAGTGCTATGGCAACCAGCCAATCACTCCAGTTATGTCCCTAATTGGTTCCATAAATAATTTATAATCCACCATTTGTGTCTGGAGCAAAAGATTTCTAACAGAAAACACTTAAGTAGCTATTAAGGCACCTAATGATTTCCGATTCATCAGAACTCCTCTGTGATTCCACAGTCCTCCTTGAAGTAAGTTGGTAGCTGTTGTCCACCACTCAATTATCTTCAGTGTCTGGCTGGAATAGATTGTCAGAGAAAGCAGTGAGTTCATCTCTCTTTGCTGTTAGCTTTGCCATTGACTTTCATATAAGGTCAAAAGGCAAATCCATGAAAATCAGAAATAAAACTGAAAGTGAAGTGTCCAGAGACCATATGATTAATGCTCAGAAACTGAGGCCAACTTCCTGCTGATAATATGTACTCATTTCTGGTGTTTGTGTGCTGTCTGTTGATTTTCACAGCTTCTATGTTCTTATTTTTCTTAAAAATTTTCAGTTGAAGTGAGTGAAATATGTATAGCACATATCATGGTTCACATATCATAAGTACAGAACTCAAAGAATGTTTTGCAAATGGATTCACTCATGTGACCACTACCCCAAATGAGATACAGAATGTTCAGCTCCCTGCAACCTTCCTTACTTTCCAGTGTTTTTTGCCTCTTCATGGACACAGCTGGAGAATGAAGCCAAAACCCCAGGTCTTGGTTATTATAGGATCCATGTGCTGTCCACCACAAGGAGACACTGATGATACTTCCTCATGAGGGTAACAGGTTAGCGACTCTAAGCAGATCATTTAAAAACTCAGATGCCTCAGGGGTTGTTTGATAGTGAGATGTATGCAGCTTAGCCAGAGGGGAAAGGTCTTGTTTGCTTTCTGCCAAAAGCCATGGAGGTTTACAAAGCTCCTTCTCCCACTTCCAGGAAAGCTCTTCCATCCAGGAGCTCATTCAAATGTTCGATAGTCTTTGGAAGGCACTGGCATGATCACATAGGACCAATGTCAGCCTGAATTTTTGCTTTGGTCAAAGGACGTTCAGAGGCCATCTGCCACTGATCACTTCTGGAGAAGGATGAGGCTTAGGCTCCTCATAGTTCTACTTTATCAAGGCCTATGCTGCAAGATTTCATTCCCAGCAATGAGTGTCCATCCAGGTCCATGCCTGACTGGGAGGAAACTCAGTTTCTCTTTCACAAACATTTTGACCCCTGAGTAGGGATAGCTAATAGTTCATACCTATTATACATTTATTAAGTACTAGGCACTGTGATGAATACTTCACATTGATAATCTGTAACTGCATTGACCAATATCTCTATTTTAGAAACAACGAAATAGAGAGAAGACACAACTAGTAAAAGGTGGCCTCAGACTCCAGACCTTGACAATCTTGCTCCAGCACCTTGGCATTTCCCCAAATGGTCCCACTCCCTTGATACTTCTCCAAATGACCCTACTGCTACCCAAGCAGAATCCTGGGGAGTCCTATTCATGCTCAACAGCCCCACACCCACAAGGGGACTGGCTCTTTGCAAAGAGAGAAAGCACAATCCCCCTGACTTATGAGTTAATTAAATTCCTGAGCCATAGCTTCCAAGCAACACCTCATAAATCAAACCCTTATTTCCTAGAGGCACAAGGTCATAAACTGAAGTTCTATTTTTGGAAGTCCATTTATTTAACAAAAATATAAAAATTGATGAAAATAAAACAAAACACACAACACATATGACAAAGACCTAATAAATAGGAAAAAGAAATCATAGAAAACCAATGTTATAAAAGTCAAATTGAGTGGACTTTTCTGCAAGGGCCAGATTGGCTAGGGTATCTTAAAACATGAGTTAAACGAGATTCCACCTTGTGAGTAAAATTTCCCTGGAGCAAAAATAGGTATTCTTCACTGTCCCAAGCACGTTTGAACTAAGCTCAAAATCAGGGGCCTCTTTCTGAAAACTTTTCATGGCATGAAGTTATCTGAATCTTTGAATAGCATTGCTGATGCTTTGATCATCGCTTCTGCTTCATTAGAAATTGTCAGATGATTATAATATGAGGTTTGGACATGAGAGTGAGTCTCACAATGAGAAAGAATGTAATGACAAGGGTGACAATTCTTACAGTGGAGAGTCAGGGATCAGCCTAACTCATCAGCCTAATGCACACAAAGCCTTCTCTACCCCACATCCTAAAACACATCCACCTGGCTGCCCAGGGGGCCCAGGATCTCAGGCAGTAGGGTCAAAGGTGGAGAAGGGGGAAAATCATGAGGGAAAGCAGGAGTGGCTTTTATAGCTTACTCAAAGCAGTCAGAGCTAAAACATAAACGTCTCTTTATTGACATCAGCCCTGCTCATATTTTAATGTGCACAGGAATCACGGTGGATCTTGTTAGCAGATTCTGATTCTGCAGGTCTGGATTAGTGTCTGGGACTCTATATCTAACAGGCTCTCAGGTGATACTAATGTTGCTGGCCTGAGGCCTATACCTTGAGTAGCAGGAGTTCACAGATGGATGGTCATGGACCAGTTCTCTAAGTCTTGCCTGAAAAACATGTCTCTGCCCTAGATAACATTACCTTTGAATTCTTATCCAGAAACATTTGATCATGTTATCAGCATGATCTTGATAGCTTTGTGTTTGGTCATATTAATCAATCAAGTCAATATTTTAAACCTTCTATGATTCAAAATAGAATAAAGCATTTTAAAGGGACTCTAATGAAACTCTCAGGCTTCTGCTATAAGCCCTTCTCCAAACAATCCCCTCCTCCCCCTTGTCCCCAGAAATCTACTTCTGATCATTTTCATTCTTTGTTCTTTGACTATAAGGCTTCTCATGACTGATAAATCCTAGCTTCAAGTTATTTCTCTCTTTGTTAATAAAAAATTGACCCATAATGGTGATTTTGTGTCATTTTGAATGCACAGGAAATTTGAAATAGATGAATGAGATACACAGTGTGGTTCAGATGAAATTCTGGAGTTGGAAAACCATGTTTATGAAAAATAAATGACAAAATACCATTTGGGCTGGATAAGGCATTAGAAGATTAACCACAGACTCTGAAATGGGACCCCAAAGTTAAGAAGCCAGACCAGAAATACTCATCGCTTTGGGAGATGCCCTTTGTGATTCCTTATCACAGACACCTGAGGAAAGAGCTGAGTGGACATTGACCTGGCCTTTTTGTGTCACTAGACCACAGGCTAACCTCAGGCATTTACGAGGCCTGGGGAAAGAATATAAATAGAATCCCTCAAACCATTTTTCTAGATACTTTGAGTTATAATTCTACTTAACGAACTGTAAATGAAATATTCATTCTATCCTTTACCATGAGATATTTCTATAATCACATGGAAGACCAGGTTCAATGTCATAATTTCTGTGTTTCTTGGATTCGTGAGCTAGAACATGATGAAGCCAGGATAACTGACCCCTGGCTTGTGGCTCACTCCTGCTTCTTTTCTTTCTACCTTCATTTATATTCCACAGCGAGAGGGACCTCTTGCATCTGGACACTCAGCCTCCAGTCCAAGCTCCTTCCACACCCCTTCAATCAGCAGCTGTCAGCTATTCCTCAAGGCCATCAGAGTCCACACATCACCTGTGATCTGCCCCTGGAAGGATGGTCCCCAGGACTCACTCAGATCCGCAGGGATCATGTTGTGCTGGAAGGTGAAAGAGGAGGGAAGGGTCTAGTCTTCATGATGGACCATTACAGGAGACATATCCAAGGATTCTGAACTGTGATACTGATTCTCCTATGACATCCCACAGGCCCTGCTCTGTGTGTCGGGGTCTGCATTGTGAACCATACCCTATCAGGTAAAATCCAAACATGGACTCTTATTTTTTTCTTTCTTTTATTGAGATATAATTGACATACAGCCCTGTATCAGTTTAAAATGCACAGTGTAATGATTTGAATTACCTACACCATGAAATGAAACCACAGTAAGTCTAGAGAGCATCCATCATCACATGGACTTCTGAGTTTGCTCTTTAGAATTGGCAATTAGCTCTTTAGAGAAATCACTGTGACATTTCTGTAGCAAGGATAACAATGCAGAAAGTGGGGAGGGGAGGCAAGAGACTTCCCTGTAATTTGATTCATTCTCTATTGGAGAGCAGCATAACCACAGTGCAGGCTTCTGCAGTGGCTGATGGCTTAATTGCCACATGCATGTAGTGGGGAACACTTACTTGGCACCCCTATGCTTGACTCCCTGGCACTAGGAAGCAGCTGACACCTGGAGGGAGCCAAGGGGGTTGGTGGCTGCCTCTCAACAGTGAAGGAGGAGCTGGAAACAACCCTTCCTTGCTCCCATTTAAACAACCTCTTTATTTTTAAGGACCGTGTAATTTGGTGACATTTTAGTTACCAAGGGCTGTGCCTTAATTGTTCATATATTATAGTGTCAGTACCCAAGGAGTGCCTGGCACAGGCCAGGGGCTCAGCAATGTCTGCTTGGTGAGGACACGTTGGCTCTGGGCTAGCTCTTGTTTAATGGCTTCATTACCTTCCTAGTCTGCGTGCTTGACACCTTCCCCTCACCTTCCTGTCTCAGTAGATTGTATTATTGGTCAGCACATACTCCCCTTCTCCTCCTCTGTCTGAGATGGAATGTACTTCCCCACCCCACTGACTTTAAGCTTGGCCTTGTGAATTACTCTGGTAAGGGCATGTGAACAGATGAAATGTAAGCAGAGGCTTTAGAAGTGCTTATTGGTCTCACTTGATCCCTTTGATCCTGTCCTCTCTCCTGACAAAAGCATGTCTCAGGTATCTGATATGCTGGCCCCAGAAAGAAACTTGTAGAGCATATTTGAATCCAATCACAGCCTGGAGCTAAGCCCAGCCAGGCCCAGTCAAATCCAACAAAATCATAGCTAACCTTCAGATCAATTAGAGAGAACTAAATGTGTATTGCTATAAGGCACTGAGATTTTAGGGTTGTTTGTTATGCAATGTAAATAAGGCAATAACTGATTAATATACTCTTCCATGCAGGACAACAACCCCTGGTTCAGAGCAGCAGGAAAAAAATGGCTTTTATAATCACAGAGACCAGAATGACAGAAGAACTGAACATCTGTATCTCATACATTTTCCAGCATCATCATATTCTGGTAGTCTTATAGCTCCCAAATATAAGGATCCTTCATTTTTATACTAACATCCTGTCAGTGCATACACTCCCATTCTATCCCCACTAGCTGTTTCAACTCAGTTCTTTCAATTAGGCATCCCTCATGAGCATCTGCTTATAGGTCATGAAAGATTCTACAGAATTCAAAGCATTTTCACTCCAGCTTTGAGAGCCCAGCATGCTCTTTGTTCTGGCTCTGGCTAAAATTCTTGTCAAGACCAACTCCATCCTAGCCATGCTTGACTTCTCTGGCTCTTGCAAGCAACTAAGAGGACACAATGACTTCCCAACTCACTAGGATTTTTGGTTTAGAAACTTAAAGCAGTAGATGGAGGAATCAGGCTTCTCGAGTACAAACCTCCAGTAATCAAGACAGTATAGTACTGACACAAAAATGGAAATACAGATCAATGGAACAGGATAAAAAGCCCAGAGATAAACCTATATACCTGTGGTCATCTAATCTCTTGACAAAGTAGCAAGAATACAATGAGAAAAGACAGTGCTGCTGGGTATAAAATTAACACACAGAAATCTCTTGCATTCCTATACACTAACAATGAGAAAACAGAAAGAGAAATTAAGGAAAAAATACCATTCACCATTGCAACAAAAAGAATAAAATACTTAGGAGTATATCTACCTAAAGAAACAAAAGACTTATACATAGAAAACTATAAAACACTGATGAAAGAAATCAAAGAGGACACAAACAGATGGAGAAATATACCATGTTCATGGATTTGAAGAATCAATATTGTCAAAATGGCTATTCTACCCAAAGCAATCTATAGATTCAATGCAATCCCTATCAAGCTACCAACGGTATTTTTCACAGAACTAGAACAAATAATTTCACAATTTGTGTGGAAATACAAAAAACCTCGAATAGGCAAAGTAATCTTGAGAAAGAAGAATGGAACTGGAGGAATCAATCTGCCTGACTTCAGACTCTACTACAAAGCCACAGTCATCAAGACAGTATGGTACTGGCACAAAGACAGAAATATAGATCAATGGAACAGAATAGAAAGCCCAGAGATAAATCCACGAACCTATGGTCACCTTATCTTCGACAAAGGAGGCAAGGATATACAATGGAAAAAAGACAACCTCTTTAACAAATGGTGCTGGGAAAACTGGTCAACCACTTGTAGAAGAATGAAACTAGAACACTTTCTAACACCATACACAAAAATAAAGTCAAAATGGATTAAAGATCTAAATGTAGGACCAGAAACTATAAAACTCCTAGAGGAGAACATAGGCAAAACACTCTCCGACATAAATCACAGCAGGATCCTCTATGACACACATCCCAGAATATAAGAAACAAAAGCAAAAATAAACAAATGGGACCTAATGAAACTTAAAAGCTTTTGCACAACAAAGGAAACTATAAGCAAGGTGAAAAGACAGCCCTCAGATTGGGAGAAAATAATAGCAAACGAAGCAACAGACAGCGGATTAATCTCAAAAATATACAAGCAACTCCTCCAGCTCAACTCCAGAAAAATAAATGACCCAATCAAAAAACGGGCCAAAGAACTAAACAGACATTTCTCCAAAGAAGACATACAGATGGCAAAAAAACACATGAAAAGATGCTCAACATCACTCATTATCAGAGAAATGCAAATCAAAACCACAATGAGGTACCATTACATGCCAGTCAGGATGGCTGCTATCCAAAAGTCTACAAGCAATAAATTGCTGGAGAGGGTGTGGAGAAAAGGGAACCCTCTTACACTGTTGGTGGGAATGCAAACTAGTAGAGCCGCTATGGAAACCAGTGTGGAGATTTCTTAAAAAACTGGAAATAGAACTGCCATATGACCCAGCAATCCCACTTCTGGGCATACACACTGAGGAAACCAGATCTGAAAGTGACATGTGCACCCCAATGTTCATCGCAGCACTGTTTATAATAGCCAGGACATGGAAGCCACCTAGTTGCCCATCAGCAGACGAATGGATGAGGAAGCTGTGGTACATATACACCATGGAATATTACTCAGCCATTAAAAAGAATTCATTTGAATCAGTTCTAATGAGATGGATGAAACTGGAGCCCATTATACAGAGTGAAGTAAGCCAGAAAGATATAGACCATTACAGTATACTAACACATATATATGGAATTTAGAAAGATGGTAATGATAACCCTATATGCAAAACAAAAAAAGAGACTCATATGTATAGAACAGACTTTTGGACTCTGTGGGAGAAGGCGAGGGTGGGAAGTTTCGAGAGAACAGCATCGAAACATTCATATTATCTAGGGTGAAACAGATCACCAGCCCAGGTTGGATGCATGAGACAAGTGCTCGGGCCAGGTGTACTGGGAAGACCCAGAGGGATCGGGTGGAGAGGGAGGTGGGAGTGGGGATAGGGATGGGGAATACATGTAAAACCATGGCTGATTCTTGTCAATGTATGACAAGGACCACTGCAATGTTGTAAAGTGATTAGCCTTCAACTAATTAAAAAAAAGAAAAAAGAAAAAAAAAGTGCTGCTGGGGAAACTGGACAGCTACATGTGAAAGAATGAAATTAGAATACTTCTTAACACCATACACAAAAATAAACTCAAAATGGGTTAAAGACCTAAGTGTAAGGCTAGTTATTATAACACTCTTAGAAGAAAATATAAGCAGAGGTCTCTTTGACGTAAATTGCAACAAGATCCATTTTGACCCACCTCCTAAAGTAATAAAAATAAAAACAAAAATTAAAAAAAAACCAACTGGAACCTAATTAAACTTAAGGGCTTCCCCGGTGGCTCAGTGATAAACAATCTGCCTGCCAATGCAGGTGAGGCGATGTGAGTTTGATCCCTAAGTTGGGACGATCCCCTGAAGAAAGAAATAGCAACTCACTCCAGAATTCTTGTCTGGAAAATCCCATGCACAGAGGAGCCTGGCAGGCTTTAGTTCATAGGGGTCGCATAAAGAGTTGGACATGACTTAGTGACTAAACAACAACAATTAAACTAAAAAACTTTTGCATAGCAAAGAAAACCATAAAAAAGACAAACTGACAACCTTCAGAATGGGAGAAAATATTTGCAAACAAAGCGATGGATAAAGGATCAATCCACAAAATACGCAAACAGCTCAAAATATATATGCAGCTCAATATTAAAAAAAAAAATGGGCAGCTGACCTAAACAGACATTTCTCCAAAGAAGACATACAGATGGCCAACAAAAACATGAACAGATGCTCAAATCAACATTGCTCATTACTAGAGAAATGCAAATCAAAATTACAATGAGGTATCACCTCACGTGGATCAGAATGGCCATCATTAAAAAATCTACAAATAATATATATAGTCATATTTACAATATATTAATGCAGTATATTAACACCAGAGAGGATGTGGAGAAAGGGAACCCTCTTGCACTGTTTGTGGGACTGTAAATTGATATAGTCACCATGGAAAACAGTATGGAGGTTCCTTAGAAAACTAAAAGTAGAACAATATGACCCAGCATTCCCACTACTAGGCAGTACCCCAATGTTCATAGCAGTACTATTTACAACAGCTAGGACATGGAAGCCACCTAGATGTCCATTGACAGATAAATGAATAAAGAAGTTGTGGTATGTATACACAGTGGAATGTTACTCAGCCATAAAAAGGAATGAATTTGAGTCAGTTCTAGTGAGGTGGGTGAACCTGGAGCCTGTTATACAGAGTGAAGTAGGTCAGAGAGAGAAAAGTATTGTATATTAATACATATATAGGGAATCTAGAAAAATGGTACTGATGAAACTATTCTATTCCTGCCTTGCAGGGAAGGAATAAAAATGCAAACATAGAGAAGAGACTTGTGGGCTCAGTTAGGGAAGGAGAGAGTGGGGTGAATTGAGAGGGTAGGATTGAATCATACACATTACCATATGCAAAATAGGTAGCTAGGGAGCTCAACCCACTCTGCGACAACCTAGATGGGTGGGGAGTGGGAGGGGGGTTCAAGAGGGAAGGGCATATATATATACTGAGGACTGATTCACGTTGTTATATGGTAGACACCAACATAATATTGTACAGCAATTATCCTCCAATTAAAAATTTAAAAAATTTAAAAAATGAATAGGTGGCTGATGACCCTGTATGACCTTTCACCTGTGGTGCTTGACTGGTAAAGGAAAATTTAAGGGAAAATAGCTCTTAGAACTCATGAACACTGGCTTCAGGGAACAGATGCGCAGGACCAGAAACTGAGGCAACCTAGTGCACCAGACTGCACCTCCCCTCTCCCTTCAATGAACATTCCAACCCTAATCAAAAGGATCCCCATTCATTGTAAGGGCTAAAAATAAGATAAAGGAGGGGATCAACAACTACTTCGGGATTCGCTTCATTTGCAAGAATGTCCACCCTCTTCTTTGAGTATGTAACTTTCACTTCTGCCTGAAATAAATTGTTTCTTTGTTTTATTTGCTCCTCATCTGCTATGTTTGTGTGTATGTGTTTATATTTTCTTGGTGTTTGTGTTCCTTGTCCAAATTCTTTTGAGCCTTGACTTCTGATAAAACTTTGCCAGTATCAACTTCAGGAGGAACTTCCAATTCCAATTGGAATTTCCAATTTCATTGGAATTAGGACATGCATTGTAGCCCACAGTTTCCATGCACAATGATGCATGCGGATGGGTCTGAGACCTTGTCTATCTCAGTACTACCTATAGATAGTGGTGAAGATGCATTTGTGAGTAAATAAGTTAGTACCCTGATAAGTACTTTCTACTATGATCTCTTTCTATCCATAGAGTACTTACACAAATGTATGGATTTTCCACTCCAAGCAATCCTCTAATTCTCTGTGGACACCAACTGGGTGTTCTACAATTTAATTCAGTTCTGACACTCTCTACCCAAAGTTAGTACAGACCTTACAGATTAAGAGCTCAGTTTCATGAGACTACTTCCCAATTCAGATACCAATTACGAGTAGTGGGTCCAACTTAGTTACAACTGGGTGGTTCTCACAAACCTCTCCATCAGTTGGATAATTTGCTATAATGACTCACAGAACTTGGAAAACTTTACTGATTATTGCCAGTTTTGTATAAATGATATCATAAAGGATACAAATAAACAACCAGATGGAGAGGTCTGGAAGGATCCTGAGTAAGTATAGGAGCTTCTGTAGAGTTTGGGGTCAACCACTCTTCTGGCATTCACCAAGCCAGAGGTGCTCTAAACCCCACCATTTTGAGTATGTAGAGAGGTTCCATTATGTAGGCATGGTTGATTAAATCACTGGCCACTGGTGATTAACTCAATCCTTAGCCCCCTCTCCTCGAAGATTGGGGGTGAGGCTGAAAGTTCCAACCCTCTAATCAAATAGTTGGTTCTTTGGCAACCAACCTCCCTCCTGAAGATATCTTGTTTTCAGTCGATAAGCTGTGTCAGACTCTTTGCAACCCCATGGACTGCAGCACAACCAGGCTTCCCCATCCTTCACTATCTCATGGAGTTTGCTCAAACTCATGTCCATTGAATCAATGATGCCATCCAACCATCTCATCCTCTGTCACCCCCTTCTCCCCCTGCCCTCAATCTTTTTCAGCCTCAGGGTCTTTTTCAATCAGTCAACTCTATGCGTGAGGTAGCCAACATTTTGGAGCTTCAGCATCAGTCCTTCCAATGAATATTAAGGGTTGATTTCCTTCAGACTTGACTGTTTGATCTCCTTGCTGTCCAAGGGACTCTTAAGAGTCTGCTCCAGCACCACAATTCAAAAGCATCACTTCTTTGGCACTCAGCCTTCTCTATGGTCCAATTCCCACATCCGTACATAACTACTGGAAAAACAATAGCTTTGACTACATGGACCTTTGTTGGCAAATTGATGTGTTTGCTTTTTAATATGCTGCCTATGTTTGAAGCTATCTAGGGATCTATAAGAGGAGGGCATAGCAATCCACTCCAGCATTCCTGTCTCGAGAATCCCATGGATAGAGGAGCTGGTGGGCTACAGTACCTAAGGTTGCCAAGAGTCAGCCACGACTGAAGCGACTTAGCATGCATGCATGCAGGAGCCTATGAAGAGTCACCTCACTGGCATAAATTTAGGTGTGACTGAATGTGGCTTACTATGAATAATAAAAGATGCTCTACTCACCTCTATCACTCAGGAAATTCCAAGGGTTTTAGAAGATCTGTGTTTCTAAAAAGTCAGGGACAAAGATATACAGATCATATATATATATATATATTATATCATAGTAGTATTTGCCAATTTCTAGGGTATAAATACTTTTAACATGGCCAGTTTCAAGCTACCAACTTGATAACTCCTAACATGGAGTTAGGAAGAGACACACAGAATTGGCTCTTCTCAGCTGGCAGGGGCCATCTCCAACACACCACTGAGTCTTAATCCGATAAAGCCAAGTTGTGAGGAAGGAGGTGAGAACTAAACCTCTTCTGAGCTGGAAATGTGGTCTTGCATTCAATAACTTTCTGTTTTTCTATATTGTAACATTTATGCCATTCTGTTTGTGTCATCAAAACAAAAGCTGTGAGGCAAGAATGCCAAAGTCATAAGGGACATGGTTCCTGCCTTACACATACTCAGTCCCTCTGTATAGTCACCTATCAAACTTACCTGGTCCTCATAGCAACTCTGTAAGGAAAGGGAGAGACATAATAATTTGTATTTTATTTTTTAATTTTTTAAAGATTTATTTGTTCATTTATTGACCATGGTGGGTCTTTGTTGCTGCGCTTGGGCTTTCTCTAGCTGCAGAGAGTGGGGACTACTCACTGGTGTGGTATGCAGGCTTCTCACTGTGGTAGGTTCTCTTGTTGCAGGGCACAGGCTCTAGGCACACAGATTTCAGTAGTTGCAGCACATGGGCTCAGTAGTTATGGAGCAAGGACTTAGTTACTCCACAGCATGTGGGATCTTCCCAGACCAGGGACAAACCAGTGTCAAATTCCTAACCACTGAACCACCAGGGAAGCCCAATTAGAATTTTAGAGATGAGGAAACCAAAGATTCCTGCCATCTTCCCAAGGTCACTCAGGTATAGGGGAAAACAGTGTCTTGAACCTGTCTCCCTCTTCCAGTCCAAGCACTTGCATCTATAACCCATTATTACTCCTCACTGGAAGGAATCCTTAGGGAAATGACAATGCTGGTTCCTAAACTTGGGCATCTCACGGCTCTGTTCAAGTGCTTGCACAGACTACTTAACCCAGTGTCTGTTACCAAAATAGAGGTTTGCAGCCTTTGGAGTCGCTTTGCTGTACTAGCCATACTCTGCCCAAAGAATGATTTTCCTTTTCTTATTAGATCAGATTCCGGCTTCTTTCAGTAGTATATTTTCAAAAGAAAGAGTGGTATGACTGCAAGCTGCTGCTCCAACTGTGTAAATGCAGCAGAAGCTGAACAATAATTGAATTAAGAATTACAAAAGTTGAATTATTTTCTCCCAAGTGACGTACTTGAAATTCAGGTAAACAATGCTCACGTAACCAGTAGAGACTTACGGAAAACAAACTGAACTTCCATTAAGCAAATTTCATGGAGCTGAAGGAAAATTGTACATGTTATTGCACTTTAAAAATAGGAACTGCAAGTTTTAAGAGAGCAAAGCACACATGCAGGAGCCTATGAAGAGTATAAAAAACATTTGATAATCACGGTGTAAGACTTAATCACAAATTATTACATCTACATACTCACATCACGTACTTATGAAAATAATGAACTATTAGAGCAGAATTTAAGGTATTCTGCTTAAATGCTAAAGTACAATTAGCTAGTTTTATCTGCAACAGCTACCTGTGCTTAATTATCTCTTAATCAACCTGGTTTTCCCTGAGTTCCCAGAGGAAAGGACATTCAAATTTATCTTAAACTTATTTAAACAAAAATCATTCAAGGACATATACTTGATACAAATGCTACTATCCAAAGCCATTTGGGTTTAATTCTGTTTAGTGATCTTCTCCCTATTTAAAAAAAGTATATATTTTAAAAGAGCCTGTTTTCCACATAATCAAAGAGAAAGTATTATATTGCTTTCTAAGATTTCAGTTAGCTCTCAAAATGCCCCTTCTGACTTTCTTAATCCTTTATTTCTTTACAAAAAGGAGAAAAGTGTCATTTTGTAGCATGAACTCTGATATGAGTAGAAATACTTATTGATGGAAAGATGTGGTTTCTGTGACAGACAAGCTGCTTTGCTCAGCAAATTCCCATAGGTTGTATCTCTGGGACTCAGCCCACAGCTGCAGGCAGCACCCCATTTGTTTCTGTATCCATGCCTGACCTATAACACAGATTTCTTTTAAAGTGATCTGAAGTAGGTAATTTTAACCCTATTCTCAAACTGACTTCATATTTCTTTTGTTTATCAAGGGGAAAGAAAGAATTCTAGAATTTGAAGACCAAAATAAAAAAAAAAAAAAAGGCTATTACAAGAAAAAGTTGCCGTGAAAATTAGCAATGAAGTGAGAAGATGGTATTAAGGAGATAAACTGCACAACTGCTATTCCAATCAGTGTTTTGCTGATGAAAATCTTCTTGAGTTGCTTTATTGGAATAAAACCATATTGCTGCTGCTGCTGCTAAGTCACTTCAGTCGTGTCCGACTCTATGTGACCCCATAGATGGCAGCCCACCAGGCTCCGCAGTCCCTGGGATTCTCCAGGCAAGAACAATGGAGTGGGTTGCCATATTAGGAAGTCCCAATTCTGTTTCTAGCCAAGATATACACAAAGTCAGTAGCATCCCAGGGGGTTTTCCTGAATATTTTTCTTTGTTGTTCTGGGGCTAAATATACTATAAAAGTTAAGCATTCTCTATCTCAGCCTCCACACAGAAATTTGAGTTAAACACAAAAGAAAAGCAATTTCTGGTTTGGTCCTTGGTCTGTCCATTTTGCAGGATCAGAGAAGGAAAGGATACTTTAGCGGCAAATTAGTAATATACCTTCAACCTCCCAAGGAGAAACACCTCAAGTACACAAGAAAACTCTTCATGTTAGAAGGCAACCGAAACAGCGACTGCTCCTTAACCAACTGACTATGTCATCAGGGAGAAGCCCCCAGCTCCACCTGAGACTACTTCACCAGCTTCTAGGAATCCAAAGCGCTGATGGTCCCGGCCCAATAGAGAGCCGAGGGCATAGTGGGGACCCTGCTCCAGCTTGTGCCCAACGCCTGTTCCTACCTGCCCCCTGCCCCCTTCTGAAGGTCCCAACCCTCTGTTGCAGAGCTCTCCACTAAAGGGGAGAAAACAGGACACTCTCCTCTTCCATCAGCTCCCCACCCCTGGTACAAAGGATGACACTCAGCCCCTCAGAGAGCGCAGGTTCCACGCAGACCCATTGTGCACATTTTCTTATAGAAATTTCCTGGATTTCTCTGCTGGACTCTGTCCCAGGCCTCAGGGTTCTCTTCAAAACACCCTATTTCCTCTCCCAATGAAGAATCACCACCCCTCCCCACGTTTGTTACCCCCATTACAAGCAATGGGCTCACTGTCCCGTGAGCAGAGCAACCAATATAATGGCACCGGCTTTTGAGGAAAGAAAAAGATTTATTGCAAGGTCCACTGACAAGGACATGGGAGGCAGCTCCAGCTCAAATCTGTCTCCCCAGTCTGGGATTCAGACAAGCTTTTATGAGTTAGGGCAGGCGGATTGGTGTGTGGAAGTGCTGGTCAGCTGGTTTTGACTGCAGGGCTTTGGGATTTGGCCATGTATGGTGAGTAGACAGAGCAGATTCAGCACCAGATCTTCCTTGAACAGTGGACCCTCCACTTCTGAAAGGTCTCTGGGGTCCAGGTTCTGATCACACTGGGGTCTTTTGGTCCTGTGGGGGAGAACTTGATTCCAGGTGTTATCTGAGGTCAGAATGTTCTTTCTGCATGCTTTGGCTGCATGACTTGAAGGTTTGTTCTGTTGTCTCTGAAGAACAACTCAGCATCTTGTTAGAAACAGAATCAGGCCAGTTTGGGCTGGTTCTGCAGTTATACCCTCATTTCTTCTCTCCTTTTCTTTTCTAGCCAGGTGTGTGTTTTTGTTTATTTAACCATTTCATTATCAATGTGGTAGAACTTTAATATATGCTATTTTATTAATGCACAGACAACCTTGCCTGAGGACTGACAAGGAGCTAAGGTTGAGTCTCCAGGACTGCCCAGCCATAGGAGTCACTGATCAAGACTGTCCCTGGCAGTCTTTGCTGTACGGACTAATAATTTTATGACTTGCAAGAGCTCTGGACAATGAAGCCTGTGAGTAGACCTGTTTAGATCCAGGAAATGCAGCTTTTCAGACACTGTGGGTGTCCTCTGAGCACAGCGCCACTAGTCAGTGGAAAATGGGTGTTATGGACTGAACACTTGTACTCCTCTCTGCAAATTCAGATGGTGAAATCAAATCTCTAATGCAATGGTATTTTGAGGTGGAGCCTTTGGGAGTTAATAAGGTCATGAGGGTGGAGCCTTCATGAATAAGACTGGTGCTCTTACCACCCTGAGAGCTAGCTTGTCCTATTTCTGCTGTGTGAGGATTGAAAAGTCAGCAGTCTGCAAACTAGATGCCAGCTGTCACTAGGAACTGAGGCTGCTGGCACCTTGGCCTCAGACTTTCAGCCTCCAGAGTTGGGAGGAATAAATTTCTCTTGTTTATAAGCCTCCCAACTTACGGTATTTTGTCATAGCAGATGAAGTGGGTAAGTGCAGGGTAAACACTTTCTTCAAGGCAACCCTGTGAGCGGAACATCATGCCTATTTTACAGATGGGAATTAAAAGGTTCAGGGAAGTTAAGTAACCAGTTAAGACACAGAGCTAATATTTGAATCCCACCTCCTCAAGTCTATCCTCCACCACGCCACTTCCTCATTTCACTTCAGGGGCCCGGTGGAATCAAGAGCCCCTGTGCAAAGCACTGTCGCAGTCCCTAGGCTGGCCTCTGGTACTGCCTACAAACGAAACAACTGAGCTCTTGGCTAGAATACAGGGGTCCAGAGTTTGTTGCCACCCTCTGAACCATGAAGGAATGTGTCTGCCCTCTTGCTCAGAGCCCTGATCTCTCTCTCCAATGAGCTTGGGTGCCCAAGACTTTGAGGGGACAGCAGAGGAGGCTCTGTTTCAAGTTTACCCTGGGTGGGAATATACCAGGATTCTTGCCACCCCGCAATTATCCTATACCCACCTCTCTGATAAGACACAAACTGACTTAAGAAGCCGCTGTCAGCCTTGTCAGGCCTTGGCTGGTACTTATGGAGTTGAGCCATCTGTTGGGCGTTTTGCCCAAGCTGCGTCTCACTGTTGGCAGCCTGCATTTATCTGCAGCAGGCCTCTCTAATACAAGGGGAGGGTTTGCTGGAGGCCAAAGATAGACAGAAGAGAAATTAGACATGTACTTCCTTTCCCTGATTTTCCAACATGCCTTCACAGAGTCCTCAACCTCTTGACACTTGCTGACTATCAAAGTGATTCTCTTTCCCCAAACTGTATTTAAAAGCATCAGATAAAAAGGTAGAGCAGTTTGAGGAACTTGGGACAGGGTCCCTGACAGCTCTGTGGGGAAGAGGCCACCCATTGTGTGTGACCTGTGATTCTCAAGAGCAGGGCAGGCCAGGTTCTACTTGGTGGAACAAAGAGGTGACATGTCTTGTTGAAGGTAAAAAGAGCCAAGGTTTAGAATGGACTTCATGAGACTCTTGTCCTCCTGTCTTTATACTCACCTGGCTCAGAATATGTACAGTGATATACTGGCCTGGAATAAAATAGGCCAAGTGCTAAGAAAGGAGAAGGCAATGGCAACTCACTCCAGTACTTTTGCCTGGAAAATCCCATGGATGGAGGAGCCTGGTAGGCTGCAGGCCATGGGGTCTCGAAGAGTCGGACACGACTGAGAGACTTCCCTTTCACTTTTCATTTTCATGCATTGGAGAAGGAATGGCAACCCACTCCAGTGTTCTTGCCTGGAGAATCCCAGGGACAGGGGAGCCTGGTGGGCTGCCGTCTATGGGGTCGCACAGGGTCAGACATGACTGAAGTGACTTAGCAGCAGCACTGCTAAGAAAATTACTGCTCTTACCTGGGTTGTCATCTATCTCTGGCCTTGCCAGGCCTGTCACCCCTGCTGGATCACCCCCCATGTGACTATCTAGAAAAGCATGAGGAAAACACTTGGCATTTCTGGTAGGGAAAGATGTCAGGGGGCCTCCTCCATCCTATGTACCAGTGGCCTAGGGACCCCTGCCAACCATGCTCTATTCCATAGTCTTCTCTTCATCACAGCTGTCAACTGTCTGCTGTCAAAAGAAGGAACATAATAGCAGAATAAACTTTACATTATATATCTTCTAGCATTTTCCCTCTGAACAAAGTGGAGGAAGAGTAGAGCCAAAGGAAATCTCGAAGGAGAGACATGGGAGATAACAATGAGACACGATGATGTGGTAAAGTCAGACCCAAGGAGATCCAGCACTGGCTACGTAAAGCCCCTCCTATACCCAGTACTGAAGGATGTATCCTGAGAGACCGAAACATGAAGCCCAGAGCTGGAGCCTTGGGGTTCCTTCCCAAGTCTCACTGTCACAGTTACAAGAGAAAGGGTTCCTGTTTCTTCTTTGAATTATAGAATTCAAAGCACAACTCATGGGGTGTTTTCATCTCCCTCAGTTCTTGCTATGCTCTATTAAGCTTAGAAATTATTACTTTTACCTTAAAAGGTATATTAACATTTTAAAATTAAGTTCTTAAGCTTTTTAGAGCAAAAAGCTAATGATACCATCATGTTCTGAGAGTCACAGTCACATGATGGAGAAGAGCATTTGCAAGACTGAATCTTTCTCAGTCAAAGATTGTATCTTGGGAGGGTGTGTTAAGATGAGTAGCTCCTTGGAAGTGTTATCATATCTTAATCTGAATTTTACTCCCTGTCCTCGTGGGAAAAAAGGTATTTCTCTCCAAACTCTTTTTACGAGAAGTCAGTGCCTCAGAGATAATGTTCACTTCCACTGAAGAACATCTTTTGATAAGTAGAAATAGTTTGTCAGGAAAAACCTGATATTTTAAGCCAATAACCAGTTTTAACACTATGTCAGATTTCAGTATGGAGAAAATTTTTACTGACATGGTAAGTTCTCGCGAAGTTTTATGAGTTTTTAAAAATCACAAATCTATAGAATGTTCAATAGTCAACAGCCTCTGATTTCAAATTTCTGCCAAAAAAAAATAGTGCTACAAATCAACTTGTCTAAAAACAAAAGTCATTATATTCAGCTATTAATGTTGGTGTGCACAGCACAAGGTACAGGACTATGGTGCAGGATTCACATTTCCCAAAACAAACCTTAGCTCACGACTCAGTAATTGTCCAAACTTGGACAATACCTCAATCCTTACTTAATCACAGTTTCCTCAGTTTAAAATGGGAATATTAACAGCATGTTACTCAGAGTTGTTGTGAAGATGACTATTGCAATCCTGAAAATAATGTTATTAATTACTGTTGTGATTTTCAAACTGGCTAGATCATACTTGGAGAATGAAAAGTTTTTAAGTTAGTCAATTGTAAAACTTTCAGAAATTAAATTATGTGTGTGCTTCATCACTCAGTCATATTTGATTCTTTGCACCCCTTTGGATGGTAGCCCACCAGGCTCTTCTGTCCATTGGTTTTCCCAGGCAAGAATACTGGAATGGATTGCCATTTCCTTCTCTAGGGGATATACACTGTAGGCAGATTCTTTACCCACTGAGTCATCAGCTACCAATAAGGCAAATCAATGTTAATGATTCTTCCTGTGTATTTCTATAGCCTTGGGTTTGCATCTAGCCCATAATACTTTTGGGTTTCCCAGGTAGCTCTAATGGTAAAGAATCTGCCCACCCACCCCCACTCACCCCCACAGCAGGAGACACAAGAGATGCAGGTTCAATCCCTGGGTCAGGAAGATCCCCTGGAGTAGGAAGTAGCAACCTGCTCCAGTGTTCTTGTCTGGAAAATTCCATGGACAGAAGAGCCTGGTGGAGCCACAGTCCACGGGGCCACAGAGAGTCAGACACAACCAAGCACACATACACACATAATACTTTTGCTTAATTTGTTTTAAACCAGTCTTTATGTTTCAGGAAAGTTTTAGGCTTACATAAAAATGGAGAAGATACTACAGAGTTCCCACATACCCTGCACTCAGTTTCCCCCAGGGCTAACATCTTGCATTACAACAGTGTGTTTCTTTTAGCTGACGTCCTTGCTTTATTAAGATTTCTTTAGTAATGTCCTTTTCCTTTTCCATGATCCCATTTAGGACACATTATATTTAGTCATCGTGTCTCCTTAGGCTCCTCTTGACTGTGATGGTTTCTCAGGCATTCCTTGTTTTTGATGACCCTGGCAGTTTTCAAGAGTGTTTTGCAGGTTGCCCTTCGACTGGAATTTTCCTGGTGTTTCTTTCATAACTAGACTGGACTGATGGGTTTTGTGAGAAAAAATATGAGGTAAAGCACCATTTTTAACAAACCAGATAAAGGAAACATATGCTCAATATGACCGTTCACTGTTGATGGTAGCCTTGATCACGTGACTGAGGCAATGTTCATCAGATTTCTCCACTGTAAAGTAACTCTCCCTGCTCCCTCTTTCACACTGTGTTCTTTGGAAGGAAGTTCACTCTTTGCGGCTTACCCTTAAAGAATGGGGATTTATGCTCCCCTCTTTTTTTTTTTTTTAAATTTTTATTAGTTGGAGGCTAATTACTTTACAATATTGTAGTGGTTTTTGTCATACATTGACATGAATTAGCCATGGATTTACATGTATTCCCCATCCCGATCCCCCCTCCCACCTCCCTCTCCACCCGATTCCTCTGGGTCTTCCCAGTGCACCAGGCCCGAGCACTTGTCTCATGCATCCAGCTTGGGCTGGTGATCTGTCTCACCCTAGCTAATATACATGTTTCGATGCTGTTCTTTCGAAACATCCCACCCTCGCCTTCTCCCACAGAGTCCAAAATTCTGTTCTGTACATCTGAGTCTCTTTTTCTGTTTTGCATATAGGGTTATCATTACCATCTTTCTAAATTCCATATATATGCGTTAGTATACTGTAATGGTCTTTATCTTTCTGGCTTACTTCACTCTGTAAAATGGGCTCCAGTTTCATCCATCTCATTAGAACTGATTCAAATGAATTCTTTTTAATGGCTGAGTAATATTTCATGGTGTGTATGTACCATAGCTTCCTTATCCATTCGTCTGCTGATGGGCGTCTAGGTTACTTACATGTCCTGGCTATTATAAACAGTGCTGCGATGAACATTGGGTTGCACGTGTCTCTTTCAGATCTGGTTTCCTCAGTGTGTATGCCCAGGAGTGGGATTGCTGGGTCATATGGTAGTTCTATTTCCAGTTTTTTAAGGAATCCCCACACTGTTCTCCATAGTGACTGTACTAGTTTGCACTCCCACCAACAGTGTAAGAGGGTTCCCTTTTCTCCACACCCTCTCCAGCATTTATTGCTTGTAGACTTTTGGATAGCAGCCATCCTGACTGGCGTGTAGTGGTACCTCATTGTGGTTTTGATTTGCATTTCTCTGATAATGAGTGATGTTGTATGCTCCCTCTTTGAAGGCGAAGTATCTACATGAATTATGTGGAATTCTTCTGCATTGCCTCTGCTCCCCCATTTATTTATTAATTTGTTCAATAATTTATTCATATAAGCATGGACCTATGAATATTTATGTTACACTTTGGCTTATAATCCAATACTACTTTATGTTGTTGCTCACATTGTTCCAGCTTTGAATTGGGAGAACTTTCAGTTAGCTCCTGTGAACCTTCAAAATGCTCCCATTGATTTTTTGTTGTTGTTCTTGTTTTGTTTTTTTAGCACTTCCTTACATTTGGGTAATACAAGATGATCCAGAGTCATCTTTTATATTTCCTGCCCCAGTTCTATCAGTCATTTCTCTAAGAAACCCTATTTTCTTTATTGGAGAATGGCTGTAGAAACCAAGACCTGGGAGCTAGGTGTGCTAGTTGGTACTGGGTATCATTTCCTTTACATATATATGTGTTTATATTATATTAACCTACTTAAATATACATATCTATATGTATTTCTACATGTAACCATCAGTACCCATATTAAGCTAAACATGAATTCATACTTTTGAATCATTCTATCTTCCTAACACCCTTGCTTCCCTATAATTCTCACTCTAAAAGTGAGAAATCTAGCTACCACTATTTGCCATCCATTTTCTTAATTGTTCAGTTCCAATATACATGAATAGCAATATCAGAATTGTTAGCCTGTATCCCCAGGAAGCAGCTTCCATGGTGGCTCAGTGGTAAAGAATCTGCCTGCCAATGCAGGAGATGTGGGTTCTATCCTTGGGTTGGGAAGATCCCGTGGAGAAGGAAATGGCAACCCACTCCAGTATTCTTGCCTGGGAAATCCATTGGACAGAGGAGCCAGGCAGGCTACAGTCCATGTACTCAGTGGCTCAGTCATGTCCGACTCTTTGCGACCCCATGAACTGTAGACCAACAGGCTCTGTCCATGGGATTTTCCAAATAAGAATACTGGAGTGGGTTGCCATTTCCCTCTCCAACAGTCCATGGAGCTGCCAAAGAGTCAGATACAACATAACAACAATACAACTCCCAGGAAACAACTACCACAGGAGTACAGTGCTTGCATGCAGTTTCTTTCACTTTTAATGTTGCAGACTACTCATTTCCAAGGTTACTTAGGTCAGTATCTTTTCCCCCACATGCATTAGTGAGTTTGGATATTTTAAATTTTTAACCAATAAATGAATAATTGGAACTATATCAAATAAAAAGAAACTTCATATAATTAAACATATAGATACACATTTTACTTTCTTTGAAAGAAACAAGTTATAGAAAAAGATGAAAATTTTATATAAATTAAAGATCTAATATAAATTGCCATAATTAAACTTTCCATAGGTCACATATTTTCTTAACCTATTTTTATCAAGGTTGTCCAATACTGTTTCATGCAGTCTAGCAACTGTGAGTTCACCTTGGCTTCTGCCATCTGGGAGAATATTCTCCTTCTATCACTGTTTTTGGTTCTCCGCATTATTTTCTCCCGAGAAATAAATTTTAGGCACATGAACTACACTAGTCCTTGACTCCAGGCTGGAACAAACAAAATAATGTTAATTTATTAAACTCAAGCTCTCTCCTCTCTCTGTTTGTGTATGTATATCACTTTTTAAATTTACAAATTAAACTATACTTCTCCTACCTTGTCTTCTTTATCTCCGGTTCTAGCTCTATAATCCACACTTATGCAAGTCCTATTGAACCCCAAGTGGTAAAAGACTATTGTCTAAAACAAAATTATTTTGAGGATTTAGGACATATTATAGCAACAAAAAGGTCAGACTTCAGGACTCTTAAGCTCCTAGTAGTTTAAATTAAGATATACATTAAATATGTCAATTTTAAAGTATCATCTCTGTGGTTTCCTTGAGTAGCATTTTGCCTGAAAACACAGGAAACTTGAGGTTAAGCAAAGATAATCTTGAAAATAACTCTTGCATTTCTAAAATGCTAACTAGGCAAGAGATGTGAAATGACTGCTACCTGCGTCATTTTAAAAAACAATTTCTGAGGCAGTTTTAATGAAGTGACAGTTTTGCAGACAATGTAGAATTCAAAAACACTAAGGAGATGTTATGCTCAAACATGATGAGCACATAAAACAGCATCTGGCAGTTTCCCTTTGGAGGCCCCCTAAGCCAGCATTTCACTGAGAGAAGAAAAAGATCTTTTACATCAATCCTCTTAAATGCTTTAATTTGACACTATCTGCAAATGATACCTTTGGTAAATCACATTTAATTGTAGCAGTCTGCTTGTGATTATTTAACCATTGCTTCTATTTCTAAGCTCACAAAGACCCCATGGAAAATAAAATATCCCTTAATTGAAGTGCTTCCATACTTAATAACTTTTTGCCCATCTAGGTCAATAATTTGGACATATGCTAAAGCAGTACCAGTCATATTATAAGGTCAAGGAAAATTAAAAATTACAATTTAGTTCCAAGAACTCAGCATTTATTTGTCTGTGTTTTTATTCAGGCTTCCTTGAGAGTCTAAATCTTGTCTGAGCCACTCTATATCCACAGCATCTGTTTCTCTACCTCATTAATGTTTGAGTAATGAATTCACAGACTGTCTACCAGCCAGAAGCCTCCGGGCTAGGGGATACAGAGAAGACAGACTCTTCCCTCCCAGGAGGTTGAGGAAAAGGAAGACGTGAATCAGTGATCATATGACAGAGAAACCAGGCTACAGAGGCATTTGTTTACTGAGAACTTTGTCCTAGATAACGGCTTGTCTTCCATAGTCATTCCCACTCTTTCTCTCAGCAATTCCATGATACAAGGAGAGAGGAAGAGACTAAGGTTCAGAGGAATTAATGAATTTGCTCAAGTTTTCCACCTAGCTAGTGGTTGAGTTGGGATTGAAAGTTCTGTCTCTCCAGGCCATGGCAGAGGTTGTCATGGAGGGGCAGAGGAGAGAGCAGAATTCTGTGGATGGAGGTGGGAGGGGGAGTTGGTAAAGCACCTCAGAAATAATGACAAGTCAAAAGATTTTATTTATGGTGATTAGCACTGGAAGAAATCTTCAAAGTTACCTGAATCAACTTCCTTGATTCACAAGACTGGGTAGAGGGTCACTCAGACCCTCCTTGAACACCTCCAGGGAGACAGAGCTTATCCCTTCATGGAACAGGTAACCCTTGACAAATTCTGACCACATCATCTACTCCACTAGGAAATCACTAACCAACATTGGTTTATAAAGTAAAAGTAGGAAGAGCATATTTGCCAGTGTACATATGGATATAAAACTCAACAAAGGCACAGAGAAATAAGATATTCTGGGTGATACTACTCAAAACCATGCACCATGATTAGTTGGGAGGGTCAGAATAAAGAACTTTTATGGACACCTTCCTGGAAGAAAGCAGTGGATGTTGGAATTAGTGTTGAAAAAGATAAGTAAAGGGATACTAGAAATGATGTCAAATTGAAGTTTTCAGTTAACTTGTTGAGAAAAAAGTGCCACCTGGCCTGTAAAATTCAGGGCACCAGTATCGTGAGAGTGAGATAAAAATGGAATTTGACAAAATATATTTGGGAAGAGGGATGTAAGGAAGGGCCACCCACCCCAGTGTGGGCACAGGCTAGGACTCACTTTCTACTCTACTGGTTCTTAATTTCCTCATCAGTATAGTGAGCAACTTGTTGAAGATCTTGCTACTATCTTATCAGTCCAGTTCAGTCACTCAGTCATGTCTGACTTTGCAATCCCATGGACTGCAGCACACAGGCTTCCCTGTCCATCATCAACTCCCAGAGCTTGCTCAAACTCATGTTCATTGAGGGGGTGATGCCATCCAACCATCTTATCTTCTGTTGTTCCCTTCTCCTCTTGCCTTCAATCTTTACCAGCATCAGGATCTTTTCCAATGAATCAATTTTTTCGCATCAGGTGGCCAAATTATTGGAGCTTCAGCTTCAGCATTAGTCCTTCCAGTGAATATGAAGGACTGATTTCCTTTAGGATTGACTGGTTTGATCCCCTCTCAAGAGTCTTCTCCAACACCACAGTTCAAAAGCATCACTTCTTTGGTGCTCAGCTTTCTTTATTTTTCAAATTTCACATCCATACATGACTATGGGAAAAACATAGTGAACTTTAATTTTATTTTATATTGTTTAGAGCAAAAATTACCATTTTTCCCCTAAATCTGATACAGCTGTATCAATTTTCACCCTCCTGGATGAAGGAACATATCCTTTAGTCCTGTTTTCCAGGAGTCTCTGGGAGCCATTAGAAGATCCAGCAAAGGATGCTTCTTCAAAACAATTTGGTCTCTTTCATATGTCCATGGTTCAAGCCACCTTGAAGAGTCAACTTCACCATTCTTTAGCTAGAATCAGGGATAGGATTTTTTAGATAAAGAGAATCTGGGCTCTACTAGTCCCTGGCTACCCTATCTGAGGGTCCAGCTAGCTACCCACTGCAAGTAGAGCGGCAAGAAGAAGGCTTTGCTCTCTTCCATTCCCAGAGCTCAGTCCCAGCAATGGAAGCCTCTTTCATTAGGCCCATTTATACCCTTCCTGGACTTCCCTGGTGGTCCAGTGGCTAAGACTCATGCTCCCAAAGCAGGGGGCCTGGATTCAGTCCCTAGTCAGGGAACTAGATCTTACATGTTACAATTAAGACCTGGTTACAGCCAAATAAATACTAAGAAATAAATAAAAATAAATATACCCCTCCCAACTTTTGATTTCTCCCTTTGCATCATATACTGAATCCACTGCCTTCATAAATCCTTAGTTTTTCCACCACATGAGCCTTGGGTAAAGGATGACTTCTGGGGGCTTTTGTTTATCTTTGGCTGAATGCTGGACATGGCATTTGTAAAGTATTTGTTGAAATAATTTGATGTCAAAAATAGTGTTACTTTCCTCTGAAGAAGATTTGATTTCCCTTTGCAAAGGACCTTGGGGAACTAGCAATCCAAGTTCACATTAAATCACATTAATTCAAATACAGGGCTCTTTACAAGGCAACTGAATTTTGCAGTTAGGAGTTTATGATCTGAGCCACGGTCAACTCCTTGTCTTGTTTTTGCTGACTGTATAGAGCTTCTCCATCTTTGGCTGCAAAGAATATAATCAATCTGATTTCAGTATTGACCATCTGGTGATGTCCATGTGTAGAGTCTTCTCTCATGTTTTTGGAAGAGGGTGTTTGCAATGACCAGTGCCTTCTCTTGGCAAAACTCTGTTAGCCTTTGCTCTGGTTCACTTTGTACTCCAAGGCCAAATTTATCTGTTACTCCAGGTATCTCTTGACTTCCTGCTTTTGCATTCCAGTCCCCTATAATGAAAAGGACATCTTTTTTTGGTGGTAGTCCTAGAAGGTCTTGTAGGTCTTCCCAGAACCATTCAACTCCAGCTTCTTCAGCATTACTGGTTGGGGAATAGACTTGGATTACTGTGACACTGAATGGTTTGCCTTGGAAACAAACAGAGATCATTCTCTTGTTTTTGAGATTGCACCCAAGTACTGCATTTCACACTGTTTTGTTGACTATGAGGGCTACTCCCATTTCTTCTAAGGGATTCTTGCCCACAGTAGTAGATATAATGGTCATCTGAATTAAATTTCACCCATTCTGGTCCATTTTACTTCACTGATTCCTAAAATGTCGATGTTCACTCTTGCCATCTCCTGTTTGACCACTTCCAATTGTTAGCTTACAGTGAAAGGTGTCAGATCCATGATCCCCGAAGAAGAAGATTTAGCTTCAGGACCAGGGACCAGGCTTGATCACTCAAGAGCTTTTGTGTAGCAGAGTTTTATTAAAGTGAAAAAGGGACAAAGAAAGTTTCTGTCATAGACATCAGAAGGGGGATGGAGAGTGCCCCACTAGCTAGTCTTTAGCAAGGGAATTATGTACTTTTAAAATTAGTTATTACAATAAATCAAAAGAATGTCTCAAGATTGTAAAAATTTACTCCCACAATTTACTTTTTAGGATAACGGGATTAGAAGCTAATATAGAAAGATCCTACCAGACCCACTCCCGTAATATACATTCTAGTTCAGTTCAGTTCAGTTCAGTCACTCAATTGTGTCCGACTCTTTGCGACCCCATGAATCGCAGCACGCCAGGCCTCCCTGTCCATCACAAACTCTTGGAGTTTACCCAAACTCATGTCCATTGAGTTGGTGATGCCATCCAACCATCTCATCCTCTGTCGTCCCTTTCTCCTGCCCCCAATCCCTCCCAGCATCAGGGTCTTTTCCAATGAGTCAACTCTTCGCATCAGGTGGCCAAAGTATTGGAGTTTCAGCTTTAGCATCAGTCCTTCCCATGAACACCCAGGACTGATCTCCTTTAGGATGGACTGGTTGGATCTCCTTGCAGTCCAAGGGACTCTCAAGAGTCTTCTCCAACACCACAGTTCAAAAGCATAAATTTTTCAGCACTCAGCTTTCTTCACAGTCCAACTCTCACATCCATACATCACCACTGGAAAAACCATAGCCTTGACCAGATGGACCTTTGTTGGCAAAGTAATGTCTCTGCTTTTTAATATGCTATCTAGGTTGGTCATAACTTTCCTTCCAAGGAGTAAAGCGTCTTTTAATTTCATGGCTGCAATCACCATCTGCAGTGATTTTGGAGCCCCCCCAAAATAAAGTCTGACACTGTTTCCCAGTCTATTTCCCACGAAGTGATGGGACCAGATGCCATGATCTTAGTTTTCTGAGTGTTGAGCTTTAAGGCAACTTTTTCACTCTCCTCTTTCACTTTCATCAAGAGGCATATACATTCTAAGATATCAGAAATAGTCAGAAGGTTTTCAGGAAGGAGAAACTGTCCTCAGGCAGGACAAATTGTTGTTATATAACCCTAGTACAGAATTTAAACTGAGTTGTTTGTTGTGTAAACATCAGTTCCGGGCTTAAGGGGAAAAAACAAACAAACAAACAAAAAAACGTTTTACGTGATTAAGATTAAGGAAGGTAGAAAAAAAAAAGTTTATCCTTTCCTCCTTGTGGCCATAGGACTGGAAAGGTCAGTTTTCATTCCAATCCCAAAGAAAGGCAATGCCAAAGAATATTCAAACTACTGCACATTTGCACACACTAGCAAAGTAATGCTCAAAATTCTCCAACCTAGGCTTCAACAGTACGCGAACCATGAACTTCCAGACTTTCAACTTGGATTTAGGAAAGGCAGAAGAACCAGAGATCAAATTGCCAACATCCATTGGATTATCGAAAAAGCAAGAGAGTTCCAGAAAAACATCTATTTCTGCTTTATTGACTATGCCAAAGCCTTTGACTATGTGGATCACCACAAACTGTGGAAAATTCTTCAAGAGATGGGAATACCAGGTCACCTTACCTGCCTCCTGAGAAATCTGTATGCAGGTCAAGAAGCAACAGTTAGAACTGAACATGGATCAATAGGAGCTTCCCTGGTGGCTCAGATGGTAAAAAGCATCTGCCTGCAATGCGGGAGACCTGGGTTCAATCCCTGGGTCAGGAAGATCTCCTGGAGAAGGAAATGGCAACCCACTTCAGTACTCTTGCCTGGAAAATTCCATGAATGGAGGAGCCTGGTGGGATATAGTCCATGGGGCTGCAAAGAGTCAGACACGACTAAGTGACTTTACTATGGATCAACAGACTGTTTCCAAAGGAGTACATAAAGGCTGTATATTGTCACCCTGCTTATTTAACTTACATGTGGAGCAAAATGCCGGGCTGGATGAAGTACAAGCTGGAATCAAGATTGCCGGGAGAAATATCAATAACCTCAGATTCACAGATGACTCCACCCTTATGGCAGAAAGTGAAGAAGAATTAAAGAGTCTCTTGATGAAAGTGAAAGGGGAGAGCGAAAAAGCTGGCTTAAAACTCAACATTAAATAAACTAAGATCATGGCATCCAGTCCCAACACTTCATGGCAAATAGATGGGAAAACAATGGAAACCGTGACAAATTTTCTTGGGCTCCAAAATCATTGAAGATGGTGATGCTAACCATTAAATTAAAAGATGCTTGCTCCTTGGAAGAAAAGCTATGACCAACCTAGACAGCATATTAAAAAGCAGAGATGTTACTTTGCCAACAAAGGTCTATATAGTCAAAGTTATGATTTTTCCAGTAGTCATATATGGATGTGAGATTTGGACCACAAAGAAAGGTGAGAGCCAAAGAATTGATGCTTTTGAACTATGGTGTTGGAGAAGACTAAAGGAAATCAGTCCTTCATATTCATTGGAAGGACTGGTGCTGAAGCTGAAGCTCCAATACTTTGGCCATCTGATGCAAAGAACTGACTCTTTTGAAAAGACCCTGATGCTGAAAAAGATTAACAACAGGAGGAAAAGGGGAAGACAGAGGATGAGATGGTTTGATGGCATCACCTACTTTATGGATATGAGTTTGAGCAAGCTCCGGGAGTTGGTGATGGACAGGGAAGCTTGGTGTGCTGCAGTCCTGGGGTTGCAAAATGTCAGACTGAGCAACTGCACTGAACTTATAAACCAACATGCATGCACGCTAAGTAATTTCAATCATGTTTGACTCTTTGCGATCCTGTGGACTGTAGCCTGCCAGGTTCCTCTGTCTGTGGGTTTCTCCAAGCAACAATACTAGAATGGGTTGTCATGCCCTCCTCCGAGGGATATTCCTGACCCAGGAGTCGAACTTGCATCTCTTATGACTCCTACATTGGCAGGAGTGTTCTTTACCACTAGTGCCATCTGGAAATATTTAACAGAAATAGTTAAATATTTTAACAATTGATGTGGATGTACAGGCATCTCTCATATGAAATTTTCTAATACTTAGAAAGTTTCAGTTTTTGTTAACATGGTTATGTTTAGGATTTGAGACAACAACAATTATTTATCAGTTTTTGTTAACATGGTTATGTTTAGGATTTGAGACAACAACAAGTATTTATTATCTCTTGTGGTTTCAGTTGAGTGATTCAGGAATTCAGAAAGAGCTCAGCCAGGAGGTTCAAACTCAAGGTCTGTCATGATGTTGCAGTCAGATGTCAGATGGGAAGTTGATGCTGGTCATTACAGGAGACCTTCCTTCATCTCCATATGTGTCCCTCTAGAGACTGGCTTGAGTGAAATCACAGGGTGGTGGGTGGATTCCCCAGAAAGAGTGATCCATGAGAAAACCGCAATACCTTTCATGATCTAGCCCCATAATTCATATGCAGTCACCTCTCCCTTATTCTTTTGGCCAGCCAGGGCCAGCCCTAATTCAATATGAGGAAGTAACAAGGCTGTGAATGCCAAGAGGCATGGACCACTGCAGGCTGTTGTGGAGAGTGACCACCACATACAGAAGTTAGGACTCAAATTCAAATCTGTCTATAGCAAAGCCCTTGTACCTCATCATCCTGCCCTTACCAAGCAGACTTTTTGACTTTTGGGGTCCTTCTGAAATGGATATCACTTTAAGCCTGCATCTTCATGCAGCAGATAAATGGATTATATTAACCAGGTTGTGACAGAGGCAGAGAAGCCAGGTACTTGGGCAAGGTATAAAGTAAGAGACATAGGGGAAACTGAGCAAAGGGTGGGTCCAAGAAGAAAAACTTGGGGGGGGGGGTCCAATTAACTGCTGCCCACTGTGCATCTTATTCTGGCATCAGCTATCAGAAAGTCTTTATGGGTAAATCTCTGAGCACTTTTTTAGACTAGTAAACAATCCTTCTACAAAGCTCCCATTTACAGGTTTGGATTTCCTTCGGTAGTGCCAGCTTTTTAGAATAGAAACTGACTTGTTCCTGACCAGAAAGTCTTCAACCTACTGGGTTTAACCAGAGCCTCAAGAAATAATCCAAAGCACGTTGATAACTCCAGGATTTGCAGAAGAGAGCCTTGGCTGAAAATCCTGCAGGGCGTGGCTTGATGTTTTTCTAATTTTCTCCTGATTTACTCTACACGATATCTAATAAGTATTTCTTTGGTGGTATCTCAGTGCTCACTAGTTAAACTCTGAAAATTGAAGCCTTGTGGCTTTCATGGGAAATAACCACTGACTCTCTTTGATGAGATACACAAATACTATTCTAAGTTCTAATGACAATGACCACTGAAATAATTCTTCACAACATATAATTTCCATTATTTTGAAAAGTGGGCCTTAAGATGGGATCTTGGAAGAGCAGCTATTTCCTTGGAGGTCTTAGCTTTCATCAGTAAGTTTTTCTTCTTCACACTTCCTTCCCTTCATACTCATTTATACATCCTCTCTTCGTTTCTTCCTGTTTTGTTGTTGATGCTAACATTGCCAGTAAGCGAGATCTTGGGATTCGTTGCTCAACAAGTAAATAATTATTGTTTACCTGCTTGTATCATTATTTTCAAGGTATTTTTACACATACGTCATTTAATGCACATTATATTTTAATAAAGTAAATAGGACAGACTTCATCACCATTTTATAGTTGAGGAAAACAAATCCCTATAGATCTGAGGTGCGGTAGGGCTGCTCAGACTCAGCAGGTCCTCCTCCCCCACAGAAAGTTTCCTTCCTTTAGGGTTAGCCTGCCTAAGCTGGGCCTGGGAAGCCTAACACTTTATGAACATGTCTTCATCTATGGAAACTTGTGCTAGGAAAAAAAAAAGAAACCAAGAGGTGCTCTGAGGAGTTGGTGGGCTCTCTTCCAAAAATTACTTTAGGGAGTTCCCTCATGGTCTAGTGGTCAGGATTCAGTGCTTTCACAGCCATGGCCCAGGTTCAGTTCCTGGTCAGGGAACTGAGATCCTGCAAGCCCCACAGCACAGTCAATAAAAAATTATTTTTTTAAGCTGTAAATATATTTATTACTTCCATTGCCCTACCCTGAGTATCAGTTCATTAAGGTTTCTTTTGGAAGGAAAAAAATGGAACTTCTTTGGCCACTGTTGACAGCAGCAATCTGAATTTTTATACCAAATACTGTAAAAAATTTAATTTCCAAGATAAAGACCAACAGCAGTAGACTGAAAAGAAAGAAAATTTTAAAGTAGCATTAAAGAAAGCACACAACAAATTTTGGGGGGGCTTAAAAGTAAATTGTTCCTCAAAATTACTTCCTTAAATAAGTTCACCTATGAATTTTAAATGTAAAATAAATCAGTTCAGTTCAGTTCAGTCGCTCGGTCATGTCCAACTCTTTGCGATCCCATGAACTATAGCACACCAGGCCTCTCTGTCCATCACCAACTCCCAGAGTTTACCCAAACTCAGGTCCATTGAGTAGGTGATGCCATCCAACCTTCTCATCCTCTGTCATCCCCTTCTCCTCCTGCCCTCAATCTTTCCCAGAATCAGGGTCTTTTCAAATGAGTCAGCTCTTCGAATCAGGTGGCCAGAGTACTGGAGTTTCAGCTTCAACATCAGTCCTTCTGATGAACACCCGGGACTGATCTCCTTTAGGATGGACTGGTTGGATCTCCTTGCAGTCCAAGAGACTCTCAAGAGTCTTCTCCAACACCGCAGTTCAAAAGCATCAATTCTTCTGCGCTCAACTTTCTTTATAGTCCAACTCTCATAAATTAATGCTGAAGACTGAAACTGGAGATTTATAGTAACTGGAATACTTACAATAGACTATTACAGTCATTTACTGCAAAGTTTCAAAGAAAATATCAAGCTTAGTAATGTTCTGTTTGCTTGTATAAATAGTGACAACCAAAACCGATAATAAGTAGCATAGTTTTCAAATGTGAACATTTATTATTACAAAATACCTGGTTTGCTAAAAAATTTTTTTTAAATAACTTAATACAAATACAGGTCAAAATAATTATAAACTGTGATTCTTTTGAGTGTAAACTAGTGGTTACCCAAAGAAGAAATAAGACCTCCTTGAGTACTCAGTTGCTAAGTCATTTCTGACTCTTTTGCTACCCCATGGACTGCAGTCCGCCAGACTCCTCTGTCCATGGGATTTTCTAGGCAAGAATACTGGAGGGGGTTGCCATTTCTTTCTCCAGAAAAATTAAATTAGTTTTCCTTTTTAATTAAAAGAAAGGGTCAATACAGAGAGGATTACAGAAAATAATTTAAGAACCAAGTAGAATTACTGGAGTTGACATTTCACTATAGATGGTTGAAATCCATTCATTTCTTATGAAATAAAATGTTCAGAAACAGCTTATTCTCCCCTTCCTGATTCATCCTGTCTCTTTCCCAAGGCTGCCCCCATCTTGAATGGTGCCTCTTTCCATTGCATATTGCTCTCCCATTATACATGAGAGTGAACCATACATCCTATGCCATTGTCTTTGTTTTCTGGAAGAATTTACACAAATAGTTTCCCACTTCATAAACCCATTTTAGGCCCACTTTCTGAACAGTGCCCAAGCTGGCTGGCTTCTCTGAATCTCTCACTCCTCTGGTGTGATGGGTCATCTCAGGAAGAAGGTGGAGACCATCCAGGACATTAACTGTTTCCACAGTAGCAAGTGCTGATTTCCACACCTACCCTTCCCTAAGAGAGGCAAAAAGCAGGGCACGCAGCTTCCAAGTGAACTGAACAGCATGGGCACTACCCAGGAGGACTCTAAGAGGCCCATGTCCGGGCTGGAACTGGAGCCCAGCCACTTTACAGAGTGAACTAGGCCCAAAGGAAGAATGATTTCCTTAGTGTGACACTTTCAGAGATTAGCAAAGCAGGGACCAACTCAGGGTACATTTACACTAACCAAATTTCATTTTACCAGTCTTGCTCTTTATCCCCCAAGTGCCCCTCAGCCATGTCCGACTCTTTGCAACTCCATGGACTGTAGCCCACCAGGCTCCTCTGCCCATGGGAAGGAATCCTCCAGGCAAGAATACTGGAGTGGGTTGCCATGCCCTCCTCCAGGGGATTTTCCCAACCCAGGGATCGAACCCAAGTCTCCCACGTTGCAGGCGAATTCTTTACCATCTGAGCCACCAGAGAAGTCCCCTGTCTCCGGAGAACAGCCCTGAATTCAGAGTTTGGAAGAAGTCAGAGAACCGAAGCTTGGCCGAGAGCTTCTTGCCTGAAGCGCCCTCTGGTGGCCGGTTGAGTAGCAACCATTTTCATTTACCGTATAAATGCGAAGGCTTTCTGGCCCGTTTTTTCGTTGCTTCTCTTGGGATTTTGCTCCTCCCTCATTTAGGCACTGTGCTGCCCACTCTGTACGAGACACTACTTTTTGCATCCTGGACTAACTGACTCCTGGCCAGTATCGCTTCTGTGTGACTGAAGCTAACGGAATCCAAAAGAATGCATTGTTGACGCCACTCAGGAATAGGCATGCTGGTAAGTCTTCAGGGCCAGAGGGGCCAAGATCTACAGAAGCAGACAAAGGGCTGGGTATGCAGAGCAAGCAGGAACGAGTGCCAGCCACAGAGATCTAGGAGGCCTTTCTGAGGAAGCCAGGGTAGAGTTTTCAGGAGAAACTGGATTTCTGATGTCGGAGAGGGGAGGGCTGGGGGTCGGGTGGCAGGGTGTGGCCAATTCCTCCCTCCGCATAATGAAAGTCACTCACTCGTGTTCGACTCTTTGCGACCCCATGGACTATACAGTCCATGGAATTCTCCAGGCCAGAATACTGGAGTGGGTAGCCTCCCTTCTTCAGAGGATTTTCCCAACCCAGAAATCGAACCCAAGTCTCCCGCATTGCAGACGGATTCCTTAACATCTTAGCCACAAGAGAAGCCCAAGAATACTGGAGTGGGTAGCTTATCCTTTCTCCAGGGAATCTTCCTGACCCAGGAATCGAACGGGGTCTCCTGCATTGCAGGCAGAGTCTTTACCACCTAAGCTGTCAGGGAAGCCCATGGCCCTCCTCTAAGCCCTCCTCTCTTTCCCTCCTTTAAGCCCGTATCTGTTTCCCTCCCTCCTCACTCACCAAGACCCAATAGCTCTCCAAATCACTACTACCCAAATGTCCATTTTCCAGGAGAGATCTGGGCCCGTCCAGCATCCTCCTCCAATGGGCTTCCACGCTCTTGCCCTCCATGTCTCCTGTGATTCCTCCTGGCTGTGCACTCCTCACGTTTTCCACTAGGTCGTGAACAGCGGGGTTCCTGAATCCTGCACTGGCCTGTGTACAGATTGGGCACCCTGTGGTTCAATAAGGGGGAGAGGGTACTTGAACAGGAGATGAAGGAAATTAGAAAAATCTAAGGATACCTGACACAAAAGTCCTGGAAGGCAAAATGGGGCCTTGCCTATGGATCAAGTGAGACCTACAGACAGGATTACCCTTGGAGAACCCGAGGGTGTGGGAAGTTCACTCTGGGGCCAGGTGGCTGGTAGAAGCTGGAGAAAGGAGAAACTGGAACTCCAGTGACAACAGCAAGCATCTAGGCAAGAAGGATGGTGGGGAGAAGTGAAGTCGCTCAGTCGTGTCCGACTCTTTGCGACCCCGTGGACTGTAGCCTACCAGGCTCCTCAGTCTGTGGGATTTTCCGGGCAAGAATACTGGAGTGGGTTGCCATTTCCAAAAGCTGAGAGCAAAGACCAGAGTGCTTGGAGGAAGTTCAAAGGAGGGCACTTGGCTTATTTTACCCAGATTGAGGGCTTAGATGTATTTGTCTTTTATGAGATGTAAAGATCGTTTTCTTAAGGCCCCGGGGAGCCAATGAGGGTTTAGGGAGCCAGAGAGTGGCATGATGAAGGGTATCTTTGCAGATTCCATAAATAAATGTTTCCTTTCCATACTGGTTTCTGTGACAAGGCACGATCTCTCCTGGTGTTACAGAACGCAAGTCTGTGTTTCCAACACACAGTGAGACCAAGCAATACATCAGAGTTTTGGAACAGAGAAAGGTTTATTGCAGGGCCATGCAAGGAGATGAATGGCTCATGCCTTAAAAATCCCAAAGTCCCTGAAAACTTTCAGGAAATCACTTTTATAGGAAAGATGAAGGAGGGATGTGGTTAGTTGTTGCAAACTTCTTGGCATCAGATCCTTTGTTCTTGAGGTCGTCATGGTCAGGTAACAATGTTCTTATAAATCTCTACCACATAAATATTATTGTCTTTTCTGACAAGAAAGGGCAAGGTCCTAAAGCACAACTTTTACTCTCTGAAGTCCAAGTCCTGGCTAAAAGGGGACAGGTTACCCTGCCTGGAAGCATTTGTCCAGTACCCAGTTTGGCTCCTCTTGCCAGGGCCCAGGCCCATCTAAAGAGGCAGATCTCAGCTGGCAGTGCCCTCAAGGCCAGATCCCCAGATGCTGCCCAGCCATCATCACAGAGGGAGCCAAGTGCCCAGGACCCAACTGCCCTCTGCCTCCTTAAGCCTTCAAACAGCAGGGGCCAGGTCTCACAAACCGAAACCATGCAGGCTGCCGCTGCCATTAGGTCACAGAGGTGGGGTTGTTCAGTTGCTCAGTCATGTCTGACTCTTTGCGACCCCATAGACTGCAGCATGCCGGGCTTCCCTGTCCTTCACCATTTCCCAGAGCTTGCTCAAACTCATGTCATTGAGTCAGTGACGCCATCCAACCATCTCATCCTCTGTCGCCCCCTTCTCCCCCAGAGGTGGGGATGAGGAGTCTAATGAAGGTGAGGTGAGTTGTCCAAGAAAGTCCCAAATTTGGGATTTGACCTCAGAACTCGAGTCCTCAACCCATATGGCAGTGATTCTTAAGGGTCATTCAGATTAGAACCCACTGCAAAAGTACAAGTTCCCAGGCTCAAACCCAAACTGATTGAATCAGGCTGACTAGGGCTGGGGTCTGGGACCTGCAGCCCTACTCACTGGCATGGAGATTCCCTACACAACTGGGGCAGATATCATTTTCCAAAGAAAGACACATCTATACTTTTATACTGACACTCTTCCCTCATGAGGTAGGGATCTAGGTTCCCTCCCCTTAAATTTTGATGAGGTCTTATGGTTTCTTCAAGCTGTGAAGTCCTGTGGAAGTGATGTCATGTAACTTTTGAGGTTAGCTTATCAAGAGGATACAGCGTCTGCCTGGTGCTTTCCGGTGCTCTCGTTCTCTCCCTCTCTCTGTGCTTGCCTCTGAAACCCCGTCACCATGTTATGAGAAAGCCCAGACTATGTAGGCCCTATGTGAGTGTTACAGCTAAAAGCCCCAGTTAAGATTTCAACCAGAATCAACCACCAGGCATATGCATGACTAAGCCTTTGGATGATCCCAGTTCCCCAGCCTTCAAGCCTCTGGCTGAAGCCTCAGGCATTGTGAAGCAGAGGCAAACTGACCCCAATGTGCCTTGACCCACGAGTTTGGCTTTCTGACCCCAGAAACTGTGAGAGATAATAATGAGAGTTGTATTAAACCACTAAACTTGAGATAATGTGTTACAAAGCAAGTGACAGCTAATATGGCACCCAAGTTTGAGAGCACTGTGCTAGGCTCCACAATTCCCCAAGGCTTGCAGGGCTCGTGGGCAATATCCCACTGCAGCCAGAAACCCTCCACTACAGCTCAGCTCCAGGCTGAGTTCTGTATGTGTCCACACCTGTAGCTTCTCAGGTACAAAGATCCACTGACTCTCCTGCTGCTGCAACCTGGGTTCACACCTTCCTGGATAAGTAATACCATAGCTATAGCAAGATCAGAAAAGAACTAAGGACCAAGTTCAACTCTGGGTTGACTTCAGATAGAGTTCAATGGAGAGGTGGGCTCAGTTTATCTTAAGTATTTGAAGTGGGGATGGGGAGCTTGGGAGTAAGCTGAAGCCAAGTGTTTGGTAAGTAATACCAGTCTCTCTCCTTGGAGGAATTCATTTGCTCAGGGAGCAAATCACAATTGTTTATAATTGACAACTAGTCTCTATGCAAAAGAGAAGCAGAATATGGTAGTCTTTGAAGTCAACAATCTTGAATTTCATCTTGATTCTAGTTCTCCATAACAAGTCAGCTTGGGAAAATCATATTGCCTCTGTGAAATCAGGTTCCTCATCTGTTAAATGGATATACCACTTCATATGGTGGTTGTGAAGACTGAACAAGATGATCCATAAAAAATCCTTAACATAGAGCCTCAAAAACTGAGAGACATGCAGGTTCATAACATTGTATAGGAGGTGGTCACCAAAACCATCCCCAAGAAAAAGAAATGCAACAAGGCAAAAAGACTCTGAGGAGGCCTTACAAATAGCTGAGAAAAGAAGAGAAGCAAAAGGCAAAGGAGAAAGGGAATGATATATCCAACTGAATGCAGAGTTCCAAAGAATATCAAGGAGAGATAATAAAGGCTTCTTAACTTAACAATGCAAAGAAATAAATGAAAACAATAGAATGGGAAAGACTAGAGATCTCTTAAAGAAAATTAGAGATACCAAGTGAACATTCATGCAAAGATGGGCACAATAAAGGACAGAAATGGTATGGGCATAACAGAAGCAGAAGATATTAAGAAGAGGTGGCAAGAACACACAGAAGAACTATACAAAAAAGATCTTCATGACCTGGATAACTACAATAGTGTGATCACTCACCTAGAGACAGACATCCTGAAATGTGAAGTCAAGTAGGCCCTAGGAAGCATTACTATGAACAAAGTTAGTGGAGATTATAGAATTCCAGTTGAGCTATTTCAAATCCTAAAAAATGATGCTGTGAAAGTGTTGCACTCAATATGCTATCAAATTTGAAAAACTCAGCGGTAACCACAACTGGAAAAGACCAGTTTTTTTTCCAATCCTAAAGAAGGGCAATGCCAAAGAATGTTCAAACTACTGTACAATTGCCTTCATTTCACATGCTAGCAAGGTAACACTCAAAATTCTTCAAACAAGGCTTCAACAGTATGTGAACCAAGAAACCCCAGATTAAAAGTTGGATTTAGAAAAGGCAGAGCAATCAGAGATCAAATTTCCAAAATTCGTTGGATCCTAGGAAAAGCAAGGGAATTCCAGAAAAACATCTACTTCTGTCTTATTGACCAAACTAAAGCCATTGACTGTGTGGATCACAACAAACTGTGGAAAATTCTTAAAGAGATGGGACTACCAGACCACCTTACCTGCCTCCTGAGACATCTGTATGCAAGTCAAGAAGCAACAGTGAACCAGACATGAAACAATGGACTGTTTCCAAATTGGGAAAGGAGTGCATCAAGACTGTATATTGTTACCCTGCTTGTTTAACTTACATGAAGAGTACATCATGTGATGTACTCCAAGCTTGATGAAGCACAAGCTGGAATCAAGATTGTCAGGAGAAATATCAATAACCTCAGATATGTAGATGACACCACCCTTATGGCAGAAAGTGAAGAGGAACTTAAGAACCTCTTGATGAAAGTGAAACAGGAGAGTGAAAAAGCTGGCTTAAAACTCAACATTCAGAAAACTAAGATCGGCATCCTGTCCCATCACTTCATGGCAAATAGATGGGGAAAGAATGGAAACAGTGAGATACTTTATTTTCTTGGGCTCAAAAATCACTGCAGATAGTGACTACAGCCATGAAATTAAAAGATGCTTGCTCCTTGGAAGAAAAGCTATGACAAACTTAGTGTATTAAAAAAACAGAAATATTACTTTGCCAACGAGGTCCATAGAGTCAAAGCTATGGTATTTCCAGTAGTCATGTATGGATGTGATAGTTGGACCATAAAGAAAGCTGAGCACCAAAGAATTGATGCTTTTAAACTGTGCCTTGGAGAAGGCTCTTAAGAGTTCCTTGGACTACAAGGACATCAAACCAGTCAATCCTAAAGGAAATCGGTCCTGAATATTCATTAGAAGGACTGGTGCTAAAGCTGAAGCTCCAGTACTTTGGCCACCTGATGCCAAGAATTGACTCATTAGAAGGACCGTGATGCTGGGAAAGATTGAAGGCAGGAGGAGAAGGAGACAACAGAGGGTGAGAAGGCTAGATGGAATCACCAACTCAATGGACATGAGTTTGAGCAAGCTCTGGGAGTTGGCGATGGACAAGGGAGTCTGTGTGCTGCAGCCCTGGGGTCACAAAGAGCCAGACATGACTGAGCAACTGAATTGAACTCAACTCACATCCATACATGACTACTGGAAAAACCATAGCTTTGACTATCCAGGCCCTTATCGTCAAAGTGATTTCTCTGCTTCTATTTTTTTAATTAATTTATTTTTTATTGAAGGATAATTACTTTACAGAATTTTCCTGATTTCTGTCAAACCTCAACATGAATCAGCCACACTCTCTTTTGAAATTCCCTTCCATCTCCCTCCACATCCCACCCCTCTAGGTTGATACAGAGCCCCCGTTTGAGTTTCCTGAGCCATATAGCAATTCCTGTTGGCTATCTATTTTACATATGGTAATATAAGTTTCCATGTTACTCTTTCCATACATCTCACCTTCTTCTCCCCTCTCCCTGTGTCCATAAGTTTATTCTCTATGTTTCTCCATTGCTGTCCTGTAAATTCTTCAGTACCATTTTTCTAGATTCCATATATATGTGTTAGAATATGATATTTATCTTTCTCTTTCTGACTCATTTCATGCTGTATAATAGATTCTCAGTTCATCCACTTCATCAGAACTGACTCAAATGCATTCTTTTTTATGGCTGAGTAATATTCCATTGCGTACATATACCATGACTTCTTTATCCATTCATCTGTCAATGGACATCTAGGTTGCTTCCATGTACTAGCTATTGTAAATAGTTCTGCAATGAACAATGGGATACATGTGTCTGTTTCAATTTTGGTTTCCTCAGGGTATATGCCTAGGAGTGGGATTGCTGGGTCATATGGTGGTTTTATTCCTAGTTTTTAAAGGAATCTCCATACTGTCATCCATAGTGGCTGTATCTATTTACATTCCCATCAACAGTGCAAGAACGTTCCCTTTTCTCCACATCCTTTCCAGCTTTTATTGTTTGTAGACTTTTTGATGAGGGCCATTCTGACGGGTGTGAGGTGATGTCTCATTGCAGTTTTGATTTGCACTTCTCTAATAATGAGTGATGTTGAGCATCTTTTCATGTGTTTGTTAGCCATCTATATGTCTTCTTTGGAGAAATGTCTGTTTAGGTCTTTCCCATTTTTTGATTGGGTTGTTTGTTTTTCTGATATTAAGTTGTATGAGTTGCTTCTATATTTTGGAATTAATCCTTTGTCAGTTGTTTTACTTGCTATTATTTTCTCTCATTCTGAGGGTTGTCTTTTCACCTTGCTTATACTTTGCTTTGCTGTGCAAAAGCTTTTAAGTTTAATCAGGCCCCACTTGTTTACCTTTGTTTTTATTTCCACTACTCTAGGAGGTGGGTCATAGAGGATCTTGCTTTGATTTATGTCATCAAGTGTTCTGCCCATGTTTTCCTCTAAGATTTTTATAGTTTCTGGTCTTACATTTAGGTCTTTAATCCATTTTGAGTTTATCTTTGTGTATGGTGTTAGGTAGTATTCTAATTTCATTCTTTTACAGGTAGCTGTCCATTTTTCCAGCACCATTTAATGAAGAGGCTGCCTTTTCCCCATTGTATATTCTTGCCTCCTTTGTTGAAAATAAGGTACCCATAGGTGCATAAGTTTATTTCTGGGCTTTCTATCTTGTTCCATTGGTCTATATTTCTGTTTTCATGCCAGTACCATACTGTTCTGATGACTGTAGCTTTGGAGTATAATCTGCAGTCAGGAAGGTTGAATCTTCCAGCTCAATTCTTCTTTGTCAAGACTGCTCTGGCTATTTGGGGTGTTTTGTGTTTCCATGTCAATTGTGAAATTTTTTATTCTAGTTCTGTGAAGAATGCCATTGGTAATTTGATAGGATTTGCACTGAATCTGTAGATTGCATTTGGTAGTATGGTCATTTTCACAATATTGATTCTTCCTACCCAGGAACATGGAATACCTCTCCATCTGTTTATGTCATCTTTGATTTCTTTCATTAGTGTCTTATAACTTTCTGTATACAGTTCTTTTGTCTCCTTAGGTAAGTTTATTCCTAAGATATTTAATTCTTTTGTTGCAATGGTGAATGGAATTGATTCCTTAATAACTCTGATTTTTCATTGTTAGTATATAGAAATGCAAGTGATTTTTGTGTATTGACTTTGTATCCTGAAACTTTGATAAATTCACTGATTAGCTCTAGTAATTTTCTGGTACTATCTTTGTTTTCTATGTACATGTCATGTCATCTGCAAACAGTGAGAACTTTATTTCTTCTTTTCTGATCTGGATTCCTTTTATTTCTTTTTCTTCTCTGATTGCTATAGCTAGGACTTTCAGAACTATGTTGAATAACAGTGGTGAAAGTGGACACCTTTGTCTTATCCCTGGTCTTAGGGGGAATGCTTTCAGTTTTTCATTATTGAGAATAATATTTGCTGTAGGCTTATCATATATGGTCTTTACTGTGTTGAGGTAGGTTCCTTCTATGCCCATTTTATGAAGAGTTTTAACCATAAATAGGTACTGAATTTTGTCAAAGGCTCTTTCCTGCATCTATTGAGATGACCATATGGTATTTATGTTTCAGTTTGGTAATATAGTGTATCACATTGATTGATTTGCATATATTGAAGAATCCTTGCATCCCTGGAGTAAACCCAACTTGATCATAGTGTATGAGCTTTTTTATGTGTTGCTGAATTCTGTTTGCTAACATTTTGCTGAGGATTTTTGCATCTATGTTCGTCAGTGATATTGGCCTGTAGTTTTCTTTTTTGTGTTGTATTTGGTTTTGGTATCAGGGTGATGGTGGCCTCCTGGAATGAGTTTTGAAGTGTTCCTTCCTCTGAAATTGTTTGAAAGAGTTTTAGAAGGATAGGCATTAGCTCTTCTCTTAAATGTTTGATAGAATTCTCCTGTGAAGTCATCTGGTCCTGGGTTTTTGCTTTTTGGGAGTTTTCGATCACAGCTTCAATTTCAGTGCTTGTAATTGGGTTATTCATAATTTCTATTTCTTCCTGGTTCAGTCTTGGAAGATTGAACTCTTCTAAGAATCTGTCCATTTCTTCCAGGTTATCTATTTTATTGCCATAGAGTTGTTCATAAGTTTCTTATAATCCTTTATATTTCTGCATTATCTGTTGTAACCTCTCCTTTTTCATTTCTAATTTTGTTGATTTGATTCTTCTCTCTTTTTTTCTTGATGAGTCTGGCTAAAGGTTTGTCAATTTTGTTTATCTTCTCAAGAGAACCAGCTTTTAGTTTTATTAATCTTTACTATTGTTTCTTTCATTTCTTTTTCATTTATTTCTGCTTGGATCTTTATGATTTCTTTCCTTCTACTAATTTTGGTGGGGTTTGTGTGTGTTGTGTGTGTGTGTGTGTGTGTGTGTCTTTTTCCAGTAGCTTTAGGTGTAAAGTTAGATTATCTATTCACTGTTTTTCTTGTTTCTTGAGGTAGGATTGTATTGCTATAAACTTCCCTCTTAGAACTGCTTTTTCTGCATCCCATAGGTCATTGTCATTTGTTTCTTGAAATTTTTTGATTTACCTTTTGATGTCTTCAGCAACCTGTTGGTTATTTAGAAATGCTTTGTTTAATCTCCATGCATTTGTGTTTCTTACTTTTTTTTCTGTAATTTATATCTAGTCTCATAGTGTTGTAGTCTGAGAAGATGCTTGATATGATTTCAATTTTCTTAAATTTACTGAGGTTTGATTTGTGACCCAAGATGTGGTCTATCCTGAAGGATGTTCCATGTGCGCTTGAGAAGATGGTGTACTCTTCTGCATTTAGATGGGATGTCCTGAAAATATCAATGAGATCCATCTCATCTAATGTATCATTTAAGACTTGTGTTTCCTTATTGATTTTCTGTTTTGATGATCTGTCCATTGGTGTGAGTGGGATGTTAAAGTCTCCTACTATTATTGTGTTGCTGCTGTCAATTTCTCCTTTTATGTCTGTTAGTGTTTGTCTTACATATTGAGGTGCTCCTATGTTGGGTGCATAGATATTTACAATTATTATGTCTTCCTCTTGGATTGATCCCTTGATTATTATGTAATGTCCTTCCTTATCTCTTGTAATCTTCTTTATTTTAAGGTCAATTCTATCTGATAGGAGGATTGCTACTCCAGCTTTCTTTTGCTTCCCATTTGCATGGAATATATTTTTCCATCCTCTAAATTTCAGTCTATATGTGTCTTTAGGTCTGAAGTGGGTTTCTTGTAGACAGCATATATATGGGTCTTATTTTTGTATCCATTCATCCAGTCTGTGTCTTTTGGTTGGAGCATTTAATCAATTTACATTTAAAGTAATTATTGATACATATGTTCCTATTGCCATTTTCTAATTTTTGGGGGTTGATTTTGTATATCTTTTTTCTTCTGTTGTATTTCTTGACTATAGAAGTCTGTTTAACATTTCTTGTAAAGCTGGTTTGGTGGTACTGCATTTTCTTAACTTTTGCTTGTCTGAAAAGCTTTTTATTTCCCCATCAGTTTTGAATGAGATCCCTGCTGGGTACAGTAATCTTGGTTGTAGATTTTTCCCTTTCAGTACTTTAAGTATATCCTGCCATTCTCTTCTGGCCTGCAGAGTTTCTGCTGAAATATCAGCTGTTAAGAGCATGGTGTTTCCCTTGTATGTTACTTGTTGCTTCTCTCTTGCTGCTTTTAATGTTCTTTCTTTGTGTTTAGTCTTTGTTAGTTTGATTAGTATGTGTCTTGGAGTGTTTCTCCTTGGGTTTTATCCTATATGGGACTCTTTGTGCCTCTTGGACTTGATTGGCTATTTCCTTTTCCATGTTGGGGAAATTTTCGACTATAATCTCTTCAAAGATTTTTCATACCTTTCCTTTTTCTCTTCTTCTTCTGGGACCCCTATAATTCAAATGTTGGTGCATTTGATATGGCCCCAGAGGTCTCTGAGACTGTCCTCAGCTCTTTTCATTCTTTTTACTTTACTCTGCTCTTCAGAAGTTATTTCCACCATTTTATCTTCCAGCTCACAGATTCATTCTTCTGCTTCAGATATTCTGTTATTGATTCCTTCTATAGTATTTTTAATTTCAGTAATTGTGTTGTTTGTCTCTGTATGCTTATTCCTTAATTCTTCTACATCTCTGTTAACTGATTCTTGCATTTTCTCCATTTTGTTTTCAAGGTTTTTGGTCATCTTTACTATCATTATTCTGAATTCTTTTTCAGGGAATTTTCATATTTCCTCTTCATTTATTTGGACTTCTGTGTTTCTAGTTTGTTCCTTCATTTGTGCAGTATTTCTCTGCCTTTTCTTCTGCTTCTTCTTTTTTTAAGTTATTGTGTTTGAGGTCTCCTTTACCCAGGCTTCAAGGAAAGTTGAATTCTTTCTTCCTTTTTGTTTCTGCCCTCCTAAGGTTGGTCCAGTGGTTTGTGTGAGCTTCATATAGGGTGAGATTTGTGCTGAGTTGTTGTTTGTTTGCTTGTTTTTCCTCTGATGGGCAAGGCTGAGTGAGGTGGTAATCCTGTCTGCTGATGATCGGGTTTGTATTTTTGTTTTGTTTGTTGTTTAAATGAGGTGTCCTCACAGGGTGCTACTGGTGGTTGGGTGATGCTGGATCTTGTATTCACGTGGTTTCCTCTGTGTGAGCTCTCACTGTCTGACACTCCCCACGGTCAGTTCTCTGAAGTCCAGGGTCTTGGAGTCAGTGCTCCCACTCCAAAGGCTCAGGGTTTGATCTCTGGTCAGGAGCGAAGACTCCACAAGTGGTTTGTTATGGCATTAAGGGAGAGTAAAACAAATATCCAAAAACAAGAAGCCAGATGAACCCAAGACATATGGCAGTTACAAAATTAAGCAAATAATAATTAAAATAATGGAATATACACATATACATACACACCCAAGTACAAAGTGAAAAGAGTCCAACAAAAATACAGTAGATTGATCTGATGAACAAAGGAAATCAAAAGTTATATTTACCAGTTAATAACAAAACTAACTTAAGCACAAACTGGAAAACAAAACTAAAGCAAGGTGCCAAGTGGGGAATAAGGCAATGAAAACAAAAGTAACAAATATGTTGAGAGGAAAGGAAATAGAAAAGAAAGAAAGAATAGATATGCAAAGTTAAACAGAGGTAGATGAAGAAGTTTTATATACATTAAAGATTAACTGCAAGGGGAAAAGAACAGTAGAAAAGGCAAATGAAGGAATAAATGTAGAAAAAATATAATAGGTTTAAAAAATTAAAATCATAATAAAGAGAAAGAAAAAAAAACAGAAGAAGAAGGAAAAAAGCCGGGGGTGGGAGGGAAGAGAACTCCACAGAACTGCAAAAGCCCAATGTAGAGGCATAGGTTTATAACAATAATAGAAAGTGTGACTGAATATACACATATACATATACACCCATAAGCAAAGTCAAAACAACTCAACAAAAATTAAGTACAACAGATTGACCTGGTGAGCAAAGGAAACCAAAAATTATATCTACCATAACACAACTAATTAAAGCACAAAATGGAAAAGAAAACTAAAGCAAGGTGCCAACTGGGGAATAAAGTAATGAAAATAAAACTAGAAAATATTTGGAGAAGAAAGGAGAGAGGAAGAATAGTTAAATAGAGGTAGATAAAGAAGATTTATATATGTTAAAGATTAACTGCAAAGGGAAAAGAACAGTAGGAAAAGCAAACAAAGGAATAAATGTAAAAAAAATAATAATAGGTTTAAAAAATTAAAAATTAACATTAAAAAAAGAGAAAAGAAAAAAAAGAGGAAAACTCCACAGAACTGCAAAAGCCTATCATAGAGGCAGAGGTTTATAACAGCAATAAAAAATATGACTGAGGAAAAAGAAAAATAAAAAAAGCTCAAAAGCTTAACTGGTTTTCTTAGTGTCAATAAAATTGACAACTACAACAGAGGGAGAAAAAATCCAAAAGAATCTATAGAACAAGTTAAAAATAATAATAATAAGTGTTTTTCTTGAGTCACTGCTGTCAGAGTCCTTTCCCGCGCTGGGAATCACAGTCCACCTCACCTCCCTAGGATGCCCTTCAACACTGTAGTGATCTCTGGACCCGCTGTGAAGGCTGCTCAGATTCTAACCTGGTCCTGCTCCTGTGTGTTCTCGCCTCCAAAGTCCACAGCTATCAGAGCTAGTGCGTTTTCTTTTGTGGGAGCCCTCGATGGGCTTTTATATATTCCATAGGCAGAGCCCTCGATGGGCTTTTATATATTCCATAGGCACAGAGTCTGCTTAGTTGATTGTGTGGATTTAATTTGCAGCTTCCACAGCTGGTGGGAAGGTTTTGGGTCTTCTTCCTTAGCCACACTGCCCCTGGGGTTCAATCGTGGTTTTATCTCCACCTCTACATGTGGGCCGTCCACTGGGGTTTAGCTCCTGAGGCTGCCCTGGAGGGCTTGGGTTTGCCCCTGTGAGGGCCAGCTGTGGGGGTGGTGCAGCTGCTTGGGCTGCAGGGGTTCTGGCAGCACCAGGTACTCCAGGGGGGTGGTGGTGGCTAGGGCAGCAGGAAATATAGTGCTCTAGAATGGTATGGCAACCAGTATTGGCCAATATGGTCCAGTATTCTTGCCTGGAGAACCCCTTCTCTGACAGAGAAGCCTGGCAGGCCACAGTCTACAGGGTCCCAAAGAGTCAGACAGGACTGAAGCGACCCTGTGTGCATAAAAACAAGGCTTTTTTTTTTTTTTTTTTTTTTGCCGGTGGCAGCTCTGCCCCAGTGAGAGTTGAGCGTGAAGGTGGTGCAGCTGCTTGGCTTGCAGGGACCCCAGTGGCGCCAAGTGTTCAGGTACACAGATTGCTTCTGTGGCAGAAGTTATGGCCATATCAGAGTCTTTTTTTGAGCCTCTCATAGCTGGCAATCAGAAAGCCTCTTTGGCCAGTCTTTCTCCATAGCTCCGCCTGTTCAGGCACTTAGAGAGATCCCTTGTCTGGGGTCCTACTCTGTAGATCAGCGCATCAGACACTTAAAGGGGCACCCTGGGTCAGGTCCTACTCTGTAGTTCAGTGCATCAGGCATTTGATGGGCCAGCCTCTCTATTGTTCAGCTGCCAATGCTGGCATGTGGAGAGAGAAAGGCTATGGTGATGGCTCCACCCCCTACGGGTGACCCAGCCGTATCACCTTGCTTCCATGGCTGCCTGGCTTTCCTCCACAGGCATTTCCCACCACAGTCCCCTCCCTCACATCCCCTGGATCTGTCTCTCCACAGTCAACAGCAGCCCTCACACTGGGATTGCTTCACAACCCCTAAACTCCAGCTCCCAGTCGCTGCCCCTTCCAGGAGACCAGCGTTCCTGCCCAGCATATGTATGGCTGTGGTAAGTACTGTCTGATTCTCCTTCCATTTATGCTGCCACAGATCAACTGTTTCACTCTCAGCCTTAAATGTTTCTCCTCTGACTCAGATAATTGCCCCGCTCTGGGGATTGGACCCTTGCTTCAGTTCCCCCACCTGCCGAGGGCAAGTCCAATCCTACTAACACTCCTATTTTCCCCCCTAGTTCCTTCGTCCTACCGAGTTTTTCGTGGTTTTATATATCTTTTCCACTCTCCTCCTGTCCACTCTCAGCTGGTGTTCTGCATGCACTTCTGGGTCTGAAGGTGTATTCCTGATGTATCTGTGGAGAGAGATGTACTCCATGTCCACCTACTCCTCTGCGATCTTGTTCTCTCCCTCTCTGCTTCTTAACATGCTTTCTATGTTTGCAATAACTTTTCTTCCAAGGAGCAAGCGTCTTTTAATTTCATGGCTGCAGTCACTGTCTGCAGTGATTTTGGAGCCCAAGGAAATAAAATGTGTCACTGTTTCCACTTTTTCCCTTTCTATTTGCCATGAAGTGATGGGACCAGATGCCATGATCTTCGTTTTTTGAATGTTGACTTTTAAGTCAACTTTTTCACTCTTCTCTTTCATCTTCATTAAGAGACTTTTTAGTTCCTCTCCACTTTCTGTCACTAGAGTGATATCATCAGTATATCTGAGGTTCTTGATGTTTCTCCTGGCAACTTGATTCTAGATTGTGATTCATCCTGCCTAGCATATCAAATGATGTACTCTGCATAGAAGTTAAAAAAGCAGGGTGACAATACACAGCCTTGATGTACTCCTTCCCCAGTTTTGAACTAATTCCACTGTGAGGGCTCTACCATCATGACTTCTTCTAAACCTAATCTGCTCCCAAAGGTGCTACAAATACCACAACATTGAGAGTCAGAGCTTCTGTATATAAATGGGGGGCAGGAGCACAATTCATCTTAACACTTGTCATTCCCAAGGGCAACATCCCCCTAAGGAATTTCCATGCCACCTTGGTTTCTGGGAGTCAAATGAAATTTGGTGAGATTTTATACTGACATCTTCCTGAACTTCTAGATGGGGTGCTTGGAGGGGTGGCTACTGATTTCCTTAAGGTCTAAGATAGTCATCCTTGAGAGCTAGTTAATTACAAAGCATCCTCTCCTCAGAGTGAACGTCACTCAGTTGTGTCTGACTCTTTGCGACCCCATGGACTGTAACCTATCAGGATCCTCTGTCCATGGAATTCTCCAGGCCAGAATACTGGAGTGGGTGGCCGTTCCCTTCTCCAGGGGATCTTCCCAACCCAGGGATTGAACCCAGTTCTCCCACATTACAGGCAGATTCTTTACCATCTGAGCCATGAGGTAAGCCCTCTCTTCACAGAAGAGTGCATGAATTTCTAGGAATTTTAAGGGCTCATTGGGCCACACATTAAAAAACCGTGCAGAGGCAGCTCTCATTTGAGCACTGCAGGGCTCTGCAGAGTTGCACCAGGCAGGACCTCAAGTCCAGAGAGTGGCTGGGGCTATTGCTGAGTCCAAGCCCCCCTCTTATGTATGGTGTCCATCTGTCTGTCAGCCCTTCCAGGATCTGAGGGTCCATCCATCTGACAGGCAGCTGGTGACACTGACAGGCAGGGGTTGGCCATTCAGCTGGTCAGATGGGCTGCATGGCTCAGTCAGTCAGACTCAGTCACCCAGCAGTTGGTTCCTTGGAGACAGAATCAGTTAAACCCACAAAGCTTCTGTCAGACTCCTCAGTAAGTCAGGGCTATTTGTTGATGTGGGCTCAGTCAGGGGAGCAGTTGAGGAATGTCTGCAGTCAGGGAGGTAGTGGAGGGTCAGATAGTCCACTGCCCATCCCGTGAGAGCCCTGGTGAGACGATGGGTGGACCCTCAGCAGATCTGCCTCTTGCTCTCTCCTGGCTGTCAGCCAGATGCAAAGTTTGGGTTTGTTTTTACCAGAGAAAGACACATAATTTAGAAAATATCTGTCACTTTGGTTATTTCTTTCAGTTGAGAGAAAAACAGAGCTAGTTGGGTGTTTTGGTGGGAAAATGCCTCCTTCCAACTCTAGGAACTCCAGTGCCCAGAGAGGCCAGGTTGCAGAAGCTCTGGGTTAGGAATTAGGTCTGAGACTGTGGGAAGGAGATGAGGGTGACATTGGGACCAAGGTCTGCATCCCAGATGCCTTTGTCCCCTCATCCCAGCCACCCAACTGATCTGAGGTAAAGATAGGGCACAAATGAGCTGGCCCGGCCCTTGGAATGGTTGCCATGGTTCACACAGAGGGTAAAGGAGCATGTGTAGAGTCAGCTCTGGGCCAGGATACCGGGTTCCAACACCAGCTTCCTCTTTAGAAACCCCTGGCCTTGGGCATTCATATCACTTCTCTGTGCTTCCATTTCCTCATCTGTAAAGTGGGACTGATAACAGCGTTTCTGTGTGGGAGTGAGTTGAGGATTAGGAGTTAGTCAATGTAAAGCTCTCAGTTGCTCAGTTGTGGCTGATTCTTTGGGACACCATGGACTTCAGCCTGCCAGGTTATTCTGTCCATGGAATTTTCCAGGCAAGAATACTGAGTGGGTTGCCATTTCCTTATGTAAGTCAATGTAATGGGCTTAGCACAGTAACTGGCCTTGGGGACCACACACATGTCAGCAGATGATATAAAGGAATGAGGCAGGCGCAGAGCATCTTGGGAGTAGTGCAGACGCGTGTCACTCAGTGGTGATGTGGGCGCCATCCTTGCATGTGAGCTACCCACCTCTGTTCTCTGTGTGGAGAGACACCGTATGGAACATCTCGGGCAGAGGACGAGTGGAAGGAGCACAGCCACAGGCAGGCTGGTAGGCCCTCGGGCACTGGGCAGGTAGGCACAGTCCAGAGCCACAGAACTTAAGGGGCCTATGAGGAGAGTTTCCTGAGCTGCTGAGAAGAATGGGCTGGGCACTCAGCTAAGAGGTTTCCTGAACATGTGCCCACAAACCACCCACACATGTGTATGCTGATAGCAGATACATTGAGACACAGTTACAGGCAGACATACTTCTGCTCTCCTCCCTGTAGTCCAAGAGCAGGAGGAGACCACTGGAGTGGCCGACATGCTGACGTGCTCCCCTAGAATGAGGACAGTGGACCAGCACCTTCCCCCAACACATCTCAGCCCTGCACAGATTGGGACAGAAGGCTAGCTCTGTATCTGCTGAAAGGGCCACAGTCACACAGAGAGCCAGACCACCACCCAGCACCTGGACCAAGGCTGAGTGACTCAGAGGAGGCTAGGACCATCCTACAGCTTCCCCAGCACCTCCAGCCAGGTTCTTCCTGCACCACTCACTCCCCCAAGGTTCTTCAGTGGCCAAATAAGGCCAGAAACACTCGCCTGGGCTCCACCATGGTGCAACTGATAGGCCACTCCTGTTATCTAGAGGCCAATTTTCCCATATAAATACCTGATACACCAGTATCCCAGGTGTCCATAGGATTCAAGTCTCCCCACCACCTATCTCCACGTGGGCCCTACAGTTTAGAAAATGGGAATATGGTCACTGCTTTCCTGACCTGAAGGGGAGCAGAGTCATGGAAACAAAATGAAGCTCTTGTTAACCTGCTGGTTGTATCTGAAAAAACCTGATTTGCAAATGTAACAGTCAGCAGGCTGGCCTCAGACTGAGCTTGTTTTTGCTGATTCTGCTCTGGCTGGTGCTTGATGGTGCTGTATACATCTAGGGGTCAGACTCCAAGAGGGACTGTCAGAGAGGGGTGTCCCACCCCTGGACTGGACCCAGGTGGCTCCTGCCCCAGGTAGTGACCCTGACCTCTCTGCCTTGGACAGAAGGACACATAGAGCAGGCCATGAGATCTGCTGTCCTCACTACCTGCCCTGTCCACCTTAGCCTCTTATTCTGAACAGAAAATGAGGAAGGCAGGAAAGACCCACGGATGGAACCCACAGAGACTCAGTGGGGACCACAGAAGCCCTCCGGTTCCACGCTCTCCTTTTGCCAATTCACAGGGGTTCAACCAGCTTGGATGCTGAGGGAGCTGAAGGGAGCTGCGTGGCTGGCTCCGTCCCGTGACCTCAGGTCAGGCTCTCGTGCTGAGGGCGGCTGTGGGGGGCCAGATGCTGCCTCCCACCTGAGGCAGGATGGGCCTTGGCTGATCCAGGGAGATTCTGCTCCTTCTGATCTCCCCGGGAAACTTCTGCCCAGCAGGGCTGCCCTCTGCCACCACTCTGGCCTTGGCCCTCACGTCTGCCAGGAAAGGGCCTGGACTCAGAGAAACCTGGATTCTGAATGCAGCCCCTGCCCGTTCTTGCTTGGTCCATTTCTGAGCTCTTCAGCCTCAGCCTTCTCCTCCTCCTCCTCTGTTTTGAGGCCCAGGGACAGTCTGAGAGCGGGGCAGAGAGCTGACAGGGCAAGAAGCCTGGAGAACCAGTATTTACTAGATACTGCTCATTAAATGCTGACTTCAAAGGCCAGCTGGGCCACCTGCTGGCTGTGTGCTCTTGGGCAAGTTTAACTAACCTCATCATGCCTCTGTTCTCCTCCCCAGAAGGGTGATAATAAGAGAACTGACTCCACTAATGAAATGTGCTGTGGTTGGTTGGGGGAGGGGGTCTCTATTTATCTCCATGCAAAGACCCTGGAGAGTATTGGGGGTTCTGGGTGAGCTTCACTCCTCATTGCACCTTACTGCTGGGAGAGACTCGGACCAGGATGACTTCTCAGAGCTCGGCCACCACTGTACAGTTCATGAGGATCAAATGAAGTAAAGGTCAAACACCTTTTTCAACAGCCAACCAGCTGGACATGTTTTATTCCTCCAGATTCTCCAAGGTGGAGTCCTTCTGATGTGGTCAGTGGGTCCATTTTCCAAATGAGAATCACCAGGTGAGGTTATTGGTGTGGTTGTTTGGGTTTGTTTTAATCACTTGAAACAGACTCTGAATACATTTCATGTACACTCAAGTTGTAATCAAGTTATCACCAGCTGCATGTGAAGTGAGGCTTATCATCAAACCAAAGTTCCATTCTAAGCCCGTCTCTTAAAGGGGGGGAAGATCATTGCAGGTTGCACAGGATGGAGTGGGGGACCTTGCTAGTGTCTGTCTTTGGTCCAAACAGCAAATTTGGGTTTGAAGACCTCTTTCTGGAAGGGTTTCATGACTACATCATCCTGGAGAGGTTATCACAGGCTTTGGGCTTTGAAATCTTCCTCTTGCTGAACCACAACTTTCATTTCATTTATTCTCTCTTCTCGTCCATTCCCATTGTCTTTGGATCTCATTTGTTGGTTGTTCACAGGGTCCTACAGAGTGACTTCCAGTGGCTCACCTCCCCTGAGAGCTTGTGCTCACCTCCTACCATTCTTTTCTGAAATCTGCTTCTTTGGATGAGTTGTGGTAATGTTTTCAAAAGGGTCCTTCCTGGTTTGTCCTTTTTATCCACAATCTGATAATAATGTTTTAATTCCTATTAGTATTTTTATGGTGACATTTTTGAACTTCTGCTAAATCCATTGTTGATCTTCATCAGTCAATTCAGTTCAGTCACTCAGTGTCTGACTCTGCGACCCCACGGACTGTAGCACACCAGGCCTCCCTGTCCATCGCTAACTCCTGGAGTTTACTCCAACTCAGGTCCATTGAGTTGGTGATGCCATTCAACCATCTCATCCTCTGTCATCCCCTTCTCCTCCTGCCTTCAATCTTTCCCAGCATCAGGGTCTTTTCAAAAGAGTCAGTTCTTTGCATCAGGTGGCCAAAGAATAAGAGTTTCAGCTTCAACATCAGTCCTTCCAATGAATATTCAGGAGTGTTTTCCTTTAGGATGGACTGGTTGGATCTCCTTGCAGTCCAAGGGACACTCAAGAGTCTTCTCCAAACCACAGTTCAAAAGCATCAATTCTTCAGTGCTTAGCTTTCTTTATAGTCCAGCTCTCACATCCATACATGACTACTGGAAAAACCATAGCTTTGACAAGACGGACTTTTGTTGGCAAAGTAATGTCTCTGCTTTTTAATTTGCTATCTAGGTTGGTCATAACTTTTCTTCCAAGGAGCAAGTGTCTTCTAATTTTTGTGGCTGCAGTTACCATCTGCAGTGATTTTGGAGCCCCCTCAAAATAAACTCTGCCACTGTTTCCCCATCTATTTGCCATGAAGTGATGGGACCAGATGCCATGATCTTAGTTTTCTGAATGTTGAGTTTTAAGCCAACTTTTTCATCCTCCTCTTTCACTTTCATCAAGAGGCTCTTTAGTTCTTCTTCACTTTAAGAAGTTTACCAAAAGAAAAAATAGTTATTTTCAGTGATAGGCTCCCACTGAGACTTCAGTAAAATTGGCCCAGGTCTGAGAGCCAACACCCCACTCTCTTTTCTTCTCCATCTTCAGCTTTTGAATGAGAGGTCTTCCAGATTTAAAATTTTATGTTTCTGACTCCAATGTGATCAAAGGCATTTGAACTCTAGACATTTCCTGAAGACTTATTTCTCGTGTCCTCTCATTTCTCCATGAGTAAGAGACCTCATTTAGTTCACTTACTGATGTTTCCATCCTTTCTTTCCCATGTCTCGTTGTTTAGGAGTGTCACTAAGTGGTTGTCATCCAAAGTTCAAATAGTGGCCAGGGGACCCCTTGAAGTGTCCCTGGGGGGACTGTTTGAGCTTCACAAGGCAGCTGTTCTCACCCTGGCTATCCAGGCCTCCCAGCACCCTGGTCGCCCCAGGTGGACTCAATAGCAGAGCCTCATTTGTATAGTGTTGGTAAGAAATGTGTCAGAAGTATAAAGGCTGGAGAGAGTCTCTACATTCAGACTTATTCTGCATTATCCAAGGGTTTGGCATGAGCTTTTTATCTCCTCTTAATGACTGCCTGCCCACAGCCAGCTCCAGCTCTAATTTGGTTTCATAAAGACCCACTCCTCCCTCTGTGACTCATCCACAGACATCTTTTTGAGTCTGCTTTCTCTCTTAAGTCCATGTCGTGAAGGGAAACATCCAACAACTTCCTTGCCTTCTTCCACCTGGGCCTGTCTCACTCCATCCCACCTGCCCACTGTTTCCTATGGAGTCAGAAAATGTCCCATAATTTAGAAGTAAAAATATTGGGCTCAGAGAGGATGGTCTTCTCAATACAACATGGAGTTTGTGTGGTAAGCCCTTGAAACCAGGGCTCAATAACACAAGGTTTTTTCTGAGGGATTCCTAATGTCCAAGAGTCCCAGTGAGATGGAGTGAACAGGGAGCTTGAGGAGGGCTGTCTGATCCTGCCACCTAAACCCCACACCCAGTGCCCATGGCCTGAAGTTTCCTTGGTGACGGTAAACAAAACTCACCTGCTGCCTCTTCCATTACTGCCATGTCCCCTTTCATCCTGCTGCATGCTACATGTCCAGATTTCAGCAACAGAATCAAGGGAGGATTAGAACCCCGCAGTTATGGGGCAGACCCTGGGAGTGGCAGCATTGGAGTCAGAACAGGAGCTGGGGACTCTGAGTTCTGGGACGTCAAACCTTGACCGCAGAGCAGCAGTGCCCAGGGGAGCCAAATTGATACTGGGATGTAAGAAAAATAGGCATGGATTGGAGAATCCTGATGTTTCTGTGGCCTAGGCACACAGAGCTAGACTGGCTGAAGGGAAGACAAAGCTAGAAGGTTATCTGAGAACAGGCTGACAGCTGGATCAGTGTGGGTCTCCCAGGCACAGGGGCCCAAACACTGCTGTGCCAGTAGCAAGGATACTCAAGTATGGGGTGAAGGTGGGAAAGGTGCATACTATCATTTTCCAAAATCCAAGTGACAAATTCCCATGCTTTTAAGATGCAAACAGCTCTTAGATGCAAACACACAAAGAACTTCTTCCTTTCCCCCCAACTGTCTACTCTCAGGGTAAATTATTGTTATTACTCGATCTTCCTATTTTTAAAAAATTTCCTTCAGCTCTCTGTTCGCTTCATTCTTTAGCCCTGATATTTCTTCTCTAGTCTATTGTGTCTCTACATTTGCCTCTTGCTTTTAGTATTGATTGCCTCATGAACTCTAATTTGATCGAAAATATTTGGTCATATATTCACTTGCCTCATGGCAATATTTTAAAGAAATGATCCCCTGTCCTCCTTTTTCAGGTCTCATTAGATTTTTGTGCTCAACATTTTTCAATAACTCATACTTGAATGAATTGAATCTGCCTGTACTAAATTTTTGTAAAAGTTTCATGTGTGTTGTGCCTCAGGCTCTAATATAATTCATTGTAATTCAAGGCTTTGTGTGCAGTTATTTTTAGCCATCTGAAGCAAAATGAAATATATAATATATATGAGAGGTCTTATAATGTGTTTGGGCTTCCCAGGTGGCTCAGTGGCAAAGAATCTTCTGAGAATGCAGACGATGCAGGAGACTAGGGTTTGATCCCTGGGCTGGGAAGATCCCTTGGAGTAGGAGATGGCAACCTACTCCAGTGTTCTTTTTTTCTTTTATTTTTTAACTTTCTTTTTAATTTTTTTAAATTATGAAAATATGATAACACATTTACAGGAGACTTGGAAAATACAAAAGTTAAAACATATAGTTCCACTATATATTAACAATTGCTTGTTTTAAGTAGATTTATTAAGATTTTTAGTTTTAGTTTCAATATCAAACTCTCAGAAGTTAATAGAATGAATGGTCATAGAAGTAGAAGAATATAGCAGACCTGAAAAGCATTATTAATCACTTCTACATAATTAAGATTTATACAATTTTCACACAACAGTAGGATACAAATTCTATTCAACTTCCCATAGACTATAAACTAGGAGACACTGGAACATATCCAGAGACATGAGACCAGGTGCAAAAATTTAATGGTTTAAAGGTATTGAAATCATACAGAGTCTGTTCTCTTATTAATGTGAAATTATGTTAGAGATCACAGTCAAAATATATTTGAAAATAACCCACATATTTTCAAGTGCAGTGTGACATTTACCAAGAGAGATCTTTGACTTAGCCATTGAAAGCCTCAATAAAGTTAGAAGACTGATGAAACGCAGAGGGTGATTGCAGAGAAGAAAGCATTTAAATGAGAAATTAATATCAAACATACTTTGAAAAATCCCATGTATTTAGAAATTAAATGTCTGCTTTGAAATGGGTTTACCTAAGAAGCTATAACAAGGGAAATTAGAAAATATTTACAATAGAATAAAAATGAAAAGAGAATTTACCAGAATGTGTTGCATGCTGCTGAAGCTGCTCAATGCAATTAAATAAAAGCTGGAGTCTTGAAGAACATATGAAAACAAATAATGGACGCTAACAAAATTTTGTGAGGTCTGAACAAAATCTGTACTTCAGTTAACATAAGTTTTATAAAATATATATATTATACATACTGTAAACTAAATGAAATGGGAGCACTAAATATGAAAAGAAAAAGTGAAACAAACTAGGTAAAAGTAAAAGATCATCATATAGTCCAGTTTTTTAAACATTCCTGCTCATTAGAAATATCTGGAGCTTTGGAGGAAAAAAGCAATATGTGGGCATTTGTATTTTTCCAAAAATTACAAGATAATTCTGATATGCACCTGGATTTTAAAAAGTGATTACAGGTAAAAAGTGATTACCATTAAAAATGGTAGTTTTAGTGACAGAAATTCTATTATTTTCTGTTGACCAATCATGATACAATTAATACAACTATTGTAGGGCTTCCCTCATGACAGCTGGTAAAGAATCCACCTGCAATGCAGGAGACCTGGGTCGATCCCCGGGTTGGGAAGATCCCCTGAAGGGAACTACTACCCACTGCAGTATTCTGGCCTGTAGAATTCCATGGACTGCTAGTCCATGGGGTCGCAGAGTCTGATACAACTGAGCAACTTTCACTTTCATTGTAGTAAGCAAAAATCACCATAGTAGAAGACATTTATCAGTTTTCACAATCAATAGCCAGATAAAAAATAAAAGATCATTACAATTATAAGACATAATGGAAACATGATTAACCTAACAATATAAAATAATTACATATAATTTGGGGGATTAAGTAGACTGTTGTAAATGGAAGTACATACATGCACATTTTCCCGGTCTATGTCTTTTGGTTCAGGTATTTAATCCATTTACATTTAAGGTAATTATTGATACATATAATCCTATGACCATTTCTTCATTGTTTTGGATTTATTTTCTGTAGGTCTTTTCCTTCTCTTGTGTTTACTGCCTAGAGAAGTTCCTTTAGCACTTGTAAAATCTCTTTGATGGTGCTGAATTCTGTTAATTTTGCTTGCCTGGAAACCTTTTGATTTCTCTGTCAAATCTGAGTTAAAGTCTTGCTGGGTAGAGATTCTTGGTTGTAGGTTCTTTCTTTTCATCATTTTAAATATATCATGCCATTACCTTCTGGCTTATAGAGTCTCTGCTGAGAAATCAGCTGATAACCTTAAGGGAGTTCCCTTGTATGTTATTTGTCATTTTTCACTTGTTGTTTTTGATATTTTACCCCTGTCTTTAATTTTTGTCAGTTGATTATTATGTTACTCAGTGTTTCTCCTTGGGTTTATCCTGCCTGGGACTCTGTGCTTCCTGGAGTTGGCTATTTCCTTTCCCATGTTAGGGAAACTTTCAGCTATTATCTCCTCAAATATTTTCTCAGGTCCTTTCTCTCCCTTTTCTCCTTCTGGGACCCCTATAATGCATTTAATGTATTGGTGTGTTTAATGTTGTCCCAGAAGTCTCCTAGGCTGTCTTTTTTTTTTTTTCTGTATTCTGCAGCAGTGATTTCCAACATTCTGTCCTCCAGGTTATTTATCTGTTCTTCTGCTTTAGTTATTCTGCTATTAATTCCTTCTAGTGTATTAATTATATCTGTTTGTTTGTTCTTTAGTTCTTCTAGGTCTTTGGTAAGTATTTCTTGCATCTTATTGTTTTCCTGTGATGCTGGATTATCTTCACTATCACTATTCTGAATTCTTTTTCTGGAAGGTTGTCTATCTCCACTTCATTTAATTGTTTTCCAGGGCTTTAATCCTGTCCCTTCATCCGGGACAATACTTTCTGCTTTTCATCCTGATTAACTTTCTGTAATGTGGTTTTGTGCTAGCCACTGTGAGATTGTGGTTCTTCTTGCTTCTTCCGTCTGTCTGCCTTCTGATGGAGGAGGCTAAGAGGCTTGTGTAAGCTTCCTGGTGGGAGGGACTGGCAGTGGGGAAAACTGAGTCTTGCTCTGGGTGGCAGGGCTGTGCTCAGTAAAGCTTCAATCCAATGTCTGGTGATGGGTAGGGTTGTACTCCCTCCCTGTGTTGGTTGTTTAGCCTGAGGTGACCCAGCCCTGGGGTCTATGGGCTCTATGGTAGGGATAGTGGTGATCTTCAAGAGGACTTACATCAATGGGCCCCTCCCAGGACTGCTGTTACTAGTGCCCCCATCCCTGCAGCAAGCCACTGCTGACCCACACCTTCACAGGAAACCCTCCAACACTAGCAAGTACATCTGGTTCAGTCCCCTCTGGGATCACTGCTCCTTTCCTCTGGATCTTGGTGGACACAAGATTTTGTTTGTGCCCTCCAAGAGTGGAGTCTGTGTTTCCCCAGTCCTGTGGAAGTCCTGTAATCAAATCCCTCTGGCCTTCAAAGTCAGATTCTCTGGGATTCTCAGTTTCTTGGTTGGATCCCCAGGCTGGGAAGCCTGGTGTGGGGTTCAGAACCTTCACAACAGTGGGAGAACTTCTTTGGTATTATTGTTCTCCAGTTTGTGGGTCACCCACCCAGCAGGTAAAATCAAGGGACTTGATTTTATTGTGTTTGCACCCCTCCTACCATCTCATCACAGCTTCTTTGTCTTTGGACATGGAGTATCTTTTTCTGGTGGGAACTAGTGTTGTCCTGTTGATGGTTGTTCAGCAGCTAGTTGCAATTTTGGTGCTCTTGCAAGAGAAGATGAGTGCATGTCCTTCTACTCTGCCATCTTCCACTCCGATATTCTTGCCTGGAAAGTCCCATGGACAGGGGAGCCTGGTGGGCTACAGTCCATGGAATCTCAAAGAGCTGGGCATGTATAATATATTTAGTAAGCTATAGTGAGTACTGTAAGTCAAACTGAGTGTCCACCTCTCAGATTAAGAACTAAACCACCATTATCCTTGAGACCCTCCATCTCCCCAAACATCATAACTCCCTCAAATGTAGGGTTACCACTATCTAGAATTTAACATTTATTAATCATTTGTCTTATAATTTCATTACATTTTTGTGTATTCAGAGAATTCATTGACTTTGCATGTCCTAGAACATTATATAATCAATGATTTTAGTCTCTATGCCTGTCTTATGTAGCTATCGTTCAATAATGATGCATAGCAAACCATCCCAAATCCCAGTGGTATGCTGCAATGAATAAAGTAAATTTATTTCATGACTGTGTAACTGAGAGGTCAGGGGGCTCAGATGGGCTGGGGTTCAGGATCCAGATTGGTCCTGGATGTCTCTGATGTCTCTAATCTATTTGGTCCACATGTCTCTGATCTATTTGAACTTGTGGTTCCCCAAGGCAAGCTCTTTGGGTGACTAACAACAGCACAAGAGAACAAGACCAAACCAGAAAGGTCATTTTAGCATGTGTTTGTGTCATCTCCACTGATCACATTGACCAAAGCAAGACATACTGTCTAATCAAAAGCCAAATAATGTCAAAATTACATTGAGGAGTTATGCCATATTGGAACATGTATCTTTAGTTTATTCCTTTTCGCTGATGTATATTAATTCATTCTAAAGTCTATTTTTCTATTGCTCTCAATAACTATTTCAGTAGTTTCTAGACTTTACTAATGAAGATGATGCTTGTTTCAAACAATCTTGCAAATGTATCCAAATGTGTCCAAATAAGGCAGGTGTGCAAGAATTGCTATGGATTATGTAACTTTTCAACAACAACAATCCAAAAATTTGAAATAAAGCAGGAAGATGTCTTTGTGACATTTAATTAAGACTTCTTAAAGGTCATCTGACTCTCATGGAATGAAACTTTGTTGACTTTTGCAGTTGATTAGGACTCTAATGTTAAATGAATTTTGTAGAAAACTGATTGTGTTGATTTTTAAAAATTTTTAATAGAGAAAACAACACAGATGGTTAAAATCTTATTGCCTTGTGGGTCAATAATCAGTTTCATATAGACTTAGCAATTTTATTCCAGCACCTATTTTTCAATAGATTATATAAATACTCATTCTCATATCCTTGTTGAATTAATTTTGCATTAATGCTGCTTCCTTTATTAATGGGTCAAATAACATTATGACATATACTTACCAATTTTTATATGAGAATTGTTTTTAGCAAATTGAGAAGGACACTTTATATATCTAGGAACAGAATTACTGGTTCACAAGAAAGATCCACATTTAGCTTTACACTTCTGACTGCAAAGTAACAGGCCTCAATAACAGTGATAAGCAGTTATAGGCCTGTTGACAAGAATAAGCTTTCCCTTTTTTCTCCATCAAACAGCCTGCTTCCTGCAAATATCACTTACCTGTGGAGTCTCATGGGGCTCCCATCTACTGTTAGGAAGATGCCAGGTCCACGGAAGTTCCTGTGTACCCAAAGGAAGCAATTTGGTTTTACAACTCAGGATGCCTTCCTCTTCTTGAAGGGGTACACCTTGCAAGCTCCTTGTGAAATCTGCGTCCTTGAGCATCTTTAGTGCTCGGTCTCTATGGCTGTTACTCCTCTTCCACTTATTCTTTTGTTCAGCATTTCCATTTGAAAATAGAAAGGCAGGCAGACCAGAGCCCTTGGCTGGTATCTTCAGTAACAAGGCAGAGTTGCACCTGTGGTATCACTGTTTTCTGGGAGAAGGCAGGGGATGGAAGAGGCTTCTGATTCATTTGCGTCCTTTCTGCCTCTGGCATCCTCCAGACCAGTTGCCAAACACTGCATTCCTCCCCATTCCTGTGCTCCACCACCTGCCCCATGTCATCCTCTTGTTTAGATTTTTAGTTCACTTCTATCCTTTATCCTGTTCTTTTCCCATTATATTCTATCCAAGACACATTTTATTTTATTTTATTTTATTTTATTTTTAATTTTTAATTTTTTATTTTTTTAATTTTTTTTTTATTTTTATTTTTATTAGTTGGAGGCTAATTACTTTACATCATTACAGTAGTTTTTGTTATACATTGAAATGAATTAGCCATGGATTTACATGTATTCCCCATCCCAGTCCCCCCTCCCACCTCCCTCTCCACCCGATCCCTCTGGGTCTTCCCAGTGCACCAGGCCCGAGCACTTGTCTCATGTACCCAACCTGAGCTGGTTATCTGTTTCACCCTAGATAATATACATGTTTCAATGCTGTTCTTTTGAAACATCCCACCCTCGCCTTCTCCCAGAGTCCACAAGTCTGTTCTATACATCTGAGTCTCTTTTTCTGTTTTGCATTTAGGGTTATCGTTATCATCTTTCTAAAGTCCATATATATGTGTTAGTATACTGTAATGGTCTTTATCTTTCTGGCTTACTTCGCTCTGTATAATGGGCTCCAGTTTCATCCATCTCATTAGAACTGATTCAAATGAATTCTTTTTAATGGCTGAGTAATATTCCATGGTGTATATGTACCACAGCTTCCTCATCCATTCATCTGCTGATGGGCATCTGGGTTGCTTCCATGTCCTGGCTATTATAAACAGTGCTGCGATGAACATTGGGGTGCACGTGTCTCTTTCAGATCTGGTTTCCTTGGTGTGTATGCCCAGAAGTGGGATTGCTGGGTCATATGGCAGTTCTATTTCCAGCTTTTTAAGAAATCTCCACACTGTTTTCCATAGTGGCTGTACTAATTTGCATTCCCACCAACAGTGTAAGAGGGTTCCCTTTTCTCCTCACCCTCTCCAGCATTTATTGCTTGTAGACTTTTGGATAGCAGCCATCCTGACTGGCGTATAATGGTACCTCATTGTGGTTTTGATTTGCATTTCTCTGATAATGAGTGATGTTGAGCATCTTTTCATGTGTTTGTTAGCCATCTGTATGTCTTCCTTGGAGAAATGTCTGTTGAGTTCTTTGGCCCATTTTTTGATTGGGTCATTTATTTTTCTGGAGTTGAGCTGGAGGAGTTGCTTGTATATTTTTGAGATTAATCCTTTGTCTGTTGCTTCATTTGCTATTATTTTCTCCCAATCTGAGGGCTGTCTTTTCACCTTGCTTATAGTTTCCTTTGTTGTGCAAAAGCTTTTAAGTTTCATTAGGTCCCATTTGTTTATTTTTGCTTTTATTTCTGAAATTCTGGGATGTGGGTCATAGAGGATCCTGCTGTGATTTATGTCGGAGAGTGTTTTGCCTATGTTCTCCTCTAGGAGTTTGATAGTTTCTGGTTCCAAGACACATTTTAATACTTTTTATTTTATATTGAAGTATAGCTGATTAACAATGCTGTGATAGTTTCAAGTGAACAACAAAGGGACTAAGCCATACATACACATATACACATCAAAATGTGTATTTAGAGGGCATTTTCAGACTCCAGTTGTGAATGGGACCTGAGCCCTGCCCTCAGCAACCTCCTACTCCCTGGAGGTGATGTGGCCGTCCCTTCCTGTCCACACCTCCAATCCACCCCATAGCCAGCCTTCCCTCTGGCAGCTCACCTGAGCCCTCACCAACCCAAACACCATGTCTCCCTTGCGTTTAGCCAGAGTATAAACCAGCTCTAAAATTCCTGCTGTTGTCAAAGAAAGCTTGAAGCCAGAAGTATGATCAATAAGATCATGATTCCTAATCTCCATCTGGTCACTAATCTTTCTGCCCTTATCCCCCTTCCACCCACATGGATGTCCTGGGTCTCTGAGCACTGAATATTATGCCATTTCTTATACATGGGTCTCATCTATGGAATTAGAAATTGTGATAGTATGTAAAGAGGATTCTTTATAGTTCTCATTCTTTCCCTTGTTGAACATGTAGGACATTTAAGCTTGGGTTTTTAAAAAAAATTTTGCTGTATTAGGTCTTTGTTGCAGTGCATGGGATCTTAACTGCACCATGCAGACTTTGTCTAGTTGTGGTGCCTGGGCTTCTCTTGTTGTGGCACAAGGGTTCTAGACTGCACAGGCTCAGCAGCTGCAGTGCATAGGCTGTCTAGTTGTGGTGTGTGGGCTTAGCTGCCCTGAGGCATGTGGGATCCCAATTCCCCAACCAGAGACCAAACCCATGTCCCCTGCATTGGAAAGCAGATTCCTAAGCACTGGACCACCAGAGATGACTCCCAGCTTGAATTTTTAATCACCCAGCAAACATCCAGGTACCATTCCTCTTAGAGCTAGTGTGGTGTTAAAGTTGTCATCATATCAAGCTCATTGAAATGTTAAGAATACACATATTTTTAAAAGCATTAAAAATATGAAGTGGAGACTTCCTCCATCTTGAGTGCTGAATGGTGGCATAAAAGAGACTTGGATTAATGTATAGATGTGTGATCATAGACTATGATCCTTGCCTACTCACTAATCGCTGCCAGATTTTATTTCCAGCCCTGACTACTCTCCCAATCCTACTCGAGTCAACTGCCTACTTGAGATCAAGTAGGTCATCAAATATGCATCTCACATTTTTTGGTTTATCTTTCATCAAGTTATCAGATATCATTGGGCATCAGTTTTCTGATTCAAAAATGAGACCCACAGAACAACATACATCATAGGATTACTGGAATAAATAAGAAAATGTTTGTGACTGGAGGTTGAATCAGTCACAAAGTGTTGGAGATTTAATTAATCATGCCTTCCCATGAAATAGTGCTTCTTTTGAATTTGTACATCTTAAGGATTTTGGGTCTTCTGTGCTGTGTGGCCTGAGAAGTCTTGATGCTACTGTAAAAGGTCAGGCTTGAACCCCAGAGGTGTGGGACTCAACCCCAGGGCTTTAGAACATCAGAGAACTCCCCAGTCTCATGGAATATTAATAGACAAGAGCCTGCCCTAAGGCCTCCATCTCAACACTGAGACCAAGCTCCACCCAAGAGCCAGCAAGCTCCAATGCAGGAGGTCTCATGCCAATTCCTTAGCAAAACAGGAGCACAACCCTGCACATTAACAGACAGGCTTCCCAAAGCCATACCAAACCCATAGACACCCCAAAACACACTACTAGACATGGCACTGCCCTCTAGAGAGACAAGATCCAGCTCTTTCCACCAGAACACTGGCACAAGTTCCCACAACCAGGAAACCTTCAGAAGGCACTGGTCCAGTCCTGTCCATGGGGGCAGACTCCACAATTAAGAGAAACTACAACATCCAGCTTGCAGAAAAGAGACCCCAAATACAGTAAATTAAGCAAAATTAAAAGACAGAGAAATATGCAGCAGATGAAGGAACACAGTAAAAACCCACAAGACCAAACAAACGAGGAAATAGGTAGACTACCTGAAAGAGAATGCAAAGTAACGATAGTAAAGATGATCAAAAATCCTGAACACAAAATGGAGATACAGATAAATAGACTGGAGGCATGGATGAAGAAGATGCAATAAGTGTTTAACAACGACATATAAGAATTAAAGAACAAACAATCGACAATGAACAATACAATAACAGATTTAAGATACACTGGAAGGAACCAACAGAGTGACAGAGGCAGAAGAGCAGAAAAGTGAGCTGGAGGAGAGAATGGCGGGAGTAGCTGGAGCAGAGAGGAATACAGAAAAAAAGATCAAAAGAAGTGGGGGCAGCCTCAGAGACCTCTGGAACAACATCTAAGTGCTCTGACATTCGAATGATAGGTGCCCCAGCAGAAGACAAAAGGAAAGGGCATTAGAAAATAATTGAGATGATAGTTGAAAACTCCCCTGAAATGGGAAAGGAAATAGCCATCCATCCAGGAAGTCCAGAGAGTCCCATACAGGATAAACCCAAAGAGAATCATGCCAAGTCTAATTAAACTAATTTATCAAACTAACAAAAATTAAACACAAAGAACAAATATTAAAAGCAGCAAGGGAAAAGCTTCAAATAACATACAGGGGATAAGGGTAACAGGTGATCTTTTGACTGAAACTCTGCAGGCTAGAAAGAAATGGTAGGATATACTTAAAGTGATGAAAGAAAAACCTGCAACCAAGATTACTCTATCCAGCAAGGATTTAATTCAGATTTGAGGGATAAACCAAAAGCTTTACAGACAAGCACAAGTTAAGAGAATTCAGCACCACCAAACCAGCTATTCAACAAATGCTAAATGTGTTTCTCTAGACAGGAAACACAAAAAGAAAAAGTCTATAAAAAATGCTTATAACATACCAAAAGATTAAGCTCATAGTAAATACCACGTCAATCTGAGTCTGATCAGACAGAAACCACAGAGTGATTTAAATAAAGGAGGTTCAATATAGAAACTTCCCTAAATTAGCCTCCAACTAATAAAAATAAATGAAAAAAAAGAAACTTCACTTATTTAAAGAGAGTAATTAAGCTATGATAAGTGATAAGATGACAGAAAACTCTAGAAAGTAGAGCTGAGGGACAGTACCCAAGGAAGGACATACCCATACCACTGACCAGTTTTGTTACTGTCAGAACCAGCATGAGAAGTCTCTTCTTCCTGCAATGCTTATCCAGTGCCATCTACTAATAAACCTAACATCGTACTTCCTGTAAGAGAATTTCTGAAAGAAATTCCAACCATTTCACACAGTGGGCATGGAAGTGTGAATTAGGAACTGAGAAGCAATATATTGAAAATGTGCACAAAGCTCAATAAATATTCACTTTCTGACATGGGATTTTTTTTTTCCCTTGAATATGTTTAATTTTTTTTTCATTTATTTTTATTTGTTGGAGGCTAATTACTTTACAGTATTGTAGTGGGTTTTGTCATACATTGACATGAATCAGCTATAGAGTTACATGTATTCCCCATCCCGATACCCCCTCCCACCTCCCTCTCCACCCGATTCCTCTGGGTCTTCCCAGTGCACCAGGTCCGAGCACTTGTCTCATGCATCCAACCTGGGCTGGTGATATGTTTCACTATAGATAATATACATGTTTCGATGCTGTTCTCTCGAAACATCCCACCCTCGCCTTCTCCCACAGAGTCCAAAAGTCTGTTCTGTACATTTGTGTCTCTTTTTCTGTTTTGCATATAGGGTTATCGTTACCATCTTTCTAAATTCCATATATGTGTGTTAGTATGCAGTAATGTTCTTTATCTTTCTGGCTTACTTCACTCTGTATAATGGGCTCCAGTTTCATCCATCTCATTAGAACTGATTCAAATAAATTCTTTTTAATGGCTGAGTAATATTCCATGGTGTATATGTACCACAGCTTCCTCATCCATTCGTCTGCTGATGGGCATCTGGGTTGCTTCCATGTCCTGACTATTATAAACAGTGCTGCGATGAACATTGGGGTGCACGTGTCTCTTTCAGATCTGGTTTCCTCGGTGTGTATGCCCAGAAGTGGGATTGCTGGGTCATATGGCAGTTCTATTCCCAGTTTTTTAAGAAATCTCCACACTGTTCTCTATAGTGGCTGTACTAGTTTTCATTCCCACCAACAGTGTAAGAGGGTTCCCTTTTCTCCACACCCTCTCCAGCATTTATTGCTTGTAGACTTTTGGATAGCAGCCATCCTGACTGGCGTGTAATGGTACCTCATTGTGGTTTTGATTTGCATTTCTCTGATAATGAGTGATGTTGAGCATCTTTTTTCATGTGTTTTTTTGCCATCTGTATGTCTTCTTTGGAGAAATGTCTGTTTAGTTCTTTGGCCCATTTTTTTTTCCATTTATTTTTATTAGTTGGAGGCTAATTACTTTACATCATTACAGTAGTTTTTGTCATACATTGAAATGAATTAGCCATGGATTTACATGTATTCCCCATCCCGATCCCCCCTCCCACCTCCCTCTCCACCCGATCCCTCTGGGTCTTCCCAGTGCACCAGGCCCGAGCACTTGTCTCATGCACCCAGCCTGGGCTGGTGACCTGTTTCACCCTAGATAATATACATGTTTCAATGCTGTTCTCTTAAAACATCCCACCCTCGCCTTCTCCCAGAGTCCACAAGTCTGTTCTATACATCTGAGTCTCTTTTTCTGTTTTGCATACAGGGTTATCATTACCATCTTTCTAAATTCCATATATATGTGTTAGTATACTGTAATGGTCTTTATCTTTCTGGCTTACTTCACTCTGTATAATGGGCTCCAGTTTCATCCATCTCATTAGAACTGATTCAAATGAATTCTTTTTAATGGCTGAGTAATATTCCATGGTGTATATGTACCACAGCTTCCTTATCCATTCGTCTGCTGATGGGCATCTGGGTTGCTTCCATGTCCTGACTATTATAAACAGTGCTGCGATGAACATTGGGGTGCACGTGTCTCTTTCAGATCTGGTTTCCTCGGTGTGTATGCCCAGAAGTGGGATTGCTGGGTCATATGGCAGTTCTATTTCCAGTTTTTTTAAGAAATCTCCACACTGTTCTCTATAGTGGCTGTACTAGTTTTCATTCACACCAACAGTGTAAGAGGGTTCCCTTTTCTCCACACCCTCTCCAGCATTTATTGCTTGTAGACTTTTGGATAGCAGCCATCCTGACTGGCGTGTAATGGTACCTCATTGTGGTTTTGATTTGCATTTCTCTGATAATGAGTGATGTTGAGCATCTTTTTTCATGTGTTTTTTTTGCCATCTGTATGTCTTCTTTGGAGAAATGTCTGTTTAGTTCTTTGGCCCATTTTTTGATTGGGTCATTTATTTTTCTGGATTTGAGCTTCAGGAGTTGCTTGTATATTTTTGAGATTAATCCTTTGTCTGTTGCTTCGTTTGCTATTATTTTCTCCCAATCTGAGGGCTGTCTGTTCACCTTGCTTAGAGTTTCCTTTGTTGTGCAAAAGCTTTTAAGTTTCATTAGGTCCCATTTGTTTATTTTTGCTTTTATTTCCAATATTCTGGGAGGTGGGTCATAGAGGATCCTGCTGTGATTTATGTCGGAGAGTGTTTTGCCTATGTTCTCCTCTAGGAGTTTTATAGTTTCTGTTCTTATATTTAGATCTTTAATCCATTTTGAGTTTATTTTTGTGTATGGTGTTAGAAAGTGTTCTAGTTTCATTCTTTTACAAGTGGTTGACCAGTTTTGCCAGCACCACTTGTTAAAGAGGTTGTCTTTTTTCCATTGTATATCCTTGCCTCCTTTGTCGAAGATAAGGTGTCCATAGGTTCGTGGATTTATCTCTGGGCTTTCTATTCTGTTCCATTGATCTATACTTCTGTCTTTGTGCCAGTACCATACTGTCTTGATGACTGTGGCTTTGTAGTAGAGTCTGAAGTCAGGCAGGTTGATTCCTCCAGTTCCATTCTTCTTTCTCAAGATTACTTTGGCTATTCGAGGTTTTTTGTATTTCCATACAAATTGTGAAATTATTTGTTCTAGTTCTGTGAAAAATCCCGTTGGTAGCTTGATAGGGATTGCATTGAATCTATAGATTGCTTTGGGTAGAATAGCCATTTTGACAATATTGATTCTTCCAATCCATGAACATGGTATGTTTCTCCATCTGTTTGTGTCCTCTTTGATTTCTTTTATCAGTGTTTTATAGTTTTCTATGTATAGGTCTTTTGTTTCTTTAGTTAGATATACTCCTAAGTATTTTATTCTTTTTGTTGCAATGGTGAATGGTATTGTTTCCTTAATTTCTCTTTCTGTTTTCTCATTGTTAGTGTATAGGAATGCAAGGGATTTCTGTGTGTTAATTTTATATCCTGCAACTTAACTATATTCGTTGATTAGCTCTAGTAATTTTCTGGTAGAGTCTTTAGGGTTTTCTATGTAGAGGATCATGTCATCTGCAAAAGAGAGTTTCACTTCTTCTTTTCCTATCTGGATTCCTTTTACTTCTTTTTCTGTTCTGATTGCTGTGGGCAAAACCTCCAAAACTATGTTGAATAGTAGTGGTGAGAGTGGGCACCCTTGTCTTGTTCCTGATTTCAGGGGAAATGCTTTCAATTTTTCACCATTGAGGGTGATGCTTGCTGTGGGTTTGTCGTATATAGCTTTTATTATGTTGAGGTATGTTCCTTCTATTCCTGCTTTCTGCAGAGTTTTAATCATAAATGGGTGTTGAATTTTGTCAAAGGCTTTTCCTGCATCTATTGAGATAATCATATGGTTTTTATCTTTCAATTTGTTAATGTAGTGTATTACATTGATTGATTTGTGGATATTAAAGAATCCTTGCATTCCTGGGATAAAACCCACTTGGTCATGGTGTATGATTTTTTTAATATGTTGTTGGATTCTCTTTGCTAGAATTTTGTTAAGGATTTTTGCATCTATGTTCATCAGTGATATTGGCCTGTAGTTTTCTTTTTTTGTGGCATCTTTGTCTGGTTTTGGAATTAGGGTGATGGTGGCCTCATAGAATGAGTTTGGAAGTTTACCTTCTGCAATTTTCTGGAAGAGTTTGAGTAAGATAGGTGTTAGCTCTTCTCTAAATTTTTAGTAGAATTCAGCTGTGAAGCCATCTGGTCCTGGGCTTTTGTTTGCTGGAAGATTTCTGATTACAGTTTCGATTTCCTTGCTTGTGATGGCTCTGTTAAGATCTTCTATTTCTTCCTGGTTCAGTTTTGGAAAATTATACTTTTCTAAGAATTTGTCCATTTCATCCAAGTTGTCCATTTTATTGGCATAGAGCTGCTGGTAGTAGTCTCTTATGATCCTTTGTATTTCAGTGTTGTCTGTTGTGATCTCTCCATTTTCATTTCTAATTTTGTTAATTTGGTTCTTCTCTCTTTGTTTCTTAATGAGTCTTGCTAATGGTTTGTCAATTTTGTTTATTTTTTCAAAGAACCAGCTTTTAGCTTTGTTGATTTTTGCTATGATCTCTTTAGTTTCTTTTGCATTTATTTCTGCCCTAATTTTTAAGATTTCTTTCCTTCTACTAAACCTGGGGTTCTTCATTTCTTCCTTCTCTAGTTTCTTTAGGTGTAGAGTTAGGTTATTTATTTGACTTTTTTCTTGTTTCTTGAGGTAAGCCTGTAATGCTATGCATCTTCCCCTTAGCACTGCTTTTACAGTGTCCCATAGGTTTTGGGTTGTTGTGTTTTCATTTTCATTCATTTCTATGCATATTTTGATTTCTTTTTTGATTTTTTCTATGATTTGTTGGTTATTCAGAAGCGTGTTATTTAGCCTCCATATGTTTGAATTTTTAACAATTTTTTTTTCCTGTAATTGAGATCTAATCTTACTACACTGTGGTCGAAAATGATGACTGGAATGATTTCAATTTTTTTGAATTTTCCATGGCTAGATTTATGGCCCAGGATGTGATCTATTCTGGAGAAGGTTCTGTGTGCACTTGAGAAAAAGGTGAAGTTGATTGTTTTGGGGTGAAATGTCCTATAGATACCAATTAGGTCTAGCTGATCCATTGTGTCCTTTAAAGTTTGTGTTTCCTTGGTTAATTTTATGTTTAGTTGATCTATCCATAGTTGTGAGTGGGGTATTAAAGTCTCCCACTATTATTGTGTTACTATTAATTTCCTCTTTCATACTCGTTAGTATTTGCCTTACATATTGCGGTGCTCCTATGTTGGGTGCATATATATTTATAATTGTTATATCTTCTTCTTGGATTGATCCTTTGATCATTATGTAGTGTCCTTCTTTATCTCTTTTCACAGCCTTTATTTGAAAGTCTATTTTATCTGATATAAGTATTGCAACTCCTGCTTTCTTTTGTTCTCCATTTGCATGAAATATTTTTTTCCAGCCCTTCACTTTTAGTCTGTATGTGTCTCTTGTTTTGAAGTGGGTCTCTTGTAGACAGCATATATAGGGGTCTTGTTTTTGTATCCATTCAGCCAGTCTTTATCTTTTGGTTGGGGCATTCAACCCATTTACATTTAAGGTAATTATTGATAGGTGTGGTCCCGTTGTCATTTACTTTGTTGTTTTGGGTTCACGTTCATACCACCTTTCTGCGTTTCCTGTCTAGAGAAGATCCTTGAGCATTTGTTGAAGAGCTGGTTTGGTGGTGCTGAATTCTCTCAGCTTTTGCTTTTGAATTCTCCTTCATATCTGAATGAGATCCTTTCTGGGTACAGTAATCTAGGTTGTAGGTTATTCTCTTTCATTACTTTAAGTATGTCCTGCCATTCCCTTCTGGCCTGGAGGGTTTCTATTGATAGATCAGCTGTTATCCTTATGGGAATCCCTTTGTGTGTTATTTGTTGTTTCTCCCTTGCTGCTTTTAATATTTGTTCTTTGTGTTTGATCTTGGTTAATTTCATTAATATGTGTCTTGGGCTGTTTCGTCTTGGGTTTATCCTGTTTGGGACTCTCTGGGTTTCTTGGACTTGGGTGGCTATTTCCTTCCCCATTTTAGGGAAGTTTTCAGCTATTATCTCCTTGAGTATTTTCTCATGGCCTTTCTTTTTGTCTTCTTCTTCTGGGACTCCTATGATTTGAATGTTGGGGCATTTCACATTGTCCCAGAGGTCCCTGAGGTTGACATGGGACTTTTATTTTAAGGGGAAGGACAGTGTCTTATCCTATACTTCTGATGATGGATGATGGCTGTCTTCAATTTACCAGTCCTCGTGGCTCACAGCTGGGCTCAAAATTTCCAGGTACTCAAAAGTCTGCCAGTTGAGCATCAATAAAGATAGAGCTGAAACCCATCACAAGTGATGGCAACAATGCAAACAGAGAGCCAGAAGCCCTCCCAGATATGACTGAGTAGGCAAAGACATGAAACTTTAAGGTTGCAAGGCAAGAAGGGGGTCCACAAACTTAGAGCTTCCAGAATGTTCTAGTTGTGGCAAGTCACCTCCTACTCTCTACTCTTGTGGCTCTTTAGGTAGATGGACAGGTCTTTGACCTGGCCCAGAGCTTCCTCATTATGTTGTAAAGTAAATGACATTCAAACATGGATCACAGCCTTGCCTAACTCAAAGAAACTATAAGCCATGCCATGTAGGTCCACCCAAGACTAACGGGTCACCATGGAGAGTTCTGACAAAATATGATCCACTGGAGAAAGGAATGGCAAGCCACTTCAGCATTCTTGCCTTGAGAACCCCACGAACAGTATGAAAACGCAAAAAAGACATGACACTGAAAGATGATTCCCCCGGGTCAGTAGGTGTCCAATATGCTACTGGAGAAGAGTGGAGAAATAGCTACAGAAGGAATGAAGAGGCTGAGGAAAAGTGGAAACAATGCCCAGTTGTGGATGTGTCTGGTGGTGGAAGTAAAGTCTGATGCTGTAAAGAACAATATTGCATAGGAGCCTGGAATGTTGGGTGCGTGCATCAAGGTAAATTGGAAGTGATCAAAGAGGAGATGGCAAGAGCGAATGCTGACATTTTAGGAACCAGTGAACTAAAATGGACAAAAATGGGCGAATTTAATTCAGATAACCATTATATCTACTACTCTGGGAAAGAATTCTTTAGAAGAAATGGAGTAGCCCTCATAGTCAACAAAAGACTCCAAAATGCAGTACTTGGGTGCAATCTCAAAAATGATAGAATGACCTCTGTTTTCAAGGCAAACCATTCAACATCACAGTAATCCAAGTCTAGGCCCCAACCAAAGAAGTTGAAACTGAACTGTTCTAATAAGACCTACAAGACCTTCTAGAACTATCGCCGAAAAAAAAAAAAAATCTTTTTCATCACAGAAAATTGGAATGCAAAAGTAGGAAGTCAAGAGATAACTTGGCATATCAGGCAAGTTTGGCCTTGGAGTACAAAATGAAGCCAGGCAAAGGTTAACAGAATTTTGCCAAGAGAATACACTGGCCATAGCAAACACTCTCTTCCAACAACACAAGAGATGACTCTACTTGTGGGCATCACCAGATGGTCAATACAGAAATCAGGCTGATTATAATCTTTGTAGCCAAAGATGGAGATGCTCTATTCAGTCAGCAAAAAACAAGACCGGGAGCTGACTGTGGCCCAGATCGTAAACTCCTTATTGCAAAATTCAGGCTCAAATAGAAGAAAGTAGGGGAAAACCATTAAGCCATTCAGGTATGACCTGTATCAAATCTCTTATGATGATACAGTAGAAGTGACAGATAGATTCACGGGATTAGATCTGATAGAAAGCCTGAAGAACTATGGACAGAGATTCATAGCATTGTATGTGACCAAAACCATCCCCAAGAAAAAATAAATGCAAAGAGGCAAAATGGTTGTCTGAGGAGGCTGTACAAATAGCTGAGAAAAGAAGAGAAGAAGAAGAAAATAGGAAAGGAAATATATACCCATCTGAATGGAGGGTTAAAAGAATAGCAAGGAGAGATAAGAAAGTTTTTTTAAGTGAACAATGCAAAGAAATAGAGGAAAACAATAGAAAGGGAAAGACTAGAGATCTCTTCAAGAAAATTTGAGATACCAAGGGGACATTTCATGCAAAGATGGGCATGATAAAGGACAAATGAAAATGGGCCCAATAAAGAGTAGAAACAGTATGGGCTTGACAGACACAGAAGATATTAAGAAGCGGTGGCAAGAATACACAGAAGAACTATATAAAAAAGATCTTAATGACCCGGATAACCACGATGGTGTGATCACTCACCTAGAGTCAGACATCCTGGAATGTGAAGTCAAGTGGGCCTTAGGAAGCATCACTAAGAACAGAGCTAGTGGAGGTGCTAGAATCCCAGCTGAGCTATTTCAAATCCTAAAAGATGATGCTGTGAAAGTGCTGCACTCAATATGCCAGCAAATTTGGAAAACTCAGCAGTGGCCACAGGACTGGAAGAGGTCAGTTTTCATTTCAATCCTAAAGAAGGACAATGCCAAAGAATATTCAAATTACCATAATAATTGCACTCATTACACAGGCTAGCAAGGTAATGCTCAAAAGCTTTCAAGCTAGGCTTCAACAGTATGTGAACCAAGACTTTCCAGATGTACAAGCTGGATTTAGAAAAGGCAGAGGAACCAGAGATCAAATTGCCAGCATCTACTGGATCATAGATAAAGCAAGGGAATTCCAGAAAAACATCTACTTCTGCTTCATTGCCTACACTAAAACCTTTGAGTATGTGGATCACAACAAACTGTGGGAAATTCTTAAAGAGATGAGGATACCAGAACACCTTACCTGTCTCCTGTGAAACCGGTATGCAGATCAAGAAACAACAGTTAGAACCAGACATGGAACAACAGTCTGTTTCAAAACTGAGAAAGAAGTACATCAAGGCTGCATGTTGTCACCCTGCTTGTTTAACTTATATGCAGAGTACATTATGTGAAATGCCAGATTGAATGAAGCACAGCTGGAATCAAAATTTCTGGGAAAAATATCAATAACCTCAAATATGCAGATGACACCACCCTTATGGCAGAAAGTGAAGAGGAATCAAAGAGCCTCTTGATGAAGGTGAAAGAGAAGAGTGAAAAGGCTGGCTTAAAACTCAACATCCATAAGACGAAGATCATGGCATCTGGTCCCATATCTTCATGGCAAATAGATGGGGAAAAAATGGAAATAGTGAGAGATTTTATCTTGGGGGGCTCAAAAATCACTGCAGATGGTGACTGCAGCCATGGAATTAAAAGATGCTTACTCCTTGGAAGAAAACCTGTGACAAGCATAGACAATGTATTCAAGAGCAGAGATATGACTTTGCCAACAAAAGTACATATAGTCAAAAGCTATGGTTTTTCCTATAGTCATGTACAGATGTGAGAGCTGGACAAAGAAAAGGCTGAGAGCTGAAGAAATGCCTTCAAACTGGTGCTGGAGAAGATTCTTGAGAGTCACTTGGACAGCACGGATATCAAACCAGTCAATCCTAAAGGAAATCAAGCCTGAATATTCATTGGAAGGATTGATGCTGAAGCTGAAGCTCTAATACTTTGGCCGCCTGATCCAAAGAGTCAACTCATTGGAAAAGACCTTGATGCTGGGAAAAATTAAAGGCAGGAGGAAAAGAGTCAACAGAGGATGAGATGGTTGGATGGCATCACCAATTCAATGGACTTGAGTTTGAGCAAACTCCAAGAGATAGTAAAGAAGAGGGAAGCCTGGTGTGCTACAGTTCACAGGGTCAAAAAGAGTTGGATACCACTTAGCAACTAGACAACAGCAACAAGGTGCACAAAACACTTGCTCTGCTTCCTGGTGAGAAGCAGAGATTTTCCTTCTTTTTAAGGGGAAAAAAATACATACATGCACATCTTTTTTTTTATATATGTGCATGTGTTTCATCCTAACATATAAATAATAAATCATTGTTGACCCATCAGCAAATACTCAGTGGGGGCTTGTGCAACCCTCAGTGCTGTTGGAAGAGGCATAGAGGTGTTTTGTTCTTGACCTTAAGGATTCACAATCATCCTGAGATGGTAAGAAGAGAGAGATAATGCATGGACACAAAAAGAGGAATGTTCTCAGCAGTCACATATAATTAAAAAAAAAAATCTGAAACTAGAAAAGATTGATGAGGTCACAAAAGAATGAAATATGTTTTTCCAAAACATGACTACAACCCTAATTTATGAAATAATTCCACAATGCTGAGTATCTTAGATGTGTTCTATGCTGTACAAAGAAGAGAGAAGTCAATCTGAGCTAGGCCCTGTAGAGAGGGAAACTGAAGAGAAAGACTCTTATTGTGTCAGATAAGTATAAGATTCTGACTTAAAGCCTGCCACCAAATGCAGCTTAATTGTCATGTGCCACTTACTGATAGGGTTTTGATATGAGTCTACAAGCAAGTGATTTATTTTGGTCTCTGTGCAATCAGACTTCCCTGCTAATGATAGTCTGTATTTGCAGCCACTCCCTAGCACTAGCATCACTGTTTCATCTCCACCTCAATTATTTTAAGGCATTAGATTCTCACAAGGAGTGCACAACCTAGGTCCCTCACAACATTTCATAAGAGGTTCGCTTACTGTGCCTCTTAGCACTTTTCACCTCTTGTCTTTGAAACTAAAGTTCCTGAATTATTCACAGGTAAGAGGACCTATGACAAGCTTCTGCCATGCCTTAAGTTGAAATATGTAAAATCATACCTTTTTTAAATTTCATGATACTAAAAAGTACAGATAGAGCAAACCTCACTTAGGTGCATTTCTCAATTAGACTTTTTATCTATCAATTGTCCGTTTTCTTAAGTTGAAACAAATATATGTGTGTACTCAGTCACTCAGTCATGTCCGACTCTTTGTGACCCCCATGGACTGTATGTAGCCTGCCAGGTTCCTCTCTCCATGGAACTTTCCAGGCAAGAACACTGGAGTGTGTTGCCATTTCCTGCTCCATTAAACAAATGAGATGCCATGAAATAAAAATTTTCAGAAATAATATGGGTCTTTCCCACATTGAAGTGTGAGAAAAACTGTTCTAAGTCATCTGGTATCAGCCTAAAGAGACAGGAACTTAGAGTAGTAATGTGGCTACAAGTCAAAATTCAGAGTGAAAGAATGCAAATTATAGTCAGACCTGGCAGAAAATGGAAATGTGAGAGCCATAACAACCTGACTGCCTTCCTTTCCCCCCTTATTATAAAGGAAGAATCATTTCCTACTTTTCAATAAAGTGAAGTGAGTCAATCATTCTAACTTTCCAAAGGTCAAGATGTATCTTATCAGCATTTTAACAAAAAGAATATCAATTCCTAAGAAAATCAACAATGTAAGTGAAAATTAGTCTCATTTAATCCACTGTGACAGCGTTTTCCAACCATTTTGGCACCAGGGACCCGTTCGTTCCGTGGAAGATTATTTTTCCACAGACTGGGGTGGGAGGATGGTTTGGAGATGATTCAAGGGCATTACATTTGTTGTGCACTTTTTTCCTATTATTATTACTTTTCAAAGAAACTCCCCAGTAACATTCAATTTTTATTCATTTGGCTAGTATTAGTTTGTGGCCTTACCAAAACTGTGACTGACACAAATATGCACTGCAGTAAAGAGGCACGGATGGAAGTGGTAAATAAAATAATAGGTGGGGCACACATGGACTAAAATAGGTGTCAGATTCTGACTTAAAGCTTCCCACTGGATGTAACTTAATTGTCATGTGCCAATGTGTCATTGACAGGGCTTTGATATGAGTCTGCAAGCATTTGATTTATTTTGGTCTCTGTCCAATAAAACCTCCCTGTTAAAGATAATCTGCTTTTGCAGGCACTCCCCAGCACCAGCATCACTGCCTCAGCTCCACCTCAGATCATTTTAAGGCATTAGATTCCCATAAGGAACAAGTGACATAGATCCCTCACATGCACAGTTCATATTAGTAGCAGCGTTCAAGTTCCTATGAGAATCTAATGCCGCTGCTGATCTGACAGGAGTTGGAACTCAGGTGGAGCAATGGGGAGCAGCTATAAATACAGATTAAGCTTCACTCACTAACCCACTAACCTTCTGCTGTGTAGCTGGGTTCCTAACAGGCCACAGACCAGTCTGCACTATGAAATGGTACGCATGCTTGCTAAGTTGCTTCGGTCACGTCCAGCTCTGTGTGACTCTTTGGACTGTAGCCCTCCAGGCTCCTCTGTCCTCGGGATTCTCCAGGCAAGAATACTGGAGTGGGTTGCCATGCCTTTCCCCAGGGGATCTTCCAGACTCAAGTATCGAACACATGTCTCTTACTTCTCCTGCATTAGCAGGTGTGTTCTTTACTGCTAGCACCACCTGGGAAGCCCATGATACAGTATGCATATAGAAAATTGGGTGAAATGTCAGACTGTGATCAATAACTTGTTGCAACAAATGACCAGTGGAGGAATCATGAATAAACCTAAGGGTTCACAGAACAAGGGATAATTTGCCAAAGCCCCCTGCCCAAACCACTGAGGCAGATAGCATAAAATGGCTTCTGAGGGGAAATGAGAAAAGAGGTACAGAGTTGCTGTTTTCTGAAATAAAATCCCTTAGGTTTTTCACACTTCATTCATTGGTTCCATGTGAACGTATAACTTTGATTTTTTAAGAGAAACAGAAAAGAGCTTTAGAAAAAAAATTTTTTTTATTGGAGTATAGTTGCTTTTGGAACAACGGACGGGTTCAAAATTGGGAATGGAGTATGTCAAGGTTGTATATTGTCACCCTGCTTATATAACTCATATGCAGAGTACATCATGCGAAATACCAGGATGGATGAACCTCAAGCTGGAATCAAGATTGCTGGGAGAAATATCAGTAACCTCAGATATGCAGATGACATCACCCTAATGGAATAAAGCAAAGAAGAACTAAAGAGCCTCTTGATGTGGAAGAAAGAGGACAATGAAAAAGCTGTCTTAAAACTCAACATTCAAACAACTAAGATCATGGCATCCAGTCCAATCACTTCATGGCAAATAGATGGGGAAACAATGGAAACAGTAAGGGACTTTATTTTCTTGGGCTCCAAAATCACTGCAGATGGTGGCTGTAGCCATGAAATTAAAAGACGCTTTCTCATTGGAAGAAAAGCTATGACAAACCTAGATAGTGTGTTGGAAAGTAAAGACATCAACTTTGCCGACAAAGGTCTGGATAGTCAAACTTATGGTTTTTTCAGTAGTCATGTATAGAAGTCAGAGTTGGACCATAAAGAAGGCAGAGTGCTGAAGAAGTGATGCCTTTGAATTGTGTTGCTGGAGAAGACCCTTGCGAGTCTGTTGGACAGACTCTTTAGAGTCTGTCAGTTCTAAAGGAAGTTAGAACCAGTCAGTTCTAAAGGAAATTAAGAACCAGTCAATTCTAAAGGAAATTGATATTGAATATTCATTGGAAGGGCTGATGCTGAAACTGAAGCTCCAATACTTTGGCCACCTGATGCAAAGAGCTAACTCATTGGAAAAGACCCTGATGCTGGGAAAGATTGAGGGCAAGGGGGGAAAGGGGACAACAGAGAAAGAGGTGGTCGGATGGCATCATTGACTCAGTGGACATGAGTTTGAGCAAAGGACAGGGAAGCTGAGTTTGAGTGAAGGACAGGGAAGCCTTTTGTGCTGCATGCATTTCATGGGGTTGCAAAAAGTCAGACACAACTGAGCAACTGAACAACAATAGCTGCTTTACAATATGCTTTACAGTGATGTGTTTGTTTCTACTGTACAGCAAAGTGAACCAGCTATATGTATACATACATCACTTCATTTCTGGATTTCCTTTCCATTTAGGTCAACATAGAGCATTGAGCAGAGTTTCCTGTACTATACAGTAGGTTCTTATTATCTATTTTATATTAATACATAATATATATATATGAATCCTAGTCTTCCAATTCATCCCACTCCCTTTTTCCCTCTTGGTGTCCATATGTTTGTTCTCTACCTCTGTGTCTCTATTTCTGCTTCCCAAATAGGTTCATCTGTACTATTTCTCTAGAGTCTATTGTTGTTCAGTCACCCAGTCATGTCCAACTCTTTGAGACCCCATGGACTGCAGCATACCAGGCCTCCCTGTCCCTTACCATCTCCCAAAGTTTGCCCAAGTTCATGTCCATTGCATCGGTGATGCCATCCAGCCATCTCATGCTCTGACACACTCTTCCCCTTCTGCCCTCAATCTTTCCCAACATCAAGGACTTTTCCAATAAGTTGGCTGTTCACATCAGGTGGACCAAAATACTGGAGCTTCAGCTTTAGCATCAGCATCAGTCCTTCCAATGAATATTCAGGGTTGATTTCCTTTAGGATTGACTAGCTTGATCTCTTTGCTGTCCTAGGGACTCTCAGGAGTCTTCTCCAGAACCACAGTTCAAAGGCATTGATTCTTTGGCACTCTGTCTTCTTTACAGTCCAGCTCTCACAACCATATGTGACCACTGAGAAGACCATGACCTTTGACTATACAGGCATTTGTTGGCAGAGTAATGTCTCTGCTTTCCAACACACTGTCTAGGTTTGTCATAGCTTTCTAGCCAAGAAGCAATTGTCTTCTGATTTCATGGCTGCAGTCACCATCTGCAGTGATTTTAGAGCCTAAGAAGAGGAAATCTGTCACTACTTCCACCTTTTCCCCTTCCATTTGCCATGAAGTACTGGGTCCAGAAAAATGATCTTCATTTTTTTAATATTTAGCTTTAATCTGGCTCTTTCACTCTCCTTCTTCACCCTCATCAAGAGGCTCTTTAGTTCCTCTTTGCTTTCTGCCATTAGAATGGTATCATTCACATATCTGAGATTGTTGGTGTTTCTCTGGGCAATCTTGATTCCAGCTTGTGCTTGATCCAAACCATCATTTCTCATGTGCTCAGTGTATAGGTTAAATAGAGTGACAACAGACAGCCCTGTTGTACTCCTTTCTCAATCCTGAATCAATCCAAACAGTGTTCTAACTGTTACTTCTTGACCCACACACAGAGTCTCTAGAGTCATTACATAAGTATTAAAATATGTTAATTGTTTTTCTCTTTCTGACTTACTTTGTTTGACCATCTCTAAGCCCATCCACATCTCTGCAGATGGGATAATTCTGTTCCTTTTTAAGGCTAGGTAATACGTCATTGTTTATATGTACCATGCCTTCTTTATCCAATCCTCTGTTGGTGGACATTTAAGTGGCTCTCATGTCCTGGCTAGTGTAAATATTGCTGTAATGAACATTGGGGTGCGTGTATCTTTTGGAATTATGGTTTTCTCCAGGGATATGCCCAGGAGTGGGGTTGCTGGGTAATCAGTCAGTTCAGTCGCTGGTCGTGTCCTACTCTTTGCAACCCCATGAACCACAGCATGCCAGGCCTCCCTGTCCATCACCAACTCCCGGAGTTTACCCAAACTCATGTCCATTGAGTTGGTGATGCCATCTAACCATCTCATCCTCTGTTGTTCCCTTCTCCCCCTGCCTTCAATCTTTCCCAGCATCAGGGTCTTTTCAAATGAGTCAGCTCTTCACATTAGGTGGCCAAAATATTGGAGTTTCAGCTTCAACATCAGTCCTTCCAATGAACACCCAGGACTGATCTCCTTTAGGATGGACTGGCTGGATCTCCTTGCAGTCCAAGGGACTCTCAAGAGTCTTCTCCAACACCACAGTTCAAAAGCATCAATTCTTCGGTGCTCAGCTTTCTTTATAGTCCAACTCTCACATCCATACATGACTACTGGAAAAACCATAGCCTTGACTAGACAGACCGTTGTGGCAAAGCAATGTCTCTGTTTTTTAATATGCTGTCTAGGTTAATCATAACTTTTCTTCCAAGGAGCATGCATCTTTTAATTTCATGGCTACAGTCACCATCTTCAGTGATTTTGGAGCTCAAAAAAATAAAATCAGCCACTGTTTCCACTGTTTTCCCATCTATTTACCATGAAGTGATAGGATCAGATGCCATGATCTTAGTTTTCTGAATGTTGAGCTTTAAGCCACTTTTCAGTCTCCTCTTTCACTTTCATCATGAGATTCTTTAGTTTTTCTTCACTTTCTGTCATAAGGGTGGTGTCATCTGCATATCTGAGGTTATTTATGTGTGTGTTATTTATGTGTATATTTATGCATATCTGAGGTATTATATGTGTATCTGGGTCATATGATAGTTCTATTTTTAGTTTTTAAAGGAACCTCCATACTGTTCTCCATCATAGCTGTATCAATTTACATTCTCACCAACAGTGTAGGAAGGTTCCCTTTTCTCTACTCCTTCTCCAGTATTTATTGTCTGTAGCTTTTTTGATGATGTCCATTCTGACCAGTGTGAGGTGATATCTCACTGTAGTTTTGATTTGTAGTTTTCTAATAATTAGTGATGTTGAGCATATTTTCATGTGCCTCTTGGTCATCTGTGTCTTCTTTGAAGAAATGTCTTTTTAGGTCTTCTGCCCATTTTTTATTGGGTTGTTTGTTTACTTGTTTGTTGTTGAGTTGCATGAGCTGTTTGTATATTTTGGAGATTAAGCCCTTGTCAATTGCTTCATTTGCAAACGTTTTCTCCCATTCGGAGGGTTGTCTTTCCATCTTGTTTATGGTTTTCTTTGCTATGCAAAAGCTTTTAAGTTTAGTTAGGTCCCATTTGTTTATTTTTGTTTTTATTTTCATTACTCTAAGAGATGAGTCAGAAAAGATCTTGATGTGATTTATGTCAACAAATGTTCTGCCTATATTTTCCTCTAAGAGGTTTCCCCCCTCCCCAAATATAGTGTCTGATCTTATACTGAGGTCTTTAACCCATTTTGAATTTATTTTTGTGTATGGTGTTAGAAAATGTTCTAATTTTATTCTTTCACATTAAAGCTGTCCAGTTTTCCAGTACCACTTATTGAAGAGATGGTCTTTTCTCCATCGTATATTCTTGCCTCCTTTTTCATAGATTGGGTGACCATAGATCCATGGGTTTATCTCTGAGCTCTCCATCCTGTTCCTTTCATCTAATATAATCTGAAATCAGGGAGCTTGATTACTCCAGCTCCATTTTACTTTCTCAAGATCACTTTAGTTACTTGGGGTCTTTTGTGTTTCCATAAAAATTATAAAAAATTTTTTTGTTCTGATTCTGTGAAAACCATACCATTAGTCATTTGATAAGGATTACATTGAATCTGTGGATAGCTTTGAGTAGTATGGTCATTTTCACAAAATTGATTTTTCCAATCTAAGAACATATATCCTTCCATCTGTTTGTGTCATCTCTAATTGTCTTCATCAGCATCTTATAGTTTTCTGAGTATAGGTCTTTTTTCCTCCTTGGTAGGTTTATTCCTAGGCATTTTATTTATTTTTTTGTTGCAGAGGAAATGGGATTGTTTCCTTAATTTCTCTTTCTTATCTTTCATTGTTAGTTTATAGCAATGAAAGAGATTTCTGTGCATTAATTTTGTATCCTACAGCCTTACCAAATTCATTTATTAGCACCAGTAGTTTTCTGGTGGCATCTTTAGGATTTTCTATGTAAAATATCATGTCATCTGCAGTGACAGTTTAACTTCTTCTTTTCCAATTTGGATTCCTTTTATTTCTTTTTCTTCTCTGATTATTGTGGCTAGGACTTCCAAAACTATGTTGAATAATAGTGTTGAGAGTGGACACCCTTGTCTTGTTCCTGATCCTAGAGGAAATGCTTTCTGCTTTTCACCATTTAGTATGATGTTAGCTGTAGGTTTGTTATATATGGCTTCTATCATGTTGAGGTATTATGTGGTGACTCAAACAGTAAAGAATCTGCCTACAGTGCAGGAGACCCAGCTTCGATTCCTAGGTCAGGAAGTTCCCCTAGAGAAGGAAGTGACAACCTACTCCAGTATTCTTGCCTGGAATATCCCATGGCCAGAGGAGCCTGGCAGGCTACTGTCGATGGGGTCACAAAGAGTCAGACATGACTGAGCAACTAACACTTTACTTCATGTTGAGTAAACGTACTCTATCCCCACTTTCTGGAGAGTTTTTATCATAAACAGATGTCAAAAACTTTTTCTGCATCTATTGAGATGATCATATGGTTTTTATCCTTCAATTTATAAATATGATGTATTTTATTGATTTGTGTATAGTGAAGAATCCTTGCATTCCTGGGATAAACCCCACTTGATCTTGGTATATGATCCTTTCAGTGTGCTGTTAGATTCTATTTGCTAGTATTTTGTTGGAGATATTTGCCTATGTGTTCATCAGTGATATTGGTCTATAATTTTCTTTTTTTGTGGTACCTTTGTCTAGTTTTGGTATCAGGATGATGGTGAGCTTGGGAGTGTTCCTTCTTCTGAAACTTTTTAGAAAAGTTTGAAAAAGATGGATGTTAGCTCCTCTTTAAATGTTTGATAGAATTTTCCTGTGAAGTCATCTGGTCTGGGACTTTCCTTTGTTGAAAGATTTTCAATCACTGTTTCAATTTCATTACTAGTGATTGGTTTGTTTATATTTTCTATTTCTTCCTGGTTCAGTCTTGGAAGGTTGTATCTTTCTATATAACAAATTTATATACAAGAAATTTATTCATTTCTTCTAGATTATCTATTTTATTGGCATTTATTTGCCTGTAGTCATCTCTTATGATCTTTTATTTCTGGGGTGTTTGTTGTGTCTTCTCCTTTTTCATTTCTAATTTTATTTATTTGAGTCCTTTCCTTTTTTTTTTCTTGATGAGTCTGGTGAAAGGCTTATCAATTTTGTTTATCTTCTCAAACAACCAGCTTAAAGTTTCATTGATCTTTGCTATTTTCTTCATTTTTATTCCATTTATTTTTGTTCTGATCTTTATGATTTCTTTCCTTCTACTAACTTTAGGGATTTTTTTTGTTCTTCTTTTTAGTTGCTTTAGGTGTAAGATTAGATTATTTTTTTGAGATTTTTCTTGTTTCTTGAGGCAGGGTTTTATTGCTATAAATCTCCGTCTTAGAACTGTTTTTGCTGAAACCCAAGGATTTGGGGTCATTTTGTTTTTGTCATTTGTTTCTATATATTTTTTAGATTTCTCTCTGATTTCTTCAGTGATACTTTGGTTATTGAGTAGCACATTGTTTAGCCTCCAGGTGTTTGTGTTTTTTACAGTTTTTCCCCCATAATTGCTTTCTTATGTCATAGTGTTGTGGCTGGAAAAGATGCTTGATACAATTTCAATTTTCTTAAATTTACCAGGGCTTGATTTGTGACCCAAGATGTGATCTATCCTGAATAATGTTCCATGTGCACTTGAATGGAAAATTCATTGCATTGCTTTTGGATGGAATGTTCTATAAATATCAATTAAGTGATCTGGTCTATTGTGTCATTCAAAGCTTATGTTTTCTTATTTTTTGTCTGGATGATCTGCCCATTGGTGTAAGTGGGGTGTTAAAGTTCCTTACTATTGTTGCATTACTGTCAACATCCCCTTTTATGGCTGTTAGCATTTGTCTTATGTACTGAGGTGCTTCTCAATATAAATACTTATAATTACTATATCTTCTTCATGGATTGATCCCTTGATCATTGTGTAGTATCTTTCTTTATCTCTTGCAACAGTCTTTATTTTAAAGTCTATTTTATCTGATATGAATATTGCTACTCCAGCATTCCTTTGATTTCCATTTGCATGGAATATCTTTTTCCGTACCCTCACTTTCAGTCTGTATTGTCCTTAGGGCTGAACTGGGTCTCCCATGGAAAGCATGTATTCGGGTCTTGTTTCTGTATCCAGTCAGCCAGTCTGTGTCTTTTGGTAGGAGCATTTAATCCATTTATATTAAGATAATTATTGATATGTATGTTCCTATTAGCATTTGATTAATTGTTTTGGGTTTGTTTTTGTGAGTCTTTTCTTCTCTTGTGTTTCTTGCCTAAAGAAGTTCCTTTAGGATTTGTTGTAAAACTTCTTTTGTGGTGCTCAATTCCCTTAGATTTTGCTTATCTGTAAAGGTTTCTCTTTTTTTTTTTTTTTAACCATGCCGTGCAATTTGCAGTTGTGGGATCTTAGTTCCACAACCAAGGATTGAACACGCACTCGTGGCAGTGAAAATGTGGAATTCTAACCACTGGACCATGTCTGTAAAACTTTTGATTTCTCTGTTGAATCTGAATGATATCCTTGCTGGGTAGAGTAATCTTGATTTTAAGTTTTCCCCTTTCATCACTTTATTTATTTTTTTTCATTTATTTTTATTAGTTGGAGGCTAATTACTTTACAATATTGTAGTGGTTTTCGTCATATACTGATATGAATTAGCCATGGATTTACATGTATTCCCGATCCCGATCCTCCCTCCCACCTCCCTCTCCACCTAACACTCTCTTCTGGCCTGCAAAGTTTCTGCTGCTTTTCCCTTGCTACTTTTAATATTTTTTCTTTGAATTTAATTTTTATTTTGATTAAAATGTGTCTCAGCATGTTTTTTCTTGAGTTTATGCTGTATGGGACTCTGCATGTCCTGGATGTGGGTGGCTATTTCCTTTCCCATCTTAGGAAAGTTTTTGACTATAATCTCTTAAAATATTTTCTCAGATCCTTTCTCTTTCTCTTATTCTGGGAGCCCCCATAATTTGAATGTTGGTATGTTTAATATTGCCCCAGAGGTCTCTAGGACCCTCCTAATTTCTTTTCATTCTTTTTAATTTATTCTACTCCTTGGCACTTCTTTCCACCATTCTATCTTCCATCTCAAGTATATTCATTCTTCTGTCTCAGTTATTCTGCTATTGATTTCCTCCAGGGTATTTTTCTTTTCAATTATTGTGTTGTTTATCACCATTAATTTGTTCTTTAGTTTTTTTATGCCCTTGTTAAACATTTCTTGTATTTTCCCTGTCCATGCCACCATTCTATTTCTGAGACTTTGGATCATCTTTCCTATCATTACTCTGAATTTTTTTAAGTAGGTTGCGTATTTCCTCTTCATTTATCTGGTCTTGTAGGCTTTTATTTTGCTCTTCATTTATCTGGTCTTGTAGGCTTCTATTTTGCTCCTTCTTCTGTAACATATTTTTCTGTTATCTCAATGTTTTTAATGGGTGGGACTGTTTCTGTCTTGCTGTTTGTTTGGCCTGAGGTGTCCAGCATTGGCATTTTCAGACAGTTGGACTGAGCTGGGACTTGGTGCTGACATGAGGACCTCTGGGAGAGCTCACACTGATTCATATTCCCTGAAGGGTGAATTTCTCTGTTAGTCCAGTGACTTGGACTAAGCACTCCCACAACAGGGGCTCAGGCCTGACTTCTAGACTGAGAACCAAGGCCCCATAAGCTGCATAGCACAGCAGAAACAAACAAACAGAAAAGAACAGAAACAAACAAACAAAAAAACTGAAATTAAAAAAAAGAAAAAAGCAGAAACAGACAAACAAAGCCCCAGGCAAATAATAAAAACAAAGCTTAACAAACAAAAACAAATGAAAAGAAACAACTATAACCCAACACAGAAAACAAAAGCAAATCCAAGCAAACAAAATAAACCAAACCAAGTAAGCAACAATGAAATGAAATAAAAACAAAAAATAGACAACAGATTAAAAGAGCAGAAGACAAAGAATAAAATGCAAAATAAAATTAGACAAATGAATGTATTAGAAAAAATAAAAATGAAACAGCAACAAAAAACAAGAGTGAAAAAAAGTAAAAATAACTCCCTTGTATCTATGCTATCTCTGCTATAAAAGGCACTTGTATCTCTGCTTAAAAGATGCTTGTTCCTTGGAAGAAAACCTATGACCAACCTAGACAGCATATTTAAAAGCAGAGACATTACTTTGCCAACAAAGGTCCATCTAGTCCAAGCTAGATGTCATGTATAGATGACAGTAATCATGTATAGATGTTAGCGTTGGACTATAAAGAAAGCTGAGCACTGAAGAATTGATGCTTTTGAACTGTGGTGTTGGAGAAGACTCTTGAGAGTCCCTTGGACTGCAAGGACATCAAACCAGTCCATCCTAAAGGAAATCAGTCCTGAATGTTCATTGGAAGGACTGACACTGAAGCTGAAGTTCCAATATTTTGGCCACCTGCTGCGAAGAACTGACTCACTGGAAAAGACCCTGATGCTGGGAGAGATTGGGGGCAGGAGGAGAAGGGGATGACAGAGGATGAGATGGTTGGATGGCATCACTGACTCAATGGACCTGAGTTTGAGCAAGCTCTGAGAGTTGGTGATGGACAAGGAGGCCTGGCGTGCTGCAGTCCATGGGGTTGCAAAGAGTCGGTCATGACTGAGCAGCTGAATTGAACTGATCTCTGCTATCAGTGTTATTGCCCCCATGGTGAGCTATATCTAACTCCAGCCTCCCCATGGGGGCCTCCAAGACCTCTAGGTAGGTCTCTGGACCTGTTGTGTCAGTCCCACCTCTGTGTGTTTTCTTTTACCAGCATCTGACCCTGAAGCTGGCACACTGCACACATGACTTTGCAGGCCAGCTGGGGCACAAACCTTGCAGAGGGTCCTCTCTCGACCTTCCTGGATCCGTGTGGCTAGAGGAGGCCCTGTCAGCAGTGGTGTCTGTGCTGCCAGGACCTGCCTGGCCCATAGAGGCTTTGGTAGAGGTGGGGTTCATACTTTGGACCCTAGCAGGCTCACTGGGGCCTGAACAGGTAGGGGATGAGACTGCTCAGGTGTGTCCCTCTGCCACTGCCCAAGGAGGCTGGGCAGCAGATAGGGAAATGTGTCACAATGGTGGCCTCACCATTTGTGAACCACTCAACAATGGCACCTCTCTGACCTGGTGGCCTGGGCTTCCTCCACCAAACTTCCCAGCCATGGAGCCCTTTCCTCCTGCTGCCCCAGGTGAATTCCCCATTGCCAAGAGCCCACCTTCCAAACCCTAGTCTCTGGCATTTAGCCCTTCTCTCCACAAGGAGGCACACATCTCAAGCTGGGGTGTGCAAGGCTGTGGCACAGACCCTGTGCATAGATCCCACTCTATAGAGTGGCTACCATGTTCCCCTCTGATCCCCCAATGCCCTAAAGGTCCCTCTCTCTTCCTGCTGATTCCCTCACCATGAGTGGGCCCCTCTGAGTATAAGAATCTCTCTTCTCCCCAAGTCCCCCTCAGGAGTACCAGTCCCATCCCACCTCCTCTTTTCTTCCACTCTCCTTCCCTCCCAATCCTACCCAGTCATGCAGGGGTTTCCTCCCATCCCCTTAGGTGTCCAAGGTTCCCACTAGTGTTGAAAAGGTTCTCAGCTAGAATTGCTCTGAGGCATTCTTGCTATGCTTGTGAGGGGACATGAACTCCATGCACTCCTACTCTGCCAATCTTGACTCCACCCCCAAAGGGCCTCATTCTTTTTTTTTTTTTTTAAATGCCAAGATAAGAAACAATTTATTATAGAGAGAAGAAAAATTTCTCATCCAAAATATAGAAATCTGTACAACTTTGCCACAATCAATATACATGAACTGTACAAATTTACACCAGTTCATAATTTAACAAATAAAAGATGACTAACAAAGTTCACAAAATAGATGGTGGTTTGTGGAAAAGACTTTTACCCAATTAAGTACAAGGAGAGTTACAAACCAGACCTCCACTTTCTAAAAATAAGAAGTTTACTCAGTCTTAGAAAACTACAAGCTAGCAACTGTACAGAGAGCTGGCTGGTGCTAACACCACAGTTGAGACAGTGTCTTTTTAAGGGTCTTTTTTTTTTTAAACCTGT